>NC_092872.1:351567531-352817531 GCF_028372415.1 Notamacropus eugenii | reverse complement strand
AATGTAGAATTCCAGAGAATAGCAAAGAGAAATAAGATTTCTTAAATGAATAATTCAAAGAAATAGAAGAAAATGATAGAATGAGAAAGGCAAGATATTTCTCCAAAAACAAATAGAGATATCAAGGAATATCAAAAATGCAAAAAATGAGCATGATAAAAATAAGAAATGGTAGGGATTTAACAGAAACAGAAGAGATTAAGAATAGGAGGCAAGAACATACAAAAGAACTATACAAGAAACAGCTTAGCTTCACCACCACAGTAGTGCGGTTACTGAGCTAGAGCTGGACATACTGAAGAATGAAGTCAAGCGGACCTTAACAAGAAGCACTGCTAACAATAAGGCTAGTAGAAGTGATGGAATTCCAGCTGAGCTATTTAAAACCCTGAAAGATGATACTGTTAAAGCACCACACGCACTCAATATGCCAGCAAATTTGAAAAACATAACAGTAGCCACTGGATTGAAAAAGATCATTTCATATTCCAATCCTAAAGAAGAGCATTGCCAAGACATATTCAGATTACAAGCAATCATACTCATTTCACATGCCAGCAAGCTAAGCTTCAACGACATAAACCAAGAATTGCCAGTGGAACAGGCTGATTTTCAGAGGTAGAGGAATTAGAGACCAAATTGCCAGCATTTGCTGGATTATGGAGAAAGCAAGGGAATTCCAGAAAAACACACACTTCTTCATTGACTACACTAAAGTCTTTGACTGTGTGAATCATGACAAAATGTGGCAAGTCCTCAAAGAACTGGTAGTACCAGATCATCTTATGTTTCTCCTGAGGGACTTGTATGTGAGCCAACAAGCAAGAATTAGAATCAAACATAAAACAACTGATTGGTTTAAGATTGGAAAAGGAGTATGATAAGTAAGTAACCTTTTTTAATTAACTTATATGCAGAGTATATCATGCAAAATGCCAGCTTGGATAAATCAAAAGCTGGAATTAAGGTTGTCAGGTGAAATATTAATAATCTCAGATATGCAGATGAAACCCCTCAGCTGGCAGAAAGTAAAGAAGGATTAAGGAGCCTCTTGGATGAGGAAAAAAAGAGAAGAGCGTATAAGCTGGCTTGAAGCTTAACATTAAAAAAAAAAAAAACCCTGAAGTTCTTGGCAACTGGTACCATCACTTCCTGGCAAATAGAGGGAGAAGAAATGGAAGCAGTGTCAGATTTTATATTCTCAGGCTCAAAGATCTCTGCAGATGGCCACTGTGGCAATGAAATTAAAAAACACTTGCTCCTTGAAAGGAAAGCCATAGCAAATCTGGACAGCATACTAAAAAGTAGAGACATCACCTTGGCAACAAAGGTCCATATAATCAAAGCTATGGTTTTTCCACAGCAATATATGACTGTGAGAGTTGAACACATAAATGACACATTCAAAATGTGGTGCTGGGGAAGATTTTTGAGAGTCCCTTGGATAGCAATAGGATTAAATCAGTCAATACTTAAAGAAATTAATCCAGGCTATTCACTGGAAGGTCACATACTAAAGCTAAAGCTTAAATACTTTGGCCACATAAGGAGAAAATGGGACCCATTGGAAAAGACCCTGATGTTGGGAAAGATTAAAGGGAAAAGGAAAAGGGGATAGATAGATAATGTCAAGGAAACAATGAACACAAATTTGGAAAGACTTCCAGGAATGATGGAGGAAAAAAGAGCCTGGCATGATATGATTCATGGGTCACAAAGACATGTGACTGAACATGACTGAACAACTCCATGTCCAATCAGTTTTGAATCTATCTAATTCCATTATCATCTAATCCATATATCTCTACTTTAAAGTCTAGGAAATGGAGCACTCTTCTAGGACTTCCCCCACCTCAAGTCACAATCACTGGTGTTTTAAGGTCCATAACAGAATGACTTACTGCTATTCTCAGGATTGAAGGGGTAACTCTAGGGATCTGTTCTTTTAACATTGTCATTTCTGAGTACCCACCTATGTGCTTCTCATTAACAGTCAGCCAGTAGATTTAGCTTTAACAAAGGTATTTCAGAAAGTGAAATACTAAGTACAATGGGTACAAAATATTCTTCCCAAAAGCCTAGAGTACACTCTCCCACAAATACACATAGGATTCATGGGAAGAGTGGACTCAGACTTAGAGTAGAATAGTAGTTGAGTAAAAGATCAGATGCATGCTATTCCTATGGAATACATGATATTTCATAACTCATAGATATACAGCATCACAGGAAGAGCATTTATATTAAAAAGGTGAGCTTTTTATAATAATCTGGACAATAGGCATTCTTTGTCCACTTTTTCCCCCATTTGGATGGTTTGGTCAAACCCTTTTATCCATATTGAGATATACACTACAGGTGTGGCACAGGATAACTCACAATTCCTGAAACAAGAAGAACTTTCATCTTTGGTAGTACAATCATGAAGGTCCTCCTTGGTGTAGGTCTCTACTAGGTGGACCACTTAGGATAGGCTCTTGCCTTGAAATCATAGCCTATATTTCCTTCTACCATAAAGGGTCATACTCTCCAAAATTTCCACCTTTTTTTGCATGACTGTCTCTCCTCCCTAGTGACATATTCAGAAGAAGGAGAAAGGGTGTAATACTCCCTATACTCCCTTAGAGTTCACTCTAAACCATTCTCACCCCTGCCCCTACCCGTGAGTATCTGGCATAGGACATGGGTTTGCATCCAGAATTCCATAACTGACAATGGACTGGACAACTATTAGCAGTCAGCTTTAACCAGTTCATGAGAGATGGTTACTAAATTTGAGCATGAACATTTACATCCCAGACATTGGCAAATGCTGCAAATCAGAGCTTGATATAGTGTTTTGTTCATTACCTAGACTTAAAGAAGTGATGGAGACAATTTTAATAATGGAGATTAAACTTAAAAGGGTATTATGGGTACTTGCATATTTTTTTTGCAAACTAGTTAAGCTGGTTGTTAAATGTTTGTAAGCACACCAGTGATAACTGCTGAAATTCCTCCAGCTACTGAAAGACCCTAGATATTTGAGTAGTTTGTTTTGTTAGTCAATGTTATTCGTTTATTGATCCAATCAAAGAAGTTCACACTTCATAAAAGGAACACAGTGCATAAACTTATCTCATTTATACATTTAAAATGTCATCATATTTATATTATTTTACTAAATTAGCTAAATTTGGGGGTAGAAGAAAGATGAAATTTTCTCCCCCTTCTTACATTGAAGTATATCCATGGCATTCCTTCTTCATTTACTAGTTTAGTAACTGACAAAAAGGAAAGCTGGCATTATCTGTTCCTGAGGAAGTCATGCTGGTCCTTTGCAATCACCATTCTCCTTTTGCCAAGTTAGGCAATCGTTTTTTTAATGCTTTAATGATACTTCCTAGATTTTTCCATGGGAAAAATAAGTATACCTGTGTATACAGAGACAGACAGAGGCAGATAGAGACAGAGAAATGGGGGGAGGGGGAAGAAGGAGGGAACAAGGAGAGAGACAGACGGAGCCAGAGACAGAGAAACAGACAGAGAGACAGACAGAGAGATACAGACAGAGTGACTGTTAGATTTTATCCTTGTCAGTAGCAGACAGCTTTGATAAGGGGAAAAAAATCTCATTTCTTCTTTGATATTTATAACAAAAGAGGTGTTAAACAAAGTTATTTCTCTTGCTGTGTCTTTCAAAGAATCCTCATAATTTTAACATATGCATTGGAGAAGCATTATTGCCAGACAGACTTTTAGGTAGCATTTTGCTCTCCCATGTCAACTACTTTATATAATTAACAAGAAAATAAGTACAAAAGGATCTTGTATTCTCCGTACCTTGTAAACAAGGATTGTAAAAATGTAGACTGCTGCAGTGTCATTTCTTAAATCCTGTCTATTCCCTTCTTCTACCTTCTTCAAGATGTCCTTCATATATATATACATAGATGGAGATGTATAAGTAGGTATATGGGATTGGAGTTGCTGATATTTCTTCTCCTAGCTTTACATCAGTAATAAAAGCCATGATTTTTTCCCCCAAGCCTTCTGTCTTTCAGATATTTTGAGTACTGATCCCTTAGTACCCTCAAAATTGTGTTGTTCCCAGCACATATCTCCTCTGTGTACAATTGATCTAACCCAACAGTTTTTTCATATTTCTTCTCTTTAGCAACATTTCTCTTTCCTCAAGCAGCACCCTGGTGACTGTGAAGTTAAGATTTCATTTACTATCACTGATGGAGAGAAAAATTTGCTATAGTAATCGTGACTGATCTTTTCCACTTTTCCCGTTTATTGTCTTCCTTCAACTTTCATTCTTGAATGCTCTCAGGAAAATTTGGCTTAATTGGGTCTTTCTCCAAGTTTTCTTGTAAGTTTGTTTTCCCTTCATTACTTCTCTGTGTTTTATGAGAAAATACTTATCATAATCATGTACCATCCTTTCTCATAAAATTTTTAAAACAACATTCTAAACTTATGTTGTCCAAAACTTCCTTATTTCTCTTTTGGGGAAAGAGATCAAATGTTTGCTAGCTAAAACAGAACTACTGGATGAGAAAATATATCATTTTCCTCTACCAATACAGGTTGGCACCTTCTATATAACTTAGAGTCTTGGTTGTGTGATAAAAATGGCTAAAGAAGCTGGTTTCAGACAAATCTGAGAAGATCTGTATAAATGGATACAGAATAAAGTGAGAGTGGTGGAAGAGAAAAGAAATACTTGCTAATTGAAAAAAATCAAGATTAGAAAAATTAAGCTGGCTAGAATACTAAGGAGTTAAAGTACTTATCTAGGATCACACAGCTAGTGTGTGCACAAATGAAGCTTGAACATAAATAGATCTGCTTTGTTCCAGGGGTGGCTTGCTGTCCACCATATGACGCTGTCTCTCCTAATGTTTATCAAGATAAAACTATGTACGCCAAGATGGCGGAGTAGAAAGAAGCACATACACATAGCTCCGAACCCACAACCCATAGAACAACTACAGGGAAGTAACTCACGGCGAATTTTGCACCCAGAGGCCATGGAACATTGGAGGGAGGGAGATTTCTGTTCCAGAGAGACCTGCAAACCTCTCGCGGGGGGTCCTTCGCGCTGCGGACTGGGCGCCGGGACTGGGAGCTGAGTGCAGCCGTGCCGCGGCACCAAGGGGAAAAGATCCCAGCAGGCTTCAGGGACAGGATCTCCAGCGGCCACGCGGGTCCCTCCACCCACAGGTGACAGGGGTCGGTGAGAGAGTCTCTTTGGCAGGTCGAGAGTGGAGTGGGGTGCCCCCATAATTCAGGACCCCCTGGGGAGGTAGAAGCTGAGAGGTGGCTGCAGACCAGGGCTCCCCAAGTGGGCCGGAGCCTGAATCCATTGTGGAAGGTCTGTGCATAAACCCCCTGAGGGAACTGAGGCTGAGAGGCGGCCCTGCCCCGACCTCAGCACCTGAACTTAATCTCACACTGAATAGCAGCTCTGCCCCCGCCAAAAGCCCTAAGGCTGGAAGCAGCATTTGAATCTCAGACCCCAAACGCTGGCTGGGAGGATCAGGAGGCGAGGTGGGTGTGAGGAGAATATTCAGAGGTCAAGTCACAGGCTGGGAAAATGCCCAGAAAAGGGAAAAGAAATAAGACTATAGAAGGTTACTTTCTTGGTGAACAGGCATTTCCTCCCTTCCTTTCTGATGAGGAAGAACAATGCTTACCATCAGGCAAAGACACAGAAATCAAGACTTCTGTGTCCCAACCCACCCAATGGGCTCAGGCCATGGAAGAGCTCAAAAAGAATTTTGAAAATCAAGTTAGAGAGGTAGAGGAAAAGCTGGGAAGAGAAATGAGAGACTTGAAGTCAAAGCATGAACAGCAGATCAGCTCCCTGCTAAAGGAGACCCAAAAAAATGTTGAAGAAAATAACACCTTGAAAAATAGCCTAACTCAATTGGCAAAAGAGGTTCAAAAAGCCAATGAGGAGAAGAATGCTTTCAAAAGCAGAATTAGCCAAATGGAAAAGGAGATTCAAAAGCTCACTGAAGAAAATAGTTCTTTCAAAACTAGAATGGCACAGATGGACGCTAAGGACTTTGTGAGAAAGCAAGATATCACAATACAAAACCAAAAGAATGGAAAAATGGAAGATAATGTGAAATATCTCATTGGAAAAACAACTGACCTGGAAAATAGATCCAGGAGAGACAATTTAAAAATTTTGGGACTACCTGAAATCCATGATCAAAAGAAGAGCCTAGACATCATCTTTCATGAAATTATCAAGGAAAACTGCCCTGAGATTCTAGAACCAGAGGGCAAATAAATATTCAAGGAATCCACAGAACATCGCCTGAAAGAGATCCAAAAAGAGAAACTCCTAGGAACATTGTGGCCAAATTCCAGAGTTCCCAGGTCAAGGAGAAAATATTGCAAGCAGCTAGAAAGAAACAATTCAAGTATTGTGGAAATACAATCAGGATAACACAAGATCTAGGAGCCTCTACATTAAGGGATCGAAGGGCATGGAATAGGATATTCCAGAAGTCAAAGGAACTAGGACTAAAACCAAGAATCACCTACCCAGCAAAACTGAGTATAATACTTCAGGGGAAAAAATGGTCTTTCAATGAAAGAGAGGATTTTCAAGCATTCTTGATGAAAAGACCAGAAAAGAAAATTTGACTTTCAAACACAAGAATGAAGAGAAGCATGACAAGGTAAACAGCAAAGAGAAGTCATAAGGGACTTACTAAAGTTGAACTGTTTACATTCCTACATGGAAAGACAATATTTGTAACTCTTGAAACATTTCAGTATCTGGGTACTGGGTGGGATTACACACACACACATGCACACACGCACACACACATAGAGACAGAGTGCACAGAGTAAATTGAAGAGGATGGGATCATATCTTAAAAAAAAAATGAAATCAAGCAGTGAGAGAGAAATATATTGGGAGGAGAAAGGGAGAAATGGAATGGGGCAAATTATCTCTCATAAAAGAGGCAAGCAAAAGACTCATTAGTGGAGGGATAAAGAGGGGAGGTGAGAGAAAAACATGAAGTCTGCTCTCATCACATTCCATTAAAGGAAAGAATAAAATGCACACTCATTTTGGTAGGAAAACCTATCTCACAATACAGGAAAGTGGGGGATAAGGGGACAAGCAGGGTGGGGGGATGATAGAAGGGAGGGCATGGGGAGGAGAGTGCAATTCGAGGTCGACACTCATGGGGAGGGATAGGATCAAAAGAGAATAGAAGTAATGGGGGACAGGAGAGGATGGAGGGAAATATAGTTAGTCCTATATAACACAACTATTATGGAAGTCATTTGCAAAACTACACAGATTTGGCCTATATTGAATTGCTTGCCTTCCAAAGGGAAGGGGTGGAGAGGGAGGGAGGTAAAGAAGTTGGAACTCAAAGTGTTTGGATCAACTGTAATGTTCTTGCCACTAGGAAATAAGAAATACAGGTAAAGGGGTATAGAAAGCTATCTGGCCCTACAGGACAAAAGAGAAGACGGAGACAAGGGCAGAGAGGGATGATAGAAGAGAGAGCAGATTGGTCATAGGGGCAATTAGAATGCTTGGTGTTTGGGGGGGGAGGGGAGAAAAGGGGAGAAAATTTGTAACCCAAAATTTTGTGAAAATGAATGTTAAAAGTTAAATAAATAAATTTAATTATAAAATAAATAAATAAAATTTAAAAAAAAAAATAGCTAAAACTATGTAAGCTGTGCCATTTTTAGGGCTCTCTTCCTCTACCCCCATCCATGCTTCCTGAGGGCCATTTTTTATTTTTGTTTTGTTTCATAGGTTGCCATGGCCAAAGATTCATCATCAGGTGCCCAGCCTACTGGTGATGTATTTCTCTGAACTTAACTAGGCTGGTCCTCAGACAGTTGGCTGTGGTGACCAGACTGGAAGCCTTTCTAATTTGGATAGAACTCGTCATAGCTTGTCCTGTGCCATAGCACTGGCACAACTTTTGAGAACCCAGTATCACACTACGATGACTTTATCTCCATTAAATCAAAGACCCCACCAAAGGAGAACAAAGTTTTCAAAAGCTTTACAATTTCATCATTGGCAATGATCCTCCCAGTGCTATCAATCAGACATTCCATGCATTATAGGCCAGTCTTTGTGAGCAGCTTTTACTGAAAAAAAAAAAAAAAAAGTTAATAAAGGATATAACACAGTACTAACAGTAAATTCACTTTCAAACAATGTAATGGTTCTATGGTCTCACTGGTTTTGTTACAGATGCCAATTTATATTTGTCCATCCATATACTTTTATAGATGTCAAGGGCTTCTATTTGCATTTGTCATGGAGCTATAGGAAAGAGTCCTGGGAGAGACAATGTAGATAAAAAGCTGGCTTCAGAGTCAGGACAACATGAATTCAAATCCCACCACTAACACATGGTGGCTGTATGACCTTAGTCAGATTACCTGATCTCTCAGTGCCCCAGGCAGCTTCTTAAGACCCTAAATTGTCCAGCAGCTACTAATCTGAATTCAAAGAAGGCATTTACTCTCTGGGAATTCCATGAAGACAATAGTCTGAACAAAACTACAAAAAAAAAAAAAAAACACATAAAAGAACGTGAATTTGGAGGCAGTAAGTCCTAAGTTCAAAAAACTGCTCTCCTACTGTTATTTCCTGTAAGACCTTAAACAAAACATTTCTCCTCTCTGCCTTTCAATGTCCACCTTTCTAAAAGGAGGGACTTGAACAAGAAGATTGCTAACATCTCTTCCAGCTCTAGGACCCTGTGATTCTAGGACGTGACAACACGATAACCATATGAACCTGACTGAGAGGGTAAGCATCCTCATATTGGATGAGGAAACCGAGGCTCAGACAAGAAAAGTAACTTTACTGTAATCACAGTAAGTGTCATATTTGGGTTTTGAAACCAGGTCTCTTGATTCTAAGTACAACACTCTTTTCTTTATACTAGGGGAATCTTAAGCATTAAAAATGAAAGCAGGGATTTGAACCAAACAGATCCATGAACCAAAACCCAGAACAAACCACACTAATTGACTGGCCACTGGACTGACCCCAAATATTAGTTTATTACTGAAGCATGAATTCAATGGAAGTCTTCTTTGTTTTTCATTAAAAAAAACAACAACAACCTAATGAACTGATTTAAACCCTTAAGCCTGAATATTTTCTTAAACTATTAGACTGGAATCAAACCGACACATCATAATACCTCCAAATTGACTGAATTAAATCAGTATTTAATTCATTCCATTCAAGTCTTCAAATCAAAGAAGTCCAAATCAAGACACATGCACAAACATATTCATGGAACCCCAGAAATGGTTCTGGGTGCATAAAATGTAAATACCTGCTGGTATCACAATATCATGAAAAAGTGAAAGAAGACTTTAAGCCCTTTAGTTTGAACCTCCCATGATGAACTAATGGGAAAACACGGACAAAAGTCAGACAGGAAAGGATGGGTCATCATCTGTCATTGGAGTTAATAGCAAAATCAGTTTGATTTACAATCAATTCATTATTCAAGCTTTAACTAAGAGATGGAAAGAGCTTTCAATTGGGGCTTTACGTGCCCCAATGGGACAATCCTCCCAGATGTCCTGGTATAGGTATAGTGCTAAGACTAAGATGAGAGAAAGCCCAGGAGCATATCAAGTTATCTAAAATTGAAAATAAATCACATTTCTATGGCACTTTACATAAAAATAACTTTCATTTCTGTGGCATTTTTAGGATTCCAAAGTATTTTCCTCACATCAAATTTATTAGGTTTCTATAATGAGAGAAAACAGATGAAGCCATTGGGTCATTTCCAATGGGATGTATGTATTCTGGCACATTATTGAACACCTTGAGACACAGGTACACATAGCAGGTCACGGGGTGGCAAACCCTGAATGGTCCCTTGTTTTCCACCCTTTCTTCATGATTACTACAGAAGGGGAAGGGAAACTACATCAAAGAGGATTATGTACTAAGCTAGTATGAATAACCCACTCACCAAAGCCACTCAGATCTCAGGGATTCATTTTTTTCTGTTTCTGGAATGTGAGGTGGAACTCTTTCTCTCTTTCTGGGAATTCTGTGACAAAAAAAATGGTCAGAGGCTCAGAGAAGTAAGCTTGAGCCTGGGCTCTCTGGCCACCCCTTCTGCCTTATGTTAAATTACCTAAGTATAGGTGATCAAAGAGCAATTCTGTGATGAACATTTTTAGTTTGCCTTGGAGGCAAATTTAGGAGTAGAGAAAGGTTGGAAGCTCCTGGTTCCTTTGGTCAGTGCCTATGAGAAGTGTCCCCTACAGCTACCACAGCATTTCTTGAAGGAGAATATGACCACTAATAAAAGAAGGAGACTGACTCCTGGATGTTAAAGAAGATAATGAAGAACTGATTAAAATCTATCATGTCTGTATATCCTGAGTAACTCTAGTCTATGTCCTGCAATGAGTCCATCACAGGAGGTCCACCCAACATGTTGGAGAACTTCCTTTTCTCCTGGTATCAGTGGACCTGCATTCTTGCCACCTGATTAGCCCATTGTCTTTTCCCATTATATAATTCCTTGATTATATCTTTTATTCCTATTCTTTAGAGTTCCTCACTAGTAATGTCTTGCACCTTATTTATACTCATTATGTGTCTCTATATCATTTTCTTGTGCTTAGCACAGTGCCTGGTTCATAGTTGGTACTTGATAAATGTCTATTGACTGAGTGTGATATTTATTTTTAATCCTTAATAGAAAAAAATATTCCATGTCTTATTGCCATTTAGCAACATAGGTAGAATATTGGTATTAAAAATATAGATATTTGATTTCATGGAAAGCTTCGGGTCAGTAAAGAAGCTTTAAAGTTTCATGGAAGTAATCCAATCTGGAATTCTCCTTCTGGCTAACTCTGTGCCCAAACTATTGACCATCTCTTACTGTCTGTTCCATTTCATAAAACTTACAAATTGCTAAGGCATAAAAACCTCAGAAACAAATGCAGAGAAGCAGAAATGTTAATTACATTCCTTTATTATAATAATAACTAGAATTTTACATAGTACCAGATTTATTGTGGGCAGCTAGGTGGCGTAGCAGATAGGGTCCCAGGCCTGGAATCAGAAAGACTCCTTTCTGAGTTCAAATCTGGCAGCTGGCACTTACTAGATATGTCACCTTAAGCAAATCACTTAACCTGTTTACATCAATTTCCTCATCTGTAAAATGAGCTGGAAAAGGAATGGCAAACCATTCCAGTATCTTTGCCAAGACAATGTCAAATGAGGTCATGAAGAGTCAGACAAAAGTGAATAAAATTGGAAACAAAGAATTTAAATTGCCCACTCTCAGACAAAAGAATTGAACAAATCATAAAGGAACTTCCAAAGAAAAACAATAAAACCATATAAATTTATAGGTACTTCTAGCAAACATTCAAAGGCCAGTTAAGTTAAATATTATATAAATAGATTTTTTTAAAAAATGGTAAATTCAGCATTCTATCAAACTCTTTGAATGAAATAAATATAGACCAGATACCCAAACCAGGAAAAGATGAAACAGGGAAAGAAAATTGTTGACCAATATTGCTGATATCAGTGGTGCTATAATATAAAAATGTAGAATAAAATATCAACACAAAGGCTATTCTTAAAAGTTATACTATAATATGAGGTTGAATTCATACCAGGAAATTATGGTTTGGCTCAATATCAGAACATATGTATAAACATATTAAACCATATTAAAAACAAAACCAAAAGAAAACACAGCATTATGATAATAGAAGCAAAAAAAGCTTTGGACAAACTATGACACACATTTAAGGTTAAAAAAAATTGGCAAACATAGGAATAACTATAACTTTCCATTATTCAGTAGATAACATTTAATCAAAACCAAAAGCTGCCATTATCTGTAATGGAGGAAGAAAGGATGTCCACAGTCGTCACTATTTAACAAAATTCTAGAAATGCTAGCTATAGTAAAAAGAGAATGAAAAGAAATTGAGGGAATGAGCACAGACAAAAATCAAACAAACAATGCTATGTACAGATGATATGGTGGTTTACTTAGAGACTCCTATAGATTTAACTAAATCTTAATATAAACAATTTCAGTAAAGTTGTGGGATAAAAAATAAACCCACAAAAATTATCAAGATTAACTTGAGGGCATCAGCCATCTTCCAGAAACCAAACTTGCAAGTACAAGTTGAGCGAGTAGTCCAAAAGGGATATTAGATATACATTTCTTTTGTAAAAAATGTAATAGTTTTTTGAAATGTTTGCTGATGTTTAAGTTCTTAATAGTTTTAAAAAAAAAAACTTTTAAAGGGAAAAAAAGCAATAATGGACCAAGCATAGTCTAAGGATCTGGTTTGATGTCAATAGGTCTTTGCCTGTAGCGTCATTCTTTCTAGCTCCAATTACAGTACCTGAAACCCAACCCCAGAGAAACACTAACCTCTGACACCTTGGTCTTTCTCTTTCTTGTCTCCCCTAAAACTTTAGACCCAGTGCACTCTGAAGCCCATGGATTGAACAACAACCTCCACTCAATGGTCATTTTTGTACCCTCCTGACAGTAGTAATAATTTCTCTTTGAAACAACAACCCTGAGGCTCCTGCCCCACCCAGCATGATTTATCTATTTTTTTCTTTTTCTATTAAAGGGGCCATCCTCCTGACTACTTTTTGAAGAAGTCTATTTACTGAATGAGCATTACCTCACTTTAAGTGAGTACCTGAAAAGGCCTTAGCCTAAAAGGTCAAGGTCTCCCATTGCATCCTGAGCCACCTCCAGTCATCCTGATCAATATCTGGTCACTGGATCTAGATGGTAAGGAAGAGAAAGTGAAGCTGGTGACCTTGCACAGCCCTCCCTCACTCAAAACAAAGTCAAGTGAATGTCATCATTTCTCTGATGTCACGATCCTCTTCAAAAACAAAGGACGAACACAATCTGTGAGTTCTAAGTATGATATCTCAGTTTTGTTTGGACACAACTGTGTGAATTGGGTTTTTTTATGCATAATTTAATTTAATATTTATTCATTATATGGATGTGTTCCACAGTGTTCTGAAAAAGGTCCATTCTTCATAAAAGGATATATTCTTAAACTAAAGTATAAAAATGTTAGCTATTTTAATAATTTCTATATTAAATGGCTAAACTGAATTTTAAGGTTATCTCCAAGATAAGATGATGAGCAGCTAAAGGTGACATTCCTCATTATTTTAGCAATTCAAGGTTCAATGAAGATATTTTCCTATATGTTGTGTACAAAACACTAGTAAATAAGGAATCTTTCTTTATATAAAACGTTCTGCTTATTCTAAGGAATAAGAATGCCTTGTCATTATTTTAGGGAAAAATAGATTAAAGCATAAAGTCAACCATATAAAAGCAAAACACAGAAGACTGTAATATACATGAAATCAACGATCTAGGGCAAAGGTTCTCCACCCAGTCTCCATTAACTTTTTTTAAAACATATTTTTATATACCTGCATTTTAACATAATTGGTTTCTTCCTAAATACTATGCATGTTCATTTATACATTTTAAAACATTCTTCTGAGGAATCTATAGGCTTCACTAGATAAAGGGTTTCATGACACAAAAAAGGTTTAGAATCACTACCCTAGCTCAACAAAGACATGTTAAGCATCTACTATGAGCAAGACTTTGTACTAGATCTTGAAGAAACCAAGAAAAAGACAAAAGCTTCCTTACTGCAATAGAAAAGAAACCTAGGTTTAGAACCAGGGAATCAAGAACGAAATCTCACCTCTAGTATTTTATTATCTATGGGGCCTCAGGAAAGTGACCTCAGATTCCTCATTTAGAAAATAAAGGCATTGGGTTTTGTGATATCTGTTAGTCTTATTACATTTTCTGCACCCTTTTCTAAAAACGATCTCATCCCTTGTTCTTTTCCCTTTCTGTTAATTCTTGACTTTTCTTTGATTCAGAGTCCTTTCTTATTTTTTGCTTCTTTAGTCTCTACATTCCCTCATAGTCTATCATATTTATCTTTAAAGATAATCTTTAAAAGAATGCCTTTAAAGATATTTATTTGCTTGTATAACAAAATGAACCTAATTAGAGAGAAATCCCTTTAATTAGTGAAATCCCAGTCTTACGTATATATAAACATTCACCCCCAGCACTCCCCTATAGTGCTAAATCTTTTCTGGATTATTTAATTACCTCTGTGCTTTTAAAGTGTTTACACCTTTTCTTCCCTCCATACTTTCTTTATAAACAAACACAGACAATTATCCCAACAGACATCCACAGTATTAGATGGACTTAGCTAACTGGAGGATTTTTTTTCCCTTTGTACCTCTCCTTCCCTTATTTCTTTCCCCCTTCTTCCCTCCATTGTCCTATAGGGGACTGTTACTCTGTTGAACTCACCCATTGTCCCCTTTCCCTCCAAGAACTCTTTTTCTTAAATATTTACAAAGCTCACAATCCATAAATTCTTCTTAAACTTTCCTCCGTTTTTTGTGATTGTTATTATAATGGTGTCTACTTTTAAATATTTATTAGTTCTCTTTCCTTCTGTCCTCAAGTCTATTTGTGACTTCTAGCTGCCAGTCAAAATGTCCTTGTCATTGAAACTTTTTAAGTAAAATCCTTTCTTTTCTTGGCATTTTCCTAAAGTTTCACAATTGGTGAACTGTACCAATGCTTACATTACTCTGATGCCTATCCCAAGCAGACTCCCTCAATCTTTGAAATGAGTTTAAGATTTCCTCACTCCATTGCCCTTTTACTCATCCTAGGAAACATTAATGTAGGATTCCCATTCCAAATCTGTTTCTCCCTTGCCCTAATCACTAGAGGTGAAAACAGATGATAGCATCTTTTTTTGTTTAAGCAATATTCACAATAAATTCCCAATCTATTTTTCTCTATCCTTTGTGAAAATTTTATATGATAATATACTCACTGTTGCTTTGTTAATCCTGTATAACATTTGTATGGAATCCTCTTCTACTGATTCAGGAATTCAGAATTTTGGAGGTCATATTATCCCACCTGAAGACTGATTTTCTTCCTAATTTGAACAACAGATTTCATCCCAGTATGACTATTTTTCCTGTAAAAACATTTTAAAAACATGGTAATCAAAATTATAGCTTTTATCTTTGAATATTATTTGGTAGGGTAGAAGATTCTATGGTGAAGTCTGATTTACCTTGACTATCTTTAAATCATGTTCTAATTTTTCTGTGCTTACTGACAGATAAATAATTTCGTACAACTTGAATTAAAAATTGTTATTGGGGGAGGAGCCAAGATGGCAGAGTAGAAAGATACACATATGCTAGCTCCCAACCCACAGCCCATAAAATACCTGTAAAGAAGAACACCCAACAAAATCTGGAGCAGTAGAAGCCACAGAACAATGGAGCAGAGAAGATTTCTGTACCAGAGAGACCTAAACAACTGACACAAAAGGTCCATCGCACCCCAGACCTGGAGCAGAACCCAGCCCTGCCTTGGCCGCACGTCACCGAGAGGAGGAGGTCCAAACAGGCTTCAGGGGCAGAATCTCCAGCAGCAGTGCAGGACCCTCCACCCACAGGCACCAAAGGTCAGTGAGAGAGTCTTTTTGGCTTGCTGAGAGGGGAGCAGGGTGTGTCCATGACTCAGGCCCCTCGGGAGGCAGCAGCTGAGGCAGCAATGGACAGAGGCTCCCAAAGCAGGCAGGATCCCGGATCCATTGTTGAAGGTCTCATGGTAAACCCCGCAATGGAACTGAGCCCTGTGAGGTGGCCCTGCCCCCACCCTAGAACCTGAACTTAATCTCACACTGAATAGCAGCCCCACCCCAACGAAGCCCTAAGGCTGGGAAGCATCATTTGAATCTCAGCCCCCAAGCACTAGCTGGGCTAAACTGGATGCCAGGTGGGTGTGGAGAGGAAACTCAGAAGTCAAGTCACTGGCTAAGAAAATGCCCAGAAAAGGGAAAAAAAAATAAAACTATAAAAGGTTACTTTCTTGGTGAACAGATATCTCCTTCCACTCTTTCTGATGAGGAAGAACAATGCTTACCATCAGGGAAAGACCTAGAAGTCAAGGCTTCTGTATCCCAAACATCCAAAATAAACATACCATGGGCTCAGGCCATGGAAGAGCTCAAAAAGGATTTTGAAAATCAAGTTAGAGAGGTGGAGTAAAAACTGGGAACAGACATGAGAGAGATGCAAGAAAAGCATGAAAAGCAGGTCAACAGCTTGCTAAAGGAGACCCAAAAAAATGCTGAAGAAAATAACACCTTGAAAAATAGGCTAACTCAATTGGCAAAAGAGGTTCAAAAAGCCAATGAGGAGAAGAATGCTTTCAAAAGCAGAATTAGCCAAATGGAAAAGGAGGTTTAAAAGCTCACTGAAGAAAATAATTCTTTCAAAATTAGAATGGAAAAGATGGAGGCTAATGACTTTATGAGAAACCAAGAAATCACAAAACAAAACCAAAAGAATGGAAAAATGGAAGATAATGTGAAATATCTCATTGGAAAAACAACTGACCTGGAAAATAGATCCAGGAGAGACAATTTAAAAATTTTGGGACTACCTGAAAGCCATGATCAAAAGAAGAGCCTAGACATCATCTTTCATGAAATTATCAAGGAAAACTGCCCTGAGATTCTACAACCAGAGGGCAAATAAATATTCAAGGAATCCACAGAACATCGCCTGAAAGAGATCCAAAAAAGAGAAACTCCTAGGAACATTGTGGCCAAATTCCAGAGTTCCCAGGTCAAGGAGAAAATATTGCAAGCAGCTAGAAAGAAACAATTCAAGTACTGTGGAAATACAAACAGGATAACACAAGATCTAGCAGCTTCTACATTAAGGGATCAAAGGGCATGGAATAGGATATTCCAGAAGTCAAAGGAACTAGGACTAAAACCAAGAATCACCTACCCAGCAAAACTGAGTATAATACTTCAGGGAAAAAAATGGTCTTTCAATGAAATAGAGGACTTTCAAGCATTCTTGATGAAAAGACTAGAGCTGAAAAGAAAATTTGATTTTCAAACACAAGAATGAAGAGAAGGATGACAAGGTAAACAGCAAAGAGAAGTCATAAGGGACTTACTAAAGTTGAACTGTTTACATTCCTACATGGAAAGACAATATTTGTAACTCTTGAAACTTTTCAGTATCTGGGTAGTTGGTGGGATTACACACACACACACACACACACACACACACACACACACACACACACAGCAACAGAGAGCAGAGTGAATTGAATAGGATGGGATCATATCTTAAAAAAAATGAAATCAAGCAGTGAGAGAGAAATATATTGGGAGGAGAAAGGGAGAAATGGAATGGGGCAAATTATCTCTCATAAAAGAGGTAAGCAAAAGACTTTTTAGTGGAGGGAAAAAGAGGGGAGGTGAGAGAAAAATATAAAGTTTACTCATCACATTCGACCAAAGGAAGGAATAAAATGCACACTCATTTTGGTATGAAAACCTATCTTACAATGCAGGAAAGTGGGGGAGAAGGGGATAAGCAGGGTGGGGGGGATGATGGAAGGGAGGGCAATGGGAGGAGGGAGCAATTTGAAGTCAACACTCTTGGGGAGGGACAGCATCAAAAGAGAGAATAGAAGCAATGGGGGGCAGGATAGGATGGAAGGAAATATACTTAGTCTTACACAACATGACTATTATTGAAGTCATTTGCAAAACTACACAGATATGGCCTATATTGAATTGCTTGCCTTCCCAAAGGGAATGGGTGGGGAGGGAGGGATGAAGAGAAGTTGGAACTCAAAGTTTTAGGAACAACTGTCAAATACTGTTCTTGCTACTATGAAATAAGAAATACAGGTAATGGAGTATAGAAAGTTATCTGGCCCTACAGGACAAAAGAGAAGATGGGGACAAGGGAAGGGAGGGATGATAGAAGAGAGGGCAGATTGGTGATAGGGACAATTAGAATGCTCAGTGTTTTGGGGTGGGGGGAGAGGACAAATGGGGAGAAAATTTGGAACCCAAAATTTTGTGAAAATGAATGTTAAAAGTTAAATAAATAAATTTTTAGAAATTGTTATTGATTTGTTTTCTTTTTAATCACCTGTAAAACCATCTCTTTCTCAATAAAACTCTATAGTTTGATGGCAATATTACATTTTAAGCTGAATCTAATAAATCTCTCTGAGGTTATCTAGTAAATTCAACTGATGTATAATCTACATCTTAATTTTATATTTCTAAAATTTGTTCTTGAGTAATTTTTTTCTGGAAAAAAGTCTGCATTTCTATTGTATTCATATTTCTAAAGTAATGGAGTGATTCTTAGACAATTGTCTGAGTATTCCTTTCTATCTAGTTACATCACCTGTATATATGTAAGTTTTCATTCAAGCCCTTTTTTCCAAGTCACGTGTCCCTTTAACCTTGTTTGGCTATATTTTCTGCTGATTTTCTTTATGAACTGAGAATTTCACTTCTCATTGATTGCATCAAAATTCACTTCCAGATCTGGTTCTATTATCCTGTGATGCTTATCAGAAAGTCAGTCTATAATCTTTTGCAGTACTTTTGTAACTTTCCTGCTTTACTCTCATCCCTAAAGGTGTGTGTGTTTGTGGGGTTTTTTTATTCTGAACTTAAGAAATAAAACAAGCATTTCTGTAATACAGTAGAATAGAAAAAAAAAAAAAGATGATTGCCCATGAAACTTCAAATCCATTAACTACAACTTGCTGCTCCTTCTAAATATATAATAATCATGCAACTTGTTTTTTCATTTTTTTTTCTTCTCTCCCCAACCCTGGCCCTGAAGATGGCTACTATTAGACATACACATGCACGCACACACACACACACACACACACACACACATATACATGTATGTGTATATAGATGTGTGTGTATGTATGTATACATATGTGTGTGCTTTAATATTAAGACTTTATTTTATCTATTGATACAGAGCTGGGGAGAATAAGTTGTCAAATTCATGACCTCTCACTTCACCACTTAGTGCAGGAAGTCTAGGAATTAAAATTAAAAGGCATAATTATCAAGAGAGTTCAATAAATTCTCATGAAAGTTACCCCAAAAGTAATAGCATAAGAGAGCTGGAAAAGACATTAGAGGACAAGTAATCTAACCTAAACCTTACCAAGAATCCCTTCTACATGGTTCCCAACAAGTGGTCATCCAGCCTCTGAAGGAAGACCTCCTATGAAAGGGAACCCATTATGTTCTGAACCACCATTCTATTTTGTAAAGCCCAGAACTACCTACCTGAGACTTCCATTCATTGCTCCTACTTTTGTACTCTGTGGTCAACCAAATCAAGTCTAATTTCTCTTCCATATTACAGTCTTTCAAAAAACAAATGAAGACATCTATCAGTCCCTCCCAAATCTTCCCTCCAGGTTAAGCATCATTACTAATACCCCCATTTCTTCATAAGTTTTACCCTACCATTCCCCAGCCCACAGCCCAGTACATTTCTAGGTTGTCTCTAATGTTGGTGTACACTCCCTCCTCATCTCTACCTTTTAAATTCTTTGTCTTCCTTCAAAGCTCAACTTAAGCACTATCTCTTCTCCACAGTTTTCTCTGATAACCTCCAGTTGAATATCCTCTCTCCATTATTCTTTGTTAGAAGTTTTTCCTTAAGCTTAGCCAATATCCATCTTGCTGTAGTTTTTCTTTATGTGTTCTGGCTTCAAATAAAGTAATAACAAGCACTCTTTTATTCTCTAATCACTGTTTTGCATGACAATCCTTCTTGGAGCCCTACTTTAAATATATCTTGCATGCCCTCTCCAAGTCTTTTCTTCACCTCCGTCTCTAACTCTAACACTAACCCTAACCCTAACCTTAAATGTGTGTGCCTCCAACTCCACCTCTAAATCATCATCATTTCCTTCAGTCCTTCACCACACAACACAGTCTCTAGAGTCTTCTAAGTATCTTATTCATCCTTTTCAAGAAATGCTCTATTTTGTCAATGTCTTTTCTAAAATTTCCTTTCTCCTGGAACTGAATGCTTGATTCCAGATTATCACCTCCCTATTTCTAGGAATTAGGACATTCTTTTGCATGCCATATTTTTGATTCCTGTTAGCCTTGCATTCCAAAAGAATACCCAGGTCTTTTTCACAAACTATTGTCAAGTCATATGTCACTCATCCTGTACTTTCAAAGTTGATTTTTTTTAACTAAAAACTATAAGACTTAATATTTGTATCAAACTTAATTCAATGAGGTTGGCTCATTACTCTAGCCTGTCAAAATCTTTTGGACTCAGACTTATTATTATTCAACATGTTAATTATTGTTCTCAGTTTCATGTCATCTGTAAATTTTTACAAACATGTCTTCTCTGAATTTGTCCAAGTCATTGATTGAAAATGCTAAACAGTGTAGGGTCAAGGACAAATCCCCACTAGAAACCTCTGTCTAAGATGACATTATATTGAGTCACTAATGACTACTCTTTTGGTCAGGTTATTCAACCAATGCCAAATCCACCTTGCTGTCCAGTCATTTAGCCCATACCTCTTCATCTTGTCCATAAGAACATCATATGAAGTATTGCCAAGTGTTCAGTTGAAATCTAGGCATATAATGTCTATGACTTTCCCCAGATGTCAGTTTATTTACCCTATCAAAAAAAGAAATAAGTAAACTGAAAAGTTTTTACACAAACAAAGTCAATGCAACCAAGATTGGGGCGAGCAGAAAACTGGGAAAGAATTTTTACAACTTGTGTCTGTGTTAAAGGATTCTATAAGATATAGAGAGTTGAGTGAAATTTACAAGAATACAAGCCATTTCCCAATTGATAAATGGCCAAAGGATATGAACAAGCAGTTTTCAGAGGAAGAAATTAAAGCTATCTGTAGTCACATAAAAAAATGCTCTGAGTCACTATTGATTAGAGAGATGCAAATCAAAACAACTCTGACGTTGTCTCAGATTGGCCAACATGACAAAACAGGAAAATGATAAATGTTGGAGAGGATGTGAGAAAGTTGGAACACTGATTTATTGTTGATGGAGCTGTGAGGTGATCCAATCATTCTGGAGAGCAATTTGGAACTATGCCCAAAGGGCTATAAAAATGTGTATATCCTTTGCCCTCAAAATATCACTTCTAGGGCTATATACCAAAGGGATCAAGAAGATGGAAAAAGGACCCACAAGTACAAAAATATTTATAGCAGCTCTTTTTGTGGTGACCAAAAACTAGAAGCTGAGGGGATGGCCATCAATTGAGGAATGGCTGAACAAGTTGTAGTATATGAATATAATGGAATGTTATTGTGTTATAAGAAATGATGAGCAGGTAAACTTCAGGAAAACCTGAAAAGACTTATATGAACTGATGCTGAGTGAAATGAGCAGAACTAGGAGAACATTGTACACAGTAACAGCGACAATGCGCAAGGACTGATTTTGATAGACTTAGCCCTTCAAAGCAATGCAAGGACCTAAAAGATTTCCAAAGGACTCAATGCAAAATGCCATCCACATCCAGAGAAAGAACTATGAAGTTGGAACCCAGAAAGAAGCAGACTGTTTTCTTTTTTGTTGTTTCTTTGTATATCTGTTTTGTTTTTCTTGTGGTTTCTCCCATTCATTATAATTCTTCTATGCAACATGACTGGTGCATAAATGTATTTAATAGGAATGTATACCTAGATACCATATAAGATTGCATGCTGTCTTGGGAAGGGAGGAAAAAGAGAGGGTGAAAAAATTTAAAATTATGGAAATGAATGTTGAAAACTGAAAACAAATAAATTAATAAATTTGGGGGAAAATGGAAATAGGGTTAGTCTGTCATGATCCTTCTTGTTGAAGATATGCTGCTGTCTTTTAGTAATCATTGCTTCTCCTTCTACATAATCACAATGTATTCTAGAATTTTCCTAGGTTTTGAAGTCAAGCTCTCTGGCATATAGTTTCTTGACTCTATTTCTTTTATTGAAAATTGTAACATTTGTCCTCCATTTCTGTGGGACAACTTCAATTCACTAGTCCTTTAAAGCATAGGTATGAAACACACCTCCACTGGGCAGCAGCCCATAATGCACTCTGTACTCAGCTGTACCTGATTAAAATCTAATTAGGAAATATTTAACAAAAAAAATAATAAAACATAGATAGCATCACATTTTAAAAGTAAGACAATTGCATATTGACTTTTGGTCTGCAGAGCACTACAGATATTATCCCTTATGTACAAATTAGGGCCCCCTCCCTATTTCTATTTGAGTGACACCACTGCTTTGAAGAATATTTACAATGGCTCATCGATAGCATCTTCCAGTTCTTTTAATATTCTCAGATGTAGCTTGTCTGCATCAAGAGTCTAGAAGTTTATAAATAAATGAACTCTTTCCAATCAACTACTTATCTTTGATTTCAACTCCCTGTTAATTATTTTTGCTCCATTCTCAGAACAAAGATCATTGTCAGTCCAAAGGCCATATTTTTGAGATATTTTGAGAACATTTTATAACATTTGCTCTTTCCCTTAGACAAATAAAATTCAAGGATATCCAGAGCTGATTGGAGTTTGTTTGGATTTCTGGTTTTGTTTTGGTTGGGAATTCTTTCCCTGATTTCTGCTGCTGCCTTCATGGCAGCCCTGCTGAGTCACATCTATGTTTTAAATAAAAACAACTTCCTTATAATTTAAGAAACATCATATCAGTTGAAATGGGCAAGTCATAAATTCTAGAACTCTAGTAAGAATAATGACAGCTAATATTTATATTGCTTACTATGTGCCAAGTATTGTGCTTAGGGCTGTATAATTACTATGTCATTTGATCCTCACAACAACCCTGGAAAATAGGTGCTATTATTATCCCTATTTTACAGATGAGGAAACTGAGGCAAATAGTAACTTGCCCAAGAATGCCTATTCTTCTACTAAAGTTCTCCTCTGATGCCTCATTCTGGTGTGGAAAGGACCTAGGATTCTTAAAGGTTACATCAGGGAGCTTCTTCTCCCCTGGTATTTCTTTATAATCTGGCTCCAGGTTAATTTACAGATAATACAGTGGAAAGAGTACTGAATTTGTATCCAAGGGCTTAGTGACCCTCAGCAAATCATGTAATAATAATTTTAATAACATCAACAACAGTTAGCATTTATGTTGTGTTTCAAGGTTTGTAAAGTACTTTACACATACCGTCTCTTTTTATACTCACAACAACCCTGGGAGGCAGATGCTACAAGCATCCCAACTTTATAGATGAGGGAATTAAGGCAGATAAAAATTAAATGATTTGTACAGGATCACAAAGCAAGTAAATGTCTGAGGCTGGATTTGAAATCAGGTCTTCTTGACTCCAGGCCCTACTCTATCCATTGTACTTCCTAACTACCTTCACTTAACTCAGTTGAATGTAAGTTTCTTCATCTATAAAAAGAGGCAACTGGTAAGACCTGACAAAATGGATCAGTTTTAAATATGAAGCTATTAATGGATTAGGATTCAGCCAACAAAGATATTAGATAAGGGCTAAGAGACTGTTTACCAGAAAAAAAAAATGGCTTTAGCCATGACAACTCATTGATTCATCTACAAAGACATGAATAGTTTACAGTCTGGGTTGATGTGCTAATCACAGAGTTGTAATGAAGCAAGCACTTTGGAAAACGAACTTACTGAACAAGGTTTGACAGATTCTGAATCTTGCAGGAATAGCTCTTTAAATCAAAGTACCAAGTTGTAGAGGAATTGTGGTCTTCATTAACGAAGACAACATTCACAACATTGAAATCATGGTTCTTTGTAATACAAAGTACTACCACTATTATTAAAAAGTATAGAGTGAGAGCTTAGAAGCAAGAGGGTATAAAGCACAAAAATATTCATATTTTTACAGTACACTGAGTACAAAATACTGCCTTTACTTAACTGTGTACATGTTGTATCATTCAGTAAAATCTAAGTTTGTTGAGGGAGCAAAATGATTTTTGTGTTTAAATCCCCGATGCTTAGCACAATGCTTTGTACGTAATAGAGTCAGGGAATATTTGTTCAATTTAACAATAATTTAATAATCTTGCATGTTAGTGAGTGTTCAATTATCCTTAGATTTGGGCAGGTCCCCCAGACTGGTCTTTTCACTCCAGAACTAGTGATAAACTATGCTTCAGACACAAGTAGATCAGTTTGTCTGATCTGATACTATTAGAAGATAAAGTGTAATAGGGGGCAGTCTTATATGCAGACCCCCATCAGCTTGCTTCTGGGAGAATAATAATGATGTTGAAAGAAAGGATCTTTGAGAGACTAGAGCATAAAAAGAGAGAAACAGGGAAATTACATTATGTTTAAAGATAGTATAGATTTTTTACATTCAATATAAATACTTAATACATATTTGCCTAATAACATCTAAATACCTAAAGTAAAAGTTAATTGAATTAAAGGAGAAAATAGATAGTACTGTAAAACTATAATCATGGTGGATGTAATGTATCCTTTTCAGATCTAGACAAATGTAGCCAAAAGGGAAATGAGAAAGAAGTTAAGAACTTGAAGAGAAGTTTAGAAAAATTAGGGAGGCTAGATCTGTGGTAATTACCGAATGAGAATAGAAAGGAAGATAAGTACTTTTCACTTGCATGTAACAATTTTACAAAAATTGATAACATATTGGTGTTTTATAAAGACCTCACCAAAATTATAGAAATTCAGAAATACTTAATACATTGTTTACTAACTGTAATTCAATTAAGGGTTCTTAAAAAAAAGAATCTCCAAGTACTTGGGGTCCAAATAATATAATTCTAAAGAACTCTTAGTCAAACAACAAATTACAGGAGCAGTAAGAATGTTATCAAAGAAAATAACATTAGTGAGATAACAAATCAAAATTTATCTGATAGAGTTAAAGCATTTCTAAAGCAAGTGTGTGTGTCTGTGTCTCTGTGTGTGTGTGTGTGTGATTTTATAAATGAAAGAAAGAATAAATAAATGAATTGGGTGTGCAATTTTTAAAACTTGGAGTAACGGCAAATCAAAAATTCCCAATTAGATAATGAAGAAGCATTTCTGAAAATTAAGGAAAGCACTAATAAAAACTGAAAGAAGAGATGATTGAATTGGTTGATAAAATTAGCTCTTTTTAAAAAATAATTGATAAAATAAAATTAACTAATCTGATTTTTAAAAGGGAGGAAAATCATATTGTTAATTTGAAGAATGGAAAGGAAAACTCAAAGCAATTGAAAGGGAAATAAAGAAATTACCAGGAATTGTTTTGTCCAATTGTATTTTAATAAAACATAATTTAGAGGAAAAAAATTGGTGTAAGACGGGAACTTTTGGGTGCCAGGCTCTAGCAGGCTCACTCTTGATCCAGGCAGCCAGAAGGACAGTAGCCAAGATGTGATAGGGGTTAATTTCTTCATTCTTTTTAATAGGGTTGCTGATAATGGAAGCACCAACTCTTACAGGATCCCCTAAGTCTCGATGGCACACACGTTACTCAAACTCTCCCTCTCCCAAGTCTTGATGGCGGCAAATCAAGGCAGGCACAGCATTCCAGCTTGAACATTCTACAGTTCTTCACATCCCCACTTATTGACTAGTGCTCACTTGATGTATTGAGGAGAACACAAAGAAGGCAATTTGCCAACAATAGCCTCACAAGTTTACATTAACTTTAGCAATATCATGGTGACTTAGCACAAAGCACTCAAAGTGTGCTGTTTACAACTTAACTGAAATGTTTATATTATACATCCTTATATCTCACTGTGCAAATGAAATGAGATTGGGAACTAGTAGATTGTTTATGGCAGTGGGTCCTGGGAACTAGTATCTTAAAAAGAAAATAAATCCACTTCACATACAGATAGATACTTACAAAAATACAAAATATACAGATTAAGAGAAGAAGAAATAGACTATCTAAATAACCAATCAGTAAATGAAATCAAGCCATAAATGATTTCAAAAGAAAAAAATTTTCCAGGACCAGATGGATTCATGAGTGAATTCTATCAAACATCCAAAGAGTGATTAATTCCAGTTATATGAAAAGAAGGTACCCTTCCAATTTGTTTTTTAATGACGCAAGTAAGGTCTTGATTGTTATTGCATGTCCTTCATCCTTGAAAAGGACCAATAATATCAGGAAGGTTGTGCCTTGACTTGTAAATGAATTGGATTTAAATGAAACAGAGCTGTGCAAGGTCATCAGCCTCACTCTCTCCTCCACAGTCATCAGGGTCCTATGGCAAGATATAGGTCAAGACAACTGGAGATGGCCCTTGGACTTTTTAAGCTAAAGTCTTTCCCAGTTCTCATTCATTCAGTGATTAAAGGCTAGGTAAGAACTGAGGTAAAAGATGGCCTAATTTGCCTTCACGAAAGAATCAACATGAGAGTGAAAGACCCTCAGAGTTTCTGGTTAGAACAAAAACAAGTGCTATTTACACTCACTTTGAACCATCAAATTCTTAACAATGAGCAAGTGAGGCTTGGGATGGGACCTATTTATTATTGACCAAGCAATTAGTGCCAGAGTGATTTGAGTTTAAAGGCATAGTCAAGTAGCTCCATTTGAGTTCCAAAGGGCTTTATCAAAGTCTGATTTACTAGAGCTACATTTCAAGAAATCAAAATGAAAACTACATGAGACAAAAGAGTTAATTGTCTAAGTTTATAAAAAGATAGGATAAATAAATAGGGAAGAAAAAAATCTTGCCCCCAAATCCCAAGATATCTTGTAAAGTACAAGCAACCAAAATTTATATTTTTTAAGCAGAGCACCCACATGTAAGGGTATGACACCCCATGTGGACAGAATGAGAAGAGGAAGAATGAGGGGAAGGCGGAGAAGGGAGGAAATAGCGGCATTGCCCAACTGGAACTGGCTAGTTGGGTCCCTGGGGGCCAGCTACTACAACTCACAGAGTGTTGATCATCTTTAGTTCTCAAAAAGGATACCTAAACCAGGAAAAGACAAATCAGGGGGGAAAATTACAGATCAATATCTCTAATAAACACTAATGCAAAATTTTTGAATAAAATATTAACAAGTAGGCTACAAAAACATATTAGAAAAATTACATACAATGACCAACTTGGTTTTTTACCAGAAACATAAGGGAGACAGAAGATATAATAAGCCATATTATTATATTAATAAAAAAACAATATGTTTACCTCAATAGATGCTGAAAATAATTTTCAGAGAATCCAACAATCTAATTTAAAATATTATTGAAAGTTAGGGAATAAATGGATGATTCCTTAATATAGTAAATAGAATTTATTTAAATACAAGAGAATAGAGAAAAATAGAGGCCTTGCTTTTCATTTTATTTGGAGAGAGTTAACTAGGGTTAAGTGATTGGCCCAGGGGTCACACAGCTAACAAGTGTCTGAAGCCAGATTTGAACTCAGCTTCTTCTGTTTCCAGGGCTGTTGCTCTATCTACTTCACCACCCAGTTGCCCTGACCTTTCTAATAAGATTAAGGATAAAGCAAAGATGCTACTATTTAACACAGTGCTAGAAATACAGATATAGAAATAAAACAAGAAAAAGGAATTGAGTGAATAAACTTGGGCAAAACAGGAACAAGATGACCACATTTCGGGATGGTATGGTGATGTACTTGGAGTAAGTCAGCTAAAAATTAGCTGAAATAATCTCTTCAGAAAAGTTTCAGGATATAAAATAGATCCATATTAATCATCAGTGTTTCTAACAAAGACCAGGAAAAAAGAACTAGAAAAAGCAAGTCTTTTCAAAAGAACTACAGAAGCTATAAAATACTTGGGAGTATATCTACCAAGATGTAGCCAGGAGTTATATGAATCTAACTAAAAAGCATTTCTTGCAGAAATAAACTCACACTCAAATAATTGAAGAAACTTTTTTTACTTGCTAACGGGTAGGTTGAGACAATATAATAAAAATGGCAATAATTTGTTTTGCTTCTTTAGTGTTGTACAAATCATACTCACATCAAAAATGTCAATAATAAACATTTTTAAAGGAGGCAAGTGAGGAAAGGGGATCTATCAGTACCAAATCTCAAATTGTAATCCAAAGCAGTAACCATTAAAGTAATTCAGTGAAAGAGGAAAGAGAGAGGGGGGGAGGAGATGGAAAGGGAGAGAAAGAGAGAGGGGGGGGGAGATCAGTGGAACTGATTAGGTATACAACATCTAGAAGAAAAGAAATATAAGAGAAAACTGTTTGATAAACCCACAGCTTCTGAAGGAGAAACTCACTATTTGGAGAAAAGAAGAAAGAACACTGGGAAAACTAGATACTAGTCTATAAGAAATTAGGTTTAGACCAACACTAATGCACAATAAACTATGGAAACAAAAGAATAAAAATGGAGCATGCTACTCACCTCCTAACAGAAAAAAAAATGGAACTTAAAGTTCAGATAGAGGCATACATTTTTGGTATGACATATGCAGGAATTTGTTTTGTCAGAGTATGTAGCTATGTATTGAGGGATTTTTTTTAATTTGCTTGAGGTGGGACTGGGGTAGTGGAAGGGACAGACTAATTTTAAAAAAACATTTCTTACTTAAAAATTAAAATACACCTTAAAGAAAAGCATTGTGCTTAGTGGGAAACAGAAAAGATAGGGTACCCATGAAGGAATACCAGAGATCCAACATTCATTGGTGATTTAGCCCAGCAGACAGAATGAATGAATGAAGAGCATCTCCACAAGATCATCATCTTTAAAGTATCAGAGGCATCAGGCTCCTCCATTATACCTTAACTCCATTATACCCTTCCATGCAGGTGCCTCCCCACATGTATACCTCATATATGTGTGCTCCATACTTAATCTCTGTTCACATGCATTTTTCCTACTGAAGGTGTATGTATTTGTAGGAGAGTAAATGCAAGGGTTATGAAAGAACATTTTGTTGTTTTTATCACTGTTATTTCATTAAATGTCTTTGCTTTGAACTAAATGTACTCTCTAGCTGACTAGTCAGAGTAAACAAATCATCAATGGGGGCTCATGAATTATAGTTTAAAGATACTTCTAAACCACGAAGTACTTAGAAATTGGGATATCTTTCTAGGAGCCCACAGCTTATTGGAGCCCTGGGTGCTTTACCTGGGATGCACTTCACTTCATCTCCACTTTTTGAAGTTTTTAGCTTCCCTCAAGGTTCAACTCAAGTATTACTGACTTCTAGAAGCATTCAATGATCCCTCTTATTGAAAGTATTCTCTTCCTCCTCAGATTTTCCTCTCAGCTCTTTATCTTCATCCCTTTTTTGTCCCTGTCACATTCTACCTTGTATTATTTTTATCTATATATCTGTTATATCTGTTTATCCCTACCACTACCAGCCCTAGCTCCAAGGAGCTAGATGAAGCCTGTGTACTTTTCTTATCTTTCTATATCTCAGTCTTATATAACCCCTCTAATTGATCAAGTAATCTCATGCCATCCTGTCTCTTCCAACATGTTGTTTCCCCTGTCACTCCCACTGTTTCACTTATTTTCAGTTTCTCTTGCCCTGATGGCTCATTTCCTACTACCTATAAACATGCCCATGTCTCCCCTGTAATGAAAAAAAAAACCTCACTTGATCCCTTCATCCCTACTGTCATCCTATATATCATCCTCTTTTACCTTTGTGGCTAAACTCCTCAAAAAGACTATCTGTAATAAATGTTTCCACTTTCTTTCTTAACCCCTTACAATCTGACTTTCAGCCTTATCATTCCACTTAAATTGCACTCTCCAAAGTTACTAATGATCGCTTAGTTACCAAGTGCAATGGCCTTTTCTCCATTCTCTTTCTCCTTGAGCTCTCTGTAGTCTTAGACACTGTTGATAACTCTCTTCTTGATACTCTCTTCTCTCTAGGTTTTCTCCACTGGTTTTCTTCCTATTTATCTGACATCATCTAGTCTGTCCTTTTTCTGGATCCTTCTCCAGTTCACACCCTCTAATAGTAGGCATTACTCAGAATTTTTGTCCTAAGTCCTTCCACGCTATTTCACATGGAGATCCACAACTGGTCCTATGAATTTAATTACCATCTCCATGTTGATGATTTTCAGATCTACCGTTCCTGTCCCAGTGTCTCTACTGACCTCCAACAGTCTTTCATACATCTCTAACTAGATGTCCAATAGACATCTTTAATTCAATATGTCCAAAACAGAACTTATCTTTCACCCTTACCTTCCTTATTACTCTATATAGAGGGCAACAGCATCCTCCCAATCCCTCAAGCTTGCAATTAGGAAACATTCTGGACTCCTCACCATTTCTCACTCCTATGTCCAAGCTGTTGCCAAGGTGTGCCACCTCTGCAACATCTCTCAAATATGCCTTCTTCTCTCCTCCAATACTGCCACTACTTTAGTGGAGTAGCCCTCACACCTCATTCCTTTGTTACTGCATTAACCTACTAGTGAGTTTGCCTGTCTCAAAGCTCTCCCCACCCCAATTCATTGTCCATTAAGCTACTAAAGTGATTTTCCTAAAACACAGGTCTGATCATGTCTCCTTCTCTCCCACTCAGTAAACTGCAGGGGCTTCCTATTGCCTCCAAGGGCTTTGTTTCCCATTCAAATTCCTTCATAATCTGGCCCCCTCCTATTTTATTAGCCTTTTTACACCTCACTTCCTACTATATAACTCTTTGATCCAGTGGCACTGGCCTCCTAGTTATTCCACAAAGAAGATATTCCATCTCTTGTCTCTCAGCATTCTCTGGTTATCCTCCAAGCCTAGAATGCTCTCTTTTCCCCTCTCAGCTACTGACCGTCCTGGCTTCCTTGAAGTCCCAGAAGCCTTCCCTAACCCCTCTTAATTCCAATGCTTTCCCGCTTAATTATTTTCCATTTATCCTGCTTATAGCTTGTTTGGCTTATTTTTGTTTGCATGTTTTCTCTAAGCTTTTTTGAGTTCAGGGATCTCTTTTGCCTCTTCTTGTATTCCCAGTGCTTAGCACAGTGATAGGCACAATATAATAGGTACTTAATAAATGCTTAGGGGCTGATTGATGAGTGATTAATAAATATTGTCAAAAGTGAATTTAAAGGAGTGACTATAATGTCCTATTTAAATGCCTTTCATAGCTCCGGTGCAAAGACATCAAAGTAAAATCAGAAAATGTGAATACAAACGACTATTTTTTAAATTAACATCTGTAATTGAAAAACGCAAACAAAATTCAATTTTTTTTAAATCAGCACTTGGCTTTTCCAACAAGGTGCCTGTTTATACTTTAATTCTTTACTTTTGTTTAATTTCACAAAGATTCCAGCGACCCAAAGAGTAATAAAGATGTACAAAATGAGTACAAGTAGTCTGCAACCCATTTCCAATGGTGATCTCCAAGCAAGAAATTGAGTAAAGGATGTTATGGAGAAAATCTGTGGCTGGAAAAGGAGATGGGCCAGTCACTTATTGAAGGCAGGGGATAACACCTGGACAGTCCAACCAATTCACTTGTACCCACAAAATACTAAAAGTCATAGGAAGTGTATGGCTTCTTGGAGTAGTGCTTCTATGAAAGAACATAGATAAGAATTTCACAAGATAAAAAGGCATGGATGGAATGAAAATCTGCACTGATGGAAAGGATAGTCATATCAGTGATATGACAGATCCATTTAATGTATTGAAATAATAGTTTTTTAAGACATTACCTATGTCTCTTTTAAATACTAATTTCTGACAAGGGATGGGATTCAGACAACTCTGATAAGTTGCTTGAATGATGAGAGGAGTCACTGGAGAATGGAATGACACATTTTTCAGGAAAAATAACAGGGTTGACTTATATTTCCAGACCTGGTGGATGGTGACATGACGGGAACCACCAATCAGCAATCTTGTGAGGCAGGGATGGAAGGGATTTCCCAACATGAAAGTGTTAAATCCTCCAGGGCTATATTTCCAGGCTGGATAGAATAGCAGCTGGGGAGGTAGCTAGGAAGGAGTGAAGTTAAAATACATAAATAGATGAGAGAGACTCCCAAAGAGTCAGTTTAAAAGTTTATTTCTGAGTTTTTCCCCATTAAAGCTAGCAACTTGATTACAATATTGTTAATTGGCTGGATTCATCTCATGCTTTTGGAATAACTTGCTAGTTGGGTCTATAGATCTTATTATTTCTATTAGAACTGTTTTTTCCTCTCCTCCTCTCCTCAATAGTCTACTTTGTCAGTGATAACTTGGCACTAAATTGAGCTAAGCTGAAACTTGGTCCTCCATGATCTTTCCTGAGCATAGCAAAATTTCTTTAACCCATTTTCCAAATCTAAGCTAGTCAATTTTCAAACAGAAGGAAGTGAATATTTATTTCCACCTCAAAAAGAAGAAAAGCAAGGTACAAACTAGGTTGATTTATTTGTTTAATTAAACAGTTGCAATACGACATTACTGAATTAAACTGTTTAAAGTTTAAATATTTGTCAACCAATTAAATATTTGTCAAACCAACAGGTTTTGAAGACATTTTTTTACTCCAGCTGTGTATGTCCTTTTACCATTGGAAATTTAGCTGGGAAAGGAAGGAGTGAACAGTTCACGGTCCAGGCTGTTGTGAGTCAGATGAAGGAGGAATTAAAACCGCATGGCTCCCAATGAACTAGCTAAAGTTTGTGAAAGTATTGAGTCCCTCCTATTGAAGACTGTGGGAGTTTTTGGCTGCTTAATAGGATTGTGATTAGGCCCTTCAGACTCTGTCCTTTAAAAGACTCTATGGCACCAAAAAGAAGAAAAAAAGAGTCTAATTGCTGACTTTCTATGAAACTTTTCTGAGCTATATGGACATCCTCGAAAACAACTACAAAATTAAATGCTGCAGAGTAATAATAGAATTAAATACTGTAGAATAATAGTAATTACAAAATTAAATACTTCAGAATAAAATTCACATTTCTATAGCTGCTTTTGGTTTTCAAAAGAAATGTCTACAACATTAGGAAGAGAAATTACTCTCTGGAACCCACAGGCTTGAAAAGGAAAAGATAACAAAAATAATTTTTTTAAAAAAACTCATATTTCTGTATTCGTTAGAGTTTACAAAGCATTTTCCTCAGATCTTTCAGAAGGAAATTACTCATACAAGGGGAAGTTGGTCACAATAATAATAACTCATTTCTGTAGCCCTTAAAAAGTTTTATAAAGTGCTTTCTTTGCAAGAACCCTGGCAGAAAAATTATTCCAAGGGGAAAGATTGTGCTCTCAGTAAAGTGTGTATAGGGGCTAACACTGGGAGAGAAAAGGTCTTTCGTTTATGTTGGCCAAAGAAAAATAGGAGTGTTCCCTTTGGTAAGAGGGAAAACACTCGCGCAAGGAGAGAGGGTCGTAGCTGGAGTGCTGCGGGGGCTCCCAAGATCAGCCTAAAGCAAGTGGGGCAGCCTCCTCGAGGACTGAAGCAGCTTCCCCGAGCTGCAGTTTCTACCTCTGCTACTCAGGCGGCCCATTGTGAGTCAGTCACCGGCAGCGACCCGACTCGGCAGCATCAGTATTCGGGAGGCGCTAGCAGCCAGTCTGGCGCGGGCCCTTCAAGGCCGCTGTCCTCAAATGACCCCAGGGCCCTGGCTGCCCTTTCAGGTCGAGAGCGCTCAGACAGCCTAGGGCTACTGCGAGGGAGTGAAATGGCAAACCCCGGGTTCCCTGAGCCTTCCTCCGGGGGCACGTCACCACCCACCCTCTTCTCCACGTCTCCCTCCCACCTTCCACACCTTCCCCTAGGCACTGTAGAGAGCGCGTGGCCCCAATAGTTTAGGGGACTGCAGGCAAAAGGCGGCACGAAAATTGCGCCGCAGAGGCGAAGGTAAGAGAGATGGTCAAACCCGGCGGGGGGCAAAATGGGAGGCAGCAGGCCTGGGTCTGTGGTTGGGGAGAAGAGGAGGAGGAGGAGGAAAGAGGAGGGAGGACTCGGGGTGTGGGCGCAGAGCGTGGGAAGGCTTCGAGCCTGCTGTGGGGGCGGGAGGAGAGCTGCAGCTCTACACTCTCTCCCGCCCCCCTCCCATTCTGCTCTCCTCTCCCTCCCTCCCTCTCCGGGAGCCTGCCTTGTTCCCTCCTCCCTCTGCTCAGTTCTCCAGGTGAGGATGGGGAAAGGAGGGAGGAGAGTGGTCGCAAGCTCCGCTCGAGCAGTCCCCGCGCCTCCCATCTGGTTTCCAGTTTGGGAACTGTTTCCTACTGACTTTGCAGTCGTTTCTCCAATTGACTACGTGTAGGCAAAGCTGGTTTAGGGAATACTGAGAGAATGATATGAGCAACCGAGCCCAGCATTTGCGAGAAGCCGAATCCCCTCCCTACCCGCCCCTCATTGCACCCAGTACCTAAGTTAGGCATTCACTCCTAACCTCACTGTCCCCTCAGCTCCCCTCTCCAGAACCAGATCCTCCTTCCTGAGAGAGCGCAAAGCTGAGCGGGGACTAGGGATGTGGGAATCGCCCAACCCTGGGAAATTTGTTTTCCTGCTAATCACGAAGGAAGCAGACCCTCCTGACCTGTGGGCGGGGAGGGGGTGAGGGTGACGGAAAAGGGGGCACAGGTTTCTTGTTCCACTGGGCTCTCCGGCCTTTTCAGTTTTTAATTCCCTGAAGACTGAGACTGGATTCCCACACCTGGCCAGGCTCCTCATCCAGAAGTTCTTAATGTTTGTTGTTGGAATGAATGACGGGATACTTGTTGGACTGAGATGGACTTAGAGTCGGGACTTGGGTTCGAATCCAGCGTCCGATAACTACTACCTGTGTGTCGATGGGCAAATCACTTAACGTCTCCAACCTGTATTCTTCCACTGTCATATCTCAATACTTATGGGTCTGTGATCCTTAAACTGACAAAGATCTCAGCTCTCAGTCATCTACACCAACTTCTCCTGGGCAACTGTTGTCACTATCCAGTCATAAATCCTCCATTGACGAACTACTCCATAGGCTGGGACGGAGGCCTTCCTTTAGATTTTCCATTATGGTTCCTTTTTGGAGAGGCAACTTAGTGTAGTGAATAAAGAGCTTGCCTCAGAGTTAAGGAAGACTTAAGTTCATACACTTCTAATACATGTGACTTTGGGCAGGTGAATTAATCTTTCAGTTCCCTCAGACAACTCCCTAAGACTCCAAATACGAAGAACCGATTATCTGATTTGGTTGGTGGAAGCCCTATAAAATCACAGATAAGGTTCCCCCAAAATTACATTTGTAGAAAGGGGAATAATAATCTTGCACTACTACCTATCATGGAGCTGTTATTATTAAGAAAGTTTACTGTAAAGCAATATTGTGTTGTGAGCCACCTCTCTAGTCTGTCCTACTACTTGCTGGGTGACTTCATTCCTCTAGAGTTTCAGTTTCTTTATCTGAAAAAAATGGAGATAATCATTGTATTACATCGATATGGGAAGAAGGAACTTTTAAAACCTTTAAGCACAATCAAAATGTTTAATTATGAGCCTGGGTGGTGCAAAAGGAAGAACTTGGTAGAATTTAGGGCCCTTAGCCCTACTAACATAGCCATTTCTGATACAAGTTGTCTTCTGATAAGCATCCCCAGTCCTTCAACAGATAACTCATTCCCCTTCTTCCTCTCCCTCCTGCCTTCCTTTACACCAGTATACCTCCTCCTCACCCTCTTTCTCTTACTTCTACTAGACTCTTCTTTTTTCTCCTCTCTTGTCTTCTTCATCTATATTGTCTCTTGGGTTAGTTATGTTCTGGGTTCCATTGTTTAGAAGGAACTTTGAAAAACTGGAGGGTGTATAGAGAACAATGAGGATGGTAAAGAAGGGTACTTGAGTTCATACCATGTGAAAACTGGCCAAAGGACACTGAGGTGCGTAACCTTAGATGAATGTAAGAAGGGGCATGATGGATGTCTTCAGTATTTGAAAAAGCATCAAAAAAGGCATTAGAAGCAGATTTGGGAAAAGTAGATAGAAGTTGCAGAGGAAGATAAAGGCTTGATGTAAGGGAAAGCTTCCTCACAATTCCAGCAATCCAGAAGTGTGTTCCCTCTGACTAGAATTCTTTAAACAAAGGCTGAATGACCACTTGTTAGGTACATTTGTATCCTGAGCCTTTAGCATAGTACCTGGAGCATACTAAGTGGTTAGTAAATGCTTATTGATTAATTGATGTTATAGAGAAGACTCTTGTTCTGGTATAGAGTAGACTAGATGTTCTATGAGGTCCTTTCCACCTGAGATGTTATGATTCTGAGTTTCTTGCTCTTATTCCTCTTTTCTCCCTCCAATTTCACTTCTTCTGTATCAAACTAGCTCCATTCTTTTCTTTTCTCCTCTTTGTCTTCTCATCTTCTTTTCTTCTAATTTCTCTTTATTTGTTATGCCTTTCTTCGTCTTCCAGTCCTTCTTTTCCTCCTCTTTCTCAGTTCCTCTTCTGACTCCTCTTGCTCAGCATTATGCTTTTTTCTTCTTTACTCCTCTATCTTTCTCTATCCCTTTTAGAAAAAAGGGAAGAACAAGGACCATTGAACACTTGCAGCTAAGTGTGTGATCCTCTTCCTGAAGAGAATAGAGCTGGACCCTCTAAGGAGAAAATTTCTGCTTCTCTTCCAAGGAATGATGTTGTGAAGCCCCAGGTTGAAAGATTTTACATACAGTAAGAGTATGAGAAGGAAGAGACCACTAATGGTAATTGGTGATTCCCTGCTGAGGGAGGTTACTGAGGCAGCTATTTGTCAACGTTATAATAAAAACAAAGAGATATGTTGTCTTTGATATATGTAAGACATGAATTGCTTTCCAAGATGTAGCAAAATTGAGGCCAAGTAGCCTGGCTATGCCTGGTGATGCATGTGAGTACCGATGATACTGCCAGAAAGAACATTGATTAGGGATTTTAATTCTTGGGAAGAAACTGAAGACCTGAGTGGTACATGTGATGTTTCATCCTTTAAGCTGATTAAAAGCAAAGACAACAGAAGAGAAAGACAGATTTATGAAGGGAGCAGCTGATTAAGATGATGATATATAAGAATGGAATTTGGGGTTCTGTATCATGGCTTAAAATGTAGGGATGAAAGGCTCATGGACAGCAATGAAATATACCTAACAAGGGCTGGTAAAAAATGTATTTACTTGAATTCTTACAAATCCAAAGGACCTTTAAGGGGGTGGGAGGGAAGGGGAAGGAGACTGCCTATGTATGTATGCACTCAAATAGATATCGTGAGAGTAACCACAATGGAGGATGATTAGTAGAGGAGTATAGAAATTCACTAAAGATAAAATTTATGGAAAGAGATGTAATAAAATGTATGATTTCAGATGGCTTATGCCCAAATAAAAAAACTATGTGTAATAAACAATGTAAACTAGAGATACTAAGGCAATAAAGCAAATTCAACACATAGAGATTGAAATGCAGGATAGGATCCATCATTTGAGTATGGCCCTGAAAGGCTATACATTAACTAAAACAGTAGGATAAGAAAAAAGTGCTATGGAGGGAATAGAACTCCATGTGAAGGGGACACTCATAAGGAAATCTGGGAAACAAAGGCAAGAAGCATTGTAAAGAATATATGAATGAAGTTTAATGGAGGTAGAAACATGTGATGTCATCAGAGAATACTATAGACCAGAGATGTCAAACAAGGACCAAATATGGTGATAATACTCTGGAGTGCCTCCAAAGTAGATTAAAATATAATTAGGAAATATTTAATAAAATAAAAATACCGTAAAAGATAGGTAGCATCATATTTTAAAACTAAAAGAAGGGAATTAAGAATTTAAGAACCAGAACCCAAGCTTGGCTCAGACACATGCAATATAATTAATGGAGGACTTCAATTATCTGGACATCTGTTGGCATTCTCTGCCAAAACCAGTGCAGTTAGTAAACTCTTGGCTTGCTTTAATCATATTTTTGTTATTATTTATAAGGTAGAGGATTCAACAAGAAAGATTGCAATTCTGTACATGATTCTGACCAACAAAGAGAAACTTGTTGCTAAAGTAGAAGTGATGGGAAACACTAGGGGACATTGATTATTCCATCTTAGAATTTGTGATAGAGGAAAACAAAATCAGCATACAGCCTTGATTTTTGAAGAGCAGATTTCAGAGAAAACCTAGGTAGGGTTTCAGGGACCAAAATTGTAAAGGGAAGTCAGTACAGGAGAGATAGGAAACTCTCTAAAATGAAGGCAAAAGAGGAAGAATTCTACAGAGAAAGGAGTTACTTAAAGAGACCCAATAAACATATAAAATACTTATCAACAACAAAAATTTTTAAAGGATACGGAAGTAAGGGTAGAAAAATGGATAATCAAAATAAAATAATATGCCACAGTCCTGTAATAGTATCAAGAAAGTTAAAGCTCGGTATTAGCTAAGGCAGGTGAGGAAAACAAACAGCACAAAAAGAAATAAGTGGGCATTTTAGGCATATTGGAGGGGAAAAGATTAAAGAAAAGAATGCACCACTGATTGGACTACATGATGATGATGATATAGGATGAAGGAGATAATCAATTCTTGTTATACTTGTGTTATATCTGCCAAGGAAAATGATCTTCATATTGGAAAAAAAAAGGTGGGTGGCAGTAAGTAATTAGTACCCAATAAAATTAAAGAGATAGTAAAAGAACACCAAGTTACCTATAATGATTTCAAGTCACCTGGTCTAGCAGAATTACATCCCCAAGTATTAGTAGGAGTTACGGGGAGGTTAAGGAGAGAGAATGAATTACTGAGCCAACATCAGTAATCTTTGAAAGATTGTAGAAAATCAGAAAAGTGTCACAGGATAGGAAAAAAATGTCCTAAGTAGAGAGACAGAGAGGGAGAAATCTACATACTATAAGCCAATGATACTGACTGACTCCTACCAAAACTCCAGAATAATATATTATAAAAATATGCTTATGGAACATCTCAGAAATGACAAATATGAGACTGCTGTATATAGTTGTTCCTACATTTTGATTTTCGTGTTTATTCTACTTATCTTTTTCATAATTTTTTATCTATACCACATAGTTGTGATAATTACTAATTTACAAAATAATGTAAGGTCTGATCATATTAAGCCTCCTTCATTTCTTTTCACTTTTTAATATTTCCCTTGAAATTTTTACTTTTGTTCCTCCAAATAAACTTTGTTTTGTCTGTTCCTATTAAGTAACCCTTGGTAGTTTCATTAGCATAGGACTTAGCCTGTAGATTAATTTAGGTAGTATTATCATTTTTATTACATTGGCAATGTCAAACCATGAGCTACAACTATTTTTACACTAATTTGGGTCTTCCTTTATTTCTGTAGAGAGTGTTATTTTTAGAAGCTCTCTGTATATCTTAGTAAGTGAATTCCCATATATTTTATGAATTTCATCTATTTTGAGTGGAATCTCTCCTTCCTAATTCTGATAATATATATAAAGGTTAGTTATTTTTGTTTTTCTATTCTGCCACTTTGTTCTCTCTCTTAATCATCTCAATTATTTTCTTTACTAATTCTCTAAATTTTCTAAGTACTGATTTTCCACAGATATGGATAATTTTGCCTCCTTTTGGGGCTTTCTTGTCTTATTTGTTATAAGCTAACATTTCTAATATTGTGTCAAATTATAATGGAGAAAGGAAGTGTCCTTGTTTTACAATTGAACTTATTTTTTAAAAAAAATTTCCATGTTTTTTTCATTACAAATAATGCTGCATCTTAGATCAAATCATTGGAGGGTTAGATCTGAAGGAAGTATTAGAAGTCATCTATTCCAAAATCCTCATTTTACAGAGGAGGAAACTGAGACCCACAGAAATGGAGCATCTTGCCCATGGTCACATGGTTAGCAAGTGACAACGCAGGGATTTGAAATCAGGTCCTTTTACTCCAAATCTGTTATAATTCCTGTCTCATCATGTTGGTTTTAAGGGACCTTCCATGTTTACTTCATTGAGTTGTAAACATAAATAAGTACTATATTTGTTCAAAGGGAAAGGTGTTGGGTTTATTGCTGTTGTCATTTGCATTTATTGGTATGATCACATGTTTTGGGGTTTTGTTATTTATATGACTAATTTTACCAAATGTTTGCCGAGTGTTGAATCATACTTTAATTCCCTTGTATAAATCCAACTCAGTCAAAAGAAATACTTTAAGATTTATATACATGTACACATATATATACATATATATAGTGTGTGTATGTATGTAACATATACTACTGTAACCTGCTAGATTTTGGTCAAAATTTTTGCATCAATGCTCAGTAATATTGATATAGAGTTCACATTCTCTATTTACTTCTCCCTGATTTGGATATCAGGGTCCTATTTGTCTCAAAAAAGAAACTGCAAGGTACCATTATTGAGAACAATTTATGAAGCAGAGAGTTCGATTGCTCTTTAAAATGTCTGATAGAATTCACTTGTAAATATATGTAGACCAGAATTTTGTTATTATTCATGGCTTTCAGGGGTTGTCTTTCTAAGATTTTGTTCAGATTTCTACTTCCTATTTTTTAATTTAGTTATTTATCATTTTGTGAATATTTGTCCATTTCCTTTCTTTTCTCTGGTTCATTAGTTTATATTAGGCATCATTTCTGATATTTCCCTTTATTTCCTCTCTATTTACCATGCCCTTGCCTTGATCATTTTTTAGTTTGGTGATTTGATTTTCCTCCTCTTTGATCACCATTAATTATATTATTTATTGGTTTTGTAAGTCTTTTAAAAAACAGCTTTTTTACTTATCAATTAATCTGTTTTCAGTAATTATTGTCTGATTTTCAGTGTATCTTATCTTGTGCTTTTTTCAGTGGATGTTAATTTGTTTATTTTCTAGTTTGAACTCAATTTATTAATCCCTTGGTATTTAAAAAATGTCTTCAGGAACACGAATTTGCTTTAAGGACTGTTATAACTGCATCCAACATATTTTGGCATATTGTCACATAGCTATCATTCCCTTTAGAATAAATCTTAAGGATAATTATCTCTAGGATTTGTTTTTACTTGTTCTTATTATTTAGAATATCATTCGTACATTTTTGTCTATATCTTTTGGTGCTTTTCATTGATTACTATTTTTGATGCATAGAAGGATTTTTTACTTTCTGCATTCATTCATGATGTCTTTTTACATTAATATATGATCTGTTTTTGTAAAGGTACTCTGTAAAGCTAAAAAGCATATTCTTTAATATTATTTCTATAATAATTATAATATTAACATGCCCATTAAAATTATCACAGGTCTTTCATATCTCATTTCTCCAACAATATGCTTGAATTTGTGATTTCCTTCTTTATCTTTCTGCTAGATTTATCCACATCTGAAAAAAAGGAGTGCCAAAGTCACTTATACTTATTTATCTCTCTGACTTTTTATATTTCAGTTATCTTTTTCTTTAAATCCTTATACATTGTACATTTTGGTACAAATGTATTTTTAAATGATATTGTTTCATTGCTTATGGTGTCATTAAGCATAATGTAATTTCTCTGTTTCTCTTGACAGAACCAATCTTTAGTGTTGCCATATACAAAATCCTGATTGTAACTCATGGTATCTTTTTTAATTGCTTGAAGCATAATAAATTTTGTTGCAATCTTTCATTTTAGCCCTGTGTCTTTATGTCTGAAATGTATTGCTTTTATGTAGCAAATTGTTGGAGATTGTTTTCTTATACATACTTCTATTACCCACCCTTCCATTTTATTGACAAATTCAGTAATTTCACATAAGCAAAGTTAGCATTGTTAATTTCATGCTTTTATCCATTAAAATCTGTTACATATATATATATAAAGAGAGAGGCACATATGTGTGTAAGTAAAATCATATGGCTTAATATAGAATATATGTATATGTAGCATAATATATTTTAAATGTGTGTGTGTTTGTGTGTGTATACCAACATGATGTACCTATTGGAGGGTTTTGATTGTTTGTTTGATTTGCTTTATTCTAATCTGATCTCAGACTCTTTCCACAGAACCTCACTCAACTTTCTGGTTATACACGCCAAACCCAAATTCCTTGAATGTAATTTTATTGTACTTTTCTCCTCCCTTCCTCCTCCCCATGCTCTCTTCCTCTCTCCTTCATCTGAATTGAATTTATCTATCTTTCCTCTTTCCAAGAAATATTATTTTAATTCACCCCTTTCTTATTTCTTACCCCTCCTAGTGTATTCTCAAATCCCACTTACGAGGTTTTGCACGTAAATGCTTCATTTTTTCTCTGTATGATCTTAATACTGTTTGATATTTTTGGAAGGCAAAATCATCCCCCTACAATTCTCTCACTGCTTCCTTGCCCATGTCCTTATACAAAGAATAATTTTTTTTTCCTATGGCGACCAATTTCCAGAAATGCTAATTCATGAAGGAATCAGTGTAAAACAGTGGGAGGAGCTTTATATCCAGAGCATGAAGACCCAAGCTAAAACCAGATCCTCAAAGTCACCACCTATACATTCTTCTGTCAGTCATATCATCCCTCTGGTTCTCTTTTCTCCCTTGTCTGCCTGCCCTTTCTGCCAACAGCCCTAGGAACCTACAGCTATCCTTTGCTGAGGTGGTACATGAACTGAAAATACACTTAGAGGAAAGAGTCAACTGAAATATTCATTCCTTCTGGATAGAATCTTTTGGAAGGCTTAGAAGCAGCTCCTCACCTCCACAGGAATGTGTGGGGAAAGTCCTAGACTGACGCATTTTTATTGGTGGAACTTGCTTCATGCTCCCTGACACAAGGATCCTAACTCCAAATGTTATTTTCCTAATTTTCCCAGTTAAGTTTCAGGGAAGGAAGAGCTATCACAAAGGAAAGAGCCCTTATTCCTCTCTGACCCAGGTCAAGTAGTGAGGATCTCTGGCTCTTCCTAGTCCATTTACTTCCATATTCCTGTTTGAAAGATCTCCATCTGTGAAATTAAATTTACTTACATTCCCCTTCCAGAAGTATTAACTGCATAATCAGGGATCTAGATTCTAATAAAAGATTAGAACTAATCATTCTTCACCTTTTTTGAAGTTTGTTCAGACATATTCTTTCGGAGTTCCTGAAACAAGAAGAGAATTTCGTAAAATAGATTTGGCTAACCCTAGAAGTATGTAAACATTAAATACTTATTTTTTGCTATGTCTCCTGCTTTACCTTTCTTGAGGTTCTTTTGTTTCATGAGATTGCCTGTTAAATGCCCTGGTCACTTCTGGCTTCTTCAGAACTTCCTTTTTGCCAAAAAATTTAAGCTCAACTTTTCAGGATACATTATTTGGAGGATGCAAACAAGTTTCTTTTGCTTTTCAAAATAGAGCATTCCAGTTTTCTTGTAAATTAAAATAATCTTGTGCATTTCATCCTCTTAGATGCATGCAAGATTTGATTTCAACATTGAGGTACTGAAGCTTGATAAGTTTTATAGATAATTTAAATTTAGGATTTCTCTGTCAAATTTCTATGGACTATATTATCTGTACTTTGTCCACTGTTTCCAGTACTTTTGAAAAATTTTCTTGTATGATGCCCAGATGAGTAATATTTAGGTTTTTAATTCCATTTCTTTTTTTTTGTTGTTAAAGACCTGTTACTCTCAAATTATTTTCATCCATTCTGTCCTCAAGCTTAGGTGCTTTGGCTTATAAAGATCTAAAGTGTTCTTCTAACCTGTTGGGCTGTGTGTGTGTGTATTTAGTATATATATTCACTATATGTGTGCATGTGTGTATGTATGTGTATTTAGTGTATATATATATATACACACACACATATATATTCAGCTTGTGTGTATACATAACACACATATAGTTGTTGTTGTCCCTTGTTTTTATATTTCCTAGATTTCCCTGCATCTCTCTCCTTCCTTGCTCCAAGTGAATCACCCCTTATAACAAATGATATGACCTTATTTGCTCTGACAATCTTTCTTCCATTTTTGTTTTTTTGAATTCCAAAGTTGCTATATCCTTTTCCAGAGAATCTATTGTATTTGGAGATAATGTCCATTATTTGTTCTATTATTTTATTTGTCTTTTTGAACTTTAATTTCTGTCCAAAATTCCCTCCTTTATTTCTTCCTTTAATTCTTGTTTGCTCTGCATTCTGGAGTTTCTTAGAATTATTGTACTAATCATATCTGGAAATCTCAATTTGTTCAATTCAATTCCATTCAATTTAGTCAGCATTTATTGAGTGCTTACTATGTTATAGTCAGTGGAAATTCAAAGACCAAAAATGATCCCTGCCCACAAGGAACTTTAATTCTATGGGGGTAAAACAACTTATATAACAGAAAAGTATGTACAAATTACGTACAGAGTGGAAACCATTGTGTGGGCAAGAACAACAATTAGTGGCCGGGGAGATCAGAAAAGATCTGCAGTAAAAGGGGGTACCTAATCTGTGCTGCATTTTCATTCTCATTGGAGTTTTCAAGTCATTTTCTTGTACTCCGTGATATTTATTCAATATATTGGAACCTTTGGTTGGATTCCTACATTATTCTTTTCTTCTCAGTTTCTTTGTTGCCTTATCTATGAAGTGGATCTTTGAGTAAATTCTTTCTTTTCCTCTCTTTGATTTTTGATATCGTTGTTGTTTATTTTTTACTCTATTAAAGGCATTTATTATTATTTTGAGATGCTGGGGAAAAGCTGGGCTTAGGAGAATCTCATCAGTCATCTACATAGAAGTCCTGCTTACTTAGATTTGGGGGGGGGGGGGGAGACAATTGGGGTTAAGTGACTTGCCCAAAGTCACGGAGCTAATAAATGTCTGAGGCAAAATTTGAACTCAGATCCTCCTCTCTCCAGGGTTGATGTTCTATCCATTATACCACCTAGCTACCCCTAGATTTTCTTAAAATAAGTTTTTATTGCTGTCTTCTGTTTCTCATATCATCATAGTTATCCCAAATATCCCTTCCCCTCTCTCCCAGAGAGGTATCCCTTATAACAAATAACATTTTTAGGAAAAAAAAATTGCACAACTTGTCAATACATTGAAAAAGTCTGAAAACACATGCAGTGTGTAACACCTACAGATTTTCCACCTCCACAAAGGAGTAGGTTGGGAATATCTTATCATATCTACTCATTTGAATCTTGCTTGATGTGTATGTATGTATGTATGTATGTATGTATGTGTGTATGTATATACATATATATTACATTCACTTTTCATTTTTTGGTGTGTGCTTCTTTCCATTGACATTGTAGTTTCTGTGCATATTGTTTTCTTGGTTCTTATTTCACTCTGCATCAGTTCATATATATCTTTCCATGCTTCCTTATATTCATTATACACATCATTTCTTAACAGTACAGGCATATACCATCACATTCATGTACCACAATTTGTTTAGTTATTCACCAATTGTTTCTTAGCTAAAACAAAAAGTACTGAATAGACTTTCTTCTTATAGATGACTTTCTTAGAGTATAAGCCAAGGAATGAACTCTTGGCTTCCAAGAGTGTAAACATTTCAGTCACCTTATTCACATAATTCAAAATTGATTTCCAAAATGATTGTACCATTTCACAGCTTCAACAATATATCAAGTGTGCTTATCTTTCCACAACCCTTCCAAAATTAACTGTTGCCATTTTTGGTAATTTTTTGCTAGTTGCAGGGTATATGATATGAAATCTTATGGCTGTTTTGATTTGCATTTCTCTTATTAATATTGGTTTGGGTCATTCTTTCATGTGGTTGTGAATATTTTGCAAGTCTTTTGAGAATTGTTTGTCCATATCTTTTGACCACTTATTTATTAGAGAATGGCTACTAATCTCCCATAAAATTCTCATTGACAAGATGAGAATTAGGGAGCAGACAATGGGACAGCTGGGTGGATTGGGAATTGACTGAGTAGCTGAACCCAAAGAGCAATCAGAATGACTCAAAGACCAGTTGAATTGAGAGGTCCAGTGGAATATTCCAAAGATATGTACTTAATCCTGTGCTAAATGATTTAGCCTTTTGGGGACTGAATAAAAGAAGAGCTCACATGATTATCAAATTTGCAGATAATCCAAAATTAGGAGAAATAAATAGTACTCGGGTTGCCTCAACAGAATCACTAGTGATCTGTCTAGATTACTTTCTAGAGATATAAAACATCTAATCACAACTAAGATCATATGGAATAAAAATTTAGATATCTTTGGGCTCAAAAACATCTATTTTACAAGTACAAGATGAAGGAGGTGTAGCTAGTCAACGTTTTGTTTTCTCGGTGAAAAAAATATAGATATTCTAGGGGGTTTTAAACATCAATATTAGTTAACAGTAGTAAAAACTTTTTTCTTGCAAACCTTAAGATTCAAATGTTATCTTATGATGCTTTTAACATCCCTATGAGGAGGGGAGAGGAGGAAAAAACAAAAATTGAAAAGTGTCTGCTAGTGCCAGGCACTTTGCTAATAATTACTTTACAAATATTATCTCATTTGATCCTTACAACATAGTGAAGTAGGTGCCATTATTATCCTGGCTTAACGAAAGAAGAAAGTGAGCCTGAGGGAGGTTAAATGACTTACTTGGGACTTGCCTGGGGTCACACAGCTACCAGCTGTCTGAGGCAGTATTTCAGAGGAAACAAAACAAACCAAAAAAAAAGTTAATGCCATCTTACGCGTTAAACAGGGTTGGAACCGACTTCTCTCAGGAGGCCACTTCATTCTGTCTAGGTCTTTCAAACATACTCTGCATCTCTCGGAATGTTATAGAGGGCATTTGAGTCAGGTTTGGATTTTACTAAAATGGCTTCTAGGTCCCTTCCAACTCAGAGATTTTTGCGAATTTTTCTCCTCTCTCCCCATCCTCCTCTTCCTCCAGTCTTTTCCTCCACTCATCCTTTTCTACTTCGACTTTCTATCCTCATTAAGAAAAAGTGACAAAGTAATGCATTTACTAAAAGCTCTGGTTTCCACACTTCTGTGGGAGTCCTCCGGTTGCCTAAGGGCAGGCTAAGGGAATGGGAGGATAGGGAGGGATAAAAGATCTTTATTCTCTAAACTTCGTGGGGCTGCTCCCTGAGCTGCCCTGACCTCCCTCCTCACGTTTCTTCCCTATGCTTTTCGTTATCTAGTCTTTCTCCTTCCCTGCAGCCCAAACTATGTGCTGAGGGCTGTTCATATGATTAAGGACTGCTTAAGTGTTTCTTAATGAATCTTGCCTAATGGGAATAGGCTCCGACCCACGACCTAGCCTCCCCTCCGGGACCCCTTTTCTTGAGTACGGTCCCCATATTCCTTCTCCTTATGTCTTCTTCCTCTTGTTCTCCTCTAGCTCCCATCTTGGTCTTTCCTCTCCTTCCTTCTCCCATCCTCTTCCCACTTTTCTCCCTCTTCCTAGTCCCTCACCCTTGGGACTCATAAACTGCAGAAACCCCTCCGCCAGGTGGCCACCTCCTGCTAGGCCGCCCTGCTCGCCTCCCACCGAGCCTGCCCTGGCCGGAGGGCGAGATCGGTGCGCTGTCCGGGGGAGCTTTATGTAACACGTTGTGCTTTAGTCCCGGGCCAAAAACCGGCCGCCCTTGGTTGTTTTCTCCCCGTAAATTTTTCAGTCTCCCTTGCTTTGAAAGGAGATCAGTGGCCTGAGCCCCTTTCCCCAGGTCTCCCGCCTCCCTCTTTTCTTTTTTATGCCCATCCTCCAGCCCGAGGCATTAGGTGGCTCCGGGCTGTCTATGGGGGAAGGGAGGAGGGGAGGAGGGAGGGAGGCTGTAGCAGCATTTCTTCCCTTGTTTACATGTGAGTTCACGTACATGGGGGTATTATTTTGGTGTTTGGGGTTGTGTTTGTGTGCTGTTTTGTTTTATGATTTTTCCCGATTAAAAAAAAATAGCTGCCAGTTTCCATGTGTCGTTGTGTTTAGTCACCCCCAGACTCCGGTTTCTTCCTTGCCCAGGGGGCTGGTGCCCTCGTCTCTCCCCGGCCCGCACCGCCCGCGCTCTCCTCTCTCTAGCCCAGGCCTCGCATCCTCCCCATTTGTTAAACACATCATTAGGACTCGCTCTGGGCCTCCATTCCCCCGGCCCGGCCCCACCCCCTGCCCTGAAATATATTTCCCAGATAAAAGGCCACCGTGGGTGGTCTCCACCTCCTTCCCTTGGGGGCTGTAACTTCCCTGGGCCGCTGGGGGGGTGGGAGGCGGAGGAAGGCAGGACTTCTCAGGTTGGTGACAGCCTGAGAAACTCCCAGAGAAGCTCTCTGGGAGGCCTGGAAGGCGAGAGGCGAGGAGCGGGGGCGGGGGTGGGGGGAGATGTTGAGGAACTAAAGGGGGGGTCACTGCTCTTTGAAAGGAGCGACTCCCCCTTTGGAGGGGTTCTTGCCACCCCCATCACATCCCCCCCACCGAGGAGGAATAAGCAACCCTTTGAGGGACACGAAGTAGAATGGAAGAGGGCGGGGGCTTTCCTTTTTGGATTTCTGATTGCATACGATTGCATACTTGGTTTTTACAAAAGCTGACCTCAAAGCCCCCCTCTTGTTAGGAATCTCATTCTCAGCTTTTAGTTCGTCGCTCTCGGCCTTCCACCACTTCCAAACCTCCCAGAAGAACACTACACTGTTTTAGCCAGAAAGAACCTAAGAGATCTACCAGCCCAAGCACCTTCTTTATACAGAAGAGGAACTGAGGTTGAGACAAGGGTAGTAATGCGTCCATGGTCACACAGCTGCTAAAAATGCTAAAAATAATACTGACATTTATATAGCACTTTACGGACTAAGAAGCTCTTTACATATATTATCTTGAGTCGTACACAGATTCCAAGAGAGGTAGAGTAAGTATTGTTTTATCCGCATTTTAAAGGATACTGAAGTCAAAAAAGAGGCGATGACTTCCTAAAATTAGAGGATCGTCAGTGACTGAGATGGTCCTAGATCCCGGTTTTTTGTTTTGTTTGTTTTTTTAAAGCAAATCCAGAGCTCTTTACAATGTCCATTTAGTGTTCAGTAGGTTTGTGTGTGTGTGTAGACTTCGACTCTTCATGACCCCGTTTGGGGTTTTCTCGGCAAAGATACTGGAGTGGTTTGCCATTTCTTTCTCTAGCTGATTTTACAGATGATGAAACTGAGGCAAACAAGGTTAAGTAACTTGCCTAGGGTCGCTCAGTTAGTAAATGTCTGAGACCAGACTTGAACTCAGGAAGATGAGTCACTCTATCCTCTGGGCCACCTAGTTGCCTCTAATTTGTCTACTGACTTCACCACTAATGCCACCAGCACCACCCTTCTTCTTCTACTCGCTGTGTGCTTCTCCTTTTCAGTGCCCCTCCCCCCCTCCATAAAATCTGGAGTGGCATAAATCCCCCAGGACCTCAGACTCTGTGGTTGGAAACTGGAAAAGTGCATTTTCAGTTGCACTTTCAGAAAAGACCGAGACGATCCTATATTCATAAGATCAGATGCTGGATAGAAGAACCTTAGAGAGTCAAATTCAACCTCATTTTAGCGTGAGTGTGGCCCAGAGAGAATGTGGGGAGCCCAGTATAGCACAGGTTAAGTAAGCATAGCCTGAATTCCGACTGAAAACCTCCTGTCTTCCAACCCTGAGTTCTTTGCGCCACATCACTCTCCCTCTTAATGTTTGTAGAATGAATGAATGAATGAACTAATGAGTGAACAATTGCTTCCCAATTCAGTCATCTGTGAGCTAGCTGCCCCCAGGCCGAGATTTCCGCACCCTGCTCAGAATAAGATTGCATAAAGGGAGGAGCGGGGAGGGGGGGGGGGGGGGAGAAGAAGCAGCTAGAGTGACAGTCCTTAATCCACCCGGGAAGGGAACTTGAGAAAAATGGCATTGTCCATATTAATGTTATTCTCTTAGCCAAGGCACAGGGAGTGGGAAGGGGGGGGGGGGGGGAACCACAAAAAACCAAAACAAAATAAAAACACAACTTGACGGTCAGAAGGTGCACCCAGGAAGTTCACAAGAGGTATGCTTTAACTGAAAGTTCCTGCTAGGCTTGGAGCACAGTCTTTCCCTGCTAACCGAAGTCCCGGGAGGGGGCCGAAAGAGCGCTGGGGCTGAATTCCTGCCCCTCCTGAGCAGAAAATCTGGAATTCGTTAAGATGCGGCTGTAGGAGAGGGGGAGGGCGAAGATAAAAGTCAGATTGAAGCCAGGCGGAAAAGTAAGCTCAGGACACTCGCTTTTGGTAGCCTGTGCCCGGAGTTAATCTGTCCCGGAGATGCGCTTTACTGTCAGCTCTGGTCTAGCTTGCTCCCTGCCAACAGAAAGCCATTGCGGTGAGAAAGGTCCAGTTGGCCCTCCTATGCCCCTGCGGGCCGGATGGGACTGCCTTTGTCTGAGAAAAGGGCTTTGTTTTGGGGGAGTGAGGGGTTGCTTTCCGTTCTCTCAAAGTTTAGGATTTGGGGAGTGGGGGGAGGAGAAGGAGGAGAGAAACAATAGAAGGAGCTATTAAATCACAACCTAAGTGAAGGGAGGGGGAAGAAACGCCGAATTAAAAATAAAAGAGCTGGATTCGAATTCCGAATATTACCGGGCAAATATCACAACCTCTCTGGGCCTTGGTTTTCTATTCTGTAAAATGATACGATTCTCAAGCTCTAAACATGATGAAGCATTTAGAAAATTTAGGCAAAACCCTCATTGGGCACACAGCCTAAGGAGTCTGTGAACTCTCTTTCCACCTGCCACAGATTCCCCTCAATTCCTACACTCCTTGCCTCTCTAAACGCCCAAGTTCAGCCCACTCGTACTTTCTCTCTACACTACTACCACCGCCGCCGCCACCATCACCACTACCACTCCAGTACACGCACACACGCGAGCGCATACACACACACACAGAGCTGCCCTGCCCATTCGGTTTCCCGTGGTCTGACATGACATTTGTTTCTAATTAGCAGTTACCAAGGACTCAAAGCTAGAAATGTGGCAAACATGATGAGCGGGGAGCCCGGGGAAGGTGGACCTTTTCCCTGCATTGAAAGTTGCCTGTCATTTAATACAGCTGTTAAGACACTCCTGGGTGCTCCTTGTAGCCAACGGTTGGGCTGAATACTTAGTTCAGAAATTGCACAACATCTGTAAATTTGTGAGCCAGAATTGGCAAATTTAACTCTTAACGGGTGGAGTATCCATTGGGTACTTGTGTTTTGTCTTTTAGAGAGAAAATAAATGGTGGAAAGAATACTGGATTTAAAGTCTGAAGACTTGGGTTCCAATCGAGTTTTGCTAGTTATGTTTTGTAGTGTAATAAGAAATTCATTCTAGTCTAGTGGCTGGTTTTGGAATCAAGGCTCTCACACAAAAGCTCTCCAGCCTCAGTTTCCTCATCTACAAAATGATGGTAAAAATAAACACACGACTTTACTCTTAAGGTAATTGTGAAGAAAAGAAAAGCACATTGAAAGTCCCTTTCTTTCTCTGGGTCTGTTTTCCATGTGAAGTGAGGGGGCTAATGCTAGATCTCTAAACTCCTTTCCAACCCTACCCCCACGAGCTGTTATCATAACGATAATTGTCAAGTTGTATTTGTATATCCCTTTAAAGTTGACAAAATGCTTTTGAATTTATTATGTCCTTTGATTCTGAAATGATGAAATGTGTCCAGAATATAGTCAGAGAGCAGTTGAGGGAAAGGGGAGGATATCTTCTATAGGCAGCAGTGTGTCTTTGGACTATGCTGTCTAAAATCAGACCTTTTCCTTCCTGCCTGACCAATGCTTTGTAGATCCCAGATAGGATTTCTGGAAGCCTCTGGTAATCTGCCTCTCCTGTTTTGGTGAAGAAAATCTAAGGAGGCTACAGGAATAACAGATGCAGTTCTGGGTCTACCCAATTGCACTTTCCATTTCTATTAGTTTCTTCTTTTAATACTCATTCAAATAGGCAAACCAGCTCCTGTAATTATTTTGAAGGTCTGTTGTTTACTTTTCAAAGTCTTCTTAACTAAATAGGTGACAGTACTTTTCCCATCCAGCAAACATCTGAGATTAAGCTCCTACGAGATAGTCTGAAAAGGACAGCATTTTAATTTGAACATCAAAAATTTGAACTTTAAGAAAAATGAGTTATTTTAAAATCAATCATTGTGATATTTAATTTTGTCAGAGTATTTAAAATTCTGAAAATGTTTCATATTGTAGATAATGAGATTTAGAGCTGACAGACCAGTGAATGATTTTTTAACCTTCATGGAAATTAAGTAACAATAACAATGTTCAAAAACCTAAGCCAAGGACTAAAATCCTTCTTTCTCTTCTATTGGCCTTAAAGAAGTCTTAATGAAAATGAAATTATTTCATGTTAACTTGATATAGAGAATTAATTGTTTTTCTTTGGATTTATGAAAAGAAATCTAGCTACTTTCTGTGTAGGCAGAATGTGCCAACTAGACTTAAACATAATTGATTTCTTTTCTGAAAGCTTCTGAGAGAATTATGAGGGAAGAGTAAATGACTCTAACCCCCACAATTTCTGTGTTATCTGTGTTTTTAAGAATCAGCTTATTAGCCATAGCTAATATTTTAATAGACTCTGAAATGAAAGTCATGTGAGAAAACCTAGCCATATTCCTGTTTCCTTTTTTGAGAGATTTTACCAAGAGAATATTTCTGGTTTTGTTTTGTTTTGTACAAAGCAGTAACTTTTGACTAATATTTAACAAAATGAGTGACCTTGGTGTTTAATCTGCAAATAATTTCACGTCATTCTGGCTACTGGGTTGTTTTGTTTTGTTTTAAGTTCAGTATTTGAAGTGAACTTCATTTGTTATCAAATGGCTTTGGTTTAACAAACTTGTGTCAATAGGAGAGTAGTGTAGAGTAAAACAAATACTTTGTATTTTCCTGGTAAATAAGTTTCAGTCTCAAAAAAAATTAAAAATATGTTGACTGCTTTTTAGGAATAACCTTTAGACTAAAGAGGAAAGGGAAAGAGGACACCTGTTTATTGGTATTTAGAAAACAATTCAGAACATGTTATGCATTATTCATCTAGACTCCCTGTTTTCAACTCTCAGTCTGAGGAACAGAAAAAGAACACTTTGGAAGACAAGATACATTGAATAACGTTTAGGGAGTTAGAAAAATGCTGCATTGTTGTAGCATATAACTTTCTAGGTAAATAACATTAGAATATAATTTCCTAGATAAATTAAATATGAAACTCTATATTTAAGAAAATAACTTCCCAGGTAAATTATGACTTGACTCTGAACTTTCTTTTCAAAAACAAGTAAATCCTTTAAAAATGTGGAAATGTACATATATAAATAATTCTATTGTAATTCTTGGGGTACTCTCTTTGCTTGAAGGTCCCCAGAAAAGTTATCCTGAATTCAAGGCAATCTCTCATTCAATAACCATTCAAAAACTATAGTTCATAAATCTCACTATGTTTAACTTCACCAGATAGGAGACACAATAGCTCAAAACAAAAGAAATTCAATCAAACAGTGTTGGGGGGGGGGGGGGGAATGATAAGAAAAGACACCACCCTCATGCATACAATGGGGCATAATCTTCCAGGGGTTATCACTTCAGTGTAGGAGGTTACAGGGGCAGAGGACATATGTGACCAGGGAACACACTTGTAGAACACCCACACAGCTAACACTCATGTCCAGGAAAGTAGGGTACCAACCAGGAATCCATATAGTCAGGGTCTATACAAGATCAAGACATTTCATACCTTTGACCCTACAGGGTTTCTGCTGTCCTTTGATGATGTCATTATGATGGATGGCCTTTGCTAGATATATTTTCTCTGCTAGGCATCTCTGGTCATGAAATTTTCTCTACCACCATCTCCTGGCTCTCTGCTCCTTTCTACTAAGGTGAGGTGGCCAGAAAGCCTCTCCCTGACAAGGTCATGCTGTCTTTTTCATTCCCAGCCCTGGGCTATGAGATACCATACCTAACCTGGCAACTAACAAAGGCTGGCAGGAGCATCCCAAGCTAAGATTGTCTTTTTTTAAAATTATCGTTATCTGTATCTGATGTTGATTCAAGGTCTGTGTTTCCAGACAACTGGTTTTAAATTAGAAATTACTAGTAATTTCTGATCAACCTGTTGTTGATCTTGTGACCATTTTATTAAGTCCTCCTTCCTTCCCGCCCCCCCAAAAAGCAGCCTCACAAGAGCTATTATGGAGATCGAGACCACAAAACCCACTCTCTCCCAAGATCCTCCCACAGTGGCATGCAAATTAAATTGAGAAAGAACAAAGCTTCTGAGCCACATTCCTCCCTTTATTATGAATAATGGCAAACAGCAACAACAAAACAAAACCTGGTTTGTTTTTTTTTTGGGGGGGGGAGTTTTGTTTTTTTCTTTTTTGGGTATTTTTTTTTTGCTATATTTCAGCCAGGATATAACCTCATGATTTACCTACACTATACATCATAGTAAATTACTTACTAAGATCAGACCAGGACTCAATATCACGTCTTCTGTCTCCAAATTTAGACTGTTTCTACCATACCACATTGTTCCTTTTTAAGACAAGAAAAAAATGATAAAAGAAAAGAAGTCTCAGTAACTAAGAAGAAGGATTCACAGTCTATTGTAGGAATCTCAGCCTAGTTCATTTCTTCCAGGCTCTGCACGTACCTCGGATCAAACAGACCAAGAATGACTAGACTCCGATGGCCATATCCAATCGAGTAATTATACCACATAGCTCCTTACCTTTATAGTGAAGGATCATAGAATCAGAATTTTTAGATCTGAGAGTAACTCATAGGCTTATAGAAGGTTAAATTTTGAAAATACCTTTGAGGTCATTTAGATCAAATCCTCATTTCACTAAGGAGGAAACTGAGAATCAGACAGGAAAACAGATTTGCCCAAGAACATACAGCAAGTGTGATCCTCTCTTTTTCTTCCAAGGCTAAACCCATAGGGACAAATCTATATGTAATGTCTACCAAAGATATATGTATTTATGGACCAGTTCTACAAGCTATCCATCCAACTAAATATCCAAGTCTGAATGATTTTTGTTATTGTTAAGTGATTTCTGTTGTGTCTGACTCTTCATAACTCCATTTGGGGTTTTCCTGGCAAAGAGACTGGAGTGGTTTGCCATTTCCTTCTCCAACTCATTTTACAGATGAGGAAACTGAGGCAAACAGTGTTAGGTGACATGCCCAGCATCACACAGCTAGTAAGTGTCTGTGACTGGATTCGAACTGATAAAGATAAGGCTACAGGGTTCTATCTACTATGCCACCTAGCTGCTTCAGTCTGAATAATAGACTTTCTTCATTCACTTGCTTTTTCCTAGGAGAATAATAAGACCAGGGTTTTTTGAATGATTATAGGTCTCACTTAGGAGGTTTGCTGTGTTCTGAAGCTTGGCGCAATGAGGATAATATCATCTACATAGAAGCACGTGTGTTTTGTTGAGAATACATACGTAAACTTGTTTTGTATTTGGTTTGATATCACTAATCATAGCATTGTTGAACAAAGTTTCCTCTGTTGCTGTATGTATCACCACAAGCATAGAAGACAATTTGTTGGAGAGTCTTTAAGGATATGTTTTGATCTAGGAGATCAAATTTTTTTTATAGTTATCAAGGAGTTTATGTAGTGAAATCTTATATTCTATATACCTTTCAGTCCATGTGTAACTGTAAAGATGTGGTTTGTTGTAAGATACCATTTAGGAAAGCATGTTTGCACCATTCTCATGTTTTCATCAAGGGTATTTTCAAAATCTGTAACTTTTTCTAATAACAATTTTCTAGAAATGGAAAAGCAGGCATATGATATCTTTTCAGTCTCATTTTGGGGGCAGTAGTAATGTCTGTGCTTTTTTTCTCAGCCATTCAGAATCTCTTCCCCCTTTCTTTCCCATCCCCTCTATAATTTTGGATTTCTTTGGAATCTCTTCCTTTTACCATCAATGTTTGTACTCTCCTACATTAACCTTCTCATATATTCTTCTACTATTAGTTTAGTAGAGAAACTATTCTCACCTTTGTTTCCTTTAGTATCATTTCCTTATCAGAATATAAAGATGGTGGCTGTACTGTGATGGATGGAGAGAATAGCTTATTGTGGAAATCATAATAGAACTTCTCCATTTTTTCCAGTTTGCTGTCCTATTTAAATGTTCTTTATAATAATCTGACTTAATTTTCTCTCATGCCAAGTTGTCTGTAATTTTGTTTTTCCCTATAAGATTATATAATTTATGATCTTCCTCCATCATTCCCCAAGGATACTGAAAATAGGTTGTATTCTAAATCATTGTTGTTCTCGATTGCTACACTGATACCTTGCAAGGACATCAAGTTTTGATAACTGCTAGGCCCTTTGCCCTCCTCATTACTCTGATCACTTTATATTGGTTAAACTTTTCTAAGAAGTAAAAATTGTGTCAGTGTCTGATCCTTTATCCATTTCCAGTATTTTAGCATCAATGGCTATTTTAAAGAGATTACTTTGAAAATGTATTATTTGCATGCCATATATTTTCATTTTAATTCTTCTAACTAGGTTTTGGTTTTGAACTAGTCAATGGTCTGCTTGTACATAGATAGCTGTTTCTAAAGTGACTACTATATAGGAAACCAGTTCTTGCCTATCCGTTAAAATATAGCCAGTTTAATTTTCCTTGGTGCTATTTGGTGCTCATCATATATAATACCTACTGATCCTATTTTTGAAAAACATATTCTTGACAGTTTAGATATGTGACTTCTTTCATTTTTTGACCTTTAGTTATATTTTCCAATTTATTTTTTACTATCCTCCCCTGTGCCCACTTTTGTTTTTAAGACACTGAATGTTAAGGTATACATTGATTTGTCTTGAAAAGCCTTCTCACTTTCTCCAGAGAATTTTTCTATCTTCTTATTCTTTACAACAGATAGAGAATAAACTGAAGCAAGTTTCACTGTGGTCTTTTTGTTTATACTCATCATGAGCGCTGAAATACAGCATAACCAAGGGTCCTGTTGTTGCCTTTGGAGAAACAAGAACCCAGCTCTGGCAGTTCATTTGCCTCTGCTAAGCAGACCTGTGAGCCATCTTTCCAGCTACTTGCAACTTCCTTTTGATTTCTGGTTTCACTTACAATGAGAATGTCAAGATTGAAATTGTTCAGTTCTTCCATTAGTAAGCTAACTTATTAGTCACTGGACAAGAATTTCACATTTAGAAAATAGCTAATGATTATGGTGAGTCCAGAGATGGTCTGACTCTTAGCATCCTTTGCAGTTTTCCTCCTACTTTCCTATTTTCACTGCTGAAATACAAGTTATACAGAACTGAAGACCATTTTATATTTTTCTCTGTTTCATTGGTTGCCATGGGCAAAGTAGCCTGCCTCTCGGTGATGAGCCTCTCTATAAGTAGCTAGGCTGATATGTGGAAAGTCAAACCATTTTGTTTCTTTGGACTATACCTGAATACTTTCCAGCAGAGTAGAACTTTCCAGAGGTCATATTCCCCTTGCAAAGTACTTAAAAATCTAGAATCACTTCTATACCATGATGAGCCATTTGTGTAGGGTTTTCATGGAAGATAATAATTGATATATTGTAAATAATTTGTAAAATGTGGGAGAGGAAGGAAATTTTCACTGATCTATATTGTCTCCAAGGCTTAGTTTTAACGAATGTATCAAAGTCAGAAAGGGCAAAAAATCTGATTAGACATGGGAAATACAAGAATTTTAGACTCAGGTCATTCTAATTCAGTGGTATAGGTCTGAGGTAGCAAGAAAATAAGACATTGTAGTTAGGTGTCTCTATTAAATGCCTGTTGCATGTCAGGCATTGCACTAAGCATTGGGAATCCAAAGAAAGGCAAAAATAGTTCTTGTCCTCAAGAAGCTCATAGTCTAATGGGAAAAAAATCATGCAAACAAATGATACATGCATGCACATGCACAGGCATACACACAGAGAATTAGGGGTATCTAGTAAAAGTTTAACAAGTGACTCTTCTGGGGAAAAAGTATGTAAGATACACCTTTAAATTTAATCTTCACTATTAACATTTTCTCCATCACTTTCTTAAGTCTAGACAATCAGCACAATAGCAACTCAAGCACTGATTTGTAGTATTTGTGGTTTTCTGAAGTAGAGATGCTCACATTACAAATTTAAAACTCTGTTCTTTCAAGCAGGCATAAATGTTCTCCATCACACTGGGTATATATAAATTGGAAATAATCTGAGAGGAAAGACACTAGCATTATGGAGACAGAGAAAGTAAAAACTTCTTGCAAAAAGTGGAATTTTTGCTTAGACTTGAAGAAATTTAGCAGGTAGAGGTTAAGAGGGAGAGAATTTCAGACAGGTAAGGCAGCTAACATTTAATAAAATTAAGTTTATCCAACAGTAGCATAAAAAGTATATTGAGTGAGTATACAGCATTAGTTCAGTTGGGTACAGTTCCCTTGCCTATACATTTCACAATGTGCCCCACGCAACTCAATTTCTCGTTCCCTTCTCCCCTTGCCTTCCAGTTCACCCATCTAGCCACTCATGCCTGGCAAGAAAGTATGTTAAACTAAAAGAACATCTTGACTTTTGATACTTAAGAGACTAGGAAAATGACATTTGCATTTTAAACCTTATTATTCTTTACCAATTCATTCTGAGAGCCAGATAGAGAAGACAGATAGGAATCTGAGAGAGACAGAGGCAGGGACAAAAAGTCAAAGAAAAAGAGAAGAGGAGGAGGAGGAGGAGAAAGAAGGGAAGGAGAAGGAGAAAGAGGAGAATGCGGGGGAGGAAGAAAAGGAGAAGAAAGGGGGAGGAGAAGGAGAAGGATGATGCTCATTTTCTGAGCATCACATACTTTTTCTGTCATCCTATACTTTAACTTCCATAGTCTGCCCTCTTTCATCCCCAGCCTATGATCAAATTACATGGCACTAGCTTATCTATATCCATATTTTATCTTTCTTTCCCTTGCCCAAGAATGTAAGTTTATTGAAGCAAAGAACTATTTCATTTTTTAAAAGGAAAACAAAAAAGCCTAGTATCTGAAAAGTTATTTTTACATGGTAGGCACATAATAAATGTTTGATGACTTGAATCATAAGATTTAGAGCTGGCAGGGGGCTACGAAATCATCTAGTTCAACATTCTTATTTTACAACATTTTTTATTTAGGCCCAAGGAGTAAAGTTCACTTGATCAAAGTCAAATAGATAGTAAGTAACAGGGCAAAGTTTCAAACACAAATCCTCCAAATTCAGTGCTCTTTCTTTTGCCTCCTGTTGCATAGAGTTGCTCCCAGTTGAGAGGTCCACTTTAGTTGGATTTCCCATTGTTACTTCATGCTGCATCTTTATATGTTCCCATTTATGCCACATCCACCTCCTGGTCCCATTCTGCATTTATTTCATGCTTTTAATTTCCTTTACTTTGGATCCTGACTTCGTTTTCTTGTCTTTTACACTATCAACACTTTGGCTATTTATCTTCACATTAATTCCTTTATTAATTCAATTTATCTTTCAGTCATATTCATTTTTTCGTTGCTTCAGCTGTAAGGAGTTGCTTCATTTAAATTTCTTTTTCCCTTTGGGGACCCTTAGCTTTTCTGGACTCACCAGGATCCTAAAGTAGGAGAATGTCTGCATGGAACAACCAGATCAAACCAGAACTAAAAGTTCTTGTAGGTCTGCCCAATGAGAGGCAGAGAATTTTAGAACTAATTGAAGGCGTTGACACACAAAGGACCCACAGAGATAATTTTATCCAACTCTCTCATCTGACAGATGAAGAAATTGAGATCGAGTCAAGAGATCAAGAAGTTTATCCAAGGTCAAATAAAAATATCAGCATAAGAATTAGACCCAGTCTTGCAATGCAAAGCTATTGCTCTTTCCCTATACTGTTCACTGGGCTTGTTATCATTTTTATCCATGCTAAATTGTTGTGCAGGGCTCATTCCTCTTTCAGATCTCTAGCCATTAGACTGTGATGCTTTCCTCTTGGAACTGTCAGGGTTTAGGGAACTCTTTCTGGGGTCAGTGAAAATTATAATTGTTGGTTTCAATTAGAATTGAAATTTTGGTTTCTTTCCAATGCAGCAGATAGACTCAGCTTTAATTATAGTATAGATACCTAGTTTCATCATCTAGAAAATGAGTAGTTATATCAGATAGCCACCCAAGTTTATTTGAACTCTAAATTTGTGAATCCTATTTGTTTTGGGGGAGTTAAGTTTTCCTCTCATGTTGCACATAGATTGCCACACACTTGCCATGCACCTTGGAGAGTTTTCAATAAAAAATTGTGCCTACTGTTCTAGGAGCAAATATCAAGGACAGAACCCATAAGGAAGATTGAGAGTAAAGAAATGAGGAGATGATCTGAGCTAGGATGAAACCTAAGTGATCATTTACAATACCTGAGTCCTTCCTACATTTTATTCTTTAACAGATGAGGAAACTTAAGACTAGAGAGATCAAGTGATTTGCCCAAGATCACAGCAATAGTAGTGGGTAGTAAAGGGTAGTAAAATGCTTTAAGGTTTATAAAGAACTTTATTTCATTTGCTCCTCACAATAACACTGCAAGGTAAGTGCTTTAATTATCTCTATTTTACGTATGAAGAAGTGAAGACTAAATGACTAGCACTGGGTCATACAACTAGTAATCATTTGTGGAAAGATTTGAAGTCCAACACTTTACTAGGCTACTTCGTTGCCTCCAGTATGGTAAATAGCATAGCCAGGATTCAAGCACAGGTCTTCTGATTCCGAATAAAGTATTCCATCCATTTCAGTATACACTGGGCTTATTGTCTTTTTTTTTTTTTTTAATTTCGAGTGAACTGAAAGTACTTGAGTCATGAACTAACAAAGTCAGCCTGACATCCCTGTCTTTCAGGCTTCATTTTTAGTAACTGGAATTTAAAAACCTTTATCTGGAATATATTTGGATATTTAAAACCTATATTTCACCTCTTGATAGCTAAATAAGTTCAAAGGAAGGCATCCAGGACATTTATAGAGGTGTAGTTTGCTACTGTAGGAATCTGGACTTAAGGAACTAAGATACAAGTTCAAGGTTATGCTCACCATTTGACATTGCCCACCACTAGGGGGCTGCTCTTATCAGAGAATGGAAGACAACTTTCAGACATACAGATGGAAAGGACTTTAGGAAGTCACCTAATCTAGCCTGTGTTCCAGAAGCATCACAGTGGACCATCTCAGAAAGATTTTTGATTCCGAAGTCTTACAGAGTAGGGGATTCTGCAATCTCACGTCATAAACCAGTTCAGTGTTTTAACCATGAAGGTAGTTAATTTATACTAGACTACCAACATGGTTAGAAGACAGTGGATTAACAAGTACAGATCCTTGAGTCAAGATTATAGACTTAGAGATAGAAAAGATGTTAGAGATTATTGAGTACTTTGTGCTTTGGAATAGACATGATATAAAAAATATTGGATCTGTTTCAAGAACTCTAAACCTGAAAACACTACACAAAGGGAAAATAGTAATAATATACAAGTTGAAACTTTTATATTCTATTTTTAAAACTACAGTATTTATAAACCTGAGATCTTTTTAACAAAGAAAGAGAGAAAGGAGTTTGTGACTTACCAGAGACCAAACTAATATGTGAAAGAAAAACTCTATCTGCTACTACACACTGTATCTATTATACCAACACCTTCATTTTAAAAATTAAAGACTCAAAGACTCTCCGAGACCCAGAGATCTTAAGTCATTTGATCAAAGGCTCACTGGTAATGAATGGCAAGAGTGGTAATCAAACAGTGCCTCAAACTTTACATCTAACACTCCTTCCTCTGTGTCATGTTGCCATTCACTGTCTTCCTGCTTCTCTTAAATAATCTCAAAGAGGCATCCATCCCATTCTTAAAGAGTTTCAAAATCTTTCTTTGACAGCTTCTTATTCTATGATTTAGCCACCCTTACTCTCAAAGGACTCTTACCATCACAGAACTCTTAGTAAATGATTCTAAGTCCAGTGGGACTGGGATGCTGGGCTCTTATCCTTAGGAGGATGACTGCAGATGGTGACATCTGGACAGATGATGAGCAGCTTGTATAAATTACCCTGATAGCTAAAGCTGCCAATTAAATCAAGCTAAAAATACTCACAAAGCTCCTACCACACCTGAGGCACTGTGCTAGCCCCTGCAGAGACAAAGAAATGAAAGTTCCTAACTTCAAGAAGATTGCGTTCTACTGTCAGTGAGTTCCCTAAGCTCCCTAGTCTAGTCTTTCCAGAGCCTATCATGGTGCTCAGTAAAGAAAACTCATGTTTATAGAACATTTTAAAGTGTCTTTCCTGATTATTTCCAATGTGACATTGGACAAGTCATTCATTTCCCCTCTGTTTCTTCATCTATAAAATAAGAAGACTGGAGTAGATGAACTTGAAATTTCCTTTAACCTTTAAAGTTCCACAATTTAGTATATGATATATGACTAGGATAGGCAATTTTTTTTAACAGACCAGAACTTATTCTAAATGAACTTTATGTTCCAAAGTGGCTATATGATTATTCCATTAACATTATCATTATTAAAAATGTTTTTCAAACTCCTCTTTAGGAATAGTCTTTGAACCTATAGCACATTAATTCAATTCAACAAATATTTGTCATTTTTAAATATCTACTATGTGCAGTTCATTATGCTAGGCACTGGGAAATGAACCACTAATTAGATGTCTTTCCTGATCTCATGGATCTCATAATCTAATAGGGAGGGTTGTGATCCATACATAAATACCTTATTTAAAATAAAAAATGGCACTGCATAAGAGACATAAAGAAAAGATTGTGTGAGGTCTAATCATATCCACCTGAGGAGGAGGCAGACATCACAGAAGGCATCATGGAGGTGATAGCAGGGGAGCCAAGTCCTGAATTTAGGGTCGAATTTTACCAGGTAGGGATCAGAAGCAGAAGGCATTCCAGGGATAGGGAACGATGTGACCATTCTTACCAGTACAGGCGATAGAAAGTACTTCCATTTGGCTGGAACATTGAGTACTATGCTTCCGGTACTCTTTGACCCAGCCAAACTGGACTACTCAATATCACTGGTTCTTATTTTGCCCTTGCTTAACCCTGTACCTAGGTTCTTGCTGTCTCTTGTTCTTTGAATGAATGTCCTCCACCCCTAATTCTGTCTGTTGAAGTCTCTTCCTTCTAGGACTAACTCAGGTTCTACTCCCTCCCAGAAATCTTCCATGACTCCTACTCCCTACCCCTGCCCATAAAGAAAATGATGTTTTCTTCCTCAAATGTTTTTTGCCTAGGATCCGGGACCTTATCTCTCCCTCTACTTCTTAAAGGTCAGAGACTTCCAAAAAACAAACCATTCTTTCTTCTGTGTCCCAGAATCCTTTCTTTATATAATAGTTTTAAAAAAATCACTACCCAGAACCCACTATGTTCAAAACACTGAGTAGACAGGCAGCTAAATATATAGAAATAGAAGAGTTTAGTGTTGAGTAATAGATTTGAGCCCCTTCTTCTAGAGAGAAGAGTAGGACTCTTTGAGGAGAAAGCAACTACTTGTGGCCCAAGGAGTGATCAAGTGAATTCACAGATTCTTTCCAGAAAGAGGTTACCTAGTAGGAGAAAGAGGAAGAAAAGATTGCTCATTGAGGACTATAAAGGCAGGTATTTGTCTGATTAATGTTACCAAGAGGGCTGCTTCTTTCTCGAAGCATGTATCTGAGACATAAAACTGTCTAAGACTTAGAAAACCTGGTGACTATTACCTACTAATTGTGACTCATATGAGTACATATGATATTGCCATAAAATAAGAATAGCTCATATTTATTAAGCAATTTAAGATATTAAAGCATATTATAAACATCATTTCATTTGAATAAATGAACAAATGCCTTGTAAAGGGTTATGAAGTCACTGGGCAAGGAACAAGTGATAATCAAAGATATGAAGAAAATGCTTCTTGAGGGCAGGTGTTGTTTCATGGTGTTTGTTTTTGTTTTTCATATTCTCAGTGCTTATTGTGGTCTCTAGTATAAATAAGGAAGGCACTTGGCAAATGCTTATTTTTTAATTTTTAAAGGGAAAATTTGAGAAGAAAATATCTGGTTAAAAATTGGTTGAATAATGCATGAAAACTGGACTTAGATCTCTGTACATGACTTGAAACATGGTAATATGGCCTCTTAGCCAAGTATGGAGTCTGAATAGAGAGCAAGGGAAAATATATTTGCTTGAATTCTTGACGTCTAATTGAAAAGGCTTTAAACTGAAAAGGGAGCAGGAATAAAAAAGTTAAGCAAGATACCATAGATAGTAGATACAATACAGAGAGAACAGCAGCTATTCCTAGGAAATAAAAATTCAAGAAAAGAAAACAAGATTAAAGCCCATGTCCAAATATATACATAAATGCACAAAAAATTAATAACAAGCAAGACAAATTAGAAACACTGATGCAAGAAGGCAAATTTGACACCATGGGTATACCTGAGATGCTATTGATTGGAGTTCATAATAGAACTTTAAATCTGGAAGAATATCCCTTATTTAAAAGAAACAAATTTAAAAGAGGAGAATATTGCAAAGTGGTATTGTTTGTTAAGATGAACTAATATGAGAAAATAATGAAATTAGAGAAGAACATGATGGGAGAACATTGGAGCAGAAACCAAGAAAGGGAGAAATAGGAGGCATTTTGCTATTTGATTATATTAAAGACCACCTGGACAGAAGGAAAAGCTTGATGAGGAATTCAGAAAAGAGAACAAAAATTTGGAAAAACTATATGATACAATAATGGGAAATGGATATGAAGTAATTAATAAATGCTTACCTTTATGATCATTTCACCCTTCAAAAGTTAAGGAAAGGCATTAAGGAACTGAAATTATGGAGCTGATTCTGAACAACAAGTAAAAATCAATTTGTGGATTATAGATTGGGAAACCTTTGGAGGAACTGACAGCTCCATTTTATAATTTGTGATGAATGAGATAGAAAGTAGAGCCTGATATGCAACCTAGATTTTTGGGAGAGCAGATATCAAAGGACTAATAACAGGATAGGTAGTAGCCTGCCATGATATAAAGGAAGTCAAGGGGGTTGGAAAGCTTTAAGTTGTGAAATTCTGGAGAAAAGAGGAAAAAAATCCAATAAGGAGAAAAGAAATGGAGAATTATCTAAAGAAACCAATGTGGATGAATTGGATACTCCTCAACCAACTTTGAGACATTAATAGTAAATAAAAGCAAGAGAAGGTAATACAAGATGGGTGGAGCTGTGAGATGTTCCAACCATTCTGGAGAGCAATTTGGAACTATGCCCAAAGGGCTATGTAATTATGCATACCCTATGACCCAACAATACCACTTCTAGGGCTGTATTCAAAAGAGATCATAAAAATGGGAAAAGTACCCATATGTGCAAAAATATTTATAGCAGATCTTTTTGTGATGGCCTAGAACTGGAAACCAAGGGGATACCCTTCAATTGGGAAATGGCTAAACAAGTTATGGTATATAAATGTAATGGAAATTGTGCTATAAGAGATGATGAACAGACAGACTTCAGAAAAACCTACTAAGACTTATACGATCTGATCCTGAGTGAAGTGAGCAGAGCCAGGAGAACATTATACACAGTAACAGCCACAGTATGTGAGGACTGTTTTTTGATAAACTTAGCCCTTTACAGCAATACAAGGAACTAAAATATTTCCAAAGGACTCATGATGCCAAATGTCATCCACATCCAGAGAAAGAACTATGAAATTGAAACACAGAATGAAGCAGATTATTTTTCTCCTTTATTATGTTTTGTCTTTCTCATGGTTTCTCCCATTCGTTTTAATTCTTCTATGCAAAACGACTAATGTGAAAATGTGTTTAATAGGAGTGCATGTGTAGAATTCATAGAAGACTACATGCTGTCTTGGGGAGGGAAGGGGAGAAAACTTGGAACTTATGGAAGTGATTGTTGAAAACAAAATAAATTAATAAATTTTGGGGGGGAACAGTTAACATATGGCTCTGTAAGAATAGTCTCAGGAATCTTAAATCATAGAATTATCTGAGACTGAAGATGAAATGTTAAGATTGACAACAAAAACAAAAATTAAAGCTATGCAGAGAGAAAAATGAAAGAAAGAATAGGACCACTATTAAGTGTGATTGGAAAAATGTCAATGGGAAGGAAACAAATCTATTCAATCACCATCATCATTATTAGCTTCTCCTTTCTTTGCTAAGAAAAGTGATCTTTGGCTATACAGGACAAAACAAAAATCACTAATGTGGGTATGCAAAATAGGTAAGGACATGATACGAAAACACCTAGTGACCCTTGATAAGTTGAGGCCACTAGGCACAAGTAGAACATATCACAGGTTACAGATGTGATCACTGAATCACCTCCAATGATCTTTAATGAATCAGAGAGTGGAAGAAACCCTGTGGGATAGGAGAAGAATAAATATCCTGATTTTCTTAAACAGGAAGACAGTGGAGTAGTCAAACTATAGGCTATTGAGCTTGCTTTGATTCCTGAAGAAATTCTGGGTGGCTTCATCAAGAGGAAGTCATACTAAACCAACTTTCCTTATATTTTAATAGGGTCACTAGAATGATTAGGGGAATGCCATTGGTATGGTTTACTTACATTTTAGCAAAGCATTTGACAAAGTTTCCCCTACTGCCTTTGGGGAAAAGAATGAAGGATGCGACTTAGAAAATGAGCCAGCTGGACAGGAAGGATGCTGATAAGTCAGTCAAGAAAGTCAGTCAATGTATTTTTTAAAGTACCTACTATGTGCCAGGCATTGTGCTAAGAACTAGGAATTCAAATAAAAGAATGCAAAATGAATGCAAAAGAAAACCCCTCAAATAAAGCCAAGCCTCTCAAAAATAATCATCTGTTTTCAAGACATTAACAGTCTAGTGAGGGATGCAACATGAAAACAATTAAATATTACAGGATATATATGGGATAAAATCAGCAAAAAGAAGACACTAGTATTAAGAGGATTGGGAAAGATGGCTCATAGAATGTGGAATTTTAGCTCAGATAGCTAAAGGATTCAGAATCACTGGGTTTGGAGAGTATGATAGGATCAAGGACAACCTGAAGAAGAAAACAAAGATTGTGGAGGGCTTCAAAGTCAAACCATATGAGCATCAGTTGAAGAAATCTATTGTCTGTAGGAGAGACAGAATAGGACAGAATAGTCATCTTCAGGCATGTGAAAGTATGAGAAGATTTATTTAGCTCTGCCCCAGAGGGCATAACTAGAAGTCACGGGTAGAAGCTGCAGAAGGGCAGATTTAGGCAAGATGGAAAGAAAAATTGTGAACAAGTAGAACTATTCAAAAGTTCAGTGGGTTGCCTTGGAAGGTGGTGGATCCCTCCCTACTGGAGACTCTCCAGTTAAATCTGGATAACCATTTGTCAGGATGCTATAGAGGCGACTCTTGATCGGGTATACATTTGATTGAAAGGTCTCTGAGATCAGAGAATTATAGATATTTAGTGCTAGAAGTGGCCTGAGAGGCCATTGACTCAATCTACCTCAACTGAAAGATGAAAGGGCTGAGAAAAAAGAGAGGGTAATTGACTTGTCTGAGGACACATAGGTGATGAACAACAAGGGAGGGAGGGAGGGAGGGGGGGAGAGAAAGAGAGAGAATCTGAATCTGAAATTCTGTGATTCTATAAAGTATTTGAGTGCTTGCTCTAATAATCAGGATTATTTCTATTTGTCCTACACTTTGCAAAGTGCTTTGCCCCAACTTTGTGATGTTGGCAGGAAAGTCAATTTGTTGTGCCAGAAGGAAAGCATGCTGGCTTTGGAGTAAGGAGAGACTGGGCTGAAATCTGTTCTTATTATCTGTGTGACCTTGGACAAGTCACATAACCCCTCTGAGCTTCAGTTTCATCATCAATAAAATAAGGATCACAGGATCATAAAATTAGAACTGGCAAGAACCTTGGGGGCCACCAGGTCCAATGATTTCCCCCATTATTTTATAGATGAGGAAATGAAGGCACAGAGAAATTAATAAACCCAGACCTTGCTGACTCTCAGTCCAGTACTCTATTCCATCTTATACCAGTAATACCAGTCTCATAGAGTTATTGAAAACATAGAATGAGATGATGCATATAAAGCACTTTGTAAACCCTAAAGGGCTACATTCATGTCAGTCTCATTATCTCAAATAAGTATTATACCTGTTTTAGATAAGAAAACTTGAACTTTTTCTTTACACATTCTAACAACCATAATTTTCCATTGAGTTAATAAAAACTGATCTCTGTTAACAAGAGCAGGGTATGTGTCCAGGAAAGTTGATGACAGCACTGAACTGGGTCGGATTTTGTCCACTGTCCCTTCAGAAGGCAACCAAGCACTCTGTGAAGTAAGGAAAGGGAGAAGTGAGATGGTGTGTCCAAATCTATTGGAAGAAAGAGCTCAAATCCAGGACTTATAACTGCAAGTGGAATGTTCTTTCTCCTATTTGTTGTTGAGTCATTTCAGTTATGTCTGACTTTTCATGACCCCATTTGGGGTTTTCTTGGCAAAGACACTGGAGTGGTTTACCATTTCCTTCTCTAGCTCATTTTACAGGAACTGAGGCAAACAGGGTTAAATGATTTGCCCAGGGTCACACAGATAGTAAGTGTCTGAGGTCAGATTTGGACTCAAGAAGATGTCTTTCTGACTCCAGGCCTGGCACTCTATCCACTGCACCACCTAGCTGCCCTTCTTTCTCCTTCCTATAGCACATTTAATACGAAGATGCCCTAGGTGATACAGAAAATCTATGTGAGTCATGGTTTCTGACTTCTGACTTGCATGCAATCTTGTTGGACAGATGATGACATATCCATAAAACCACTACTTGGTTTAACACAATATATAATTGGGGGTAAAATTAGGAGTATTAATCTCAGAGTTCAGAGGAGAGGGAGGAATCAATGTGAACAGGAGTAGGCAAGGAGGCTTCCTTGGTGGTGGAGGGTTGAAACTCTACCCTAAACGATGGATAGGATTTGGTGAGATGTTGGGGAACAGTTGGTGGTGAGGTGGAGATAAAATCATTGTATGTCCATCAATCCTTTTTTATATCATCATTATAATAATAATTAGCATTCCTCTAGCACTTTTAGGATTGCAAAGTATTCTACGTATGTTATCTCATGTAATCCTCACCACAACCCTATGAGGTAGGTGCTGTTATTATCCCCATTTTACAGATGAAGAAACTGAGTTTCAGAAAGGTTAAGTGACTTGCCCAGGGTCACACAGCTAGTAAGTGTCTAAGGCTGGATTTGAATTTAAGTCTAACTGACTAGTTGTCTGTTAATCACCTGGACTGGGGCGGATGAGTTAACTCATTCACAGTTCAGCACCTTCCTTCTACCATACACATATTGTTTCTCAACTGAGCTGTACTGTAATTACATTCATAGAAATAAACAACCTGTTCTGTGTGTATGTGTTTGATTAACAATACCCAGTTTTTCTTTCTCACATGCATCAAAATGGCCTGATTGAATGGTGCTATTTTTATTTCTAACCATCCTTTGCCAGATTGCAATGTCAAGGCCAGGACTTTGGAGGTATTTCCTCTGTTTCACAATTCACACAGTGACTAACACATGTTCCGATTTGAAAACTTGGTAAAAATTTAAACAGAGCTGTAAATCCCTAAAAAGGATAATAGTTAATGGAGCATAAAGAGCTCTGATCCTTGGTTTGTAGCTCTGGACAAACATTTTTATGTAACAAGGGAGCTAAATATTTTTATAATCTATAAAAGGACTCTCTCTCCTCCTCCTCCTTCTCCTCCTCCTTTTTCTCTTCTTTCTCCTCTCTCCCTCCCTCTTCTTCCATTTCCCCCTCCTCTCTCTTCTCTCCCTTCTTCTTCTCTTTCCCTCTTTCCTTTCACTCCTATTTCCCTCTCTCTTCTTTTTCTCCTCCTATCTCCCTCTTCTCTCTCTTTCTCTCCTCCCTTCTCTCTTGCCTTTTCCTCCCCTCTCTTCTACCCCTTTTTCCCCTTTCCTCCTCTCTTTCCCTCCCTCTTCCCTCACCTCTTCTCTTAATCTCTCTCCACCCATTCGTTCCTTGCCCTCTTCCTCTCTCTGTGTCCTCCTCTCTTCTCTCTCTTCCTCTCCTTGTCTCTCCCTCTTCCTCTTCTCTCCAATTTCCCTTTCTTCTTCTTCCTCTCCTACCTCTCTTCTCTTATTCCCTCCTCCTCTCTCTCTTTGTCTTCCCTTCTTTTCCTCCCTACTCCCTTCTCTCCTCTTCCTTTGCCCTCCCTCTTTATCGTTCCATTCCTCCTTCCATATATATGTACATATATAATATACTGTATATTATATATGCATATGTATGTGTTTGTACATATGCATGTAAATCTATATGCATGTGTGTGTGGCTAGCTGCCTCTCACCACACATGAACTGTGCTATAAGACAAAGAACGTTAGGTTAGGAGTCTGAAGACCAGGGTTCTATCCCATTCTATCCCTTGATTTTCTGAAAAATCTTAGAAATTAGCAAGGACCTGAAAATTATAGCATAGAGGATGTTAACCCTAGAGCACTTCCAGATTCTCTATCCCAGCCCCCTCATTTAACAGATGGGAAAATGAGGTACAAAGGTAAATGACTTACCAAGGACACATACCAAGTTTTGGTCTCACATTCTTTTGAAAAACCCTATAATGTCTCACTTACATATGTTACTTTACCTTTATATTTTGTCTCCAAACCATTTGACATAGACGGTCTACAACAGAGTGACTTACCTAGGTAATATGGGTAGCTAGGTGATGCAGTGGATAGAGCACTGGGCCTGGAACCAGAAAGACCTGAGTTCTAATCCGACCTCAGATACATACTACTTGAGTGACCTTGCGTAAGTCACTCCACCCTGTTTGACTCAGTTCCTCATCTGTAAAATGAGCTGGAGAAGGAAATGGCAAGACACTCCAGTATCTTTGCCAAGAAAACCCCAAATGGGGTCATGAAGTGACTGAAAAATGACACAACAAAAAATGCTTAGGTAATATATGGAAGCAAAATTTTCACTTATATATCTTGTTCATTATGACCATGATTTTTAATTCAATTTAACTAACATTTGTAAAGCACCTACTATGGGTGGATGCTGATGAATAAAATATGGTCCCTACCCTTAAGAAACAGGGGGAGTTGGAAAATGGAATAAACGTGGAGTCAGAAAACCTGTGCTTTAGTTTGAGTTCTACAACTCACTCAGGCTGGCTGACTCCAAATCCAGGGTGCTTTCCCCTGCACCAATGGTTCCCAACTTTTTTGTTCTGCAAACCCCTTTCAACAATAACAAAGAAACATGTTGTAAACCCTCAGTTATATTACTCATAATGTTATTTTAGATTTGTTTCTTACCGTAATAACTACAATGATAACTTTTGTCCACAAAAAGCTTATGATTGTTTCAAATTGCTAAAGAAATAATTTTATAATGCTTAAAAACGTCTTGCTGAGACAGTGGAAAAATATATTTGTAACATGATTGGACAATTGCCCAACTTACGGCTCCATTAAAGAATTTTTAGTGTGAATTGCTTGGACCAATATGGAAAACTCTCAAGGGATTCACAAACCACTAAGTGGAAACCACTGCCTTACACCATACTGCTTCCTAAGTTCTAATTATTCAAGCTAAGCAAATAGCACAGAACTGGAATCAGAATTGGGAGAAACTTATTGCCTTTTTACTCAAATTTTCTCACTCTCCAGATGAGGAAACTGAGCATCAGAAAGATTAAGAGCATTTCACAAGGTCACAAAGTGACAGAACTATGTTTTAACTGTTATCCTCTGACTCCGTATTCAGCCCCCTTTCTACTATATTATGCTGCCTCATCCCTTTTAGGGAAAAAAAAGACAGATTTTTTTTTTTTTAAGTGGGGGCGTATTTTTATTTCTTGAAAGACAACGCTCTGTAGGATTTCTAATATTTCAAAAGTACCTAAGCAGTCCAACTTTTTAGAGTAGCCTTTGTTTCAAATGATGACTGTCATTTAAGATAAATACATCTAACTTTTACGCATTTAAAATTATCCTAAATATTGCCATCCCTTTAAAATACTCTCATTAGGACCTAGATTTGAGTGTACAGTTTTAATTCTCTTAATCTTACAGAAGCACAAAATTTGAGAGGTGGAAGGAACCTCAGCATCCATCTTGTCCAAACCATCCTCAGCAGAATACCCAGAATGACATAGCAAATAAGGGTCATCCAGCCTCTGTTCCATAACCTCCAAGTAGTGGGATTCCACTGCCTCTGGAGGCAGCCCATTCCACTTACGTAAACTTTCAGTTGTTAGAGAGTTCTTCCTGTCAGGTCACAACTGGCCTCTTTTGACCTTCCACCATTGCTCTTGATTATGTCCTCAGGGGTTAACCAGAATTTGCCTAAGGCTAATCTTTTCTTTACATGACAGACTTTCAAATACATTAACATCCATCATGTCCCCCTCCTAATCTCTCTCTCCCTCTCTCTCTCTCTCTCTCTCTCTCTCTCTCTCTCTCTCTCTCTCTCTCTCTCATCTCCCTCTCTGTCTCTCTCTTTCCTTCTCTGTCTCTGTCTCTGTCTGTCTCTCTGTCTCTCTGTCTCTCTCTCTCTCTCTCTCTCTCTCTCTCTCTCTCTCTCTCTCTCTCTCTCTCTCTCTCTCTCACACACACACACACACACACACACACACACACGAGTCATCTTCTTTTCTCCTGGTTAAACATGCCCAGTTGTTTCAATGGATTCTCATATGACTTTGATTCCAGATCACTCATCATCCTTATTCCTATCCTCTGGACAATCTCAAACTTATCAATGCCTTTCTTAAATAGTGGTGCTAAGCACACAGTGTTCCAGATGAGGTGTGACAAGGGCAGACTCTATTCCTGGAAGTTACATTCCCCTTAATGCAGCCCAATATCGGATTAGCTTTCTGAGCTGCTGTATCACACTGTGACTCACACTAAGTTTGCAGTTTGCTTAAATCCCCATCTTTTTTTTCTTCAGAATAATTAATATCTAACCATTCCTTTCCCCATCTCATACTTATGAAAATATTATTTTCATGTCCAAATGCAAGACTTTACATTTTGTTGTTTTGTTGAATCATTTGAGTCATGTCCCACTCTTCATGACCCCATTTGGGGTTTTCTTGGCAAATATACTGGAGTGGTTTGCCATTTCCTTCTCCAGGCTCATTTTACAGATGAGGAACTGAGGCAGACAGGCAGGGTCAAGTGACTTTTCTGGGGTCACACAAGTGTCTGACAGTAGATTTGAACTCAAGAAGATCATTGCAAGCCCAGTGCTCTATCTACTTCACCCCACCTAGCTGCCCAGACTTTACATTTACCTTCGTTGAATTTCATTTTTTTAGCTTAAGTTCAATGATCTATTCTGTCAAAAGCTTTTTAGGTCTCTATTCTGTCATCCAGTGTTTTACTTCTCCTTCACAGCTTTGCATCATCTGTAAATTTGATCAGCATATCATTTGTCTTTATCCAAGTCAATTATAAATATATTAAAAAGCACAAATCTCTAGGGTTGCTAAAAAGAAGTCCTCTTGTTACATCAATATTGACTTTTTAACATTTATCCTTTGAATCCACCATCCCATCATTTTTAATACATCTGATTCTATTACTGTCTAATCTATACTCCTCAGTCTTCTCCACAAGTATAGCATGAGACACTTTATGAAAAGTTTTGCTATAATCCAGGTCAGAGGTTTCCAACATACTGCTAGACTGCACTGACCAAATTAAAATGTCATAAGGAAATATTTAGCAAAATAAATAAGAATACAATAGAATATAAACAATGGTAATATGTGATTTAAGTCAATATGTGGCCTGCAGGAATGTTTATATCTGATTCAGTGGTCCCTGATTCCATTTAAGTTTGATGCCACTAATCTAGGTTAAATTAATAGTCACAGAATTCCCCTCATCTACTCGTTTGTTAATTCGGTCAAGGAAATGAAGTTTATCTGGCATGGCCTGTTTTTGATGAAGCCATCAGGCTCTTTCTAATCTCTGCTTCCCTTTCTAGGTATTCACCAACCATCTCTTTATTGGATCTGTTCTAGAATTTTCCAAGGAATCCAAGTCAAACTTACTGGCCTAGAGTTTTTAGTCTTTGTTCTTTTATATTTAGAAAAAGACAAACTGGTCCATTTGCTCTTCTCCAAAGTTGTAGTGTCTCTCCCATTTTCCATGACCTTTCAGATATCAGTGACAGTGGTCAATCACATCAGCCAGTTTATTTGGGACTTGAGGATATAGTTCATTTAGGCCAGGCAACTTGAATTCACCATGGGAAATCATATCTCTCTCGTTCTCTCTTTACTTATCTTGAGTATTAACTCCTGATTAGTCATTTTTTATTATTATTTCTGGTATAAAAGTTATTCTCCTTTGCAGAAAAAAGCGACAAAATAAAAGTGAGTTCCTTTTCCTTCTCTGAGTCATCAGTTTTCATAGTCCCATCCATGCAGCAAGAATCCTATCCTTTCTTTGACCCTCTCTCTCTTTTTTTAAAAATAAAGCTAACTACATACCTCTTTTTGTCCTTAGTTTCCTTCATACATCCCAGCTCATTCTGAGTTCTGGCCATCCTACACTATTTTTATAGGACTTGTACCATATTATTATTTTAATTCTTTCTTGTCTGTATCTTCTTCCACCTTATATGCCTTTTTTAAAAATTTACCTTCAATTTACAATTTTCAATTCACCATTTTTCACTGGTAACTTTCTCATTTATCCATAGGGAACTTTGGACAAATTTAACTTCACATTCCATTTATCTTCTTCCTTGGAATTATTTTTCTTTAAGTCTTCAGAATTTCATTTCTTGCATGTCTTCTATCCCTCCTGGGCTGATTCATTTGGAATATCTTTCCTCTGAGGCCTTTGAATTCTCCTTTCCCAAAATCTGAAGTGCATGTCAAACTATGCTCAGATTTCTTTTCTTTTTCCATCAAAATATGGTCACTTCCCCAGAGAGATCCCATCATTTCCACCCCATTTCTTCCTTCTTAACAAGAATAATATCTACATTAGGGTTTCCCCTTCTTGGTTCCAATACCTTTTGAAAGATGAAATTATTGCTAAGGCAAATCAAGATGTTATTAGCTCTTCGGCTTTTAGCAGAGATAAAATTCCAGTAAATGTTTGAATATTTGAAGTTTTCAGTAACCTACCATCTCATGACTTTGTGACAAACTTATGATCAGTTTCCCAAACTTCTCATCTATTTCTTCCTTCTGTGCAGGTGGTCTTTACTATATACTTGGCAAAATAACTTTGATTTATCTCCTCTTACTTTCACCCAACAACTGTTCATTTCTTGAAACTTTGTGTACTATCCATTTGGAATATCTAAACATATTCTAATTGTCCTGTGAATGCATTTTTTTTGACAAAAAAAGACTGTTCCACTTATGCATTTGCCCCACTCAGTCTTTCTTTGGCATTGCTATTAGCTACGGTTCTATAGGTTCTATTATTAAGAGGTCATATAGTGTAATGGAAGAAACAATGTACTCGAGTAAGTTAGTGGGAGTATTGATTAAGCACCTATTAGGTGCCAATCACTGGAAATATAAATACAAAAGCAAAACAGTTCCTTCCCTCCCTAGAAGATGTTACGTTCTGTTGGGGGGAAATTGTACACATAGGGGAATAGTGGTCAGGGAAAAAGAGTTTGTAAGAGAAAGCCACAAATTTGATGGGTAGAAAAATAAGATTGTCCATTGATGCATTCTTTCCAGAGAATAATGTAGTATTGATTTAATTGAATTTCTCAGAGGTGGAAATCAGAGAGAAGTGAGTAAGGTAGTAGAAGGCCATGGAAAATATCTGGAGGGAAGGGCAGTTGAAGTCAAGAGATCTGAGATGGTATTTTGTATACCTTAGAGCACTATAACTGTAAGCTATTGCTGTTTTGACAGTCACCATTGTTATTATGTGCTCTAGTGTTTGACTGAGCAAATCTTTTCACCTCTCCGGGCCTCAGTTTCCTTATTAAAAAAAATATTTCAGTGGATTTGTGATCCCATCAGTGTAAGGTAGTAGAGATCTCAAATTCCATTAGTAGAGATTTCAACTCATTCACACTCATTTTGTACAAATTCTCATTCATTTCCTCCGATAATTCCTCCATAAAAGATCTACCCAATACTTTTTCTATGTCTTTTTCTCCCACTTAATGGCATTTTATTTTTTCCAATTACATGTAAAGATAGTTTTTAACATATCTGAGGTGAGGTGTTTTGGGTTTTTTTGCTATTTTAATGTTTTATTTATTTTAAAAAATATTTTTGTTTTAAGTTTTGAGTTCCAAATTCTTTCTCTCCTCCCTTACCTCCCCTCTCCCTGAGACAGTAAGCAATCAGATATAGGTCATACATGTATAACACTTCCATATTAGTCTGTACAAGAAAACTCAAATAAAAAAGAAAAATTGAAAAAATAACATGTATTCAGTCTGTATTCAAACAACATCAGTTCTTTCTCTGGAGGTGGATGGTATGCTCCATCATTAGTCCTTTGGGATTGTCTTGAATCATTGCATTGCTGAGAATAGCTAAGTCATTCACAGTTCTTCATCGTACAGTATTGCTGTTACTATGTACAATGTTCTCCTGGTTCTGTTCATTATACATCAGTTCATGTAAATGTTTAAGGTATTTTTCTGAAGTCATCCAGCTTGTCGTTTCTTATGCCACAATAATACTCCATTACAATCACATACCACAACTTGTTCATCCATTCCCCAATTGATGGGCATCACTACAGTGTCTACTTTTTTGCCACCATAAAAAGATCTGCTATAAATATATTTGTATGTGTGGGTCCTTCCCCCCCCTTTTTTAATAATCTCTTTGGTATACAGAACTAGTAGTGGTATTATTGAATCAAAGGGTATGTACACTTTGATTGCCCTTTGAGTAAAGTTCCAAATTGTTCTCTTGAATGGTTGGATTGGTTAAGAACTCCACCAACAATGCAATAATGTTCCAATTTCATCACATCTCCAACATTTATCATTTTCTTTTTCTGTCATATTTGCCACTCTGATAGGCATGAGGTGGCACCTGAGAGTTTTAATATATGTTTCTCTAATCAATAGTGATTTGAGTATTTTTTCATGACTATAGATTTAATTTCTTCATCTGCAAACTGCCTGTTCATATTCTTTGATCATTTATCAATTCAGGAATGACTTGTATTCTTATAAATTTGACTCAGTACTCTGTATGAGTAATGAGAAATGAGACCTTTATCAGAAATACTGACTGTAAAAATTGTCTCCTAACTTTCTACTTTAGTTCTAATCTTGGTTGCATTGGTTGTATTTAACCAAAATCTTTTTTTAACTTAATGTAATGTAATTATCCATTTTGCATTTCATAAATGTTCCCTGTCTCTTGTTTGGTGATTAAATTCTTCTTTTCTCCATAGATGTGACAAGTAAACTATTCCTTGCCCTCCTAATTTACTAATGATACCACCTTTTATGTCGAAATCATGTACCCATTTTGACCTTATCTTGCTATATGGTGTAAGTCTGTACCTAGCTTTTGCCATACTGTTTTCCAGTTTTCCCAGTGGTTTTTGTCAAATAGTGAGTTCTTATCCCAGAAGCTAGAGTCTTTGGGTTTATCAAACAGTAGATTACTTAAATCATTTACTACTGTGTCATGTGTACCTGACCTATTCTACTGATCCACCATTCTATTTCTTAGCCAGTACCAAATGGTTTTGATGATTGTTGCTTTATCATATATTTTTAGATCTGGTATAGTTAGGTCACCTTCTTTTGCATTTTTGTCATTAATTGCCATGATATTCTTGACCTTTGGTTCTTCCAGATGAATTTTTTTATCTTTTCTAGCTCTATAAAATAATTTTTGGTAGTCTGATTGGTATGGTACTGAATAATTAAATTAATTGCCTATGCGGAGGATACCGTACACCAGATTTGGGAGACATCCTCCTCACTCCAGAAAATCATGTATCAAACAAGCTGAGGAGTGACCTGGAGGCTCCCCCTCTGTCTCCATGCCTACAAGGCCAGGCCTCAGTACCAAAAACCTCTTCAGGCCCTACCATTTCTACCCTTGTGGCTTACCTCAGTGACAGTCACTTCTCCCTCAGTATCTCCATATCTCTAGCTCCCTACTCTCTCACTCTCTTCCAGCCACCTCTTCCCCTAAGTTTCCCCACAGTCCCTTCCTCAGACCCAGACCTTCATATCACCCTGAGTGGATCTTCCCTCTGGGAAGGGAGAGAATGGTTCAAGGCCAGGATTGCATGGGGGTTGCCTAGATGGGCTTAGAAGCCTCTTTTAATAATTGCCTGGCCCCAATCCTGGAGCTCTGATTCCATTTTGGGTTCCTGGAAGTCCTCATCCTGCTCCTGCCACTCCATCAGGGAACTCCAGCAGGGAGGAGCATCCAGCTGTCATGCATGAAAAACTGAGGCAGGAGCTCCCCAATTTGTTTCTTCTCTCCCATGATTACAACCTCTACTCATCTGATGTGGAATTCATCAATGAGATCCTGAACATCCGAACCAAAGGCCACACGTGGTACATTCTATCACTGTCTCTCTGCCAATTCTTGGCCTGGAATGATTTTGCTCAGCTTCAGCTAGAGGTCCTAAAGTTGAGCCAACACCCTGAAGACTGCATGCTGCAGGCACATTGGCAGTTTATGGCTTTGCCTACCCATGTCCTCTTCTTGTGGTTCTACCACCGGGATAAGTAAGAGCTTTACTGAACATCTGATGCCTATTCTACTTTTTACCTAAACTCTGAAGGCCTCATTTATCATCATCGCCTGGATAAACTGATACCCTCACATTCACCTCCAATGCCTGTCACGAAGTTGCTGGTGGGAGCCCTGGGAGCCTTAGGCTTGGTAGAGCCAGAGGCAGAAATTAGCTTATATCTGTGTCCTAAGCCTTGAATAAGGATGGAGGGAACATGGGCATAGGTCTGTGTTTGCTCTGGGGGAGCTACAGGCTTCCCTGAGCACATTATTATGCACAGGATGATGGGATTGAAGGGAGTGGGGAGGCTATACAGGCCTACTCTTCACATTTGTCATACCCCCCCCATCTTTTCTTTCCACCCAATTTCCACCTCATATTAAAACTGAGGGTGTAAAAAAATTAAATTAGTTTAGGTAGAATTATAATTTTTATTGTATCACTCAGCCTACCCATGAGCAATTGATATTTTTCCAATTGTTTAGATCTGACTTTATTTGTGTAAAAAGTGTTTTGTAATTGTGTTCATACAGTTCCTGGGTTTGTCTTGACAGGTCAACTCCCAGATATTTTATATTATCTACAGTTATTTTAAATGGAATTTCTCTTTATATCTCTTGCTACTGGGCTTTGTTGGTAATGTATAGAAATGCAGATGATTTATCTGGGTTTATTTTGTAACCTGCAACTTTGCCAAAGTTGTTTATCATTTCAAGTAGTGTTTTACTTGATTCTCTGGTATTCTCTAAGTATCTCATCATATCATCTGCAAAGAGTGATAACTTAGTTTCTTCTTTGGTTATTCTGATTCCTTCAATTTCTTTTTCATCTCTTATTGCTAAAGCTAACATTTCTAGTACAATATTGAATAATAACGGTGACAATAGTCATTCTTGTTTCACCCCTGATCTTTCTGGGAAAACTTCTAGCTTATCCCTATTATGTATCATGCTTGCTACTTATTATTTTAAGGAAAACTCCCTTTATTCCTATGCTCTCTAGTGTTTTAATAGGAATGAGTGCTGTATTTTGCCAAAAGCTTTTTCTGCATCTATTGAGATAATCATATGATTTCTATTAGTTTTGTAACTGACATGGTGAATTATGCTGATAGTTTTTACAATATTGAACCAACCCTGCATTCCTGGTATAAATCCTACATGATTATAGTATGTTATCTTCATGATAAATTGCTATAATCTCCTTGCTAATATTTTATTTAAATTTTTGCATCTCTACTCATTAGGAAAATTGATCCATAATTTTCTTTTTCTGTTTTGGCTCTTCTTGGTTTTGGTATCAGCACTATATTTGTGTCATAAAAGAAATTTGATAAGACTCCTTTTCACCTATTTTAAGTTGTCTATATAGTATTCACCTGTTATAAGTTGTTTATATAATATTGCGATTGATTGTTCTTTAAATATTTGGTATAATGCATTTGTAAATCCATTTGTCTCTGAAGATTTTTTCTTAGGGAGTTCACTCATGACTTGTTTAATTTCTTTTACTGAAATGAGATTAACTATTTTATTTCCTCTTCCGTTAATCTGGGCAATTTATACTCTTGTAAATATTCATCCTTTTCACTTAGATTGTCAGATTTATTTGCATACAGTTCCGAAAAATAGCTCCTAATTTACTGCTTTAATTTCCTCCTCGTTGGTGGTGAATTCACCCTTTTCATTTTTTATACAGGTAATTTGGTTTTCTTCTTTCTTTCTTTTAATCAAATTAACCAAAGGTTTATCTATTTTATTGTGTTTTTTTTAAAAACCAGACCTTAGTTTTATTTATCAATTCAATATTTTTCTTATTTTTAATTTTATTAATATCTTCTTTGATTTTCAGAATTTCTAATTTTATATTTAATTGGAGATTTAAAATTTTCTAGATTTTTTTTAGTTGCATGCCTAATTCACTCATCTGCTCTTTCTCTATTTTATGCATGTAAGCATTTAGAGTTATAAAATCTTCCCTAAGTACTACTTTTGCAGCATCCCTTAAATTTTGGTATGTTGTCTTATTATTGTCATTCTCTTTGATGAAATTATTGATTGTTTCTATGATTTGTTGTCTAACCCATTTGTTCTTTAGAATCAGATTATTTAGTTTCCAATTAACTTTTAATCTATCTTTCCATGACCCTTTATTACATATAATTTTTATTACATCATGATCTGAAAAGGATACATTTAATATTTTTGCCTTTCTGTATTTGATTGTGATGTTTTTGTACCCTAACACATAGTCAATTTTTGTGAATGTGCCATGAACCACCAAGAAAAAGGTATATCCCTTTCTATCCCCATTCAGTTTTCTCTAGAGGTCTATTGTATCTAACTTTTCTCAAATTCTATTCACCTCCTTAACTTCTTTCTTGTTTATTTTGTGGTTAGATTTGTCTAGTTCTTAGAGGAAGAGGTTGAGTCCTCCACTAGTATAGCTTTGCTGTCTATTTTTTCCTATAACTCACTTAACTTCTCAAGAATCTCCATGCTATACCAATTGGTGCATATATGTTTAGAAATGATGTTATTAATTGCCTATGGTACCTTTTAGCGTTTCCTTCCTTATCTCTTTCAATTATCTCTGTTTTTGCTTTCGCTTTGTCTGAGAACAAGATTGCTATCTTACTTATTTTTTTTTTACTTTAGCTGAAGCATAATATATTCTGCTTCAGTCTTCTACCTTTACTCTGTGTGTATCTCTCTGCTTCAAATGTGTTTCTTGTAAACACCATATTGCAGAATTCTAGTTTTTAATCCACTCTGCCATCTGCTTCTGTTTTATAGGAGAGTTCATCCCATTCACATTCACAGTTGTGATTACTGTGTATTTCCCTTCAGCCTATTTTCCCCCTTTAGACTTTTCTCTTTCCTTTCACCCTGTCTCTCCTTTGCTTCTGAACACCACCTCCCTTCACTTGCCCTCCCTTTGATCAGTGTCCCCTCCTTTTCTTTCCCCTTTTCCCTTTACTTCCTTATAGGGTAAGATAAGTTTCTATACCCAACTGAGTGTATGTTATTCACTCTTTGAGCCAAATCTGATGAGAGTAAGGTTCTAATAATGCTTACCTCTTCCTTTGTTTCTCTCTACTATAATAGATCTTTTGCACCTCTTCATGTGATATAATTTACCCTATTCTGCCTCCCTCTCTAGGTCTTTTAACAATACTTGGCAACCAGGTCAGTTTTGAGGCTATCCACCTGCCATCCCTTTCTCTTGATGTAAGTGTAACCAGTCTGCCTAATCACACGTTTCAAATTACATACATACCTTTTATGCCATTTTTGTATGTGTAAGTCAACCTTGTTGTACCATACATTTCTCCATTGTTCTTTGGGTCACCTATATTTTTTTTCTTTGGAGATGGTGGTATTTCATGGCTCAGAACCATACAGCATCATTGATAAGGATATTAATCAAAATAGTCAAATAATAACAAGTCAAAAATATGAAGTTTTGTTTCAGGGAAAAGCTTGGGATCATTAAAAATAGCTGTAGAGTTTTCTAAATGCAGTTCAAGTTGCCTTCTTCCACTTGTTCAATGACAGGCCTAGCTCATGTCTATCAGCTTTACCTGTTTAAGACATATATAGTCATGGATTAACTCTGTGAGCCATTAGTCCAATTATATGTCCTAGTCTGGGCCATAGGCATTCTTCATCTACATGGTTTTTCCTGTATAGATTACTAAATAAAAGTCCCTTGACTGACTGTGACTCTCATTATAAAGTCTGTGTACTATTCTGGAACTTGATGTGATCAATGTGTTATCCTCAAAGAGGAAAATCTGGAGGACCTCAGAATCTTTCTTCCATCTGTGACAAGGATAATAATACTTGTAAAGCATGATACATAGATAGGATTGTTGTAAAGAGATATAAATCATAAAAATGTGAGCTGTCATTATTGCTGCAAATGGAGGAAAGGGAGTTTTTAAAAGAAGATTTTTATCAATGCCTGAAACTGAGCTCACATTACCTGAAGTTCTTGTGCTAAACAAGTCATTTTCTAAACCTAAAAGCACTAGAGAAATGTGAGTTAATTTCTTTTGGCAAGACACGGAATCAGAGAGTCTCAGGGGACCTCAAAGATTAACTAAATCAACCCATTCCTGACCAAGAATCCCCTCAACAAGAGGTCATCTGCTTTAAGGACCTCTACTGAGGGAGAAATGGGGAAATCACTATCTGCCGAGGCAGTCCATTCCTCCTCTGGACAGCTCTAATTGTAAAGAAGGTTGTGTGTGTGTGTGTGTGTGTGTGTGTGTGTGTGTGTGTGTGTGTGTGTGTGTGTGTGTGTGTGTTTCCCTACAAGGAGCCTAAATCTGCCTCTCCTCAACTCCCAATCATTGCCCCTAGTTCTCTCCTATGGAGCCCAGCAAAACCAGTTAATTCTCTCTTCCACATGGTAGTCCTTCAAATAATACTAAGAAGAAATAGCATTTATATAGTGCTTTCATATTTGTAAAATGCTTTACAAATATTACCACATTTATCCTCATAGCAAGGGGGGAGGTTCCATTATTATCTCCATTTTAGAGATCAGGAAACTAAGGAGATAGGTGAAGTGACATCCCCAGGATCACACAGCTAACAAGTGTTTGATGCTAGATTGAACTCATATCTTCCTCAATTCAGATCCACTGCTCTATCCATTGTGCCACCTAATTGCCTGAATAATTCAGATATTTTCTCCTTCTAAATCTTTATTCTAGGCTAACTACATCTTTTCATCTGTAAAATGAGCTGGAGAAGGAAAAGGCAAACCACTCTGGTATCTTTGCCAAGAAAACCCCAAATGTGGTCATGAAGAGTCAGACACAACTAAAAACAATTAACCCAAAAAAACTCTATACCTACTTCTAGCCAGCACTCCTTATGTATCTTGGTCTCAAGTTCACTCTCCATCCTGAACATCGTATTCTGAATCTCCTCTAGTTTGTTTACATTCCTACTAAAAGATGGTGCTCAGAACTTCAGGTGTCTGGAACGTAGCACTGCTGATGCAGTCTGACCAAGGCAGCCTCCTATCAAACTGTCACTTCCCTCATTCTGGAAACTATGACTCTTTTAATGCAGCCTTGAACAGCATAAGCACCATGTAAGACTACTGCTTCATACTGAGCTTGACATCCACTGAAGCCCCAAGATCTTCTTCTATAAATGGTTGTCTAGTTACACTTCCCCGATCCTGTAATTGTGAGGTTGATTACTTTAAATCTTGCCTAGCTCTGTCCCTTCCTACCCAGGTGACCTTGAACAACTTACTTCTCTTGAAACCTCAGTTCCTTATCTGTAAAATGGGAGGCTGAATCAGATGATATCTAATGGCCCTTCCAGTTCTAAATTTGTGGCTTTATGATCCTAATCAGATTAAATTTCATTTTATTTGTTTCGGTCCATCATACTAGCCCATTAAGATCTTTTTGCCTCCTAACTCTGTCATCTATTATGTTAACTATCTCCACTCCTACCTCCTGCTTCATATGAGGTAGATATTCTTTCTGTGTTTTCATCCTAGTAAGGTCATTGATAAAATGATCAAATAGGATGGTGCCACCTGGAACACCTCTCTAGAGAGCTCCCACCTAGTTGATGTCAACTTGTTAATGACCACTCTGTAGATTACGTCATTGGAGCAGTTCAGAATCTACCTAACTGCACCTTGACCTAGCCCACATCTACTCATTTTGTTCACAAGAATAGCCTAAGGGACTGGAAATTGAGACATCTTGTGGTCGAGTGGAAAGAGAACTAAACCTGCAGACAGGAGAAGCTGTTCAGTTCTAACCTCTTACAGTTAACTAATTGTGTGCCCATAGAATAGTTATTTAAACTTCAAGTCTTAGTTTTTTTATTTGTATAACTAGGATGATAATAATAATACCTGTAATCACTATCTCTTAGACTTGTAAGAAATAAATGATATTATATATATGTATATGTACATATATATATGTAGTGCCTACTTTATCAATATCTGGTGCACACTTTATTGATTTAGTGCTCACTATATATATGGTGCCTATTTATATATGTGTGTGTATGTATATATGTTTAGGTATGTATATACATCGTGTCCATATATATAGTACCCAATTTTAAAATATATATTTTATTCACATATATTCATATATATATTCACTTTATTCATATATATAGTGCCCACTTACAAATACAGTGCCCACTTTACATATATAGTGCCCACTTTATCTGTAAAAGGTACCCACTTTATGCAGTATACACTAAATATGGTGTCCACTATTATATAGTGACAACTTTGATATATATATGTGTGTGTGTGTGTATATGTATACATATATACATACACATATGTACGTATATATGTATGTGTATGGTGCTCAGCAATCACATCTGTCAGTCCTTTCCTTGTCTTAGAATTCATTCCAATGAATGAATGGGGCTGATGACTTGAACAAATAAATGGGTAGCTAAGCAGAAAAGTGCTCAGTTGTCATCTCCTCCCTTATCTTTGGTTTCAAACCAAATTCCTCAATTGATGGGCATCCCCTCAATTTCCAGTTCTTGACCACCACAAAAAGAACTGCTATGAATGTTTTTGTAGATATGGGTCCTTTTTCCATTTTTATGATCTCTTTGGAATACAGCTCTAGAAGTAGTATTGCTGGGTTAAAGAGTATGCACATTTTATAGCCCTTTGGGCATAGTTCCAAATTACTCTCCAGAATGGTTGGATCAGCTCACAGCTCCACCAACAATGGATTAGTGTTCCAACTCTCCCACATCTTCTCCGACATTTATAATTTTCCTGTTTTGTCATGTTAGCCAATCTGATAGGTGTGATGTGATACCTCAGAGTTGTTTTGATTGGCACCTCTAATCAATAGTGATTTAGAGCATTTTTTCATATGACTATAGATAATTAATTTCTTCCTCTGAAAACTGCTTGTTCATATCCTTTGATATGGGGAATGGCTGCATGTATTTTAGAAATGAGGCCTCTATCATAGACACTAGTTATCAAAATTGCCAGTTTTCTGCTTCCCTCCTAATCTTGGTTGCACTGGCTTTGTTTGTGCAAAAACTTTTCAATTTGATGTAATCAAATTTATCCATTTTTCTTTTCATAATATTCACCGTCTCTTGTTTGGTCATAAATTTCTCCATTCTCCATAAATCTGACAAATAAACTATTCCTTGCTCCCTTAGGTTGTTTGTAGTATAAACCTTTATGTCTAGATTATGTGCCCATTTGCACTTTATTCTGATATATGGTGTCAGACAGTGGTCTATGCCCAGTTTCTGCCACACCGTTTTCCAGTTTTTCCAGCAGGTTTTGTCAAACAGTGAGTTCTTATTCCAGAAGCTGGGGTCCTTGGGTTTATCAAACAGTAGATGGTTAAAGTCGTTGACTATTGTGTCTTGTGTACCTAATCTATTCCACTGATCTAACCCTCTATTTTTTAGCCAGTACCAAGTGGTTTTGATGATTGATGCTTTATAATACAATTTAAGATCTGGTATGGCTAGACCACCTTACCCAGCATTTCTTTTCATTAATTCCCTTGATATTCTGGACCTTTTGTTCTTCGAGATTAATTTTGATATTATTTTTTTCTAGCTCTATAAAATAATTTTATGGTAGTTTGATTAGTATGGTACCAAATAAGTAAATTAATATAGGCAGAATTATACTGTCTCAGTCTACCCACAAACAACTGATGTTTTTCCATTTATTTAGATCTGGGAACCTCAATTTCTTGACTTGCCTCTCATTACACCAATCCATCTTCCTCATAGCTGCCAAAGTACTCATCCTAAAGCATAGTTCTGACCATGCTCCTACCCTGATCTACAAACTCCAATAGCTCCAGGTAACCAATCAGACACAAATTTCTCTATTTGGCACTCAAATCTCTTGACATTTTGGCTCCAGCCTTCCTTTCCTGGCTTCTTATACATTTTATCTACTTATATATTTGATCTACTCTGGTCCAACCAAGGTAGTCTTCCTGTTGTTTCTAACTTATGGCACCTCTTCACCATGCTTTTTGGACTAGTGGTCTCAAATGCCTCGAATACATTCCTTCCTCCTCTGACCTCATAATATGTCTGACTTCCTTCAAAATTCAGCTCCAATTCTACCTTTTACCTGAAGCTTTTCCTGATCCCCTCACCTGCAATGCCCACTCTCCCAAAACTACATTATATTTCTTTTGCATTCATTCTATTTATACTTGTATCAGTACATATCATTTCCTTCTAGGGCAGCTAAAGTGCTAGTCATGGAATCAGGAAGACTCATCTTTCTGAGTCCAAATCTGGCCTCACTTATTAGCTGTGTGACCCTGGGCAAGTAACTTAATCCTGTTTGCCTCAGTTTCCTCATATGTAAAATGAGCTGGAGAAGGAAATGGCAAACCACGGCAGCACCTTTGCCAAGGAAATCCCAAATAGGGTTATGAAGAGCTGGACCCAACTGAAATAATTGAACAACAACAGTAAGGTGGCATAGTGTGTGGAGTGCTAAAGCTGGATTCAGGAAGGTGAGTTCAAATCCAGGCTCAGATACTAGCTATGCAACCTTGGTCAAGTCACTTGACTACTTTCTGCCTCAGATTCCCCAGTGTAAAATGAAGATAAAAATAGCACCTGATGCCTAGAGTTGTTTTGAGGATCAAATGAGATAATATTGTAAAGTGCATAATGCACAATGTAGAAACTTACTTAATGATTATTTTCTTCCTATTTATAAAATGTAAGCCCCTTGAAGGCAGGAACCAGTATAATTTTTGTCTTTGTATCCCCAGAACCTACTAGACTGCCTGGCACATAGAGATACTTAATAAATCCTGTTTGTTAATTGATTAAAATAGAGATAATAATCCTCTACCTACTTCTAAGGGCAGTAATGAGATTTAATTAAGATAATTTATGTAAAGTTATTTTGTTGATTATGAAATGTTATATAAAAATCCTTTCCAGGATTTATACAATACTCTCCTCTGTATACTCTATGGTCTGGTCAAGCACACTCTCTTTCTGTTGCTCTTACATGACATTCCATCTCTCACCTCCAGGCCTATGCACAGGTCATGTCCCTTCAGACTGGAAAAAAATCTCCTTTTCCAATTCTGCCTCATCGAATCTCTAGTTACCTGTAGAGTTCAGCTCAAGGACCACCTCCAGTATGAGACCTTTTCTCATCCCTCAACTCCTGCTGCCTCCTCCATGACATTATATGTATATAAGGTCTATAGTATGTATATATCATATGTAAATATTCATATTTATACTATAAAATTTATGTACTCATTATGTGTATACTTATTTAACATATGTGCTATCTCCCTTGATAAAAAATAAGCTCTTGTAGTACAAGGAATAGGTTTTGTTTTCCTTTTTTGTTGTTTTTTATCTTTGTATTCCCAGAGTTTAGCACAGAACCTGGCACATAGCAAACACTTAATTAATGTTTACTTGTTGATTATTTTCTCCGTACACTGATTTTGTAGTTGCATGAGTTAATGAGGGAAAGAGGTTAGCAGCAAAAGCAAAGAAGGGTAATTAAACTTCTGCTGAACCTTCCTGTTTTATGTGATGAATGGGGGAATAAACCTTTTTTTCTGCCATTAATAATAAGGGTTAGCAATTATATAGTGACTTAAGGTTTGCAAAAGCATTTTACAAATATCACCTCATTTTATCTTTATAACTGTGGTGTCACACTCAAATTGAAATGGTGCCTATAGGGTGTAAAACCACATATTAATATTATTTGTATTTTATTATATTTGTGTTGTTATTACATGTTTTATTACATTTTTATTTATTTTGTTAAACATTTCCCAATTACATTTTAATCTGGTTCTGCTGTACTTGGGAGTACAGTGGCCACACATTTGATACCTTTGCTTTAGAACAACCTTAGGAGATAAGTGCTATTATTATCTGCAATTTCAAATGAAGAAAAGGAGACAGAGGTTAAGTGACTTGCCCAGGGCCATACAGCTAAGTGTTTGAGTCTGGATTTGAACTACCGTTTCAGAGGTAGTTAGGTGACATAGTGCATAGAGGGCTGGGCCTGCAGTCAGAAAGACCTAAATTCAAATCCAGTCTCTGACACTTACTAGCTGTGTGACCCTGGGCAAGTCACTTAATCTCTCTGTGCCTTAATCTACTGAAAAAGGAAATGGCAAATCACTCCAGTATCTTTGTCAAGAAAACTCCAAGGATAGCACTGGCGTGCTATGTTTCACAGAGTCAGACATGATTGAATTACTGACGAACACCAATTCCAACACCTAGCTTCTTCTACCATAATGATGGCCATGTGTCATGGGTGTATTTCTCCCCTGTTTCACAGGAAGTGATGTGGGGAAGTGAGCTTGAATTTCAATAGGTTCTTCTATTGATGCTCAAACTCTAACAGACCCCAAAAAGCTGCAACAGCTTCAAATACAGGTTGTGTAACAAATGTTGTGTCTGCATTCTGACGACCAGCCTCAATCACAAGGCTTGTTACCAGAGGGTTGGCTTTCAGATGAAGATTTTTTTTTTAGCTACATACATTCAAGAATTCTATCCCCTAAGGTACTGAGGAATTGAGATCTGCATCTGTGGGAGTGGAGGACCTATACTGATGAAATCACATTTCCTTGAAGAACTGACGCATGTGATTCTGGGACCTTTTTATTAATGTGATCATTCTTGCTGAGTTTTTACTAGAAAGTCACACATAGAAATAAAAACACATATGTATCTACCCAGACACTTAATCAACTCAGTCCATAAACATTTTTAAAGGCCTCTCCTGACTCCAAGTCCATTGTACTTATCACCACATCACCCTTTCCCAAATCTATAAAATGAGGGTGATAATACCTAATTCACAACATTGATGTGAGGAAATTGTGGTGTGAACTTTATTAAAGTCTCAGTATAAATATGGATCTCAAACTCAATATGGCCAAAATGGAATTCATTTTCTTTCTCTTTAAACTTTTCCCCTAACTCTTACCTTCCCTATTGGAGAAGGCATACCACCCTCCCAATGCTTCAGGCTTCCAACCTAGGAGTCATCCTGGATTCCTCATTATCTCTCACCCCCCACATCTAAGCTGGTTCTAAGGCCCTGTCAATTTCACTTCTGCAATATCTCTTGTATACACTCCCCTTTCTCCTCTGACACTGCCGCCACTCTAATGTAGCCCCTCATCACCTCACCTGGATTAGTGCGATAATCTGCTTGTGGGTCTGCTTGTCTCAAGTCTTTCTCCACTCCAATGCACCCTTCATTTTGCCACTGAAGTGATCAAGTCTGATCATATGACCCTTCCAACTCAATAAACTCCACTGGCTTCCTATTTCCTCCAGAAACAAATACAAAATGCTCTGTTTGGCATTCCAAACCCTTCGTAACCTAACCTCCTACTTTTCAAGTCTTCCTCCCAAATGTGTATTCTTCCATCCAGTGACACAAGACTATCTCTTGGCTCCAGGCATTTTCTCTTGCCTGAAACACTCTCCCTCCTCTTTGACTATGAATTACAATGATTTCCTTTAAGTCCCAACTAAAATCCTACATTCCCCAACCCCTCTTAATTTCAGTGCCTTCTCTCTGTTAATTATCTCTTATTTATCCTGTATAGAGTTTGCTTTGTATATTTACTTGCGTGTGGTCTCCCTCATTGGATTATAAACTCCTTGAAGGCAGAGACTGTCTTTTTGCCTCTTTTTGTATCCCCAGTGCTTAGTACAGTTTACTTCTTGAGACCTCTTGATAGTTAGCCTACTCTACTGGACCTGAAAGAAAAGAGTGTTGGACATTATGGTGTATTAGATGTTGTTCAGTTGTTTTTCAGTCGTGTCTTACTCTTCATGACCCCATTTGGGGTTTCCTTGGCAGAAGTACTAGAATGGTTTGCCATTTATTTTTCCAGCTTATTTTACAGATGTTTAAACTGAAGCAAACAGGGTTAAGTGATTTGCCCACAGTCACGCAGGACTGATTTGAAGACTCATCTTTCTAACTCCAGGCCCAGCACTCTATCCAACAGAACATAGAGGAATGAATTTAGAATGAAAGGAGAGTTGGATTTGAATCTCAATTCTGCTACTTATTCATCCCTATATATTAAAATGCTGTACTCAAGTATCTCTAAGGTCCCTTTCATCTCCAAATCAATGATGCTATGACCTCTTACCCTAAGTCCAGTGATTGTTTTGACGATTTGCAAAACCAAACCCAGCTCAACCACCAGGCTCCCTGGGTTCTGTCTGACAGGCCACCAAGACAGGTACAATCACAGTGTTATCTATTATTCAAACAACAAGGAGCCAGCCTTAGAAGCTTTATGAGGTAGGGTGTCCAAGGATTCCTTTGCCCTTTCTAAAGACAGCAAAAGCAAGGTTCTGAGAGGATCCATCCTGAAGTTCACATAGCTAATAAGTGTTGAGCCTGAACTTCAGCCCAGATCCCTTTGCTTGGCTGACATAAAGACTTATTCCCTGCCTCGGGGCAGTATCAGTGCCAGCATCCTTAAGCATACCTTCCCTTCCCCCAACTCCCACTTTCAAAATAAAAGGAATTGAGTTATTTGCTCCTTTGCTATTAAACCTCTTTTTACATAATAAATTCTCCTCTTGGAACTTGTTCATTTGGTTTTCACAGTTATATGGACTAAAGTCAGTGTTTACAGGGCCCAATTTCAGATGGACACGAGTTACTATTTGCAAAGCCAGAAAGGATAGATATTTTCCACCTTAACTTAGGAAAGGTCATTTTAACAAACCAAAAAAAGAAATTTTTTTTTAAAAGATTGAGCTTGGGATTTTAAAGCAAATTGCTTTTAATTCCACCAAAATGTTTTTATGTATTATGTTGCCAAATAACCTTAATTTTTAGAAAAGGGCAAAGGCTGTCATGTAGACCTGATATGTAACTCTCATCCAACCCAGTACTGTGGACTAAACACCAAGTTGTGACTGGATTGTAAAGTATGTAATGGACTGTATAATGATGGGAATTCCCCACCTCAGGCCTCAGTTTCCTCATCTATAAAATGAAGAGATTGGATTGGAGGAATTTTTAAAGCTTTTCCAAGATCTAACATTATATGTTTTTTAAGCTTAATTACATTTTTTCTGGAATTGATAAACATCACATATAATTTTCACATACAAAGTAGAACAGAGGATTGTACATGAAACTGCAAGTACCTGTTACATATGGCTTGCTTTTCCTTTAAAGTATATAATCAACAGGTGCTTTTGACAGTTGTCCGGTCTGTCCATTTTTCCTTTTGGCCTTGCTTCTATTCTCTTTGATATTGTTGTTTCAGGTTTTTTTTTTTAATGCTTCAATAACCCCACTTTTTCTTTTCTTTTTTTGTTAACAAATCAAACACTAGCCCCCAAACTTTTTTTATTCCCCCTCTAAAATGGGAAGAGGAAGGAAGGAAGGAAGGAAGGAAGGAAGGAAGGAAGGAAGGAAGGAAGGAAGGAAGGAAGGAAGGAGGAAAACTTTTGCTACAAATATGAATAATCAAGCTAAACAAATGGTTTGTGTCAAGCAAATTAAGACATTGGTCATGTCCAAAAATGAATTTCACATTTGGCATCTTGAGTTCATCTTCTCTCTGTCAAGAGGTGGCTAACATGCTTCATCAGTCCTCTGGAACCATAATAGGTCATTTCATTGAACAGTTCTTAAATCTTTAAGAGTTGTTTTTCTTTACAATGGTGTAAAAAAAAAAAATGTTCTCCTGGTTCTGCTCACTTTATTCTGCATCATTTTAAACAAGCTTTTTCTGAAACAGCTTTCAATGTACAATAATATTCCCTTACATTCTTATACCATAATTTGATCAGCCCTGCTCGCATTTGATAGGCACCCTACCCCACCTCCCTTACTTTCCAGTTCTTTGTTAAAAAGAATTTCTATAAATGCTTTTGTACATGTGAATATTTTTTTCTCTTTCTTTGCTCTTTTTGGAGTATAGGCCTAGAAGAGGTATTGACTGGTTAAATATTATGCACAGTTTGGTGACGTTGTGAGCATAGTTTCAATTTGCTTTCCAGAATGGCTGGATCATTTCACAGTTCCATCAGCATTGCATCAGTCTTCTTATTTAACTGTAATCCCTCCAAATATTGTCATTTTTCTTTTTTTTTTTATCTAGACCAACCTTATAGATGTGAGTTGCTTTAATTTATGTTTATTTAATTATTACTTATTTGGAACATTTTTCTTTGGTTTTTGATATCTTGGTTTTCTTCCTTTGAAAACTGCTTGTTTATATCCTTTGACTATCTGTTAGAGAATGGCTCTTGGATGTGAAACTTTTATTGGAGAAACTTGATACAAAGATTTGTTTTTCCCAGTTAACTCCTTCCCTTCTAATTTTACTTGCCTTGGTTTTGAGTAAAGCCTTTTAAATTTTATTTGATCAAAATTGTCGTAGTGTTTTGTTCTTTGTAAAATGTGTGGGAGCTTTGCTTATATCTTATTCAATATTTTTGCTTTAATGTATATTAAGGATCATAATCTATAACTTTCTTTCTCTGCTTCTTCTGTCTCTGATTCAGATAACAATATACTTGTAGAAGGAATTTGTTAAGATCATTTTTTTCCTATTTTTGTGTGCCATTTAGCATTGTAACTATTTATTCTTTGAATGTTTGATAGAATTCATTAGCAAATTCATTTGCTCCAAAAAGTTTTTCTTTGGAATTTCATTTTTGGCTTCTTTAATATCTTTGTCTGAGATAGGATTATTGAAATTCTCTTAATTTTTATGTTAATCTATGTATTTTGCATTTTTGCGAATATTCATCAATGTTGTCTAAGATTACTTGTTAGCATATAATTGGCACACTAGTTTCTGATAATTTTCCTTTATTTCATCTTCAATTGTTGTGAATTCTCCTTTGGTGCCAAAATTTAGTTTCCCTTTCTTTTTTCTGACTATTTCCGGCTTTTTTTGTTGTTGTTAAAAAAAAATAGGTCCTAGTTTTATTTATCAATTCAGTGACTTTTTTCCTTGTTTGCTTTAATTTTGTTTGACTTTTCTTTGATTTTCAGATTTTTCGATTAGGGGCTTAGTTGAAGAGATTGAATTGTTGTTCTACGTTTGTTTCTTTTTTTTAGTTGCATGACCGATTTATTGATGTGTTCTTTCTCTTTTTTGTTAATGAAAGCATTTACTGATATAAATTTTCCCCCAAGGACTGCTCTAGTTAGATCCCAAAATTTTTGGAATGTTGCTCTATTCTTTTTTTAATGTCAAATTGTCTATTATTTTTATGGCTTGGTTTTTTGAACTATTAATTCTTTAGGATTAAATTATTTAGTCCCCAAAAAATTATTAATCCTTTCTTCTAAGGTCCTTTCTTGAATGTAATTTTATTGCATCATACTCAATAAAGTATGCATTTAAATTTTGTGTTTGCATTTGTTTGCAAGGTGTTTATGCCCTAATACTTTGTCAATTTTTGAAAGACTATACACAACTAAGAAACGTGTATATGCCTTTTTATTTTCACTCAGTAAACAGCAGAGCTATGTCATATCTAAATTTTCTAAAATTTTATTTTTATCCTTATCTTATCTCCTGTTTATCATTTGATCAGATTTACCTAGATCTGAAAGGCATACGTTGAGGATCTTCGCACTATTATAGTTTTGCTATTTCTTTCTGCAACCTGATGAACTTTTAATTATTAAGTAGCTATATGCAATTCCATGACTATATAATAAGTATTGCTGGTAATATATTATGTATTATACCTTTAAATATAATATAATTTCCCAGCTTATTTCTTCAAATTTTATCTATTTTTTACTGTCACCTCACCTGGGATCATGATTTCTACTTCTGCTTTTTTAAGTTTACCCTGAATCGTACTAGATTTTTTATCACAACTTCCTTTTTCACAGTGTGAGTAGTTATGTTTCAGATATATTTCTTATCAGCAATGCATAGTTGGATTCTGCTTTCTGATCCATTCTGCTATACTTTCCTTATTTTAATGAGTGATTTCATATGTGAACATTCATATTCACAATTATGATTGTAAATTGTATATTTCCCTCCATCCTATCCTCTTACTTTCTCATGGTTTCTTGCCATTTCCCTTCTCCCTGCTTATAGATAAGAGGTGATAAAAGAGGAATGTGGTTAATATTAGTGGTATATAGTTAGGCAAATAGGTGGTGCAGTGGATAGAGCACAGGGAGTGGAGTCAGGAAGACTCATCTTCCTGAGTTCAAATCTGGCTTCAGACACTTACTAGCTAAGTGACACTTGGCAAGTCACTTAATTCTGTTTGCCTCAGTTTTGTCATCTGTAAAATGAACTGGAGAAGGAAATGGCAAACCAATCTAGTATCTTTTCCAAGAAAACCCTAAATGGGATCACGAAGAGTCAGACATGACTAAACAGCAACAGCAAATAATTGAAGTGGTCTGTTTCTACTCCAATGCCATGCTTTCTTCCACCCACTCCTGATCGCAGGTTTTATCCTTTCCTTTCTTTGCTTTTAATCCCCTCTTCATGCTTCACCCTTCAGAGTTCGTTTTACTTATCACTAACCCATCACCAATCCCACCTTCTCTCTTAAATCCTCCTTTCTTCTCTCTGTGTTCCTATTTCCCTAATAAGTTTAATGTCCTTGTAAATCAAACTCATTTTGTATGTGTGTGTGTGTACATGTATGTGTTTGGGGGAAGGGGGACTGTCTATCCCCTAGAGTCTTTAGTGTTCTAAAGAGATACTTGTTCCCACCCACCCACCCATATTAGAATGTAAGCATTTCATTGTCGTATATGTCCTTCCAAATGTTTATATTGCCTTTCTCATTCTTTTATTGACTCCTGTGTTTATATTATCAAAGCTTCTGCTTAGCGCTAACCTTTTCATAAAGTGTACTTAAAAGTCCTCAATTCTTATAAAGGTCTAGGAGTCATTGCTTTCTATTTAGACCCTTCTAATTTTCAGAGAGTCCAGTTGGTAGGTATAATTAATCTTCTATTTATTATAAGCTATTCTCCTCATTCTTTCCTCCCTAGAGCTCACTTCATTTAACTAATGTTAATTAGTTAAAATAAATGTTAATGTAATTTTTTAATTTCTTGCTTCATTTCTTCAAGTTGCTCTGATAGTCCTTCTGGCCCAGTCATTTTTTCTTCCAAGGCTTATTCTCTGAAGCTAGGACTTATTGTGGAGCTCTTCTTTTGCATTTAACTCTTGGATTTCTCTCAGTTCATAGCATTTTTTCATTGTATTCAGCATTTTCTTCTGCTTACTCATATTTCCAGATTCCACTTCTGTACTGGGGCTTTCTATTTGGGTCATCCTCTGTTATGTCCTGTAGATGATTTAGGAAGGTCTTGGTTGTTCTTGATGAGATGACTAAGAAAAGATACAGGCCTCTTCAAGAATTCCTGGGTTTAGGTTTGGTCTACCAAAGGGCCACCTTAGGTTTTGACCACAGCCCCTTTCTGTTTCTTTCTCCTTAAATATTCTAAAAGAGAAGTTTCAAACACCTCTGAGTGTCAAACATGCAGCAGGAACCAGATTAAAATCTAATTGGAAAATATTTAACAAAATAAATAAAATTACAGTAAAACACACAAGATGTTATGTGATTTTCTAAGTAAATATGCAACCCACAGGGATCCCCCACTTCTGCTAGAGTTTGACACTTTTGCTCTAAATCCTGGAATTGGCTCTGCCCCTTGCTGTGAGCTTGACAAGTCCCAACCAGATATTGTTACTTGTGCTGATAGCAGACTTCCCATAAGACCCCAGGTGCTTTTCTTCCCAGTTGCTATTCCATTTTTTTTCCTACTGTGGGACAGGCATAGGCTGCCTGATCCCTGGACTGCTCATGCACTGCACTGGCCCTATCTCCTGCTGTGATATAGGTATGAACTGCCTGAGTTCCAAATTGGGCTTGGGTGTTGGATTGGGCATGTGCTGCCTCAGTTCTGGTCTGTCTTCTACTGTGACTTGAAAGCAAGCAGCTGAGATACTGTCCTGTCTAGGAGCTGATCTGTCTCTGTCTTCTGCTCTGGCTCACGTGAATTGCAAGGTAGGCTGCTGGAACTCAGTTCTGTCTCAGCCCTAAATCCTATTATGGCTCAGGAGGGCTATTTGGACCCTATGCTGGGCACTTGTCTAACAATATCTTTTGCTAAGGCTTGACAGGAACTGCTTGGACACTGGTCTAGAACTATTTCCTACTATGCTGCCAATTTGGGCTACCTGGACCCTAAATTGGGCACTGGCCTGTTCTTGTCTCCTACAGATTTGGACCCTTCATAGGCTATGAATTCTAGATACCCTGGCTTGTCTCTATTCAGAGCCTCTGCAGCATTCTATCTTACATTGCAGTCCTGTATGAGAAGGAAGAACATAGTCATTTCTCATTGATTTTCTTTATTGTTGTTTTTTCTCATGCATTCTTAGGTTGCTTGTGGTAGGGATATTGGCTCTATAGACAGGCTGCCATCTCATCTGGAAGTCTAATAGTGATTTATTTAATGTGGCATAGTAGATAAGGAATCAGCCCTAAAACCAGAGAGACATGAGCCACCTCTGACACATGCTACCATGGGACCTGGACAATTCATTTAACTTCGTAGTATTCTAAAGAGCTCTCTTAAGACTATAGGTTACAGGGAATGTAGCAAACCTGCATTGACAGAGGGAAATGCCTTATCCAAGGGTTACCTATGAAATGAAATCACAGGCCTAGTTCCCATCCCAAATTCTCCCTAAATTCTGGTACCCTAGGAAGCAAAAGAATGTTTAAAGGCATTTAAATATTTCTTACTTGTTCTTTGATCTAAGACAGTATCCCTAAGTCCCATTTAGACATTAACTGTAGGGAGTATAACCAGGCATGTGGTAATGATGAAGGTGGTTATATTCAGTCACATACAACTCTTCATGACACCATTTGAGGTTTTGGCAAAAATACAGATTTCCTTTTACCATTTCCTTTTCCAGCACATTTTACAGATGAGGAAATTGAGGCAAACAGGGTTAAGTGACTTCCCCAGGGTCATGCAGCTAGTGAGTAACTGAAGCCAGATTTTAACTCAAGAAAATGAGACTTCCTGACTCAAGGCCTGGCACTCTATCTACTACACCACCTAGTTGCCCAGGACTAGGAATAAACCTATGTAACCTAATAAGATTTAAAGATCAGGACACTGAAGCATGTCTCTGTGGTAAAATCTACCATACTATTGACTCATTTGTTCATATTAGATTATCATAAGATCTGAGCTAATCCTTGGAACTGAGGCATGAGACATGAAGTAAACAGATTTTTCAGAAGGTCATGGAGAAGGCCAGAGGCCAGAAAAAGCAGCTCACAAAACAGACTAGAGAAATGAACCTCTTGCATGAAGAAATGGAAGCCATGGAAAGAAGAACCATGTGACCCCAAAAGAGGAGGGAACTACATGGCTCAAGAGAAGGAAATGACCAGGGAGCAGTGGTAGAGAGTAATAAAAGCTCCTGAAACCTAGAACCTTCCCACTTCTGAAGGAGCAGTGAGATTTCTGATACTTTGTTTCCTAGAGAGGACAAGAAGGAGTCTTAGCACCAAAATTGTGGAGAGAAGAGAAGTGAGCACAGGGCTATAGAGGCTGACCAACTATGTATGGGAGACAACTTACTATCTCCTCTTCTACTACCAAGAATAATGCAAGCTGTTCAGGTCCAGTGGAAAAAGGGGGGGGGGGGGAAGGGGGGGGGAGTGCTGCCTCTTTAGTAACCTCAAGTGCCAAACTCCTTTTGGAACAGTCCACACTCTTGGAGTAGCACTGTCTGTCTAGAGGATTGTATGGCTCGCTCAGGGTGAGGGTCTCAGAGGGGGTAGAATAGTTGGTTTTAATTGTTAAGAGGGTACTCCAAGTCCTCTGTGTTATTTTTCAATCTTTGTTTGGAGAAAAATAAAAGTTGCTCTGGAACTGAAATGATTGCTAGTTGAATTCCTTGCAAAGGAGCTGAGGATCCTATTTCATACCTACATAGAGACACAATTTTAAAATCTAAATTTTAAGATTCCCAAGGAAAACTATATGGGGGCAAAACAAGCCAACCAGAGTGATTTGGGGACAAGATCCCAAGACTGAACCTGGCCCATGTGAACCTGTTCTGGGACATGAGGTGATAACAAAGACAATGCCATTTATGAATCACACAAAGAAAGGTATTATGTCTCTTTCTGTGTATAAATCAATCTTATAGTAATTGCAAATGCAAAACCATTTCTATGTCTTTGTGTAGTACAATTGCGCAAAGTATGATTGTGCTAGTAGTATCATAAGTAACACAATCAAAATAGGAAGACTACATCCCTTTTTCTTGACAACAGTACAAAGGGATACCCATGAAGGGATTCCCCCTTCAAAGTATCTCCTTCTCTTTCCTCCCTCTCTGCCTACTGGACCATAGTTATATATCCCCTACAAACAGATAGGACACAAATCAGGAAGATATTCTGATCTTCATAAGAGATAAACAGTCATGGTACAATAGAATGAAACCTTGAACTGGGGTAAGAAAGTCCTGAATTTATGTACTTTCTCACAATCAGTCCCTACCACCAGCCATCAGGTATATTACTTTGGACATCTCATTACATGAATCTTTCCTCTTCTATGAAATGGAGGTGATGGTACCTTTCCTGTCTCTGTCATTGAGGTGTTGTGAGGATCAGATGAGATCAATGATGTAAATATTAGAATTAACTAAGTTTATAAGGGATGTATGAAAGTTTATCCGAAAGATCTGATCTTAAGAGTCAGGAGATTTGAACTTGAATCCTAGCTTTGCCACATAATAATTGTATGACTACAGGTAAGTCAAAATTATTTCTCTGAGCCTCTGTTTCTCTACCTATAAAACAGAGATAATTATGTTTCTATTCTCTACCTCATAGGATTGTTGTAAGTAATGAATTTTACAAACCCTATAGTTAACTATTATTATCCCTTCAAGTTACCATCACTTTTGCTCCTATATTCCAAGAAAGAGATTTTTAGATTCATCACATTCATCTTCTTACTACCATTCCCTACCCCATTCTCCATTTCCACCATTTCCCATTCTACCATTTCCATCCATTCTCCAAGAAACTTATAATCTAGCTTCCAAACTCAATCTTCCACTGAAAGTGGGTCTCTCAATGGTGACCCATGATCTTCTTATTAAAAACGATTATATTAATCATTGGTCTCTTAATAACTAAATCTCATAACCTCATCCAACATCACAGATGTCATCCAACTTGACCTTTCTTCAGTTTTCAGTATTATCTTGTATATTCTTGTATATTCTCTCCCCTCAACTATCCCATCCTAATTCTTCTCTTCCCTGTGCCTGATTACTCCTCCTTAGTCTCCTCTGTTTCCTGCCTTTTAAGCCCAGGAGTCCGTAAGCCCACTAGCACGTGAAACTCAACATGTCTGAAATTGAACTCTCAACATCATCCTGCCTCAACTCACCCCTCCTCCAAACTTAACTGTTTCTGTTGAGGCGAACAAAATCTTGGTGTTATCTTTGACATAACCTACCTTCAACGTGCACAATTAGCCAAATGAGAGGTCTGGATGAGTCCACCTCCAGCACTTATCTCACATCTATTCCATACTCTCAACCACAGAGCCACAACCCTAGTTCACTAGCAAGTAGGTAGGCAGTGCAATGGATAGAACATTGAGCCTGGAATCAGGAAGATCCGAGTCCAAATCCATCCTCAGCTGTTTATTAGCTGTGTGACCCTAGACAAGTCATTTAACCTCTGTTTGGTTCAGTTTCCTCAACTATAAAATAAAAAATAATAATAGAATCTACCTCTGAGAGTGGTTGTGAGGATTAAGTGTGATAATATTTGTAAAGCACTTAGCTCAGAGCCTGGAACATAAATGCTATTATTATTAATATTAGTGTGGATTATGACAATAACCTTCTAATTGATCTCTTTGCCCCCAGCCTTTGCATTCTCTAATCCATTGTCTACACAGCTACCGAAATGATCTTTCTGTGGCCTAGATCTCCCAGCTCAAAAACCTTCAGTCCCTCCCTTTTACCTGTAAGATATAAGAAATTTGCATTTTATCTTTAAAGGTTAGAGAGAATAGTGGAAGAATAATATGATACTGTAATGATATTCATGTCTGAAAACAGCATATAACCTCTGCAAAAGAGCCCACCATTTTAAAGATGGAAGGGACCTTCAAGGTCATCTAGTCCAAATTCTTCATTTTAGAATTGAGGAAACTGAAGCCCAGAGACGTCAAATGATTTCCCTGAGGTCACGCAAATAAATAGCAGAGACAGAATTAGGTTCTCTGACTCCAAGTCCATCACTCAGTACACTACACCAAGCTATGTAGAAACAAAGGAAGGAAAAACATTTCCATCTGGGTGAAGGGGCAGGAAGGGCAAAGAGAGGGAAATAGCATTGGATGAAATAGCATTGGCTATTTTTTGTAAGATACTCAAATGATTTTTACAAGGAACTCTTTCTCCCTTCAAGGGGCATCATTTATGAAACCCACCCTCAGGGCAGAAGAAGGGTTAAGGCTGCAACAGCAGGCATCTGGACCTCCATCTCTATCCCACACATTGCACTGCCTCTAGCAAAAGAAACCCCCTTTTCCAGGCGTTGTATAGCTTGCGGATTTAAACAGCGTTTTTGTTAAAGAAATCAAAAGGCCTTCCCAGGCTATTCAAGCAAACTTTATCAAAGCGGGTTTTGTATTTATTACCACCATCAGCCATTAGAGAGGGCAGCTTTTGTCTTCCTCAATGGAGAAAGTATCTTTTACTTTACTCTTTTGACACTGACTACTTGGCTTAATGCAGTAACCAATTACACTAATTAATCCCTGGGCATTATCCCCCCCAAGAGAAATTGTGTGCTCCCACATTTAAAATGACAACAAAGGAAGTAATAAGATTCTCTAAACAGCACAGGACTTACTGTGTGTTTCTAAAACCTGAAAATGTTTCCATAAAGCAGCCACTTGCTCCACGTTTGGCTCCAAGATCCATAGACATGATAGTCACTGGTCTTCAGTTGGGCTGATCCTAAGCTTTAGGTCTGATGGACTTATTAACTCCAGCCAAGGCTCTGCTCAATCTCACATTCAGGGGGCATATAGCCTTCATTCTTGCTCTCATGCTGGCCTCCAGCCATGGAGTCTATCCAAGAGGAAATGTTTCCCACTTCCATGAACAATTACATGGTTTTCTTTTCCTTAGAGGAAAAGCCTTCCCAAATTCAGGGTGTGTGTATGAAACTTTCTAGGCTCTGGCAGCATAGGAAAAGAGAGATCAGGCTTATCATAGAATATCTGGGATTGGCTTTTTTTTAAAGCCCCCAAGTCCTCATGGCATATAGAAAGGTTAAAAGCTGGGAGAGACCTTAGGTCATCTAGTCTACCCCACACCCTCACTTTATACAAGAATAGACTGAGACCCAGACAAGTTAGCGACTTATGCAAAGTCATACAAGAAGGAGCAGGGCCAAGATTCAATTCACTTCAGTTCATCTGTATTAAGTACCTACCATGCATGGCAGAATACCAGGAGAGATGTAACATTAGATAAGAAATAGTTCCTGTTGTCATGGAGTTTAGAATCTAGTAAAGTGGCAAATCCAGGATTCAAACCCACATCTTCCAATTGCCTCTCTAGTGTTCTTCCCACTACATCAGTCTCTCCTTCTAGGAGGGACTACAGGATATTTATTACAGGGAGATGGTATCTTACCAGATATATTTTCTTTAAAAGAAAAGGAAAAAAAGCATTGGGTGCTGCCAAAAAGAAACAGCTGTCCACACTGTTGATTCAAATATCATTCTGTTATTAATAAAAATGTTTTTTCCTTTCTCTGTGGCACCTCGAAATATCCATGGGTTTGTTAAATACATGCATTTAGATTCAATTAGGGCAGCTAGGTAGCACAGTGCTGGAAGTCCCATCTTCCTGAGCTGAAAATCTGGCTGCAGACACCTACTAACTGTGTGACCCTGGACCAGTCACTTTACCCTGTTTCCCTCAGTTTCCTCATCCGTAAAATGAGCTGGAGAAGGAAATGGCAGACCACTCCAGTATCTTTACCAAGAAGACCTCAAATGGCATCATGAGGAGTTGGAAATGACTGAAATGGCTCAATTACAACAATAAAAGCAACAAATGCATCAGGTATAGGATTTATACTTGCGTTTGCAGGGAGAATAACTGCACAGGTTCAATTCACCAAATCGAAGAATTTCAAATCTCAAAGGTACCTACATACTGATCATCCACACCTGCAAAGGAAACCCCAGTGTAATATTTAACTTAATTTAAAATATATTTTTCATGTCTACTCGGTGAAAGACCCAACTAGGGTCTGGGGATGCAGAGAAAAATGCATCTAATCTCTATACATAAGAATAAAGACTGGACCTGTGCTTTTGCTCGTATAGAGGTTGATCTGGTTGGGAAACCCTGATACAGGTTGGCACCTCTTGTGCCATTTATGGTCTTAGAGAATTCCCTGGATCACTGAGAGATTAAGAGATTTGTACAGAGTCAGAAGGCCTTTGACCTTGAGCTCAGGTCTGCCTGGTTTCTACATCTACATCAAGACACACACACACACACACACACACACACATATGTGTGTGTGTTGATATAAATATAAATGATTTAGATACAGATATAGATGTAGACGTAGGGAGATGAGTCTCTGTGTATACATACACATATAGATGGAAATAGATATGTAGCAATGTCTATATATAAATGGACAGGTATATTATATAGATCTCTACATATTCTTACATTGAGAGATAAATGGCAGATAGACAGACAGACAGGATAGATATGTATCACATTTCTAAAGAAAGGCAGCATGGTATTGTGAATGGAGTTAGAAAGTTTCCTGTTCAAGTGTTGCCTCTGATACACACTTGGCCATTGGGAAGTCACCTAATATTTGATTTTCCCTGGTAGCTCTTTTAGACTCTGAGTGAGAATACCAGTTGCTCATCTCCATAGTTTGAAAGATATCTCCACACTTCTGGGTCAAATGTATGTGCGTGTGTGTTTGCATGTGTGCACACAGCATATGTGCATTTCTGTATATAAATATATGTATATATGTACCTGTGTATTTTTGTTGTCATTCGGTTATGTCCAATTCTTCATGACACCCTGGACCATAGCACGTCAGGTCATTCTGTCCTCTGCCTTAATCTCCTTCTATCCAAGCTCATGTTTATTGCTTCCATGACACTATCCATCTCATCCTCTACTGCTCCCTTTTCCTTTTGCCTTCAATCTTTCCCAGCAAGTTCTTTTCCAGTGAGTCCTATCCTCTCATCATGAGGCCAAAGTATTTAAGCTTCAGCTTCAGTATTTGACCTTCCAGTGAATAATCTGAGTTAACTTGTATGTTGGATGCTTAATTAGAGGTTTGTTGATTGATTGATCAAAGATTAAAGAGTTTCCCTTCCATAGAGACATCATAGTATAATAAGAAGTGAACTCATTTCAGAATCTGAAAATTTGGGTTCAAAGAAGGCAGCACAGTGGAGTAGACAGTGCTATATTTGAAGTTAGAGGACTTGGCTTCAACACATAGCTCTGCCACTTACTACCTGTATGACCTTGGAAGGCACTAAAACCCCTTGGACCTCAGTTTCCTCATTTGTAAAATGAGGATTGGACTAGATAATCTTTTATAGTTCTGTAATCAGAAATATGCATTTTTATGGGTAAATCTTCTTTTGGAGCATAGTTGCACACTTGTAACCTTTAAAATCACCCCAGAATCATTCCCTGGATTACTTTTTAAAAAGAATTGTGCTTCTTTTGATACCATAAAAAAAATGAAAACTTGTACATGCCACTGTAATGAGTCTTTATACCCTTACTTTCAATAAAATGTTCTTTCTTTTCATTCAGTGAAAAGTTGCATCTTTTTAATGTTAGGCTTTCAAATCCTTAGTATTCAAACCAGTCATTTATGAGAAGACCTCTCACATGGGCCCATATTTTATGACCCTAACACACTAAGCAAGTTCTTTTGCACAATGCTGTGGTCAGAGATGCTTAGGACAAGTTTAAGCAAGGACACATTTAGCCTGTTGTCGTCTGACAGTGTGACCTTTTTTCCCCTCACTAAAAGCAAAAACCAAAAAAAAAACTAGGCCGAAGGATGAGCATGCCTTCTTTGTGGCAACCAGGCCATTCATAATAACATATATTTGTACGGTGCTTTAAAGTTTCCAAAGGCTTTTTTTCCATCTATTATCTTATTTCATCCCTATAGCAGCCTGGGAGGGGCAGGAGGAAGAGGGAAGCAGAGGAGAGCTAAGGGGAGAGACAGCATAGGATGGAAGGGGACAGTCAGAGTAGGCAATATTATCCCTGTTTTGTGAATGAGGACAGTAAGGACTCAAACCCAGTTCCTTTCCATTACTGTATGCTTCCATCTTTAAAGATGTTGATCAGTTTGAATCCCAGGATAGGATCCTTTTACAAGGATACTCAGCCAACTGGAGCAGGCTGTAATCCACTTGGTTTCTACAAGGTTGACAAAGGACCAAGCCCCCAGATCAGCTATAGAGTAGACTAGACAGGAGACAGGATACCCAGAATGGATCTTCATCTTCTGGAGCTGGGGACCCAAGCCTAGGGTTTTGAACAGGGATGGTGGGAGGAAGATAACAATAACTGACATTTAAATGGTAATACTAATATATTATGTGATGTTCTGTGGCAATGTAATATATTATTATTATATATAACATGATATATGTGTTTTTATATATGTATAAATCATGTGATTATGTGATGATATGGGCAGCTTGATGGCGTAGTGGATAGAGTGCTGGGTCTGAGTTTAAATCTGACCTCTGACACTAACTATGTGACCCTGGGCAAGTTGTTTAATCCTATTTACCTTAGTTCCTCATCCATAAAATGAACTGGAGAATGAAATAGCTTCATACTCAAGTATGTCTGCTAAGAAAACTCCAAATGGGGTCATGAAGAGTCAGACATGACTGAAAATGACTGAACAACATGTGATAATATAACAATGTTAATACTAATGAACATTTATGTAGTAATCATAATGTATTTTATTAGAATCTAAATTATTAATATATACATTATGCATTTCATATAGACTAATATGAAAATTATAATTCCATTCCAATTGGCAATATATTATATGCTAACATGTCAAATATTTTAATCACATTGATATGCTGTCATATATGATGATATGGTAATGATAATACAACTTATACATATAGAATATTTTACAGTCTATGAAGTATTTGAATCAATCTCATTTCAATCTCACAACAACCTTGTAAGGAGAATATTATAGGCATTGTTTCTCTGTTTTGAAGATGAGGAAACAGCGACTCATTAAGGTGAAGTGACTTGCCCGTGGTCTAACAGCTAATATGAGGAGGATTCGAACCAAAGCCTACTTTTGACTCTAAATGCTGTTATTACTGTTTCTTCTTCATTCTCAAAGATGACCATGACATCAGGAGGGTGATGGCATGATTTGCAAGTGAATTGGATTTAAGTGAGGAAGAGCTGTGCAAAGTCACCAGCCTCACTTTCTCCTCTGGAGTTATCTGGGTCCAGTGGCAAGATATAGATCAGAGAGACCAGAGATGGCCTTCAACTCTAAATGTAGTGTTTTATCCAATGTACTATGGAGAGGCCAATTAGAACCATGGAATGCCTTAGATGCTGTTTCTTGATTGTCCTTCATTCTCAAAGAAGACCAATGACGTCAGGAAGGTATTGTCTTGACTTGTAAGTGAATCAGATTAAAAGAGGCAGGTCTGTGCAAAGTCATCAGCCTCACTTTCTCCTCCAGAGGCATCAGAATTCAGTAGCAAGGCACAGATTCAGGATACAGTAGACTTTTAAGTTAAGATCTTTCCCAGGTCTCAGTTTGTCTGAGGCAACACCCATTCAGTAACTAAAGGCTAGGTAAGAATTGAGGAAAAGAGGGCCTTGTTTGCCTTCATAAAAGAATCAATCTGGAAGGGGAAGACCCAGTATTAGAACTGTAAGGTGCTTTAGAGAGCATCTAGTTTTAGTTAATAGAAGGGGAGTGACTAGCTCAGAGAATCAAAGTTAAAAGTCTAGGTTTCTTAACTCCTTGGAATTAGTTCCTACAGTGTTCTTTCCACTGTGCTATCCTGCCTCTCAGAGTTCACAATATTCTACTTAATGCTGGATTTCCCATCCATAATAAGATGCTTATTTAAAAAGCATGTACCTAGGAGGCCCTGAACTACCTGGTATGCATTTATCACCAGGTCAATATAGGTTTTACCAAAATGACTATTCCTCCAGTTCTTGGACTAGCCAGGGACTCTGCTATAGCCCAGCATTTACAGAAACATCAGAAAATCTGTACTCTCCCCGGCTCATCTCCAGCTTGGAATAAAATGAGAGCTATATATAACTGGCTTATTACCTTCTTCATCTGGGCCTCAGCTTATTTATCTAGGAAATTAGGGGGTTAGATCAGATGACCTCTGACATCCCTTCTAGCTCGTGATTCTATGAAAATCTTGGTCTCCTCAGTAATCATCCTGAAAGCTCATATTCTCCTTCAACACCATTTTCTTCCTGTATTTTTTTTTTCTCTTCCAAATCCAGGACTTTCAACTGAAAGAAAAGATAAAAATTCTCTCATTCTATATCCCATCCAGAACACCAGAGTCATTCAACATAATGTTTCAGGTTTCTTCTAGTCATATTATTTCTTTCCAGGTGGTGTGGTATGGCATAATGGGGGGTACGTTGGTTTTGAAGGCCAAAAAAACCTGCATTTGATTTCTATTTGAGACATTTGCTAGTTGAATATCCTTGAGCAAGCTAATTCTCCCCTTTAGGAGCTTGTTTCTTAATCTGTAAAATGGGGATGATAAGACTTTTACTACCCATCGAGCAAGGCTTGTTGTTTTTTTTAAGTGCTGTATAAACCTTGGGACTCTACAGAAATATGAATTATGTTGAGACAATGAGTACCATGGCATGCAAAGAGGGGCAGTCTTAAAATAAGAAGACAGGTCCAAGACAAGTCTGAACTTTAGATCTGACGTGATTACTTATATGATTCTAGGCAAGTCAATAAGCTTCATTTTCTTCATCTAAAATAGGAATAATTATGTTTGCATAAATGTGAAGAAAGTGTTTTGTAAGCCTTATAGCCCTATAGAGGATAGCTAGGTGGAGTTGTGGATAAGGTGCCTGGCCTGGAGTCAAGAATATTCCTTTTCTTGAATTTAAATCTGGTCTCAGACACTTAATAGCTGTATGACCATAGGCAAGTAATTTGAATCTGTTTACCTCAGTTTCCTCATCTGTAAAATGAGTTGGAGAAGGAAATGGCAAACTACCCCACAATCTTTGCCAAGAAAACCCCAAATCGAGTCATGACATGTCTGAAAAATAACAACAAAAGCCGTATAGAAATGGAAGCTTTTTTTTCATGGATCAGTAGATCAGCAGAAACTCCTGAACCTAGAATTCAAGCAGTTTAGCAACCTGAATCTATCTGACCTTTCCAGAACCAGCTCATACATATCTCTTCTTGAGTCATGTATCTAATCAAACTGGGCTAGTGACCATCAACTTCCTCCTACTCCTTCCAATCACTTTGATTTTATTCATAGCGTCCTCTACTCCTGGAATGCACTCCCATTTCCTTCTGTTGAAACCCCTTGCTTTCCGTAAGGCCACCATACTTCAGGATTTGTGGCTTGCCTATGGTCACATTTAGTAGTCAGTATTCAAAAGGGGATTCAAACTCAGTTCCTCTGAGTTTAAAGCCAGTATTTTTCCCACCATTACACTTGTGTAGACACACAGTGATTTAGCTCTCCACAGGATGCCTGGGATGGGGTGGCCTCAAGAAACCCTAGAGGGTACGTGTTGCTGGAATGGAAAACATGGTTACTTTTAGTATTCACATTGGGCGAAAACTTGAGAAAAAAATAAAAAACCTGTCAAGTCTCAGAACATTTCACAGCAACAAAAATAGTTGCATTTTGGAAAAGAAAGAAACATAGGAACACTTCTAGAAGGAAGCTAATCACTTGAACAATTTGCCAAATGCTTTTGAAATTGACAAGTGAACTCTGAAAGGTGGCTATCACAACAACTGCAGCGTTTGATTTTGCAAGATTCCTGGGACTGTTGATGACTTTTTAAAAATTATAATGCAAAGCTAATATTTCCCCCTCTATAAAACAAGAGCATTGGACTAGATCACCTTTAAGGCCTCTCCTAGTTTTGACATTCCACATTCTTTGATTCTAAGGTCCCTTCCAGCTCAAAGATTAATCAACTATGAGTAAAGGTAGAAGGCAGCTAGGTGGCATAGTAGTTAGAGTACTGGACCTGGAGTCAGGAAGAATCATCTTCATGAGTTCTAATCTGGCCTCAGACACTTACTAGTTGTGTAATCCTGGGTAAGTCACTTAACCCTACTTGCCTCAATTTCCTCATCTATAAAAAGTGAGCTGGAGAAAGAAATGGCAAACCACTCTAGTATCTTTGCCAAGAAAACCCCAAATGGAGTCATGAAGAGTCAGACATGACTCAACAACAGCAAAGATAAAGGCTGAAAAAGCTTTATTTAGCCTTCGATTGTACATACATATATGCACATAAAAATCTAGGAATGTGAGTAATAAGCAGGTAGGGGAGACAACGACTATGCTTTTGGGCTTAGCTTGGTGTCTAGAGCAAAGAATCTCGTATTGGAGATGGGAGGTGTCACACCCAAGACATTGAAAGGAACCAGACTGGTCATACTATATGGGAAAAAATGGTTTTCCCCAGGTACAACTTTAGCAGGTCCATGGTTGGGAAGCTACTTTTCTAAAAGAGCCTTTTAAAGAAAGCCTCTTATTTTGAACTAAAGGAGTAGGGCAAAGTCCACTGTTCTCATGAAGAATAAATAGTGTAGACAAAGACTTCAACTGAAACTTAAAACTGGGAGAAGATCCACAGCCACAAACCCAGTGGAACTTGGGCCCAAAAACATCCAACAGAGATGATGAATCCAATGGAACAGTGTAGAACAGAGACATGTCCGACAGAATAACAAGAGGTGGAGATTGTCTGTAGAATGAAATGACATCTAATGAAATGACAGGTAAAATCCTGCATCATTCAACAGCTGTAGAACCCTGGCTAAGTCACCTAACCTTACTCAGCTTCAGTTTCCTCATCTGTAAAATGGGGAGAGTAGTAAGACCTACCTTACAAGAATAAAACCAGATAATATGCATAAAGTACTTTGCACACTTTTTAAAAGTGCTTTATAAATGTTAGCTGTAGCTATTTCTAAGGCAAAATGCTCTTGCTATTTTTCCTAATTATGTCATTTTGTTAAATAACTCTGCTTTTAACTGAGGATGTTCTCTGGATAACTACTAAATGTAAACACATTGGTGGGGGCTTGCAAGACACGGCTTTTATATGCCCAGGGTACATGAGCCCTGGGATAGTTTCCTCTAGGGAGCTCATTGTTCATGCGGGGGCAAGTGCCCCCCAAACCCTACAATTGTATTTGGGAATATAATTTCATTGTTTTATCCCCTATTTAATACTATGCCAACAGTTGAATATTATTACGTATTTTCAATAGCTACTTAAAAAATAGAATAAGCCTACCAGAGAAATTCTGAAGTGACTTGGAGAAAAGGAGTGAGCCATAGTTTTTATCAGAAGTGAGCCTTATTTCTTTTTTTTTTTTATTTTTTTTTGGTGAGGCAATCAGGGTTAAGTGACTTGGCCAGGGTCACACAGCTACCAAGTGTCAAGCGTCTGAGGGTGGATTTGAACTCAGGTCCTCCTGACTCCAGGACTGTGAGCTTTATTTCTGATGAAGAATGAACACAAATAGGGAGCTGGGACTCCAGAGGTACAGGTTCTAGTCCTGAATTTTTCCTCTACTTTGTTGTGCCACTATGATTTGCCCATAGTGGGATGCCCTTTCATCACCAGAGAAAATGAGAAAGTTTGGCTACACATGCTTTTCCTAAAACATGAATCCCACTAAGGGAAACAATTCTTCAAATGTGGCCCACAGTCCTTCCAAGGTGGGAAGATCCTTAAAAACATAAAATACAATGTCAGAACCAGAAGGAGCATTAATAATCATATAATTTAATTCCCTCATTTTACAGTGAAGGAAACTAAGGCCTTCAGGAGAGGAAAGGACAGTCACTCCTCGTCATACAGTTGGCACTTGGCCCTCATATTTTTCTAAAAGATGTACTGAAATTCATGTATTCAGACAGCTCGTCCCTGGCCATGTGTTGGAGGGGATTAAAGTGTTGTTGGGTTTTTTTTTTTCCAGCAAGGATCTGGAATAAATTATATCCCACAAATTGGCTTCTGATCTACTTGTTTCAGACATTAGCATAGGAATAACCTATGTGTTTGCTCAATCCACCCACCTGTGATGAAATCTTGGCTTGTTTGGTGGAATCTACCATCAAAAATGCAAACGATGCACAGATCAACGTTGTCTGGAGGAAGGCAGAAAACTGGTGGATAAACAGTTCAGTACAAAAGTTGCTGGCAGCATGTCCGTGAATTCTTCCAAATTTTAGAGATCTGCAATGCAGATCTGAGGACACAATTTGCTCCGTGGTTCATGTGCCAAGTGGAATATTATGTAATTCCTAGTCATTTCAGTGGCCCTCTGTAGATGTGCTGGGGGATTCAAACATGCTAGGTGCCTGTACACTCAGGGAGCATGTTTGCTAATGTATGCAAATGGTATGCACACACACACACACACACACACACACAATCTTGTCAGTTTCTATCCTGTATTCTCAAGGAAATGAGTAGTATTAATTTCCTAAAATTAAAACTCATAACAATTTCCTAAAGCAAACAAATATTGCTCCATTTTTCAGATAGAAATAAAAAATTAGAGGTAGAGAGATTTATGTAGACTGATTTTTTAAAAATAAATGTTTTATATTTGGGAAAAAAAAAAGTGTTATCACCTCTTAAGACCCATAATCTTCCCTTAAAGATAATACGGTGGGTTAGTACATCGAGTGCTGAACCTGCAGTCAGAAAGACCTGAGTTCAATTCCTGCCTCAGGTCTTTACTAGCTATGTGACCCTGGGCAAGTCACTTAACCTCTATTTTCCTCAGTTCCTCAACTGTAAAATGGGGATAATAATAGCACCTAGTTCACAGAATTGTTGTGAGGATCAAATGGGACAATCTTTATAAAGTACTTAGCACAGTGTCTGGCACTTAGTAGGCACTTTATAAATGTGTATTTCCTTCCCTCCTTGTCATAAAGAGATATAGTAACATGGTACAATCTGATACACTGGCCACATCTGAGATGGGAAGTACTTTTCTATGTGACTGAAAAAGGATAAAATGTCAGCCTTATAATAGATATCTTAGAGTTCAGTTCCTTCCTGTTAGAAGAAAATTAAAAAGGGGAAGAGGATTGGGAAGGGGTCCTTTGGCCATATTCATATAATTTGCAATAAAGCAGAAAAAAAAGATGGACAGAGAAGTATAGTAGAAAGACCATTGTACAGGAAATTAGGAACCCTGGATTCTAATCTGAGACCTACCTCTAATTAGCTTATATGACTTTGAGCAAGTCCATTTCTTTGTTTAGACCTCTATCTCTTCATATGAAAAAATAAAAATATATATAGAACAGGGTACTTTCTAATGTTCCATTTAAAACCCTAATATTCTATGTTGTATATTTAAAGAATCCTTCAGCCCCTGACATCCCGAGTTTCCATGATTTCTCAACCAGAGTTCTTTCTACCATACCACAGTGCTATTCGTTGGTTGAACTTTTAGCACCAGGTAATAAAATATTTGGGTAGCTAGGTGGTGCAATGAATGGAGTGTTGAGACTGGAGTTATGAAGACGTCTCTCTGAGTTCAAATCTGGCCTCAGACATTTACTAGCAGTGTGATCCTATGCAAGTCATTTAACCCTGTTTGCCTCAGTTTCTTCATCTGTAAAATGAGCTGGAAAAGGAAATGGCAAAAGGAAATTCAGTATCTTTACCAAGAAAAGCCCAAATAAGGTCATGAAGAGTTGGACACAACTGAAAAATGACTGAACAACATTACCATCACATATTTATAGACAACAGATTACAGAGGTGTCAGGTAACTTGAGACTGAGAGCCAGGGTCAGGTTCTGTCAAAGCTGGAGGAGCAGTAAACATCTGTCTATCTGGTAAATATGTCTAGGCAGTAAATAGTCGGGAGTCAAAGGGCAGGGCAGGAACTGGGATCTGGAGAAGGATGATGTCCATGTACATATGGTAGTCCTTGTATAAAGCAAAATTGAATTCAGACTACAGAGGAAAGGGAAAATAGTGGAGTGAGAGGACTTGGGTTCAAATCTTGCCTTTTCCATTTGCCTTTGCCATGTGACCTCGGACAAGGGATTTAACCTGTCAGTTTCAATTTAATTCAATTCAATAAATATTTATTTAGTGCCTACTATGTGCCAAGCACTGGAGATACAAAAAGAGGCAAAAGACAGTCCCTGCGCTCAAGGAGTTCACAATCCCTGGGGGGGAGGGGTGGGAACAGAACAACATGCAAAAATATATAAGCAAGGCAAGCTGTATACCAGATAAATATGAAATAATTCACAGAGGGGAGACTCTAGAATTAAGAGGGGTTAGGGAAGGCTTCTTATAGGAGATGGGATTTTAGTTGAGATTTAAAGGAAACCAGGGAGGTCAGTGGTCAGAGAGTAGGAACGAGCATTCTAGGCATGGGGGACATCCAGAGAGTGTCTTGTCTGTGGAATAGCCAAGAAGTCAGTGTCATTGCATCAAAGAGTCCATGGCAGAAGTGAGGGTAGTATGGTGGAAGTAAGAGGGAGTTGATGAAGAACTTTGAATGCCAAACAGAGCATTTAGTATTTGCTTCTGGACGCAACAGGAAACCACTGAAGTTTACTGAATGAAGAAGAAGAGGACATTAATATAGGGTTAATAAAACTTGTATAACCTCTGTCACAGGGTCGTTGCAACAAAAAAATCCTTTGTAAATTTTGAGGTGCTTTGAAAATGTGAGCTGTTGTTATTGTATCTCTAAGAGAACTTCCAAATCTAAATCCCACTATCTTAGCTGTGAGTTGAAACCCATCAAATCCAGTACATTTGTTTTTTAAAATGAAATCATATTGCTTCAAATCTATTCAGTGCCTGGAACTCAGCCAACAAAGCCTTGTCTAGTAGGGAATTCTGCTTTAATGAACAAATAGGAAAGATTTTAAATTAGCATTTCAATTGCTTCGCATGGTAGACAATGTGGGGTAGGGAAGACAATGTTGGATTGAAAGAAAAAATAAACTAGGTTAGTCTGGGCTCTGATGTTTTATATGACACTGAACAAATCTTTTTCCCTCTGTGACCCTCAGTTTCCCCATATGTAAAATGGTTTGGGTGGGCTAAATGGCCTTGGATGTCCCCTTCAACTTTAAATCCATGATCATCTAAAGGGGTTTTTATAAAGTACATAAAAGCACCTTTTAAAAATAATAATAGTGACTATTCCTATAGTGCTTTGAGGTTTGCAAAGCACTTTACAAATATTATCCCTTCTTACCCTCACAATGACCCTGGAATGAGAAGGTGTTGTTATTATTCCTATATACAGATGAGGAACCAGAGACTTGAAAGAGGTTAAGGGACTTGGCCAGGGCGACACACCTAGTAATACCTAAGGCAGGTCTTCTGGATTCCAAGTCTTAACTTCTATCCACTGCACCACTAGCTACCCTTTTTCTGTCAAGTGATGTCAACACCCACCTTTGGATTTTGTTTGCATTTTGGTAAAATAAACTTCCCCTGTAGTTGAGAAAAAGGTAAACTTCAACCTAAGACCTGTTAGAATTCTTACATATTTTGATATAATAGTAAGCAATATCATAGAATCAGAGAGTCATAAAGGTGGAAGGGAACTGTAAGATCCTCTAGGACAAACTTCCTCATTGTCCAGATGGGAAAACTGAGGCCAAGGAGGAGAAGGGATTTATACAATGGCATTGAATGAATCAGTGACCAACAGAGGCTTAGTTTCTGGTTCCCAGATTAATGATCTTTGCACTACCTCCCCATATAATCTTATATGATAATAATCTCCCATCCAATGACAATTCAAGGTTTACAAAGTGCCTTCTTCCCAGCCCTGTTGGGAAGGTAATTAAGGCAATGCACGGATCATTTTATCCATTTTATAAATCAAGATACTGAATCTCAGAGAGTTTAATTCACAATTCATAAATATCAGATCCAGGAATCAAACTCAGATCTTCATTCAACCTTTATAGAATCTAAAAGATGAAAGAGATGAAAGAAATGTCAGAGATTATCTAGTTCAACCTGGACAGGGAAAGAAGTCTCCTCTACAATGTTATCAACAAGTGGTCATCAGATTATATTCTAAGGAGGGGAAACTGAGGTTGTACTAGAGACAGCTTGGGCTGATGAGTAAATCTCAGTAAGAACATTTAGACCTCAGAAATTAGCAAATACTATAAACTGGAGTTTTTAAAATTTATTTTTATTGCTTGTCCAAATTTAAGAAAACAGTAGAAAAATGTTAAAAATGTGGATTTTTCAGTAAGATCATTGATTCTTCAGAAAACCATGAATACTACAAACCAGGGCTTTTTTAAAGTATTGCTTTGTTGATTGTCTAGACTTAAGAAAATGATGGGGAAAATGTTAATAATGTGGATTAAATTTAAAAGTGTATTATGTGTGAATTTTTTCTAGAGCAATAGTTGTTAAGCATGTACACAAATCCTGACCCTTCACAAGCATTCCATTCAACTTTTATATATTTGTAATTAATAGTACCTTTTCATATAGAACCTAATTCTTCTCCTATTCAAAGATTTCATCGGAACTTTGCTCACAATTCTGTCCTCTGGGGCCAAGAAGAAATCTAATTCTTTTTCCAAATATCAGATTGTAAGCTATTTGAAAGCAACAGTCATACTCCCCCCAAAGCTTATCTTTTTTCAGACTAAGCATTGTAAATTAAGTCAGTTCTCTCTGCCCAGCTTTCCTTTAGCCTATCACAAATACTGAGACTGTAAATTAAGTCAGCAATTCCCTCTCAATCTTGAGCATCCTCCTGGAAAAGTGTTCCAGCTCACCAATATACTTCCTAAAACATGGTACCCGGAATGGAGCATGGCACCCCAGATGGGTCTGGACAGGGCAATTTACAGCAGTATTGTCCCATCCTTTATTCTGGATATCAGGTCTTTCTTCTTGAAGTTTAGATAATAATTGTGTGCTTTCACTCTCAGGTCTTTTTTTATATGATTTTTTGGTCTAAACATATTTCCTTGACTTTGTACTTGCAAAGTCAAAGTGTGAGACTTTCGGTGTAAATATAACCCCATTAATTTCATTTGATTAAATTCAGCATATCTGTTGGAGCCTTATATGTCATATAACATATTACTGCTCTCTCCCAAGCCTGCCATTTATACCTTCAGGGAATCCATTGATAAAAAAAAAATTTTTTTAAAAATCTAGGGAATAGAACTCCAAGGAACTCCACTAGAGACCTCTTTCAGTATTAATATTGGACCATTAAAGACAACTCAGGGGTCTGTCCCTTCAAACATGCATCTTTCCCATCCCCCATCTCTCCATCTTGTCCACTGTGGTAACATGAGAGACTCTTATCATATAGTTGGCTGATAACCAGTAGGCAATATCTAGATCCAGAGAAAGAACAAAGACTATAAGTCAAATTCTACCTCGGACACTTACCTGTGTGACCTTGGGCAAGTCCTTGCACCTCAGTCTCCTCATCTGTAAAACGAGGTTAGACTAGATTGCCTCTGGGGTCCCTCCCACCTCTCCATCTATGAACCCATAAATTCTCTTCATCTACTAGTCTAGTTACCCTTTTAGAAAAGAAAGTTAAGTTAGTTTGGCTTGACCTTTTCATAGTGAAACTTTTCTGATTCTCATTCTCCTTGGCAAAGAAAACAAAACAAGAATTTAGCAGCTCTACTTCTCAAGATCATCTATTACCATCATTCTTTCCATCCTAAGCAGGGGTCCTTTCACTTCTTTTATCCTCCCTTTGCCCACAACAACATTTTAAAAGTCTTTTTTGTAGTCCTGAGCATAAATGGCTCCCTCATCTGAGCTTTAGTGCTCTTGACACTATTTTTATAGAACAGTTTTCCTTTTTTGCTCATTCTAAATTACTTCCCTTTGCTTGTCTTCTTTACGTCTTTTTTTTTTAAATCTCATTTGACTGAAGTGTTCCCTTTGCAACCACATTGAAATCTAGACAACTTCTCCCATCCCTTTTCTTTCTTATTGGATTATTTTGGCTCACAGTTTCATTTTTGGGTGTTTCTCACCCCTCTTGGAATGACTTTCCCATGGAGAATTTTAAACCCTTTGAAATTGACTCCCCCAGATTCTATGATGCACATGAGCTTGTGCCCAGCTTTCCTTTAGCCTATCACAAATACTGAGACTGGGTAGTCACTTCCTCCCAAAGTTTCCATCTTTCTGTAACTAAATCATCTTTGTTGGTCAGAATCACTTCCAGAATAGTAGTTTCTTTTGTTATTTCTTCTACCTTTTAAAGAATAAAATTGTCACTCAAGCAGATCACCAATTTGTCAGCTACTCTGCCTTTATCAGAGAAAGAGCTCTCGATAATTAAAATTTCACATCAACACACTAACGTGCTTTCATGTCAAATTGTGCTCTTTTTCAAATTCATCCCATTTTTGCCATTTATCTGAATATTTTCAGTAGTATGCTTATGCGATAATATAACTTCTTTTACCTCCTTATCCTAAAGACACCATCATGTTTTCTACCTCCCCTCCAGTTCTATGTTTCTTCATATGAATATATGTTCTTAATATACAACACTACTTTTCCCTCCCCACCTATTCTTCTCTTCTTGACTCCTGGCCATGACCAAATTAAAATGTCTCAGTCTGCACTCTGAGTTTATCTCCTGTCTATCTAAAGATGGGTAACATCTTTCATCTCGCTTCCTCTGGAATTATGGTTGGTCATTGCATTGATCAGAGATCTCAAGCCTTTCAAAGTTGTTTGTCTTTTCGGTTTTATTGTTATCATACACATTGTTTTTCTCCTGGTTTTTCTCACTTCACTCTACATCGGTTCATACAGGTCATCTTATATTCTTCTGAAACCATCATCTTTATCATTTCTTACAGCACAATAAGATTCTATCACATTTCTATGCCATAACTGGTCCAGCTGTTCCTCAATCAATGGGCACCTTCTCAGTTTCAAATCGCTACCACCACAGACATAGCTGCTATAAATATTTTTGTATATATGAAGGGGTGAGGGGAAAGACAAAAATGTATTAAATGCCTATGTGCCAAACACTCCACTAAGTGCTTTGCAAATATTATTTTATTTGGATATATGAAAAGGTCTCGTGTGAGACCTTTTTCTCTTTAATAGTAACAGAGATAGCTAGCATTTATATAGCACTATAAGATTAGCAAAACACTTTACAAATAATAATAAGTAGCATTTACTTGGCACATACCATGTGCTAGATACTGGACATCTCATTTGAAACTCACAACAATCCTGGGAGATAGGTGCTATTATTTTTAAATCCCCATTTTACACTTGAAGAAATTCAGACAAAGGTTAAGTGGCTTGCCCAGGTCACATGGCTAGTAAGTACCTGAGGCTAAATTCAAACTCAGGTCTTCTTGATGCCAGGTTTAGCTCTCTACTGTACCAATAGATGCTTTTTCCTTTGATCTTTTGGGGATCACTTATGACAGTTTCTTGATATGCAAAACAACTAGGAAAGATTTTATCTCATTATTGGGCCAGAGAAGATGGGAAAGAGCAGGGGACTGGGTTTAAATGCCGGTTCTGCTCCTTCTCACAAGTCTGGCCTGAAACACTTAGTCTCTACACAACTCTAAATCTTACTTAGACTCCTTCCCTTCTCAGTCTTTTTTCACAGAATTACAAAATCTCAAAGTTTAAATAGGGGCTATCTTGTTCAACCCATACTAAAATTAATTATCTCTACAACATACCTAACAAATAATCATCCATCCTTTGCTTGATTCCCTCTAATGAGTGGGAATTTACTCTCTCCTGAGGCAACCCATTGCATTTTTTAATAGCTCTAATTAAATCAAGTAAGCTAGTGAGTATTTATTAAGTACCTACTGGATAAATGGAAATATCCAGACCACAGTGAAACAGCTAGGTCTTGATTAGTGTGAATAATGGATCACATGTATCTGAAATTGTACTTTTTAAAGCTATAATTATGTAAAGCATGATAGCTTGTTCTTGCCCATGGGAAATATGTGGTGATAATTTGAAAAATGTCACTGCTTCTGAGGGTTCATTATTCTACCCAGTTATCATCCCTGCCTTCAATGAATTTACATTCTATTAGAGGAGACAGTATGTATTTTACTAAGCATATACAAAAAAAAATACAAAGTAAATTTAGTCGGGGAGAGGGTATGAATCCTGGGAAGATCAGGAAAGACTTGATATAGAAGGTAGTGCGTTCTGGTTCTGTCTCCAGGACAAGCAAGTATAATCTTTCCATATGATAGGCTTTCAAGTACTTAAAGATAATAGTCATGGCTCCCTCAGAGCTGACCCTTAATGGCAGGGGTTAGGGGTGGAGAGTCCGTTCATCTCTTCTCCAAGCTAAACATGCTCAGTTTCTTCATTGATCCTCATATAGTCATATATGAAGCCCTTCACTATCCCAGTTGTCAGCCCCTAAACATTTTCTAGTTTATCAATGACTATCCTTAAATTTGGTGGCCAGAAATGAATATAATGCTCCAAATGTGGTATGGCCAAGAGAGAAAACAGAGGTACTTTCACCTCACTAACTCTGGTCAAGCCCCTCCATGTACCCTATGAAGGAATTAGTTTGGGGGATGGGGGTGAGGCTGTAGTTTAATGTTGCTTTCTTCTTGTCATTAGATCAATGAGTTCTCAGGATTCAGTAGCTCCTGCTTACCAGCCTGAGTGGGAAGAAGTTTCACAAAGAAATTTCACAGAGTACAACTGTATCCAAGTCCAAAGTCCAGTATAAGCAGGAATAAAAAAATCTGCAAGCGCTTCCACGGTACATAATGTTGTTGCCCAAAAGTCCAGAATCAGCAGAAGATGGCAAAAACCACCTGCATCATCCAGCAAAATGATCACAAACATAGTTCCTTAGATCTGTGGCCATTTTCTTTCCCTCCTCCTATTTTTATTTCTCATTCTCTCCTTCTTCCTACTCTCCCTCAGTCTTCACACATCTCTCTTGCATGACAGAATTCTGGGAGATATGGTTTCCAAAGGAACGGAGTGTCATCTCTGACTATAATCCTACGTCTCTCCTTTCTTTCTCAGCCAAACTCCAGTCTTCCATGTTCATAACTGTGACATTATCTTTGAGCCTCACTATACATTTTCTAGTTGCTAAATCTTGCTCCGTCTTGCCTTTGCAACATCTCTTACATTTGACCTCTTTTCCACACTTACTCAGCTGTTACCTTAGTTCACATTCTCATCACATTACAGTAGCCTCCTAATTAATGTTAGAATATATACTTTTTGCAAGTGATCATGCCATCCTTTGTACTTGTATCCCTAGTGCCCCAAACAGTGTCTGGCACACAGTAGAAACTTGCTAAATAACTGTTGGTTGGTTAAGAGGTGCCTTATCCCTTTCTAGATAAAACATAATGATAGCTTACAATTGTATAATGCTTTAAGGTTGGCAAAGAGCTTTACAAATTGTCTTATTCTAGTCTCATAACAACCCTGTAATGTAAGTGATATTATTATCCCCATTTTATAGAAAGGTTAAAAGGCTAAGGCCATATTTGAATTTAGTTTTTTCTTGATTCCAAGTCCTGTGTTCTATCCACTGCACCACCTAGCTGTCTCCTTATCCTGGCATTTAAAGGCATCCACAATCTGGCCCTGACCTACCTTTCTACATTATACATTTTTGTTGTTCTTATTCCCTCTATTTATTCTATACCTGCCTAGTCTATATCTATAGTTGTTCTCTGAACTCCGTCTTCTCCTATCACCATAATATTATACCAGAATTTCCTCCTCATTCCCACCTTTTAGAATCCTTAACTTCCTTCAAGGCTCAGCTCAGGTACCACCGCCTACTGGAAGCTTTGCCAAATGCCTATTCTCATTCTCCTTAAGTTACATTGTATTTTACTTAAATGTGGAATCCCACTTAGAGAATGCAATCTCCTAAAAAGCACCTATTTGTTTCATTTTTGTCTATAGCCCTTGAACTGAGCACAATATTCTACCCATAGTGGATATTTAATACATTTTTGATGAATTGGGTTGAAGAAAATAAAGGAGAGGGAACTAATACTAAAATTCACTGAGTTCTTCCCCATGACAAAGTTGTGCACCATGCCCACCAGTTGTTCCAATAATGCACTGAACCAAAAGGATGAATCTAAGAACATGGTTTAGAGGTAGAAGGGGCTTTAGAATCAATCAGTCAATCAGTAAGCACTTAACTGAGTCCTTCTATGAGCCTGGCACTGGGCTAAGGTCTCAGGATATAATCAGAAAAAGTGAAACAACCCCTACTCACAGGGAGTAAGAGCAGTACATGTATACACTTATACAGCAAAAACGTAAAGTTAGTAAGTACACATGTACACAATGTAACCACATATAATGTAGTGTAGCAGGAAGGACACTAGCATTTGGATGGCTCAAGAAAGAATTTATGCAGAAAATGGTGCTTGAGCTTTATCTTAAAAGAAAAGAGAATTTATAAAATGGATATATGGAAGGCGTGCCTTTGAATGTTATAGAACAGCCAGTGCACAGAACCAAGAAGACAGAGTGCCATATGTAAGGAACACAGGAAGGCCAGTTCAACTATGCAAGAGGAGAAGTAATGTCCAATGAGGCTGGAAAGATTGGTTGCATCCAGGTTGTGAAGAGCTTTAAAGACTAAACTGAGGAGTTTATATTTGAACTTAGAAGCAATAGGAGGATGTTGGAATTGGTTATGTTGACAAGTCACATTTTCAGACCTGTACTTAACAATTATTTTGACAGCAGTGTGTAGGCTGGACTGGAAGGGTGAGAGACTTGAAGCAAGAAGACCAATTGGGCTGCTGCTGTAGAGGTGATGAGGACCTGGATCAAGGTGATAGCTGGAGAGTGAAGAGGAATCAGATTAAAAATATGTATTTTCAATTTAAGATTTGACAACTGATGGGATACATAGGATGAAAGGGAGGAGTTAAGGATAATGCCGATTTTGCAAACCTGTGTGACCAGAACTGTGGTAGTGCCATCAGCAGATATAGGGAAGAATTTGTGGGAAAAGATCAATAATTCAGCTTTGGCCATACCAAGTTTCATCTGCCCAAGACATCCAATTTGAAATGCCTGAGGGACGGTTGATTATGTGGGACTAAGGTTAGGATGGAAACTGGGAGTGATGTCATCTAGTCTAACCCTGTCATTTAACAAATGAGGGATCTGAGGCCCAGAGAGATTAAGTGATTTGCATGAGGTCATACAATTAGCAAGTGGCAGAGCCAGACCTTGAGCCTAAATGTATTGACTTCAAAGCCTGCCTTTTTTTCTGCCTCTGTTGATTGCCCCCTTCTCAAGTGAAGAAGATGGATCTGAAGCTAGAAGGTGACATAGAAATAACCCAATGACTGTATTGAGCTGTAGCTTGCGTACTCCAAGAACATCTAGGACCTCCCATCCAAGAACATTTGCTCATTTTGCAGATGAAAAACCAGGGTCATGAGAATAAAAGTGCTTTGCCATAAGCCACAAAACCAGTTAAACATCAGAACCCAGGATTTGTACCCAGTTCTGCTGATGCCAAGCTTGGGCTTTACCTGGGGTTTTCATGCAGTTGTGCTCTTTCAATTTTCCAATCCTACCCCATGAAAATTGTACAGGGAAGGCAGAACCTGATGTTCTGTTTGCTTAAAGAAAGCCACAAAGGGAAAACGGTTTGACCACTGGATGGGGTGGGGAGAGACTGACTTGGCCATGCCCTTCCTCTGAACCAATGCATCAGGCATTGACTAAGAATGTTCCTATACAAGTCTATTCCTGGAAATACTATTTTCAATATTACGTAGGATTATTCAGAATGAGAGCTAGAAAGGACTTGAGAGATCCTTTAGTTTAGTGGACAGAGTGCTAGCTCTGGATTCAAAAAGATCTAAATTCAAATCTGGTCTTAGACACTGAATAGCTGTGTAACCCTGGGCAAGTCACTTAACCTTGTTTGCCTCAGTTTCCTCATCTGTAAATTAAGCTGAAAAAGGAAATGGCAAACCACTCTAATATCTTTGCCAAGAAAACCTCAAACAAGGTCATGAAGAGTTGGACATGATTAATCCATAAAAAACAAACAACAACAACAAAAAAAAAAACCACTCATATCACGGATAGGAAAACTGAGATCCTGACAAGGGAGGCAACCTGCCTAAGATATTATGGTTATTAAGCAGCAGAGCCAGAATTTAAATGCAAGTTTCCTAATGACAGTGTAATCTGTGTTCTTTCCACTGTGCCATACTGTTCTCAAGACACAGTGCGGGGGATGGGGAAGGGGACATGTCTCTATGATGTCCTCCTGCTGAACTCAAACAGAGCATCAAATACATGTCGAAACTTCACATTGTGTTCCTAGGCCTGTTTCTTTTTCATATAGGGTAGGATAGAGCGATAGGAAGGACTTTGGAGGCCATCCAGCACTCAGTATGACTGCCATGGAGTAAGCGCTTAATAAATGCTTGTTGATGGAATGGATGCTTGTTGATGGAATGGATGCTTGTTGATCTGGTACAACCCATTCAATTTTGTGACTAGGGAAACAAACCAGAATGGCCCAAGAGAACTGGTTCCAAATCTTGGCTCTTATACAAGTCCTTAAAGACCATCAGTTTCAATGTGTACCTCATCAGGAATCTTCTGCAACATTCCTGACAAATATCCACCCAGGCTCTTCTTGAAGACTTCCAGGGTGGGTAAACAAATGACTTATGGACAGTTCTAGTAGAATAATTTCCCTTGTATCAAGGTGAAATCTTCTTCTCTCGTTCTTCCCCCTCTTACTCCTTAGTAAGTGCTTAGTAAGTAAGTACCCCTTACTCTTACTTCCCCCTTACTCCTCTCTCTGTCTCTGAGTCTGTCTGTCTCTGTCTCTCTCTGTCTCTCTGTCTCTCTCTGTCTCTCTCTGTCTCTCTGTCTCTCTCTCTCTGTCTCTCTCTCTCTCTCTCTCTCTCTCTCTCTCTCTCTCTCTCTCTCTCTCTCTCTCTCTCTCTCTCTCTTCTCCCCCCACACTCTCCCTCACTTTCCTCTCCTCTCTGTGTTTCTATATCTCTGTCTTTCTGTGTGTCTCTGTCTCTTTGTCTCTTTCACTTCCTCTCCCTCCTCCCTCCCTCTTTAATTTTGGATTTTTATTCTGAACTTAACAAACCACACCCCCAAAGAAAGAGTGTTTCCACACAAACAACAGGACTCAGAGAAGATTATATATGAAACCATGAATCTTCATTCCATACTAGTTGCCTTTTTTAGTATATAATAATTCAAAATTGTTACAAAACTATCCTTCTTTTCTGTGCTTTTTTCTGAATTAACTTCTATTCTCTGCTAAATACGTGTTAAATATTTCATTGGCCTTCTTTTTTCTTTTCTTCTTTTTATGGCATTCCTATTGCAAATTCCTTCATCACCTGAACTCCCCTCCCAATTAAAATCAGAAAAAAGAAAACATTTTTAGCAACAAATAATAATAGTTAAGCAAAATTAGTCTGATCATTGGCCATGTCCAAAAATTTAGTTCTCCTTCTGCGCCTTGAATCCATCACTTTTCTGTGAGGAGGCAACAAAGAATACAAGAATACTTATGGTTCCATATAACAGAGACACTAGCAGGCAGTGGACACATATCATAGGTCCTCTAGAGATGGGTCATTGCTTGGATCACAGTTCTTGCCTTTCAGTGTTGTTTTTCTTTATAGTGTCATCATTTTATAAATCGTTACACAAATTCCACTAACTTCACTTTGCATCTGTTTATAATTTCCAATTTCTGAAATAATTTCTTTCATCGTTTATAGTTATAATTTCAATGCTTCATTATAGTTGGAGAATATTATATTGCATTTATATATACCCAATTTATTCCTTAATTGATTTTAATTTCCAGTTCTTTGCTTTAATTATTTTTTCAACCTTCAATATCAGAAAGTTTGCTTTGCTTGGAACTATTTCCCACCCTGGTATTATCTGTCCTCTTTCTAAAGCCTCTCTTCTCCCAATCCCCATTTAGTAGCCTATTGATTCTGATATAATTATACCAAACTCTTTAAGAATGTGTGTAATTCCCTCTGTGTGTGCAAAGCCTTCCCTACTCTTTGTTTGGTTCAAATAATAGTTTCATCTGATGCTTGTTTCCTCAATGCCTTCTTCCATGTTTGTATTCTCTTACTCTCACCCACCAGTTATGAAGAATAGTAATTTCTGCCTCCTTCTTGGGCAGTAGATAGAGTGCCAGGCCTGATCAGGAACACTCCTCTTCGTGAGTTCAAATCCAGTCTCGTACACTTTACTAGCTGTGTGATCCTGGACACTTTGCCTCAATTTCCTCATCTGTAAAATGAACTGGAGAAGAAAATGGCAAACTACTTCAGCCTCCTTGCCAAGAAAACCCCAAATGGGGTGGCAATGAGTCAGACATGACCGAAAACTAAACAATAACTCCCTTCTTCTTCCTTTCTACATTAGTATATTTCTCTCTTCCCTTTCACCCTTAGAATAGAGCCAATCCACCTCTCAGGTCTTCTGTTTCTCTTACTTAGCTCCTTGAATACTCTTTGAAAATATTAAGGTTCTGAAAGAACACTTGTCTCTTTCCCCCCATTAGAACATTAGCATTTCATCACCATTTAACTCCTTCCAGCTTAAATAAATTTACCTTTCTAGGTTTCTCTTGATTCTTGTGTTTGTATTTCAAAGTTCCTATCGAGCTCTGCTTTTTTCATAAGAAATGTTTTAAAGTACTCTCTACAAGTGGTATCCAACTCAAATAGGAATAGGAGTCATTAATTCATATATAACGATCCCTGAGAGCTGCATTTTTACTTAGTTTTTACAACGTAATATTATCTATGTCTTATTGTATTTTTTTATCTTGTTAAATATTTCCCAGTTACATTTTAATCTGGTTCAATTTGCACTCAGGAATGTTGCAGGTTCACTGGCTGCATGTTTGACACCTTTGTCAAAAATGTTCATTACCATTAAAGGTCCATTTTTCCCATGTAGGATCACACTGAGCTTTGAAAAGTAAGTTATTCTTGGACGTAAGCCAATATCTTTTGCCTTTGGCAATATTATATTCCAAATCTCCCATAGTAAAAGCCACCAGGTCTTGTGTAGTTGACTGCAGTTCCTTCATACTTTAACATTTTCTGATTACTTCCACTATTTTTTCTTTAACATGAAAGATCTAAGTTCTGGCTATGATGTTTCTGGAACTATTCCTTTCAGGTTTCGTTTTCTTCAGGAAGGGATTGATGGATTTATTCTACTTTCACTTTGTCCTCTGACTTTAATAAATCCGGGTAGTTATCATTTGATTTCTTAAAATATAGTTTCCAGGCCTTTTCAAAAAATGATGTTTTTCAAGAAGGCCAATGATTCTTAAATTATCTCTCTTTGACTGTTTTCTGTATCAGTTGTGTTTGAAAGCAGATGACTTTAACATTTTCTTCTATTTTTTAAAATCTTTTTATTTCATTCTAATATTTCTGTCTCATGGAGCTATTGGTTTAGTGTTTAGTCTCTTTTTGTTCTGAAGAAGTTGGTTTTTTGGCTTTTTGGTTTTGAGTCTTTGATTGCAGTTGTAGTGGAATTACTTATTCTTTCTTTGAGGAGAATTCTTCAGATCTATAATGATTTTTTATATTGGTTGCCATCTTTTTTAAAAAAATTATTCTTCTCTCCAGCTTTGGTTCCTGATTTAGGGTGGTGTGCCATGGGCAAGTTCTGCCTTTTGCTGTGCTTTTGGGTGGGGTTATTGGCTCTGTGTGGTGTTGGTTTCATCCCCTAGGTTCCCTCTCTGGCCCTTACTTCTCAGTGGCAGTCTCCCATGGATCTTTGAGTTTCGGGACATTGCATACGCAGGACTCTCTTTGTCTTCTCAGTACAAAATGTAGGGATCTCAGAACCCTTGGGCAGGTAGGCTGCCCCATCTCATTGCGCTGTGATCACTACCCATCCCTAAGGCTTTCAAGGATCCCACCCTGGAGCTTCCTGAACCTGAGGGCTTTCTAATGTTCCTGGCTCTCCCTCCACAGCCCTTCAAATCTTCACTGCCTCTCTACCATAGGTTCCCAAACTTATTTGACCTACTGCCCCCTTTTCAAAGCAAAATTACTCAACACCCCTCTGGAAATCTACTTTCTTTAACCTTTTAATGTTTTTCTTTAATTTGCATCATTTCAAAAAGGTATAGAATTTTTTTAAATGATGCATCTTAAATTTAATAATTTGTTGTCAATTTGTGGGGCGGGGCTTTCCTGCATTGAAATTTTAAAGATGTAATATTGCTTCATGTAACCATGTAGTTTTGTATTGTAAACAAGTCATTACATGAACATATTTCAACCAATGTATGCTGGACTTCCCAACAACATACGACACGCTCACCTTTCAACATTTGTTTGTTAAGACTGGTCAGGGGACTTGACCAGTGATCATTACAGCTTATATTTTGTGTGTTTATTTGGAAAATAATGTAATCACTGTGACTTTAACTCTGTTATACAATAGATGAAACATACACAAACAGTTTTCAAAATTTTCTTCTCTTCTTTCCTTATGCTTCCAGCGTCCCCTTATTTTTATTCAATGCCCCCCCAACTACATCTGAGGCCAATACTGCCCATCTGGATCAGTCCAGTGCCCCCTGGGGGGTGATATCACCCACTTTCGGAACCTATGCATCTAATGTGGACTCTAGACAAAGCCTTGCACACTATATATGTCTCTAGCCCATTGCTGTTCTCACCAGGAGATTAAGGTTATTTACCTGTCCTGGCACTGGCTTCGCCACTGACTTCTCTTACCTATTGCATGTGAACTTCTGGCTGACTTTTTCTGCAGTTCTGGGGTGGTATAAGTGACTTACTATAGTTTTTCATTGGATTTCTTGATTATTGGTTGGTTGGCTACACATTTTTGGTTTTCACAGAGTTTTTGTGAGGAGCCAGTGAAATCCTGTGGATCCAGCTCTTTAAGAACTTTAAAGTACATTTAAATGCCAGGTGTTTTATTGTAGTTGGTTGGTTGGTTTTTGTAGCCATCTTCTGTGCTTCATTACTAGAAATCAGATAAGGGAACCTCAGATCAAATGAGCCCCTTCAGTCAACTTGATGAAATAACAGAATGTAAAGAAGAAGCAAGAGCAGCTAGGTGGCACAGTGGATATGGGCCTGGAGCCAGGAAGACTTATCTTCCTGAGTTCAAATCTGGCCTCAGATACTTCTTAGCTGTGTAACCCTGGGCAAGTCACTTAGCCCTATTTGCCTCAGTTTCCTCATCTGTAAAATGAGTTGGAGAAGGAAATGGCAAACCACTCCAGTATCTTTCCTAAGAAAACCCCAAATAGTGTCATGAAGAGATGGACATAACTAAAAAAAGAAACTACTGGAAAGAAAAAGTAATAGAAATAATAATGTAATAAGTTTTTTTTTACCCTTTCAGAGGACAAGGAAACCCTGAATGGCTCATACTATCCTAAACTATCCTAAACGTCAGACTGAAAGTGGTCCATTCCCTCCTTGTGAAAAGTTCTCTCCTTTCAGACAAATGTAAAGACTGCCTTAACACTTTACTCCTGTAGAAGATGTGAAGAACTCTTCCATCAATTTGAAGGAATTACGCATCACAACTTTCCCCATTCCCTAATATGTTGCAGGTCAGCATTAATGAGTTGACTATATGGAATACCAAGAAAACAAGAGAAGGAAATTCATGAAGTCATTGCTGCAGCTTCACCAATAACTACAAAGCATTTGCACAAACCATAAGATCCATATCTCTCTTGTGTAGAAAATACAACATTCTTTGGGGTACAGGATTGTTATAAAAAAGACATTCTGACTCTGGCATCATACAAGAAAAGGCTAAGTCCTTATATGATTTCCTAAAAGAAAAGGAAGGTGAGGGGTCTAAGGATTTTCGACCAACAAAGATTGGTTTGATTTTTTTTAAGTTTTAGCCTATAAAATGTAAAAGTAACAGGAGAGACAGCATCTACCAATAAGAAGGCAGCTGGGGAATTTCCTGAAACCCTGAGGAAACTGATCGAAGAGAATGGCTACAGATATTCAATATCAACAGATATTCAATAGGGTAGATGAAACTGCCCTATGTTGGAAGAAAAAAATGCCTCAGAGGACATACATCAGAGGAGAAGAGAAGCAAGTCTCAGGTTTTAAAGCTGAAAGGGATAGAGTAACCTTGTTTTTTTATGCCAATGTCATAGGGTTTATAATAAAGACAGATCTGATATATAAAAGCAACTAAACTTAGAGCTTTGTAAAGAGAGGACAAGTGCCAGCTACCTCTCTTCTGAATATTCAGTAAGAAAGCATGGATAACCAAAGCACTTTTCCTTGACTAGTTCCATCAGTGTTTCTTGCCGGAGGTTAGAAAATACCTTGCCAGCAAAAGATTATCCTTTAAGGTGTTATTGCTTCTGGGTAATGCTCCCAGCCACCCAGAACTCCATAAATTCTATGTTGAAGGCATTGAAGTAATCTCTTGTTCTCAAATTTGTTTCATTTTTTCATTTTAGATTTTCATTTCTTTTTCATTTTATTTCTTTTTCTTTTTACTTTATGCATATTATATTTTGACTTAATGTTGACCTACAGATAGTCTATGAACAAATACTTAACCTAAATTTTATAATGAGGTACTATAAATACTCCATAAAAGAAAAGAAAAAAATCAGACTTCTCTGACATTAAAGGAGGGTCAAAAAATTTTACGCCAATTTTCAAAATCATCAGGGTGCTGTGCCCCTAACCACCTGGATATAGAAAAGATAACTGTATACACTGACCAGCAATCGTCTGGTCAAAGGATCAGTCTTAAAAAACAAAAGGAGGAGAGTGACACGTCTGGTATTCAAAAAGAGAACTTGCTATAGAAGTAAAACTGAGTTCATGAGAGGGACTCTCTCATAAGCTTTTCTTTTGCCTCTTCTAGCAAGTAGGAAGAAAGTGTACAAGGAGTGAGGGAGGGAATGCCACACACACACACACACACACACACACACACACACACACACACACACACACAGAGCAATTGGTAGGCCCAGTGGGTGTAGTTATAGATTGCAGTGGAGCTGAAGAGGAGATTCCAACGGAAAATATTGTGTCCAGGGCAGCAATATAAGGATACCGCAAGAAGAGAAAAACCATCGAAGCTGAAGGTATGAGTTGCCTTGGCTGTTTGTGTACCTCTTTACAAGTATATTCTCTGTGTACCCACTGTTTCCACTGCTGCTATGTGTATTTATAAGACAGTGTGCCCCAGGTTTAAAGAGAAATGTTTTATAATCATTGTTGTTTTATTCCATTTCAGTAAATGCCTTAGCTATGAGCTAATTGTGTCTTCGGACATCTAAAGGTAAACTCATCTGTGGGGACTAGTGAGATATAATTTTAAGAGTGGAAATCCACAGAGCCTGGGATAGCCATGCCCCAGGGGACCAAACCTATAAGTATAAGGGGGTAACCCAGATAGGGGGAGCTACATATCAGTTCATACTGGATGTAGGAAGAGGGGGAGGGGAATAAGTACTTAGATAACACCCACTATGTGCCAGGAACTGTGCGAAGTGCTTTTTACCAATATTACCTCATTTGATCCTCACAACAGTTCTGCAAAGGCAGATGCTGTTGTTATGTCTGTAGTTGAGAAAATTGAGGCAAAAAGTAGTTAAGGGACTTGCCCAAAGTCACATGGTTAATAAGTATCTGAGGCAGAATTTGAACTCAGGTGTACCTGAGTCTGGGCCCAATCCAGGGCTCCATCCACTGTACCTCTTAAATGCTTAGCCTTTTCATTCCATAAAAACATGAGAGAATTGATTTCCCTTCTGAAAAATTTCTTCCTAATTGTCTTAATTTCTTGTACTTCTCTTGTTTGAAGTTCTTCAATATTTTCCCTATTACATGTAAAAACAATTTTTAACAAGTTTGAGTTCCAACTTCTCTCCTTCCCTCCCTCTCTACTCTCCTCCTTGAGAAAGCAAACAATGTGATATAGATAATATATGTGCTCTCTTGCAAAACTTATTTCCATATTAGTCACATTGTGGAAGAAAATACAGGCCAAAAAACATCCCCCAAGGAAAATAGTTTTAAAAAGTATACCTTAATCTGCATTCAGACTCCATCAGTTCTTTCTCTGGAGGTGGATGGCATTTTCATCATAAGTCTTTTAGAACTGTCGGGTTCTTGTATTGCTGAGAATAGCTAAGTCGTTCACAGCTGATCATCATACAATACTGCTGTTCCTTTGTACACTGTTCTTCTGGTACTGCTCACTTCCCTTTGCATCAGTTCATCTAAGACTTTCCAAGATTTTCAGAAAGCATCCTGCTCATTATTTCTTACAGTGTGCCATCACAATTCATATACCATACATACATCCTTTTCTGTTTGGCCAATTCTGCTTTTAAGGAGTTCTTCTCTTCAATAAACTTTTATAAATTGTTTTTACCATTTTGCCAATTCTGCTTTTTAAGGAATTGTTCTCTTTAGTGGATTTTTGTGTCTCTTCTACAATTTGTACTGTTCTGGTTTTTAAGGTGTTACTTTCTTTAGTACTCTTTGTGTCTCTTTTACCAAACAATTGACTCTTTTCTCATAATTTTCTTGCATCATCACTTCTTTTTCACATTTTTTTCCTCTACTTCCTATGTTTAAAATCCTTTTAGAGCTCCTCTAGGAATTTTTTTTGGACCTGAGGTCAATTCACACTTTTCTTTGAAGCTTTGAACGTAGTACTTTTGACATTGTCTCTTTTGAGTTTATGTTTTGATCTTCCCTGTCACCCAATAATAGCTTTCCATGGTCAGATTTGGTGGTGGTGGTGGTGGTGGTGGTGGTGGTGGTGGTGGTGGTGGTGGTGGGTGCTCATTTTTCCAACCTATGTCATTACTTTTAACTTTATGTTAAAGTTGGATACTGTTCCAGGGCAGGTGAGGGAGGGAAAGGGGGCACTGTCCCAAGCTTCAGACTTTGCCTGCTGCCATTTTCAGAGCTAGTTCTGTGAATCTGTAAGTTTTCAGTTCTTCCAAGGCTGTATAATCCAAAGAGAGGAGTGGTCGCTGTTCTCCTGTACTGTGTTCTGGTCTATGAGTGACCACAAACATTCTTTTCCACCCTGGAACCATGGCCAGAGTCTCTGCTGCCCTGCAGCTGCAAGTTCTAGCATGCTAGTAAGTGTTCTCCCTTGCCCTGGGACTGCAACTTGGAAGTCTTGCCCTGAATGCCAACAAAAGGTCTCCTGTAATAGCCTTCTAACCAGTTGTCTGCCTTATCATCTGTGAGCTGAGAGCTTCAGACATTGCTGCCAATTCAGTTGCCCCCAAGACCTGCTGCTGGCTTGCAGAGGCATGTGCTGGACTGCACTCTACTCTCACCATAGTGTGACAAACCTTTCCTGCCAACCTTCTAAGTTGTCTTGGGCTGTAAAATTGTTTCACCCCTTTGTTTTGTTGGTTCTGCTGCTTGAAAATTCATTTTTAGGTGTTACTTTAAAGTTGTTCAGAGAGGAATTTGGGAGAGTAAGGTGAGTTCCTGTCTTTACTCTGCCATACTGGTTGCCCCTACTTGTTTGAAGTATTTGCAAGTCAGATGGTTACCTCTGATTTCTTTTAGAGAAACAACTCAAGTGTATCTCTCTTATTGAAGATTCATCATTATTCATTGATTATTCAGCTCACCTTCATAGAATATATTTTGATTTCATTTTTTAATCATATATTTTGATATCCTAAAAAAAAATCACCTCCCAATCTTTGTTCTGATTTCTCAAAGACACAGAGAATCTGTGTACTATTTGAATCAACTATCATAGTTAAAGGCCTTTCTACAAACCCTTTGTAAGATTTGTTATCTGATACTGAAATTCTGAAATTTAACCACTACATGCTTTGGAGTTTGAAGTATGGAGTTTTTCTTTGGTAAGAGTACATGACATCTATTGATCAATACTTCTCCATTTTTCTTCAAAACTTTTGGACAGTCTGCTTGTGTTATTTACAGCAATATGGTATTTGGGGTTTTAATTTGTAATGTTTTTCTAGGCGATTTGAGATCCTCAAATCATATCTGTACATCCTATATTCAAGGAAAGTTGCTTTGGCTTGCATGAAATCCATGTGTTCTATCAAAATTGTTATTTACTTCTCTTCTGCCAAATTTTCTTCTACTTCAATTTTTAGATTCTACATCTGTCATTCTCATTCTCTCTCTCTCTCTCTCTCTCTCTCTCTCTCTCTCTCTCTCTCTCTGTGTGTGTGTGTGTGTGTGTGTATGTGTATGTGTGTGCACTTTTACTGTATCAAAGAAATTCTCCAACTTATGTTCTAAGATATCAATTTGTTATGTGTTCTAATTATTTTTTTATTTCAGGGCCCTGGTTAAGGGGTTGATTTTTTTAAAACCATTCTGGAATTTCGTACTACTGTTTTATTATTTCTGGGGAATTAAAAAAAATGTAGAGATTTCTTATTCTCTTTTTCACTGGCAGTTTTGGATTCATTTTTCTTTCAATCATAATACATATTCATTGTCTTGTGTAGTGTTTGTTCATTTTCCTTTCTTTAAGAGTCCTCCTTTCATTTTATCTACTTGGAATGTGGATTTATACCCGGTCTTTCCCTTTTGACTTTTTTGTTTTTGAGTCTTTTTCTTCTATTTGCAGAACTTTTTTATCAGGATTCGATCACTCCTTCGCTGTTTGGCTTTTCCAGTGTTGTGACCCATTATCTCCTATACTGACCCATAAGTCTGAAAATTCTCAGTCTCCTTGAATTTGGGGTGATGGGGACTTGTTTGGGTCCCTGATGTATTTAAACTCTACCAGGAGAGGGCTGACTGCTACTAAATGTATTGATCTATATCTCAGGGATGCTGCAATTCCTTCACTTTCAGAAGATATTGTATTGCCAGATATCTACCCCCTCATAGTTGTACCCCTTTTCCTTTGCATGACTGAGTCGGATCAAAGTTGTCCACCTGCTATGGGATATAAGGGGTTCAGACTGACTCATTGCCATAATACAAGTTAGAAGTTTCTCCAGTTTCAGAGCTAGCTACACCAGGCTCTGAGAAGAGGATCAAGATTTTAAAAAGTAAGAGGGAGTGTTAGGTAGTTCATTACACCACTGTTCTTTTCAAAGGCTTTATCTTATGTGATGGTACTTCCAGTTTTTCTTACTTATGCAACCTTAATTCCTAATTTGGTTCATTCCTAATTGTTTTAAAGTTAGTGGGGTAGAGGAATCTAATTGAAAACAACAGCTCCATCATCTTGCCAATCACGTTCTCTTCATTCATTTTAATTCCATCTTCACAGATGCCAGATCCTTAATTTTTTGTATTGAGTTTATGAGCCACTTTGAAGAGTTTTGAATTACATTCAGTTTTCCTTTGGGGCCTTAAAAAAAAAATCAGTTATCCTACTATCTTCAGTCTCTTTTGACTCCAATGTATTTGAACCTTTTGTTTTTGCTTAACTATTTCTTCATTTGATCTTTTTTCCTTCCTTCTATAGCCATTTCCTTTGTGTAGGTTTTTACCTTTCTGGTTTTTGTCCTTTACTTGTAGGGGAGCTAGGCTCAGACGTGACCATTAACTCCATCCTCTTTCCCATTCAATCACATTTTAAGCCACTACCCAGAAATCCAAGTCCTGTTATCTTCTTAGCCAAGTCTTCACTTTATCCAAACTGCCTTTTTATTTTGAATCCTTCAATTTTCGGTGGTAACAAAAGACCATTAAGGCCTTTAATTTTTTTGGCAAGGATTTCATCAACCTTAACAATGCTTTCTAGGTTTCTTGTAGTATATTTACTCTTATATGAATCAACAGCAATAGGTAGTTGTAATATTTGACAAGTTTCTAGAGGTTCTCTGTCATGTCACAGATATATGCCTTGGAAAGACAGCCTATGCCTTTAGGTTTTTTTTTAAAGTCAATTCAAAGAATAAATGTCTCAGTAACCCTTCAGCAGGGAATACCGAGCATCAAATAACTTGTCTCCTCTTTATCTAACCATCACTGGATGAACTTTCACTTGACAGTATCTGTGGAAATCCGTCATTATCTTTGGAGCACAAGTCGCTTCCTTCTCTGGAGAGATGGTCCAGATCTCCATTCTATAGCAAGAGCCTCATACCCATTTCTTAGCTCCAAATGTTCATTGGCCCTTCTTCCTTCCATCCCTATGTCACATTTTTCCATCCTCTAATATTTGCTATTAGCTTTAGCTTCCTCACTTTTTCTGATTTGTTTCCACCTTAAAATGCTTGTTACATTCTGTAAGGAATACTTCACTTTCCTTGATTACTTGAAATATAGAGATATATTCCTCCAACTGGAAAAGCTTTGCACTTTGCACTTCAGAAGCACTCCCTTCCTGCAAAATTCTCTTGACCTTTCCCTTGCATGAAGCAAAATCTTGCATGAAGTAAAATTCTCTTGACCTTCCCTTTGTGTGAAGCAAAATCTACAGTCCTTCGTCTCCTTATTTTGTCTTTTTCTTTTTTAATTGTTTATTTAGTATTTTATTATTCCCCAATTACATGCAAAAGCAATTTTCAATGTTTTTTCTTAAAATTTTGAGTTCCTCTTTTGTCTTTTTTCCCCACTAAAATCAACCCTCCTTGACTCATCCTTCTGTCTCATCACCAATATCTAATCACTTGCCAAATGCCAGATGTAATTCTGCACCATCTCTGGTATCTGTCCTTTTCTCTACATTCACACAACTTCCATCCTAGTTCAGACCCTTATCTCCTCTCACCTAGACTATTGCAATAGTCTCCTCATTGGTCTCCTTGCCTCCAGGCTCTCTCTTCTTCCAACCATCCTCCATACAGTTGCCAAATTGATATTCCTGAAGCATATGTCTGAACTGATCACTTCCCTGCTTAAAAAACTCCAGCTATTATCTACCTACTCTTTCAAGGAGCTAGTCTCTACCGATGATGGAAGGATTCAGAATAAAAAAGCAGATTGGGTAAAGTGAAGACCTAACTAAGACGATAACATAAAATGTAAATTCTCAAGTTTGTGATTTAAAGCTCTTCAAAATCTGCCTCCAACCTACCAGGGCAGAATTATTGCATATTATACCCCTTTTCACACTCTGCATTCCAGCCAAAGTAGACTACTTATTGTATTCTGAAAATAACATTCCTTTTCCCACCCTGCTGTACCCTTTTGGACTTCTGCATCATTCCCCAAGACCCTCATTATCCTGCATTATCCCATCAGTCTTGGTACTCATACTTTAGTAGTACCTTCTGCCCCTGGGGGAGTTCCTCCCAGAATCTCCATTTAAGAAGGGAGTTATATCTTCATTTCCTACCAGCTGCCCTCCTTTGGGCATCACTTCTCTTCCCATCCCTCTTTCAGTTACTTTTGTGGTGTTGTTTTTGTGTATGTTATCTTCTCTTGTTAGATTGTAAACTCCTTGAGGGCAGGGACTCTCTTTTTTTTAACTGTATCCCCAGTGCCTAGCACATAATAGCACTTTAGTTTATGTTTGGTACCTTTGTACAGACTTTCTACCATGTCTGCAATGTACTTCCTCCTAATGAGAGTATGCATCTAGTAAGAGACCTGAATTTATCCAGTCCAACTTCTTCATTCTACAGATGAGAAAACTGAGTCTCAGTGAGCTCAAGTGACTTCCTTGAGAACATAGAGGTAATAAATATCAGAAATCAGATTTGAGCCCAGGTCCTATACTCCTAAGTCAATATTCTTTCCACTGTACTGTTCTGTCACTTCTTTGTAATCAGTGTTACTTTTATTAATCCTATTTCCTTTGCACTCAGTTTACCCTCCCAGGATATATCTCAATCATGGACCTCAGTAATAAACTGTCAGGTCAAATTTACTTCCTTGTACGAGGAATTCCAGTTCATTTTGCTCCCATATTTTTTGCATTTATGTGTAGACATCCTCACTTCCATCTCTTAGAATTTCTAGCTTCATGCAAGAAAAGTTGTGAATTGAGATTCTTACAAGAATAGCCATGAGTTGTTCATGCTCTCTCTCTTCTCAGATTGTCTGTTTGCATGTTGTATCTCTCAGAAGAAAATATGAGCTCTTTGAGAGTAGCATATATTTTTCACTTTTTGTCTTTGCACCTCACACAGTGCCATGCATAAAAAGTAAAGGGATATATGTAGACCTGTATCATTAGCATTTTCCAAAATGGAAACTTTTGCTACAGGTACAGATCACCCACTCATCTGTAATTTGTAGTCTTAGTTTCCTTGGGCAAGTTTCCCATGGATACAAATCTAAGTCTTATTATAAGCACTATTTGAACTCAGGTCCTTCTTACTTGAGATTGGCTTTCTATCCACTATATCAGAGCTGTCAAATCAGTAGCCTGAAAAAACTCCCTAGTGCCCCAAACCAAATGAAAATGTAACTGGGAAATGTTTAACAAAATAAAAACATTAATATAGCATAGATAATGCTAATTTGTGGTTTTCTAAGTCAGTAAGCAGCCCACAGGGATCTGTTTCTATTTGAGTTTGACAATGTTACATTACACAATACTGTACTCCCCATGCCTTGTACATGATATAATAAATGCTTGTTGAATTGAATTGAATTGAACATTTTAGGGTACACAAAGTGGTTTTTCTCCTGAGTCATCTATAGCTGGAAACAGGGAAAAGATATATGCAAAAGTTTTCACTTGGTCTCCAGGAAGCACAATTGAGCATACTCCAAAAAGGAAAAGGGATGAGGGACAGGAGCAAAGAAGAACTGGGAGAAACATAGAGGAGGACACCTAGAGAGCATCATCTGTATTTTATTTCTTAGGAAGTCTCAGTGTCTGGCTTCTCTGTCTTTTTCCTTACTGGGAAAAGTTAAGGAAATAGCTCTATTCCTATCTTGTCTTCATCAAACAGGAACAGAAGCCATTAGATCTTCTCTAATTTACCTCTTTGTGCTGACCTTCTTTGTTCTCTGATCATAGGTTACTTTTCTTCTGGCTTATCATATTCTTTTGCATCATGGTCATATGTGTATGACCATATTTAATTTCCTCTTATCAGATTGCATGCTTCTTAAGGGCAGGGACTCTGTCATTTTTGCTAGCACCTAGGACAGCACCTTTGTGCACAACAAGGCAGATTTAGAAGGGATCTTGAAGTTCTTTATTCCAACCTCCTCATTTTACAGTGATGAAACCAGGTCCCAGAAAACTTTAGTAACTTGTTGGAAGTTACAGAGGGGATACTTAACAAATATTTTTGAATTTCGATGAATTAAATAATTTCCTATAGTTCATTTATTCATTCAGCAAGTGTTAGGTATCCACTTGATGCAGGACCCCAATCCAAAAAGACAGTCTCTGCCCTCAGGGAGTTTATAGTCCAAATGAGAAATGGAAAATGCACTGAGAGTAAATGACTTCACAATTACATAGTAATAATGCTGGGATAAAGATAAAGCTCTCCTGCCTCCAAATCCAGCTCTCCCTGTCTTCACAGTGCTCATGATCTAGGAGGAGAAATAAGGCAAGAATTGAATACATATAAAACAAATGAGGATGTAACATATGCATGAGGCATATATTCTAGGAGATGACAACCTTACTCTGTGCTTTTCTTACTCACGATCTCACTCACAGTTCCCATTCCTAGAGTTAGCGCATAGGTACGTACACACAACATGTTTCCTTAGGTTATGCACTCACAAAATTCCATTTTTTAAAGCAATCATTTTAAAAATAATCATAAAGGACATTATTTGCTTTTATAGAACTAAAGTACTGAATTTAACTAAGCTTAAACATAGCACTTAGGCACAATATAACAATCCACATTTTCAAATTTAAAGGATTAAATTAGAAGGCAAAACTGCTTTTGGAAACATTAGAGTATGCCTTGGCATACCCAGTACACTCTGTACACAGGCCTGTGTCCTGGACCACAGTACAGGAAGGGTTGCCAAACATATGGAGTAACTTCCAGGTCTTTGGAAAGGTGCTCCTCTCCCAAAGAACTCTTCCCTAACTTCTTCTCTGTGGGTTGAAATTCCAGTAACTAAGGGACAAATCTTTCATTCCACAGAGATTAGGGCTACCCTGCAATTGCCCCTTGGGAATGGAATGGGGATGAAGGGACAGTGGAATGAACCCAGGGCTGGGAACCAGGAAACTTAGGTCTAGTCACTTCTTTATGGGCTTGTGTTTCCTTCTCTGTAAAATGAGGTTAGTCCTGCCTTCCTCATGAGGCTGTTGTCACAGATAAATGGGATAATGGATGAGAAAGCACTTTGGAAGCTATCAAACCCCATGCATATGTGAGGGAGTTTTGCTAGCTGACAGATAGTACTTTGCTAAGAGAAGCCATTCCTGATCTAATGCAGATCCACTTAAAGTATTTTGATTCTTTTTCTTCTGTGAAATCCACAGACAAAAGATACGTCTGGATGCAGATTCTATATACAAATGAATAATACGGTTTTGCCACTACAAAGTTCCAGAATTCTATCCCTAAGGGAGCTGCCTATGAGATCTCCCCCACTCACTCCCCATGGATGTTGTGAGGAGAGTTGGTTGTGGTACACATTGAATATTGGACCTGTAATCAGATGACTTGGATTCAGATCCCAGTTCCTGCACTTACTAATAATCATATGACTAAGGGGCAAAACACTGTGCCTCTTGGAGTGAATGGGGGCTGTTACCCCTTTTGAAATCCTGATGCTTACCCAGTGAGGTTTAGAGGAAAGCATTCAAAGTAAATCATTTGGCTGAGGATTTGATGATTTGGCGTGTGTAAAAGACCAGACCCATGATTTCATCTGTGTGGATAACTATCAGTAATTCATCAGTAACTTGTAATCTTAGAGAATTAACTGGGGCAATAAGAGGTTATTGTTTCCAGGGTCACAAGCTGGTAGATGCTAGAGATAAGAGTTAAACCTATGTCTTTCTGACTCCAAAGTCTTCATCTTTATCTGTGGTGATGCATGTTTTGATGATAGAGCAGAACCATATCATTTTCCTGTTATATAGTTTACTAAGCATTTTGTAGGTATTACCTTATTTGATCCTAGCAAGAAGCCTGTGAAACAGACAGTGCAGCTATTATTAGGTTTGTTTTACAATGAGGAAACTAAGGCTCTCTCCTAGTTCTCCACCTACCTGTGTGGCCACTCCTCAGTCTCCTTTACTCCAGGGCTAGCCTGCTAACCGTGGACATCCCACAAAGGTTCTTCTCTTCTCATTCTATTTCACTTGTTGATTGCATCAGTTCCCATGGATTTAATTATTATTTCTCTGCAAATTATTCTCAGATCTATTTATCCAGCCCTAACCTCTTTCCAGAGGTTATCTCCAACTGCCAATTAGACAACTTGAACTACATGTCTCATGGAAATATTAAATTTGAAATGTCCAAAACTGAACTCACTACCTTTCAACCCTAACTCCTCCCCTCTTCCAAATTTTCCTTCTGCTGTCATGGGTATCACTATCCTCTCAGTAAACCATCAAAACCTAGGTGTCATCCCTGACTCCTCACACTTCCTCACCACTATATCCAATAAATTGCAAAGTCGTATTGATTTTCTTTTTATAACATCTTTCATATCTGCCCTCTTCTCTCCTCTAGCATTACTGCTATTCTGGTGCATGCTGGGATTATTGCAATAGCCTGCAGATTCATTTCTTGCCTCAAATCTCTCCCCACTCCAGTCCATCTCCATTTAGCTGCCTAAAGTATTTCCCTGAAGCACAGGTCTGACCATGTTACCTCTCTGTTTAATAAACTCCAATGGCTCCAGATCATCTCCCAGATCAAATATTAAATGTTTGGTTTTTAAAAGCTTTGTGCTTTCCAGTCTTCTTATACCTTCTTCCCCTTGACATAATTGGATATCCAGTGACACTGGCCACCTTGCTGTTATGCATATACTCCATTTCTCATCCTTTTACTGGCTGTTTCCCTTGCCTAGAACCTTCTCCCTCCTCATCTCAATCTCCCAACTTCTCTGATTTCCTTAAGGTCTCAGCTAAAGTCCTTCCTTCTGCAAGAAGCCTTTCACAGTTTTAATTTTAATGCCTTCTCCCTTAGATTATCTCCAATTTTTCCTATATTTCTCTTCTTCACACATAATTATTTATATGTTGTCTCCCTCATTAGACTATGAGTTCCCTGAGGTCAGGGACTGGGTGTTTTTGCCTTTCTTTGGATCTCTAACACTCAGCACAGTGCCTGATTCATAAGAAGCACTTAATAAATGCTCTTGACTTGACCAACTCACAGAGAGGTAGAATTTGAACCCAATTCTTCTGATTCCAGAACCAGTCTTCTTTCCCTTGAGCAACATTGCCTCCTTACCTGAGATCACATTAAAGGACTGAATTCTGGACTTTGAACATAAATTACGAGTAAATAGAAAAGCTAAGGCTAGAACTTAAATTTCCAGATTCAAAGTCATAGAATTTTAGAGTTGGAAGAGATCTCAGCTATTGCTAGTTCAGCCTCCTTCTTTTACAGAAGAAGACCCTGAAGCCCAGAGAGTGACTGGACCAAGGTCAACGAGGTTTAAAAAAAAAGTGGCTCCAGGACTCAAACCCATGTCTCCAGACCCCAAATTCACTGTTTGATATTATTTCTCTTCTCCCTTTATGGACCTTGCTCTTTGAACATAAACATTTGCCTTGGTAAATGTTGCATCAGTGTGTCTTACTTACAGAAATGCCTTCTTCCAATTTACATACCGCCATGGCAAGGAGGAAATTGTCTCTGTCCCTTTGGGGAGGGTGACTTCTGCAGAAACTCTCATTAGTGGTGGAAATGTTTATACTCCATGGTTCTCCAAAATCGTCCAAGTATCCGCCCAACACACAAAGAACCCTGAAGTTTAATTTACACCTCAGTGAGTCACTGGAAGCAAATACGGGCTCCTTGGCGTCTAAACACTGCCTTTTGAACCTGAACAATACTAGCCTATTATTTCATACACCATATTTAATAACAGGGGGATGGAATTTTGTGCCTGAAGAAATGCATTCCTGTCTGAGACTTCACTCTGGGCCATGTGAATAGATAGATACAGTGCTCTAAGGGGATTATAGGGTCATAGATTTAGAACTGGAAAGGACATTTGAGGTCATCTAGTTCAACTGCCGCATATTACAGATGGGGAAACTGAGACATAGAAAAGGGAACTGACTTGTCCAATGTTGCCCATATAATAAGTGGTAGAACTAATATTCAAAGCCAGGTTGTCTGTCATAAAATGCAGTAATCTTTCACCTATACCACACTAGGTGGCACAGTGGATAGAGCATTGGGAAGACCTGAGTTCAAGTCTAACCTCAGATACTTACTAGCCTTTTGACTTTGAACAAGTCACTTAATCTGTTTACCTCAGTTTCCTCAACTGTAAAATGGGAATAATAATAGAACCTACCTCCCAAGGTTGTTATGAGGATCAAATGAGATAATAACTGTAAAGCACTTAGCATAGTGTCTGGCACACTATATAAATATTAATTATTATTATTATTTAGATAACTAACTACACAGAAGTTCTGGAGATCACTGAAGCCTGAGTCAGAGTATAGGGAGAGGTACATGAAGGGAAAAGAGAAACAACATCAAGAAATTCTATACAAATTCTGGTGGTTGTTTTCTGCTGGCTCTCAAATCACTCTTTTTAAATCAGAGGTGTTCTGGTAAATGTTTAACAACCAGGTCTCAGAAAGAAAATGCACACATAACAAACACACTCAAGTTTAATCTGAATTATTAATATTTATTAACTTTTTCTCCAAAAATTTCTTAAGTCTAGACGAACAACAAAGCAATAAATTGTGCCCTGATTTCTAGCATTTGCTGACTTCTGAGGTGTGAATGCTCACCCTGATCATTTAACAATTGGCTCTTGCAAACTGGTTTGAGCTTGCTCATCACACCCCTGTGCCTTCTTTCTCACACAGGCTCATAATTTCTTCTTCACCCCAACCTCTGATCTCATATTTGGGGACTTCAATATACATACTGATGTTCCCTCAAACAGCCTATCTTCCCAGTGCATCAACCTTCTCAACTCCTTTGATCTGCCCCCCTGATTCTGCCTTCATATTCTTGATCTCACAATCACTCATAACTTTTTGACCATGATCCAAAACTCTGAAATTTCTCTCTGAAACAATAACCTCTTATTCTTCCATCTTTTCTTCTACTTTGTGTCTCTTAAAACAATTTCTTTTCTTCTTCATTATCTCTTGCTACCCTTCTTCATCCCTTAGTCCCTTATGCCCTTATCCAGCCAAAAGCCATTGTTTTTTAAAACTCCAGCACCAAGTTATCCCCCTTACCCACCTTTCTCTACTTCTGTTAAATGCAGCTGAACACCTCCAGAAGAAATCACATAACCATGATAACTAGGATTTATTTGGCTTTGTATTTATATTTAGCTATGTTTATTTAGCTTTTTTATTTATGTCGTTTTAAGGATTGCACAGTACTTCACAAATGTTTTCATTTACATAATTTTTATCATCACAACAACTCTGTGAAGTAGTTATCATTATTATCATTATCATCCCCATCTTACATTTGAGGGAACAGGATGCAGAGGTTAAATGACTTGGCCAGGTCATAAAGCTACTAAGTGTCTGAGATAGGATTTGAACTCCAGGCCTAGCACCCAGTTGCTTCTTATGGGTCAGAGCCCCATCCAGAAGAATAAATCTTGTTAGTTCTTTCACTTTTTGAAAGACTAAATTACCCTTAAAGTAGATCATCAACCTACCTCGTCCCTCTGCTTTGAGCAGAGATAGACAGACAGAGCTCCAGCAGGTTATCTGAATAATTGAAGAACTCCCAATTGCTCTTGTATCAGGACTCATGCCAACCATAGGTGTACATGGAGCATGATCTAGGTGTGCTTGAATGTGCTTGAAAGTTCAGTGAATGTCTATGATATCACACTTGTGATCTGTGTGACAAATGAGGTCATACATTTTATTTCAGCCACCTTTCTTGAATTTAATCTCCTTCGCATTTCTGGGCATTTCTGTAAATCTTCCCAACCACCCTGGGAGATACTTAATACCAGTATCATTAGCCCCCATTTAATAGATGAGTAAAGTAAGATTTAGGGTCACGAAGTACCTTGCCTAAGGTCAAACAGTTAGCTTCTTGAGGGCAAGTACACCAACCTATCCAGCTTCATGTTTTCTGCTGTGCCTGGTACAGGACCTAGTATACATACATACGTACATACGTACATACATACATACATACATACATATATGGGGTTGGGAAATGTTTTTAGGTAGCTGAATGAATGAACTAACCATGTTTTTCTACTGAGATTTTAGCATCAAATCTGTGAGAATAACTGAGAGAATAAGCTTCTTGAAGGCAGAGACAGTTTCTTTTTTATCTTTGTGTTTCTAGCACCTAGTGGCATTGACTATCACATAAGTAAACACTTAAGAAATGTTGTCGAATTGAACTGAAATTGAATTCTATGACTTTTTCATCCCATGTCCACCCTACCCTGCCTAATCTCTGAAGAGTCCCACAACCCAATGCACTTCATCCATATCTCTGCCTGATGTTGTCCCTCTTTGAAGGCCCAGTTCATGTACTGCCTCCTTCATGAAAATTCTCTAATCTCCACTCTCTCCCTCCCAGAAAGGGAGGAATGGGGAATGGAATGTCTGCCTCCTCAGATTTTTTGTTTTTAAAATGTTTTGTTGATATTTTTTCTGAGGCAATTGTTAAGTGACTTGCCCAGGGTCACACAGCTAATAAGTGTCTGAAACCAAATTTGAACTCAGGTCCTCCTGCCTCTAGGTCCAGTCCTCTATGCACTCTGCCCCCTAACTGCCTCTCATTACTGCTTCTAAAAATATCATTATCACTTCCCAATAATCCTACCACCACCATAACCAAAGAGAGTCTTCCTTCGTAACAAAATACAGTTAAAACAAATCAGCATGTTGGCTATATCTAGGCAATGCCATTCTGTACCACCACTAGGCACCACTGTGCCAAGAATAAGAAGGCATACTGTGCCGTCAATCCTCAGAAGTCACTCCATCTAGCTCTGGATTTTTTAGTGGTATTTAAACCAACAGTTCTCAAACTTTTGGGTCTCAAGTCCCCTTTATACTCTTTAAAAGGGTTAAGGGCTCCCTCCAAAAAAGCTTTTGTTTACATAGGTTTTATCTATCAAAATTTGTTGTATTAAAATTTAAAACATCTTAATATATTATGAAAAAATAGTTACAACTTGAGGACTACCTGAAAGGGTCTTAAGGACCCCTAGAGATTCCTAGATCATACTTTGAGAAGCAGTGCTTTAAATTATTCTGGTTATCGTGTAAATTATTCTCCTAGGAGTTCTTACTTCACTCCACATGATTATTCATAGATATTCCCAAGTTTCTCCCAATGTTTCATATAGATCTTTTTCATGGCACACAGCATTATCTCATATATTTATAAAACATTATTTGTCCAATCTTTTCCCAGTTAGTAAGCAACCACTTTCCTTCAAGGACTTTAATATTTAAGAACTGTTGCCATAAGTATTTTTTGCCTATATGAGGTTTTTAAAATATCTTTGGAGTACATGCTTTGTAGTGTTACCTCTAGGTGCTCAGATTTCTTAATACAATTTGTCTTGAGCTCTCTTTTATTCCATCACACTCTCCTTTATGTTACACTCATTGTAGTCTCTTCTCCTCCTTCATTGGATTGCAAGTTTCTTGGAAACACAGAACGTGTCATTTCTCATCTTTGTAGGATGAGTATTGAGCACAGAGGATGACACTTAATAGGTTCCTAATGAACTGTTTGTTAACTTGAATTACATTGAATTGAATTAGATATAACACACTTCTCCAAATCTTCTCTCAGCCAAAGAAATTCCAGGACCACCAGCCACAATCACTGCCAAACTTCGATGCAGAGAGTAATAGCTTTTGTTTCTCCAGGTCTATGAGCCTGGAAGAGAGAAAATAGGGCAAAGACTCAGAAGGTGCCAAAGTTGGGCTCACCTCTTCTATAAATTCAATTCATAGATTTTGGGGGGCTGGAAGTAGAGAAGAAGAGCCGCGGAACATGGATAAGATCATAAAATATGGAAGTTAAAAGACTCTTAGAGATCATCTAATCCATCTCATTCATAGAAACTAAGGCTTTGGGAAACTAATTTGCCCAAGATCATACAGATAAGAAGATGAAGGATTGGCACTCAGGTGTGGACCTTTGAGGGGGAAGCCACTGTTCTTTTCACTCTGACCCCCTAAGAAAGGCCCTCCAATCCCTATAAGACATCTAAAGTGCCCTGACCCTGGAGCTATATAATGTGAAAACTCTCAGGAGTCACAGAGAGAGATTGGTGTGACATGAACCAAATCTTGAGAGCATCTTTTCACCAGATCAGCATGAACTCCCTCTTCATGCCATTACCTCAGGGTTCCTTTCCAAAGGTTTCTGGCAACATCCTGGTCCTTTCTTTTCCTTATTTGGAGATGTTAGTTCCTGTTCTAGTTTGGGAGGTACTAGTTATTGCCCTAGTCTAGGGGGTAGATGGTAACCAGATTCCCTGCCATTGTTACCCCCACCTAAGTCTCCATGTTTACTTTGGTATTTCCATCTAAACCACAAGGTCTTACCTTGAAACAGACCAAATAAAAGGACATATTGCTTTCTACAATGACAAGTTAAGTCTGGTTCTTCTGAGAAGACCCTTTAGTCCCAGGAGTGGACCATAACAACTCAGAAGCTCTAAAGTATCATAGCAGTTATTAACCACTCACCCATCTAAAAACACAGCTGTAAACCAACACCAAAATTCCCTACTTACTGTCCCCTCCCCCATCAATTGGCCTTCTGTTTGTAAGAGATGATGAGGCATTTAGTAGGATGTGGTTATTCCTCAAATCCCAAGTGGGACAAGAAATAAGGGGAAGAAATGAATGAGTATTCTCCATCCTTAAGAAGGATCAGAGAGACCCAGGGAAAGGGCAGGAAAGAGAGGCAAGGACAGCTATAAACCAAAGCCACATGGTGAAGTTCTTCTAGTTCAAACCACCCATCTTCTTTTGCGGGTACACTACTGCTGCCAACAGTTGAGTAGTTGTGTGCGCAATTTTGCTGGCAATAGACCCCTTGTTCTCTCTTTCGTGAGCATACAGGGACAGTTGTGCACATCAAATAATTTAGCCTCTGATGGGGTGGGCCCTTGGAGTCAGATTCAGATTGCCACAAGGGAGGATAAGTCCTGAGTGTAAAATGGACTAATGGACACAGAGGATGGGACAGTACGGTATGTTTCTGTTATTTCAAATTTCCTGTTCTGCAAAGTAAGTGGTGATTTTATGTCCTTGTTTATGAAAAGGGTTAGAACAGGAGGTGGGGCTGGTAAAAACTATGTGTCCTCCCTCTCTAGCCTGGTATTGTCTGGAAAACATCCTGACAGAAGCATTGCTCATATGGACCAGTGCCCCCTTCCCCCCATTAGTGCCAAAGATATAACCCCGGATATCTAGGTGAATCATAAATCCATTGAAGGTCAGATCTGTGAGAGCTTTAGGATCTTAGAACATAGAAAGAACTGGAGTGACCCTTGCCCATACAGCTCCCTCATTTTAGAGAGTAAGAAACTAAAGTCAAAGAAGAGGGAGGTCTTTACCTTATCCCACATCATTCTGAGACTCAAGGAGAGAACCAGGACTCAACCTGAAGTCTCTAGATCTCTCTTCTTTCTACTATGCCATCTTTCAACCCATAAATCTTCCTGTGAACATTTAGACGGAAAATGTTAAGCAAGAAGCCACTGAAATGGAGATGAGCAGTCTGAGGCATGAATATTTGTACAACCTGCTTCAAAGGTTGGTTATAAGGAAAGTACTTTATGTGCCTTAAAACCCATAGAAATGGGAATTATTGATATTACTATGTGATAGGCAAAATATTTTAGGCATGGAAAGAACCATGTAATGCTGGGAAAGTTATTTCCCATCTCTGGGCTCTTCCAGTATGAATTCCATCTATTTCTCCCTGATTAATTCCCTATCACATTCACCACAGCAAGTATTCCAAACCTTCTCCTCTCCTCACTGCTCTTCCGTTTTCTCAACTACCAAGCTTCTCTACTAAGGAGCTGTAGTGGGAATGCTACTAGCAGCTGCTGTGGGGGTGTAAGACCAATAACATCAGCACATAGGAGGGCTGCTAACACAGGTTCTGTGATCTGCTTTTCTAAAGGAAAGACAGCTTCAAAAGGGTTAGTAATCTTATAATTAAACCATGAGAAAGATATAAAAGTAGAGAGAAGTGAGTATCCAAGAAAAAATCCAATAGACAGGGCTCCAACTGTCTAAACAAAATAATAGATACATAGTCATCAGACCAAGAAGCACCAACATCTGAGTTGACAAAGCCAGGGGCCCCTTAACAATGGCTACCCAGAGTCTCATCTGGCCAAATCATAAGAAACATTCTTCCCATGAGGGAGCTCCAAAGTAAAATACCAACCTCTCAGTATATATAGTTGTCATCTAATAGGCTTAGAGCCAGAAGACATCACAACCCACATGACTCAGTGCCTAAATGGCTCAATGCCAAAAGGTATAAAAGCCTTCCTGTAAGCAAGCCTCCCAGGAAGCAAGCTTCCCCCTAAGCAAGCTTCATCTTAGGCAAGTTCCTCCCCGAAAGAAATATAAATCTCCCCGAATCACCCGGTGGGCTCTATCTGACTCAGAATGTGTCACAGCTGCAAACTGGGCTGGAGTTCAAAGTAGCAAGACATCTGTGATTGAAATACCCGTGTTGCCTGGAAGGACTTATATGAACTGATGCTGAGTGAAAGGAACATAACCAGAAGAACATTGTACATAGTAACAACCACAGAGTGCAAGGAATTTTTCTGGTAGACTTAGCCCTTCACAGCAATGCAAAGACCCAAAACATTCCCAAAGGACTCTTGAGGCAAAATGTCATCACATGCAGAGAAAGAACTGTGGAATTGGAACGCAGAATGAAGCAGAATTGTGTCATGTTTTGGTTTCTCCTAATCATTTTAATTCTTCTAAGCAACATGACTAATGTGAAAATGTCTTTAATAAGAATATATGTGTAGAACTCATATAAGACTGCATGCCGTCTTGGGGAGGGAAGAGGGGAGAGAGGAGGAGAAAATCTAAGACTTATGAAAGTGATTGTAGAAAACTGAAAACAAATAAATTAATAATTTAAAAAATAAAATAAGAAAAAAAGAAATACCTGTGTACCTTTAAACCTGGGAACACAGCCCATGTTCCAAGGAAAAAAGAACAGATGTGGTCACATAGGCCTATTAATGGACAGGGAAGATCTTATATTCCATTACCCCTACAGGGACTCACCTCATTTTTCACCAAAACAATCGAAGGCATTCAGTAAGAATTCCCACTTCTCTTTTCCTCATCTCACGTGCCTGACATCACCATCCACCCTAGTCTCCAATGATGAGGTAACTCTTCTGCTTGTCTTTACATGCATCATTGATCCTATCTTTTCCCATCTTCTTCAGCAGATTATTCCATCATTCTCTCTCTTCACTCTCTTTCTCTCATCTTCAATCTTTCCTATACACTTTTCTTATATACTCATTCCTTTCCTGATGCCTAAAAACTCCTCTAAGTTTTCCCAATCTTTAAAAAAATCCCTTTTTAAAAATCCCTCACTAGTTCTTGCCACATTCGTCATCTATTGTCCCACATCTTTCCTCCCCTTCTCAGCTAAACTCCTTGAAAAAGTCATCTACCATTGGTGCCTCTACTATCTCCCCTCCCACTCTCTTCTAAACACTCTGTAGTCCATCTTCTGATCTCACCATTCAACTGAAAATACTCTCTCCAACATTACAATAATGTCTTAATTGCCAAATTTAATGGCCTCTTCTCAGTGTTCATCCTTCTTGTCCTCCATAGCATTTGACACTGTTGAGCACCCCATCCTGGACACTGCTCGCTTTCTCCTCTTATCTGTCTGACCACACCTTTTCAGTCTCTTTATATCCTTCCTATTAACCATTGGTCTCCCCCAAGACTTGATCTTGGACCCTCTTCTGTTTTCTCTTTGTAGTCTCTCACTTGTTGATCTCACCGGTTTCCATGAGTTCAGTTATTATCTCTATAGAGATGACTCCCTGGTCTATATACTCTTCCCCATTACTAACTTCCTTTTGGACATCTCAAACTAGATGTCCTGTAGGGTCCTCAAATTCAACACATTCAAAATAGAACTTATTATCTTTCCCCAAAATCTGTCTTCTGACTTTCACTGTTACCACCATCCTTCTAGTCACCCAGGTTTGCAACTTCAGCATTATCCTCAATTACTCCATCTTGTATTTTCTTTTTCTACATCATCCCCTACATGTGGCCCCTTTCTTCCACTCAACCAGCCACACCACCTAATTCATCCTAGTTCTATTACACTGCCTATTCCCCATGCTTGGAAAGCTTCTCACTCTCCCAAACCTCCCAATCCTATAATCTCTGACTTCTTTTAAGACTTTGCTCAAGTACTACCTCCTCCAGGAGGCCTTACCTAGTTCTCTCAACTCCCCACCAGCTGCTAATTCCATTTTCTCTAAGATTATCTTCCAACCACATTGTATTTTTATTATATGTTCTGATGTATACACGTTGTCTACTACATTAGAACATAATCTCCATGAAGGCAGGGTCCATTTTTGTTTTTTCTTTTTATCCTCAACACTGAGCTTAGTTCCTGGCACAAAGGGAGTATTTCATAATGTTTTTTTATTTGGTTGGCCGATTATTTGAGCTTAAAAATTAAACCTCTTCTGGATATCAGTTTCTTCATCTGGAAAATGAAGGGATTAGACTAGGTGATCTCTGGGAGCTCTTTCATCTCCAAAGTCTGTACAGAATTATTACTTGAGTCTTTTCAAATCCTCCCTTCCCAACAACCATTAAATATGACTTTGTCTCATCCTATAGGATCTGCCCATGAAAAGGAAGAAAATGTGGAGAAAATGGGATACTCCAGAAGGACCAGCCCCATGAATTTAGTTGAATTAATCAATAAAAAATACCAACATCCCGAATGCCTGTTGTGTAGAGGGCTCTGTGCTAAATGTTAGGGATAAATCCAAAAATGAAAAAAACAACCACATCTCTATCCTCAAAAGCAGAAAAGAGAGATTAGAGCTCTCTCTTAGCTCTCAAGATCATAATCCAAAAGGATAACTATGAAACAAGTTAGAATATGGTTACATGCATAGGAAAAGCCCAATAGAGTAGCCTCAGAACTGGGGAAAGGAGGATTGTTTATAACTAAAGCAACATGGAAGTGGACACAAGCTGGGTCTTGAAGGATGAGAAGAATTTCAACAGGAAGAAGAATGAGGGAATATTATTCTTGTCTGGGAGTCAGTATGCACAAAGACATGGAATTGGAAAGTGAACATGAAGGGGTGTAGTGGAAGATAAAGCAGCTCCATCAATTACCTGACCTTAAAAGTAATTGCCTTGTTAGCTAAGAACACTTTTTCATTGAGCCAGACAATCGGAACCTAGAGTGAATTGGACCTGTCCACCTCTGAATCAATCCAAAATTTTCCGTGAAAGGCTAAATTTGTGTAACTGAAAGGGGTGGGCTGGGGGGAGATTCTAAGGATCTAGTCTGTAAGTAGAAGTTGTGTTGGGACCAGTCTGGCATTTCAAGCATACCTCTGAGGAGCAAAGAGAGGACTGAGTTATGACAGAGAAGGGAGAGAGTAAGGAAAGCGACTGTCTACAGGAATTGCCAAGCACAAAAGTTCCAAGCAGAACTTAGCCCTTTCACCACCTTCTCTTCCCAACCTATCTATCCACAGACAGTAATCTGTAATCTGTTGGGTTTTTTTTTTTTTTACCTAAATGTTTCCAGGAAACTGAATTTTGTTTAAAGAGAGGCCAGGGGTTAACTAGAGATAGATGTAAATGTCAAGTGAGGTCAAGAACTTGATTTCTGCTGAAGTGTGGGGTATTTTTTCCTAATTGGGGTCTCAAGAGTGATTGTGACTAAACTCGGAAATTGTCATCTAAAATAAACTTCTTAAATATGAACTAAGTGAACGTTAGGGACCATCATATTGCACCTTAGAGTTGTTTTTCAATCATGTCCAATTTTTCATGCCCCCATTTGGGGTCTTCTGGCAGAGATACTGGAGTGGTTTGCCATTTCTTCTCCAACTCATTTTACAAATGAGGAAACTGAGGTAAACAGGTTAAATGACTTGCTCAGGGAGCTAGTAAGTGTCTGAGGCCAGATTCTAACTCAGGAAGATGAGTCTTCCTGACTTCAGGCCTGGCTCTCTATCCTCTTTGCTACATAGATGCCCTGACCCTAGACTTAAAACAAGCTAATTATTGTAACAGTTTTTAACCAAGAAAAGTAGGGTAGTATAATGCCAGATTCTTGAATGACAAGCTAAGAATCTTTGACTTTATTTGATAAGGAGAAAAAGGAAACTTCTGGTGTTGCTTGTTGGGATTTTTTGTTGTTACTGTTTGCTTGGTTTTTGTTTTTATTAGTGATGTACTCATTCCCCAAGAAGATTAGTCTCATGGCTGTAGCTATGTGAAGGATGTCAGAGAGGGGTGAGGGAAAAAGATAAACCCTGGGCAGAGGACCATTTCGAAAGACACATTAAAAGTCTAGGTGAAAAGAGGAAAGGGCCTGAGAGAGGATGGCATCAGTGGGAGCAGAAGGCATAGAAGAATAGATGTGAGAAACGTTGTGGAGGGTAGAATCAATAGATCTGGCAGCTAGTTGTGGGAGGGAGTGTGACAGGTTGGTTGTGGTTGCTTCTCTACTTAGATGTATCTAAGAAGTGAATTAGTAAAATGATAATAAGAAACTAGAAAGACGAGGCTGAAGGTCATTTACATTCCATTGAACACCTGGAATTTTTTTTTTGCCTGTTGGGAGGGCAAGAGAAAAGATCAAAAAAGGAATGGCAGCTGCAGTTAAGGAAATTCCAGGGAAAGGGAGAACTCTTCAAATCCTACCTTGCCTTTATTTCCTCTGTCAGAAAGAATTCTGTTTAGATTGGGAATGCTTACATTAAAGTAGTTAAGAGAAAATTTGAAACTTTAAATAAGTGAGAAAAGGGTAAGAGAGAACGTAGCTGACCTCAGTGAGTACAAGTCACCAGGCCCTTGGGAAACTACATCCCAGGGTAATAAAAGAGTGGACAAAGGTTATTACTGAGCTGTTGTCAATGATCTTTGAAAAATTGTGGAGAATAGGAGATATGCTTCAGAACTGGAAAAGAGCAAATATTATCTCAGTTTTCAACAACAGGCTGAATTCTTTGAACCAAAGACCAGTGTGCTTGACTTAAATTCCTGGAAAAAAATCTAGAAGGTGTGGTTTGTAAACTTTTAGAAAGATTAGCTTAGATTGGTTTAGGTAGATTAGGTCCATCAAGAATAGGTCAGGATTTGTGATTATTTCCTCGTTAAGTTTCAGTAGAATTCTTCCATGAATCCATGTAGTGCTGGTGGATTTTTTTGTGGCCCTTCATAAATGTTCTATTCAATTCATTTTTTTCTGATATTAGTTTATTTAGATTTCCTATTTTTTGCCAATTTTATATTTTTATGTTTTAAGTATTTGTCTATTCATGTTACTTTCTCAAGTTTATTGGCATATAATTATATGTATTATTTCTTAATAATTTTCTTTTATCTCTTTACTCTTCACTACAATTTCTCTCTCTTTTTATTATTGGAATTTGGTCATCCATATTTTATTCTTTATTTTAATAATTTGGTCATCTCAGGGTTCAAAAAATATTTTTCAAAACTAAAGATACCAATCCACCCAGTTCTTTCAATGAGACAAATTTGGCCCATACCCTAAATCAAGGAATGATAAGGCAGAGAACAGATCAATATTATTAATAAGCATGTGAAGAATTTGTGATTTCTTTAATGTGTGGAAACTCTATCTACCAACACAGAAGAAGAATATTTATAATCTAGCAGATAAGACCTAGGTTATTGCATAAGGTACCAAGAGATTAAATGACTTACCCAGGGTCATGCCGTTAAGAACTCGCAGAGGTGATATTCTAACACAAATCTTCTTGAGTCTTACTCCAACATTCTACCTCCTTAGATATGTTTTTCATTCTTAATTGAATATCAGTGCAAATATATCAAAAATACAAACGTGTCAACAAATATATAAAATTTTATTCAGTGTGATCTGGGAGGATTTATACCAGGAAGGCAAAGAGAGTTCAATATTCATAATCCAATTACCACAATAATACTAAAAACAAAAATATTATATCAATAGATGCTCTGGATGCTTTGCTGTTAAAATACAATATTAATTTGTGTGGTTTTTTTTAAAAACACTGAGAAAATATAGAAAGGAAAGCAATTTTTTCTTTACATGACATCATTCATTTCTACTACAATAGTAAAGAATCATCTATTTTAACAAATAAATGGTCTTCTTCACAAGGTTATAAGGATTGAACGAGATGATATTTGTAAAGTGCCTAGAACAGAGTCTGGCACGTAGTGCCTAATAAATGCCTGTCACCTCTCTTCCTCCTCATCCAGTCTGCACTCAAAGATCTCCAATGAGGGAGAACCCACTAACTAATGAGGCAATTCATTCTTCTTTTGGATAGTTCCAATGGTAAGCAAAGTTTTCCTCATCCCAAGCCTAGTTTTGCTTCTTTGCAGCTTTAATCTACAGCTTCTGGCCAAAGAAAACAAACCTAATCTCTTCTTCCCCTGAAATCCCTTCAAATACTTGAAGAGAGCTATCATGTCCACCCACCCCACTTCTCCCCACATCCTTCTACCTTCTAACCCCACAACCCCTTCCAAACCTCCCCCGGGGCTTCTTTTCTGAATTCCTATTTCCTTCAGCCCTTCCATGTTCACCATCCCAGTCGCTTTTTTGGTACTCCTCCAATTTATCACTGTCCTTCCTAAACTGTGGCATCCAGAACTGAACTTAGTACTCTAGATGTAGGCCAACCAAAGTACACTATCCTAGACCTGATGCCTCTCTTAACAGTCTTTGCTTTTTTTCTTGAGTCTTCAGCTGGGTTTTCCACCCATGCTAGATAGATAGACAGACAGACAGACAGACAGACAGACAGACAGACAGAGAGAGACAGAGAGAGAGACAGAGAGAGAGAGAGAGAGAGAGAGACAGATAGACAGATAGATATAAATATAGATATAGATAGGCAGCTCAACCAACTTGATTGGGAGCATAAAAAGACTTAGAACATGAAGAGACATTAGAAATTGTCATGCTCAACACCTTCATTTTACTATATTTACAATCCTACATTTACAAAGACCAATGAGGCCCAGAAAGGTTAGGAACAAGTCACAACGGTGGTAAGTAGCAGTTGTATAAAACAGAGGAATTAGATTATATAGAATGCCCCAAAAGTCATAATGCAATTTTTCACTAAGACTTCTGAGATACCCTATAAAAGTACCAAAGTATCACAGGTTCTGGGTTCACTGTCCCATCTTGCACTACACTGGTAGTCCCCAGACCACAGCTGGCTACTGCTCCTTTCACAATTCTAGGAGTAGCTCTAAGGGTATGGGGGTTTTCTATGATACTCACAAGCTCCCACTGGATATAAACTCCCAGGGGTATTCAGTCAATATCAATTAGCCGGTTATACTTAATTAGCATTTAGAAATGGTTGTTTCCTAAGGAGATGTAGTAAGAACAGTGAGTACAAAGCTTTTCCCTTGTCCTATTAAATTTCCAGTTTTGTTATAATGGATCACTGGGAGGCTTATGATTCAGATAAGCAATCCCTTTAATGAAAACATCCAATAACCCTCAGGAAAAGGCAATTCACAAGATGGTTAAAAGCAGGTCAGAAAACTAAAAACAGTCAGCAAGAAGATTTCTTGGTATCTCTGGAGTTCTCTCACCAAAGTCCTAAAATTGTTTTTATATTCTTTTACCTAAGGGTTCAAAGCTGAGTCCCAAATCAATCTATATTGGAGAAAAGTTAATTCAAATGGCTCCAGGTCTGCTATACAGATTCTTTTATCACAATTTTGATTGTGTATGGTGATGGCAGGGGGAGGGAAGAGGATGGTAACTCAAGCCTTCCCAATTCCAGCAATATCCTAGACCACAATGCACTCCAATAGCAGACACTCTGCCACAAGTCCAAAAGGAGTCCAGGGAAAAGCTTAAACCTGGGGTGAAACTGGGGTTTCATTTACTGTTTTGTTGATTGTCTAGGATTGAGAAAGTGATGGAAAAATGTTCATGAAGATTACACTTAAAACTGTATTCTGCATTTTCTCCAAAGAGTCAGTTGTTAAACGTTTGCCAGCATACCCTTGGCTAAAGCTTGGAGAACACATGTGGCAAAGGAATCATTCATAGTTGCTAAGAGTTGCTGAGTCCTGTGCTCCCCTACATGGGCTCTCATGAGTTCCCCTTAGACAAAGTTTTCTACTAAGTGTACTCAGCTTGTCCACAACTCCCAATGTAAGTGACGTCATTAGCCACTGCTGTTCTGGGGACACAGCCAGGACACTCATGGGAAGTTCAAAATCTTTCAACCTTTGGAAGTTCAAAAGGTCATCATATAATCAAGAGATGAGGGAGAGAGACAAAGATTCTTTTCTTTACCCCCACTTTACCCACCAAGCAATTCCTTCTCAGGGATTTAGCTGGAACTACTTCAACCACAATAATGACCTTTCACCAGAAAGTCCAGTTCTAAACTGGTTTACCCAAGCACCCAAGAAATAAGTTAGTCTGTTCAAGCAATTCCAATATACTTTCTGTGTAGCATGATTTCATTCCATTCAATAGCTTTCATGTCTTCAAAACTGGTTAAGAACTTTCTGAACCTAGTTAATGTCTTTGATTGATTGGTTGACTCAATAAAGATGTTCTCACTTGATTAAAGATATTTGTATGGAGTATTTTGTTGCTTACTTTAAGTGGTGTGGGAGGTTGATTGATTCATTCCATTGACTCTACCCATACATAAAAAAATGAAAAAGAACTTTTGTTCAATGAAAGTTAATCCAGTGAGAATGAGGAAAAACAAAAATTAAAATATTTGCATTAAATATTGCTGCTATATGCTTGATATCCAAAACATATAAGAAATTGACTCAAATTGATAAGAATAGAAGTCATTCTGTAATAAATAAGTATTCGTGGGATATGAGCAACAATTTTTGAAAGAAGGAACAAAGTTTATTAATAACCAACTAAAAAAATATTCAAATTGTCTGATAACCTGAGAAATTAAATTAAATTTAAACTAATATAAAATTAAAATGCCCAGAATGTCTTTCATATTGGCAAAAACAAGAAAAGACGACAAAATTCACTGCATACTCAGCAAAGACAAGGTAAGACAAACATGATATTTTAGTACTGATGGGAGTTGCAGATTAGTCCATTCTACAGGGAAAATAATGAGAGAAAGACAGCCTAGAATAGTGAATAGGTAACCAAAATTGGATCAGGAAAGACCTGAATTCAAATTCCCCCAGTTCTTCCATATGTTTTTTTTTATTTCAGCACTTCATCCGCTTGATTGAATGCTTGTGATTTCAAAAACAAAACATCACAATCTTATAACTTATCAGTTGTCCCTTTAGCTTTCATTGCTAGGAGTCTCCTTTGGAGGCTCGGGTTTGATTTAGGAATTATAGATATTGTTGTCCCTGACCACTATGTTACATTGGTGCTCCTTGTGTTGGGGGAAGACATCATCACCTCACCATCCTCTATATGTTCTCTACTTTCCTTTTTTGCAAAAAGTTTTTCTTTTAAATTTAAATTAAATTTAACATGGTAGTTCCAATATCGCACTACTTTTCTGCGTCCTCTTCTGAATTCCCTTCTGTTTCATTCTAGGCATTTTAAAAATATTTCATTGGCACTGGTTTTTTCCTTTTAAAAAAAAATTTTCTGTCACGTCTCTACAATTCTCCTTTCTCCCTCAAAAATTAAGCACTCCTCCATAACAAAAGTATACTCAATCAAAATAAATTTGTACATTGGTTATGTCTGAAAATATATATCTATAGTCCATAACCTCCAACAAGAAATGAGAAAATATGCTTTATCAAGAGTCTTCTGGAGTCATTGTCAGTCATTGCATTAATCAGAGTGCTTTCATTTTTCATTAAAGTTGTTTTCCTTTATGATATGATGGCCATTATATAAATTATTTTGGTTCTTCTTACTGCAATCTATACCAGTTCAGATAAGTCTTCCTAAGTTTCTCTGAAACCATTCCTTTCATCATTTCTTTTGGCAGGATAATATTCCACTGTGTTCATATACGATGATTTGTTGGGCAGTTCTCCAATTAATGGATAATTCCCTATGGAGAGATCCTGAAAAATTCCCTTGTGGAAGAAAAATTCTGACTTCTACTTCTGAACTCCATTAGCTTCCTCTCTTCCTACTCTAGGAAGAAGTACAGCTCCTGGAGGATTTCACTAAAAGCTTGGGGCCCCTCAGTTCAAGCCTTGCCAAAAGTACTGTTACACTATGAATATAGAATTATATGCAATATAATCACGCAGCAATGTGTAGTCTCTTTGACCCAGTGATCCCATTACTGGAATTCTACCACAAGAAGGTTATTTACAGGTAAGGAAAAAAAAGACATCTGTATAAAGCTATTTCCAGCAGCATTATCTGTAATAGAAAAAAAGAATTGTCAAATGATATTCAGTGAATAGATAATGATTAAACAAATCATTCTATATGAATAGAAAGTGTTATTGTGACATAAATGATGAATATGAAGAATTCAAAGATATGAAAAGACTTATATGAGGTGATATTAAATGAAGAAAGTAGAACTAAAAAAATAATATATACCAATGGTATATATAGAAACAGATCCCTGCCAGTACATATTGACTTTAAAAAAACACAAATTAATGTTATTTATATTGCATTGTATTTTAATTTATTTTCTCAATTATTTCCCAATTACATTTTAATCTGATTCAGGCTGGACTCCCTAATCTTGCCTGCCAGAAGCAGCCTTCAGGATGTTTGACACCACAATTTTGTACTTAAAAATGACAATATATGTTAAATATATGGGGGGGGGGGGAAAGAAAGTCCAAAGACAAAGTTGATGTGAGAACTACTATTTTAAAGTTTACATGTACATCTTTGTGACTGGTCTTAACAAACACTAAATAACAGTTTCTAGCTCCTTGTACAATCGTTTACGATCCTTTAGGTTTCATTTCTCCTTGGGAACTCCCTTTCCTCATTTTCTTTCCTTATGATCTTGTTTGTCACTCACTAGAATGACAGTGGGGGAGGAGGGGTGTTCTGTCATAGCAGTTTTCAAAAAACATAAAGCAGTGTCTTGAAAATCAGAGGACTTGGTTTCAAATTCTGCCACCTACTATCTGTGCAATTTGGACTAAGTCACAATCTCTGAAGGTCAGTTTCCTATTTATAAAATGAAGATGGTTTCTAAAGGCCCCTTCCATTACCAAATCTATGATCTTGGAAACAGGAAGTTGTTTAAGGGAGATCTGTAGTTCAATGAGGAAAAAACCTAGCTCTGAATTAGGGGAACCTGGGGAAAATAACCTGTCCTCTGACAAATACTAACTTTCTGACCTTGGGCAGACACTCTGCCTCAGTTATGAAATGCAAAATTTGATCCTTCCAGTACAAGAGCTAGACTCCTTCCCGGAAGCTCTCTACTCTCATGATATCAGTGATTTAGAAGAAAAAGTCATAGAGGACTTGTGTTCTGTGTTCCTGGAAGGAGTGTTCCTTGACATGACAACATCCTTGGAGTTCTGAAAGATGAGCTTGTTTGTGTATTTGAACACCTATACTTGTCAATGGAAATTAAAGTTTATACATATGTGCATACATGTATGTGTACATATATACTTGTATACATGTACAATATGTATATACATATACAGTATACATATGTATATGTGTGAGTATATGCACACCGATATATGCACCTCTACATACACATGTGTGTATATATTTGCATGTGAATTTATATTTGTATAACATGTGATTTATATGTATATTAGTATGCATATGTATATGTGTGAACACATATAAACTAAGGAGAAGAAATCAGCTAAACCTAATTCCATTATCTGACAAGTTTACTAGATCAGATCAAACAAATCCTCTAAGTGTTTTATACTTAAATTTCAGTAACATGTATGATATTTTGTGATGTCTGTGTAGACAAAAGGGCATTAAGGGCAGAGTGAATTATGGCCTATTTAGGAGGGTTTGAACCTGACTGAATGATCTGGCCCAAAGAGTAGTGATTAATGAATCAATGTCAACCTGGTGGGAATGTCTCAAGTTGGGTGTTCTAGGAGCCAGCATTAGCTCTCTTTTCAAATCCTGGCTCTGACACTTAGGATGACCATTATGACTACTGACTAATACTTATGTAACACTTTACTTTTGCAAAACACTTTACATGCATTATTTCATTTAATCCTCATAATTACCTTGTTAGGCATATAGTATAGAGGCTACTATTATCCCCATTTTTACATCTAGGTTTCAAGAGGTCAGGTGACTTGCCTTAGGATCTTGGAGCTTGTAAGGGTCCAAGGCAAGGTCAAAAATAGTTTTTTTCAGATTCTTAAATCCAAGGCTCTGTCCACCGCATTGTGGAGCTGCCTACTAACTGTGTGACCATTGGAGACAGGTCGTTTCATCTCACTGAGGTTTACTTTCCTTATTTGTCATATGGGGTTACCATTCTTGTGTACTAGCTCCCTCTCAGGGTTATTGTGAGAAAACTTTTTTTTCTAGACCTTGAATTTATATATAGGTGTAAGTTACTATTTTTAAAATATCAATAGTTGGATTGTCAAATTTACAGATGACAAGAAGTTGGGAGGGATTCATAACATGCTGGACAGCAGAGTGAGGATCCAAAAAGATTTCAACTGGACAAAACAATGAGTCTAGAAGGTGGACTCTAATAAGTTAAAATTGAATAGAAATTAATATTAACTCCAACTTTGAAGTTCAAAATGTAAATGCTCAAGTACAAGTTGCAGAAGGGGTAGATTTTCTTCTCACACAAGAAGAAAAAAACTTGGGGATTTTAATGGATTTTAGGATCAGCATGGGTTCAAATCTGAAATAGAAGCCAAAAAAAATTTTTTAAATTAATTTGGTCTTATTTTCCAGTATTTCATTTTATTTTTTAGACAGTTTAGAAGAAAGGGTTGTGGACCTGGAATCTGGAAAGAAAAAACTAGGTTTGAATCCTTCCTTGGATTGATTGGTTGGTTGTTGTCCTTCATTCTCGAAGAGGACCAAAATGACATCACCATGATAAAGTGAAGTTTCAATGTGTCTGACTGTGGCTGATCAGAACAATACGAGTTCGGAATGCTCTACCACAGATTGGGCACAAATAGACCATGTGAACATTTGGGGTGGATACTCCAAATTTGCACATCCTACATTTCCTTTTTGCTGTTTCAATTTTGCTTTGCTCATAGAGTACAGAACCTTTTCTGATGTGGGCATGCCATGCTGAGTGGTCCTGTGCCAGTGTCTCCCATTTTGCACAATCAAATCCAAAGTTCTTGAGAGTGTCTTTGTATCGCCTCTTCTGACCACCATGTAATCACCTGCCCTATGCGAGTTCTCCATAAAATACTCATTTTGGTAAGCATATATTTTGCATTCAAATAATGTGACCAGCCCATTGGAGTTGCACTCTCAGAAGCATAGTTTAAATGCTTGGCAGTTTACTTCAAGAAAGGACCTCAGTGTATTGTACCTTATCCTATCAGGTGATCTTCAGACTCTTCCTAAGACAGTTCAAATGGAAGCAATTCAGTTTCTTGGCATGGCACTGCTAGAATGTCCATGTTTCACAGGCATACAACAATGAGGTCAGCACAACAGCTCTGTACACCTTCAGTTTGGTAGTCAGTCCATACCTCTTCTCTTCCAAACTTTTCTTTGGAGGCTCTCAAACACTGAGTTAGCTCTGGCAGTGTGTGTGTCAACCTCATTGTCAATGTGTACATCTCTGGAAAGTACACTACCAAGGTAAATGAACTTATCCATAGCATTCAACACTCCTTCATTTGTTGTAACCAATGGTTCCATGAATGGATGGTGTGGTGGTGGCAGATGGAGCACCTGTGTTTTATTGATGTTGATTATCAGGCCAAAATTAGCACAGGCAGCAGAGAATTGATCCATACTTTGTTGCATCTCAGCTTCAGAGGCTGCATTGAGTGCACAATCATCTGCAAAGAGAAAATCATGCACCAACACTCCCTCCACTTGGGTCTTGGTTTGTAGCCTTTTCAAATTCAAGAACTTACCATCAATATGGTAGTTGATCTTGATACCTTGTTTATCCTCATTGAAAGCATTTGACAACATGGCTGAAAACATCATGCTTAAAAGCATGGGAGCAAGCACACAGCCCTGTTTCACTCCATTGGTGACTGGGAAGGCACAAGAGCATTGTCCACTATCCAGAACCTGGGCTAACATCCATCATGAAATTGACATGCAATACTGATGAACTTCTCTGGGCAGCCAAATTTTGACATAATTTTCCATAAGCCCTCATGACTAACAGTGTCAAAGACCTTGGTCAGATCTACAAATGTTTTGTGCAGACCTCTGTTCTGCTCCTGACATTTCTCCTGGAGTTTTCAGGCAGCAAACACCATATCTACTGTTCCAGGGCCCTTTTTGAAGTCACACTGGCTCTCAGGCATGTGACCATCTTCCAGGTGAAGGATCAGCCTACTAAGGAAGACTCTAGCAAGAATCTTGCCATCAATGACTATAAGAGAAATCCCCCTGTGATTGCGGCAGGATAATCTATTCCCTTTGCCTTTATAGAGATGGACAATGGAGGCATCCTTGAACTCTTGGGGAACAACCTCCTCTTACCATATAACCTGGAATATTTCATATCCCCTGACACCAAACTATAGGCTCTTCCTATAGCACTATCTGCTATAATAAATCTCAAGCTTATAGGCAAGGGGCTAAGACTTGAATTGTATGATGCCTCAAGAACCCTCCCAGTTTGGGGATTCTATGAAATAAACCCATAAGGAAGTCCCAAGTTCATGGGCTCTGAAATTTTCCATTTAAAATGTCCTTTTGAGTTCCTCGATTTCACAATCACTCTTGGCCACTAACTTTCATTTCTCTGGCAATCACAAGCTTTGCTCTTACATTATTTAGTCAATAATATCTGGCACCCCCACCCCCCCACTTCTTAGCAACTGGTCTGGAAAGAGATCTAACTTCTCGCTGGTTTCAATTGTTTTCATTTCTTTCCCTCCTCCCTTCCTCCTACCCAATGCCAAATGCTTCTAGATCAGACAGCCAGGGGATATTTCAGGCCCAAAAGAGAAAGAAACTTGCCATCTCAGAGAATGGGCTCCAGGTGTTATATCTGTTAGCCTTCTCCATATCTTCAAGCCAATTCCCTACAAATAACCAAATTCCTAGGACTAACAATTTTTCCGCCAGCTCTGACTGATCAAAGTTCATGTGAGGATAGAGATAAATGAACCCCACAGATAAATTGTAATGTTCAGACCACTGAACTTGCGGTCAGGAGACCTGGGTTCTATTTAGTCCAGGAATTGTCAAGAACTCAAAGTGTTACTTTCAGTTTCTTTCTACAATGTCATACGTGATTTGGATAAATGATCCATTATCTGTTGTTCTAAGGTCCCTTCCATCTCTGGCATTCCATGTTCTACAGTTCTAAGTTCCCTTCTGGCTTTGACATTCTCTGATCTAAACCACCCAAGAGAGATGACTATCTGTTCTTATGGACCTCTAAAGATAGACTGTCCACAACTTCGAAAGAGAAGAAATTGAATTCTGATTCAGAACTGATGCCCTGATTGCCAAGAAGTTTTCCTGTTTCTCCCATGTTACTTACTTCTACAGAAATGACATAGAAATGTTATTTCATATCATTTCAATAAACATGAGAAACTGGAAGTCAGAGTGATCACTTCCAGCATTAAGGGGAGGAAGGTGAGGCAAGGGAGGAGAGATCCAGGGATATTTCATGAGTTAAGACAACAGCTAAGCTCAGCCTTGAAAGAAGGACATTTTAGCAGGTGGAACTGGAGGCTTTGGGTTGGAGTCTATTTGGGGTATGGAGGACAATGTAGAGCAAAGGAGTAGTGATAGGGAACGCAGGACAAAAATGAGAGACGGAATAAAATCTAGTTTTTGTCAATCAATAAATACTTACTAGGTATTTACTTAAGTGTCTACTACTACAGGCTAAGCACTGAGAATGCAAAAGCAAGCAAAGAAAGAGTCCTTACTCTTGAGTAGCTCATAATCTAATGAAAGAGATAATATGCGAACAATTCCATTCAAACAAGATACAGGATAAACTGGAGGTGATTGCAGAGGGAAGGTACGAGAATTAAGGAGGATTGGGAAAGGCTACCGGAGGATTTTAACTGGTTCTTGAAAGAAGTCAAGGAAGTCAATAGAACTGATGAGTGAAAGCGTTCCAGGCATGGGGCACAGCTGGTAGGAATGTCCCAAATTGGGAGATGGAGTGTCTTGTTCAAGCAACAGCAAGGGTGAAATGTAGATTGTATGAAGGGAAGTAGTAAACCTTAAGACTGCAAACGCAGGGTTAACCAAATTGTGGAAGATGTTTGAATAAGGAATTCAAACTTTATGTAATACAGGATGGGGCGTCACTGGTGGTTTTTCAGTTGCAAGATAAAAGTAATACATTCAGAAGATTGCTTGAGCAGTGGGTTAGAGGATGGACTTGGAATAGACTTTTGCCAGGAAAATCAGTTAGTAAGCTATTACAATGGCGGCAGCTAGATGGCTCAGTGGATGGAGCACTGGAATCAGGAAGACCTGAATTCAACTTCAAATCCCACTTTAGATACTTAATAGCTGTGTGATGCTGAACAAGTCACTTCACCTTGTTTGCCTCAGCTTTCTCATCGGTAAAATGAGCTGGAGAAGGAAATAGCAAACTCTCCAGTATCTTGGCCAAGAAAGCCCCAGACAGGGTCATGAAGAGTCAGACACAACTGAAAAGAATTGAACCACAACAAACTATTACAATAGCCTAGGCAGAAAGAAGTAAAGACCTAAATAAGGGTGGTGGGTTGCATCAAGAGAAGAAAGGTAAAGAAAATGGAATGACATCTAGAAGTGAGGAAGAACAAAAAGTCCAAGATTGCTTCCAAGGCTATGCCTGGGTAACTTCACCCTTAATGGCAATGGAGAAGTTAGGAAGAGGGGCAGGTTGGGCAGGAGAAGAGGGGGAGAAAATGATTAATCCAGTTCTGAACAAGTTGAATTAAAAGTACTGGCAATATATCCAGGTGGAAATGTCCAGGAAGCAAGTTAGAAATACAAGAATGGAGCTCTAGAGAAAAGTGGAGTTTGGAGTCATTGCATCAAAGCCAGGGGAAAATAGATAAGATCATCCAAGGAGGGAGTGTAGAAAGAAAAGAAGGCCAAGAGCAGAACTGGGGACTCATATTGAAGAGGCATCAGGAGAAGGAGGAGCCAGCAAGGGAGATAGAGAAGAAGTAGGAGAGGCAGGAAAAATACCTTAAGAGGATGATCCAGGACTTAGCAAGGTACTCTGGCACATAGTCGGTGTTTAATGGATGTTTATTGACTGACATTGATAGAGCATACAGAAACCTAGACAGGAAAACACACAGCATAATGGAAGACTGCTAGATCCAAAGTCAGAGAAATTGAATCTGAGCTTTCTCTACCAAGTGACCTTGGGGAAGTAACTTGCTCTCTCTAGGCCTGTTTCCTACTCTCTAAAATGAGGGTGTTGAACTCCATGTTCTCCAATATCCCCTCAAGTACAAAAATCTATTGTTATGGGCCAGGCGTGGGTAGGAGAGTCCCAAGACTTTCTTGAGTATCAACCAGAGTAAGCTGTATCCTTCTGTCCCACCTCTCTGAGTAAATGATCATCCTCCCACAATATAGGTCCAGTAGTTCAGGGCTCCCTTGGCATCTCTGGCTAAAATTGAGATTTATTGGAGAATAACCCCTGGCTACAGGAAGGCTATTCTACGTCTTTGTCTCTGTCTCTGTCTCTCTCTGTCTCTGTCTCTCTCTGTGTCTCTCTCTTTCTCTCTCCCTCCCGCCCCCTTTTCATTTTCCCAACCTAACTTAACAGTCTGGGTTCCACTGAAGACCACCTCATATGACCTATTTTCCACTGCTTTCCTCAACCTGGCTGCACTTCCCTGGCCTCACTCCACTTTCTCCACATTTTTTCTAAAGCCTGGACCTTTGCTGGACACAGGCCCCCAGTGGTACCCTGATCCAGCTAAGCCTGCCCAGAAGGCCTCCTTCTGGATCCTACCTATTTCATTCCTGCTAAGCATGTTCCAAGTATCATGTCCCCTTTTTTGTAATAAAAGAAGAGAGGGCCCTAACTCACTGGCAGCTGGTGACTCAGCATGACTCGTGGATTCCTCAGCAATGGCTTTTTCCAAGCGCACATCCCTCAGGTTCCCCATTGGTCACCGGGGAGACAGATCAGTCCTGGGACTGCAGAAAGGGAACTGACTAAGAAGTCCTGAGATTGCACCACGAGCTCAGCTACTTACAGGACTTAGAGGGGATGGCCATGGTATAGTGGGATCATGGGATTTGGAGGAAAAGGACTCAGTCTCAATTTCCTCCTTTGTGAAATGAGATGAGTGGGGAGAGACCAAAAAAAGAAAAAGAAAACAAACTGTTCACTACATGATTATAATGAACAAACTTCATCTCAGAGAAAAATTGAGAAAACATACCTTTTCTCCCTTCTTTGCATATGTGGAGGAGGATTATAGGTGTATAACAATATATGTGCATTTGGACTTGATTCATGCATGTTGGCTGGTTTTGTTGAATTCATTTTTTTATTCTTTATTATAACAAATGATCACTGGAACAAGGGAGGGAAGAGGAATAATAATATTCAGCAGTAAAAATAAAAGTGATAAAAATAAAAGATTGTTTAGAATGTTTTTTTAAAGAAAAAATAGGGTCATTAGACTAGATGATCCATCAGGTCTCTTTCTGCTCTATATCTGTCACTATTATTATTGTTATCTATGAACCTATTGACAATTCACTGTCTTTTGGCAATATGAGGGGATGGGTCCAGATCAGAAGATTTAGTTTTTTTACTAAGGTAAAATGGGATGCAGCTGGGAGAGCACACTGCCCTGGGGGTCAGAAGACATGAGGCAACAAGTCTTTGCCCCAGCCCAAAGTAACTTGCCCTGGCTGGGACTTAGCTTCTTTAGAATGGAGGAGCTCCCACTTTAACTATCGGGCTCACAGATATTTTTTGAGGAGAGCCCTTGGGAACCTCAAAATCAATAAAAATGTGCATTGTGGCTCTTCCTTAGGGTCCTTTCCAAAAAGATCCTAGAGTTCCCTTCCAATTGATCAACAAGCATTGTGTCAGGCATTTCCCCAGGCCATGAGAAAGAAAGAGCAAACCACCAATCTCTGCTCTCAAGAAGTTTATATTCTCTTCTATCTGGGCAAGCAACAAGTAGATACCAGAGTAGTAAGTACAATGTAGTAGCAGGCAAGGTTGGGAAAAGTCTCATGTAGGAAGAAAGGAAGGAAACAATCGTTTATTAAGCACCTACTATGTGCCAGGCATTTTACTAAGCCCTTTACAAATACTACCTCATTTGATCCTCACAACAACCCTAGGAAGTAGACGCTGTTATCATCCTCATATTACTGTTGAGGAAACTGAGATGGACATTAAGCCGTTAGCCCAAGGTCATACAGATTTTAAGTGTTTGAGGCTGGATTTGAACTCAGGTCTTTCTGACCCCAGCCTCCACATAGAAGATGACAAGTGGGTTGAGCTTTGAAAGATGTTCTAACATTCTCTGATTTACAATTATTATAATGATAATAACTAAATTTATATGGGACCTACTATGTGCCATGCACTTTAGAAATATCTTATTTGATCCTCACAACAACCCTGGAAGGGAGATGCCATTATTGTCTCCATTTTATAGTTGTGGAAACTGAGGCAAACAGAGGTTAAGGGACTTGCCCAAGGTCAAACAGCTGATAAATGTCTGAGTTGGAGTTCAAATCTTGACTTTAGTCTCATCATTATGGGCACTGTACCACCAGCTGCCTCCAGGGCACCATTCCTTGTCATTCTTTGCTTTTATGACTTCAGCCATTCAGTAGACTCTTACTGAATACGTGTAACCAACCCTACATTAGGCTGAGTCTTGGCTCTGTGGATTATCTTTAGTTTATCCTTTCTATAGCTTGTCTGAACGTAGTTGTTTGCATTTGGTCTCCCCCATCGCGTCCTGAGCTCCTTGAGAGCAGGGCCCCTCTTTTGCCTTTCTTTGTATCCCCCGCACTTAGCGCAGGGCCAGGCACATGGTAGAGGCTTAACAAATGTTTATTGATTGATGGGGTAGACAGCGACTTAAGTTTACGTAGTGGTTTACAAAGTGCTTTCGCAGACAGCCCCTCCTCTAATCAATCCGACTGCACTGAGCTAAGTAAGCACTGAATCTGTTATTTTCCCCATTTTGTAGAAAAGAAAACTGAAACCTAGGAGAGGATAAAACCAACAGATAACGATTCCATAGCTAGTAAGAGGCAATTGGGGAGGCTGAGGAGGGGCAGGGAGAGAAATTCAAACTGGAATCTTCTCGTACCTAGCCCAAGACCTTTCCATGGGCCCTCCTTTCCTGGGACTTACACTGCATTTGTGAAGCAACCCACTCCCTGTGCCTGGGAATGACTTGTTCCTGGAGAATCATAAACTGTAGAATTTTACAGCTAGAAGAGAACGTAGAATCATCACCTATAGAATGTCAGGACTGGGAGGGATCTCAGAGACCCAGAAAAGAATACCAGGGTGGGGAGGAACCATAGAATCATAGAACATGGAACATTAGAGCAGGAGAGAGGCCTTTGAATCATAGAACACAATTTCAGAGTCTTGGAACACAGATTGTCAGGGCCAGAAGGGCATCTAGTCCGATGACCTCATTTTACAGATGCCTGATGTCTTGTTAGTTAGTGGACAATTGGACACTTGGACCCAGATTTCCAAGCTCTGTCATACTCTTTTCCTTATGCCAACCACATCCCCATCCCAGCTGATGAACCAAGCCCATCCCCCTCCCTCCTTGCATCAGCTTCCTCCCCTTCCCCACTTAGGACAGGTGTGCTTCTCACTCCCACACCCCACCCCTAACACACACACACACACACACACACACACACACACACACACACACACACACACACACACACACACACACACATCCCTGGGTTTAGACAGCTTATCTTATTGGAAAACAAATAGCCCCAGTGACCCTCCCTCCCTGTTCAGCGTAGGCAGCAGGGACATGAAAGTGGAATTTTAAAATACCATCAGGGAGGGAGGGGGAGAGCTGCAAAGCATTCCCTCAATTCGCCTCTGAACGAGAGAGCTATGGGTGGTGGTGGTTTTTTTTTCCCCCAAGCTAAAAAGCATGTTTGGACTTGGAATTAGCAGGTGACTTACATGAGGGAGCATTGGGGTGGGAGTCTGGGCCTCCCCCTTTGTTTTGTTCCAGGTTATGCTTTCATAGTCAGTCAAACCCTCATCCGGGCCCACTACATTCAAGTCATTGCAGGGAGCCCGCAGCTCAGAGCCCGAAGCAGACGCTGTCAGGAATTTTGCCTCAGATAACCCGACCCACCATAGTTCTGTTTGGGAATGAAAAGGAATCCGAGTTTTCTTGGCTTCAGAACTTGTCTTGTTTGTCATGTTCTCCAATGTGAATCGTGGCCACCGTTTAGCATTATAATTAAGTACAATTTAGAAAAGGGGGGTGCGGTGGGGGGGAAAGCTGTCAGATCTGTTCAAGGCTCTTGCCAGAAACAGCTAAATGAACTTCAGCAGCACAGACAGGGAAAACAGGGATTTGTTTGAAACTTTCCAGCCGAATGTTCTTGTGCTGGTGGGAGGGAGGCTGGAAGTTCCTAGTTCTGGAGGGAGGGACTTGGCAAGGGGATGAAGGGGGTTAAATGCCAGCTCTATAGTGACCTTGGGTAAGTCATTTCCCTTACCCTGGACCTTGGTTTTCTCAGTTTTTAGTTGGACTAAAATAATCTTGATGGTCGATCCCTTCCCCTCTGTATAGGATAGAGAGTGCTACCTGTCTGATAAACAGGCCAGAAAGTCCAAGCATAAAGAATTCCCACCCCACTCCCTTCTCGTTGGAATGCCCTCCTGTCTGTCCTCTAAATACTACCTGCCATTCAAAAAGTCTTCCTCTAAGAAACATTCTTTGACCACTCCAGAGCCAAAGTGATCCTTCTTCCCAGTGATCTCCAATAATCCTTATTAGGTGTCAGCAGGGTAGGTTAGAAAGAGCCTCTGTCTGCTAGTCTGGAAGAGATTCGATTTCTGGTCTTCTATTATCAGTAAAAGAGTTGCGTGATCATGGGCAAGTCATTTCCCCCTAATTATGGACCTCAGTTTTTCCATTTGTAAAATGAATAGGCCAGGAAGTTCAAGCATCAAAAATACCACAACACCCCACACTCTTCTACCTGGAATACCAAAGAAGAGAAACTTTAGGTGTGTCATGACAATTATCTTGATGTCATCAGTCGTCTTGATGGTCAGTCTCTTCCCCTCTCTGGGCTATAGTGTCACCTGTCTGATAAACAAACCAGAAATTCCAAGCATGAAGAATCCCTACTATACCCTACTGGCACCTGAAATATTGAAGAAGAGAAAACTTGGGACAGGGGACCATAGATAATTGTGTTCAAGTATTTGGAGGGTTAGCATGCAGAAGAGAAATGATTATTCTTCTCCGCCCCAGGGGAGCAGAAGTCAGCCCAACAGGTAGTAGCTTCAGAGAAGTCTACTAGAATTTTATATAAAGAAAATTGTTCTATAATTCCAGTTATCCAGAAGTGAAACGTGACGTCTTAGGCAATTGTGGGTTCCCCCTTGCTAAAGGTCTCCAAGGTGACTTATCTGACAGGTTGGGAATTCTTGTTCAGATAGCGGTGAGCCTACATGACCTGGGAGCCCCTTCCAACTCTGAGATTCTGTGCTTCTGTGATTTTTAATTCTCATTTGATTTGTGGCAAAGCTAGCCTTGTATTTGAGCACTGGTTGGTTCAGAGGACTGAAGGATTGTTGCTTTCTCAGATGGTCACACAGAGAGGAGGTTTCCAAACCCAGCCTCAGAAAGGTTCCATGGCTAGTGGACCAATGAGGAAGATGGCGAAGGATGGGAATAGGTACTAGACCAAAGGGCCTTGGTATCTGCTGCAACTCATACCTATCTGTGCCCTTGATAATGAGGAGGGCAAAGGTGGTGTCATGTCCTCAGGAAATCTAAGCTGTTCTTGGTGTACCATGGCAGAGTAGCTTCCTTTACCACAGGGAACAGTCTAATGCTACTTTCCTTGGCCCCACCTACCTGGGCTCTCTGTAGTAAGGGAAGGCAGAGGTGTTGTGTTCTCAGATCACAGAGGTCCTGCTTTGACCCAAAGCAATAGGGGACCTCCAAGTCCATTATCTCAAATGAGATAATATTTGTAAAGCACTTTGTAAAGCAGGTGCCTGGCACATGATAGACACATAATATATGTTTGTTCCTTCACCACCACCACCACCTCTGCTATGATTCCCTTAAAAGACCAGCAGCTCAGGCACCTCCCCTGACCACCTGAGTGGATCAAGGAAACCAAGAGTCAAAAACACTTTCAAGCCTTTTGCTGAGCAAGTGAATATCCCAGTGAAGTCCTGCTTGATGTCATAGCCAGAAAAAAAGCATGAAAAATGAAAGCATGGCTCCTTTGTTTTTTTGCAGATTCTTCATGGATTGTCCATTAACAAACACTTTTCTGTCCTATTTTCACAGACCCAGGATCACAGCCTGTGAAGAGACCTACCAAGTAACAGTGTAGCTAGAAGAGGAAGGGTCAGGTAAGAGGAGTCCATCACAGCAGGCACCACTGTGCAACATTTCCCCTCCTGCCCTCTGCACAGAGCTTAAAAGACAACTAATGTGACCACAGACCCATGAGGGTAGGAGAGACTTTCCAAAGGCTGTAGCTGGAGAATTGGGGTTAGGGTAAAGGAGTCTGAGGCAGTTCTGAACATGGGTACAGGGACTTGTTTTGAGCCCTCTGTTCCTCAGAGTAATTTCCAACATTCCCAGACAAGGGAGTGGTCTAAGATCTAGGAGTCACAGCATTGAAAATGAAGCTGGAGGTGGTCCAGGAGACACAACCTTCTCATGCTACAGATGAGGAAAAACTGGTACAGCTCAGAGAGGAAGTCACTTGGCTAACATCACAAGGCAAGTTAGTGTCAGAGGGGATTCTAAAGCCCAGGTCTCCTGACTCCCAGAGAAAAAGCAAGGTTCTCCTCACAGTAGAATTTAGGTACCTGAGACTCACAGTATTTCAGTGAGTCAGAGTCTAAGTGTAGCGTCAGACTTCAGGATTTCTCAAATCCTCATCTCATGCCTGGAATGAACTCACTCCTCACCTCTACCCCTCAGGATCCTTCTTCCTTCAAGGTTTAACTCAGGTGCCATTCTTCCAAAAAACCTTCTCTGATTATCACTACCCCAGTCATTAGTAAGAGGACCTTAGGTTCTGCTACTTACCACCCATGAGACCTTGGATAAGACCCTTAACCTCACTAGGTTTTAGTTTGCTCATGGGTAAAATGAAACAATTGAATTCAGTAGCTTCTAAAGTTCTGTCTTGGGGGGTTTAGGTGGCTCAGTTAGGTGGAGTCAGGAGGACCTGAGTTCAAATTCATTCTCAGACATTTGACACACTTACTAGCTGTGTGACCTTGGGCAAATCACTTAACCCCAATTGCCTTGCCTTCCCCCTCCAAAAAAAAAAAAAGTTCTATCTAGCCTTAGATCTATGATCTCTTCACAAAATACTCTATATTTACTTATCTGTATCCATAAAAGCCAGCATAGGACCATGGAAAGGACATATTGGCTTTGTAATCAAAGCACCTGGATTCAAATCCTGTCCCTTGTCACTTTACCTCAGACTGCCTCCTCAGTTTGGAGGTAAATGGGTCTATCCCCTCATTTTATATATTAGCAGAAGGGAGGAAAGAGAAATCTTTACAGCTTCCTAACCTGTATAATGAGAGGTTTTTGGATTCCATGACTTCCGGGTTTCCTATGACCCCATGTTGCATCTTCCCCAGGGGGCGGGTTGCTACTTTAGCTTTGCCACTGTGTCCTCTATGGTTTCATAGGTCTCGGGTGTAAGATTCTAAGTCTAAAGTTCAAAAGTTAATTGATTCTTTAGGAGTAATTATGGGATTTCTGCTGTGATTCTCAAGCATTCATAAAAGTTATACAAGAAGCTTGTAATCGACTTTTGAATTGCATCATTTTCACTAACTCTGAGATCAGAATATGGCATCCTTCACTGAATGGAAATTTCTTAAGCAAGCTCCATTTCCCTCCCCCATTTCCCCACCCCTCCCCCCTCTGTGCTACCACCCTCTAGGTGTGGTATTTTTTAAAAATGGAAAACTCAGCCTCGTTTCTGTTTAAAGTGCCGATCATTTCTGGATGAGGTCTTACTGGAGAGGGCAGAGAGTATCTTTTTAATGGCAGAAAATTGAAAGGTGGGGTCTGGATACATGGCTAATCCCTTGCCTTGATTTGATTGCAATAAGTGAATTTTCTGTCATAAATGGGGCATAATCACATTCAGTCCTATAACCTCATTTCCAGTCATCTTTATTCATTGTCGTTTTTATTCCAAGAATTCCTTGGCATGTTTGAGGAGCTACTGAAGTGTTTAATAGCTGTTCAAAGTAACAACATGCGCTGTTTAGAGCTAAACTGAGGGGAAAATAGACTTAACCAGTTGGGTCATTATCTTTGTAAGAAATGTGTTTGCTTGGGACAGGGCATGAAACAAATTCGTCATATGGAAACAACCAATGCTCATTACATTCATGTCCAAAAGGCATCATGGAGAAAGAATCTTAGATTGAGGAGTTGGGTAGCCAGGCTTCTCACCTCTAGGCCTGCTGCTCATTCACAGGATAACCTTCAGAGATGTCCTCTCTGGTCCTCAGTTTCCTCATCTGCCAAAAATGGACAGTAAACACTACCCTTTCTCCCCCAGGGAGCTGGTTTGAGAATCTAATGATATAATTGAGGGATTCCTTTTGTGAACCAGAAAGTATTCTGTAAACTGTAAAATTCAATTTGATTTAGCAAACACTTAATGAGTACCTATTGCATGCAAGGCTAGAGAAGCAACTTGCCCTAGTGTAATGGATAGAGTGACTGCAGTCATGAAGGCTTGGGTTCAAATTCCTCTAATACTTATTAGCTACAGAAATAAGACCATCTACTTAGTTATAGATGGGATTCAAGCTACTACTGCTGCCCTGTGTGCCTGGCATTGGGCTAGCCACCGGGATTGCAAAGACAAAAATGAAATAGTTCCACAGTGGAGAAGTTGACATTGTCCTGGAGGTGGTATGTCTCATACATAGATAAATAAATATAAGGTAAGTTGTAAAAGAAAAGAAGAAATCATTAAAAACTGGGATGATCAGGGGAGATTTCACTGATGAGAAAATGAAACCTGATATGAGCCTCTAAAAGAGATAAGGCTTCAAAAAGGCTGAAATAAGGGGGAAAGTGCATTCTAGGCATGAGACATGGCTTGTACAAATGTTTGTAGGCAGGAGATGTGATACTGTTTCATCCTGAGTCTGGCTGGAACTTAAAGGTGCCAAAAGTGGAATAATGTGAAATGAGGCTGAAAAGACAAAGTAGAGAGAGATTTAGGGGGTTTTCCATGTCAGGTTGATAAATTTCTATTTTACCCTAGTGGTAATAAGGAGTCAATAGAGACTTTGGAGCAGGAGAGGGAACCAATCAGGACTATACATTAAGAAGATCATTTTGGCAATTTGGGGGAGACTGGATTAGAAAGGAGAGACTGGAATCAGGGAGAACATTTTTCATGCTATTAGAATACTGTGGGCCATAGGTGATAAGGGTCTAAACAAGAGTAAAACATGTGCATAGAGAGGAGTCAGAGTACGAAATCTTGTGGAGAAAAAATATCAACAAGATTTGGTGACTGACTGAAATATTAGGGGTGAGGGTGAGGAAAATATCAAGATTTGCTCCAAGGTTACACCTAGAAGGAATCCAGAGACTGAATCTTTTCTTCCCCTCCCCTTATTCTGAGGTAGCTTCATGTTGAACAAGTTACTTAGGACATGGACTTTAATTCAGAGATATAAATAAGCCCTGTTCACAATTCAATTCAATCAAAAAATGTTCTTACCAAGTCAAGGCACCACAGCCAAATGGGTTAGTTCCAAACCTACTCTGTAAATAATGAGTCCACAGGAAAGAAGTCAATAGACATAAGGAGATTAGGGATGGAAGAGTAGAAGACACTAAGGGTAAGCTTCTGGAGGAGACAGGAGGAAATAGGATCAAGGGTACAAATGGAGGAATTGGCCTTGACAAAGAAAAAAGTCACCTCTTTCTCAAAGATTTGATCAAAGGATGAAGGCAGATGAAGTGTAGGATGTGAAGGGGTCAAAGGTGTGGGGTAGGGGAGATGAGGGAGTTGACCCCAAGGCCCTGTCCTAGGCTCTCTTCTCTTGATTCTCTCTCACTAGTTGACAATGGATTTAATTATCATCTTTCTGTAGAGATGGTTCCCAGATCCATCTATCCAGTCCTAGTCTCTCTCCTGAGTACCAGTCTCCCATCACCAGCAACCTATTGGATATTTCAAACTGGATGTCCCAGAGACATCCCAAACTTAACTGGTATAAAACAGAATTCATTATCTTTTCCCTAAAACCCATCCCTTTCCTGGACTTCCTTATTTCTGTCAAGAACACCACCATCCCAATAATCTCCCAGGTTCTCAACTTTAACATTATCTTTACTATCCTTTTTCCTAAATATATGGAGCTATCAATATAGAGGAAAGAATGCTGGGTCTGACAGTGAAGGACATGAGTTCAAGATCTGGCCCTGACACATACTCCCTGTGGAACTCAGGGCAAGTCATTTAAATACCTCTCTAGGCCTTGGTTTCTTCATGTGTAAAATGAAGATGTTGGACCAAGTGACCTGTAAGGTCCCTTCCATTCCTATGATCCATTCATTTCCCACATTTTCTTATTTCTACTGCCACAACAATTTTGAATCTGACTCTCTCTTTCTACTCACGTGGCCTTCATCCTAGATTAGGCCCTCACTATCACTTATCTGGGCTATTGCAATAGCTTTCTTGTTGGTCTCTCCACATCAAGCATATCTATACTCCCATTCATCCAACACAGAACTGCCAAAGAGATTTTCCCAGAGCATAAATCTGACCATGTCACTCCCCTGCTCAATGAACGCTAATGTTTCTCTGTTGCCTCCAAGATGAAATGAAGTCTGTCATATAAAACCCTTCACAACCTGCCCCAACCAACCTTTCCAGCTTTACTGCCTATTAATAACTTTTGCACACTCTTTGGTTCAGCCCAACTGACCTTTCTTTTCTTTATATATGGTGCTCCATCTCTCATTTTCATACTTTTATGCTTGGAATGTACTTCCTCCTCCTCTGAAAATTCCTTATTTCCTTCTCACCTCTTCCTTCTGGTCTCAGCATAAGCACTACCTTCTTGATGAAGATTTTCCTCATCTCCCCATTTCTTAATGCTCTCCGTTCCCAAATTACCTTGCATTTATTTTGTATCTGCACCATATATGCTCATTTATGCACCTGTTGTTTCCCCTGATGGATTATAAGTAGCCTGAGGGAAAGTACTATTTCATTTTTATCATCGTATGTATCCCTAGAAACTGGTACATTATAGGTAACTCAGTAAATGTTTGTTGAACTATTGATTGATTTGATTTTCTCAGTCAAGTAGGAAGTAGAATGGGGCAACTTCTGAAAGAAAAAAGGAAACAGACATTTATTAAACACCTGATGTCTGCTAGGCACTGTGCTAAGCACTTTACAAATATGATCTCATTTGATCCTTACACCAACTGTGGCATGGGGATTAAAATCTCATTTTACAATTGAGGAAACTGAGGCAAACAAGTTAAGGGATTTGCCCAAGGTCACACAGCTAGGAAGTATTTGAAGCTAAATTTGAATTCAGTTTTTCCTGACTCCAGGCCCAGCACTCCATCCACTGAGCCACCTAACTGCCTCTACTAAGAAGTCTTAGGGGCTGTGGGGAGAAAGAAGAAGGTTTAGAACAGTCTTTTCTGGATATACAATAGAGCTGATAACAAAAGAAGAAAAGAATTTATACACAAAAGTGAGGCTTGGTTGAGATTAAATGACATGAACTTGTACTGGAACCAGTTGGAGTTAATGGCCTTTGGTAGCATGGGCATGAGAGAAGGCAAGTACAGGTTGTGGGTATTGACCCTGGGTAAAGGACTGATGGGGTATGAATAATGATAGAACCAGAGGCAAGGCATTCCAGGGTAGAAGACAACACATTAGTTGAACTGGTCACCTCAAAGGTCAAGACTGTAAAGAGAAAAAAGTGAGGCCAGACATGGGTTAAAAATTAGGAAAACAGAAAGGGATTGAGAGAATGAAGATCAGAGTGGGATGGAAATAAGATGAGAGGGAAAGAGACAGAAAGATAAGAGATATTTATCACAGAGGCACTTTTTGAGTTTAAGATTATGAAATTAGCATAGATGTAGGCAATAGTGAAGATCTAAGCCACCCCTGTAAGTGACTAAGGTGTAATAAACAGAGCTGAGGAGGCTGAGTAAGTGGGAGATCAGGGTGTTTGAGGAGATGTGTATATTGAAACAACCATGTCTAAGAGGGGAGGTAGTGGGAAACAGTGAGTTTGCAATCCAGGCACAGAATTCTTTGAGAAGGGAGGAGAGAATAACCTGAAGGCCTCTATATCATGGTAACAAGGACATGAATAAGATAATATAGACAGAGAGTAAACTTTGAAGGAGTTGCAAAGTGACGGAAGCAAAAGGGGATCTAAATATGGCAGTGGACACCAAGGAGAAAGCTCATTCCTTCTTCTGGCCCAGTGTGTCCAGCAAGGTGAAAGAAGGAGCAGCCTACACTGGAGAGGGTAGCAAGGGATGTTGTATCTTCTGGAGAGAGCCAGGTATCCGTGAGCTCCAAAAGATAGAAAGAAGGCGCGATGAAGAGTTCTAGAAAGAAGGGAAGCTGTTAACAATAGAATGGCAATTTCAGAATTTACATTCAACCAGACAAGCAGAGACTAAAATGTTTTGCAAACTGCAAATACTTTTGTAAACTCAAAGTCCTCCGCGAACTATAAATGTATTTGTAAATGTTAAAATATATTTAAAATTGTGATATGCAAAGGGGAAATATTATTATTATGCATCTTGTTTTCATCTTTTTCAGTGGAATTCAAATAGAAATGTCCCTGAGACAAATCATGATCTTTATTATTTAATATTTATCTAATTATATTTAATATTTAACTAAAATATGTTTTATATTTTTATAGCTATCACTCTTTAATATTTCATGTTCTGTGGACTATTGCATAAGTGGATTATATAGCTGTTTTTGCCAGTGAATTAAAAAGTATTGGGATGTAAATTGCTCTTGGGTAGGTTTACTGAAAGCATCCTCTTGGACAACTCTAATAGCAGACAGGATAATGTATGTCATCTTGTCCTCACATGACTTTGATTTCATCTGCTAATACTCTATATTTGGAAAGCTTTTTTGTTCCACATAGTTTTTACATTATGATTATTTGGTATGGCAATATCCAAAAATATTGCCTTTAAAGTGTTATGAATCAGTGGTATGTCCAGGTGATTATAGGCAACAGCCCTGTCTATGATAATGGTCTAGTTCTGGTATAGTCTATTAGTTGAATTCTTAAGGATATTTTAAGGTCCATACTTGCAGGATGGGGATTTGTCATCCGTTAGTTGATGAAAGATAGGGAACTTCTGATCTATAATTCTAGCTACCATGTGGTATCTTGCTAGGTATTCAATAGATAAGTACTAAATTTTTGTGGTCTGCCATGATACGTTGCATAATTTGTATCATCTTGCACAAACTTACCTTGATCAATAAATCAAGATTCTTTAAGCATAAACGTCTGTAGTTTATGGTGACAATGATTCTTAACTGCCCTCATAGATCCCACCATTTCTATAAATAAATCCATGGGACTCAGGCATTTGTTGACTCTTCTTTGTTGACATATTGTTGAATTAATTAATATGGATATTACCCACAGAGGGCCATTTGATCCCATTCTTGGATCTTGGTCATTTTATAAGTTGTGTCCAGAGGTAAACCACCTTCAGTTATGTTTTACAAATCCGACAGGGTGTATTTTCTGTAAACCTACTGATGATGGAGAAGTGATTCCAACTTGTTCCAAAAATATTTCTGTTTTTAACCTGTTACTCTTTAGTTTACAGTTTCCACCCTGAGTGGGCTTTTTTCTTATAACATTAAGTGGGCTTTTTTGAGAATATCTTCCATCTTTTACATTCAAGATTGTATTTCCAAAAGTGTACGTTAATACTGGCGTCACGTAGGTGGTATCTCATAAGTGTTCACTGCTTTAAATATGGTGGGGGGGGGGGGTTCCTATTGAGCTTTGAATTCAGGATGCTGTTCAGCCTCTTGATATACACAGCCACAGATATCTCATTGATGGGTTTATGTCAGTTTGTCTTGCCTGAAAGCACTCAAGGTATTTGTAAGTAATGCCCTACATCTTTTGATTCAAAGTGACCCCTGAATTCAAGCTCAGATTCCTCAATCTTTGTCTTTCCTGGGTGCGCATTAAAATTTTTGTAATTAATGAGTCCAAATGACACTTTGATGTCACTGCAGAAAGATTCCACCAGATGGAGTTTTAAAATCTGTTTTTCAGCGGACACATATAATTTGTTGTCATCCATGTACATCAAGTGATTCATAAAATGTTGTGGTATGACTCCCTCTTTAACTTGGAAACAAAACTCAGTTCCATTTAGGAGAGATGGCAGTGGGCTTAAGGCTAGGTAAAATCATAATGGTATGAAATTGTCTCCCTGAAAAAAATCACATTTTTTGTCAGTTGTCCTTGGTATTATTGTTTTGGTGGCATGTTGTAAATAGAGAATGGTTTTCTACATGGACACCAAATGCTCTAGTGTTCTCACAATACCTGGACGTATTTGATATATTTGCAATACGAGAATAAGCCATGGGTGTGGGACTAATCTAAAGGCTTTGCAATAATTAGTAAAGCAACATGGTAAAGCAACTCATTATTTGCCCTTTGTACCCCTGGGATTTGGGGGCATACCCTTTTTGCTCTTTAAGCAATATATTGTTTTATTTTGTTCATAGATTTTTAAACATTCCAACCTATGCATGCTTTCTATTCTTGTATACATAAAAAGCACATAAATACGTAATTTGCCTGTATTTGGAGATGTCACTGGTATTCTCATATTGTAGTAGAGAGAGGGACACAGAGAAAGATAGTCAGAAAACAAAAATATATTAGACATTCTAGATTCCCTTTCTCTTAAGAAAGGTGGAATTCAGCCTGTATTTGAAAGGCGGTTTCTAAGCTATGGTGCTAGGTGGTGCAGTGGATAGAACACTGGCCCTGGAGTCAGGAGGACCTGAGTTCATGTACAACCTCAAACATTTACTAGACATGTTTGACCCTGGGCAAATCATTTCACCACCCTTAATTTCCAAAATAGTAAATAATTAAAGAAGCATATTGCTAGTAACTAATGTCCCACTGTGAAGTCTTTGAACTAATAATTGTGGATTTTGACCAATGCCTCCACTTTCCAGTTTTACACAAAGGCTAGAGTTTCACTAACAGCCACCTCCTTCAATATGATTGTCCTCTATTCATTGTATGGACAGTGCTAAAGCTTTGTGTTTCACAGTTGAACCAACGTGTTTTTATTGTGTTGGACTTCTTGTGACCCTACAAATGGCCTGAAATTGTCCACACTTTTTTTTTAATAGAATCAAAGGGGGGGTCTGAATGTGGTAGATATTCTTAAAAGAGGAGGAATATTCTTTTCTCTTCTCTGATTTCTTTGCATCTCAAGTCACCATAGTAAAGCATTTTTAATTAATATTGAATTGCATATTTTTGTTTATACTTCTTTGACTACGTATCATCATTAAATTTTGACTTTTACTTAATAAGGTAATTTAGACATTTTAATATCCTTTTGTTTTCTGACTATATTTCCATGTTTCTCTTTGTATTACCTTTAATTGAGTGATATGCAGTTAACATTTTTCTATTATATATATTGGCTAAATATTGAGAATACATTATTAGTGTTATTGCATTCTTCTCATCCTTTTCTATGGTATTGAGCTAGAAATAGTCCTGTGAAAAGTCATTACTCTTTATTTAATTATTTTCTTTTTGCTACATTTTAAGTTCCAAATTGTCTCCCTTCCTTCCCCACTCTGCACTAGGGAGGACCACAATTTGATGCAGATATATTTATAACCATACTATGCATACTTCTCTTTATCAGTTCTTATTCTGGAGGTGGATAGCGTCTTCCTTCATAGGTCCTTTGTAGTTGATTTGAATATTTATAATACTCAGAATAGCTTAGTTGTTCACAGTTATTCTTTAAACAATGTTGCTGTTACTATATACAGTGTTGTCTTGATTCCGTTCATTTAACTCTTCATTATTTCAAGCAAGTCTTTCCATGTTTGTTAAAAATTAACCTGCTTCTCATTTCTTACAGCACAGTAAGGTTCCATCACAATCATATACTATAACTTGTTCAGCCATTCCCCAATTGATGAGCATGCCCTCAGTTTCTAGTTCTTTGCTACCACAAAAAGAGCTGCCATAAATACTTTAGAAGATACAGGTTCTTTTCCTTTTTCCCTGATCACCTCGAGAAACACACCTAATAGGGGGTATTTCTGGGTCAAAGGGTGTACACAGTTTTATAACTCTTTGGGCATCATCCCAGGTTGGATCAGTTCACAGTTCCACTAACAGTGTATTAGTGTCCCAATTTTTCCACATCCTCATACAACATTTGTCATTTCCCCCTCCTATAGTTTTAGCCAATCTGATAGGTATGAGATGATATCTCAAAGCTTTTTTGATTTGCATTTCTCTAATCCATAATGATTTTGAGCATTTTTTCATATGACTTTATATGGCTTTGATTTCTTCATCCAAAAACTGCATGTTCATATCCTTCGATCATTTATCAATTGAGAGATGACTCATATTCTTAGAAATTTGACAGAGTTCTCTATTTGAGATATGAGAACTTTATCCAAGAAGCTGTCTATAATATTTTCACTCAATTTTCTGCTTTCCTTATAATCTTGGCTACAATGATTTTATCTGTATAAAAGCTTTTAAATTTAATGTCATCAAAATTATCCATTTCACATCTCACAATGCTCTCTATCTCTTACTTATTCACAAATTCTTTTCCTATCCATAAGTCTGATGAGTAACAGATTCCATGTTCTTCTAATTTATTTACAGTGTCTGCCTTTATATCTAGGTCATATGTCCATGACTCTTTTATTTTTAATGGTGTACAAACTATTGCACTGGTGGAATTTTTTAACTGCCTTTTGTAATTAAATCTAAGTATCATTATATAAGCTCTTCCTCTGTAGGCTCACAAAAACGCCCTCAGCATCACTTCAGCAGCAGACAGGACAAGAGAGTTGACATGCACCTCATCCTGTTCCCCCATGATTCTGATCTTCTCTACTTGGTATATTTTGACAGCTTTTCTTTCCATATAACTTGGAGATTATGAGTATTTGTGAATATATGGAGACAGATATTATAAATGTTGCTCTTCAGATTTTTGTGGATCGGTATTATGTCCTGGTGTTTGCTAGCAATAGTTCAGTCTGTGATAGTAATCTAGTTTCAATACAATTTATTGGTTGGGTTCTACAGGATATTTTGAAGCCTTTGTTTGTAACATGGTCATTTGTTGTCTGTTTGTCCACAAAAGATAATGAACTTCTGGCATATACTTTGAGCCACTAGATCATGTCTTTTCTAGGTATTTCATTTGTTCTAAGTTTCTGCAACTTGCAATCATATGTTACACAGTTTCTACTATTTCCTCCTATAATCTATATTGATTCTATTATCACGATTGTTACTAGAAAAAGAAAAGGGAAGGGAAGGCCGATGGTCAAAAAGTAAAAGCAGATGTGAATAGGGACAAGGTCTACCATGATCTGGCCTCCATTCTCTCTGATGCCTTTTGGTTTGAAAGGTTAGGAAATAGTGCCCCCTATGTGTTATATTGTATCATGAATAGATAGATTAGTAAATGGAAGGATGGATGGGATGCATGGATAGATTGGATAAATGGACTGAGGAATGGATCGATGGATGGACCGATGGATAGAGATGATGGACAGTGCTTCTATGATATGGAAGTTCTATGATTCTAACTTCTCTTCCAGTTTTGGCATTTCTGTGTTCTAATATCTCTTACCTTTGACATACTATGTTGTATGATTTTAAGGTTCATTGTAACTTTAACATTCTATATTTTATGTTTTGAGATCCCTTTCAGGGACCTATGTGTATCCTATATGTCCTATGATTTGAATGTTCTTTAAAACTCAAAAATAATTATAACCTAAATTGATTCTTGAGTGGAGATTTCAAACCCCAAGGGAAATAGCTGAAGTGTTAGGGGAAAATCTCTATCTCTGCATACCTCATATTGCCCCTCGTAAACAATGATCACTGTCTCTACATGTTGACGTAGCTCAGGGTGGAAATGAGATCCAAGTATAGGAAACCTAATGCAGTAGTTGAAAGAAGCACAGGCTTAAGGAGTAAACCTGGAGGAGATGTCTTGAGTCAACTCTAAAAAATAAGAGAATGCAGAACTGGAAGGGACTTTAGAAGTGTAGGACATGAAGTGTTAGGAGTGGAAGGGACCTAAAAGGTAGCAACAGAGGAAGTGGAAGTTGATCAGTCTTAAAGAATGGGTTGGATTTGGAAGGGCAGAAAAGATGGGAAGCAGGACATTTGAGTAAGGAAGCATATGCCAGAAGTTTTCTGATATTAATAAGGTTATAATCTAGCTTATGGAGGGGAATAATAAGAGATAAGGTTAGAAAGCCAGGTAGAGTTAGATTTTAGATACATTGCCAGGATTAGGAGTTTGGATTTTATCCCAAGGACCAGAGGGAGTCTCTGAAGGTTTTTGATCAATGAGTAGTTTTAGGAAGATTGTTCTGGCACCTATGTTAAAGATAATTAGGTCAGGGAAAAGACCAAAGACAGGGAGACATATTAGAAGCCTAGGCAAGTGGTACTGATGGCCTTAAGTAGGGAGCTAGATATGTGGGTAGGAAAAAGGAAATGCATGAGAAAGAACTAATGGATAACTTTGCAACAGGTTATACACACTGAGAGTGAAGGAGAAGGAAGAATCAAGGATGATTTTTTTCAAAGCTAGGTAACTTGGAGAATGCCGATGCTCTCGACAGAAACAGGAAAGTTGAGAGGACAACTGAATTTAGGAAGGATAATGATTCATTTTATTCTGGACATAATGAGTTCGAGATGCCAACAGTGCATCCAAGTGAAGATGTCCAGCAGGCCATTGAAAACTGAGAATTCAGAGTTTATAGAAATGATTAAGGATGCAGATAAAGACCTGGGAGTCCTTTCATCTCACAGAGATTCATGGAGGTCTAAATTGCTAAATTTAGATCGAGCCCAACCTCCTAATTTTCTAGAAAGAAAAACTGAGGCCCTGAAAAGTGACAGTTGTGAGACTCAAGCTGCAGCAGCATTGAGTGGTGAAAAGTGGGCCAATTTGGGAGTCCAGTGAACTAGGGTCAAAGCTTGGATCTGACATGGGTGTTACCTTTGTGCTCTTGGGTGAGTCAACCTCTCTGAGTCTTCCATTTCCTCCTCTTTTTTAAAATAAAGAGGTGGAAATAGATAACTTCTCAGACTCCTTCCAGCTCTGTCAATGAGCTTATTCTTCTAACTCCATATCCTTTTTCAGGGCACTAGGGTATTTATTCATGGATGGATGCATGAATGGAATCTTTAGCTTATACAAGCCACTCATCTGTCAAACAACTTAGGCTAAGAAAGAGCTAACCTGATCATTGGAAGGGGAGGGGGAGGGGAATGGTTTGCAGACAATTTTTGGTTGATCTGTATTCACGTAATTTCTAATGCCTATTGTCCAGAAGTTTTTTCCTTTAATTTTTAAGCCCATGTGTATTTTAAAGGAAATTCAATCTGTATGTTTCTGATTCATGTACACTTTAATCATTACACTGCTATTTTGTAAGAGCCATTTGAAGTCCGGGAAGTCTTTTGATGCTGTTTAAAAGGCTTTTAATAAGCATTTTAATCCTTTTTCTCTTAAAAACAGGAAGTGATAGTTTGCCAGTAGTTTAGAAAAAAAAAAATTTCAGCACCAGAAGGTCCAAGTTTGGTTCTAAACTCCAACCCTAGGAGTTCTCAGGGGCTCCTAATCCCAGACAGATGAGAAGGTCTATGCCCAGCTCCAGCTCCAAAATCCTACTCTTCAGAGAGGAGTGATGCCTCCTCAACGCCAAGGCCCCTTGAATTTGCTGTTTCACTGGCCTAGCTTCACAAGGGAGTGCAAGTGGCCTATAACCTTACAATCAATGTTTTGAGGAGGTTAGAATTCCATTCCCCTGCCTCCAAATTGCCCCGCTACTTGCCAGAGTCTCTGAAATTTCACCATTGAATACTATGGATCTCTATGCTGTAGGCTTTCAATGGGTTTTCATTTTGCTTGTCTTCAGAGAGTTTCTTCTATCCTTCTATTTTGTACAAATAAAGAAACTGAGGCCCAGAGAAATTGTGACCTTCCCTTCCCCACTTTGTAGCAAATAGCAAAGTCAGATCCTCTGAGCTAGAAGGGCCTTAGATTCATAGAACGATGCAGTCACAGGATTTTAGACCTTAAAAGGACTTCTTCCCTCTTTCTTTTTTTCTTTCTTCTTCCCTTTCTTTGTTCTTTTGTTTCCTTCTTCCCTTTCTCTTTTTCTTTCTTTCCTTACTTCCTTCTTTCTTTCTCTCTTTTTCTTTCTCCTAGAACCAAGACTTCATTGCATTATAAGTCTACTGGTGAGAAATTTTCTCCACCACACAAATCACCACTTTCTCTCCAACTTCCAGTCTTGTCTCATTGTCTGGGGGCACTAAAATATTAAATGACTTCCTCAGGATGACACCACCAGTCTGGTGTCAGAGACTGTACTTAGCCAGCTCTCCCTGACTCTAAGACTGGCTCTCTCTCCTATTGCATTCTAATCCTCTTCTTTTACAAAGAAGGAAGAGAAAGACCTGCAAAGAGAATGCTGAAGGTCACATATCAAGTCAATGGCAAAGTGAAGGCCACTGAGGGATATTTCAGGCCTTGGGGGTCACTGCCACTCCCTCTCTTTAATTTGGGAAAGAGAAAAGAGTCACCCTACTATCTGTCCCAACACTACTGGGTCTCTAGAAATGACCTCTTACATGAAGATGTGGGAATTTAGCACACTTATATATTTATTATATTTTATATATATATGTATGTATGTATGTATGTATGTATGTATTTAATTATTTAACCCAAAAAGAGCAAAACCAGAGACAGACAGACTTGGAGAGAAAAAGATCTACTAGGTGAATAATAATGGTTTACATTTAGATAGCACTTTCAGGTTTACATGGTACTTTCTTCTCAACAATCCTGTGAGGTAAGCAACACAAGTACTATATTATCCCCATTTTACCACTGAGGAAGATGAGGTTTAGATACTTTAAGTCATTTATCTCTAGCCCATGCTTTTAAATGTTCTATCAATCAAAGATGAAGGCATAAGAGTCCACACTTCTCCAACTCACAATGGATGTGACTCTGGAAGGGCTAAGTAACATTTTGGGTGTGGTATAAAAATATTACCATTTACAAGACACTTTATTATTGAAAGAGGTCTTTACAATTTACAAAGCACTTTCATATCTACTATCTACATCAGACTCAAGAGAGAAGCAGGCAAGAGTTTCCCATTTGACTGATGAAAATGAGGCCAGGAAGAGGAAGAACCTCACATAGACTAGCATTGTTAGGACTGAAAAACAGGGAATGGGAACACCTGACTCTGCGGGCATGACTCTTTCCTTAATGCCAGATAAACTTTCTCCCTGGTTTTTTTCTCCTACATGGGGGGCAACCTCTTTCCTGTAAAAAAAAAAAAAAAATGGATGTGTCAACCTGTGTTTTCTTCTGTTTTTCATCAGTGACCTTTCTGTTTGCCTGGCAGGGGTAAGGATTCCATTCACAAGGGAGGAGAGAAGGGTCACATTTCCCAACGCAGCTAAGGGGCGGGAGAGGACTTTGGCCCCGGCCTTGGTTCCTGCACCCTCACCTTCTTTCATTCAAAATTACTATCTTCAGATTGTGTCAACATCTGGCTGAGTTGACTTTAGCTGATTTTTTTTTTTTAAACCTGGTGAGCTTAAATTTCTAGTAGCAAATGATTAAAACTACTTTTAATTTACTCAAACGTTTGCTTCATCATTATTACTGATGAAGCAATTCTGTTTAGTCTGTGTCCTGAGCACCCTCTGGGGGTCCTGCCCACACTGTGGGAAAAAGGGAAGAGAAGCCTGGGAAGAGGAGGTATAGGCCCCACCATCAAGAGCTCCCATACTGTAGAGGAAGGTCAGGCGTGGAAATAAATAGGCAAGAGTTACCAAACCAATACAGAAGTTAATACAGGGCAAAATTTAGCATAAGGGTCAGCTAGGTGGCTCAGTGGATAAAGCACTGGCCCTGGAATCAGAAAGACTCACCTTCCTGAGTTCAAACCCAGCCTCAGATACTTATTAGCTGGGTGACCCTAAGCAAGTCACTTCACCATATTTGTCTCCATTTCTTCATCTGTAAAAATGAGCTGGAGAAGGAAATGACAAATCACTCCAATATCTTTGCCAAGAAAACTCCCAACAGGGGATTTTCAGGAGCCAAGATGACAGAGTAAGCAGTAAATTACTATAATTCTCCCATGTTCACCTCCAAACAACAATAAAATAGTTCCCTGAAACAAACCCTGGAACAGTGGAACCAACAAAAAGATGGAATAAAATAGTCTTTTAGCCCAAGAAATGTGAAAGATCACCAAGAAAAGTCTGTCTCACTCGAGCAAAATAGGAGCACAGTCCAGGATAGGAAGCATCCCAGTAAACCAGCAGCAAGCCTTAGCTCAACAAACCAGTGGGAGATCCTGAGCCCCAGTGTGGTAGAGCAGGCAAACTTCAATACCAGGACCCCTACATGCCTCGGCATAGCCAGGGGAATGGGAAGACTGTAGCTCCAAGAACCTCCAGGTGCTTCAGCATAACCATGGGCAAACAAGCAACTTTCAGTGGCCAGAGAGCCATGTGTTTCAGTATAACCCTGGAGAAATGCAGAAACACCCCATCAGCCTCAGCACAGGCCAGACAGCAGTACTAGGACCCTGACTCAGTACCAGATAAGCTTCTAGACACCTATGGCCTCCAGCAGGAAGGGCAGACTGGCGGAGGTGATAGACAGAAGAAAAACACTGGTGAGAACGGAAAGAGTGAAAGGAGAGAGAGGACAAGCAGGAAGGAAAATAGGATGGAAGGAAATACCCAGTTAGTAACCATAACTGTGAATGTGAATCGGATAAACTCTCCCACAAAACAGAAGCAGATAGCAGAGTTGGTCAAAAACTAGAATCCTATAATATATTGTTTACAAGAAACACACTTGAAGCAGAGTGACACACAGAGTAAAGGTAAGGTGCTAGAGCTTATGTTTCAGCTAAAGTACAACAAAGCAGGGGTAGCGATCCTGATCTCAAACAAAGCAAAAGTAGACCTAAGTAAAAGAGATAAGAAAGGAAACTACATCTTGCTCAAGGGTATCAATACTAACCATATGTGCACTAAGCGGTATAGCATCCAGTTCTTAAAGAAGTGGAGTGAGTAAAAGGTTCTTGGCCAAACAAGAGATAGAGAACATTAGGAAATGTAAAATAAATCATTTTGGTTATGTTAAATTAAAAAGCTTTTGCACAAACAAAACCAATGCATCCAAGATTAGAAGGAAAGCAGAAAGCTGGGAAATAATGTGTACAGCAAGTGTCTCTGATAAAAGGCCTCACTTCACTAGTACATAGAGAACCAAAGTTATAAGAATACAAGTCATTCCCCAATTGATAAATCGTCAAAGGACTTGAATAGGCAGTTTTCAGATAAAGAAATCAAAGCTATCTATAGGTATATGAAGAAGTGCTCTAAATCACTTTTGATTAGGGAAAATTAAAACAGTTCTCAAGTACCAATCTCATATCTATCAGACTGGCTAATATAACAAAAAAGGAAAATGATTAAGTTGGAGAGGATATGGGAGAATTGGGACACTAATGCATGGTTGGTGGAGTTGTGAACTGATCCAACCATTCTGGAGAGCAATTTAGAACCATACCCAAAGGATAATCAAACTGTGCATACCCTTTGATCCAGCAATACCACTACTAAGTCTATATCCCAAAGAGAGCATAAAAAAAGAAAAAGGACCTACATGTAGCAGCTCTTTTCATGGTGGCAAAATATTAGAAATTGAGGGGATACCCATCAGTTCAGGAATGGCTGAACAAGCTGTGATATATGAATGCAATGGAATACTATTGTGAAATTAGAAATTATGAACAAGCAAATTTCAGAAAAACCTGGAAAAGACTTGTGTGAACTGATGCAAAGTGAAATGAGCAGAACTAGGAAAACATTGTATACAGTATCAGCAACACTGCGTGATAATCAAGTATGAATGATTCAACTCTGCTCAGAAACACAATGATCCAAGACAAGTACAAAGGACTCATGAAGGAAAATGCTATCCACATCCAGATAAAGAACTGATGGACTCTGAATGCAAATCAAATCATACTTTTTTCCCTTACTATCAAATTACCTACCATTTTTGGAAGAGGGGAGGGAGGGAGAGAGAAAGAAAAATTTGGAACTCAAAGTCTTGCAAAACTGAATGCTAAAAATTGTCTGACATGTAATAGTGGGAAAAAAATATTATTAAAAAAAAAAAGAAAACCCCTAACAGGGGAATGAAGAGTCAAACACAACTGAAACAACTGAACATTAACAATTTTAGCATGACTATATCTCAAGTCTCCTTACTATACCAATGAAATCACCAGTCCTATAAAAACAAAACAAAATGAAATCTTAAAATATTCTCGATAAGGAGAGGAAAGAAAAGAACTCAGGAAAAATAAAAGACATCAATAAAGAATGATGCCCTCCCTCTAAGGTAACTTAAATGCATCTGTAAATTTTTCTCATTAAAAATTGTATAGCTGTGTAAGTAGGTATGTGGGTTATTACTATTGTCTTGTTAGCTGATTTTGTTGTTTGGTTTGGTTTGTAATGACAAGGTTAAATACTTTTTTCCTCATTCCTTTGGTATCCTCCCTTCTTTCATTTATCAGAAGAATCATTCCCTCAGTACCCTCAAAACTATGTCATCACTAGAACAGCCTTCCTCTACATGTATTTGGTCTGTCCCTGCTTTTAATCCATATTTGTTTTCCTTGGTATTATTTTCACTTCCCCAGGCAGCCCAACATCATTTTACATAATTTACTCTTTCTTCTGCCAGTCACTGTATCCTTAGGCAGAGCTCACACTGGCAAAGGTCCTCCTCCCAGTCTGGATGACACAGTCAATCCGTAAAGCTGTGTTAAACTCTGCCTGGGTTCATGGGAGTATGCAAAGCGTGGAGATTACAAAGACAAAAAGGAAATTGTTCCTGCCCTTGAGGGGCTTTGGTTAGTTGGGGAAGGAAATCTTGCTTTAGAGATGAGGCTTCCCTAGCTCACATAAGCTGAAACATCTCTTTTCTACAGAGACATTCCTGGTCCCTTGGTTCCATTGCATTGTCAAAGATTTCTAGTCTACTTGACCAGTATCTTTCTCCAAACTGTACCATCAATTCCTAACACTTCTCCAAGGCCCACATTATAAAACTCTTTTAATGTCCAACCATAGCCCTTCCTTTGATGATATTCTATTTTCTATTATATTTATATAATATATATTGGCATATTCTATTCTATTCTACGTTCTGTTTTTGAAACACTCCCAAGTAACTCAAACCACTTTCTCTGTATCATAATCTCAGAGCTGGAAAGAACCTTAGTGAGGATAAAATCTAATGACCTATGCTGGACAGAAATTCCCTCTATAGTATTTTTGATGAATATTCTACTTCTGCTTGAATCCCTCCTGTGATGGAGAGTTCACTACTTCTTTTTCAGAATGGCATAACATATAGAGTATTGAATTTAGGACATATGTTCGGATACTACATCTGCCACTTATGACCTGTATGACCACAACTGGGCCCAAAGCATTTAAAGTCTCTGAGCATCAGTTTTCTCAAATCTACTATGAAGTTTTGGATTATATATCCTCTAAGTCTCCTTCCAATCTAAATCTCCAATGCCATAATCCTTAAACACCTCATTCAACTGTTGAACAGCCACAACTACTCATTCTTCAACTGACCTGAAATCTGTCCGCATCTCTCCTAGCTTCCCCTTCTGGAGACATGAAGTGCAAGTCTAGATACAATAATCCTGTGTTAGAGCAGGAAGGGACCTCAGAAGGGAACAAGTCCAGCCCCATCATCTTACATAGATGAGGAAGCAATGGCTCAGAAAAGGAAAAGAACAGGAGTGCCCTGGGTCCCCTAGCTGGAAAGCATAAAGTTTAAGTTTTAAAGCCAAGTCTCCTGACTCCATGTCTAGATACTTTCCATTAGACCATGAGATCCTTGAGAGCAGACCATCTTTTACCTTTCTTTGTATCCCCAGCACTTAGCACAATACATGACATGTAATAGGAGTTTAATAAATGTTTGTTGACTGACTTTCCTCTACTTCACACTTGCCCTACCTTAACAGTCTAGAAGATTCTTTCAGATAGCTGGTATGCTCCCTCTAAGTCTTCCTATATATCCTTACTTGCCTTAAACCATCTTCATCTAGCACAGTTTTAAATCCCATCAACATCCTCATTGTCTTGTATGTGCTTAACTTCTCAATACCATTCCTACCAATAGCTTATATTTATCTGATGATTAGGAGACAGCTAGGTAGCTCAATGGATAGAGTGCTGAGTCTGGAGTCAAGAAAATCTCTGAGTTCAAATCCATCCTCAGAAATTTACTAGCTGTATGATCCTGGGCAAGTTGTTGTCTTAACCCAATGGAGGAGGAAATGGCAAATGATTCCAGTATATTTGCCAAGAAAATTCCTTGGACGGTACTGGTACGCTGACTGATCCATGGGATCACAAAGAGCTGGACACCACTGAACAACAATGATTAAAATTTATAAATGATTTTAGTAATAATATTTGTTGTTGTTGTTTAGTCATTTTAGTCAATCTCACTCTTTGTGACCCCATTTGGGGTTTTCTTGGGCAAAGTACTAGAGTGGTTTGCCACTTCCTTGTTCAGCTCATTTTACAGATGAGGAAACTGAGGCAAACAGGATTAAGTGACTTGCCCAGAGTCACCCAGCTAATAAGTGTCTGAGGCCAGATGTGAACTCAAGTCTTCCTGACTCCAGGCCCAGTGCTCTAGCCACAGCGACATACAGCTAATATTTTATAACACTTTAAGGTTTTCAAAGGGCTTTACAAATTCATTTTATTCTCCCAACAACTCTGGGAAGGAGGTGCTATCATTATCCTCATTTTACAGATGAGGAAACTGGGCAAGGAGACATTAAACGACTTAACCTAAATTTATACAGCTAGTAAGTGTCTGAGGCAAGATTTGAACTCGTCTTCCTGACCACAGATACAGCACTCCACCCACTGTGCCACCTTAACTGCCTCCTTTATTTAAGAAAGCATCTCAGAATCAAAGATTTTCAACTGCAAGGGACCTTAGGGGTCATCTAGTTCAGCCCCCTTATTGATTAGGAAACCAAGGCCCAGAGGAATAAAGTGATTTGCTCTAGGAAATACAGGAAGTAATTGGCAGAATTGGGATTTGAACACAGATCTTGGACCTCCAAAACCTGCACCCTGTCCATTGTACCATGTTGCCTGGATTTTATCTGATATTGGATTATTACTTCCATTTTACTGTAGAATAAGTAACTCCCTTCCAGAGTCACATAGAATTTCCTGTTGACTATCAGGTCATCTCTCTGTTTCCTGGATTTCTTCATATGAGTATATTTTCTTAATATATGATATCATTCTGCCCCATCCCTCTTATGATAGTACCAGGAAATAGCAGAGCTGGAATTCAAACCCAGATCCCCCTAACTACAAATTCAATGTTCTTTCTAATAACACCATACTGTCTATTAAAATCAGATGTACAAAATGGGATATCACATTGCAGATGGGAAATATGGCGTCACTGGAGATTAAAAAAAAAAAAATAAAAGCAAGTCTCCCAGGGCCAACTCCAACAATAATGGAACTCTAGCTCTCCTGTGAGTAAAGAAGCTTAGGGGGCGGGGAAATTCTCTTGGCAGCCCAGCCCAGGAGGAAATGGGGTGTGATGGAAAAAACGTTGGCCTTAAAGACAGAAAGAAGGCTTTGGTTCTAAGCAATATGCCTTCTAGCTCTCCCATTGCCTCATGCTCAGTTTTACCTTCCCTCCCCTGCACTCCCATGTTGCTCAACTTCCCTCTTCTGACATCAGACATTCTCCAGTCTTTCTAATGAGTTAATAAATCTTTACATTTCCCCAACAGCTCATTGTTTTTGTCTGGAAGAGGCCTGGTCCAGAGCCTTCCTAGAAGAGTTGTGGAAGGAATGACCCCCCTGAGAACTGAGCCCTTGTGAGCCCTCCAGCCTCAGCCCCTGCCCCAGGCCCATGGGCTAAGGGTTGACTGATCACCAAGAGGCTGTGGAAAAATCAGTGAATGCCCGTTTCCAGGAAGATTTCAAAGTATTATTTTTTTTTCTCCCAAGAATCAATGCGAATTTCCTCGAATTCTTCTCCATTGACTTAAATACAAGGGTGAAGACAGGGGTGAGATCCAGGGCAAAAGACCCCATGAGCTCCACTCTCTCAAGTGTTCCTCACCACCACCACCCCTGGGAATTCAACAACTAAATGGTCCTGAAGAAGCCACAAAAAGAAATCCAGATGTGGATTCGAGGTAGGAGGGGACAGAAAGGGCCAATGTGCCCCCACCCCCCACCTCCACCAAAGGCCAACACACATAATTAGGACAGCAGCAGAAACAATAGTGGCAGTGATAATTCCCATTTTTATAAAACTGTGTTTATAAAATGCTTTCCTCATAATACTCTTGTAAGAAAGACAATGAAAGAATCCTTTTCCAAGTGAGGAAACTAAAGGTCCAAGCTGGTAAGGTGTCTCGTCCAAGGTCATTTAACTTTTAAATGTCAGAGTAGGAACCTGACCTGTCTCCTGACTCAAGACAAGCACTTTTTTCGCTTAGCCTGACTGCCAGTCTGCTCTGCTGGGAGCTGCATCCTGGCTCATCCTTCTAGAGACAACCCACTCCTCCCACTTTAACCCCTTCCTCACCCACACAATCAGAATCACAGTTAATAACATCACAGATCACAGAGTTATAGCTGGAAGGGACCTCAGAGGCCATGTAGTCTGGCCCTTTTACAGGACAAATGAGGAAACTGAGGCCCAGAAGTTTAAATAAATTGCTCAGTCACATGACTAACAACTGGCAGAAATATCAGAGGTAAGATTTGAACCCATGTTTCTTGACAGAATGAGACCTGAGTCTAAACAATAATTCACATTTAATCTAACTGAGAATAGATTCTTAAACAAGCCTTTCTAATTTAGATTGTGAACTTGTGGGATTGGAGTTAGCAACAAAGCCAGGTTAGTTTGTCTTTTCTATCCCTGAAGGCTCCTAAGTACTTCTACTACTCTTCCTGCCAGGTGGGAGCACCTTGTCCCAAGAGAATAAAGAAATGCTTTGAAAAAACACCTTCTTGAAGTTATTTTTTTTTGATAGAAAGGGAACATAGTGTGGTAGAAATTGTATTGAAGTTGTCAGAAAACCCCAGTTCTGCTACTTACTACTTGTGACCTTGGACAATTCACTTAACCTCTCTTGGAGTCATTTCCATCTTGTAGGAAAGTATACTACAATTCTCATATTCAGTAACACCATTAAAATCTTACAACCCAAAATAAATTCACATTTGTAGAGTATGTCAGAATTTACAATTGTGTTTTCTTCACAACAGCCCTGTGAGAAATCTTAACACAAATATTACAGTGCCTATTTTACAGATGAGGAAATTGAGGAACAGAGAGGTGATAAACACATCTGGGAAATGTCTGAGCTGGAATTTGAATGCTCATTTTCTCATTCCTATACTAGTCTAGTACTCTATCCATGCCATTGGGCTGTCTGCCCTATAACTAAAGTCTAGAGTATTTGTAATGTAAAAATGGCCAGATAGGATTCTGAGTAGCGTCCCCATAGCGAGCTGCACTCTCCGCCCTTCCTCCCCGGCCAGAGGACAATCGGATAATAATCTTGGGCCTCATTCAGATTGAAGGGAGGGAGAAGATCCCTTGCCCAACCAAGCAGCTTGACCATCATCTCAAATCCACAAATCAATAGGAGGTACAGATAAGTCAGGCTGAGACGTGATTTTTATCCATGTCACAGGAAGTGTGACTCACTGAACTAATATTGCTCCATAGGAGTCTTTGTGATGCATTTACAATTTGTCTCTAACCAGAAGAGATCTCATAGTGGAAACATCTCTGGATTTGGGGTCAGGGAGACCTTAGCTTGAATCCTCTCCTCTTTCAGATACTTATAAGCTGTGTGACACTAGGCAAAGTTTTCTCATCTGTAAAATGAAGAGGTTAAACTCCATGACCTCTAAGGTCCTTACCAGCTCCAAATTTTCAATCCTATGAATGTGCGGGAGGGTAAAAAGAGGAAAGAGCCCAGGATTTGGGAATGAGACACTCAGTTCTGATCCCTATATTAAGTTTCCCCTCTGATACTGGCCAAGTCACATCCACCATTTAAGACTCAATTTCTTCTCTTGTAAAATGAGGCGATTGAACTAAATGGTTTCCACAGTCCCTTCTACTTCCAACAACCCATGCTCTAAAATACCTCCCTTAAGATTTAGGGGATACATGATCTTCTACTTTATAATTTCTTTCTCTCTACTACTTCTGTTTTAGGACACCGCCATCTTCCTAGTTACCTGAGCTTGCCACCCTAAAGTCACCCTTTGTTCTTGTCACTCCCCATTTCAATTATCTTGCTGTTCAGTCATTTCAGCTGTGTCTGGCTCTTCATGATCCTCATTTGGGGTTTCCTTCGGCCATTTCTTTCTCCAGCTTATTTACAGACAAGGAAACTCAGGCAAATGGAGTGAAGTGACTTGCCCAGGGTCACACAGCTAGAAAGTATCTGAGGCCAGATTTGAACTCAGGAAGATGAGTCTTCATGATGCTCTATCCACTGTACCACCTAACTGCCTCTTGCCTAATCACCTATTATGTCCTAGGAGTTGTACCTCTTGAAACCCTATATTCACCTCAATTCCCATTACCATCATTCTACCAGGTTTCCATCACCTTTCATTTGAACTCATAGCTTCCCAGCTGGTTTCCTGACCTCCAGACTCTCTCTTCTCCAGTCTATCTTGCACAGTTTATTGGAGTATTCTTCCAAACACATGGCTCTAACCATGTCACTCCCAGCTCAAAAACTTCCCCTTCCCAAGGGAGACTTCCCATTGCCAAGATGATAAAATACAAACTCCTATGACTAATACTAAAGGACCTCCTAAAACTGACTTCCACCTATCTTTCCAATTTTATCTCATTTTTCCTCTCCACACCTCTGCACCAGGTATCCTGGTCTATTTGGTGTCCCTAGAACAAGAGCTGTGCTCTCCCTCCTGCTCAAACTATTTCCTGTGCCTGGAATATACTCCTCTCCTACTTTGACTCTTAAATCAGAGAATCTCTTTTTTGGAAGAGACTTGAGAGGAAAACATCCAACAAGGTACTAGTACAGGGAACCCTTCTACAACATGCCCAAGATTGGCCACTTAGCTTTTACCTGAGTGCCTCAAGCGACATGGAGCCCACTACTTTTCCTGATGTGACTCATTTGATTTGTATTCATAGGATGATAGATTTAGAATTGGAAGAGACCTTAGAGGATTTCTAGTCCAAACTACTCATGTGACACATGATGAAACTGAAATGCATCAGTAGGTTAACTGATTTGACCAAGGTAGTCTGAGAGGTGGGATTTGAACACAGGTCTTCTGACTCCAGAAAAACTATTTCATGCAAGTCCTCCGATTCCAGAAGCAATGTTCTTTCCATTGTATTTTTACACTTTGTTTTATTGATACTTTTTGTTATATCACATTCATTTCCAAGTATTTTTTTCTTCTCTCCCCTGTCAACCATTGCTCGTAACAAAGTTAAAACAGGGGGGTGGGGGGGAGGAGATGGAGGGAGAGACGCAGTTCTGCAAAACCAACACATCAAACATGTCTTTTATTGTCTTCCATTTGCATTGTTGTAGATTTTGTGTATTTTTGTGTATTTTTCCTGGTTTTGCTTACTTAACTCTACATCAGTTCATATAATTTTCCTACGATTCTCTGAATTCTTCATATTCATTGTACCTCATGGCACAATAATATTCTATTACATTCAAAGACCATGTTTTCTTTAGATATTTCCCAATCAATGAGAACCTACTTGTTTCCAATTTATTGCAGCCAGACACCAAGCATTTATTAGGTGCCTAGTAGGAGTCAGAAACTATACGGAGCAAAGGGATACAAAGAAAGGGAAAGCCAGTCCCTTCTCTCAAGAAGTTCATGGTCTAAAGGGGAGAACAACATACAAACGTGCAAACAAAATATGTACAGTATGAATTAGATATGATTAATGGAGGGAAGACAATAGCATTAAGAGGGATCAGGAAAGGCTTCTTGTAGAAGGTGAGATTTTAGCTGGGATTTGATGGAGGAAACCAAGGAAGCCAGAAGGCAGTGATGATGAGGAAGAGCATTCCAGGCATGGAGGACAGCCACTGAAAATGCACAAATCTGCCATGAATATTTTGGTATAGAAGAGATCTTTCTGTCTTTGCCCTTTTGGGTACATCTTTCCTGCCCCCAACCTCTCTGCTGACCTCCGTCTCACAGCTTCAGTTGCCTTTCAAGATATCTTGAACTGGATGTCCAGCAGACATCTTAAATATGTCCAAAAGAAAACTCATTATCTTTGTCCTAAATCTTAACCCCCAATCCTACCTTCCATATTACTGTAAAGGACAACACCATCCTCCCAGCCTAGAAGACATCTTTGTTTTCTATTATCTCTCACACATCATATGTTGCCAGGATCTTTTGATTTCACCTCTATGACATCTCTAGAATATTCCCTTCTCTCCTGTGACACTGCCACCACTCTAGTGCCGGTCCTCATTGACTTATTGAAAAGGTCTGCTGGTGGGTCTGCTTACCTCAAATCTCTCCCCACTCCAATCTATCCTCCATTCAGCCACCAAAGTGATTTTTCCTAAAGCACAGATCTGACCATGTCACTCCCCTACACAGTAAACTCCAGTGACTCTCTATTGCCTCTACAATCAAATACAAAATCCTTTGTTTAGTATTCAAAGTCCTTCCTCCTACCTTTCCAGTCTTCTTATGCTCCACTCCATGACACACAATAATTAAACAGTAACTGTTTCTCTTTTACCCAGGAACCCTGAGGGTCTTCCCCTCCCAGTTTGATTTTTTTTTTTTATTAAAGGGACCATCCCTTGAGCAACTTAAAGAAGACTATTCATTGAATAGGTGCATCTCACTCAAAATAAGATTGTGATAAGACCTTGGCCTGAAAGGGCCATGGTCTCCCATTGCATCTTGGGCCATCTCCAGTTGTCCTGATGAATATCAGGCCACTGGACCCAGATGGCTCAGGAGAAGAAAGTGAGGTTGGGGACCTAGCACAGCCCTCCTTCACTCAAATCAAAGTCAACTGCAAGTCATATCATCATCCTGATGTCATGGTCCTCTTTCATGACATGACACGTAGTCTTCAATCTGGTGACACTGGCCTCCTTGCTATTCCACAAACAAGACACTTCATCTTTGGGCTCCAAGATTTTTCTTGGACTCTCCTGCATTCTTGAAATGTTTTCCCTTCTGAACTCATCCTACTGACTTCTCTGGCCTTCTTTAAATCTCAACTAAAATTTCACCTTCTATAGGAAGCTTTTCCCTACCCCCTTCTAATTCCAAGGCCTTCCCTCTATTAATTATTTCTTATTTATCCTGTATAAAGCTCGCTTTGTATATATTTGTTTGCATGTTGTCTCCCCCCACTAAACTGTAAGCTCTTTGTGGGCATGGACTGTCTTTTGCCCCTTTCTGGATCCCCTGTGCTTAGCATTATGCCTACCACAGAGACGGTATTTAATAAATATTGACTGAGTGATTGGTTGATCCCAACAGAGGAATCTTGAAGTTAAAGCATACGGACATTTGAATCACTTTTTTTTTTTAGCACAATTCCAAATTGCTTTCCAGAATGGTTAGATCATTTCACAGGCACACAAAAATTTATTAGTCTGCTCATCTTCCTGTAGTACTTCTCATATTGACTATTTCTATCTCTTATCAATATGCTAGATAGGAGCTAAAATTTCAGAGCTGCTTTAATTTGCATTTCTTTTATCATTAGTGAGCAACCTTTCATGTGCTTCCTAAGAGTTTGTAATTCTTTTCTGAGGACGACTTGTTCTTGTGCTTTGGTCACTTGTCATTGGGAAATTAGTCAGTCCTATGTACTTGTGTAATTCCCACCATATCTTGGAATCAGAGCCTTCTGACAGTTATTGGATAGGGGAAAAATTTTTTTTTCTCCAATAAGCTTTTTCTCTTCTTATGCTAGCTTCACAGAATGTATTCATGCAAAAGCTTTTCATCTTCATGTCATGGAAATGCTCTATCTGATCTACTATGATCTCACAATAAATAATCTTTGTTTGATTAAGAACTCTGCCCCATCCGTAGTTGTGGGAAGGTACTTGATTTCATTGCACTTGACTTTGGATAGCTCTAATTGTAAATTTCTCATTATGTCAAGAAACTTGCCTCTCTGAAACTTCCCCCCATAGCTTCTAGCTTTGTTCTCTGTGACGAAGCAGCGCAAATCAAATCCTTTGCCCTATGCGAGGACTTCAGATGTTTGAAGATAGCTATTGTGTTCCCCCCACCAATCTTCTCTTATAGTCTCAATAGCCCCACTTCCTTCAAACAGTCCTCATGTAACATGACTTCAAGGTCTTTCATCACGTTGGTGTCCTCTACCTTATTAATATTCTTCCCAAAAATGTAGAATGGAATACAGTACTCCAAATGGGGTCTGATCAGGACAGATGACCACCTTCTTTGTTCTAGAACTATGCCTCTCTTAAGGAAATCTGAAATCACACTGTCCTTTTTTGGTTGCTATTTAATGTTGTCAGCTTATATTGAGCTTATAGCCCCTAACACATACAGATCTTTTTTCAGATGAATTACTCTACCCACACCTCTCACACATTTATCCCTGCTAAATTTCATCTTATTCAATGCTCCAGTCTGTGGCTATCTTTTGGAATTCTAATTGTCATCTAGTGTGTTAACTGTCTTTCCAAACTTTAGACCCCATCTATATTTGATGTCTGCCACCTATATCATTTATCTGACTCATCTATAAAAATGTTAAAGAGGGTGGAACCAAAGATAGATCCCAAGAGCACTACACATTGGAGTAATACACATTTCCAAGACAATATAGAATAATTAAGGATATAGAACTTTTAGAAAACAGTCCCAAAAAGAAAGAATGAATTAATAGCAGTTCTGCAATCACTCTCAAAAGTTCTTCCAGTTCCTTAGAATATAGTTTATATGGGACTAAAGACATGAAGTCTTTGATGTTAACCAAATGATTTCTTACCACCTTCATACTAATATTGGGTTTCACCTTCACAGTCAACATTTTTGTTCAGCCCTTTCCAGTCCAAAGATGATTGTCCATTGCAGAGAAAATAGAGGCAAGGACTATTAGAGGAAATTAGTTGAGTAGTTTTGCTCCATTGTTCATTATCTTCATCTCATCTCCCTTGAAAAGTGGTCCTGTCTCTTCTTTCATGCCCTCCTTTCCCCTGAGTTAGCTTATAAAACTCCTTTTGTTTGGTGAGGCAGCAGGGTATTGTGGAAAGAGCACTGGATATGAAAGAATGAATGAATGAATGAATGAATGAATGAATGAATGAATGAATGAATGAATGAATAAGAAAAGTATTATCATGGGATTACTCTCTGCCAAGGACTTGTTGAGGATAAAAATACAAAAGCAAAGATATTCCCTTCTCTCAAGGATCTTACATTCTTTAAGAGAAGGAGTTCTTAACTTTTTTGAATTATGGATCCCTTCAGCAGTCTGGTGAAACCTATGCACTTCTCAGAGTAATGTTTTTAAATGCATAAATAAAATACATAGGATTACAAAGGAAACCAAGTCTATTGAACTACAGTTATTAAAATAAAAATTTTTAAACAAATTCAGACTCTGGGTTAAGAACCCTTGTTATAGAGAAAGGGGAGTGGTGGTCAGGGAGGAATATTGTGGTTTGAAAAGTTACAGGGCTAGAGAATACAGCCGTAGGGAAGTACATTAACATGCCTTCTCCAGTAGTAATGGTAGCATTGATTTGATTATGATTCCATGATGGAGAAAGGGGAGAGGGAGTGGGCAAAGGATACAAGTTGGGGTAGCTATTAAGAAAATTGCCAGGTAATCAAATAAAGCATGACTGGAGTCAGTCTACATATTGTGGGCCATGTAAGGCCTTCACCCACTGGGACAGTAAGGGAGTAGGGGATGAAAGGAGAGGGCAGGGCAGGGTGAGAATTGCAGAGCTGACAAGGCTAAGTCCTCCAGGACCATGGTCTGTGGTCCCTAAGATGGATGGAGAGAAGATGACTGGAGAGAACAGTCAGAGGAACTAGTTCTTAATCTCATTTCTACTACTTTCAATCTATGTCATGCAGCCAGGTAGGCCTGTGGATAGAGCACTGGGCCTAGAGTCAGGAAGACTTGACAACAAATCCAACCTCAGACATTTAATAGCTATCTGATCCTGGGCAAGTCACTCAACTTCTGTTTGCCTCTCTTTCCTCATCTGTAAAATGATAATAGTTGTGCCTATGTCACTTAACCTCTGTTTGCCTCTGTTTCCTCATCTGTAAAATAATAATAGTGCCTACATCACTTAACTTCTATTTGCCTCAGTTTCCTCATCTGTAAAATGAAGATAATAAAAATGCCTGCCTCCCAGGGGTGTTGAGAGGATCAAATGAGGTAATAGTTATAAAGCGCTTAGCACAATGCCTGGCACATAGTAAGCACTAAATCAATGTTAGCCATTATTGTTACCTTTAGCAAGCCCTTAAACTCTGAGTCTCACTTTGCTGTCTACAAAATAAAGTGGTTAGATGTTGCAATTTCCAAGTTCCCTCCTAACTCTGAATCCTCTGAATCCAGGAAAGCAAGCGTCAGCAAACAGTCTAGTTGGGGTGGAACGAACAGAAAGGCTTACACTGTCAGATATGGCCTTTGTATTGATTTGTTTTGCTTAACTGCTCAACTCTGTTACAAGGAAGGGTTTTATAGTTGGTGGGGGAGGAGAATCACTGAGAAGAAGCAGCAATTTAAAAAAAAAAACTTCAACAAAACATTTTTAAAGTCTTCATTATGAGAAAGTAGTATGAGAGAAAGGTGGAAACATAGGTTGGAGATACAGCAGAGGGTCCTGAATGCCAGAATCAAGCATTTATCTTTTACCCAGTAGGCAGAATGGAGGGATTGATGGTTCCCAAGAAGTGTGGTGTGAATCAGAGCAGTTATTGGTCTCAAAGATTACAGGATAATAGATTTAGAGCTGAAAGGTATCTGAGAATTCTCTAGGCCAGTCTGACAAGTTTTTGGGTCTAGTAAGGTTCAGACACAAAAACTATAGTACCACGCAGTATGTGATTATCATAAGAGAGTTACAGACAATAAATGCTGTAGAAGTCCAGGGGAGGGAGAAATAATTTCCATTCGGAAGGTGGAGGAAGGGGGAGCGGAGAGAATCAGGGAAGATTCCCTAGATGAAGAAGCACCACAGTTGGACCTTAATGAGGAGGTAGGATGTCAGTGGGCAGAGTGGAATATCACAAGCGTGGATAAAGTCTTCAACAAGTTAGTGTGGGGATACATTCAGGAGCTGCTGAAATATCTAGTTTGGTCGTATCTTAGGCTTACCAATATGCAAGATGTAACTGAAATTTGCAAAAATTTTACAAGTGTAATTAAGACACAATCCTACCCTTCCCCACCCACAAGATCTCTTACATTTCAAACCTTCAGAGAATGGTGATAAGCAGACACACAAGAGAACTGGCTTAGTTTGGAAACTCGAATCTCAGAGGTGGAAGGGACCTCAGAGGGCATCAAACCCAACTTATACCTGGACACCATCCTCTTTTACAGTGCTCCCCAATACATGATCATCCAGTCTTCATTGGATAAGGATACATCTAGTACCTCCAGAGACAGCACTGTTCCACTTTGGGGAGGTGGCCAATATTGGGAATTTTTCAATGTATGGAGCTGAAATCAGCCTCTCTCTGCACCTTCCACCAATTGCTCCTTGAAGTTTCCCTTTCTTCCCCAACCAATCATTGTTTGGAGTGAATAAATACCATGAGCCACTGGGTGAGGTGTAGATTTAGAAGAAAACTCAGTCCAGGCATAAAAACATTTGAAGCATTAGGTTTCAGCAGCTGCTCTGGGAGCAAATATTTCAATGGACATTGTTGTGAATACAAGGCCATAGAGCTGAGCCATGATCTGTTATCTGTAGCCTGTTACATAAATGCAGGTATTATTGCGAAAGGCAGGGTCAAGAACTCAGAGTAACCTGTTGGAGGCCCCTTCTCCTGCAAGAGGTGGCTGTACTGTCTTGGAAAGAGCCTTGGACAGACAGTCAAGAGAGCAGGGTAGTGTAGTATAAGGCAGAGGACCTAAATTGGAAGGACAGTTCAGGTAACTACTCCCCCATGTGACCCTGAACTTCATAAGCCCTTCCAGTTCTTAAATCTAATTTTATGGATTTTAGTCACTGCTCTGCCATTGACTCGATATGTGATATTAGGCAAGGCCCTTACCTTTTTGGGGTCTCAGTTTCTCCATTTGTAAAATGAAAAGGTTAGATTTAACACTCATTGGCAAAGAAGTTCTTAATATTTTTGTGTCATGGACCATTTTGGCCATCTAGTGAAGCCCACAAGCCCTTTCTCAGAATGCTTTTAAATGTACAGAGTAAAATACACAGGACTAATGGGGGGAAAATTATACTGAAATACAGTTAACAAAATAATTTCTTAAAAAAAAATTTTAAAGTTCAGATTAAGAACACCTAGTCTAAGGTCCCTTCTAGTTTTTCTATTCAGTTTATAGACTTGAAAAAGGAAAAAGAAAAAAAAAACACATCTTCACAGAATTGTAAGGAAGTATACACTGCTTGGATTCAGGGAGAATTTAATTACAATCCAATCCCATTATAATGAGACTCATTGTTACAAATGATCAGATAAACCAGAGATGACATCCTGTCCCCTGAAATGGACATGGGTGTGGGGCCCACAGAAAATCACACAATGTCCCCTCCTACTCCACCGGCAAGAGTCACAGTCCTCATAACAGCATAAAAGGTCAGAGCTGGCAGAGATCTTCAAATCAGAGAATGTAAACTGTCAAAAGGAGAAGGGACCTTAACATCCCAGGACATAAAATACTGGATCTGGAAGGAATCTCAGAATCATAAATCGTAGAATGTCTGAGCTCAACTCCAATGCCACCCACTTTAGAAAGCTTATCTTGAGTCTCTGCCTTATCTCTTCCCACACCCTTCCCTAGTGGCTGGTTGCCCTTCTCCCTGAAAATTATTTTGTGTATGCTTTGCATATATTTTATATTTACTTTTCTGTATGCACATCGCTTCCTCTCAGTAGAATGAAGGCTTCAGGAATGGCTTTATTTTTGTCCTTGAATTCCCTTATACATACCAGATTACGAATGGATGGATGGATGCATAGATGGATGCATGGATAGATGAATGAATGGTGCACTGGGTCTGGAGTCAGGAAGACTCATCTTCATGAGTTCAGATCCAACCTTGGACACTTATTAGCTGTGTGACCCTGGGCAAGTCACTTAACCCTCTTGGCCTCAGTTTCCTCATCTGTAAAATGAAGAGAAGAAGGAAATGGCAAACCACTTCATTACCCAAATGGGGACATGAAGAATCTGAAATGACCGAACAGCAATAACCTCATGTTATAGATTGGAAAATTGATATTCACCAAGCAAAAGTGACTAATAGCAGAGCTATGAGGAGAACCTAGGTCCCCTGACTCCCAGTTTGATGTTAAGAATAAATGTATATAAATCCTTCAAAGCCACAGACACCTTTACACTAGTTCAATATGCTCAGCTGTGTCGTTGTAGTTAAGAGGCCCTTCAGTAGAAGAATCCTGCGGATCATGAACAAAACAGAGGAAGTGTATTCGTAAGGGAAGATTATCAACAGCATAGAACCTATACAGTTGAAGACTCCCACTGACTCCCCTTTTACTGTTCAAAGCATCAAGAGATCACATCAGGTCTTGGGCCCCACTGAGTTCACTTTAGGGCAAATTGTAAATCCTAGGTAATTATTGTCCCTCTATCTTAGTTCCTCCTTCTTGGTCAATAAAGTCCTTTCTTGGAACAAGAAGATTGTGGACCCTTATCACAATTATCCCTGGCCTCACCTAAGGTCCTTCCTTCTCCTAGGAAAGGTAATGCCTGTTCTAACTAGAACTGAACTGACCTTTCTAGCACACTGTCCCCATAACGTCAATCCTCTGCTCAGACTCTATACAGTTACTTTCTGTGGCAGACCCAAGTTCAGCTCAGACTTGGCGTTCAAGGCCCCCACAATCTAGAGTGGCATGGCAGAAGGAGAGCTAAATTTATAGTCAGAAGAGTTAGGTGACCCTAGTGATGTCTCTTGCTATTTGTGTGACCTTTAGGTGAGTCATTTCCACATTCTTGACCTTTGTCTTCTCATCTGTAAAATGAGGAGCTTGGACTAGATGATTCAGATCTAAATCCTATGATACCTTCCTAGTCTTACCTTACATTACCCGTCCCCCCATAGACTATGCTTCTGCCAAAAGGCCTACTCCTTGCATCCTGTAATTTTCAGCTTTGCACATACTGTTCCTGGGTCATAAAATGTCCTCTTCACCCTATCCCCCAACCTCTTTTGAATTTTTGCCCATCTGAAAGCCCAACTCGAATGCTTCTACTTCATAAAGCCTTCCTTGATGTGCCCTGTTAGCAATGGGCCTTATTCTTTAAACTTCATTTTGTACTTTTTTTTTGTTTGATAACTCTGACCTACAAACCATGTAATTTTGTGCATTGTAGCTATCCACACTGGTGTTTTGACCTCCTATTGGATCATAAGTTCCATGAGGACAAGAAATATCTTAGCTAAACTTTGTATTTCTTTCAGTACCTACCTCAGTGTTCTATACACTCTAGGTCCCTGAAAAATACAAGCCTCACTCAGAAGTCTGCTGGTAAATTTTTAGCAACCACCTTTGGAGGGGAGGGGAATTGCGATTCATTCTTTTTAAATTTTAAGTTTAGTCTAAATTATCAATATTTTCTCCATCCTAGAGTCTAGACCTAGGGGTGAGGAACCTGCAGCCTCAAGGCCTTCTAGGTCCTTGGGTGAAGCCTTTTGACTGAGTCCAAGTTTTACAGAACAAATCCTTTTATTAAGGGGATTTTTTTCTGTGAAGTTTGGATTCAGTTAAAGGGACACACTTAAGGACCTAGGGTCATATGTGGTCTTGAGGCCACACTGGTCTAGACAATCAACACAATAATAAATCAAGCCCTGATTTGTGGCATTTGTGGATTCCTTGAAGTGCTCAAGCTGCAAATTTCTCAATCAGCTCTTAAGAGCCTTACAAGTTAGCTCAGCACACTCCTGGTCCTACTCCACCCCTACTTGGGTGGGGCCAAAGATAATTGCTTTAAGGGTCCACAAATTCGTTCTTTGAATTTGTTAGAGAGATCAGCATGGGCTTGCAAGCAACTGATCTTTCTAGGGCACCAAGGATATGAGGAGCATGCTTAAATCCTTCATCAGCCTACAGTAAGACTCAGTTCTTGACACTGAGCCCAGATGTTTGCAAGTGAGCTAGAGGTGGGGTCACTGAATCCTCCAAACAATTAATTTTAATTGACTTACCAGCATACAGGAAGAGATGAAAAGTCCCTCTGCAGGAGGGACTGAAGAAAATGGGAACAGTGTGACATCTTTCACTCCGCTTCCCTCCCACACCCTACCTTCCCAGTGGGCTCCTCCTCCAGACTTTTCTTTGTCTGTCTATGACATCACCTTCCTCCTGGTCACTGAGGCTCAAAATCTTGAGCTCATCCTCAACACTCTACTTTATGTGTTAGCCCCTCCCCAACAAACAATCCTTCCTCCACAAACTTCTCCACATCCTTCCCCTCCTTTAATAACACCCAGTTGCCATTCTATTGCAAATCTTCATCACCTCTTGCTTGGACTATGTAAATGGCTGGATCTGCCTGTGTCTACTCTCTACCCCAGCCCCCCACTCCAATTCATCCTTAATGCAACTGCCAAAGTAATCTTCCTGCTGTATAATTCTGACCACATCACTCTCCTGCTCAAAAGTCTTCATTGGCTCCCCATGACCTGCTCAGCTAAAATACCTTCCCACTGTCATGCTCCCTCACAATCTGTCTCCAAGCTACCCCATCTGCTTTATCTTTCTTTCTTCCTCTTTACACTTTTCATTCAAACAAGGTGGACTGACTTCTGTCCACAAATAGATCCTTTGATTTCCTTCCTACTCACTTTTGCTCATGTCATTCCTTGTGCCTGGAATGCCTTCCTTCCTTCTAGGATTCTACCATTCATCAAGACCCTGATCCAGGAAACCTCCCAACCCCCATTGAAGTAAATCATCTCATAGGATTTCACAGGTGAGCCAGTAGAGGCTCAAAAGAGTCATAGAATCCCAGAATATTAAGAGTTGGAAAGGACTTTAGAGATTATCCAGTCCAATCTCTCATTTTGAAAATGGATTAGAGCAGGGGTGGGGAACCTGAAGCCTCCAGGCCACATGTGACTCTCTAGGTCCTCAGGTGTGGCCATTTGAGAGAACAGGACCATACTTGAAGACCTAGAGGGTTACATGTAGCCTCGAGGTCACAGGTTCCCCTGGATTAGAGGATTAGAGAAGATAAATGACTTTCCCAAGGTCACACAGCTAATAAGTGGCAGACCTAAGATTTGAACCCAGGTCTTTGGGCTCCCAGTCTGTCTGTCCTCCTCTCTCCCCTTCTTGAACCTCTCCCTACCTTTGGCCTTACAGGCTTTAGAAGGCTCTGAGTGGGTCTCTAGATCTGGCCGCTCCCAGATAGGCATGTCTTTCTGCAAAGTGAAAGTTTCTGCATATGGGGGCTTATATCTCCATATGCTATGTTTTATACAATATGCTTGTATGCCCTGAAATGCCAGGATCTGGTTTTTCAATGTTTCCTGCTCTTATTTTAGGAATGTGTTAGCAGTGCTCCTTTGAGCATTGGGGACATGTTCCCCTAAAGGTGTGCAGGGCTTTCTCTCATCCCAGTCCAGCTCGGCCCCCACCCTTACCCTGCTCCTACCCCCAGTTAGGAGAAGACCTCCGCTTCCTCCTCCCTCCTTTTTATTCTCCTTTCCTCCTTCCCAACCCCCTACTTTTGCCGACTCCCGTTCTGAGAAGAGAACACATTCTTTGGGTCTGTGTTTCCCTGGGAGAAATCCATTTTCAGAATCTGGAGGTGTTAAAATGTGTTTGTTTGTTTTTTTCCACTCCAAGGAACCCATGGTGAGGACACGGAGCCCTGAGGATCCCTCTGCATGTCTGTGTCCTCACTATCTCCCCAGGGGACCTCAAGCAGGAGCCTCACATTCCTCTGGTTGGGGAGTAAACTCGAGGTCCCCTGGGGGGAGCCAAGGGGGAAAACCTGGTTTCCTGCCCACCAGGCTGGTGAAGATCATCTGGGACAATAGAATGCAGTCCCTTCCTTCTGTATAGCCATGCCACCACAGATGGCCCTGTCCTTAAAGGACCCCAGATTTCCACTGCCCCTTGGGTGGGTCTCTGGCTCTACCCTTGGCCGAAATTTCTGCTTATTGTGAGGAATAACAAAAGGATTTCTCAGTTTCCAGAGCAAGACAGACGACTCAAATGCTCCTCATGGCTGTCTTGAGTAGTCTCAAGTTTGAATCTAATAAAATACCAGAGCTGGAAGGGACCTTCAGAATCCTCTAGCCCAAGGGTTCTTAAGTGGTATCCCACAGACAGATTTCAGGCAGCCTGTGAACTTGGATGGGGGAAAAAATTTCTACCTTTATTTTCACTAACCTAATTTGGCATTTCCTTCTATTATGAATTTTTAAAAAATTATTATTCTGAGAAGGGATTCGTAAGTTTCAACAAGGAGTCCTTAACAACAACAACAAAAAGGTTGAGAACCCCTAATCTACTGTAACTCCCCTCTTTCACAGATGGGAAAACTGAGGTTCCTAAAGGAAAAGAGAGTCTTGTCCAGCATCACATGAGGAATTATGGCAAACCTGGTACTAGAAATCTACATCTCTTGTTAAGTTTTGTGAGTGCCCTTTCTCTATGTTACACCTCTCTGCCTTCCCACCATCTCACACTAAAATGTATCCAAAGAATGTACCGGTGAACACAACATTTTTTGTTGTTGCTATGTAAGCTTCTTTTAAAAATAAATGGCATTACTATTCTTATCATAAACAAGGGACTGTCCTAGACAAAGACAAGGTTTGGTTTGTTTTGTTTTTCTTGCATCAAGTCAAAGGATTTATTCAAACCACAAAGCTGTCCATCCATACCAGGATGAGACTTTCCTAGCATCACAAAGTAAAGTGGGGAAGGCAGTGTGGGATAGTGGGAGCCCTGATTGGAAACAGACTACCTGAGTTCAGATCCCTGTGTGATGTTAGGCAAATCACTTCTCTGGGTCTCAGTTTCCTCATTTGTAAAATGAGGGAGTTGGACAAAATGACCTCCAGCCCTTCTAGCTCTGGATCTATGATGTGCTTATTAATGAGGCCCCAGAAATACATAAAGGGCACATTACAAGGGCAAAGACTCTAAGCTGGGCATTAGGCATCCTTCAGAAGCAGAGTGGAAAGAGCGTTCATTGTACAAGGAGTCAGAAGACTCAGGTCTGAATCCTGACCAGAACCCTTGCCAATTGGACAGCCTTGGACAAGTTCTGGGTCGTGGCTTCCTTCTATGTTAAAATGGACCAAGGACAGCACAACTATCTTGGCTGGAAACTGGAGTCTATTAATGCAAAATAAGGTCAAATGAGCTTTCTTAGTCACAATTAATTCAATAAAGACAGGGCCTGCTATGTGCACAGGCCCCGACCTTGGGGGTGAAGGACAATGTGAAAATGAGACAATGTACTATACCCTTGCCCTGACAGAACTTGCAGTCTAGGAGGGAAGATAAGACACGTGCAAATAATGATCCCAATGCTTGTAGTCAAAACCACCAGGCCTTTTTCAAGGGAACTGTTATCAAGCTAAGTTTTCCCACATTGTCCTTGGAATCTCTGATACTTGTAAGGCCTGGAAGACTGCGCATGACTCAGAGCAACTCACTTTGTCTCTCAGTTTCCTCATCTGTCAATCAGTTGCCAAACTTTGTCATTTCTAGCTTTACAACATCTCTCCTTCTAAGAGTCCCCTTCTCTTCACTCATACAGCCATCACCCTAATTCAGGCCCTCATTACCTCTCCCTCAGACCCTTGGAACCTCCTTCTAACCTGTCTCTGTGCCTCAAGTCTCTTCCCACTCTAATTCATCCTCTACTCAGCTGCCAAGGGGATTTTTCTAAAGTGCAGGTATAGCCATGTTACCTGCCCAACCCCCCCAGTCCCACCCCCACCCTCACCCCCAGCTCAGGGAGCCCTGGTGGCTGCCAATTACCTCCAGGATCCAATACAAACTCCTCCTTGAAACTTAAATCTCTTAAAACCTGACCCCTTCTTACCTTTCTGCTCTGTCCCCTCACTTACCCCTCTAGGTTCCCTGGCTTCCTTGAAGACCCAGCTCAAATTCCAGTAAACACCTTCCCCAGTCCCCCTGACTGCTAACACCCTCCCTTCATGGAGCTTCTTCCATCGACTCTATATGTATCTTGTCTAAACCTAGTTATTGACATATGCATTAAAATGTATGCTACATTTGGGGGATCGCATTTGCTTTGCTTTGTATGCACAGTTCTTAGCACACTTTCAGGTACCCAGTAAGTGCTTAATGAACACTTGTTGACTAGCTGACAAATGGTCTAAGGTCCCATCCAGCTTGAAATCCTGTGCTGCCTCCTCATTCGGCAAAAGTGAAAACCAAGACCCAGTGAGGGAAAATATCTTGCCTAAGATTACAAGATGAGCACAATTAGTCCTCAAACCCAGGAACTTGGCATCTTTGGCTCTGGGATCGATCCTTCCTTCATCCCCCAGGGTGGGCTGGAGAGCTCAGAATCCACTCAGAAGTCATTTAATCTTTGCAACTCAGGGCTGATATACCAAATTGAGATAAATAGGACCGGGCCTATTTATTCCCCAAGCACACTCTCAGGTAAAGAGCCTTAGCCTCCAAGGCACAAGATCTGATTCTAGGCTTTGTGGCCTTAGGAAAGTCATTTCCATTCTCCAAGTCTCATTTTTCTCATCTGTAAAATGGGAGTGATGACATTTGTGCTGCCTTCTTCAGAAGGTTGTTATAAAGGAAATAGCAGCTAGCAGGGATGGGGAACCTATGGCCTCAAGGCCACATGTGGCCCTCTAGGTCCTCAAGTGCAGCCCTAGTTTGGATTCAGTCAAACACCCTGATAGGTGGTGCAGAGAACAGAGTTCTGGGCCTGAAGTCAGGAAGATTCCTCTTCCTGATTTCAAATCTGGCTTCATACACTACCTAACTGTGTGATCCTAGGCAAGTCTCTTTTATACTGCTTGCCTCAGTTTCCTCATCTGTAAAATGAAAAAGGAAATGGCAAATACTAATACTTTAGTATCTTTGCCAAGAAAACCCCTAAATGGAGTCACAAAGAGTTGGACATGATTGAACAACAGATCCCACACGTACAAACTCTCATTTATTGTGAGCCGATGCAGAACAGTACACTTGGTATTAAAACACCTGGCTTTGAGTCCAGCTACCACACCTACAAAATGACACCTTGAGGAAATTACTTTCTGTGATTCTTAGTTTCCCTATTTATAAGATAGGAATAAGAATACATGCACTGCCTATTGTGAGGAAAATACTTTGTAAATTGTAATGTAACACAGAAATGTGAGCTGTTACATTTAGTCAGCCAAATCCAAATTTAATTGGTTCCCCACAGAGAATTGATATCCACAAGAGCCGAACTTAAAAAAAAAGAATGAAAGAAAGAAACCACCTGTGATGTGTCTCATATTCCTCCTCTGCCATACTTGTCCTGGGATATTAGAAGTTCATAGGATCATATATTAAAAACCACAAGGGACCTGAGGGTCTACTCTAGTCTCTCTTCATTTGACAAATGAGGAAACATAGGTTTAGAGAGGTATAATGACTTGCTCTTGGTTTCATAGCTAGTAACTGTCTGTTTGAGGAAAGATTTAATTTGTCTTCCTGATTGCACAGCCAGTTATCTCACACTACCCCTCTTACTCTCCTTGGGAACAATCTCAACTCACCCTTTCTAGCACTTTTAGACTCAACAAGTACTTTCCTCCCCACAACCTTGGGACAGATCTGAGCATCACAGACTTAGAGCTGACCAGGACCTCAGGGGCTATCCAATCCAACTCATTTATTTTACAGATGTAGAAACTGAGGAGTGGAGAAGACTTGATCAGGACCAAACAGTAAATGAGAGAGGTGGGATTTGAACTCAGGGCCTCAGATCCTAAAACCTAGTCTTTTTTCTATTTTACCACTTCAACGCAGAGTAAAGTTGCAAGTATTGTCCCTATTTTAGAGATGAAGGAGGAGCTGGGTGGTATAGTGGATAGCATGCCAGGAATCAGGAAGAACTAAGTTTAAATCTGACCACACTTACTAGCTGTGTGACCCTGGGCAAGTCACTTAACCCTATTTGCCTCAGTTTTCTTATCCCTAAAAGTAAGCTGGAGAAGGAAATGGCAAATCGCTCCAGTATCTTTGCCAAGAAAACTCCCTGACTGAAGCGACTGAATAACATCGAAAAGATGGAGGAACTTAGCAAGGTTGAACAGCTACCTGCCTTACCATAAAAATGCATTGTCGGCTGTAAAGCATTGTAGAACTAGGAGGTGTTATTAGGTGTCCAAAGTCACACAGGTAATAAGGGAAGGAGTCTAACTCAGTCCCAGTCAAGAGAGCAAAAGGGTCCATTTTCAGGCCCAGCATATGGTAAGAACACAAGGACACCTGGGTTGTGGTTAACCTGGGTTCAGGAACTGACTCAGTGGGTAATGTTGGTCAAGTCATTTCTTGAATGTCAGAAAAAAAGTTTCTTGAAACTAGAGCTGTCCAAGGTAGAATGGTCTGCCTGGGCAAGTGATAGGTTCCTCCTCTTGGAGGTCTCCACCCACAGCCTGAATAATTACTTATCAGTTACATCATCCATGGGGGCTCCTTCCAAGTATAGGTGGAGTCAGATGGCTACTGAGGTTCCTTCCAATTCTAAAATTCTATTATTTCTCTCTGAGCCTCAGTTTCCTCAACTGTAAAACTAGAATAATAAACATTATCTTCCCTACCTACAAGTGCTATTGTGAGAAAATGAATGGGGTAAGGTCTTTATTACCAGCAGCATAACTAGTTAATTTTACTCTCAAAACAAGAATTTAAAATTAGACACCACCTCTCCTGGAATAGCACGGTAAACTTAGGATAATAGATGTATATTTTAAATACTTGTCCATAGCCCTAAGCTTTGCGTGCCCAAGGGAAGAGCTTTACTTCCCTCACCTTGGTGTCTCCTTTTGTAATCACGAACCTCAGTTGTGTTAGCAGTAATTACAATAATTATAACTGGTATTTATATAGTTCTTTAAAGTCTGCAAGGCAGTTCATGTGTCTTATTTGATTTTCACGACAACCCTGGAAGGTGGGTGCTATTGTTACCATCCCCCTTTTATAGATGAGAAAATTGGACCTTAGAGAAGTCAAATGACTTGTCTAGTCAAACAAGAAAGGCAGCATGCTTTAGAGGAGGAAAAACTGGATCTGAAGTCGGGACTCATGAGTCAAACCTAGCTCTAATACTTAATATGTCATGGAATTTAGGCAAATTGTTTAATTTCTCTTGGCCTCAGTTTCCTCATTTGTCAAGTGGGGATAATAGTAGTTATTGAAAGACTATCCTGAGGAAATCATTTTGGAAACCAGAAAGCACTAAAGAAATGGAAGCTCTTATTATCATAAGCTCTCAGAGCCCTAATAGCTTCTCAGTTACTCAGTCTCTGTCATGACCCTGCCCATGAAAGTAAATGATGATGGATTTTCCATAATTATGCTGGGTAATTGTATAATCCAAGCATGTTGAACTACTTAACTGTGATACTTAACTGTAATAACAAAAGATTCTGGATTCACTAAATACAGATTTATTCTAATTATTCTACATGGTTTGAGAAAGTCCCTCCCTGCTCCCTCCCTCTACCCTCTACAGGAAACTCCCAGGACTGCTACCAGATATAAAAGAGAACACACAGTGCCTAAAACTGTAAGACAGAGAAACTAGGCTGCAAAGAAAGGTCTGGACATCCACATGGCAAGAGGGGTATGGGGGCCTTGATGCCAACGTTATGTTTGGGAGCCACTTTCAAGATCAAGTGGGCTTGTTTTCTGCTCTAGGACTTGGGATACTTGGGACAACCCCCTATAAGCATACAACTGTTCCTGTGTAGTTTATATTTAGCCAGGCCCCCTAATTATGGTTCATCCCTGTCATCTTCCTGCCCTACTTCCTTCCTCCTGCTACTCCTGTATCCTTTGAACTAGACCTCCAGTGATCACACCCTGGAAGAACTAAGTCATTCAGCTTTGGAAAAACCATCCTGGGCCCTGCTGTTCTGATTCATGGCAAGAGCCCTCTCCATGGAGTAGATCCTACATCCCTGACCAGACTTCTTCCCAGCCATATTCCTGGCATAAAATCATGGCATTCCTACTGTTGTGCCCTCCTAAACAGATCTCCAGAGACCGTATCCTGAAGGAACTAGGTCACTCCACTTTGGACTTCCTGTCTTGTCTGGCGAAAGCCCACTGTGAGTGGCTCCAGGTCCTGGAACAAAAAAGAGATCTTCATGTCTCATGCAACTGGCTCATCCCACTCCTCACCCCTCTTCTCATCTCTTGATAATAATAATGACAATAGATAAAATTAATAAAGCTATGCCCAAGATGAAATAACTAATATGTCTGGGGCAGAATTTCAACTTTGAATTCAGGTCTTCCTGACTCTAGGTCCCATGCTCCATTATCTACTGCCACTCAGCTGCTGCAAAACAGCAATCAAATCAATGATGTCACTGCTTCTGGAAGAGGTGTATCAATCAACTGCCCTATAGCTCTTTCCACTCTCCTTGTAACTTCCCAGACCAATATGACCTTCCCTAGGAACTAACCCCTTCTCTATTGGTGCTGACTTCTCCTATAAGAATGCAAACTCCTAGAAAGTAGGAACCATGTCTTTTGTATAGCTTAAAACTGCACTAAGAGTTTTGGGACACACTGTATTAGTATCCCCAGCCCTTAGCACAACGCTTGTGTGACATTTTAAAAGTTCAAGAGACATACTTTCTAGGTAATTTAATCATTATGTTAATAAGGATAGTATATTTATTAATAAAAAGAGGGCAGTGGCACGCTCAAATGCCAAAGATCCTTCATGGCTATGAAGTTTATCACAGTTTATATGCCCTTGGAAGAACAGGTGTTTGTGAGGATGGCAATCAACTCTGATTGGTTAACAATGAGGGAATGAATATTACAATGAGGGGCTGGGCTATATTTCAATGAGAGTCTTGGGGCTATGGGACTTGGATCACCCAAGTCTTGATCAAAGAGACATTAATTTCTGTATCACCTGACAGAAGAGAGAATCAACATTTTCTCAGACCTGTCTGAGAATCTGATTCAATAATTAATTATTAATAAAAGAGAGAAATAATAATGTCTCTCCCTTCACACATAGTAAATGATTTTTCATTCTTTCATTCAAGCAGATATTAGTTGAGAGAGCTATTGGGAGTAGATGATCACACCATGGCTGACTAAGTTATTAGCGAGCTCATGTGCAGAGATGGGGGAGTGGATATTCATGAAGGATTATTGATTTGGGAAATTCCTATGGATTTTAATGCAGACATCATTGAAATGACTTCACGTACCACTACAAGCTCTTCATGGCAGGGGGCAGGGTGGGTAGAGTGGGGGGTAAATAGAGATATATGGATACAGATGTATATGTGTATATATATATATACATATATATATATACATATATATATAATTTTTTACTGAAAGAAGCATTAAATACAAGGTTACGTAAGACAACAATTGTATTGTTACCTTATGTGACCTTCTTGAAACCATAGAGCATTCCCTGGTTCTTAAAGAGATACCCATAGAAGGAAATATTTCACCTGGTTGCTAGGTCCTCTGCTCCTGTCAAGGACTTTCTAAGGCAAATGAGGTCTCTCGTAGAGAAGGAAGGATAAATTATGGAAGATGAGAGGGGACTCTTAGAAAGTAGAATACCTTCCTCTTTGGCCAACCACCCAATGCTAAGGGTAGTATTGGCCCAGGTTAAAGGACAGACCATCAGGTAAGAAGTGTAGCCTAAGGAGACTCCACATAGACAACTGCAACTTTTCTCCATTAGGTATATTTACTAGGCCTGAAAAAGAAGCATTAAATCATGGTTGGATTATGCCATAGAGATGGCACAAGAATGGCAGGTGCCTGGTGCAGAGGGATGTAGAGTGCTTGCTTGCTAGAGTGCCTCAAGGGACTTGTTTTTCATCTACAAAGGATTTAACATTTCCTCAGTTATGTACTTGGATGTCTAAAGGCATGAGAGTATTCACATTGTTTCTAACAATTTCCTAGGTAGAGAGAAGGGTCTACAATTTTATGTTCTACACCTTTGTGCAAAGGTCAGAATGTTCTAGAGAGCCATGACCCAAGGTGCCATGATTATAGAGTGCATGAACCCCAGTGAGTTAATCCAAAGTACACATAGGGCTGTTAATCCATGAGCTATTATTGTAGCACCTATAGCTGCCTTGGAATTAGGAACAGACCTGTCCATCCTCTCCCTAAAAAAGAATTTATTCCATCAATCAAAAAGGTTTCACTGGGGCATATAGGTGAAGAGCATTCTCAGTACATGGAGACTACAGAAATTGGTCTATAGATCTCTTGAGCATTAGTGCCCAAGCAATATATTCATGTGTAATATACCAAGACTAAAACAGAGGTCAAAATTGACGCCAGACTCCACAATACACAAGACTGCTCTTTGGGGAATGTCAACCTCAGTGTTGTCTAAGGAAGACAGAGTTAAGTTGTCTGAGTCCATGTTTTATTTCTCTCAAAGTGGGTGGCCATGCATTGCATGGGAGCTGCAAGTCCAGAACTGGGCTCCCCAAGGGAGCCACTCTGAACCTGGGCTCATCTTGGAGTTAGGGTGCACAGTTTTTAAACCCTTCCAACAGGAACTGATATCATTTCATCATTATTTCATCTCCAGACAAAGGAAATACCACTTCTATCAGACCACCCCCTGGGATTTGGGCTATCTGGACAAAAGAATCTGTCTCCACTAAATCTTCCCTACCTTAGATTAAATTATTTGCAGGCTTAGGTGAGGTTTGACTAGGATAAGGAAAGTCAATGCAATCTCATTATCAGTAATGTCCTTTGGAAGAGAAACTGAACTTTGGAAGAAGGGGGCTGGGGGAAGTTCTGAATATCATTTTTCACAGGAACCACTGTGTCAAGTCATTTTACCGTAAAGACCAAAGAGGCTTAGGTTCAGAGATCAAGGATTCCATTTGGAATGATACAAAAAGAGCATGCTTGAAGCGTTTGGATGGTACTTGTATACTGAGTTCACTTTAGAAGAGAATCCAACATTGATCTTATGGAAGTTTATAAAGATTTATAAGAAGAATCATTTTTAAAAAATATTTTATTTTTCCCCAATTATATGTGAAAACAATTTTTAACATTCTTTTTTTTTTTAAATTTTGAGTTTCAAATTCTCCCCCTCCCTGAGACAGTAAGCAGTCTGATGTATGTTATATATGTGCAATCATGTAAATCATATTTCCATATTAGTCAGTTTGTGGGAGAAAACTTGAACCAAAAAAAAAAGAAAGTAAAAAATAGTATGCTTTGATGTGCATTCAGACTTCATATGTTCCTTCTCTGGAGGTGGATAGCATTTTTCATCATTAGTCCTTCGGGATTGTCTTGGATCGTTGTATTGCCGAGAATAGTTAAGTCTTTCATTGTTGATCATCTTACAATATTGTTGTTATTGTGTATAATGTTCTCCTATTTTAATCACTTCACTCTGTAACAGTTCATGTAAGTTTTTCCAGGTTTTTCTGAAAGTATCCCGCTCACTACTTCTTAGAGAACAAAAGTATTCCATCATAATCATATACAACAATTTATTCAGCTATTCCCCCAATTTATAGGTACAGGATAAATAATTTGATCAGGACTGAGTTCACTACTCATGCAACACATGGACACCCCTTTAAAGGCCTCATGTCAGTTTTGTACCAGGGAAAAAGTGACTACCAGAAGCCTGTTGCATTTGCCTATAGGAGATACCTTGAAAGTAAGATGCACCCCAAACTGTAGTTCATGACCTGAGAGTAACTTGCTACTGCAAAGTGTTGGGCTCTGTGTGAGCTCTTCATGTATGAGAGCTCATTTTCAGATATGGGAAAGCAGTGACCCATTGAACTTCTCTTTGACAAACGCTAGAGATGGGGAGCATCTCTAGTCAATTTTTATGAGTTCAGATGCCTTACTGGCTTAAGAGAACCTACTTGAATATAGATATAGTGTCTTGCAGGCCCTGTCTATGAGAAAACTTGATGATCCCCATAACAGGGGATCTGAAAAGGGAATGGAATGATATGAGCAGCAACCTAGTGGTAATAGACCTCTTGATGCAATATGCTTGGCCCTACTCAACCAGAAAGCAGAGAGTTTTTACAGTAGTCAAAGCAGTTTGAGAGAACTATTTCTTGATATATGGCTTCCCTGCCAACCTTTATTCCAATCAAAGTCAAGAGATAATTAACCAAATCCTTAAAGATTTATTGAGTCATCCTGTAAAATAACAATAGCTCACATTTCCATAGCACCTTAAGGTTTGTAAATTTGTCCAGAGTCACAAAGCTACACAACATCAGAGAATAGATTTGAACCCAGGTCTCCTGCTTCAAAGAGCAGCTAGGTGGCACAGTGGATACCATGCCAAGTGTAGAACCAAGAAAACTCATCTTCATAAGTTCCAATCTGGCCTCAGATACTTAGTAGCTGTGTGACCCTGAGCAAATCACTTAACCTTGTTTGCCTCAGTTTCCTCATCTGTAAAATGAACTGGAAAAGGAAACCACTCTAGTGATTTTGTAAAGAAAACCTCAAAAGGGGGTCACAAAGAGTCAGACAAGACTGAAATCAACTAAACAACAACAGCTTTTAATGACCCCAAATAACTCCCTGAAGCAAAGGGATTTTTTAAAAACAAATCAATATTCTCCCGATGGCACTGTACAGGTACAAGTCATAGACTGCCACAGTCTCTAAAGAATTAAAGTGGCAGGCCAGCCAAATAGTAGTGGGAAGGTACATGGTAGAAAGGAGTAGATGGCAGCTCATTACTGATAAAGAATCACACAGAAGAAACAACCTTGGGGTATCATGGCACCTGGTGGTGCAGCACATAGAACTCTAGGCGTTGAGGCAAGAAGACATGATCATGTACCAGGCACTTAATAAAGCACTTAAAAGTGCTTTGCCAATATCTCATTCAGTCCTTACAACAACCTGGAAGAAAGGTGCTACTTATCATCTTCCTGGGATACTTGAGGAAACTGAAACAGAGATTAACTGCCTTGCCCAGGGTCTGACAGCTAGTAAGTGTCTGACTCTGGATTTGAACTCAGGACTTCCTTCTTGACTTCATTCTATTGCCTGCATCACCTAGCTGCCTCTAAAGAGAGGGGAAGAGTCGAGGCTGCCTCTTCCTTACAAATCTGGGTAACTGAAAGGATGCTGAAACAAGAACTGGGATATTTGGAAGAGGGACAGGTTGGGGGAGGGGGAGCGATGATGAGTTCACTCAGGGACATGTTGAGTTTGAGGTGCCAGCAAAACATCCAAGTGATAAACTGAGGAACAGATTGGACAAGATGGCCTCTGAAGTCCCTTCCAACTGTGAGATTCTGTGGTGATTCTCTCTCCTCCTGCACTGACTGCTCTTAGCCTTCCCTTTTCCCATCCTCCCCCCTTCCCTATCACTCCCTTTTCTTTCCCCCTTCTCCTGTCCTCTGACCCCCTCCTTTGCCCTCTCTCCTGTCTTCTGTGATTTGGTAGCTTTATTTTTATTTCCCTTTCTCACTCTATCCCTGCATCCGACTTCTTTCCCATCCATCTCTGTCACACTGTGTCTCTCTTACTGTATATACCACTCCATCTCTGAGTCTGCTTGGGGATCTATGTCTACCTGTCTGGGAGTATCTCTCTGTGTGTCTCTGTATCCTCCCCCTCCTCTCTCCATTCCATCTCTCTCTCCTCTTTCTGTGTTCTCCCTCTCTCTTCTGTCTCTCTGTCTCTGTCTCTCCTGCACCTCTCTGCCTCTGTCTCTCCTTATGTCACTAGGCATCTCTGACTGTCTCTTTCTCAGCATGTCTGTTCATCTCTCTATGTCTCTCCTTCCCCCCTCTTTACTACCTCTGACTCTCTCTGTACCTCTCCATCTCCGTGCCTGTCTCTCCCTTCCCCTTTCCCTCTCTCCCCTTCGCCTCACTTTCTCTCTCTTCCTCCCTTCCTCTCTTTCCTCTTTCTCTTTCTCTCCTCTCTCTCTGTCTTTCTACCTGTATCTCTCTCTCTCTCTGTTTCTCTTCCCCTCCCCCACGCTCAATTTGAAAACAGAGTCCTTAATTATAATCAGCCGGTGCCTGCTGCTTACAGTTATCATTCTGCTGAGAAGCGACAGCTGTTTCTATTGGCAGCCCAGCAACTGCGACCGTCAAAGTCCTTTCCCATGATGCCTCACCTCACCAAGACGGCCTGGGTGAATGCAGGGCACGGTCTGCCCCCTATCCCCCTCCACGGACCCCCAAGCCCTCCCCGTAGCCAGTACCTGGGTGGACATACGGCTACCGCTTCTCTGAGGGCTGAGTGAGGCCAAATCCAGGCAGCCCTCCTTCCCTTGGTCAAGTCACATCTTTGTTTTTGAACACGAGCTTTGTTTTTGTTTTTTCCATTCGTTTTTTGGCTCAACTGGAGCGTAACGCCAATTAAAATTAGATTAGGAAGAAAATGTCCATTTCTGCAGAATACACCAGGATTCTGAATATGTTCCCTTAGTACAGGCTGGAGAAAAGAGGAGATTCGCCCACAGTGGGCAGTTCCTGGCACTGGCAGAACTTTGTGGGGCTTTTATTTTTCTCATTCTTCCTATTATATATTTGTCACTCAGACCATAAGACCCACAGAATAAATCCCTAGAAAAACTGGTCTTCTGGCCACCACTCAGATGGCTAGCTGTAGATCTGGGACAGGTGGCCAATTTTCAATCGGAATGTCAATTTGCAGGAGGCCATCCAAACTAGAAGGAACCTTGGAGACTATCAAGTCCAATCCCATCCCTACCCCCTTTGGTACATGAAGAAATTGAGGCTCCAAAGGGGAGAGGAACTTAGAGTCACACAGCAAGTCCCCTGACTCCCAGACCAGGCAAGGGAGTTTTTCCTTGCCTCACGATGATTGCCACTCTTATGCAAACCAGTCTTATTTCATAGAAACATAGAATGTCAGACCTACCAGGGACTTTAAAGCATAGGACACAAGCTGTCAGAGCTGGAAGGAATCTTCAAGATTAGCTCCAACCTTCTCATCTCATAGAAAGGAGAAACAGGATCAGAGAGAGAACATGACATGATGATAGAGCAGATCCTGAATTAAAACTCAGTTCTCTCTCCTCCTCCCTTTTCCTAACCCCATCCCCACCAACATCCACATATCTCCCTAATGGACCCCCTCTCCAAGAGAAGGGATACCAAGCTATGTATGGTTGCTCAGATGACAGACTGATCACATGTTCAAGATGCAAACTTGACTTCTGAGTCCCTCCTCTGGTCCTCATAGACAATTTATTCCTCATCGGATGAAGGGTGTTGGGATGAGGCAATGTGATGAAGTGAGAAGAAGGAGCAATGAACTTAGGGTCAGGCCTTAGGGTTTAGTATGTGCTAGGGCACTGACTGACTTACAGGATTATATAAGTCATGTCTCCTCTCAGGGTCTCAATTTCCTCATCTGTCAAACAGACAATAATCCTTACCAGTAATAACAAGGACCATTATGACTAGAAGAGACAGTAATAATAAGAAGCAATCCTCCCCTAAGAGAGGAGGCAACCTCTCTGGGGATGACAGAAGTCCAGAATGGTAGAGGTGGAAGGGACTAATACCTAAACAAGAATACTGACATCTAACATCTCCTTAAATTAGAAAATCTGAGAGTTCCAAAGGAATCCAGTGGTCATTTAGTCTAGCCCATATATGAAAAGAATCCCCACCTACTGAACATGAGGTGGTCCAGCCTCTGTCAGAAGCCATCTTCAGGAGCAACCCACCACGTCTTGAGAGAGTCCCTTCTACTACTGAACATCTTGAACTGCTTGGAAGATTTTCTGACATAAAGCTTAAATTTGTCTCTTTATATCATCTGCCTATTCGATGAGCATTTGAGCATTCCATCTATGCCTTTATCCAAATTATTGATAAAAATGTCAAATAATAGAAGACCAAGCATAGATCCCTGGGATACTCCACTGGAAACTTTCTACCATGTTGACACTGAACCATTAATAATGATTCTTTTAGTTCAGCCCTCTATCAAGCTCTAAACCCATCCAATTGTGTTATTGAATACCTCTGATGAGATGGAACCCAGTACATCCTGAAGCATTCCATTCCATCTATGTATGGTCCTAATTGTTAGGAAGTTTTTCTTTACAATAAGTCAGTCAGTCAGTGAGCATTTGCTAATTGTTTATTCAGACTTTGTGCTCAAGCACTGGGGAGAAGAAAGAAAGAAAAAAGGAAGGAAGGAAGGAAGGAAGGAAGGAAGGAAGGAAGGAAGGAAGGAAGGAAGGAAGGAAGGAAGGAAGGAAAGAAAAAGAAAGAAAGAAAGAAAGAAAGAAAGAAAGAAAGAAAGAAAGAAAGAAAGAAAGAAAGAAAGAAAGAAAGAAAGGGAACAAGAGAAAGGGAGAGAGAGACAGAGAGAAATAAAAATAGTCCCTGCTGTCAAGGATCTCAGAGTCTAATGGGGGAGCCTATATGTAAAATAGCTAAGTGCATAGAAGATATATACAGAATAGATGGAAGACAATGGAAGGCATGTAGCCACTGGAGGGACCAGGAAAGGCTAGCTGCAGAAGGTAGACTTGAGCTGAGTCTTGAAGGAAGTTAAGGAAACTTAAGAAGTGGAAGTAAAAAGACAGAGCATTCCAGACACAGAGAATGACAAGTGTGAAGGCCTGGAGACCAAAGATGGAGTGGCATGTTTGAAGAACAATTGTAATTGTACAGGTTCCTGTACCTGTAGAGTACATGGAAGGGAATAAGGTATAAGAAGACCGGAAAGGTAAAAAGGAGCCAGGTTACTAAGGACTGAATGACAAGCAGAGGCAATTATATAGGATATGGCATGAATTTTACAGGATATATATACAGGATGGCATGAGATTTAATTGCTTTAATTGGTTAAAACTGTGCTAAAAGGAAGCCACTGGACCCCACTAAGCAAGGAGAGGACATAGTCAGATTTGAAATTTAGGAAAAATCTCTTTGGTCAACTGAGTAGGGGCTAGGTTGGAATGAGGAAAGACTCGAGGCAGGGATATCAGATATAGCTATTTCTGAAGTACAGGTTAGAGGTGATGAGGGCCTAAGTCATGAGAACAGAGAGAAGGGGATTGATACAAGAGATGTCATGAAGGTGGAAAGAACATGTTTGAGTCTAAATCTACTTTTCTGTATCTCCTTTCTACCGTTCCTAATCCTACCCTCTGGGGTATATGGGTTATTCAGGGAGTGGTGTGGGGGCTGCCAAGCCCTTCTCGGGGCTGCTTATCCACCCTTTGTATTACCTCTTTCACCAACTCTCACCTGGGCTCCAAGAAGCTGTAGCATGCACAGTGGGCAAACCCCAGGAAACCATCTCAGCAAGATGGGCTAAACCAGGTTGAGGGTAACCAACAGGCTGTAAACCCGTCAATGAATTAGAAGAATGTCTACCCCCAAGCATGTGAAGATCTCCCCCAGTAGATGAGAACAATTTGTTCCAACGTCCATGAAAGCAGCTGAAGCAGACAACGTGGAGCTCTTAGAGCTTGGTCAGACATTGAAGACACCAAGGTCATCCACTGCATCCTGGGCCATCACCAGTTGTCCTGACTTTTGTGATGCCACTGGACTTCGATGACTCTGGAAGAGACAGTGAGACTGATAACTTTGCCCAATTCATACACACGTCAAGACATCAATCTGTGATGTCATTGGTCCTCTTTGAAAATGAAGGACAAACTTAAACCCTCTAGGGCTAAGAGCAAGGCTGCTAGATGGATCAGAACATAGAGTGCTGAACCTGAAATCAGGAAGACCTGAGTTCAAATGTAGCCTCAGAAACTTACTAGCTGTGTGACTCGGGGCAAGTCACTTAACCTCTGTCTCAGTTTCCTCAACTGTAAAATCAGGATAGTAACACCTACATCCCAGGGTTGTTCTGAGGATTAGATGAGATAATATTTGTAAAATCCCTCTTAGGCACTTAATAAATTATTGTTTCCTCCCTTCCTAATTCCTTTCCCCTATGACAGTCCTTCAAATACTTGTATCACGTTCCTTCTTAGTTTGCTGTTCCCTAGACTAAATATCACCAACTCCTTCAACAATGACATTCTCTCAAGGACTTTCTCCATCCTAATTTCTCTCCCACCCACCACCCACCCCTGCCAGCTTATCAATGTCCTTCTGAAATGTTGGTGCCTAAAATGGAATATACTATCCCATATATGATCTAGCCAGAGCAAAGGATGGCAATACTATTATTACCTCCCACACTCTGGGCACTAGGCTCCTGCTAATGCTGCTGAAGTGCCATTTCTACAACTATTTTCCCATTAATACATCTAAAGTAACGCATGGGGCTAATAATAATAGCTTGCATTTATATCATTTTTTTAAAGTTTCCCAGGTGGTGCAGTGGGTAGCGCACCCAGCCTAGAGTCAGGAAGACCTAGGTTCAAATCCAGCTTCACACACTTACTAGTTGTGTCACCCTGGACAAATCCCTTAACCCTGTCTGCCTTGGTTTCCTTATCTATAAAATGAGCTGAAAAAGAAATGCAAGCCACTCCAGTATCTTTGCCAAGAAAACTCCAAAAAGGAGTTCTGTCAAGAACTGAAAACAATTAAAAAACCACAAAATGTTTATTGACCTGGGCCAAATCACTTAATTGCCCTCTGCCTCAGCTTCATCATCTGTAAAATGGGGGTAATAAAAGTGCCCATAACCCAGGTTGTTGTAAGAATCAAATGGGATTTAAAGTGCTGTGCAAATCTCAAAGCACTGTATAAACGCTAGCTTTGTTAGTTAACTATTACTCATTTCAATTTTCATTAAAAAAACAAAAACCCTGTGAGGAACATGCTATTTTTATCAACATTGTGCCAAAGAAACTGAGGTTTAGGGAAATAAACTCAAGATCACAGCCTGAGCAAATGTCTAAGATCAGATTTGAACTTCATTCTTGGAGTCAGTACAGCATAGAATATTTTCTATGTGGAAAAAAATGCATTCAGAACTCCAACCTGAGAATGGCAGGGAGTTCATTTCTCCCAAGGCAGGTGGGAACTCCTTCTGCTCTCAGACACTGGTGCAGGCTGCCATTGCAGAGGCCAGAGGCTCCAGCAGAGGGGACTTGGGGGAGATCAGAAGTAATAGATACTAGAAACATGGATTGATGATACAGGGCTGTTGGACAGTAAGGAACTGGGGAAGACTGGAGTCAGATAGAGGTTAAAAAAAAAAAACACAGGGACATTTTTTTGATTCTGACTTCCCTATTATTCCTTTTATTTTTTTCCCATCAGCCTCAGAATTTGGCTTACCTACTCTTCCACTGCCACCACCAAGGCTTTTTTGGTCAGTTTTTCTCTCCTTCCCTGAAGGAACTCAGTCTCACACCTTCTCACGTCCCCTGATGTAAGCACAAAACTAACATTTCAATGAAATTCAAGATTTGTGAGATATTTAACATCAATCATCTCATTTGATCCTTGAGAAGATCCTTTGAAGGATGTATGAGAGGTGTTATTTCCCTCATTTTACAGATAGGGACACTGAGACTCAGAAAAGTGAAGTGACTTTCCTGTTGTCCCATAGCCAGCAAATGTGGGATTGGAGGGTAGATCTCCCCTGACTCCAAATCCAACATGCTCTCTGCTATACCATGGTTCTCTACAAAGAGCTTCTGTGACCATAACTGGGAAAGGGACATTTGTAAACTAATAATGAATGACCCATAATGTGTTATGAAAATAGAACATTAAAACAGGGGTGGAAAACCTATAGCCTCAAGGTCACATGTGACCCCCTAGGTCTTCAAGAGCACCCCTTTGACTGAATCCAAACTTCACAGAACAAATCCTCTTAATAATGGACTTAGTCAAAAAAGCTGCACTTAAGGACCTAGAAGACCACACATGGCCTTGAGGCTACAGGTTCCCTTCCCCTGGATAGTATAATAGTTTATTATCAGAGGCCCCAAAGGACCAAACTCCAAGAACTACCTCAGTCTATCAGTTTCTAAGCTACAAGATAATTTATACATGTTATAATAAAATTAATATCAAGGTAGATTCCATTTAATCCAACAGGCATTTATTAAGCACTTGCTATGTGTCATATAACCATGCTAAGAATACAAAAACAAAATTAAAAGTTCCTGCCCTAAAGGATTTTACATTCTATTGGAGGGGAAGCTGGGGCAACATGTTAACAGCTAACCTCAAAATATATACAAGGTAATTTGGGGGAAGGGAAGCACTAACAAGTGGAAGGAGAGGGGAGATGGAGGAAAAGGCCTTATTCAGGAGGTTGAATTTGAGCTAAGCCTTGACTGGAGCTAATGAAAAGCATTCGAGATGTGGCAGAGAGCTGATACAAAATCAGAACTCCTCTCTGTGAATAGACTTCATTTTCTGAAACAATACCCTGGCACCCTAGATAGAGAGATATATAGATACATAAGTAAATATATAGATCTATATATAGATTAGATAGATAGATAGATAGATAGATAGATAGATAGATAGATAGATAGATAGTCAGACAGAGTATTTACTTTGTGCCAGGCCTCTTGGATACAAATATAAGACAGGCTTACCCTCTAGGAGTTTCCATTTTAATGAGGGAATACAAGATGTAATATTGGTGAATAATAAATGGAATCAATAGTAATGGGAAGATGAAAAGGAGGAGAGCATTGAATGAAAATGCCCAAAGAGAAGTGCTGAAGAAGTCCTGTTTCTGGTTAAGATAAAATGAGCCAGGCAACCAAGCCAAGGTTGGCCTGAGTGTAGGCAGCATGGTGAAGAGATCACTAGGAATTAGTAGTTACATAGCTTTAGCTTGCCAGAGCTGGGTAGTTCCAGGTGTGGCCTCTCAAATTGTGAACCCAAGTCAGTGCCTTAAGCCAGTTACCTTCCAGCCTACCAATCTCTGCCTCTAAAAATCCTGCCCATCCTCAACTCAGCTTAAATGGGACTTTAAAAGTCTTTCCTTTCCCTCCCCTACCTCCTAAGGAGAATTGATATCTCCTTCCTCCAAGTCCCTTCTATACTTAATGCTTCTCTTACAGTCCTCTCAGGTCAATCTCCAGTTCTTACTGACTAATAACAGAGATTGTGGATAAATCATTTCACCTCTCTGCCTGAGTCTAGTTGTCTGAAAAATGGGGGAGAGGGATAATAATCCTTATATTACCTACCTTACAGAGCTATTGTAAGGAAAGTGTTTTGTAAACCTTAAAGCACTGTAGAATTGTGAGCTGTATCATTTCCCTTGTTATTTTTCCCTGAATTATTCTTCTTAGTTTTTTGTATGCTTGATGAGGACAAGGACAATGTCTTATTCCTCTTTTGTCCCCTTCAGTCCCCAGCACAAGGTCTGGCACATAGGAAAGATGTTAATAAACACTTACTGACTTAAATTGATATTTCATATTCAAAATTCTTTGCTCTTTGTGAAAAAAAGGCAATCAAAACCATAGGTGACCAAATTTTTCAAATTTTGAAAAAATTTTAAAACCCCCCCAATTTCAAAGAATCATAGACTTTAGAGACGGAACAGAACTTTGAAGTCACCTAATCTAGATCACATACTTTACAGAAGCAGAAACTTCCTCCAAATCTCACATTCCTTTAGCCATACCAAGATGCTAGTCTTCTACCCATCAGATGTCATAGAATTCTTCCTAGAGAGTTTTCAACGACTCCCCATTTCCCACAGGAGAAAATATTACTTCCTTATTTAGTCATGCAAGACCACAGTTCATAGCATACCTCATCTCTTCCCCCAATGAAATCTACCTATGTTGCAGGTGAATTCTGATTTAAGGCACTGACTTAGATTTACAATTTGAGAGGCCACATGTGGAACCTCCCTGCTCTGCCAAGCTAAACCTATATAATTGCCTATATTTCCCAACCATTTCTTCATCAATCTGCCTACAACCAGGCTATTGCCCCTGATTGCTGTCTCTTACAGGTGAGCCTTCACCTCTCTTACCTCTTGAATTGAACTGAATTACAAGTTTATTTGACATTTTTCTTATTCAAATGACTTGGATTTAAAATTCTTATCAAGTAAAAAGTTCCTTGATGCTCAACAGATTCCAGTGTGGAACCTCCCTAACTCAGACCTATTAGGAAGTGGATGAATCTGGTTTGTAATGACAGGTCTGGATTTATGCATATTTTTAAAAAGATGCAGCTAGATTACTTTGGAGTCCATGGGGTGATTCAAAAGAAACCAAGGAAGGTTTGCTAAGTAGAGGTCCTGCCTTGATGAATTGATAAGAATTATTTGTAGCCAGTACGTTAATACTTAGAAACTATTTGCTCCCTTTATTGGAAAAGTTAGCTATCCTGCTAGCCATCTTGATTTGCACTGTTTGCTAAACCAAACTCTTTTTGTGATATTTTGAAGGTAAACTTCACTCTAGATCTGATGTCTTTTCCAAAATACTTTTCAGTTTTTTCAAGCTCTTTGCAGATATTATCTTATTTAATCTTCAAAAATCCCTGCCTGGCCTCTTAGAAGTGCAAGAATTATGATGCCATTTTCAGATGAGGAAACAGGCCCAGAGGGGGAAATTATTTACCCAACTAAGTAGTAATGGATCCAAACTGATCCAGAATTTTTTCTCCCCAGTCAATTCTACAAGCTTAAACTGTCTGCTGAGCTCCAGGCCCTGTACTCCATGTGCTCAGAATATGTGTGTGTTCGTCCTTCATTGCCAAAGAAGACCATGTCATCAGAGAAATAATGACATGGCTTGCACTTGACTTTGTTTTGAGTGAGGGAGAGCTGTGCAGGTCACCAGCCTCACTTCTCCTCCAGAGCCATCTGAATCCAGTAACCAGATATTCATCAGGATGACTGGAGATGACCCAGGATGAGGCAGTTGGGGTTAAGTGACTTGCCCAAGGTCACACAGTTAGTGAGTGTCAAGTGTCTGAGGTGAGATTTGAACTCAGGTCCTCCTGACTCCTGCTCTATCCACTGCACCACCGCTGCCCCTATGCTCAAAATATATTTATTCCTCAAAAGAGCTTACAGATGAATGACTTAGGGCTCATTAGGATCAAAGAGAATATTTGACAAGTGCTTAGCATAATGCCTGGCACATAGTAGGCACTTAAAAAAATTTGCTCCCTTCCTTTTTCCCCTCTTTCAATTATACCATGTTTCTGAATTTGTTGGCCTGAACTGAATGCAATTTGACAATAAGTTCACTTGACTATAGCACTTGACTATAAGCTTATTTATGGAGTGGTGCCTTCATACCAATTCTACAGTACGTTTTTTATTATTCCCATTTAAAGATAAGGAAATAAAGGTTGAGAGAGAAGTGACTTGTCTAAGGTCTCGTAATAAGTGGCAGAACTTGGATTCTAACCCAGGTTTCCTACTCCCATGTTTCTTTCTAGGTCATTTAAAATCTTCAAAAAGTAACTTGCCTCTGGTTTGGACCAATTGAAGAATTCTAATCTTCAATTCTAATCATCTCAGGTGACTAGTCCCCAGCTGTCAGCTTTTGTCAGGCTATTTAAGTCTATTTAAAACATGCTCACGAACCAGCTATAGCTTTCGCCACTATTGATAAACAACAGCTTGTAGTTCTATGAGATCAAGGGAAGAAAAGATGCAATTCTTCTGTCTTTCCATATAATTCATCATTAAAATAATGTGCCCGCACCAAACCCTTGCCCCAGAAATCATAAAAATAAATTTCTAGAGTTTAGAAAAAACAACTCCTGAGGCCATAAAGGAAGGGAGACATTAAGGGAGTATCCTGGAAACGGAGACTTATAAGTCACCAAAATTTGAAAGAAACACATTTCAAATGTTGCATAATGTCATGTGATGGCTAAAAATAATGGAGTCCCAAGTAAGTGCCAGGAAAGTATACTCTGGAAAACTGAACAAACATTTCTATCTCCTGGGCTAAGAAGTGGGGGAACTGAGTTCTAATCTGGTACGGTCACTATGTGACCTTGGGTATGTTCTTCTGTCTTAATTTCCACATTTATAAAATGAAGGGGTCGGGCTAGTCAGTTCGAGTCAGAGTTGGAAGCATTTAGGGTTAAGGTTAATAACAGTTAGAGGCATGAATTCCTATCAAGGCCCTTTCAGCTTCAATATTTTATGTTCTATCATTCTAAGGCCCCCTCCCAGCTTTGACATTGGATGTCCTATGATCCCAAGGGTACATCCAGCTCTGACATTCTGTGTTGCCATTCCAAAGCCTGTTCTAGCTCTGATGGTCTATGTTCTATTGAGCTAAGTCCTCTTCCATTTCTAACATTCTGTGTTCTGAGATTCCAGTGTCCTACTCTGACATATTTTATAGACAACAAAGACAATAGGACATTGAAGGACCCAGCCTTGCAACACAGTTCGGCCATTAGCCCCTGGCAGTAAATATTATTTTCAATTCCATTCCATAAACAGCTATGACACACCTACTATGTATAAAGCCCTGCCATGAGTTCTCGGGCCATGAATTTGAAAAATTACAAGCTCTCTACCCTCAAGGAGCTCAGAAGTTAAGAGGGAGGATAGCACAAATACATATGTAAGTTATGTATTAGCCATGCAAGTTTGTATCCACATTGGCTATCCAAATGAGATTTGCAGGAAGACATGAATACATATCTATAGAATTCCGTTCACCTCTTTTGATTTGGAATGGAGATTTTGATTTCTACTTGCTGGGAAACCAGAGAAAGGATCATAAGGTTACCCATACTGATCTCTTCAGAGATAATGTATATTAGACTAGAATTATATCTATTGACTTCCCCTAAATATTGCTAGTCTAAGGAAAATTTTTTTTTCCTTAGGTTCAAGGTATTTTCCCAGTCACTATCTCTTAGATAGAAGGCATATCACTGATATCTTGAGGCTTGGTTCCTTCCAACCAAATGCTAAACAAAAGACCATCACAAATTATTATGAATAAAACCATTTATCAAAGTAGATAACAAACAGAAATCTAGAAAAGTTATACAGATTAACATACACCAGACAATACATAAAGTGATCAAACTCCCCCACTAGAAGCAAGAAATATCAGCTCAATGGAGAGAGACTCCCTGATTCCACCCAAGCAGAAATTCCCCACCCCAGTGTCTCTACAAGGCAAGAGTTCTTTCTCCTATGTATCTGTCTTCTGAAGTCTATTTTCTTTCTCTTTGGATTTTTCCCCAAAAGGGATCTAGAACCACAAATACTTCTCTTAAAGAAGAAAGCAAAAAAAAGTCTTTCCTCCCAAACTTCCACACCAACTGTACTCCTCATATAGACCCACAATTTTTGTCAGTTTTCCCTTCACCAATGAGAATCTTATACAGACTTGTATAATTCAAGCTTGAAACCTAGGTTACACATAAATTAACAGAATGCAAATAGAATGTGATAAGAGCAGGTTATCTTTCTTGGGCATCTAACACAGTACTTTAATATAGTAAGTATGAAATAAATATGTATAGAAAAAGAGAGAGAGGAAGAGGGAAGAAGGGATGGAGGGAAGAAGGGAGAAAGAAGTGAAAGAGGAAAGGAAGGGAAAGAGAAGGGAAAAGAAGGGAGGGAGGGAGGGAAGATGGAAGGAAGAAGTAAAAGAAAGGGAAGAAAGGAAATTAGGGAAGGAAGGAAAGAAGAAAGGGAGAGAGGAAGGAAAAAGAAAAAAGAAAAGGGAGAGATCTTAACAAAGTGCTCTGAGAAAATATAAGAAGAGAATACACTGTTTTTCATCTGACAATTGGGTTCTCCTACTCAGCACCAATGCTATGCAGGATTTCAAAATTGACCAACCTTGGCTCCAAGTGCCCCAGTATCCCATTTATAAATATTCCTGTCATGACCATGAGCACTTTCCTTTCTTCCCTGCTCCAGTGTATCCTGTTCTTAAATCCCACTTTCATGATAAAAATCAGAAGAAAAATTTATTCACACTAAGGTCCAAGTGATTGAAACCAGCTCAGAGAATGACCTTGGCTTATCAAATAGGATGGGGAAGGATTCAGAGGTTTTTAAAAAAAAAAACACTGAGTCACATATCCTAGGGCGTAAATATTCCCTTCCTCCCTTGGTCAAAATTCTTTGCTCCTTTAAAAAAAAAAGTCAACTAAAACCATAGTTGACCTAATTTTTCAAATTCTGAAAGTGTTTTTAAATCCCCCCCAAATTCAAAGAATCATAGACTTTAGGGCTGAAACAGACCTTAGAAGTGACCTGTCCAGCCCACACACTTATCAAAAGCAGAAACTGCCTTCAAATCCAACATTCCTTTAAACATACCAAGGTGCTGGTCTTCCACCCATCAAGTGTCGCAAAATTCTTCCTATATCACTTCTTTTCTTTCTTTTTCATTACCTCTGGAAGAAGACCCTGGATTAAACAAAGTGTTGTTGTCAGACTAGGAGGGGTGAAAACTTGTTATGGGATTACATTAATCTCTGGGTGAAAAATTGTTGGATGTGATTATTGATTGTCAAGGTCCCATAAGCTTAACACAAGCCAGTCCAAAAGAAGGGGAAAATGCTCAGGAGGTATTGTCAGCGCCACAAAGTAGAAAGAACCCTGGCTCTGAAGTTAGAGGACCTGGATTTAAATCTCACCTGTGATGCTTGTGATCCATGTGACTTTGAATAAATCACTTCACTTCCTTGACTCAGTATTCCTATCTGCAAAATGATCAGACTGGACTACATAGACTTCGATGTCCTTCCCTAGATCTATGATCTAATGTTTTCAAAGAGACACCTTGGAATCAGGAAGACCTGAGCTCAAATGTGACTTCAGACACTTACCATCTGTAAGTGCTGAGGCAAGTCACTTAACTTCGGTTTGCCTCAGTTTCTACATCTGTAAATGGGGATAATAACAAACAGCATCTACCTCAAAGGATTGTTGTGAGGATTAGATGAGATGGTATTTGTAAAGCGCTTGGCACATAGTAGATATTATATAAGTACTTATTCCTTTCCATCTTCCCTTTTTACAGCTGTTATTGATTTCATAACAGAGAGGCATCATCACTTTGGTGTTCTCTGTTCCTAATATCTCAAAAACCTTAGAGCAGAGCCCACTTGATATGGGGAAATGGGAACATAGATACAAAGGAAACCTCCCCAGAGCAGCCCTTCTGGGTCACAGAATGTCAGAGTGGAAAAGGACTTCAGAGACTCTGCCTAGACAAGAATCCCTTCTAGAAGGGTCATGTTTGCTTGAAGACCTTGAGGGAAGGGAAAGCCTCTTCCTGATAAGATAGCCTCTTCCACTTCAGGACAGGTCTAATTGTTAGGATATTTTTCCTTAGGTCTTAAGTTTACTCTTGCTCTCTCCTTTGTTTTCCCAAACAAATGAGCTGTGCCATCAAGTTGTAAGGACCAGTCTGGGAAACAACAACTTGGAATTAGAACTTTTGATATAATTCAAGCTGGTAGGTGGTGCAGTGATTTGAGCACCAGACTAAGTACCAGGAAGACTCATCTTCTTGAGTTCAAATCTGACCTTGGAAACTTATTAGCTATGTGACCCTAGGCAAGTCACTTAACCTATTTGCCTCAGTTTCCTTATCTGTAAAATGAGCTAGAGAAGGAAATGGCAAACCACTCCAATATCTTTGCCAAGAAAATCCCAAATGGGGTCATGAAGAGTAAGAAGTGACTGAAAAATGAACTGTACAACAATATACTGCCTACTGACAGCTTCCGAGTAGTACAGGGGCTGTATCCTGATTTCATTTATTGGCAATAGATTCTGCCTCCCCCAGCAATCAGTCAATTAATAAACATTTATTAAGCACCTACTCTGTGCCAGGCATTGTGCTAACTTCAGGGGATACAAAAAGAGCCCTCAAGGAGCTTACAATCTAATGGGGAAGACAGCAAACATATATACAAACAAGCTGTATACAAGATAAATAGTAAATAATTAACAGAGGGAAGGCACTAGAATAAAGAGAGCTTGAGAAAAGCTCAAGGAGGAGAGAGGATATTTGTGTCTATGTTCTCTGCATCCAAGGATTAGGAAAGGACTCAGAAGCTGTGAAAGATCCAGATATCCTTGATACCTTGTGGCATAGATTCATCTCTTCTCTGTACCACAAGCCTCAAGAAACTTGGCAACAGAGCTTCTGGTTTTTCTCCTACCGTCTCCTTTGCTGGTTTTTAATGCACCTTCTTTTTTGTCCCTAAGAGTAGTGTCTCCCTAAGGTTCTGCTCTAGGTCCTCTTATCATCTTTTCCTTCCCTTCCCTTCTTTCCCTTTTTCTTCCCTTCCCCTCCCCTCCTTTCCCCTTCCTATCCCATTCCTTCCTTCTCTCTCTGTCCCTGTCTCTGTTTGTCTGTCTCTGTCTCTGTCTTTCTCTGTCTTTCTCTGTCTCTCTCTGTCTTTGTCTCTCTCTGTGTGTCTCTCTGTGTGTCTCTCTGTCTCTCTCTCTCTGTCTCTCTCTCTCTCCTGAACTCCAACCCCACATTCTGATCTTCCTAATGGATGTTTAGACCTGTGTGTCCCACCAACACTGAAAAGTCAACAAAATGAGCTCATCACCTCCCTTTACAGTGTTCTAAAATCCTTCCCCATTTCCTAACTTACCTTTGTCAGTTGAAGGCACCACCACTATCCCTGTCACCAGGAGTCACAAAACTTCTTGACTCTTCTTACTCCCTCACCCCATCCCCATCTATCTCTTGCCAAATCCTGTCCATTCCACCACAATGGATTTCATGCCCATTCTCTTTTCTCTCCTCTTAATTCATGAAACAATTATAATATGGTGGCTAGAGTCCTGGCTTTGGAGTCAGGAAGACTAGCTCAGATTCTTCTGATCCTCCATCTCTAAAAATAGAGATAACAGCAGTGACATCACGGGGTTGTTGTGAGGACCAAATGGCATTATGTATATAAATTGCTTTGCAAACTTCAAAGCATGCATTTCCTCACTCAGGCATTCCCTGTACCAGTGAAATCATATGTCCTGCCCGGTCTCCATTCCTATTAGTTGCTGCCTTGATCACCACTTACCTGGATTGTCATAGCCTCCTAATGGCTCTCCCTGCCTCCAGTGTAGAATGGCAGATCTGGAGGAGGCTTCCCCTTAGCAACCTTTCCTCCTCTCCTTCCTTGCCAATTCCTTGACTTCTCTGATTCTCCACTTTCTGCTTATTCTGTTGGCCAATCAGCTACTGTAGTCCTAATGTTTGGCATGAACCAGAGCTCTCTAGACCCAAGCTGGAAGCCTCAAGCTACCCATACCCTAGCATGAACTAGTTATCTCTAGAGATCCTCAGGCCAGCTCTGACAACTTGAGCTTGTCCATGTTCTTAAAACCTGCCAGGCCTGACATTTAGAACAGAAACTTTGAGAGCCTTGCATTGTGCAAGGCTCAGGTCCTTCCCAATCTGCTCCAAATAATCTTGCCCATTTCTGAGCACTTCGTAGGTCAAGTCACTAAGCCTCTCCAATTTCACTTCTGTTTGATGCAGAAGAATTGAACTAGGGAGGTTAGCCTGCTAAGCAAATGTCTAGAAACAACTAAAATTCTATACCCACCTCAGGATCTGGCTCACATGTAACCTCTTTTAGAAAGCCTTCCCTGATTATCCTGCCAGGAAATAATTTCATGTTTGTGAAACTTGTTTTTTTAAACCTCACCTATGTGTTTGTTCCCTCACTCCCATCCCGCAACATAGAACTGAAAGGACTTCAGAATTCAGAACTCTAGTTCAGGGGTTCTTAACCCAGGGTCTAAGACATTTTTTCAGTATTTTGATCATGATATAATTTGTTTCCTTTGTAATCCTATGTATTTCATTTTGTGCAGGGGTCTGTCAGATTCACCCAACTACCAGCCCACTGTACAAAAAAGGTAAAAATCCATGATTAAGTCTAACCCTCTTATTTGACAGCAGAGAAACCTGCGGCTTAGAGCAGGGGATAGTGGCTTGCTCAAGATTACACAAAGGAGACAGGATTCAAACCCAGGTCTTCTAACTCTCGAATCTATGCTTTTTACGCTGTACTATGTTACTTCCCTATTACATTCTGCCATGTACTATAGTTATTTCTACCATCATCTTACCCCTCGTTTTAGAATGAGTATCCCTTGAACAACACAGTCTGTGTTGTATTTTTTTTTTTAATCTAATTCCCTTTATCCTCTAGCACCAACACAGGACCCTACTCATTCAGGTACTTAGGAAATGTTTGTTGAATTGACTGAATAATATCAACATTATTACAAGTAGTAATGTTTAAACTGCCACTTCAGGCCATTTATCAGCATCACTTGAATTCAAATAGGTGGTGTTACTCTGTGACTCTTGCTGAAGCTTTTCAACTATTTATTAATTTAAACTACAAGTTCTGAAGAATTTGTAGTTGAGAACAACTTGTTACCCACTAGTTTGTGTTAATATGTTCTCAAAGTGATAAAACATTATTTTTTTAAAAGAAGCTATTGCAGATCGGAACTTCCTGATCATTCTGTCAAATCTTCCATTCCCTTAACTGACCCTAGTACAAATGGGCTACTCTGTTCCCTGAACATGACATATCCTACACTCTCCCATCTCTGTACCTTTGCTCACAGTGTTCCCTAGACCTAGAATGCCTCCTTTCCCCTCTTTATATTTTGAATTTCTATCTACTTTTAAAGCCCAACTCAAAGACCATACCCTCCAATAAGATTTCTCCAATCCCCACCCACATTGGAAATTACCTTTCCTGATAAGAACCTCATACATCACTTGTTTCTGTACTTCCAAGATGCATTTATTATGTACCAGAGTTATCAGTTCATATGTCCTATTCTTCATGATAGTAAAGCTTAGGGTCATAGATCTTGAGCTAGGAGTGACCTTAGAAGTTGTCTAGTCCAACCCCACTATTTTACAGATGAGGCAACTTGGGCCTATAGTGGTTAATTGATACACCCAAGGTTTCACAAGTGGCAGAACTGGAATTCAAACAGTGCTGCTTAACTCTGGAATCAACCATCTTTCCACTATCCCATGATGCCTCCATGTAAGCTCCATAAGGCCAGTGTTTTCCCAGAACCTAGTGTTCTACAAACAGGACTTAACATACATTCGTCAAATTATTTAGTTGAATTGGGCATCTAAATTATTCTAATTTAGTAAGAGTTTTGCTACAACAATCATTTTGTTTTGTTTTTGATCACCTCTACAGGTCTTACTCCCAGCTGGTTTTCCTGTAGACCCATCTGAGGCTCTCCCATAAATGTGATTGATTCACAATGGTTCTGTTAACAGATTTCGTTTTGGTTCAGTCATTTCAGTTGTGAAACTTTAACACAAAGTGAATATAATTTAGTCACTATGGTTCTGGTGGCCAGTATAACACAGAAAATCAACCTACCCCAAAACATTCTATCTATCCAAAGCCTCAGTGGTCCCATCCCTACCACATTCTTAGATGCCCCGCTCCTCCCCTATCACTAACATAAAAAGGTCTGGTAAGTGGTCCTCTGACTCAAATAGGCTAACTCTCCTAGTCTTTAAGGGAGCCAGCCTTTCTCTTGGGATTTTAAGTGTTCCATTAATTTCATGCTAATCAATAGTAAATAGTGAATGAAGATAAATCGGGGGCCAAGGAAACTACCTTCCCCCAAGTCCTGTTTTACAGAAACAAAGAGTTTCTGCCTCTTGCTGAGCTGTTCAGAGGTAGACAGATTGATAGATTTCTGATTCCCCTCCTTTCCTTTCCTCTGCCCGCCCTCTGGTGGAGCTATGTATGGGATGGCCCAAAATGGCTGGCTCTGGAAGGCAGAAAGAAAGGGGACCAGTGAAGGGCCTGAATAATCTACAAGCTGGATACTTCATCTACAAATTGAAACCATGGTGTTGATTACACTCAAAGATAGTTGACCTTGTCTTCTTGCAGAGAAAAGGTGGCTGTTCAGAGAAAACCAAACCCTGCCATTATAATAGGAGCAGGATCACCTCTACTCTTCAGGATGGAGAGGGAACAAGAGGCAGGTTTGCTTGAGGGAATTTTCCTCACCCTCACCTAAGTCCTGCACATGTATGAGTGAAAGAGGAAGGATGAAAAGAAGTTGGCATGGGAAGTAAGGAAAGATGAAAAACAGAAGAGAAAGGCGTTGCCTGATTTGGGGAAGGAGAGGTAAAGCCACATTCTACATCTAATAAGAGAGTGGGGTAGAATCCCTGAGTACTAGTTCTAATTATTCCACTAAGTGTGACTTTGAGAAGATTATTTTCCCTTTCTGAGACTCAGTTTCCTCATCTGTAAACTGATTTCTAAGTTCCCTTCCATCTTTAACTTTGTGATTCAATTTCTAAGATTCCTTCCAGCTCCGAAGTTTTTATTCTAAGGTTCCCTCTAATCCTGTCACTCAGCCATTCTGGGGGTGGGGACAATGAATATACCCTACCTCAAGAGATATCTCAATAGGCATTTGAGAATAAAACCTTGGGGGGCGGGGAGAAGGAATGCTGCCCTGTCTCCCAGGCTATTCCCATAATTAATCATTGAAACCTAGGGTCAGCAGATGTGTGTGTGTGTGTGTGTGTGTGTGTGTGTGTGTGTGTGTGTGTGTGTGTGTGTGTGTGTGTGTGTGTGTGTGTGTGTGTGTGTAGTTCATATTCCTGAACTGTGGCAGAGGGGAAAGTGGCTGGAGGTGGAGCTAGCTGTCTCTACAGGGAAGTTGGCCCTCAGACCCCCCCAGATGCCAGCAAGAGAACTCTTCCCAACTCTCCTCCCAAAATGCCCCTCTACCCGAGGTTCTTTGAAACAACTCCTATATAAGGGGCTTTGAGGAATGGTCAGAAGAGAAAGGAGAGAGGCTGAGCTGCCTGGCTGGCTGCAGTGCATTCGGTTTGAAAAGAATTCTTAATCTCCAACTGGGAGAGAGGTGCCCTCCTCCAAGTGGAGGCAACTCTCGGGGATTTGCTCCCTTCTCGAATGCTCAGTCTCGCACACTGTAAGCCCTCAGCAACCCGCTCAGTTCACCCACTTCTTCCCTGCTGCCCTGCCTCCGATCTCTTGGTGGTCCCCGGAGAAGCAGTCCAGAAAGAAGACCACTGCCTGATGCAGCTCCCACGCAATCCATGACCGCCGCAGACCGTTGAGGCAGCGGTGTGTTAGCACCCAGGGTCCGTTTGATCCCAGCAGATCTTGGGCTCTTCCCTCACCTTGCCCAGCAGCAGAATGCGGACATGTCCGCGGCTGCCCCAGAGGAGACTCCATTTCTGTGCTTGCCCTAGCTCGGGGAGAACCCCTAGGATCTCATAGGAGTTATTATTGGAAAGACGTCATCCATAATATGCTCCCTTCCTTTTGCGGATGGGGATACTGAGGCCCAAAAAAAGAAATAGGACTTGACAAGGTCGCAAAGCTAGCCAGAATCAGGCTCTGGGCTTGAACTAAGGTCTTAAAACTCCAAGTCCACGATTTTCTCTGTCACCACCACCACCACCCCCACACCCAGATACCAATGCTCCCCATGGTGGCCGGACCTGCTCATTTTGAGAAGCTGGTACCTGGGGCAAATAGCTGGGACAGATTGCTCGGGATGCCTTCGGGAGCAGAGTGCAAGTACTGGCTCGAACAGTTCTCTCAATCTGTCTCCCGCACACTCTTGCTCTCTGCTGCGTACGGAGCGCACCACTTTATACATTTTGCTTACTCGCTCCCTTGCTGTTTTTCCTAGCGAGAGAAAGGGACGGTACTGATAGAGGCAAGTGGGGTGGCGAGAAAGGGGCCAGTGTCCACATTTCCGAATCTCAGAATGACCTGGAAAGAACCTTAGAAATCACCTAGCGTAGACTATTTGACAGTTGGGAAAACTGAGGACCATAAAAGGGGAGTCCAAGATTGCAAAACCAATTGGTAGCGGAGCTGAATTTGAGCACCGCTTCTCTAACACTGAGTTCGCCAGTTCACCAGTCCCAGGTAAAAGTTCCTCTTACCCCCAGTTATTTACATTTTCACCCGCACGCGCGCGCGCGCGCGCACACACACACACACACACACACACACACACACACACACACACACACACACACGACATCCCAGGAAACCTGTCTTTACTTAGTGTTGGCTCTCCCCCAGCGCTGCCTCCCCGCCCCGGCTGGAGTGTAACCAAGTGTAGGAATACAAAGTTCAGACCCGGGGAGGCAGCTTTGGCCCGGCCCGCGACTGGAGGGAGGGTACCCTGTAGATTCCCCAGAGCAGACTCCAAAGCTGAGGACGCAGGCAGGAGAGGTTTGGGGAGCTGGGGAGAGGAGCCTGCCCGCCCCACAGACGGCTGAGGGAAAGCTGGCACTCCAGGCGAGAGGCGAGAGCGTACCCCCAGCTCCTCGGGACTGGACCTATTGAAGCTGCGGCTACCAGAGACCCGAGCCGTTCTGCTAACCGGCTCTGGGGATAATCGCCTGTCTAGTCTCCAGATCTCGGCCAACAGCTACCCCTAGCGGAAAAACGACCGTCCCGTTCCCCTCCGTGCCTCCCAGGGCGTTCCGAGCCTCCGCGAGAGAGCCAGGGTAATGAGGCGTGTGCTCTCCCTACTCCCTGCCCTCTCCAAACCCCGAGCTCTGTCCCTAAGCTATCCTGCCGGGAGGCCACCGAGGAACCCCGGCCCCAGCTGCCCAGGAGCCCCACGTTTGGCTATCTATCCCTCAGATTCCATACACTCTCCTGCCAGTCTCCCCACACCCGGAGCTGAAAGCAGATCCGAGCTGCTGCTACTTGTGCGGACAGGCGGCGGGAGTTCGGGCTGCGTTAGCGAAGGTGTAGGTCGGACTCCGAACTCTGAGATGGGCAGTATTTGTGCTGCGGAACAGGATGAAGATGTGCGCATCTATAGAGTGGAAAGGGAGGGTACGAAGTGGGAAGCAAAGGGTGTGGGACAAGAAGGATTCGTTGTATGGGGATAGAAAGCAAGGTAATGTATCGTTAGTTTTAGAGGTGGAGAGTGAAGGATTGTGTGGGATGTGGGTGCATCGTGGTGGTCTGTGCGTTCTAGGAGTGAGACACACAGGGTGTGGTGCGGAGTGGTGGACTTTGAAGAAGAATGGGGATGGGAGAAGGGGGGGGGGGTGCGTTATTCCCGTAGCAGGGTTAGAGAGAATAGTGGGTCCCAGAAAGGGAGGTCTGCCGGTCTCTGTCCCCTGCCTTACTGATTTCCATTGGCCTGGGAGCCGCCTTGAGATGGCGAGCAGCTCGGTGCTCCCAGAGCAGCAGGCGTTGTGTTGGACGTGAAGAGTTAGCAAGGCTTTCTTCTGCTCCCATTCAACCCCTCCGGATCCCGCGGCAGAGCCTACAAGGCTTCCAGACGCAGGGAGAGCGCGCCTAGACGGAGAAAACTCTCAGAATTCCACTGAAAGCTAAAGGTATCTAGGGCGTCACTTGAGACGCCCCAGGCAGGTCAGGCCTCGGAGTTCAGGTGGGAGAACATCCTGCCGTGGACGCCCCACCCAACCCCCTGAAAAACCTGAAACTTTAGAAAAGGCGAGAGTTAGACGAGGATGGGGTTTGAGTACGTCTGCCCCTTGCCCTGAGGAAGACCTACTAGGGAGCTCAGCACAGAGAGCTCTCTATGTTACCGAGCAAAGACCTCCCCCGACCCAGGGACTGAGAGGTTGAAGACCCGAGTTCAAGTTTCGACTTAAGTCATTTCTCTCTTTCTCTCTCTAACTTTGAGAAAGTGCTTTCCCTTTTCTTGCCTCAGTTTCCCCCTCCCCCTTTCTAAATGAGATTGGTCTAGAAGACGTCTAAGGTCCCTTCCAGCCATGAGGTTAGGTAAGTTCCGTATCCCTTCCCCTTTCACCCTCCCCCGGCTCTCCCTGCTCCATGGCACGTCTCTAGCCCCTCGTTTGGTCCCTCTCTCCCCTCCTTGCCTGTTTATTTTTAGGTCATTGGCGGCTAGCTCTAGGTAATCCCCAGGATGAAGTTCCAAGGGGGCGGGGCCCAACTGGGGGCGGAGTCGCCTTTTCTTTAAACCCGCGACTATAAATCCAGTTTAAGGGGAAGCGGGATCTCAGATGAGCAGCCCGGACCCAAGTCGGCTAGGGGAGCGAGGGGGTGGGGCCCAGGGCGGCCGCGGCCGCAGCTGCCCGGCTGCGCCGCGGCTAGCCGGCAGGCTCCACTCCCTCCTGGTTCACACCTTGGGCTTTCTTACCCAGGTGGCCGCCTGCTGTTTCCTGGGTCCGAGATTCCTGGCCACAGCGGTGACGCTGTGGCTACTGGACTTCCTGTGCATCCGCAAGAAGGTGCTGATGAGACACCGGCGCGAAGGCGACGCTGAGGACCCCTGGAAGGCGGGTGGGGGCGGGGGCGGGGGTGGAAGAGAGGAGGAGGATGCGGCAGCTGTTATCTTGTCCCCGGGGCTACCCCCCGATGACCCGCCAATCTGGGTCTCTGACTCCAATCGGTTCTGCACTATAGAGTCGCTGAAGGCTGTCTGGCACGGGCAAAAGATGGACTTCTTCAAAACTGCCCACAAGGGCTCCCCAGCCCCCAATCCCGAGGTCATTCAGCTGGATGGACTTAAAAGACTGCGCATCCTAGACTTTGCGCGGGGCAGCCGGCCGCTGGTCCTCAACTTCGGCAGCTGCACCTGACCCCCGTTCACGGCGCGGCTGCGCGCCTTCCAGCATCTCGCCTCCACCTTCCTAGACATCGCCGACTTCTTGCTCGTCTACATCGAAGAAGCCCACCCTTCCGACGGCTGGGTCACCTCAGATGCAGCCTACGACATCCCCAAGCACCAGTGCCTTCAGGACCGGCTGCGCGCCGCCCGGCTCTTGCAGGAGGGCGCACCGGGATGCTTGCTCGCGGTGGACACCATGGACAACGCGTCCAGTGCAGCCTACGGTGCCTACTCTGAGCGGCTCTATATCATCCAGGAGGCCCGAGTCATGTACCAGGGGGGACGAGGCCCCGAGGGCTACAAGATCTCAGAACTGAGACACTGGCTCGACCAGTACAAAGACCGCCTGCAGAGCCCACCGGCCTCCGTGGTCCTACCTGTGTAATTGACCGTTTCCAAAACAAAGAACCCCAAACAAACGTGCAATTGAAGGTTTTCAATCACAGAAAGTGACAGTTACACAAAAGAAGGGGGAAGGGAGAATTAGCCCATGGGGGGAGGGGTTCCAGTGGGGGAAACACTTCTCTCTTCCCTCCTCCCCAAATTCCTTTTTTCTCTCGGTTTTTTTCCTCCACTTTGTTGACTGCAGTGCGAACATTGTATATGTTGCGCGTGTGCATGCGTGTGTAAACCTGTGTAACTCTGTGAGTGCCCGTTGTTTCCCGCAGAGAGAAGACACCCCCGCCACCTGGGACAACTCAAGCTCTACGGGGCCAATCCTTGCTTGCCTGAGAAGAAGGAAGGAAGGAAGGAAAGAAGGAGGGAAGGAAGGAAGGAAGGAAGGAAGGAAGGAAGGAAGGAAGGAAGGAAGGAAGGAAGGAAGGAAGGAAGGAAGGAAGGAAGGAAGGAAGGAAGGGAAAGGGGGGAGAGAGAGAGAGAGAGAGAGAGAGAGAATTAGAGTCCTAAATAAGTGTGAAGAATTGTACTGCCAAGTATCCCGATGTGTGACTGTAATCTCTGCTCACTGGTTCGCTGGCCTGTGTGTGTGCGCGCACGCGTGTGATCCGATGTCTCTCGGTGTGTGACTTTTTAAAGGGGAGTCTGGGCTGACCCTGCTCCTCCCAGCCCACTTCTCTTCTTTGTTTCTACCAATTCCGTATTGCCCAGATTCTTTCTGTCTCGTAATCTCCCAAGGTGTGTGTATGTATGTTTGTGAAAGTGTGTATGCGGGTGGGGGGAGGGGGAAGAGTCCGGAAGAAGAGGGGACTTGGCGGGGGAGGAGGGTTGGGTTGCGCGCGAAGTGAGTGTCTAGTTAGCTTTTTCTCATCCCGGTTCTGGCACTTCTTTGGTCCCTCTGGTAGTGACGACCTGTTTCGAATTGGTCCCAGACCAGTGTTTAATGTATTTATAAAAGTGGTTGGGAAAGCTAGGTTGGGGGTGGGGGTGGGAGGGCTCTCGGGTGGGTTTTGACGATCTTTGAATCTAGAACTGGGGCGGGAGAGGGAGGGTTCCTAGTTGGAGGGCTCTTGGGGCCGTTTGGGTGATCTTGAGCCTATCTGGCTTGGAGAACCTAGCTTGGGGAATATAACGATTTTGGATCTTGAGTGTAGGGTTAGTTATCCCCTATTTGAAGGAATACCTAGTTCTGATGTACTGTGGAAAGAAATCATGCAATTCATCGGTCCCTTGCTCAGGGGTGAACGAGAGCAGGAATCTAGACCTTTGATAGAAATAAAGGAGATCCCTGGTTTAAGCTCATTTGAATGGTGTACATTTGGAAAGATCTCAGATTTTATGCAATTTGGGGAAAAATCTCTGAAGTAAAGGGGAGACCAGGAATCCTCATTGTAATGGGAAATTTCTGGTTTGTGATAATTTGCTTGGTCTGTATTTCAGGGAGATCTCAGGTTTAGTGCTGTGAGCAAAGAACCTTCCCTCGGATGTAACTTGAGGGATCCCTGGCTAATGTACTTTAAATGATGAGAACTGGGGGAGGGTGTTTAGGGGCTTTTCTGCTTTGGTGTATTTTGGAGAAGGGATCCCTAGTTTAGTATTACTTCCACCTGAAAGATTGGAGGGGTGCCCAGGTGTATGCATTCTGGAAAGAATCTCCTGCACTGCTTTGATGTGTTTGGGCTTGAGTCTGACACAACTGGACATGGGTGTGGGAAGAATCCATTATTTGATGTAACTTGGGGTTTAATCCCTAGTCTGAAATAAGTTGCATGGTACGGAGTTTGGGGGTGGGTGAGTTTGTAAAATGGGTGGATCTCCAATCTGAGTCTGAGTCTGAGGAATTTCTGGTCTAAGATGTTGGGACAATCCGTGGTTTTCCTGTGGAGGTATCCTTGATAGGGTGTAGTTGGGGAAGAGGGAGCTCCAGTTTGATTAGGGAGATACCAGGTTTGGGATGGAGGTGAAGGAGAGACCTCAGACTGGTGTCCTGTTTGTTTAGTTGTTCACTATTCAAACTTCTTTTCTGTACAAAAAAAAATTAAAGATTTTGAATGAAATACCTTCCGATCTCCCTTGAGCTTCTTTTGTTCCCCTATCCTTTCTGAATTATGTCAAGAAGTAAAAACATGTTTTTCTTCATTGTCCCCGCAGAGACCTAGAGAAGGAAGCAGAGATAGGAAGGTAGCTATGAAAAGATCCATCTTATTTTCCTGCCCTGAGAGGGAATCACAGATAGTATAGGGGCAGGGACAGACTCCTACTTGGAGAAGTATCCAAATTCTCCTTAAGCTGGTGCTCATCCCTGTCCCCCATACCAGGAATTCACACTTCCAATTTTCCCAAGAGTCTTCCAAGGACCCTGTTTGGTGACTGAAAGGAAGGGAGGTTACAGAAGGAAACCCAACCCTCCACCTTGGTCTCCTAAAATGCTGATGAGCTGGTCCAGAGCTATCATTTGGAGATGTGTGTAAGTCCTAATTCTTTTAGGCTATTCAAATGTAGGATAATTACCAGGCTCCCAGTTTACATAACTTAGAGAAAAGGTGGGACAGGTGTCAGTTTTTTGTCTTCAGGTTTTCTGCTTTTACCTTCATTGGAGTTCAGTGTTACAGCGTCTGCATGGATGTTCTGGGAATCACTGGACTCAGTAAGCAAATAGGAGAGAACCAAGAATCACCAGGAATGTTATCAGATCTAAAGCTTCAGTAAGCATTTGGAGAGAAGGGAGTGTTAAGGAAGAGAGATAAGATAAAGGAAAATAGGAGCCATAGGAAAATGGGAAGAGGAAGAAATAAAGGCAAAAGGGATGAAAAAACAATGTCATTGGGGAATAGAATACAACAATTACCACTTTACAGAGCAGAAGTTAAATAATGCTCTTATGATCACACGCAGCTAGTTGGGCTTCTAATCTAGGTCTTTCCTGATTCCAAATGTAATTCTCTTTCCACTACACCAAGGGGTGTGGGGTAGGGTGAGGAGGGGAGAGACAGTGTCTGAGACAAAGCAAACAAAGAAGGGGGAGGGAGAGAGAGAGTTACGGAATGGGAAATAAGGAGAATATGAGAAATATGGTAGGAGGGACAAGGATGGGAAGATAGAGTAATTGGGTTTCTAGGAGTGGAGAATGGGAAAGAGAGGGCTAGGAACTGGACTTAGAAGATAGAATTTGTGATTTGGGGAACAGGAGAAATGGGGGATATGGAAAATAATAGGATCAGGATTAGAGAGGAAAGGATGAAGGGAATTGGACATAAGAGCATAAATAAGGGGCATAAGAGGGTTAGAGAAAGGATGGAATGAGGAAGGATGGGAGAAGGAAGTTTTGAGAAGAAAGAGAAAAAGGCTGGCTAGGAGGGTGGTTAATGAGGGGATAGGAAGGGGGCAGTATGATACAGGGGATAGAGCTGGGTTTGGAGTCAGAGGATCTAGGTTTGAATTCCAGCTCTGCTACCTCTGTGAGCTTGGGCAAGTCACTTTTCTGGACTCATTGGAATCGATAACCTCTAAGGTCTCTTCCAGTTCTAAGTCCTATGCATCTTTAGGATCCTTTATTCTTAAAAATGGGAATAAGGGAGTTGGGGGAATAGAAGGTAGGGATGGCAACTGAGAGAGTTACAGAATAAAATGGATAGAGAAACATGAAGAAAGTTCTACAAATGAGAAAACACACTGTCTTAGGAAACCCAGGGAGCAAGTGCATCTAATATTAGGGTAGGGTGCCTTGTGATCCTTGGGGTAGACACTGACAAGACCACAATATCTCTGCATTGTAAACTTTGAGGAACTTACCCTTTGGTTTAGAACCTGATGTTTTTTTTGTTTTAAGAAAAGGCTGGATCTCTGATTGTGTGGCATGTAGTCATTTCTTCCCCCTCCTTTTCTTCTTTCCTGAACAACAATCCTTCCCTCCCCAAACACAATCTTCCCTCTCTTACCCTCCCACCTCAGGCACACAGAGGAAGAAGTATAGTCTATAAAAGATTCTTTGAGCCCTCAAACCTTAACTTCCAAGGGGATCAGTTCCTTCCATTTATTAACCTCAGAGGACCTTTGCCCTTAGCCCACAGCCGGGAATTGCTATCTGTGACTCAAAGACAGCTGGATTGTTGTTCAGTTGTTTTTCAGTTGTGTCCAACTCTCTGTGACCCCATTTGAGGTTTTCTTAGCAAAGATACTGAACCAGTTTGCCATTTCCTTCTCCAGCTTAATTTACAGATGAGGAAACTGAGGTAAATAGGGTTAAGTGACTGGAGTAGGGTGGAACAGCTAGAGTCTAGGGTCAGATTTGAACTCAGGAAGATGAGTCTCCCTTGCTCTAGGTCTTTCACTCTATCTACTGCGCCACCTAGCTGCCTCAAACATAGTCTTCCCTATAATTGTGATCCTGACCCCAAATACCCTCTGCCACTGCATCTAGATAATCCTCTCTCTTCTTCACCCCCTGCCACTCACCCCAGGCACCAAATGGGTTCTTGTCAGGTCATTTATTGGTGAGGTGGAAGAATTACAGATATATCAATAGTAAAGTTCAGGTGATCACAAGGGCAGTTAACATAAAGACTGTAGTCTTTTAATGATAACCTTCTTGATAACTTCTATTCAACATTTTCCCAGGGATCATGATTCTCACAGTCTCAAAACCTTCATCTCCTGAATGACCAGGAAAAAGAATGACCCCCTAAAGAAGCCCTCACCTGACAACACACACACACACACACACTGCCACTGCCCATCTAGGAGTAGTCTAGGCAGTATCTTTAGAGGAATTCTGAGTTGCAGTCCTAAACTCACTTTAAGCCAGAGAGAGAATCCTGATACTTGGAGAGATTTGGGTGTTCTATCTGTATCTTCCTATGTATCCATTGAATCCCAGTCCAAAAAAAAAAACTAATCTGATTCTAGGAGGTGGCAGTGGAAAAGCATCCAAAACAAGTGAGGTAATCAATAAAATAAGAATTTAAATAGATGATCTCTAAAATCTCTATCAGTTCTAAATTCTGTGATAATTATCTCACCTGATCAGAGCACACTCAACATGTTGTGCTAATTTCTGGATGCTGCATTTCCCTGTAAGCTGTGGCCTAGGGTCCCTGAAGGATTCTGAGATTACATGGACTGAGTCCAATCACAGATACCAGGTCATTTTCTTTCTTTGGCTCATTGCCCCCAACTCTGAGTTTTACTCCGGGGAAATCTCAAAAATAAAAAGTGAAGTTTGTGTCTAGGTTTCCCCCAAATGTGTGTAACAAAGTCACCACCTTCCACACAGTCATGTAGTGTACTATATAGTTACTGGATATGGGACTGTCTTTATTTTATACTGTGGAAAAAAATTCATAATGTGCAAAAGACTTACAGCAGCCGAATAGTAGATAACATAACATAAAAACACTCAAAGAACCTATCAGTTCTTCCTGTAAGAGAACTGAACTTGGGGTTGCTATCAGGACAACCCTTTGTCAGTCCAGTGAGTTCTTCTTTCCCATCAATTCTTACACTGTTTTCCCATAATTGGTACTTCTCGTGATTTAGAATATCACCAGAATGTTAAGCATACTTTGGAGGTAGCCAAACAAGCAAACCCCTACTCATTGGATTAACTCATTGGTTTTGCTTTCCAAGTAGAGTGCTAGAATAATGCAGATTTTCCTCTTTCTCTAAGGAGAATATTGCCTGAGGAACTCCCTACAAGAGTTGGGCTTCATAAACATCGTCCATGAACAGCCCATGGTGAGCAACATGCAGGTATATGTTGACAGTGACCATGTGCTTCATCTATAAGCCACCATTACTGCCCAGGGTTGTGGGGATTGAAAGAGGTGGAAATCTCCTCTGTCCTTGCTGTATTTCAAAAGCTCTATCTCCTCTCTCTCTCTCTCTCTCTCTCTCTCTCTCTCTCTCTCTCTCTCTCTCTCTCTCTCTCTCTCTCTCTCTCTCTTTCTCTCTCTCTCTCTCTCTCTCTCTTTCTCTCTCTCTCTCTCTCTCTCTCTCTCTTTCTCTCTCTCTCTCTCTCTCTCTCTCTCTCTCTCTCTCTTTCTCTCTCTCTCTCTCTCTCTCTCTCTCTCTCTCTCTCTCTCTCTCTCTCTCTCCTCTCTCTCTGTCTCTCTGTCTGTCTGTTTGTCTCTCTCTCTCTCTCTCTCACACACACACACACACACACACACACAATGACAAAGAAAGTCTGAGAGAGACAGAGAGACAGAAACAGGAGACAAGAGTCTGAGAGGGAGGGAAGGAGAGAGGGAGATGATCAAACTGGGTTTTATGATTCACTTTTATAGACCATACAGAGGGATGGGCTCCTGAGAGCCAGTTATGAGAAACAGTATTAGTCTCTGAAACCAAATCAGTATGATACCAGGGGGCACGTCTACATTCTGTGAGGCACTGTGACCCTTAGGTTATCTTCCAACAATAGTCTCCTTCCCATAATTTCATCAGGAGGACTAAGGAACATCACATATTGATCAGTGACAACCCTGATGGCTTTTCCCCTCTTCCTCTCACCTTACATTAAGTAAGGCATTGACTAACTAAGGTTCATTCTAAAGAGAGTGTCCAGGATGGCAAGGGGACTAAAGGTGCTGCTATTTGAAGATGTATAAATGTCTAACCTACTAAGGGTGTGATTGTTTGAAAGGTCTATCAGTCAACAATAGTCAATAAATATATACTAAGTACCTACTATGTTCCAGTTACTGTGCTAAGAGCTAAGAATACAAATATGAAAAAAGCAGTCCTTGCCTTCAAGGAACTTATACTCTAAGGAGCGAAGATAACACAGGAAGGAAACTGAAAAGTGGGAGGAGAAGCTACCTTCTCCTGATGCACTGAGGGAGGCTGGAGTCCAGTCCAAAGGAAACAAAGAAGTGGCTGTCCTGGGAGTCCTTTTTACGTGGGGGCTCCATCCTCCAGACTTCCAATCAAAGAGACATAAGGTACTAAGGATACTGATGAAGTGTGAATACCAAAACTAATGCAGTCTTGAAGGCTGTCATGTAGAAGAGAGATTAAAGTTACTCAGTTTGGCCTCATGGAGCCACTAGGTGGCACAGATGTTCTGGACCAGGAGTCAGGAAGACCTGAGTTCAAATCTAACTTCAGACACTTACTATCTGTGTGACCTGGGCAAGTCACTTTAACTGAATTTGTCTGTTTCTTCATCTGTATAATGAGCTGGAGCAGGAAATGGCAAACCACTCCCGTATTTTAGCCAAGAAAACCCCAACTGGGGTCACAAAGACCCAGATATGATTGAACAACAACAAACTTGGTCTCATGGGGCAGAACTGCTGGCAAAGAGTGGAAGTTTATGGATTTCTTTGATGTAAGAAAACACTTCCTAGATTAGAACAAAACTTCCTAATTAGAACTGTCCAAAGTGTTATGACTTCATCAGGTAAGTGAGTTTCCTTTCACTGGAGGTTTTCGAGAAGAGTTTGGATAATCAGTGGTTGGGAATACCATAGAATGATTACTATTCAGATATAGGCTGGCTAGTTCAGATTCTATGGGTCTAAATAAACTGATTCTCTGCCCCGCCCCCTCCACAGTCTTCTGTATTACTGAGTCTATAAGGTTGAAAACCCCCTTCCCCTGGAATGTAGCCTCAGATAAAGGGTGCTACTTTTTCTAGCTTCTAGAAGCTTCTAGTGAGACTTGAAGATTTAGTAGAGTTAGAACTCAGCACTATAGATATACTCTAAAGGTCTTGATATGATTTGGGCTACAGGCTGTTTCATTTCTATGCAAAATTCTCAAGCACCCTGAGGAGAGATCTAGAAAGCTTGATATCAGTCAGTTGTCTTCACCTTCACTATCTTAGAGGTTCAGGTTCACGTTCAGTTCACAGACTTATGGAATGTCAGAACATATGTGAGGTTAAACCTGAAGGGAACCTTAAAATCATTAAATGTAGAATGTCAAAGCTGCAAGGGATCTTAAAGTCATAGAACATAGAATTTCAGAGCCAGAAAAAGTCTTGGAATCCTAGAATTTCTTTCTTGCTTTTATTTTCATTTTTGGTTCCAAATTCTCTGCCTCCTTCCATGCATTCTCCCATCTATTAAGACAAGAACTATGATACCCATTAGACGTATGACATCATGCAAATCATATTTCTATATTCATTTTGATTTCTTGTGGATCATTGTCTTCACTAGAGTGACCAAGTCTTTCACAGCTGAACATCCTTACAATTGCTATTGCTATGCACAAAGTTCTAGTTGTGCTCACTTCACTGTGCATCAGTTGATATCAGTCTTCTCAGATTTTTCTGACACCATCCCCTTCGTTGTTTCTTACAGCACAATAGTAGAATTATAGAATTTCTTGTCAGAGCTGCAAGGGATTTGAGAACACATAACATCAGAGATATAGGGACCCTCAGAATCATAGAACATTAGAGCTAGAAAGAAATTGAGAGACCCCTTAGTCTAACCCTTTTATTTTACTACAGAGAAAATCAAAGATAGGAGAAGGGGAGTATTTTTCAAAGGTCAGAGAGCAAGAGAATAAGTGACAGATCCAGGACTAGTAGGATCCAGGGCTCCTGACTCCCAGTACAAGGGTCATCCCCCAGCAACATTTCTGTTGTATAATCATCAGTCACTTTTGATATCTGTTCTGGCAGTGATGAAGTCAAATCTCTCTGCATTCAAATTCAACTCAATTCACTATGTGAAAAACATAGTCTTAGGTAGAAATATCTCTGCCCTCAAGGAGTTTTCATTTGGACATTGGGATGCAACAGGTAAACATAGATATAATGTCACATAGGGAGTCAAAGGAGTAAAGGAAATATCAGACATAATGATCTAGGAATATTTGGAGATGGAGAGAATACTAATGGCTAGAGGGATCAGAGTATACTTCCTGAAGGAGAGGATAACTGAGTTGAATCTTGAAGGAAGATAAGGATTCCAAAAGAGATAAGAAAGGAGTTCATTCCTTCTATAAGAGATAGCTTATACAAATATTCAGAGGCAAGAGATGACATATAACTTTCAAGAAACCACTAGCGGTCCAGTTTAGGTAGTACACAAAGGAAAATAGTGTGAAATGTGGGGAGAGAAATCCTGGAACCATGTAGTATAAATGAGAGCTAATTAATTAGTACCAAAACTAGGATGGTAGCAACTGATTGAATATAAAAGGTAAGGGAGGAGAAAGAGGGTTTGAAAATCTCTGAGATTTCCATTATGGGAGCCTGAGAGCATGAAAATGCCTTTAAAAAAAAAAAACAGAAATATGAAGACACACTTTACAAAAGAGGAAGCAAATTGGCAATCATTACTTACAAAGGTGGCACGGTGGATAGTGTTGGGTTTGGAGTCAGGAAGACCTGAATGCAAATTCTGCTTCAGATATTTAATTAGTTGTATGACCCTGGGCAGATCAAAATCTCTCTCAGTCTTAATTTCCTCATCTGTAAAATGGGAATAATAACATTACTTACTAACAGTTGTTATGAGGATCAAATGAAATGGTACGGAGAGTACTTTGCAAACCTTAAAGTGCTATATAAATGGTAGCTGTTATTATTATTACTAAAAAAAACCTCAACACTGGCAGGGTTACAGAGACTCAGTTGCTAAGATACACTTGTGATGAAATTACAAACTCGCATGATCTTTTTGGAAAGTCATTTGGAAGAAGGAAGCAAAAGTTACAAAAATAGTTATACCCTTTAGCCCTTTAATGTAATTATAGGAAATAAACCCTGAGCATGTTATCATAAAGAACAAAGTGAGGGCAATAGCTATCTTTTTCAAATTTTTTATAGCATCATTATTTGTAATTATAGAAATCTAAAAGCAGTTTAAATGCTCAGTAATAAAAAATGGCTAAAGCAATTGTGATACATGAATGTAATGGGATACTTTGATTTAGTTAAGACCCACAAATACAAGGAACGCAAGGAAATCTGAAAAAACATTTATAATAGAATACAAAGGGAGAGAGAGTCAGAACCATAAGAACAGAGTACATAGTAATTACAAACATTTTTTTAAAAAGTAAATGAGGATGAATAGACAAAGAAATCTAAGCAAAATTCTTAGAGGAAATGGTTGAAAAGTGATGATATATTAAATACTGAAATTCATTTTTACATGTAAATAGTTGTCAAGAAGTCTATTCAGTTGTATTGACTGATTTAAATACTAAGCTTTCAATAAATCTTTTTTTTTTTAAGAGAAGTTCAGAGGAAGAGTGGTTGTAGAGGGAAAATGACTTCAACTTTGAACATGGAGGTGCCGATGGGCCGTCCAAATGGAAATGTCCAGCAGAAGCTGGAGATGTGGGAGGGGAACTTAGTAGAGAAATTACGACTGAATAAAGAGAATTGGGAATCATATGCAAAGAGACGATAATTGAACCCATGGGAGCATATGAGATCATCAAATGCCTACTTTTCAACTCCAACCTGGAACTGGCTTTCGAAAGAGTCAGGAGATCAAACTTCCCAAAAGGCAGTCTTCAATTTGGAAGAGAATAAATAACATGCAATTTAGCAGCTGTAATTGGAGAACAGAAGGAAGAAGGCAAAGTTGAGAGCTGGTCCCCAGAAGATATGTTCTTCATTAGAAGAGGATCTTGTTCCCACAGCAGCCCCAGCTTTCCCAGGAGCCCAAACCTGTGATGCCCCATCTTTTAGTTTCAAAGAATCATAGAATTTTTTTTTTTTTAGCTTGTAGGGATCTTTGAGATCATGTGATCCAATGTTCATTTTACTAGGGAAAATTGAAGCACAGAAAAGGGGAGGGACTCACCCAAGATCATACAGTTAAGAGAATGAGAGCAGTAGTGACTGAAGAAGTTACAAGAGAAATGATAAATTAGGAGAGAAATTTTAAAAAATGAGTTTTTAAAAACCCTTTGTTTGGATAGCAGAAAATGTAAAAAAAATAAATAAAGGCCTTTTACTTAAAAAATACATATACATTTTAATATGGTAATTTTGTATAGTTACATTCTAATGTATAGTGAATGCACTTTTTTTCCTTTCCAAAGAGGTGTCTTTAGAAAATAATAACTGGCATTTATAAAGCATTTTAAAGTTTGCAAAGCATTTTTCATCTATTCTTTCATTTCAGCCTTACCATAACCTTGAGGAAGAGTTGTAGTAAGTATTATTCTCATTTTACTGAAGAAACTGAGACTGGTGTCAGAAGCATTATGTATTTTACAGCATAATCATCACCACTGCATAATCATAGCACCCTGTGTGTTGGAACTTTTTTTTTGTCCAAAAATTGGTTTATAACATTCCATCGCATAATCATTGTAATGGGGTACAGGCTCTGTGAACCCCCTTGAGCTCTCCTTCTCATTTGATCTGGTGTTTCCCAGGGCCATAATTCTGCTCTGTCTGTGCCCAGACTATTTCCCACCCTTGATCCTATCAAAATATCTATGCCCAAATCTTAAACTAACCTAGCCCTCCATTGTCTGTTCCCATCAAGACCTCCCTAAACTCTCCTCTAGTTACCCTAGAGTACTTGGCCACCCCTAGATCCTTCCCACAGTCTTTCCATGTATAAGTTCCATCTTGTCTCCAGCAAGGTGCTCAGATTCAAGCCAGCTCAGATTCAATCTAGCTCAGATTCTATCTGATCCACTTGTTAATACAAGCATCACAGACATTTAGGCTCCTTAAGAGTCTACCCAATACGGCAAATTTTTAATAACCTTTGTTTTACTTTGGCCAAAAGAAAGTTTGGGTCGGGTTCATTCTAGCAGGACCCAGCTTGTCAGTATTTTGGGGTTCTGAGTACTCCAAACCTCAACAATTGCATGGTATAATTCTGTTCATCATGCCACTTAAAAGGTAAACAGAGCAGCAATGTATTTACCAGTGGCATATGGATACACATTTCTCTGGCATTGTGAGTTGGGAGCTTAGAATTCTCAAGGATTGTCAGTATTCAATTTTAGTGGACATTCACGAGTATTCAGTGCATTCTAATTTTGCACCAAAGACAGTTTAGTAGTAGATGACTTTTAAGTAATACTGGCACAATTTTAAAGATTCACATAATAGTCACACCCCAATTTTTTGTAAAAAAACAAACAAACAAACAAACAAGAAGTTTGGCATAAGATCTGAGATTGGTTATGTGGTGAATTACACTATTTGAACTCTGATTTTCAATTTTTATGCAATAAAGTGCTATGTAAAACAAAGTCCCATTTAAAACTCCTCTCTTTCTCTATATATATACATATATATGTATATGTGGTATTATTACTAATGCTCATGTTTAGACCACAATAACCCATGTTTGCATCATGTAAAAAGGGATATTCTTTATGCAAAAGTGATACTATTGATTGTCCACAAGATCTATGCTAATGAAATTGGAAGGAAGGAAGGAAGGAAGGAAGGAAGGAAGGAAGGAAGGAAAGAAGGAAGAAAAGGAGGGAGGGAGGAAGGAAAGGAGGGAGGAAGGGAGGAAATTTAAGTGCCTACTGTGTGTCAGACTATGTGCTAAGCACTAGGGATACAAACACCGGAAAGCAAGACCATCCCTGCCCTCAAGGAGCTTATGTTCTAATGGAAGAAGACAGAACACAAAAGGGAGTTGGAAAGAGGCAGGGGAGCAGCAAGGTGTAGAAATGGTATCTGGTTCAAAAGTTCATCTATCAGAACCCAGGATATTTCCATAGACAGAGTCCAAGGTTCTAGTGGCATAAGGAAGAAGAAGAGGAGGATGAGCTTAAGTGCAGGAGACATGGTTTGTCAATGGTATCTTTCTATTCATCCACATAAATTTTAAGCATTTTGGACTTCAGGTCGCCAATCCCTGTATTCAAAGACCAATCAGTTTTAGAGCTGAATAGAACTTTAGACATCTAATTCAACCTTCTCTTTTTATCTGAGGTCCTGGGATAAGTGACCTACCCAAGGTCACACTGATAGTACCAGAATCAGGATTCAAACTCAGTTCTATTCACTCCAAATTCAGTGTTCTTTCCAATGCACCATGCTGCCTCATTTCGATCTTTTAAGGCTAAACCCAGTTCTTACCTCCACTGAGCTCCATTGCAATGTCTCCATAGATTTCAGGTTTCCTCATCAATTTCCATCTTTCCAGTACCACTCTGATCAAAACTGAACTATGATGGACCCCCTTCCACTAGAACCTTCTTTCAGTCAGGTATTACTGAAAACCAAGAAACTTGATGCAAACAGACTACATTTATAGTGTTATAGAATCCAGATACAAGCTCATATTCCCATTGTCCTTTGCCTTATCAGATCACATCTGGAGTATTGTGTCTAGGTGGGACATTGACAAGCTGGAACGTATTCCAAGAGGTTTAACTTGGATGGGAAGAGGTCTACCATACTCCTATCTTTCAAGACTCCCTAGTATTTCCCTCTCCCAATTCAAATTCCACATCCACTGAACCCTAGGCAATGCCTCATGGAGACGTAGCTTCCCTTGCTATAGAAGGATCATTTCAAGGGATCAGGAATGCTTAGCCTGGAAAAGGGAAAATTTAAGAGAAACTCAATAGCTATCTTGAAATACATGAAAGACTGTAATGGAGGAAAGGGTACACATCAACTTATTCTGTATGAGGTCAGAGTACAAAATTTTTTAGTTATATTTGAGCAGCTAGATGAAGACTCATCTTCCTGAGTTCAACTTTGGCCTCAGAAACTTACTAGCTGTGTGACACCGGGCAAGTCACTTAACCTGTTTACCTTAGTTTCCTGTGAAATGAGGTGGAGAAAGAAATGGCAAACCACTTCAGTATTCTTGCCAAGAAAATCCCAAATGGGGTCACAAAGAGTCAGACACAACTGAAACGACTGAACAACAGATAGGAATATGGGCTCTCAGTATAAAGAAGAATTTCTAACAAGCAGAGCTTTCAATTCAATGAATGTTTATTAACCCTATGCCCAAATCTGTGCTGGAGGACTTCCCAAAATTAAGACACTGACTTTGTCCAGAGGGAGCTCATAGCCCGATAAGGAAATTTACAACATAATCCATGAGAAGTGTAAACAAACTGTAAGTAAGACTGTCTCTAAATGAGTGCCCCAGGGATCTTCCTTTGGCTCTTTTCTATTTCTCATTTTCGTCAATGACTGTGATACACACAGAGACAATGCAGCTTTCACATTTGTAAATGTCATGAAGATGACAGTGATACCTACAAGGTTGAATCGCAGCAGTTTTTTAATGAATCACAGGATTTTTAGAGATTTAATAGGCTAAAACACGAATCGTCCCTAATAAGATGAAATTGAATAAAGGCAACTATAAAGTCCTATGCTTTCTTTTGGGGGTTGGAGGAGAAACTGCACTAGAATAGGCAACAGTTCATGTAGGAAAAGATCTGAGAGTTTTAGTGAACTGAAAGCTCAAAATAAGTTAATTATGTTATCTGGTGTCCAAAAAAACCTAAATGAATTTTAGACTGCATAAATAGAGGTGTTGCGGTTTCATGGAGTGTTGTGGAGGTCATCATCTCAAGGAGTTGTCAGACTACCTCTAATCTAAGTATAGGCATTTATTGGAATGATGCCTCCGATGGACTGAGTTCCAAGAGGAACCAGCAACTTAGTAAGACAGGACAGGCAGCTTTATAATATGATGATGTGGATTACACAACAGAAATTATGAAAATTAAAAAGGCAGGAGGGGGTTTGTTAAAGGATTAGGTAATGGGGAGGTGTCCCTTCCATGGTTCGGTCATCCTGGTCGTGCTGCTTTCTGATGGGCCAGCTGTTGTGGTCCTGTCTGGTCAAGATGGATAGTTGGGTATTGGGTTCCTATCTTGGGCTAGCTGGATGACGTGATCGTGGGTGAGTGCAAGGGCACACCTGTTCAAATATGTGAATTGGAGCTAGGGACAGTGGCTTTGTTGAATCTGGGGGCAGCTTTATTAGGATTCCATCAGAAGGATAGTGTCTAGAATAAATTCAGGGATAGCTCCAATGTTCCCTAGCTGAGGCATTTAAATATTTCTGTGGATAGAGCACTGGGCCTGGACTCAGGAAGACCTGAGTTCAAATCTATCCTCACATACTAGTTGTATGACCCTGGACAAGTCATTTCACCTCTGTTTGCCTTTGATTCCTCAACTGTAAAATGGGAATAAAAATAATGTCTACCTCACGGGGTTGTTGTGGGGATTAACTGAGGTAATATTTGTAATGCCCTCAGTACAATACATGGAAAATAGTAGCAGTTAATAAAAGATTGTTTCTTTTCTTTCTTCCTCCCTTGTTTTCTCTCTTGCTTTCTCTCTCCCTCCCTCTGTTCCTCTCTTTCCACCTCTGTTTCTTCCTCTCTGACTGGTTATACCCTGTCTGAAGTATTCTTTTCATTCTTGGGTATCATATTTGAGGAAGGACATTGAAAAGCTAGAGCAGGGGTTGCAGCCTTGAGGTCACATGTGGCCCCCCAGGTCCTCAACCTAGAGGGCCACATGTGGCCTCAAGGTCACAGGTTCCCACTTGAGCTAGAATGTTTTCAGAGAAGGATGACAAGGATTATAACACGATTGGAACTATGTCATATAATTATCCATTGAAGAATGAGTTAAGGAAAAAGAAAACTGAGGAAGAAGCATGTCTTCCTAGGACTATCGCATAGCACATGGATTAGACTTCGTAGTCTCATAGGAAGGAGCTAGGAGCAATAGGGAGGAATGGGACCACAGGCAATCCATTTAACCACACTGAGCCTCTGTTTTCTCACTTGTAAAATGAAAGGGTTAGACAAGATGGGCTCAGATATCTCTGAGCCCAGCATCTATGATCCCATGAGCCTATAGGTTATAGAAAAACAAATTTTGACTAGATGTAAGAAAAAACTTCCCAACAATTAAACATGTACAAAAGTGGGATGAGCAGTCTTAGGAAGTAATGAATTCCCTGTCACTGGAGGTCTTCAAATTGTTGTCGTTGGTGGTGGAGGTGGTTGTTTGCCCTTCATGCTTGAAGAAGACCAAAATGAATGCCATCCTGATGGCAGGGTCAGTGTACAGTGTATCTGAGACTGTGGCTGATCAGACCAATATGAGGTCACAAGGCTCTACCAGAGGTCAGGCACAAATAGTCCATATGACCATTTGGGAGGGAGAGGTTTCTAAGAGATTAAATGAGCCTTATGGTCTTACTTAAATTGGATCTGGGGGCAATGGCTAGCTAGGGGCAGTGGCTCCATTGAGTCTGGGGGCAGGTTTATTAGAATTCCATCAGAAGTATCTTATCTAGAATAAGTTTGAGGGTAGCCCCAATGTTCCTTAGGTGAGGGAATATCCCCCCCCAGGGATATTGCAGAAGGGATTCCCATTCAGTTACAAGTTGGGTTAGATAACCTCTGACACTCCCTGCAACTCTGACATTCTGTGATTCTTTTGCATTAAACTTGGTTTCAGATCTGTTTAATTTGAGGGTTTGGTTGGGGGAGAGGGAGAGACGTTTTGGTAGACATGGCCTGTAGGCAGTTGGAGTTTTCGTCTAGGTTTTGAAGAAGAGGTGAGAGGTGGAAATAATATTTTGGGGAATAATTTCTGTTAAAGATGACAGTTAAAGTCACAGTAAGGAAAAGGAATATAGAGAGAAGGCCAAAGGCAAAACATTCAGAAACACCTGCCTTGAAGCAATGAAAATAGGAATAAAAGCTAATGAAGGAGCTAGAAAAAGTCAAATTAAAGAAATAGGAGAAAAACCAGGAGAATGTGGTAGTTCCAGAGCCAAATCTAGGTGCTTGGGGAAATTGGAAGAGAATGTTTGGATAGAATGATTCTGCCTGGCAAAACATAGAGGGAGATGAATAGGAAAGAGATAGGCCTAGGAAAGTCCCCCTAAAAAACTGCTTTCCCATTGGGCAACCTCTGAATAATATAATTACTTTTATTATTATCTTAATAATTATAATAGCTAACATTTATATAACATTTACTATGTCAGGCATCGTGCCTGACAATTACAGTTATTTCATTTGATCTTTTTAACTACCCTGAGAGGTAAATGCTATTACTATCCCCATTTTACAGATAAGGACACTGAGGCAAACAGAGATTAAGTGACTTGCCAGGGTCACTCAGCTATAAGTATCTGAGGCTGGATTTGAACTTAGGTCTTCCTGACTCCAATTCTAGCACTCTATCCACTGTATCATCTAGCTGCCTCATCAGTCAATCAGATGGTGAGAGGACAGAGCGTACAGTAGAGGAGTGGAGGTGGTGGTGGAACCTTCAGGTCCCATTTGTATTGAACAAACCCTAGAGGAGGCAGAGAAGGGAGGAGTTGGCAGGAGGAGAGTCCTGCCAACTTGTGATAGAGAGAGGGCCTGGTGTAGTCAAATTGGGCAAGTAAGTGTCTCTCAGGACAAGTCAAAGGGAGAAGAAGGGGGAATTCCACTGAGCAACCACTAGAAGAAAGTCAGTAGTGGGTGTAGGTCTTCCAGGAAAAAGGTAGGATTCCTGAGAGAGGGCCAGCCCAGGGAAGAGGCAAAGGAGGGAGGAAAGAGAGAGGATGTCCACAGTATATGGGGAACTCCAAAGAGAAGAGGATCATGATAGCAGGGAAACAATGGGGTGGCATCATGCTGGAGTATGCAAAGGACCTTGGTACAGTGGAAAGGATGTTAGATCTGGAGTCACTTATTGCCCTTGTGACCTTGAAAAAAGTCACATAACCTCTCTGAGCCTCAGTTTCCCCATAAACACATACACACACACACGGTAGAGGATTTGACCAGAGCCCATCACAGATCATACATGTGAATCAGTCTGCAAGGGTCATCCCATGGAACTCATTCTGCCCTTTAACTAGGGATACAAGTTCTGACCAGGGCACTCTCCCATCCCTGGGAATTTGTGCTTACATGTGTTCTCTTGCTGAAGAACGTGTATAACCAGAAGCCCCTGACAAGACTTCTGGGCCCTGGGACTGGAGGTAAGGGGATAGGGCAGAAGTATTGTGATTAAAAGAATTGCCCCTTAAGCCACAGGGAGCCTCCCACTCAACAGACATAAAAAAGGAGGGATTCTGCTCCCCACCCCAACCCACTGATTAAGGTTGGGGAAGGAGGGAGGAGAAAATATGCTTCCTCTTCACCCCAAAGGGCAGGAGTTTATCTAGGGTGAGTCTGAGACTGAATCCCAAGGGACCTGGCTGCCTCTTCAGCTTTGTGCTTCCTTCCCAGAGCACAGATGAACACATACAATCCTGAGATGGAGATATCTATCTATCTATCTATCTCTATGCATATTATTTGTCTATCCATCTATATCTATCGATATACATACATATATATAGATACATAGATCTATATAGACATATTTAAATATATCTATACCATATATATCTATCTCTATATCTATCTATATACATACATATATAGATATATCTAATCTATATGGATATAGATAGATATATCTATATCTCTCTATATATATACATAAATATATGTATATAATCTATGTCTATATATCTATATTTATATATCTCTATATACATATCTAGATAGGTAGATTTCTAGACAGACACAGACAGACAGACAGATAGATAGTGTGGGGTCGCTCAGATCCCTCCTTAGATCAATTACTCAGAGTCCTCTCAAAGTGATGACAGAAAGTTTATTTATTAGATTCTCGAGAATCGGACAATTCCTCTACCAGGAAAAAGCCGAAGACAAAGAAAAGGCAGTGATTTATATAGACCCTAACGCAAGTCCCTCCCCCCACACTGACCATTATTTTCATTAGCTGAGAATATGATCTTACATTCTAGACACGAAATCCAACCAATCCCTTTTGAAATGAAGACATGGAAGAATTAGGTAAACTTTATCCAATCATTGAGGCCCTAATGTACCACACAGTTTTATATCCTTATACAGAATTATTCTGTTCTAAAAATATAGTAATCTTGAGCCTCTCAGTCTTACCTCACCTCTGGGAGAAGAATTACAATCTGAGAAGTCTTCACTAAACCTATTCCACTCAGATAGATAGATAGATAGATAGATAGATAGATAGATAGATAGATAGATAGATAGATAGATAGATACCTAGCTTTGATAGCAACCTCATGAGTTTAAGAGGTCGGGAGCTCCTAGATCCATTTCCTGGTTACCCAACAAGAAGAGATCTCCACGATTTCTCAGAGAAGAGAATGATCGCTGCCAGGAGGATACAACAGATTGAAAGCCCAAGTCTAGAGATCTCAACTTGTAAATTGCACAGACAACATAGGTCAGAGGTGAAAAAAAAATATCTCTTCACCAGTCCCACTAAGTGCTTCGTGTTTTAACATTTCAAGTATCAGCCTATAGGGAAGATATAATAGGAGTGATGACTTCATGATTCATGCTTTAAATTTTTGTCACTGCTTATTTATGGGTCTTGCATTTTAAGCATTTCTTTGAGGTAGAGGAAAGCTGTCTTGTACCTGATCCTCTTTGGATACTGAGTATCTTCTCTGTTTTTATGCATCAAGGAGGGGGAATGAGGAACCTTAACTCAGATGGCCTCAATCTTCTCTGTGAAGGAGGATGCTAAGTCATCTGATGTAAATGTGGAGGAAGGTTATGCAGCTGGGACTTGGAAGGGGGAAACAAGATGAGCCATCAGGTTGCAGTGAGAGCTCCCTAGCCTTTTCTCGAGAGAAGCAGAGAAAACATTATTACTTCCATTTTTTCAGGGATACAAATAGAAGCCCAGCAAGGGTAATTTGTTCAAGGTCACATAGGAAGCCAGCGACAGAATAAGGGCCAGACCCAGGTTTCCTGATTCACATGTCTTCCTAGTCTCTGGGGACATAAAAATACCTGGGCAAGAGTCCCCTTAGCCCCTATAAATATGCCAAACTCAGTAGCAAATAGAAAACTCACAGAGCTGATCTTGGGAAAGAGAGCTCAGCACCCCCATCCCAATCTACCATAGCCTTTGAAACAATATTTTGTTGATATCTTTTATTTTTACATCACCCATGCTCTCCAGTGTATCCTTCCTTCCCTGGTCTTACCATATCCTAACTATGTGATCTTAGATAATTCCTTTACTTCTCTCCAGTGAGGAGGAACATTCGTGGTCTGCCTTCCCAGAGCTGGCTTGAGAATCTAAACAGAGTGAATGAGCAAGACTTCAGAAACTTTCTCCCAAATGTTGGGTGTTCTTATTCTGCTGATATAGGAAGAACTCCTCAGCACTACTAAACCACCCTGCAAGAGGCCCAGGGTCAGATAGTGACTGGGTTTGCTAATCAAGGTTCTCCTTGTTTACCTCCTTTATCTGCTTCTAGAGAGTCTGAGGATGACCGACCTTTGTCCCCAGCAGTTCTGCTCTTACCCAGTAAGCCTGCCCTCTGTACCAGCCCTGCTATTTTCCTCCCTTCTTTCTGTGGCTAGGGTAGGAAGGGGACCATCCTTGGCAGCCCTTTACTGGGAAATGTACATATCTTTTTTCTTTTTCTTTTAAATAGTGTTTTATCTTTTCCAAAAACATGTAAAGACAAATTTTAACTTGTTTTTAGTTTGAGTTCCAAATTTTCTCCCTCTCTCCTTCCCACATCTCACCCCTCCCTAAGATGGCAAGCAATTTGATATAGGTTATATATGTGCAATCACGTAAAATTTATTTCCATATTAATCATGTTGCAAAAGAAAAAACAAACCAAAAGAAAAAAAGCCCACACACAAGTAAAGTGAAAATAATATGTTTCCATCTGCATTCAGATTCCATCAGTTCCTTCTCTGAATGTGACTAGCATTTTTCCTCATGAGTCTTGAAATTGTTTTGGATCACTGTGTTGCTGAGAATCACTAAGTCATTCGTAGCTCATCATCACACAATGTTGCTGTTACTGTGTATAACGTTGTCCTGATTCTTCTTGCCTCGCTCAACATCAGTTCATGTAGGTCTTTCCAGGTTTGTCTGAAATCCACCTGCTTATCATTTCTTATGGCACAATAGTATTTGATCATATTCATATACCACAACTTGTTCAACCATTCCTCAATTGGTGGATAGTCCCTCAATGTCCAATTCTTTGCCAGCACAAAAAGAACTGCTATCAATAGGAAATGTCGGTATCTTTCAAAGCCACATCAAACCTAACCATGGGGTATTCCAGCACCAGTGAGGAGAGAGAACCATGCAAGCTCCTTATACCCATTTTATAGATAGGAAGACTTAATCCCGAAGAGGGAAACATCCCATAGCTTATAACCGAAAGGCCAAGAACAGACCCAAAGAATGGAAATCCTTTGCATTGGTGAGATTTATGTTCTCAAAAGTTCTCCTTGCAAGACCTGGCTCCAGAAGGAGGAAACAAAATTAGTAGGGCCCTGTGTCTACCAAGACTCCGACCAAGTGGTCCTATGATCTTCTCTTAACACATTGACCTAGCTAAATTGAAAGCAGACTTTTCCTGGTAGAACTATGAGGCAGACTCAGGTTGAAGGGTTGATGAAAAGAACACGCAGAATCATAGAAATTTTAGAGTTGGAAGAAACCTCCATTGGCCATCTACTCCAATCCACACCCAAAAGGATGTCTCCAGTATGAGATACCAGGAAAGTAGTCATCCAGCCTCTGCTGGAAGACCTTAGAGGAAGAACCCACCATCTCTCAACATATTTATTCCACTTTGGGACAGTTCAAATTATTAGGAAATTTTTCCTGACATTGAGGATTCTTTATAACTTCTGATTCTACCATCTGGGGCCAAACAGAACAAGAGGAGTCCTTCGTCCATGTGACAGCTCTTCATATACTTGAAGATAGATGGGTTTTCTCCCAGATTGAGGACTGGGGAGGGGGGATTGGGAGTAGGTGGTTATTTTTATCATCCTGTCCTTCCTGTCTCACATACCCACATGTGATAATCTTTTCTGGGCTATTCTAGTTTGGGTCATTTTCCAAATATAGTGCAGACCACATCCTAGTTGGTAAACTGGTCAACATTTGTAGATTGCCCCATTATGTATACAGCAAAAACATAGTACTAGGCTATTTCCCCATTTAATCTTGTTCTATCCCACCACCATGTACAGGGTGTCCCAAAAATCTTAGTGCATTTTAAAGTTTTTAATAACTTTAAAAGTATAAGTGCTACTTAAACTTCTAAAAAAACATAATTTGAAAGATTACTTAAATTTTTTATTTGTTTTAGAATTTTGGATAACACATTTCTAATTTTAATTTTAACAGACTAGGACACTCTGGATGACACTTTCTGACTTCTGAATTAGCAAAGGAGGACAACTTGCTTGACCACTTTGGTCACCTGTTCTGTCTACATTAAACTTTTTCACATGAACAAAGTCACAACTGTCATATAGGCACCAAAACCTTGATCTCTATGTGATTTTAAAGCTAGTTTGACAAATGTAATAATTAGTCACTGGATCGCCATTGAAGAAAAATTTGACAAAGATGCATAGAACAAGATGGTGTCAAATTTTAATTAGAAACATATCAACACTTAAGAAATTTAAACAATTAACTTTTCAGATATTGGAGGGGTTTTTTTTTCATAAACTTATAGCGTTTATACCACATATAAGTTATTAGGGGCAGTTAGGTGGCACAATGAATAGAGTACAAGACATGGAGTCAGGAAGACTTCTCTTCATAAGTTCAAATCCGAACCTCAGACCCTTACTAGCTCTGTGACCCTGGGCAAGTCATTTAATCCTGTTTGCCTCAGTTTCCTCATCTGTAAAATGAGCTAGAGAATGGAATGGCAAACCACTCCAATATCTTTGCCAAGAAAACCCCAAATGAGGTCATGAAGAGTTGGACACGACCAAAAAAACAACTCAACAACAACAGTGTAAGTTATATAAGATTAAAACTGCTCTAAGACTTCCATTATCTAAGCTCCTTGAAGGCAGGGATTATTTTATTTTTGTTTTTTGTATGCCCTGTGCTTAGCACCGTGTCTGGCATATACAAATCACTCTTTTAGAGTTTATTTTTGTTTTATATTGATTTATTGACTCAATAGGCAGTCCTCAATTGTTGGAATTCATTTATCTCTACCTTCTGAAGCCTTTTCCTTCCTTCAAAGCCTTTCTAGTTGATGGGCGAGGAAGTCTTCCCTGACCTATCACTAAAAATATTCTCTTCCCTCTTGAATTTTCTTGGAGTGTCTTATCTGGACATCTCCTTTGCTCCCTACATTTAATTAATGGAAATAATTAAATGGAATAGCAAAGCAAAAATAAAGGTAAATCCTCCTTATGAAAAGCACAATCTTCCACAATTTCCCATGATTCCAATGGAAGAGTGAACTCCCTAGACAACTCACAGTCCTGGAGCTGTGTCCTAGCTGGCACACTTCTCATGGCTGTTTTTCTCAGTCTCTCAGCAATGAAGCATCCCTCACTATTGCATTACTCCACTGCCAAAGCTAGTACTTGTTATATCTCCCCAGAATGTGGCAATCATCTGTGGCTGGACATGTTTTTGGCTACCTGGGCTTATTCTTTATCAAAGTAAAAGTTTGTCATTCTTTTGTGAGCCTGAGCATGATTAAAAATTGTTTGAACTCCTTCACCTCTCAGATCTAAAGTCAACACAGCAAAGATTCCTTCCATGTGCGTCCTTAATTTTTTTGCCTCAGTTTTATCAGCTGTATAATAGAAATAATAATAGCACATGCCTTCTAAGGTTGTTAAGAAAATTAAATGAGGTAATATTGGTAAAGCAATTAGCACAGTAGGTACTATGTAAATACTAGCTATTGTGATGATGATGATGATGATGATGATGACCCATGAGGTTCTGTGGTTCCCAAGTCTTTTTAATGACATTACTGTTAATATACCTTCTCTAGTCTATTTTATTGCACCAGTTTTCATGTGGGTGGCAATCTAGTCTTCTTCTCTCCTTTCCCTTGCTTTCACATTTTGCTCTTTTAAGTACTCTTTTAAATATTCTTCTAAGTAATCTGTTTATGGTACTGATAGGCTATCCCTTAAGTGTGCCAAATAAAAGCTCCCATTGCTCTCAGCATTGACTGGAGGTACCCAACTTTTTAGTTCATTAGTAGTTCAGGGGTAATGGTTATCAGAAGGCTGCCTGGGGAAAGAGGCCCCGCAGATGCACTCATGTCAGTCTGCTTTGGTTATCGTCATAAGCCTTCTGAGGAGGTAGAACAAGGGTGTTGGTCTCAGCAATGAACCCCAAAGCAAAACCAGGACTAAAACACAAGTATTTTCATTAAAAAAAGGGTATAGGGAAGGGAAAGGGAATAATCATTTATATAATGGCTATTATGGGTCAGTCATCATATGCTAAGTGTTTTTTACTAATATCATTTGATCCTTATAACAGCTCTTCAAGGTAGGTACTATTATTATACCCTTTTTACAGATGAGGAAATTGAGGTAAACGGAGGTTACATTATTTGCCTAAGGTCACACAGCTAAGAAACATTTGAGTTTATGTTTGAATTCAGTCTTCTGACTCCAAGTCCAGCCCTCTATCTACTGTGCCAAATACAGAACTTTTCCCACTAGACCAAGGGTTCTTATCCTTTTTGTGTGTCATGGGCCCCCTTTTTTAGTCTGGTAAAACTTTTGGACTCCTTCTTAGAGTATCTTTTTAAATATACAAGATGAAATCCACAGACTTACGAAGGAAACCACGTACGTTGAATAGTAGTATCAAAGCATTTTTTTTTCAAAACTAGCTCATAGACCTCAGCTTAAGAACCCTTGCACTACACCAAACTCCCCTAAGTGGACTACAGCTAGGTGGTCAAATATTAGAAATATCAGAAAAATAATATTGTTGAGAAAATATTGGTTGAGAAAGAAAGCTGACCAATTAAGAGGTTATTGTAAAAGTCCAGATAAGAAGGTTCTGATTGGTAAAGAATGGAGTGGGGATTGGAGAGAGTAGAGAAAAGAAGACATATGAAAAAGATGTTATAGAGGTAGAACTGGTGAGAACTGATTGGATATGGAATGAGGGTCAGAGGGAAGTTGCAAATCTGGGCACTAGGAAAATAGTTCTGCCCTCAATAGAAAGAGGCAAATCTGGAGGAGGAGGAGGTTTAGGGGAAAGATGATGAATTTATTTGGGGTCATATTCAATTTGATGTGCCAGTGAGATGTCCAATAGGGATACCTCCCAGGATGTTGGAAAAGTGAGAATGATGTACAGGAAACAGAGTATATATAGATTTAATAGTCATCTGCATAGAGATAATGACCAAACCCATTGGGAGCCAATAACATAACCAAATATAAAAAATATAAGAGATCCCAGAACAGCCATGCTTAGGAAATGGTAGATGGATGAGGATCCAACAAAGAAGACTAAGGAGAAAGGAGTGACTGGACAGAAAAGAGAATTAGGAAAGAATAGTGCCAAGGAAACCAAAGAAAGGAGCAGTGAGCATAACAGGAAGAAGGGATGGCAAAACAATGTTGAAAGCTGCAACAAGGTCAAGGAAAAGGAAAATGTAGAAACCCATTGGATTTAGCAATTAGGAGATCACTGGGAACTTTTGAAAGAGCAGTTTCAGTAGGGCTGTGTAGTGCCAATGCAATATTCACAGCGTCTACAGTAGTGATAAATATCACGGCACAATTCAGAATCACAGAATACCACAGACTCTGCACATGGAAGGCAGAACCAAAACACTTATTCGGACCCAAATCCATCACAGCAACAAAAATCTATATACAGCAATGCAGAAGACAACACCATCCCCAAGCCTTCCCCGTGCTAGGCTTCCCACAGCGCATGTCCATTACACTCATCCGAAGCAGGCTCTCTTAAACAAAATCACAAAGAATCACAAAATCACTCGCTACCCAGGAACCTGCATCCTTCCTAGCTCTGACTGCTCTCAAGACTCTCAGCTCTGCTCTAGCTCTGCCTCTTCTGGCTCCACCCATTCAGCAAACTCCTCCCACCACAGACTCCATGTGACTTAATGAGTCTATTAATGAATAGGAAAGATTTTCCAATTCAAAACACCATTACAGGTGGTAAAGTGAGAAGTCTGATTATAAGGGGCTGAGAAATGAATACATGGTGAAAAAGTAAGGTATTTTGGCAAGTTTTTCTAGGAGAGAAAAGTACAGATATATGACTATAGCTTGAGGGGATGTCAGAGTCAAGCAAAAGTCTTTAGAAGTTAGGGGGAACGTGAGTATATTTACAGACATCAGTAGAGAAACCATTAGATAGAAGGAGATTAAAGATAAGAAAGAGAAAAGGAATAATGTTTGGGACAAGCTCCCAGAGATGAGAGATGATGATATCAAGTAGTGGGATTAGCCTTGGCAAGGTGAAGAGGCATCTCAACCTCTGAGATGGAACAAAGGAAGAAAGAACAGGACAATGTGAAGAAGACTTAAGATGTAGATCAAGGGGAGATAAGGGAGATCAGGACAAATGGCCTCAAAGTCAGGGTCATTGTCTTAGGGTGGCTTTATGAAGTTCAAAATACAGTCCAATACACTGAAATAGAGAACTTAACAAGAGAGTAAAACCTTATTGAGGAGTATGTACAATATGAAGGACAGGTAGAAAGAATGATGGAAACAAGTCAGATCTTCTTGATACTAGTTGGAATTGGGAGCATTCTGTTGTGGCTCAGAAAGACTGGGGTACTCCTCCCAATCAAGAAAATCTGATGAGTTTTTATAGGGTTCTTATTTAGCCTGAGCAACACCATGCAATATGGGAAGGGATTGGGAATCTGAACTGAGGACTGGTGTTGAGTCATGCTAGTTGGGAAGGAAGACTACTGGAAAATGTCAGCTAGTTGATATTCAAACGAATTCCTGTTTTGGAGACTGCATCTTTTCCATATTTGGATCTTTAGTACCAAGCACAGAACCTTCCCACAGTATCTGTATAATGCATGGCTGTAGAACAGAACAGAATGGAATATTATAGAGTTTCATTCCTATATAGGTTGGACTTCATGTCTTCTGAGTCATCAGGCTGGCTCAGAAGGTATGACTTCCCTTTTCAAATATAGAATGTTTTGATCCTATGAAATAGACCCTCCTAAAGTTGTGCCAATTATTGGCTTTGAGTGGGTAGGAAAAATCAATGGAGTTTCCCCTTCCATCATTTCTTGGGAAAGTGAGAAAAGAGATAGTTATATTTATTTAGTGGCTAGAGACCACCTAACTATAATCCACTTAATGGAGCTATCTCTAGTGACCTAATTTACAAGCTAGACAATAAGCTCTATTACAAAAGGACCCATTCTTTGCAAACTCTTTCTTTTATCTTGGAGCTCTTCTCAATCACCAAACATCAAAAGTTTGTTTATTAATCCAAGACCGCTTGAAAGAGAGGGAAAGTGACTGAGGGGAAGGCTGAGACCACAGAGCAGCAACCACCTAGGGTCCTAGACCCTACAAGGACTTCTAGAGATCACATAGTGTCGTCACTCTCCTGTTGGTTAGTAAAGCTTTATTAACCTTATTTCATAGCTGAGACCCATTGAAGAGAGGCCATTTCCCTAAAAGGATATAGCAACTAGAGCCAGCTAAGATTAAAACCAAGTTTCTACTCCCAGTCTAACACTTTTCCAAACAACCATTTCTCTTAAAGGCATTTCAAGAAATGACCTCTTTCCTGTACACTGGAAGGAGGACAGAATTGGAAAGAGATTTCAACTTCACCTTGGGGAAAGGTAACAGGATTGGAAGGAACCAGAAGGTGACCTCTTGGATCTATTCTTTAGGAGGGACTCATAAGAATATAGCCTTAAAGAATGTTTTCTCATAGAATCCTAGAATCTCAGAATCAAAAGGAACCTCAGAGGTCATCTAGTTCAACCTGAATCTGAACCAAGAATTCTACCCCTACCCCCATATCATCTCCCACAAGCAGCCATCCATTCTCTTCTCAAGAACTTCTAGTAATAAGGAGCTCACTCTGGGTTGTCAGTTCCATTTTGAGACAACTGTAATTGTTAATGCTACAGAAATGCTAGGTGGTAGTAGTAGCAGTAATAGTAGTAGTAGTGGTGGTAGTGGTGGTGGTGGAAGAGGAGGAGTAGGGAAAGGAGGAGGAGAGGAGAAGGAGAAGAAACAGAAGAAGAAAAAGAAGAGGAAGAAGAAGGAAAAGAAGGAGGAGGAGGAGGAGAAAAAGGAGGAGGAGAAGAAAGAGGAGAAGGAGGAGGAGAAAGAGAGGGAAAAGAAGAAGGAGGAGAAGGAGAGGGAAGAGTGCCAGTAATAGTAATAGTGATAACACCTCACATTTATATGAAGTTTTGATATTTATAAAGTACAAATAATATTATCCCATTTTACTGATGAGAAAACTCATAAAAAAGGGATGCCAAGTGAGAATAAAGGCATTGCCTACAAACACGTTAGGTGACACAAGAGGTATGCACAAGAAGCACACACTTTCAAAGCTGTTCATTCCCTCTCCCTCTGGGCTATAGCAATGGTTTCCTAATTAGTCTCCCTGCCAACTCTCTCCCATCTCTAATCTGTCCTCTATCAGACTACCAAAGCTGCTTTCCTAAAGCTCAGGTCTTACAATGTCATTCCACCACTCATTAAACCACAGTGGCTCCCTTTCACCTTTAGGTGTCAAATACAACCACTCTAGCATTTAAAGATTTCTCACAATCTGGCTCTAATGTACCTTTCTAGTTTCTTTCTCCCTTTCCTAGTACATCTCAGGTCCTGTCATGATCTTTTTGGTCCAGTCAAACTAGCTTTCTTGATGCTCCTCACATCAAGAATTCTATCTCCCTATTCCATTGGACAAGCTTTCCCTCTCTTCACTAAAGTGTTGGTGCATGATTTTTTGTTTGCAGATGACTGTGCACTCAATTTATCATCTGAAGTTGAGATGCAACAAAGTGTGACTCAATTCTCTTCAGGTTGTACTAATTTTGGCCTAACAATTAGCACCAAGAAAACACAGGTGCTCCATCAACCAGCACCACACCATCCATATGGGGAACAATTGGTTACAGCAAGTGGAGAAGTTTTGAATACTGTGGGTAGGTTCACTTACCTTGGAAGTACACTTTCCAGGGATGTACACATTGACAATAAGGTTGGAATACACATTGCCAGAGCTAGCTCAGTGTTTGGGAGGTTCCAAGGAAAGTGTGGGAAAGAAGTATTAGACTAACTACCAAACTGAAGGTCTACAGAGCCATTAAGCTCCTTGAGGAAAGGGACTGTTTAATTTTTGTCTTTGGATCCTCAGTGCTCAGTACAGTGCCTGACACAGTTCTCAATTTGTTGATCGATTGACTAAAAAGAGGAGGAGTTTCTTGTAGAAGGGAGTAGTAGATACCTTAAGTGATGATTTTTGTTTTTATATAGCATTTTACAATTTACAGTAGAATATTTTTTACAGTCTCCTTTGATTCTCACAAGAACCATGTAAGACCAGTAGTATATACATTTTTAAATATTTTATTTTTTCTAATTACATATAAAATTTTTTAACATTCTCTTTTTTAAATTTTGAGTTCCAAATTCTCTTCCTCCCTCCTTTGCCTTCCCCTCAGTGAGAAAGCAAACAGTTTGATATAGATCATACACATGCAACCATGCAAAATATATTTCCATATCAGTTACGTTGTAAAAGAAAACACAAACCAAACAAATGAAAATTAAAAAGTTTGTTTCAATCTGTATTTAAACTCCATCAGTTCTTTTTCTAGAGGTGGATGGCATTTTTCATCATAAGATCTTTGGAATTGTCTTAGGCCATTGCTGAAAATATTTTGGGGCATAGAAACTCATGAAAATACTGAGTTTAGCTCTGAGAATTGCTGAGAATAACTAAGACATTCACAAATGATCATTGTACAATATTGCTGTTATGGTATACAATGTTCTCCCAGTTCTGCTCATTTTACTTTGCATCAGTTCATGTAGGTCTTTCCAGGTTTTTTTCTGAAACCCCCCTGTTCATCATTTCTTATAGCACAACAGTATTCTATCACAATCATGTAGTGTATACATTATTAATCCCATCTTACAAATGTGAATATTGAAACTTAGAGAGATGGCAAAGTGACTTTCCCAATGTCATACAGCAGGTTGGTGGGGAAGCCAATTCTCAAACCAAAATGTTTTGAGTCTCTTTCCACGGGTTCATTCACATTATCCCTAGAAAATTGATGAAATAGACAAATTAACGTGATGCTGAAAGAGAAATTGCATGAAAGTTTTATACGATGGAAGAGTTCTTTGGTAAGAGAGAGAAGGTTAAGAGTGAGAGTGGATGCCACCTTCTGTCCCATTTAGACAAACGCCACCCCAGCTTTATAACTGTGAAAGACAAAGTAATAACTGGTCAGAGGGCTTCATAACTACAAGGTATACAGAACAGCCAAAGATGGACCCAGTCAACCATAGATTGCTATTTCCAATGGTGTTTGGAAGAAATGAGAGAAGGCATAGAGTGGTGGTTAGAGGGCCAGGCTTGGAGTCCAAAAGTCCCAAGCTCTACAAATCATCTCTGAAACCTACTTACTATGTGAGTTATTTAAATACTGAGTCTCAAGCAACACTTTGAACCTAACCTGGTAGGGGTGACTGATACAAATTACAACCCTTCCATGACTTACAAAACAAGTTTGTCATGAGTTTCTATGCCCTAAAATATTAATAACCTTGTGGTCATCATGATGTAGCTTCAAGTTAAGACTTGACTGGAGGAGAGTGCTCTACAAATGGAAATTGTCATTCCTCCAGTACTACAAGGATCCATGATGATACAAATGTGAATGCTCCCTCCACTAACATCAGTAACAACTTTTCCTTTCCTTGAGAGTTGGTATTCCTGAATTTCTCTGACTAAAATAATAATAATTATCATTATCATTACCTGTTGGCCCACATTCTGGCAATGAACCTCTCAGGATTTAGTGACAAAACTCATAGGACAAATATACAATTTTCTCCAGCTTAGCAGGACTGGCAAGGGCCTGTTCTCTGCTGGCACGACCTTTGAGAATACAGGATCCCTTCTATACCACAGTGAGGCATCTGAGTAGAACATGAGGAGAACAAGGGACTCAGATTCAATTCTTTGGGTAGCCTTCCCTAACTCCCCCAGCTGGAAGCGTTCTTTCCCTTCTCAAGGTTTCCGAGAGAAGAAGAGTGAAACACACATGGCCCAAAACACTCTCAAATATGCTGGACCAAATTAAAATGTGATTGGGAAATATTTAAAGAAATAAATAAAACAAAACATAAATAAAATCACATTTTAAAACTATTACTATGCAGCCCGTAGCAATCCTTACATATGGATTAGTAACCCCTATTTCTACAGGAGTTTGACAGCACTGTCCTAGAGTAGTTTTCCTGGACTTCTCTTCTACTCCCATATGTTCTATCTTGTGTCATGTTCATTTATACATGCATCCTATCTCCCCATCTTGGTGAGCACCAGTGTGTTAATAAGTGGTGGTTAAATTGAATTAAATTAAAAGCACCTGATAAATGTGAAAGGTTGTTTCTATAACTACATTAAGGACATGTGGTTACATCACTGTTGTTCTTTCCTAATTTCCCTTCTGAATTCTTGTCACCTATTATCATCTGGGTTGGACAGCTCCACACAGACATCCCATGGGCATCTCAAATGCAAAATGTCCAAAATGGAGCTCATATTCTATTTCCTCCAAAATCTATCCTTCCTCCAAACTTCCTTATTTCTGATGAGGTCACCATTAACTTTCTAGTCATCCAGGTTCACCATGTCTTAGTCATTCTTTAATCTTCTCTGCCCCAAATCCCAATCCTGTCAATCTACCTTCACATCTCTTACGTCAATCTCCTCCTCTCCATTCATGTAGCAATCACTCTAATTGAGGCTTTCTTCATTAGACTTCTTACTGATGTTTTTCTTTCAGTCTTTTTCTTTCCCAATCTATGCTTCAGACAGCTGCCAAAATAATAATGTTTATAAAGCACATATTGACCTTGGCATTACCCTACTCAAAAATCTTCAGTGGGTCCATTCTAAGAGTGTGCTGAAATCAGAGCCAGATTCAAGAGAGCTGATCATTAAATTTTCAGTGTGAGCTTTTGTACCTCAGAAAATAGTAAATGTTACAAACCAAGATTTGATTTATTGTTTTGTTAATTGTCTAGTTTTAAGGAAGTGATGGAGAAAATGCTAATAATTCAGATTAAATTTAAAAGTGTATTATGCACATTTTTTTCAGATAGCCAGTTGCTAAACATTTACCAGCATAACCATGGTCTAATCTATGCTTTACAGAGCAGCCAAACTGATGTTTATAAAACACAGAGCTGACCTACCCCAAAATCTTAAATGGCTCTCTATTGTCTCTAGAATAAAATACAAACTCCTCAGCCTGACATTTAAACGTTTAAGGGTAGTAATGGGGAAAATGTTTTAAAATGCAGATTAAACTTTGACATGTGCTGTGCATCACAAATCTGGCACTCACCAACCTTTCCAGTCATTTTGTATTCCACTTCATGCTGTAGTCAGATTGGCCTGCTAGGTCACTCCCTGTACACAACATTCCATCTCCAAGTCTCCATCCTTTTATAGGCCATACCCTGTATATGACTATACCCCATCCTTACCTCTACCTCTTAAACTCCCTTGCTTCCTTTAAAGTCCAGCTCTGGCATTGCCTCCTATCTGAGTTGTTTTCTTATCCCCTCCAGTTGTCTCCAACTCTTACTCTTGAAATTATCTTGTATTACTGAGTATACAATGTGAATGTACTTTCCTGTCCACATAATGCATCTCTCTCCTCAATACCATTGATGGAATGGAAGTCCCTGGAACAGTGCCTTGCAAGCTTTGTTTGTTCAGGCCTGGGGTATCATTGGTGTGGGGAACCACTGGTCAGGAAATTCCCTCTGCTAAAGCAGATAGCAACTTCAATTTCTCAACTACTTTTTCTTCTTCAAAAGAGAGTTGCCTAGGGCACTGAGAACTTCACAGAGTCAGTCTGTGTCTAAAATACAATGTGAACTCAGGTTTTCCTGACTCCTAAGCCTACTCACCATCCACAATCCTTCCCTGCCTTTTGCCTTGCACTAGCAGATGTCTAATCAATATCTGTTGAACTGAGTTGAATGCAGATTGCAATTCTTCCATGATTTAATAGACAGGGTTCAGGAATTGTTGTGACTGAAGAAATTCCTCACTCACTGGCTAGTCCTTGGGTGATGAACTGTCACTTATCTGGCTGGTTCTCAGATGAGATACAGCCATTCCGTTCCTGGTCTTGTAATACAAGCCTTTCTAGATAGATAGAATGTCTGTCCCACAAGCATAGCCTTCAAAAACCCAGAGCCACCTTCATATCACAATTAGAAATGGCTTCTTTGAGGGGTGGGGAGTAAAGAGAATAGAGTTGTTAACTATGGCGTTTTATAAAAGGAACGGGAAAGTCTGTTAGAAATATTGGGGAGGAGAGATAACCAACTTGATTAGACATTGATTACCTTCTCATTTTCACTGAAGCTGCTGGAAACAGATGCCAAGGCACAGTCTAAATGGCTATTCAAAAACCAAGAAGAACGGCCAGTCATTTGGAAGAACTGAGAGCTCTCAGAAAAATATAAGAAGAAAAAGGTGGAAAAGATATTTTAATGGCTTTGGATCAAGAGAAAGCTTTAATCAGACAGATTGTAATGTTGACAAATTCTCATAATAGGATGGGGAGAAGTAAGCTAGAAGCAGCTAGAGGGCTAGGTCTGAAATCAGAAAGACCTGACTTCAAATCTGGCCTCATTCTCTTACTATCTGGGAGACCTTGGGGCAAGTCACCTAACCTCTGTTTGCTCCAAGTTCTCAACTGTAAAAAAAAAATAATAATAGTAATAATAATAGCACTTACATCACAGGGTTGTTGTGAGGCTCAGATGAGATTGTATTTGTAAAATGCGTTAACTACACTGACAAATAGCAAGTGCTATATAAGTGTTCATTCTCTTTCCTTCCCCAACTAGAATGTCCAATAGTACAGACATATGGATTCAAAACTGGTTAAATGTTCAGATCCAAAGAGCAATCATTAATCAGACAAACTCAGCTGGGATGGAGTTCTTTCTTTAATAGAATGCCCACAGGAGTTATCGTTGGCCATATTCTCTAAAACAGGAGTGGGGATCCTGCCTATAACATTATTAGCAATAACTTAGATAAAGCAATAACTTAAATAATGGATGGCATGTTCCTCAACTTTTTAATGGCTATGAAGTGGGGAGACAGAGCTGACACCTTAGGTATGGAGTCAGGATCCAAAAATGCCTTAATATACTGAAACAAAGCCACCAAATGAATCAGAAATTTTAAAAGTTTAGAATACAACCATAGTTTGAGGCTTTTAGGGGAAAAACCATTCAGGTGGAGCCAAGATGGCAGAGAGAGGCAGGAAACAGCCTGAGCTCTCCCCAGTTTCCCTCACAAACAACATTAGATTAAGTCTTTAAATTCTGGGGAGACTGAAGCAATTTTCCAGCTCAACATAATTTAGAAGGTTTTCAGAAAAAGTTTGTCTCACTTGGGTAAAAGGGGATTACAGCCCAGTGCAGATGGTCTCTGGGCAAGCCAGAGGGAGGCTCTTAGCCACAGTAGAGATCAGCAACCAAGGATCCTCAGTCCTGGCTCAGCAGGCCAGTGGCACAGCAAGCCAGGTGTGATGGCTCCAGCTCCAGCACAGAAGGCAAATTGCCAGCCCAAGAACCCTGACACAACAGGTGTGACTAGTTCAGGCCACCCCAGTGCAATGAGCAAGCCACAAATACCTGGAGCCTTGGCATGGAAAACCAGTGACCAGGCCCTGGCCTCCAGCATAAGAAGCTTGGGATAGTTCCCCCTGTGCCCCAGGAGCAGAACTCAACTTTTAAAAATGAGCAAAAAACCAAAAAGAACTCTGACCATAGAAAGCTACTAGAATGACAAGGAAGATAAAAACACAAATGTAGAATAGGACAACAACATCAAATACCTACATATGAAGCCTCAAAGATGGAATATGGAGGTCCAAAAAGTCCTCTTGAAAGAGTCCAAAAAGGATTTTAAAAATCAAGTAAGAGAGGTTGAATAAAAATTGGAAAAAGAAATGAGAGTTATGCAGGAGAATTATGAAAGAAGAGTCAACAGCTTAGAAAAAGAAACACAAAAATTGATTGAAGAAAACAATTCCTTAAAAAATAGAATTGGCCAAATGATGGAGAAAAATCCACTGAAGAAAACAATTCCTTCAAAAGTAGAGTTGGCCAAATAAAAAAGGAGGACAAAAGTTAACTGAAGAAAATAATTTATTAAAGGTTAAAATTAGACAAGTGGAAGCTAATGACTCTATGAGACATCAAGAATCAGTCAAAAAAATCAAAACAATGAAAAAACAGGAGAGAATGTAAAATATCTCATTGGAAAAACAACTGACCTGTAAAATAGATTCAGGAGAGATTATTTAAGAATTGTTGGACTCCCTGAAAGCCATGATCAAAAAATAGAGCCTGGAGAGTATCTTTCAATAAATTATCAAGGAAACTGCCCTGATATATTACAACCAGAGGCTTAAAAAAAAGACAATTGAAAGAATCCACTGATCACTTCCTAAAAGAGATCCCAAAATGAAAACTTCATGAAATATTGTAGCCAAATTCCACAATTATCAGCTCAAAGAGAAAATACTACAAGGAGCCAAAAAGAAACAGTTCAAATACTGTGGAACCACAGTCAAGATAACACAAAATTTAGCAGCTGCTACATTAAAGAATCAGAGGACTTGGAATATATTCCAGAAGACAAAGGAGCTTGGATTACAGTCAAGAACCAACTACGCAGGAAGACTGAGCATCATTTTTCAGGGAAAAAGATGGACATTCAATGAAAAAGGGGGACTTTCAAACTCTCCTGATGAAAACCAGAGCTGAATGGAAGATCTGGTATTCAAATACAAGACTCAAGAGAAGCTTAAAAAGGTAAATGCAAAAGAAGATTAAATACATACATTTAATTAATTAATTATGATTAAACTGTTTACATCCCTATATGGGAAAATGATACTTGTAACTCTTGAGAACTAAAACTCTATTAGGGCAGTTAGAAGGAGTATACATAGACAGAGGGTTTGGGTATAAGTCGACTTTGATGTGATGATATTAAAAAAAATTAAGGGATGAATAAAAGAATTGTACTGGGAGAAGAAGAAAGGGTGAGGCAGAATAAGATAAATTATGTCACATGAACAGGCACAAAAGACCTATTACAGGACAGGGGAAGGGGGAGGGGGTCAGCATTATTCAAACTTTACTCTCATCATTCTTTAGAGTAAGTAGGTCAAACAGCAAATCATAGAAACAGTCAATAATTTCACAAAAGAGTATATCAATGAGAGAATATATCAGAACTTATGGGATGCAGCCAAGGCAGTTATTAGGGAAAATTTTGTGTCTCTAAATGCTCACGTGAAAAAAAATAGAGAAAAAGCAGATCAATGAATTTGGCATGCAACTGAAAGAACCAGAAAAAGAACAATTAAATACCAAATTAGAAATTCTGACAAATAAAAGGAGAGATTAATAAAATTGAAAGTAAGAAAACTGTTGAACTAATAAGTAAAACTAAGGTCTGATTTTATGAAAAAAAATAGACAAACTTTTGGTTAATTTAATTTGAAAAAAAAAGAAAGGAGAAAACCAAATTACCAATATCAAAAATGAAATGAAAAGGATAGATTCACCATCAATGAAAAGGAAATTAAAGCAATAATTAGAACTTATTTTGCCCAAATGTATGCCAATAAATCTGACAACCTAAGTAAAATGGATGAATAGATACAAAAACATAAATTGCCCAGAATAACTGAAGAGGAAATAAAATACTTAAATAATCCCATTTTAGAAAAAAATATTGAACAAGCTATCAATGAACTCCCTAAGAAAAAATCTCCAGGGCCAGATGGATTTAAAAGCAAATTTTACCAAACATTTAAAGAACAATTAATTCTAATATTATATAAACTACTTGGAAAAATAAGCAAAGAAGGAGTCTTACCAAATTCCTTTTATGACACAAATATGGTGCTGATACCTAAACCAGGAAGAGCCAAAATAGAGAAAGAAAATTATAGACCAATTTCCCTAATGAATATTGATGCATATATGTGTGTGTATGTACATACACATGTACATGTGCATGTATGTATGTATGTATTAGTAAAGAGATTATAGAAATTTATCATGAGAATAATAGACTATGGCCAGGTGGGATTTATTCCAGGAATGCAGGGTTGGTTCAATATTAGGAAAACTATCAGCATAATTGACTATGTCAATAACAAAACTGAAAGAACTTATATGATTAACTTAATAGATGCAGAAAAGTCTTTTGGCAAGATACACCACCTATCCCTATTGAAAACACTAGCAAGCATAGGAATAAATGTAGTTTTCCTTAAAATGATAATAGTATCTATCTAAAACAATCGGCAAGCATTGGACATAATGGGGGGAAATTAGGAGCATTCCAAGTGAGATCGGGGTGAAACAAGGATGCCCATTATCATCACTATCATTCAATATTGTACTAGAAATTGTACTTTAGCAATAAGAGAAGAAAAAGAAATTGAGGGAATTAGAAAAGGCAATGAAGAAACAAAACTATCACTCTTCACAGATGATACCACAGTATACTTAGAGAATCATGGAGAATCAACTAAAAAGCTACTTGAAACAATTAACTTTAGCAAAATTGCAGGATATAAAATAAATCCACATAAATAATCAGCATTTCTATATATAATTAACAAAGTCAACAGCAAGAGATAGAAAGAGAAAATCCCTTTAAAATATCTGTAGACAATATAAAATACTTGAAAATCTACCTACCAAGACAAACCCAGGAATTATATGAACACAATTAAAAAATACTTTTTACACAAATAAAGTCAGATCTAAACAATTGGAAAAATATCAATTATTCGTGGGTAGACCAAGGTAATAGAATAAAAATGACAATTCTACCTAAATTAATTTACTTGTTCAGTGCCATACTAATCAAAATACCAAAAATTTTCTTATAGATCTAGAAAAAAATGATAACAAAATTATCTGGAAGAACAAAAGGTCAAGAATATCTGGAAGAACAAAAGGTCAAGAATATCAAGTGAATTAAAGGAAAAAAAATGTAAAGGAAAGTGGCCTGGCCATACCAGATCTAAAATCATATTATAAAGTGACAATCATCAAAATTATTTGATACTAGCTAAGTAATAGAGTGGTGGGTTAGTGGAATAGATTAGGTACACAAAACGCTGCACGGTAAATGATTGTAGTAAATTATATAAAAATAAAATAAGGAAGGAAGGAAGGAAGAAAGAGAGAGAAAGGAAGGAAGGAAGGAAGGAAGGAAGGAAGGAAGGAAGGAAGAAAGAAAGAAAGAAAGAAAGAAAGAAAGAAAGAAAGAAAGAAAGAAAGAAAGAAAGAGAGAGAGAGAGAGAGAAAGAAAGAAAGGAAAGAAAGAAAAGAAAGAAGGAAGGAAAGGAGAGAGAGAGAGAGAGAGAGAGAGAGAGAGAGAGAGAGAGAAGAACCTACAGGTGCAAATATATTTATAGCAGCACTTTTTGTGGTGGCAAAGAATTGGAAATTGTGGGGTTGCCCATCAATTGGGGAATGGCTGAACAAGTTGTGGTATGTGAATGTAACGGAATACTATTGTACTATAAGAAATGATGAATAGGTGAATTTCAGAGAAACCTGGAAAGACTTACATGAACTGATACTGGGTGAAGTAAGCAGAACCAGGAGAACATTATACACAGTAACAGTAGCACTGTGCGATGATCAGCTGACAGACTTAGCTCTTCTCAGCAATACAATGATTCAAGACAATTCCAAAAGACTCATGATGGAAACTGCTGTCCACATCTGGAGAAAAAACTGTGGAGTCTGAATGCGGATTGAAACATACTGTTTTCCCTTTTTTCTTTCTCTTGGTTTTTCTCTTTTTTTCTGATTCTTCTTTCACAACACTACTAATGTGGAAATATGTTTAACATGATTGTACATGTATAACCTATATCAGATTGCTTGCTATCTTGGGGAGATGGGAGGGAGAAAAGGAGGGAGAAAAATTTGAAACTCAAAATCTTACAAAATGAATGCTGAGAACTATCTTTACATGTAATTGGGGGAAAGATAAAATATTATTAAGGGCAAAGAGAAAAAATAGTATCTTTCAAAGCAAAACAAAAACAAACTGTTCAACTAAGTTTGTAAAAGAAAGACAGACAGAGACAGAAATGAAAAGAGACTTAGAGAGAGGGAGGGAGACAGAAACAGAGACAGAAAGAACAGTTTTCAATACTTGCTATGGAATTAAAAGAGACCTTTCAGATTATCAAGTACAATCTTTTTATTTTAAAGATAAGGAGAGTGAAGCCTGAAGAGGTTATTAATTGACCAAGGTCACATATGCAGTAGTAGGAGGGACATAATTTTAACCCGGGGTCTCTGGATTCAAAACCTTTGACTCTTGTATCATACTTTCTTCTGTTTTAAGATGTGAGAGGGAAGGAAGAAAGCTATGGCTCATATGAAAAGGCCTGGGGGTTCTAATGTACTACAAGCTCACATGAGTCAGTAGTGTGACATGACAGCCAAGAAAGATAACTGATCTCAGCTGCATTCCCAGTGGCACCACATCTAGAACAAGGGAGATAGTAGCCCCACTGTACTCCACTCAGGCTGTCTCAGGAATATTGTGTGTAGTCCTGGGCACCACATATTAGAGAAGACACTGCCAAACTGAAGCACAACCAGAATAGGGCAACTAGAAAAGGGGGAGAAAGAAGGGACAGGAGGGAGGGAAGGGAGGAAGGAAGGGAGGAAGGAAGGAAGGAAGGAAGGAAGGAAGGAAGGAAGGAAGGAAGGAAGGAAGGGAGGAAGGGAGGGAGGGAGGGAGGGAGGGAGGAAAGGATAGAGGGAGGGAGGGAGGAAGGGAAAGGAAAGAGGAAGGGGAGGGAAGAAGAGAGGTAGGGAGGAAGGGAAAGAAGAAGAGAGGAGAGGACAAAAGAGGAGAGGTGAGGAAAGGAAAGAAAGGGGGAGGAAGGGAAGAAGGAAGGAAAGGAAGAAGCCAGACTATGTGACAGACACTCTGCTAAATGCTTTACAAATATTATCTCATTTAATGCTTGTAACAATCCTGGGAGTAAGTGCTATTATTATACCTTACAGTTAAGGAAACTGAGGCAAACAAATGTTAAGTGATTGATCCAGCATCACACAGCCAGTAAGTATCTGAGGCCAGATTTGAACTCAAATCTTCCTGACTTCAAACCCAGCAGTCTACCCATTGCACCACTTAGCTATAAGAGACATGTATACTACACTATTGAAGGATTGCTTGAAGAACTGGCAATGTAAAGCCTGGAAAAGAGATTTTCTGTGGATAGTCATAGCTGTTCAAGCATTTACAAGCCTGTTGTTTGGGAAAGAGATTTAGACTTATTCCATATGACTCCAGAGGACAGAATTAGATAAATGGTGTGATAGGAACAGTATCTTAACCCTTCCCCGCCTCACCCCTTCCATGCAGGTTAGGTTAGTTTTCCCTTGAAAAATATTGAGTCATTCTTCAAGCCACAGTTAGTTCAGGGGCCCAAGGAAAAACTCAGAACGTTGACATCAAGTCCTTATGGCCTAAATCCGAAATAGCCACAAGGATCTGGAGTGGGGTTAGAGAATGCTCTCAGAAGTTTGGCTTAAGGAATCACAATGATTAATACAGGTAAGGGAACTTGCCTCAACTAAATCACCTCAAATGTTCTCCTGCTGTATCTAAATAAATCTCCTTTTGAAAACTGTAAAATGACCTATGACCATCTCATTTTGATCCAATATTAAACCCAAACTACCCAGTGACTGCCCTGAATCATATCCAGCCCAGAAAAAAATGAGATGAATGTACAAGGAGGTTAATTTTTGATTCACTATAAAGGAAAAAGCCCTAAAGGAGCTCTACCATTAGGCAATGGGATCCCTTTGATAGGTAGTGAGCTTCTCTCCGTGACAAATAGTTAGCAGGATCATAAAATCATAGGAACAGGAAAGGATATCAGAAGCCATCCAGTACTTAGTCCAACCTCTGCACTTTGTGGATAAAGAAGCTAAATGCCCAAGCAGACACTAGATGATCTTTTGTCAGGAAGGTTGTTGAAGAGATGCCTGCCCTAGAAGGCTAGACTAATTGAAAATTGTTCTCCAAATTTCAAGTTGTAATTCAGTAGTTCTTTTTAATATATTACAAATTATTGTGATGTGCCAGGTAAGCTAATGAAATACGCAAAGACATCATTAGCCAATATGGCCAGCATTGCCAGCATCAATGGATGGGTAAAGAAAGAAATGTCCAAGATAACAGGGGTGAGGTTAAGGTTTCCCAACTGGCCTCACTTAGCAAAATCCTCTCTATCCTTCCCTGACCAGGTTAAATGCCAACCTTCTCCAGGAGATCATTCTAAATTTTCATTATTATTTCTGGAATCTAAATCTAAAGAGACTTTATCAAGACAAAGTCCTGTACTGAGAGGGAGAAGCCAAAAGAGGGTAAAGAGACTCAGTAGAGGTCTTCCGAAGTAGCAGAACCATGACACAAACTCAGATTCTCTGACTCTCAATCCAGCAGTCTTGGCACTATACCACACTATCTCTGGTACATCTCCTCCCACAAGTTGGAAGCAATCTCTCCTTCCTCTGACTTTTCCTAGCATCATTTCTATAAATCTTTTATGCCACTCTCATGTACCATCTTGAATTGTAGACTTCTCTGTCCAGCTGTTATCTCTCACTAGACGTGGTCCCAGTGAGGGCTAGAATTGTGCTTTATCCCTTTCTCTCTCCAACTAAGTATCCAATGAGAATGCCATAAATAAATGTATGTTGAATGTATGAATAAATTTTTGGTATATCAGCTATCAGAAAGTGCATATCAGACTAGAAAGAAACAAAGTAAAATGAGAAAGGGCTGGTGTCAGGCAGACCAAGACCAGCTAGAGTTTATTGCTCATTTCAGACAACAGCTGTGGCATGAAATCTGTACTTAAGAAAGACATAAAGAGCTCACCTGAGAAGCCAGAGTGAGAGTCCAGAGAGCAAAGTACAGAGTCATAAAACCAGTAAATAGAGAAATCTGGTGCTGTGGAAGAGGGGGAAGGAAGGAAGGAAGGAAGGAAGGAAGGAAGGAAGGAAGGAAGGAAGGAAGGAAGGAAGGAAGGAAGGAAGGAAGGAAGAGAGGGAGGGAGTGTCCAGTGGGAATCTTTGGATTTGGAGAAAATGAAGAAGAAAACAAAGTTGGTAAATGGAAGTAGCCTCCCAATCTGTCAAAGTTCAACATAAATACTTATTTCACCCCAAATGAGATAATCTATGTGTAACCCCTGTTTAAAAAGCCTCTCCTACAGAGAGTCTCTTTGAGAAGCTGGGAATTACTACTGTAACTGTTATTCTATCAGAGGCTTATCTCTATAGAGTCAAGAAGAATACATGTTTTAACTATGATTTATGCGGATGTATCTATGAGGAGTTTGTGAAGACATAGAAAAAAGGTCAGGAGAAACTTCTTTCTTGTTAGAATTATATTAATTATTGTGAAGAAACATTACAAAGATAAGTTTATGATTGTTTAATCGTTTTTTCAGTCATGTCCAACTCTTCATGACTCCATCTGGGGTTTTCTTGGCAAAGATACTGGAGTTGTTTACCATTTCCTTCTCCAGCTCATTTTACAGATGAGGAAACTGAGGCAAACAGGGTTAAGTGACTTTCCCAGGGTCACACAGCTAACGAGTGAGGCCAGATTTGAACTCAGAAACATTTGCCTTTCTGACTCCAGGTCCAGTATTCTATCCACTATAGCACCTAGCTGCCCTGAGAAGGGGTATAATAATAATTAATAATAGTAATAATAATAATTTCATGAGAGAATCTGGAGTCTGTCTTTTGCCTCTTCTTGTATCTTCAGTGCTAACCACAGTGTCTGGCACGTAGTAGCTACTTAATAAATGCTTCTTGATTGATTGACTGGAAAGAAACTGGAAAGGGTGAGGACTTAGAAAAAGTTGAAGAGATTGTTATCCTGTCGTGAATGGAGATAAGCTAGACAAGACAGAAATAAAGAAGATGGAGAGGTCTTTCTGGATGAAACTGTTTTAACCTTTACCTTATAAAGAAGATGGCAAGAATTCTTGAGAAGAGACTTTGCTTGGTAGCTAAAGGATGAACTGTATTTCCAGAACGAAAGAGAGATCATCTGCAGCTACAATGGTGATTAAAGATGACTCTAAGATTTTTCTTGCTGATAAAATATTATTGGTTATTTATGTCTTTGTGTTATTACTGATTAAATTGTGAGTAATTTATATAGCAATAAACTTTAATCTTAGAGGATTAAGATATTTAATATATAAAGAGATGAGTAACTACTCTTGGGAAAGGAGATTTCTCTAGTTTATTAAATAAAATTTGACGATCTTTAAAGGGAGGCTCTGAGTTTAGATGATTAATTGAGAGATATGTTGAAATTTTATTATTTAATTGGGAAATATACAAACATACCTCTAGGTTACCCTACAGCTTGGACAATAAAATTAAATTTGCAAACAAGTCAAGTAGCAAGCTGAAGGGTGACTTATAGGAGACCTGTTAGTGTGTAGACTCAGATAACCTTTATACATACAGGAGACTGTCCTATTAACCTTGCTGCATGTGCAAAGCACTTTGCAAACCTTAAAGCACTATGTAAATGTTATTAATATCATTACCATCATCATTATTGCGTGCTTCCAATCTTTGTGATTTCCCCCATAGGCAACATGATATAATGGAAAGGGTTTTGAAGTTAGAGCATCTGGGTTTAAGTCCTGACTGCCATTTCCTATCATTACCTCTGGCAAATTAATCTCTCTGGGTCTCAGTTTCCTCCTCTATAACAAAGAGGTGTTGGTTGGACTACAACAGAGGTGTCAAACTTACAGTTGACAAGACTGTGAAAGGAACTAGATTAAAATCGAACTGAGAAATGTTTAACAAAATAAGTGAAAATATGATACAACATAAATAATGTTAATTTGTAGTTTTCTAAGTCAAAATGTCACCATTTGACACCAGTGGCTAGATGACCTCAGGGGTCCCTTTTAACTCTGCCTCTATGATACTTTGAGCCTATCACTGTAACCAGAATGCCAGGAAAACTGGAGACCATTCCATTTGGGAATGGGTTGAAGAATTGACGATATTTAGCCTAGAAGGCACACGAAAGAACGTTTCAACTCTCTAATTATTTAAAGAGTTCTCTTGTAGAATAAGGATTAGGACAGAGCTGGCAATAGTGAGTGAAAGTTTCAGAGGAACAGATGTAGACATATGAAACACCTTGTATTAGGAAAATCTTCACTTTATTTTGTTCTCCTGAGTCAAATGCTTTTGCTGGTTTGCTGTTTTCTTTTAATTAACAAATAATGTGTAATGAGGAATTGAATACAAAGTGCCCCAAAAGTCTTAGTATTATTTTAAGTTAGTAAGGCTTCCCTTTAACAATATATTATGTTATCCCTTTGACAATACATTAATATTATTCATGAAAAACCTTTAGTAATATTTTACTTGGGTCACTTTATTCCCTATGCCTTTTAGTCAACTTTGTGACCACATATGCGACCTAGCCTAGCGTAGATGATAAAATGATTATGTTCCTGTTCAAGAACAAAGGGCAAACAGCAACCGGTGAGTGGTTGTAGCTGCCCCACTGGGGCCCTACCTGATCAGTTCCAGTTTGGCAATGCAGCTCCTTCCTTCCTTCTTTCTTTCCTTCCTTCTTCCTTTCTTCTTTCCTTCCTTCCTTCTTTTCTTCCCTCCCTTCCTCTTCTCCCTCTTCTCCATCCTCTTCCTCTGTCTACATAGGGAATCATACCCTTACCTGGGGTTGTTCTGCCCAAAGGAACATAAATTTTGATTGCAGAAAACTAGCAAGATATCTTGGGGTTTATGGGCTAGGTTTCTTGATTGGCCAGCAGTGGGTCCCAGCCCAAGCCTCATTTGGTCATTGTTTGGATTCCGATGGCTCAGAGTGAATGTAAATAGAAATTGTTTCTGTTTTGACCAGAAACCCTGAAGAGCTTCCCCTCCCAGACTGATTTCATTTTATTTTTGGACTAGGTAAAATGGATCATTCTTTGCCTCATTTTTACCTAGCCTTAATCATTGAATAGGTGTTGCCTCAGACAAACTGAGACCTGGGAAAGACCTTAGCTTAAAGAGGCCAAGGCGTCCCACTGCATCCAGGACCATCTCCAGTCATCCTGATTGATAGCTTGCCTCTGGACCCAGATGGCTCCAGAGGAGAAAGTGAGACTGGTAACTTTGCATACTTCCCTTACTTAAATCCATTTCACTAGCAAGTCACAGCATCTCCTTCTTTATGTCATGGTCCTCTTTGAGAACAAAGGACAAACAGCAACAGTTAGATAAAGCATTTATTATTAATAATAATAGATAATATCCTCATAGCTCTTACTATGAACCAGGCACTTTTAAGAGATTTTATTTCATTTGATCCTCAAAACAACCCTAAGAGTAAGTGCTATTATTAAGCCATTTTACAGGTGGGGAAACTGAGGCAAGCAGAAGTTAAGTTAAGAGTTATATAGCTAATAAGTGCCTGAGTTCCGATTTGAACTCAGGTCTTCCTGACTCCAGACCCAGCTCTCTATCCACTAAACCCGCTGGCTTCCCATTAAGCATTCACAATATGTCAGGCACTGTGCCTATGCCTTTTAGTCAGCTGTGTGACCACATATGAGAACTAACCTGGTGTAGTTGATAAAATGATCATGTTCCTCTTCAAGAATGAAGGACAAACAATAATCTATGAGTAGTGGTAGCTGCCCCTCTAGGGACTCAATTGATCAGTTTCCAGCTGGGCAATACAGCTCCTTTCTTCCCTCTTTCCTTCCTTCCATCCCTCCCTCCCTCCTCTGCCTCCTCTCCCTCTGTCTACACAGGGAATCACACTCATGACTGGAGGTGCTCTGCCCAAAGGTATGTAAATTCTGATTCCTGAAACCTAGCAAGATATCTTGGAGTTTGTAATGGGTGAAGACAACTCGTAAAGGGGAGCTGTAACAGCAGAGTAACAGTGTAAACATCCAGAGAGTCAGGAACCAAACTGTGAGAGAAGCAAGAATGACTAGACTGGACCCTTTTATCATATGGATGTTCCAGGCAGAAACACACCAGTTGGATGAAAGGGTTAGAAGGATAAATGCACTTCCAAGGTGAGAAGGCAGTGGGGGAAGAGGTGCCTACTAAGTCTGGGTGGTCAGAAGTGGAGCCAAATCATATGATCATTCCAAAAAGGCTTTAGTAATGCCAGAAATGTGTCTACACTGTAGACTGGGAGAAACTCTCCCACTGGGAGAATACCAGGACATTGGTCTCTTTCTTAGACTTCTCACCAACAGAAGAGGTTTTCCAGTCGTAGCTACAGGTCTGGACTCACCTCTGCAGACTGGTCTCTGATTAGCTGCTCTCCAGGCTTCGGACTACCCCCTATGCTGATCCTTGCTCCTGTTTCCAGTTTGTCCTTAGCTTCCCCCCCACTATTGGTCCCAGTTCAAACCAAAGGAGCCCCCATAGTTATCAACCAGCCTCTGGCAAGGCCCTGCTCCCCCTAGAAATTCTCAGATCCAACGGCAAGAAGAAAAAGTCCAAAGTGTCCCATTTACTAAATCTCACCACATTCTTTTCTTAGCTCCCACGACTCCATCCTGTAATGAGTGTATATTCTATGCAGCCCTTATGTTTTCCACATAAGTGGGGAGAGGAGGAGTATGGCAATCCTTAGAAGCATTGTCTTATTTCTCTTTCTGTTTCCCAAATTAACACCATCCCAGGCCCTGGGGAAAAAATGTGTGTGGCAAATAGGGCAGCTAGATGGCAAAGAGGATAGAGGACTGGGATTGGACTTTTAAAAAACCTACTTCAGAGACTTATTAGCTATATAACCCTGGGAAAGTCATTTAACCTTTAACCTATTCCTTCTAGCTCCAAATTTATGATCTTCTTGTCCTGTAAGAGGACATAGCATGATCATCCATTAAAGAAGTAAAGGGAGAAAGGAAAGGTTGTTGTTTCAATTGCGTCTGACTCTCTGTGACCCCATTTGGGGTTTTCTTAAGAAAAATAATGGAATGGTTTTGCCATTTTTTCTCCAGCTCATTTTACAGATGAGGAAACTGAGGAAAACAGGGACTTCCACAGGGTCACACAACTGGTATGTGTCTGAGGCCAGATTTGAACTCAGGAAGATTGTCTTCCTGACTCTCAGTCCACCACTCTATGCACTATGGTACCCAGAAAGGAAAGGAAAGAAACAAGTGCCAAAAACCCATCTTTTATCTCTCCTTCACTCTTGACACAGTAAAGGTGGTTCATTTGTTCACCAGGGGCTCAAAGTTTCCCCTTTTCCATTTTCTGGACTCACATTTCCCTTGGCATGGAGTTCATGTCGTATGAGCGGCTACTGAAGGAAGTGAGGAGTTCAGGTACTTGGAGCATGTCAGATCAAAGACAGATTGGATTTTTTCTGTCTGGCTCCAGGTGGCAGAACCAAGAGAAGGGGGTGAAAGTTGCAAAGAAGAAAATTTCAGTTTCATGTAAGGAAAAGCTTCCTCACAATTAGGGCTCTCCCAAAGTAGAACAGGAGCCCTTGGGATGCACTGGGTTCTCCCTCATGGGAGGTCTTCAGGTCAATAATCAATCAATATTTATTAATTGTGTGTGCCAGGCGCCCTGCTAAGCTCAAATTAAAGCTGGATGACCATTTATTTGGGAGATTATGGGTAGAATTCTTGACCAGGTATGGGTTGGATTCAGCAGTTTGCGGATAAGTATTTAATAACCAGCTCTCAAGGAGGGAAAATATACACACAGAACATTTTAAGTTTCATCTGCATTTTAAACATTTTTTCCATCACTTTCTTAAGTTCAATCAAAAAATAAATCAAGCCCTGATTTCAGAAATTTGCTAATTTCTGAAATGCTCATTGAAAATTTATTAATCAGCTCTAAAGAGTCTTCAAGCTGGCTTAAGTACACCCTTGCTTGCACTCTGGTATCCCTTCCAACACTTAGATTGTATGAATCTGTGACAAACAAAGAACAAAAGGTTACTCACACACAGAAGACATTTCAGAATCGCCTGTGTGATCACTGACTGGTTTAATCAATTCTCAAATTAACCCCAAATCATAAGAAATATGAAAAAAAGACTGAAATTATAATAGCTATAATCTGACCTATTTAAATGAGTTGTTGAGTCTGAAAAAAGTAGAAATGAATAAAAGTCAAAATTCTGAATCTTGCCATTTTTTATAGAAGTATACCTGGTGATGATGATACTAATAATAATAAAATAGACACCTCTGCAATGAGACCAAAAGAGTTCAGAAACAGACTTAGCCAACAGACACTTGATCTCCTTGCCAAGCAAAGAGACATGGCAGCCAAAGCCAACAGTGGCTTAGAGTGCCAGCTCATTCAAAAAATGTTACAGAGTAGTATGATGGAAGGTTATGGGGAAGATCACCTCAGAAAACCCTAAAAAATCATGTACAGGAAAGCAGGTTTTCAGGAGGACTAGCAGTAGATCCACTGAAGTCAGCTTATCCAGAGTGAATTTGTAGAAGTTAGAAGGAGAACGGATAACAAACAGATGTGAAACAGAACAGAATCACTAGAGTTTCTATATATTCCGTTCCCAGAGTTGATGAGTAGGAACTACCACATTTGGATTCTAACCCCTCTATAGTTAACTGCACTAAATGAGGCAGTGGAAATGACACTAAAGGAGATTGAGTTCAGAAAAGTAGCTGGACCTAACCTAAGCATACACAGGAAGTCCATGCTGATGGTGCCATAAATGAAAAAGTACTCAGGAACTGATTTTCAATTGATTTCAAGTCATTTGATTCAATTCAATTGATTTGAAAAGAAGAAAGAAGAGAGAAGGAAAGGAAAGGGAAGGGAAGGGAGGGGAAAGGAAGGAAGGAAGGAAGGAAGGAAGGAAGGAAGGAAGGAAGGAAGGAAGGAAGGAAGGAAGGAAGGAAGGAAGGAAGGAAGGGAGGGAGGGAGGGAGGAAGGGAGGAAGGAAGAGGAAGTGGAAGGGAAGGGAAGAAAGAAAGGTTTTAAAAGCATGGAAAAGATTGTTCAGTTGTTTTTTCAGTCGTATCTGACCCTTCATTTGGGGCTTTCTTGGAAAAGATGCTGGAGTGATTTGCCATTTCCTTCTCCAACTTACTTTACAGAACAAGAAAATGAGGGAAACGGTAAAGTGACTTGCCCAGGGTCACTCAGCTAGTAAATGTCTGAGGACAGATTTGAAGTCAGTCTTTCTGACTCCAGGCCAAGCAGTCTATGATGCCACCTAGCTGCCCATATAGAAAAAAATTGTGTCATTACTATTGCCAAATGGGTAGAGAAAGGGGAAAGCCAAGAAGAAACTAGTAACTAAAGATCATAGAGCTACTTTCTTACCTTTGTGACATCTTTCCGAAGTGCTTTGATGTCTTTCATGCCTTTTAGTCCTCATAGGAGTCCAGCAAGGGATGCAAGGATTTTTTTTTAATAAGACAGAGAAAATATTTTCATTTGAGAAAATAAAGCTCAGACTAAGATGGAGGAAAACTCCGGAAGAAGAAGAGGGCAAGAGAGACAGGGAGGAAGCAAAAGAGGGAAGGAATTTAGAAAGGAAAGAATAAAGGAAAGGGCTCAGAGAGAGAAAGATGATCTACCAGGGGTGGGGAACCCAAAGCTTCAAGACCACACATGGTCCTGTAGATCCTCAAGTGGGGCCCTTTGACTGAATCCAGACTTCAAAGAACAAATTCCCTTAATAGAAAAATTTGTTCTATAAAATGTGGACTCAGTCAAAAGGCCGCACCCAAGGACCTAGAAAACCACATGTGACCTCTGGCCGCAGATTCCCAACCTGAATCTAGGAAGAGGAAAGAGGCAAAGGAGACTTGATGAATAAGAATAATAACTAACATTAATATAGTGTTATGATATGCGAAGCACTTTGCGATGATAATCTCCTTTGATCCTCACAACACTCCCTGGGAGGCAGATGAGGAGGAACTCTGAACTCAGTTTTTCCTGAGCCCAGGCCATGGTACCACCAGCTGATCCTGGACACTGGCTATGGGGAAAGGCATTGTAAGTGTCAACGAGAGCGCATGTTTCTACTCTTAGGCAAATCACTTCCCCCTCCGACCCTCAGTTTGCTCATCGTCAAATAGAGACCTTCAGAAATATGAACAATTGGCCAAAATTTGGGGGACAGATGAATTGATACAGAAATACACACAACCTTGAAAACAATTTGCAAAACCAGTATAGGAATAGAAATGGAAAGTTCACTTCAATGAATTTGCTGAATGCAGTGTGATTTTAATGAGCAAGCCTGGAGAAGAATTGAAAAAAAGTAGCTCCCTTCCTTGCAGAGGTGAGGGACTACAGTTGTGGAATATTACATACAAAGTCAGACTTCATAAATATGTTGGTTGGTTTTATTAAACGTTTTTTTAAAAAGATTTTTTAAATCTATGTTAGGAGAAATGGTATGATGAAGTAAATATAGAGCTTAGCTAAGAGTCAGAAGACCTAGACTCAAGTCTTGGCTTTGACATACTGCTGTGAGACCCTGGTCTAATTATTTAACTTCCCAGTGCCTCCAGGCAATTCTTTAAGACTAAAATTTCCAGTTTTGTTTAGTTGTTTTTCAGTTCTTCATGACTCCATTTGGGGTTTTCTTGGTAAAGATACTGGAATGGTCTGCCCTTTCCTTCTCCAGCTCATTTTACAGATGAGGAAACTGAGGCAAACAGTGTTAAGTGACTTGCCCAGTTTCACACAGTTAATAAGTGTCTGAGGCCAGATTTGAACACAGGACTTCCTGACTCCAGGTCAGCACTCTACTCATTTCACCACCTAGCTGCCCTATTATTTGTAGAGCAGGAGTGAATCAGCTTTGGTAATGGAATGCAGTGTCCAAACAAAAGACTTATTTTAAAAGGTTTTTTAAGTAAATAAACCATTGGGCCACAATACAGGCAAAATATAATCTTAACAAGTGGTTTCTGTATGCACAAATCTTAATTTTTTTTAAATTTTGAATTAAATTTCTGCATTCTACATTCATGGAGCTAAGCAGATTCATCGCAAATGTGTAGCATTCCAATCTCTCTTATAATATGAGGTTCATACCCCCAATTAGCATCTCTTTCCCTTCTACAGAAGAAAAATAAAATTTATTTTGCATATAAGTCATCTCAACCTACTTTATATTCTAAATTGAAGTATTCTGTTAAACCCTTAAATTCATCGATTTGCTTCTTTTCTTTGTTTTAATTTTCAGAAGAGATCTTCACTTTTTAAGAAATCAATTTAATTTCAGAGGATTAATCAAAATGCTGTATTAGGCTTTTGTTTTAAAGCATTTACCCCCAGCTGACTATATGTCTCTCAAAGTTCATTAAAGAAAATCAAAATGTGCTGAGATTTAAATAAAATGAACCTTGTCAAACAGGCTATTATCAAGTGACCCTAGAGACAGAGACCAAGAAAGAGACAGAGGGACAGATTCAGACAGAGACAGAGACAGAAAGGGTCAGAGACAGACACACACAAACAGAGACCCAGAGAGAGAGACAAACGGACATACACAGACAAGAGCCAAACAAGAGACAGAGCAACAAGGCAGAGACAGAGAGAGAAAATGTTTAGACTAAATGATCTCCAAGGTCCCTTCAAGCACCATATCCTATGATCCCATGATTCAGGCCACAGATTCTTGAATTTTTCCTGAACCTTTCTAATCTTAAGGCTGATAGTCACCGTCCAAAGGGTCAGGGAGATTGGACAACTCTTATCAACTTCGCAGATAAATCTGAGACCTTTCAGGAAGGCAGAACCTGCTCTTCCAGATAGACATGGGCCATCTGGGGCCAGGGTTATTTGCTCACCCACACTCATAGAGCTTCAGGCATATTTCAGTCTTCTTTTGTTTTGATTCCATACTGAGATAGAGGAGCAGACCAGTGCTATCTTCAATACATAAAAAAAAAGGCACCAAAGTACCTAGTGGTTGATTCCCTTTGTGAGTCAGAGCTGAACATGAAACCAATATCTCCTGACTCCTGTTCCCATGTCCCATTATGAAACTGCCACCGCACAAACATGAATCAAACATGCAAAGAAATACTGTTAATCATTGTGAATCTATGTACAGACAGAATTAAATTATTTGAATATGAAAGAAGAGTTAGACTCCTTAATCCCAAAGTACTACTAACAAGGGAAAGAAGTTACTGGGAGACTGATTTCTGCTCAAAAAAAGGAAGAACTTCTTAAAAATCAGGATTTGTCTAAAAATTGAATGGAGTTGCTTTATCAGATTCCCAGTTCCCCATCACTGAAGGTATGCAAGCAGAAGCTTCCAACTTCAGCAGAGAAGATGGACCATGTCAATCTCACTTCAGATTGCTAAAGGAAAAGACTCTAGGAAGAAGCTGATATGAGAGGAGCTGGTAGCCTCTGTCATGTCTCTACCAACAAATTGCTACACTAGATTCCAAGGCACTTCTCCTTAGGTGATATCTAGGACTCTCTTTTGGTTGAGATGAGTTATTTTGCTCTTTTTATAGAGGAAGGAAGAATTCCTTCACTCTGTATTGTCTAAAATACATTCTCCTATATTTACTTTCTTTGATTTCTGGGTTTTGTTATTGGCTTGGGTTTCTTGGCTTCCTTCTACGTGTATTTGTTGCCAACAGAACCCAAAGAAGCTCAAATGGAGACGCCAAGAAAACTGAGGAGCTCTCCACTCTCCAGCTCTTACCTACTCCTATTCATCCATCATATAGCCCCTCACAGAGGCTCGAGGCATTGATCTCTGTCGATGAAGAGTCCTATACCTATGACCTTTAGGACTTGGGTTACATCCATATGTACACAAGGATGTGGGGGATAAAATGAGATCAACACACGCAGTGCAATAATGTAGAAATATGAGAGAGGAAGGAGTTCAAATTTGGCCTGCAAGAAGCAACCTAGAGAAAATAAAGAACAATCACACTGAAATAAGAGAATAAAATTCATAATAGATTGGAATGGGAAAGAAACAAGAATTACAAAGTAAATGAAAATTCAGCAAGGGTACCACATAAAGTCTGCTTCTGAAGGTTAAGGGGGAAGAGGAATTTTTGAACCACACAATTATCTGAGTAGAGGAAAGAAAGGGTCAAAAGGAGGGGTGACTAGGTAAATGAAAAATAACTAAAGCTATATTAACAATTGAAGTAAATGCGATGAACTTTGTATAGAATCGATAAATCAGAGCAGGGTGGGAGGATCGAGTAGAGAAGAATCAGTGGGAAGGGTCTAGCATCAAATTAGTGTAAGAAAGTGATTAGAAGGGACAAAGTGCTGACTTAAAGGGAGAATGGGATAGAAATCAATTCAAAAGAAATAGAGTACAGCACAAACCTAACAATCACAACCTGAAATGTGAATAGTCATGTAATAAAGCAAAAAAGAATGGCAGAATGGATATGAAAATAAAAGCAAATGAATAAAACCAAATAAGTAAAACCTAAACCTGCATACCAGAAATACATCTGAAAAATAAAGACATAAAGAATGAAAATAAGAAACTGGCTACAAAATCTACTGTTTCAGGTGATTGCAATGATGCTGTCAAACAAAGCAAAGATAAAAATTCACAATGCCAAGAGAGACAAATAGGAAAACTACATTATGCTCAAAAGAAAATTTTGCTGAATTGAAAATGATGTAGATAATATCAAAATTATTGTAGGGACTTTAATGCTCCAACATTTCGCATGGTGTCTGCCATTTTGTTGGTGTTGTTTATCTCTTTTCAGCCCTATTCTATTATTTCTGACCCCTTTTGAGGTTTTCTCCACAAAGATGCTGGAGTGGTATACAATTTCCTTCTCCAGTTCATTGTACAGATGAGGAAACCAAGGCAAGCAGGGTAAAATGACTTGTCCAGGGTCACAGATCAGATCAGATCAGATTTGAACTCAGGTGTGCCTGACTCCAGGTCCAGCACGTTATCCACTGTGCCACCTAGATACCCTGTCTGGAATATAGTAAAGTGATCAATTAATTAATTAATGCTCTGTCTATCTTGCTCTCTATCTCTATTTATATATCTATCTTGCTCTCTTGTTATCTGTCAGTCTGTCTTTCTTTCTATCCCAGAACTAGATAAATCTAACAGAAAGATAAGCAGAAAGGAAAATAAAGAACTGAATAGATTGTTGAAGTTAGATTTAAAAGATATGATATTTTCTGAATCAGAATATTAAAGAGTAAATATTTGTCTCTGCATCACATGCTAAATTTATAAAAGTGGAACATGTGCTAGGAAATATAAAAAAACGTAAAAAAGTCAAAATATTAAACACATACTGTATATAATATAATATGAGTATAGCAAATTAATGCAAAAGATACATACCTAAATGGAAATTTTAATAATGACATCCTGAAAAAAGAGTGGGTCAAAGAACAAATCACAGAAATAATGAACAAATCCATGAAAGAGAATAATCATCATCAGATAACATACCAAAAATTTGGGGATTGAATTAAAACAGTCCTCATGGAAAAAATATGTCTCAGAAAACATACAGTAACACAATAGACAAGGAAGGTTAATGAAATGGGTATATAATTTTTAAAAAATAATCAACAAATTAACAGTCACAATAAATGCAATGATTATTTTCATTAAATTTTTTAAAGAATTATCAAGCATTTGTGTTTTTCCTCCATCCCACTTCAAGTCTTTTAAAATCTAAGAGTTAGATGGCCCAGTGTAGAGAGTCCTGTCTCTGGAGTCAGGAGGACCTGAGTTCAATTCCAGCCTCAGACACTCATGAACTATGGGATCTTGGACAAGTCACTTAACCCCAGCTGTCTCTGGAAAAAAAAAAACTAAGAGTCCTTAAATGAGAGAAATTGTTAGCTTTTAAAATGCTGATATTATAGTTTAAATTATTCTCATGTTTCTGTCTTAGTCCTTACATGCCTTCCCAGATTTCATCTAAAACCTTTCTTCATTTCTTATAGTACAATAGTAATTCATTACATTCATATACCACAATTTTTTCAGCCGTTCTCCAATTTATAAGTACCCCATTTAGTTTCTAAATCCTTGCTACTACAAAAAGAACCGCTACAAATATTTTAGGGATAGTTTTCTCCTTTCTTTGATCTCTTTGGAGTATAGATCTAGTATTTTATGTTGGATCAAAAGGTATACACAATTTAATAACTGTGGGGACATGGTTCCAAGTAGCTTTGCAAAATAGCTCAACCAATTCACAGTTCTGCCAACAGCTCATCAACGTGTCTGTTTTTCTGCAGCCCCTCCAACATTTTCATTTTCCCTTTTATGTTAACTTTCCCAATCTTATGAGTATGAGACCAAACCTCAGAATTGTTTTGATTTTCATTACTCACCAGACATCATTGTGCATATCTACAATCTCTGCAAGCAGGAAGCCTGAGGCTGGTGCATTGCTTGATCCCAGTGGGTTAAGCTGATCAAAAATGATGAGGCAATGGGAGCAGGAGGCCACCAGGCTGCCTAGCAAGGGGCAAACCAATCCAGGTTAGAAACAGAACAGATCAAGATTCTCATGCCAATCAGTAGTGGGATTGAAGTCATCAGTGACCACTGCATATCTGGCCTTGGTGAAATAAAGAGATCTAGTTTCAAAAACAAAATAAAACCCTTTAATTATTATGATTTGGAGCATTTTTGTCATGTGTCTATAGATAGCTCAGATTTCTTTTCTTAAGAACTGTCTATTCATATCATTTGACCACTTATCAATTGGGGAATGGCTTTTTTTTTTAATTTGAATCAGTTTCTTAGATATCTTGGAAATGGGATATGGAAATCAATCTTACCCTACAGGAAGGCAGAGGGGAAGAAAATAGGAGGACAATAGAAGGGACAGCAGATTGGGGGAAGGAGTAATCAGAAGCAAACACTATTGTGGGGGGACAGGTAAAGGGAGAGAATGGCATAAATGGAGGGCAGGACAGGATAGAGGGAAATGTGGTTAGTCTTTCACAACATGACTGTTACGGAAGTGTTTTGCATGGCTACATATGTATGACCTATATCAAATTTCCTGCTTTCTTAATGAGTATGGGTGGGGAGGGAGGAAGCGAGAGAATGTGGAACTCAAAGCTTTAAAAATGAATGTTAAAAATTGTTTTTGCATACAACTAGGAAATAAGTTGTACAGGCAATGGGTATAGAATTCTATCTTACCCTGTAGGAAAATAGAGGGGAGGAGGATAGGAGAAAAGTGGGGGGGATAGAAGGAAGGGCAGATTGGGGAAAGGGGTGGTTGGGGAGCCCACAGTCCTGGGATGGGGGGAGGGGAGAGATGGGAAGAAAATTTGAAATTCAAAATCCTGTGGAAATAAATGTTGAAGACTGAAAATAAATAAATTATATTTTTAAAAATGGTATCTTGGAAATGAGACCTTTATCAGAGAATGTTGTTGCAAGGATACTTTTTTCCTGTTAACTATTTCCCTTCTCATCTTAGTTACATTGGTTTGTTTGTGCAAAAAAAATTACATATTTTTTTTATCATATATACTTTATATTTACATACATTATTATATTTAAATAAATACATATCCTTTATATTTACACATATACACATAAAGATATCCTTTGTATTTACATATTCTTATATTTAACTTTATGTATTTTAACTTTACATAACAATATTACATATTTATCCACTCTTTTATGCTTTTTTCTCTCTTTGCTTCCTGCACTCTCTTTACACAGAAGAAGGATGTGGAACAGCATTGTGCTCCATGCTTTATGCAAACAGTTTCCACTCCCTTTCCCCCTACTCTCTGTGTCTTAGGCATCCCTGGCATTATAATGGCTTTTTATCTTTTTTTGGATTTCTCATTCTTCCAGGAAGCTGCTCTCACCGTCCTGACATTACTGGACCAGCTAAAAGCTTTGGAAGCTAAGACCATGCTTCACTCCCCTGTGCTACTAATCTGGGCTCAAGTCTGGGATTATGATCATCTTTGGACATCTCCCCTCTGTTATCCAAGCTTGGAACCCTGAGCACTGAGTCTGTGCTCCCAGTGCATCACTGTACCATAGTCCCTCCTCTGGTCATTTGCCTATAGGTTAAATTGGTGAACTTGAATTAGAGAGATGACCCCTATAGCTTCCTCTTTGCTCTGCTTGGCCCCAGGGGGTAGAACTATAGAAACAATGGCTAGAAATAGAAGACAAGACAGATGTTAAAAAAACGTTCCTGACAACTGAAATTATCAAAAAATGGAATAAGCTCTAGTATCTTTCTCAGTTCAAATATTATATGATAACTTCTTCTAGGATTACTTCTTTGAGACTCCTGGACCCTTATGCCAGAGAATAGAAAGTTTAAAAAAAAGGAAGAGAAAAACTATGTTGGAAGGAAATAATGTGAATTAAAGGAAAGGGAACTGGATTGTTCAAAGGACCAAGGTCAAAGGATATGCCTTGAAACCCTGGTTCTATCACCTCTATAACTTTGAGTTATTTACTTCATGTCTATGAGCCTCAGTTTCTTTATCTGTAATTGGAGGGAATTGGACCAGATGATCTATAAGATCCTTTCCAGCTCTCACTTCTAAGATTCTATGATTGAGCCTGAGTTGTAGATCTCTGATGCCCTCCCCATGTCCATGCCAGGAAACCAGGCACATAGTTCTGCCCATTCCTCCAGACACCGGCTTCTGAAGCAACTGAGAAAAGATAAAAGACAGGAAGAGTAAAAGAAATACACACATGGGCTTAAGGAGCTTAGGAAACAGAAGGCTAGAAGCTAGATCCTTCAACTGAATTTATTCTCTCCTGAGCTCAGACCTGGCCAAAGGGAGCTTTCCCAACTCATCTCCCACCCCCACAGGAGCCTCTGAGGGAAGACTACCACTAGCCAAGACTGAAGGGAAAAATGCTGAGTTCCATTGAAGCCTGGCCCCTACTGCAGAGAAGGAAACCACAGGCCCGGCTAGGAGGGATACTAAAGAGACAGTATGCTCAGGGAACCGCCCATGGCTGGCATGGTCCTGGCGTGCATTCCCTATGCGTGGAAACCAGAGGGAGGCGGCAACCTGGCCCCTCTTGCCCACCCACCCACCGAGTCTTCTTGTCTCAGAGCCAGGGCTCTGTGGCCGTATGGTGCTTTGCTGGGCAAAGGAACAAATGGAGGCACTTTTCTGCACTTATGGGTTTTCTTTTTCCTAGAAATGTAATACCTTAGAATCATAGAACATGGTACGTCAGAGCTGGTATAAAAACCACTAGAACTCAGAGTTACTAGATCTCAGAGGACTGGATTCAAATCGTGGCTGTTACTAACTCACTGTGAGACCCTAAGTAGTCATCTTTCCTCACTGGGCCTCAGTTTTCTTATCTGTAAACTGATATGTTTGGATCAGATGAGCTTTAATCTTCCTTTTAACTCCAGATCATGAATAGAGGATCATTATAGAGGACAGAAGGCAGCATGCTAGAGTTGGAAGAGCCTTGGAATCACAGAACTTAGAATGTTAGAACAAGAAGTGGTCTTAGAGGAAACTGAGACCCCAAGAGGAAACTGTCTGCCCTACACTTATTGATCTTTAGAAAAAGCAAAAAAAAAAAAAAAAGATGAGTATCTTTCCCTGTTGCTTACATTAGGACTCTGACTTGACAACAGACAAGCATTTAAAAAGCACTTACTAATATTCAATGTACTGTGATAGACATTGAAAGAATGTAATGGTAATTTAAATGGGAAGATCTTTCCCATTAATAAATAGGCCCATATGACCTGCTTAAGACTCACGGAAGCCTGAGTCACATGAGTCTAAGTCACATGGAACAGGAAGGGGTAGAGCAGGAAGGGTGGAACAGGAAGAGGCAGAGCTAGGGCAGAGCTGAGAAAACTTGGTCAGAGCAGTCAGAACTAGAAAGAAAGCAGGCTGGCTGGATAGCATGAGTAGGGGAGCTTGTTTGTAATTTTGTTTAATGCAGCTGGTTTGGGGATGGTGTTGTCCTCTGCATTGTTATCATATATAGATTTCTTTGTTGCTATGATGGATTCAGCTTTCTGGTGTCTGAATAAATGTTTTGGTTCTGTCTTCCATGTGGAGAATCTGTTCTATTTTGTGAGTCAGAATTGTGCCGGCATATTCATGGCTGCCATAGGCACTATGAATATTGCATTGGTGCTATAAAGAGACATAAAATTTAGGTAAGACACAGTGCCTGTCCTCATAGAGTATGTAGTCTGGTATGAGGATAAGATCTGAACATAAATAGCTATAATATATACAATAGCATATAGAAATTGAATTGTAGTGAAAAACAGTGTTAAGTGAGGTCAAAGGCATGAGGCATCAAGGAAGTCTTCCTAGAGAAGGCGAACTTTCAAGGATGGGTTAGAAGCCAATAGATAAAGAGGGAGAAAGGTCATTCTAGGCATAGAAAATTGAGCAAATAGTCAGGGGCATGGTATTTTTGTGGATTTTTTTAAGGGACAGGAGAGAGGAGGAAGAGAAAAAGTCATCTTTGTTGGAAAATAGAATTCATGGAACTGAATAAGATGAAATAAAGATAGAATGGTAGGATGGTACCTCATTATTGAATCAAAGGATGCTAGGAAGCAAGTCCCTGAATGGTTTTAAGCAGTGACATGGACAGATCTAGGAAGAGTCTGGCAGCAAATTGAAGGATGGATAGGAGGGAAAAGAGTCGAGATAGGAAGTTCTGTAAGGAAGCAATTGCAAACATCCAGATTGGTGGTGATGAACTTCAATACCAGCATGGTAGCCATGGGAATATAGAGGAAGGAAGAGAAGTAAGGGATGTTGAAGAGACAGAATCAGCAAGAGTTGGTAACTGATTGACTGTAAGATATGAAGAAGATGGAAGAAGATCCTAACACTTCAGACTTGGAAGACAGAGTAAATGGTGACACCATAGATAAAAACAGGCAAATCAGAAGATTCTGATAGATTGTAAGCTCATTGAGGACAGGAACCATGTCATTTTTATCATTATACATGTAGCACAGTGCCTGGTACATAATAAGTACCAAATAAATACTTGGTAGTTAATTGATTGATTAAAGGATGATTGAAGAGGGATGAGAGGTAATAAGTTTGATCAGTTTGGGGCAGGTTGAAATTGAAGTGATTTGCTCTCTGGGGTTTACATTAACATCAAATCTGAGTTATCTACTCCCTTCTTAACTGTGGAGGAAATAGGCAAAGAAGGTAAAACCTCCCCTGCTAATAATCTAATTGTAGACATAAGACTGTAAGGTACGTGGAGAGAACTCTGGACCTTCTTTCTGGTTCTGACTGCTATCTTCTGCTACGCAATGTTATGCAAGGAGCTCAAATTTGTACTCACTAATCTTGTATCAGTCACCTGCTGTGTGAAGAGCTAGGAATGCTTAGCCTACAAAAGGAAAGTCTTGTGGAATAGAATGATATAGTGGAAAGACACTGCTATTTCTTACCTTAGGCTCCCACTTAAACCCATTTGGGAGTCTATTCCACAGGTAGTCTACCCTTCAGCATGCAAAGAGGGCTGCAGGCAACCAGAAAGGGTATAAATCTCTTGCTCTCCTTCTTTCCTTACTGAAAGGCTGGTGTTCTTAACCTGGAGTCCACAAACTTTAAAAAAAAATTTTGATAACTGATTTTCTATATAATTGATTTCCTTTGCTATGTATTTCATTTTCTGAATTTAAAAACATTATTCTGAGATGGGGCCATAGGCTTCACCAGGCTGCAAAAGGGGTATTTGTGACAAAAAATGTTAAGAACCTTTGCTCTCAAGGCCCCTTCCAGGACACTTCCCTAAGGTAGTAGTTGTGAGATGTCCAGCACTTGAAAAAAGTGAGAAAACTTCTTTTAATCCTACTATAACAAGTAAACATATGTGTGTATGTATATGTGTGTGTATGTGCATGCATCTCTGTGATAATTTGAGGAGGGAAGAGACGTTAAACACCCGGAAGATTACAATATGTAAGCTGAACCTTGGCAGAAGTAAGAAATCAAAGAGTTGGGTGTGAGAAGGGAGTGTAATCCAGGTACAAGGTACAAGTCATTCACAAGTGGGAGGCAGGAAATCCAGTGTTGAATTTAGAATGTAGGAGGAGGCCAAGTTGAGCGGAACACAGAATGTATAAAGAAAAATGATACTCAATAAATCTAGAAAGAGCATTAGAGTTAGATAGGGGAAGACTTTAAATATTAAGCTGAACATTCATATTTTGTCTTAGAGACAATAGGGAGCAATTGGAGGTTTTTAAGCAGGTTTGTAATATGACCAGATTTGTGCTTAAGATTATGTTGGCATCTGGTGTAGAAAGGATTGAAGAGGAGAAAGACTGGAAACAAAGAAGTCAATTAAGAGACTTCTGAAATAGTAGAGGCAGAAGGTGTGTGTGTGTTCATCCTTCATTACCGAAGAAGACCATGCCATCAGAGAAATAATGAGATGACTTGCACTTGACTTTGTCTTGAGTGAGGGAGGGCTGTGCAGGTCACCAGCCTCACTTCTCCTCCAGAGCCATCTGAATCCAGTGACCAGATATTCAACAGGATGACTAAAGATGACCCAAGTTGAGGCAATTGGGGTTAAGTGACTTGCCCAAGGTCACACAGCTAGTGAGTGTCAAGTCTGAGGTGAGCTTTGAACCCAGGTCTTCCTGACTCCTGTACTGGTACTCTACCCACTGCACCACCTAGCTGCCCTGAAAGGCAAAAGGTAAGGGGAACCCGAAGTAGGGTGTTGGCTATGTGGATAGAGAGAAAGGAACACATGCAAGAGATATTGTGAAAGTAAAATTGGCAGAACTTGGCAATTGATTGAGCTGAAGGAGAGTGAGAAGTCAAGGAAGACTCCAAGTTTGCAGACCTGGGTGACTTGGGTGGATGGTGGTATCCTGAATAGAAATCAGAAGTTAGCAGAGATGTGGATTTGGGGGGAAAGTTAACGAGTTCGGTTTTGAGCCTGGTAAGTTTGAGATGACTATAGGATAATCCATTGGAAATGTTCAATAGGTAGTTGGTCATATAGAGTTAGGGAACAGGAGAGAGATTAAGGCTAGTTATATACATCAAAATGATCTTGAAGCCAGAATGGTTAATCTGGGTTAAGGGAATGCCGTGGTTCAATATCCTGTCAAAATGATAGTTCGTGAGCCCCAACTGATTTGTCTGCTTATTCTTTAGTCAGCCAGAGGACACAATTAGTTCATAACAAAGACATTTAATGAAATGATATAGTAAGATAATTTGCAATAGAACATTCTCCCCAAAAACCTTGAACATACTCTCCCACAAATATATACATTGTTAATGGAGAGAGTGAACAAGCATAGAGATGACACATTAGGGGTCCACACATGGAAAATACACGTGGAGGGATGTTCTGAATTTGTCTGCTTTCTGCTCCTCACTGAGCAGTGTTTCTACTGGGCTCAATACTCAGTAGTCAATGGCCTGCTTCTTTGAGGGGCACATTCAAACCTCGTTTAGCTCTAGTCTCCACTGCTTTCAACTTCTAGCTTAGTTGATATCCTTGGCCAGAGTACTGCTATGATCTTCCAGAAAGAACAGAAACCCTGACCTTCCCTGTTCTGTTCCTTCAGTCTTGTCTCTGAGGCCTGCCAACTTCTGAACAAGAGATTCTCAGACCCAATTGCCAAGCTCTCTGAAACAAAGAACAGGGTTTGCCTAGCAAAATAATGCCCTTAAACTTGACCTTTTCTCTCAATGACACTTATGATGACTGTCCATGGTCAGACTTCCCAAATATCCAACTCTGCAAGATAGGCTATAAAACTATATATGGTTTATATATCATTGTTTGTCTAATAAAAAATATGTAAGGGAGAGAATTCCTCTTTACTTCAGCTAATGTAGTCACAGAAGGACCAGAATGCAATCAGTGTAAGGAAGGGAATCCCTTAATATCATCATGAAGGGCTTAGGACATAATCACAAATGAAGGATGAACATCAACAATAGAGGTATTAAGGAATGCCATAACAAGGTACAAATAAATCCTTAATCAATTTGTGAAAGTAATAAAATCTTCATCATTGGATGACAGCACACTGGAAACATCTTGTGTTTGGCAAAATTATTCATGCCCCTTGGACCTATATATGAAAACAGCAAACCAATCAGCAGTTGAAGAATTAGGCTCAGGAATGATTTATGAGGGAGATCCCTTTGGAGCAGCAAAAAGGGGCTTTATCTCTTTTATTCTTCTATCATCCATGTCATCAGAGATATTGAACCAATAGGAGATATATATACTTTCAGAAGCAGAAACATACACCCAAGGATAGGTACAGTTACAGAAAGATAGTATGACCTGTATGATGAAGCACCTTCGAGTAGTATGAAGCTTTGAAGCATCAAATCAAGACCCAAGGACCCAGCTGAGGGGCTACCTATCAGAAATGTTGCTCCTAAGGGAAGACACACAAGACCTCAGGAGACAAAGGAATTCTAGTCCATGCAGTATCAAGTGTGAGTTATTCTTTGCTAGATGTATATCCTACACATGTTTCTCAGTGCTCTTATACTCTAAGTTTGAACCCAATCTTTCCATCCACAAGATATGCATTTGTGAGAGTACAAGCAAGGTTTTAAAGAGAGAATGTTTTGTATGCACTACTTTAGCTGTACCACATTAGTGAATGCCTCTGCTAAAAGCAAATTATCTACTACCTGGTCAGCACACCAATGGGGGCCCAGGAGCTAAAGAAGTAGAAGTAGTCAGCCACAGGGTTATTCCTAGAACAAGAGGAGACCCTAATACCCAAGTCAGGAATTCAAGTGCAAATGGGACAAGTAGCCCAGAGGAGATATCTTTTCACATGAAAAAGTGACCATTCAAAGTCTAAAAGGGGCAGCAGTTTACAGAGATAATAGAAAAAGTAAAGAGAAGAGCCCCAGGAAGGTGCCTAGAGATATATCTACAATTAAAGTTCAAGACAAATGTAGATGAAGATCCAGCAAAGGAAAACAAGAAGGAGCAATCAGATAGGGTGGAAGAGAATCAGTGGTGAGTATGTATGACAAATACCTAAAAAAGAGAAAGAGGAGAGAAAATGAGAAAAGGAGAGAGCAGTTGACAACATCAGATACTGAGAGAGGTCAAGAAGGATGAGAATTGGAAAAAGCTATTGGATTTAGTCATTAAGAAATCATTAGTAACAATGGAGAAATCAATTTCTCTTAGGTACTGAGAAAGGAAGACAGATTACAAGGAATTTTGGAAGGGGAGAGAGGAAGTTAATGCAACAAGGGAGAATGGCTTTTTCTAGGAGTTTGGTTATGACAGAGAAGAGATATAGGAAAATAGTTCAAGGGAATGATAGAGTCAAGTTGCAAGTATGTAAAGGGAAGGGGGTAGGGTGTAGAGAGCCTCAACAGAGTTTGGAACCAACTCTTACTGAGGATCATGCAAAGAAAAGACAGACTGCCTGATGTAGTAGACCACAAGAAGACTGAGCTAGAAGCCAGGTATTGAGGCAAGAGGTAGAGTCTGATACCAACCACCCCATCCACATCAGCAGTTGCAGCAGCACCTGAAATAAGAAAGGACAGGATCAAATAAGACCTATCAGATCCATTTAAGATAGCCAGAGGAACCAAGCACAAAATCCCAAATCAAGAACTGAGGTTGAAAATATGAGTAAACAAAAGAAAACAATGAACACAATGAAGAAATGTGATGGTTTAAGAGAAGCCCAAGAGTTTAAGGAGGAAAAAAGAATTCTCCAAAATAACTACAAGCAGAGCCACAGGAAAAACAATGTCTTAGCCACAAGGACTACAAGAGTAGATGGAAAAAAGTAAAGAAATAAAAAATAAAATGAGAAATAAAATGAGATTTCAGGAGGAAAAATTATAAATAACCTAGAACACAAGGTGGAAAATTTTATCCAAGAAATAATGGACTCTCTTAAAATACACTGAAGCAAACAGAATTCAATAGTTCTATAAGGTAACTAGAAATATTTGAATAAAGATGAAAAATAGAAAAGAAAATACAAGGTATCTACTATTAAAAACAACTGACAGGAAACATGTGAAGGAGAGATCATGGAGATTCCATGAAAACTATGGCTAAAACAAAAACAAAAACCCTTGATGCCATATTTCAAGGAAATCTTAAAATAAAAGTACTCAGATCTATGAGAACCAGAGGTCAATATGAAAATAGAAAAAAAAAATCACCAGTATCCTTCTAAAAGAAACCCCAAATTAAAATCACCTAGGAATATTATTGCCCAAATCCAGAATTTCTAAGTCAAAGAAAAAATACTACAAGCAGCCAGAAAGTAAAAGTTCAATTGCCAGGGAATGATAAGATCACTCAAGAACCATGCTGGAGCTACCATAAAGAGGAGAAAATCTTGTAATACAATACAGACAATTCTCATTTTTTATAAAATTATGCAAATTTTCTTTTACATAAAGAATTCTAAAAGAAATCCACATTCTAAAAAAAAAAACACCTATATTAACTTTATTGTACAATACTGTGCTCTTTTTTTCCACTCCTACCGTTTGGCTCACTCTCCATAGCCTCCCACCCCCTATAAGCAAAGACTGATTAAAAAAAAAACCTTACAAAAAAAACCTCCACATGAGAGCAGAAGAGGAATAGAAGAGCTTGACCTGAGACTTCTGGTGCTGAGAAAGAATACCTTTGCCCACTCCAGCCAGCTTCCCTTGTGCCTGGCCCTTGTGTGTGTGTCTTCCATCTGTCCACAGTCAGGTACCACGTATCTGGCCCTGACCCCAAAGTGTTCTTCCTCGTGTTCTTGGTTCTTTATCCCCAGCCCCAACATGTCCTTGAACTGTGTACCCTTTTCCTTCACAGGTGCATGGTCCCCTTTCTGCCTCCCTTCCTCCCTTCCCCACCTGATGCCCACATTCACATTACACAAAAATAGCTTTAGGTGGAGGTCTATGGAACAGTCCACTTACATAAAATGAGAACTGTCTGTATTACAAAAGGCAAAAGGAAAGTGCTTACAACCAAGAATAGTCTAGTATTTAAAAGAATACAGGCCTTTTCTGATGAAAAGAACAGAACTGAACAGAAACTTTAAAATACAAACAAAGAAATCTAAAACATAATTTTCAAGAGAAACCTTAAAAAAATAAATGCATTTGAACAATTTGAAGGGAGTTAAGACAAATTGATGGTTAGTGGGAATGGAGTTGTGGAATGGGCTTCTGGTTGGTTTTAATAGAGGAAAAAAACAGATGAAAAGGAATAAACTAGAGAAGAAAGTGAAAGATGAGAAGAACTTACCATTTTGTATAAATGAAGTACATGAAAAGGTTATAAAACTTAGATAAAGGAATAAGGGTAATGTGCATCTCATGACCTCTTAACTGGATAAAAGAGCATTTAATGGGAGGGAGGAAGGCAAAGAAAGAGGGAAGGAGGACTGAGGAGGGACAGAGATGGAGGGAGGAAAGGAGGGGGAGAAAAATAGAATGAGGGAGAGAGAGATGGAGAAAAGGAGAGAGAGAGGAAGAGGCAAGAAAAAAAGAGGAAGAGAAAAAAGTAGGGAGAGACAGAATATAAGAGAGAAGAGGAGAAAGAAGGAGAGGGTGAGAAAAAAGGAGGGATAGAAAGAGAGGAAGGGAGAGAAATTGTTATAGAAATATATTATACTCAACAAGGATATGGATGGAGAGAGGGAAAGGTGAAATGGGATAAAAGAGAGTCAAGTCAGGGAGAGAATGGTCTCAAATAAAACAAACTTCAGCATGAGAGGGTTAATCATGAAGGGTGATTTTACAGAGAGTAAAAAATTGTAGGAACTAGAGATTGGGGTCTGGTCTTGAGGGAGAGGAGTAGGAACAAAGCACTCTGGTTACTGGTATTTATCAGATTCCTTCTCTTTCTCCGGCTCTTCTTTGTAAAGAGGATGCAGGAAAAGAAAGAGAAAAACTGTAGGAGATCATGATGGAAGGAAATATACAATTAAGGGTTAAAATAGTAAAAGTGAATATGATGAGCTCACCCATAAAACGGCAGATAGGAAAATGGATGAGAAATCAAGATAAAGCAAAATGTTTTTTTTTTTAATAAAAATATATTTGAAACATAAAGACTCACAAAGCTAAAATGAAAGACAGGAAAAAAATTTTTATGCTTGAGGCAAAATTGGAAAAGCAGAGTAGCAATTATGGTCTCAGGTAAGACAACCAGAGAAAAAAATTAGATAAGTAGAGGAATTACATTATGATTAAAGGCATCATCAATAATTAAATAACATAAATAGCTGATAAGCACTACTATGTGCTATTATAAGTACTAATACTAGTAATAGTTGGTTAAGCCCTTACTATGGGCCAGATACTACGCTAAGTGCTGGAAATAAAAGCTTGAAAAGAATTACATCCCAGTCCTCAGGGAGCTTTACATTCTAATGGCAGAAACAACAGGCGCATGCAAGCAATCTACTTGGAAAATAGAAGGGAATCTCAGAGGAAAAGCACTAGCAGGGTTGGGGCAGGGAAAGCCTACTTACAGAAGTTGGGATTTGACTTGAGTCATGAAGGAAGCCAGGGAATGTAAGAGGAAGAAGTGAAGGACAGTCTCCCAGGCAGAGAGGAGAGTCTCTAAGATAGAGTCAGAAAATGGAGCATCCTGTGGGAGGGACAGCAAGCTGGCAGATGTTGCTACATTATAAAGTGCAGAATAAAGTATATAAGGTCTGAAAAAGTAGTAAGGATTCGGGCTGTGATGGTCTTTAAATACAAATACGGCATTTTCTATCTTATACCGGAGGTAATCAGAAGTCACTCCAGTGAATTGGGGGAAGGGGAGGGTTGACATGCACCTTAGGAAAATGATTTTGGCATCTGAGTGGAGAATGGATTAAAGTGGGAGACACTTGGGGCAGGGAGACCAACCAGAGGTTATTTCTATAGTTCAGGTGTGAAAAGCAGAGAACCTGCAACACAGTGGTGGAGAGTATGAGCAGAAAGAAGGGGAACTCTATGGGATGTTAAGAAGATTAAAGATGACAAGACTTGACAAAAGGTTGAATATGTGGAATGGGTGTGAGAGACGAGTCCAAAATGGCACTGAGGTCGCAGGCCTAGGAGACTGGAGAAATGATGGCAGCCTCTACAGTAACAGGGAAATTTGCAAGATGAGAGGCTTGCAGAGAGCCAGAAAATAGGTAATATATATGCACTGAATATTATAGCATATTTGTGAAAAGATAATTGAATTATGTTCAGAAAGAGCAAACTATATTCACTGAGAACCTTAGTATACTTATTTCAGACTTATAAAAATCTAAGAAAAAAATAGTTAATAGACATGAATAGAATTCTAGAAAAGTTAGATATGATATCTCTGACAGTTATTGAATTGGAATTGAAATGAATATAAAATTTTTCTCAGCTATGAATGGTATCTTTATAAAAACTGAACATGTACTAGGGTATTAAAAAATTTATAAGCAAATATATAAAAGCAGAAATATTAAACATCCATTACTGACTACAGTGCAATAAGCATTATAATCAAGAAAGGAAATTTGAAGAAAGGATTCAAACCTAAATGGCAATTGAGTAATTAATCATAAAGACTGGTGAGTCAAAGAGCAAGCCATGGAAATAATAGATAATTGCATTTAAAAAAAAACCAAGACAGCATTCAAAAACTTTTGGGATGCAGCCAAATCAGGCTTTGCGGGGAATTTATATCTCTAAACATTTTCATCAACAAAAGAGAGAAAGAACAGATTAATGAATTAATTATGTAACTAAAAAAAGATGGAAACAACAAATAAACAATTAAACAAAAAATAGAAATTCTGAAAATAAAATAAAAGATAAAATTGAAAGTCAAAAAAAGAAATTTGACTTGAAAAATAAAACAAGGAGTTGTTCTTTTTCAAAAGTGCTTGGCTCAAATAGCTACTCAGGAGCGGGGGAAAGTAAGTGGATTAAAAAAAAACCTTTTTGTCTAGTTTATAATATGGAGTGATGGTCCGTCCATCAAGATGATTGATCAAGAAATATATCTTAGACAGACATTACAGTGAACTTCAATGGCCAAGAACTGAATCAGAGGAAGATCGAGCAGGCTAGATTACATTTAGAAAATTCTATAATGTTTTGGTTTTCTGTTGTTGGTTTGGGATTTTCTTTGCACTGAATGTGGTGACTTTATGATGGTACACAGTACCATCAGTACACAGGACTCAAGACTTCTCCCCCTACTACAGCGGTGCTTTAAGACAAGGATATGAATGGGATACAGAATCCCCCAGCATAGGAATGTAGGTTAGGAATGTAGACTCTCCCGTGGTGGATCTCCTTTTTTTTGGGCTGGAGATGAGGATCTGTGGTTTTCCACTTTACTCGTTGGAGGCCACGTAGACCATGAGGTCTACTACACAGGTGCTATAATCATGTTCATTATCATACCAAGAAATGAGCTTGACAAAGTGGTCACTGAGGGCAATACCAGCATCAGCATCAAAGGTTGAAGAGTGTGTTGCTGTTAAAGTTACACACCTGGTGTACCCCCTATTTTTAGGGAGACATAGACAAGAGTCTGACAAGGTAAAAAGGCATAGATGAGTTGCTATCTGCAACAAAGGAAGGAATACTATACCAGTGAAATCACAGATCCAGCAAAAGACTGAAATAATAATAGCCCACATTTACATAGCACTTTAAGGTTTATGAAACACTTTGCATCCATTATCACAACATCCCTGTGATATTGTATAAGATCTATAATTTAAACTGTTTTCTCTTGGGGCCAAAAAAACAATCAGTGGGGAGAAGGGCTTTCAATCTTTCCTCTTCAGGGTTAGAGATTCACAGAATTTGAGAGTGGGAAGAGATCTCTCAATCATTTTCTCTAACTCATACACACAAGAGAATTCATACTAAGACAATGAAGACCTTAGAGTAGGGGGATCCCAACACCTCTTGGGGAAACCCATTCCATTTCAGGATGACTCCAATTGTTAGAAATTTTTTCCTAATTTTCCTAATTACCTAACATTCAACCTAAATTTGCTTCTTTGCAACTTCCGTATAGCAATCCTGCTTCAGCCTTCTAGGGCCAAACATGACAAATCTGATCCCTCTTCTACAAGGTAGTCCATCAAGTATTTGAAGATATATAGGTCAATTAGGTGGCTCAGTGGTTAGAACATTTGTGTGTGTGTGTGTGTGTGTGTGTGTGTGTGTTTGTCCTTCATTGCCAAAGAAGACCATGCCATCAGAGAAATAATGACATGACTTACACTTGACTTTGTTTTTGAGTGAGGGAGGGCTGTGCAGGTTACCAGCCTCATTTCTCCTCTTGAGTCATCTGAATCCAGTGACCAGATATTCATCAGGATGACTGGAGATGACCCAGGATGAGGCAAATTGGGGTTAAATGACTTGCCCAAGGTCACACAGCTAGTGAGTGCCAAGTATCTGAGGTGAGATTTGAACTCAGGTCCTCCTGACTCCTGCACTGGTGCTCGGTTAGAACATTGGACCTGGAGTCAAGGGAGATCTGAGTTCAAATCTGGACTTAGGCACTTACAAGCTGTGTGTCCTTGAGCAAATCATTCAGTTTTTTCAATCATAAAATGGGATTATAATAGTACATATCTCATAGGGTTGTTTTGAGAATCAAAGAAGATAATATTTGTAAAGCACTTAGCATAGTGCCTGGCATACAGTAAGTTCTGTATAAATGCTAAATATTATTACACCTATCATGTTCCCTCCCTCTACCTTCCAACCTCCACAGTCTTCTAGCCAGTCCTTATGTGGCAGGAACTCAAGATCTTTACACAACCTGATTGCCCACTTCTGAATTTTCTCTAGCTTATTAATGTCCTTCTTAAATTGAGGGTCTGAGACCTGAACATGATGCTCCAAGTGAGGTCTGATGAGAACAAAGAACAGTGGCACTATTACCTTCCCTATTCCTAGAAGCCTCATCCTTCTTAACATAGCCCAAAATAGCATAATTTGAGGAGGTTAACACATCAAATTCTAACTAGTAAGAATGCATTATTAGCTTTTAGCCCACTAAAACCCCTAGATCTTTTCCACAACAACTGCTGCTTATCGATCCCTCCCATCTTGCCTTTTGTGAAGCTGGTTTTTTTGTGTGGTTCAGTTGTTTCAGTTGTATCCAACTCTTCATGACTCCATTTGGGGTTTTCTTGGCAGAGATATTGGAGTAGTTTGCCATTTCCTTTTCTAGATCATTTTACAGATGAGGAAATTGAGAAAAACAGTTAAGTGACTTGCCAAGGGTCACACAGCTAGTAAGCGCCTGAGGCCAGATTTGAACTCAGGAAGATAAGTCTTCCTGACTCTAGGCCAGACACTTTATCCACTGTGCCACCTAGTTGCCCAAGTATAATATTTTATATTTCTCTCTATTGAATTTAATCTTATTAGGTTCAGGTGTTTCGGTCAAGATCATTTTGGATCCTAATGTAATCCAATGTGCTAGCCATCCTTCCCAGTTTTGTGCCATCTGCAAATTTGATGAACATGCCATTTATGCCTTTATCTAAAGTACTGATATAAATATTAAACGACATAGGAGCAAACACAGATTCCCCACAGTTCCCCAGGGAGACCCTACCACTGGTCTCTTACCACACTCACAATTACTCTCTGAGTCTGGCCATCCAATCGGTTCCAAATCTATCTGATTGTACTATGCCTACTCCATATGTCTCCATCTTCTTCACAAGAATAGCATGAAACATTTTAACCAAAGTGGTACTAAAACCTAGGTTAACTACATCCACCACATTCCCCTCACCTCCTACATTAGAAATCCTGTCAAAAGGGAAATGAGGTCAGTTCTTGATGAAGCCAGGAAGTCTCTTTGTTCCCTTTCTGGATATTCACTGACCATCTCTAATAATCCATTCTAGAATATTCTTTCTAAGTATCAAAGTCACGTTCACTTGCTTATAGTTTATAGATTCTACTTTCTTCTCTTTTTTGAAAATCAGGACATTTGGTCTCCTCCAACTTTGCAGTACCTCTCCTCATTTTGTTCTATGATCTTTCAAGTGTCACTCTCTGGCTCACCCTCAGCTGCCTATACTTTGCGTTCTGGAGGAAGTAGGTCATCTGGGCCTGGTGAGTTGACTTCATCAGGGGTAGCTAAAAAGTACAATGGATAGAGTGGTGGGCCTGGAATCAGGGAATCATTTCTTCCTGAGTTCAAATCTGGCCTCAGATATTCCTTTTACTTATCTTGAGTATAGACTTCCTGCTGTGGTTATTTTAGTTCTGCTATTTCTACAGCAAAGATCATCCTCCTTGACAGAGAAAGCAAGCAAGATTCTCTGTCTGTTTTGAGTTATCTTCGATCCATTCAATCCCAAGCAAAGATCATTTTCTTCTTTGATCTTCCTCCTTCCCTGTATGGCTAAATAAGCATGTTTCTAAAGGCGGTAGTTTGTGGAGTGGTCCAGACAGTCGTGCACCAAAGCATTATGGGCCAACAGAAAACTATGAGGTGCAAGGTCTTCCTCAGGTCCCAGTTTGTCTAGGGACATCAATGTGGACACCATTCAATGACTAAGGAATAGGTAATGATTAGTTTTGAAAGGCCAAGGTCATGTAATGCATCCTAGGCCATCACCAGCCATATTGATTTTTGCTGTCGTTGGACTACAGTGACTCTGGAGGAGAGAGTGAAGCTGACAACTTTGCCCAGCTCTGCCTCACTTAAATCCACCTCACGTGCAAGGCAAGACATAACCCTCCTGATGTCATTGACATAACCCAATGATGTTATTGGTCCTCTTCAAGAACAAAAGACCAGTAACAATAACAGGTACAAAGGGATCAGTTGCTGATGTGGAAGGGAATTGTCTCCACTCCCACACCCACGTCACTGTCCTTGGGCAAAGCCCCAGGTGTTACATGCTGGTTATGGCTCTGAAAACACATAATATTATTCCCACGAAAAGAATTCAAAACTATCACTTCCAGAAAGGAAAAGCCCAAGGTTATATGTCAGGTAAATGGTGGAAACTAGAACTACCCTTCAGGGTTTTCTGACTCTAAATCTTATGATTTTGCAATCTCAGACTAGGAGACAGAAGCCCTGTCTTCCTGTTCTGGCTTGGTCATTCACCCTGTGACTTTCTCTAGGTCTCAGTTTCCTCACCTGCAAAAAGAAGGAGGTTGGAATAAATGATCCCCAAGGCTGCTTCCAACTCTGCATCTTATCATTTCTTCTCTTGTCCTGGTCTCTCACTATTCCACATGGAACAGTCTCATTACAGTACCTCAAAACTTATAGATGTTTCATAAATGTTTGTTATATTGAATTGAATCTGCTAGCCAGACGATGAAGTCCAAGAAGGTAGGACCTGGGTCTGCTTCTCTTTTGTCTTCCTCGGGCTGTAGGAACCCTGAACAAATTGCTTGGATCATCTGGTCCTCCTCTTTCCCTTTGGGGGGTTACCAAGAACAGGAATAAGGGGCTTCGAGGACAGACTTGAAGGACTAGGTTGAGCTGGAATCATTTTCTTATCCAAGCTATGGGCCTACCCTTCCTGATACTATCCTCCTAGATCAGGATCATTACCAATACCCAACTTTCCTATCTAGTTAAAGAATCTGTTTGGGTAGAGGGACGAGGAAAGATTGGATGACTTGAACTCTTTAAGATTCTGTTTATTTTACCTAATGCTCCCCAAAATCATATGGAGAACCAAGTAGACACAATAGTTTTAGTGAAGAAATCTTTGGACTTGGAGGCCAAGTATTAGTTCTTGCTCTGCACTAACTCACTGTGTGACCTTGGGCAAGTCACTTTCAATCTAAGGATTTCATTCTCTACCTGTAAGGAGATTAGACTAATTATCTCTATAGTCCCTCTCCAAATCTGGCATTCTGTGACTTCGAGATTAATAGCATCCTTAGAGGCCCTTGCTGTTGGCTCTCAGCCTCAGCTTGGCTGTAGCACCACCAGAAAACATAAATTGTATCAGGAATTATAATGATCTTTCCCCTTGGATCTCATACAGCACTGTATGTATATGTGTGTGTGTGTGTGTGTGTGTGTGTGTGTATTCCCAATACAAACTTTCTACTAAATACTTCGCTTGCTTCTGTATAACAACAAAAGAACTATAGGAAGATTCCCATGCAAGAGATTTACTGGAAGACAAGAGTTATGACAGCTGTTAAGTCATGGGTAGGTTGTAATTAGCATTGGTGGAGGGCATAGCTACATCAGTGAAGTCACAGATTCACTGAAATGTCAAAGAATACACTTATCATATACTATTCTGTATGATAGCTATCTGTTCTGGTGGTATATTAGACCATGAACTCCATGAAGTTGGAGATTGTTTCTCCCTCAGTTCTAAGCACAAGGTTCTACACAGAGAAAGCACTTAATGAACCTTTGGTTGAATTAACAAATTAACAAACAAACAAAGAAGCAAATGAACAAGCTCATGGAAATTTTCATGGGCTGTTCATGTTTCAGATCACCTTGACCCTCTGAGGCACATAAAGGAGCACGTCTGCATTCGGAGGAAAAGGGGTTCAGAGACGTTAAGTGAGTGACCTGAGGGAGCAGAGCAGCAGACATGCTGATTCCAGGCCAGGGGAGCCCTGTGGCCTCCCTCCCTCCTTTCTCCAGTAAAGGAGCCACGATTCCTTTCCAGAAACCCAGCGTTCAGAGACAACCTCAGAAAACTTCAAGGGAGAGGCTGGGAAGAAATTAGTAACCCTTTCCCAGATCTGTTTAGAGAGGCTCTAGATACTGGGCCAGGCTTCATCTGTCTTCAAGTCTCTTGGGCTCAAGGAGCCAAATTCTTCAGTGGTCAGACAGCTTTGGAGACGCTGGAGAACTGACAAGCCCACAGTCCTGGAGAGAGGACAGGGTGGGGGTGGGGGTGGGGGAAGCTTTGGACTGGGGCATGCTGGCTATACCCTGCCTCACCCTTCAGAGAGGGTAAGCAAGCTGCCCAAGGTAGCACAGCAAAGCTTAATAGAGTCACCAATTCCTTTCTTCTCTCTCTTCTCTTCCCCATTCTCTACCCCCATCCCACCCCTCATTTTGCCCTGCATGCATCAGTAAGAATTATCCCTTCAGCCTCCTGGAGCCTTCCTTAGGAAGGATAGTCTGACCCACACCAGACACAAGACAGCTAGCTTTGTGTTAAGATTGGAGGTGGTGAGGAGCAGCTAGGTAGCTCCGTGAATAGAGCACCAGCCCTAAAGTCAGGAAGACCTCAGACATTTGACACTTACTAGATGTGTGACTGGGGCCAGTCATCCTGATTGTCTCGTCTCCCCACTCCCCCCAAAAAAAGATTGGAGGGGGTGGTGCCCTGCAGATTCCTTCTTAAAACATGAGAATATGCATAGTAATTAATAGTATCTCTATGACAAATCTTACATTTGATCTTCCCATCACAGCTGTGAGATGGACAAAAAAGGATTTGTTATTTGCATTTTTGAGATGAGGAAATTGAATGAAATAACAAAACCAAGAATACAGAGCAAGGTAGTGACAGGGCCAGACTAGAACACTAGTCCAAGTCCCTTTCAATCACACTACACTCAAGACGGTTCCCAAAGGAGAACCTTAAAGAGAAGACAGTAGAAAAGACCCTCCCCTTTAGTGATGGATTCTGTCTATCACTGACAGATTTTACTAGGCCAGGAACCTCTCTCTGAGCCTTGTGGGGCTAGAGGGAACAGGAGGAGCTCATCCTAAAGTTAACCAATATGAGAGTCAGGATGCTCCTCCAAAGGAAGCATCAATTCTTAGCAGATGGGGAAAAAAGCATTTTGTCAAATATGGTAGAATTCTATTGTAAATACACATGGTATTCTCCAGAATCAGATATCTATGAATACAAAATATCAGAACTTCAAGGGACTTTGAACCATATTGAAAGAGACCTCAGAAACCATCTAGTCTAAATTATTCCTGAGCAAGCATCTTGTGTGACATCCCAGAGAGTGGTTATCCAGTCTCTCCTTGAAAACCATAAGCAACGAGACGCTCATCACTCTCTGGAAGCAGGCCACTCCACTTTCTGCTCTAATAATTGTTCTTCGGCATCTCAAGCCCAAATCTGCTTCTGTAATACCTTCCCTACCCAGTCTTAGTTCTGCCCTCTGCTGCCAATCAAAACCAGTCTGATCACTCTGTAACATCCCAGGATTTCAAACTCCTGAAGACAGCAATCACAAACCTGTAATTCTTCTTGCCACACCAAATATCTAATTCTTTCAACAAATAATTTCTTCTTATGTTTTCAGGTTCTCCTAACCATTCAAGTTACCCTCCTCTGGATGAATTCTGACATGTCAATGTCTTTCCCATAAATGTGGCCACCAGCTCTGAACACAATATCACTGATGTTATCTGGGTACCTTACAGTGGTAATTTCCTTTCGGAAAGGGTGCCTGAGGTCCCTTCTACCTCTGAAATTCTATAACTGTATGGTAAGGGATCAAATACACATTTAAATAACTATAATGCATAATATTACACAATAAAGTTAATTTGATGCCAAAGTGTCATGAGAAATTCAAAGGAAAAAAAGAGGTGGGATCAAGGAAGGCTTCATGGAGGGCATAGTATTTGAGCTGAACCTTAAAGGATGAGTAGCAATTGAATAAATGAAAAATGAGAGGGATGACATCCTAGACATAAAGAATAACACAAGGATGACAACAGGAGAGTGCCAGCAGTGTTCGGGGGACAGAGAGAAGTCAGCCTCAAGAATGACTGAAGTATACAATTCATAGAATAAAGTGACAAGAGTCTGGAGAGGTAAGATGGCACCAAATGAGAGACAGATAGGGATACAGAGACAGGTATGATAGGTGAACTGTACACAGATATGTTTGTTCATGTGAATATGTATGTATATGTGTGCATATACATGTACAGATATATACCTATATATGTATATGTGCATATATGTGTATTGTTTATATGCATACATATGCATTGCACATATGTGTATGTATTATACAAGTATTGTGCTGTGTGCATATGTGTACATATATACATGTATATTATGTATATGCATCTGTGTGTACATGTGCTTGTGTGTGTATAAATATATGTATGTATGTATGTACACATATATGTGTGTATATATTCCTATCTGTAGATATATAGAGAAGTAAACTGAGGTTCGGAGAGTTTGAGTAACTTGTCCATGATCACCCAGCTAGTAAATATCTCTATGAGGATTTGAACACATTTCTCTCCTGAATCCAAGTCCAGCAAGCTCTCTGCTATAGCCGATCTACACTTTGTCTCTTCTTAAGCATAGCATGCTGTACACAGTAGGTATGGACAAGTTTATTTGGGGCATTGATATTATCACTCAACAGGGAGTCAATAAGCCCAGATGCTAGTCCCTGCTCTGCTCTGTGACTTTGGCCAAATTAGTTGTTCCTTTTGGTCTTCATTTCCCTCATCTGTAAAATGAAGCAGAGTAGAAGGGGCTTTGGGAGGTCACACACTAATACACTGTTAGTAGAACTCTGAATGTGGCCCAGTCTTTCTGGAAAATAATTTGGAATTATGCTTTTTTCAAAAAAAAAAAAAGAGTAACTAAAATATCTCTTCTCCAGTCCAGAGATTCTGCTGTTAGGTATACCTACCCCCAAAGGAGGTCCTAGACAGAAAAAGAGATCCTTTATATGACAAAATATCCACAACAGCACTTTTTGTGGCATCTAAGAACTGGAGACAAAAATAGGTGCCAGTGACTAGGGAGCTGCTAAGCAAATTGTGATACATGAATGCAATGAAATGTTATTATACTATAAGAAACAATAAATATGAAGAGTTCAGAGAAGCAGGGGGAAGGCTTGCGTGAACTGATGCAAAATAAAGGAAAATCAAGAAAATACTATACACAATGACTACAAAAATGCAAATGAAAAAAACCAACAGGAATAGATAGATAGATGATAGGTAGGTAGACAGATAGATAGATAGATAGGTAGATAGATCAAAAGTATTATAATTATAATGATCAAGCTTGGTCCCAAAGAAGAGTTAAGAAAATTTATCTCCCCTCCTTCCTTAAAGAAGTGGGAAGTTATGGAGGTCAAACACTACATATACTGTCAGACATCATTGATATATTGATACATTGGTTGGTTTTGATGAACTGGGGTTTTTTTTTCCTCTTCTTTGCTCTTTGTTACAAAGGAAGGTTAACTGGATAGGGAATGATGAGAGATATATTTGTAATGAAGCTAATGCAAAAAAATTATGAATAAGAATATTTTAAAATAAAACAAAGGAGCTGAAATAGATGGTCTCTGAGATGTCGGTCAGCCCTGACATTAAAGGATCTCAGAAAGATTTCAAAATGCTAATATCCTTCAGCCTTTTCCCAACCTCTAACCCCTTCTGAAACACGGAAGTTTTTTGCCTTTTTATGGACAGTGACTTTCTGACCTCTCAGGGCTAAATTGAGACTGTTCAGAATCTTCACATTCTAAAATTAAAAGCTCAGATCCCACTATCTCCTCTGTATATGACTTTCCAGAGTTTGGGAGAAGCTTCCAAATATCTATTCTTGGGAAAATCCATTGATGGCCATAATTTTCATATCTCCTGTCATCCCAGCCCCAGATGTGGTAACTAACAATAAAAACTCTCACAAGTCGTTGGGTCCTTATACTATTTTTTTCCTTACTTTACTTCCTTCAGAGATTCTCCCCTCCCTTCAAAAAACAAGTAGTAGGATTGGAGCTTTTTAGCGCTTAAAATAATGCCCCTTAACTTTCCTCATCCTGACATTCAAGGCCCTCTTTTAATACGCCTCACCGCATCCTCATCTATATTTCTAAACTTATTTCCTGCTATTTCCCTGTAGATCTCCTCTGTTCCAGCCAAACTGGACAATTCACAGTCTCTTAAATCTGTCTCACTTTCCTGACTCACTACCTTGCTCATATTACACACCATGCCTGGAATGTCTTCTTTCAATGCTTAGCTCCAATGGCATCTCGTCCATGAAGAGTTTCCCAGTTCTCCCTGCTTTAAGTGATCTTTCCCTCCACAAAGTTCCCCTAGTCCTTTGGTTTCAATGCCCTGATACTCCAACATTCTGTCTTGTAGGATGGTTATCTGTGTACTTAGGATTATAGACTTACAGATGGAAAGAACCTTAGTCCAACTAGTCCAATCCCTTCGTTTAAAAGATGAGGAAACTGAGGCCCAGGGAAGTGAAGTGATATTACAGAGGTAATAAGTGGCAGAGTTGAGATTCAAACTCTCATTGTCACACTTCAAATCCAGAATTCTTTTCACACTGCAAAATGCTGGTATGGCTCCAGCTTTCATTTCAAGTCCAATAAATATTTATATTAAATAAACTAGGGTTTATATTAAAAGGGTAGCTAGGGGCACAATGGATGGAGTGTGGGGCCTGGAGGCAGGAGCTCATCTTCCTGAGTTCAAATCTAGCCTCAGATACTTACTAGCTATGACCCTAAGGAAGTCACTTAAATCGTGTTTGCCTCAGTTTCCTCATCTGTAAAATGAGCTGGACAAGGGAATAGCATATCATTCCTGTACCTTTGCCAAGAAAACTCCAAAAGGGGTCACAGAGACCAACAAAACTGAGATGACTGAACAATAACAACAAAAAAAAACCATTTCTATTCATCCCAAGTGTGCAAAGCAGACTTGTACTCAGTGTTAGTGGGAGAGAGAAGGTCGAAACAAGACATGGCAGTCCCTGCTCTCATGCACAGTGGATGAAGGTGAACTCTTGAGTCAGAAAGCCTGGATTCTGGCACCAGGTTTCCCTCATAAAAGACACATGACCCTTAGACAAGTTTTATCACCATACAGAGCCTCTGTTTCTTCATCTAAAAATGAAAAACTAGAATGAGGTTTTTCTCTAAGGTCTCTTCCATCTCTGAAAAACAATGGCCATAATATAAAATAATGCAATAAGAGCATGAGGGGGCACTAGCCAAGTCTATGTGAAGACTGAGGGAAGGAAAGTTCATTACCTATGGGGACAATCAGGGAAGACCGCATGGAAGACGTGGCATGTAAGCTTCCTAATGGTGGGTTTGAAGAGGAAGGATGTGCATTGCTCTTCTCTCTCTCTCACATTATGGAGTCCAGCTCCTTATGCACAGTGTGTCTACTCAACAAATATGTGTTGACAATGACAACAATAAAATAAATGAAAAGATCATGTAAAGGAAACCCAACCTTCTCGGGCAGGGGGTTGGTGCTGCCGAGGAGCACAATGTCAGACAAAGTCACTTTATCACTTGTCTTTGCTGAACTGTTTTTCTTGGTTACAAGGTAGGCTTCAGTCAGAGCTACAGAGCATGAACTGAAAGTAGAAGGGAGACGTCTTCCAGAAATGGATAGCGTGGTCAAAACAAAAGGCATTCACAAATTTGATAGCGGCCCAGTAATGAATGAATGAATGAAATAAACTGTAATGACTAGAGAGGAAAGAAGAAGAGAAGAGAGGAGAAGAGACAAGGGGGAGGAAAGGGGAGGGGAGGGGAGAAGAGAAGAAGGGAGGGGAGGGGAGGAAGGTTGAGGAAAACGTGAATTGAATTGTACTGGATTACTGAAAGAGAATTTCAGTCACCCCTTCTGGAAGATAAATGTGATTATAAATGCCAGAGTGAACTAGACATTGATTCCCAAAGCAGGCAGATCTTATTTTAAGGTAATTTAATAGTGAACACCTTTGTAATTCGTGGCAGAAACTCCCCAGAGATCTTTGCAAATAGAGTAGATGAGGGAAGCCATGGACCTAGTGGTATACCTTTATTTCGGTGGGACATTTGACAAGGTTTCTCATTATATGTTAGTGTACATAGTGGAGAGAGATGGTCTGCATATCAGTTCAATCAGTCGGTTTCATAATAGCTTCATTGATCAGACACAAGGAATGTTAATTAGTGAATCAATGTTAGACAGGAGAAAGGTCTCTATTAGAATGCCCAAGGGCTCTATCCTTGACACCAAGCTGTTTAACACTGAAGAAAGAATAGCTAGAATGCTGATCAGATTTGCCAATGGTGCAAAGTGGTGTAGGTTGGTTAACCTATGGGATAACAGAATCAGGATTCATTTGAAGTCCTCAGGCCAGAACGATGATGAACCAAATGTAATAAAAATGAAATTTAATAGAGATAAACATAAAAATCCTATACTTGGTTTCAACAAATCAACTGCTTGCATGCAAAGTGAGGGATGTTTGATTAGGCAATAGCCAAAAAGGGATTTAGGGTTTTAACAAACTCAGTATGAATCATCAGTGTAGCATGGCAGCCAGAAAAATAAGTGAGATCTCAGGGAACCTTTACAGAGGCATCATGTATAGACCAAGAGACCAAATCTGAAGTATTATGTCCACATCTGGGCAGGACATTTCAAGGAGAATGTTCATGAGCTGAAGGTGATCAGGATAACGATAGAACTAGCCATAGATGTCAAAAGGACTGTCATATGAAGGATCTTCATGGACAGCATGGATCAGAAGTGACAAATTCACTGCCTGCAAAAATCCCTAATGAGCCCTGGACCAGAATAAAATGCAATTGGAAAATGTCTAAGAAAATAAATAAAAATAATATATGACATAAATAATGTTAATTTGTGGTTTTCTAAGTCAATATGTGGTCCATAGGGATTCTCTAATAAAATCTACTTCAAATAAAATATAACATCTGGAAAGGAAAGGGGAAAAGAGGAGGGGGAGAGAAGGAGAAGAGAGGGAAGGGAAAGGGAACAGAATAGAGGGGAGAAGAGGAGAGGAGAGGAAAAGAGAGGAGAAGAGAGGGGATGGGAAAGGAGGGGACGGGAGGGGAGGAGAGATAAAGGAGAAAAGGGAGGGAAAGAATTTGAATTTGACATCACTGGCATGGATGGTCATTTGCTGAAGGTTCTGTGATCCAATGATACTGGCCTCCTTGCTGTACCTCACACATAACACTCCATCTTCCAGCTGAAAGTTTTGTCCCTGATTATCACCTGTCCTGGAATTCTTTCCCTCCTCATCTCTGCCTCGGGGCTACCCTAGTTCCCTTCCAGTCTCAGCTCATTCCCCCTTCTGCCTTTCTTAGTCCTCCTTAATCTTATGCCTTCCCCCTGAGCCTACCCCGAATTTACCTTGTGTATATGTCACTTTACATAGCTGTTAGCAATGTTGTCTTCCTCTGTTAAACTGTGAGAATTTTGAGATAGCAAAGCATGTCTTTTGCCTTTGTATCACCATCACTTATCATAGTGCCTAGCACATGGAGTTTAGTTATTTCAGTTGTGTCTGATTCTTCCTGACCCCTTTTTGAGGTATTCTTGGCAGATATACTAGAGTGGTTTGCCATTTCCTCCTCCAGCTCATTTTACAGTTGAAGAAACTGAGGCATACAGGGTTAAGTGACTTGCTTAGGTCACACAGCTAGTAAGTGTCCAAGGGTGGATTTGAACTGAGGTCTTCCTGACTGTAGTCCCAGCACTCTATCCACTGCACCACCTAGCTGCCCTATGCCTAGCACATAGTAGGTGCTTAATAAATGCTAACTGACTATAAAGAAAAGTCATGGGATGAGTGGGAAGGTCTTCTCTATCACCTCTATGGCTCTTTCCCACTGAAGGTCAGCTCTAGTGGCATTTTGTTGCAGGAAGGAAGAGCTACCCTGTGGGTCAGGAGACTAGGTTCAAGTCCTAATTTCTATAGCCAAACTGCTGCCCAAATCTTGGGTCAAGGTTCTTCTTCTCCCCTTAGTCAATGTCACACAAAGGATAGCTCTATGACAAGAACTATGAAGTGTCCGTTTATAGGGTCATAGGATTTAGAGCTGGAATTGACCATAGACATCATCTAGCCCAACCCTCTCATTTTACAGATAAAGAAACCAAGACCCTGAAAGAGGATGGGACATACTCAAGGCCATAAAGAGAGAACAGAACCAGGATTTGAATCCAGGTCCTCAAACTCCAAATCCAGTATTCTTTCAACCGGGTTATGCTGGCTTTTGCTAAGATCCCTTCCAGTTCTGACATTCTACACCTTATGTTCCAGGGTCCCTTAGAATTCCACATTCTATGTTCCAGTCATTTTGAGGGCTGCTCATCCAACTTTGGTGTCCACCTTCACCCAATTCTCACTTGTGGCTCCAAGAAGCTACAGCATGAGCAGCGGCCAGACACTAGTAAAACTGTCTCAGAAGACAGGCCAAATCAGGTTGAAGGTAGTCAGCAAGCCTGAAACCCATTGGTGAGTTGAGGGATGAATACCCCCACATCGGAAGACTTACCCCAGCAAAATGGGTGGATGAGAACAGCAGCCATAAAGGTAACTGAAGCAGGTGCTGTCATGCACTAAGAACTTGGTTAGACAATGAACATGCCATGGTCATCCACTGCATCCTGGGCCATCACCAGTCATCTTGACTTTTGTCTTGCCACTGGACTTTGATGATTCTGGAAGAAAGAGTGAGTCCAATGACTTTGTGCAACTCTGCCTTACTAAAATCCAATTCACTCACAAGCCAAGACATCACCCCATGATGTCATTGATCCTAGAATATACAGTTAACTCTCAATGGTCTTTACCTGACTTTTCTATTTTGTGGCATCAGTTTTAAATTCTAACCAGACTTCTGGGTGCCACCCTACATGTACCTTAGCTACCTGTTCCTGATGCCCATTGGTATTTGGTCACGGAAGGGAAATCAATGCTGATACTAACTCAAAACATACAGAATTGAGAAGCTAAATTGGTCACATGCATTCACAAAGAAATCACAGTCCATACTCTAAAGCCAAACAGAAACCTGAAAAATGAATAGACAGATAAATAAAAGAAATAAAAAGTACAGAAAAGAAAGAAAAAAGAAAATAAAAGAATATATAATATATATTTATATATAACTAAATAAATGAGTCAGTTGATGATTGATTATTGATTATGATTGCTGATTGATTATTTGCATCATACTCTCCTCTCTCCCAAGCCATTCAAATAGAAAAATCACAAGTTGTTATATTTTTTGAATTACAAAGAATTAGATAGAGGGACCCTCAGAGACCATTTTATGGGACTCTTTCATTTTATAGATGAGGAAACAAACTGAAACTCAAAGATAAGTAACCCATCCAAGGACACACACCCATGTCTCCTGAGTCCAAGACCAGGATACTTTCTCAGTTAACATTGTGCATTCTTTTTCTTTCCATCTCTGAAAATGTACATTCTCCTTAATAAACATGACTTGGTATGGCTCCCCTCTTTCCTCATGGATCCATGGGCCATGCCAATGTGTGGGGAAAAGACTCCACCCCTACTTCTAACTCTTCTCTCCATAGTATAGGGGAAGATGGGAGACAGAGTAGAACATGAGCCATATTTGCCCAGGTCCTTTGCCATACTCTCCCCAGGCCCATGGGGGAAAAGAAACCAAATGAAACCTCTAGAAATTGCTAGGGACCACAGAATCAACTATCAGCATTTCTGCCCTGAAATCAAAGGACAGCACAATGCTGGACGCTGGGGAGAGTGCTCTCTGGGAGATGGGGAGGGGTGCGAAGTAGGGGGAAGGGAGGTCTATGAATGAAAAGAGAGACAGGAGAAGTGGTTCATCAAGGGAAGCAGACAAAAAGGAGTGGAGGGCAAGGAATAAGAGAGAGGAGAGGGATACAGATAGTGAGGTGGGGAGAGGAAAGCAGATGAGGAGGGGCCAGGAAACTGAGAGAAAGGAAAAGAGACAGAAATGGGGAGAGGGAGGGAGGGATGTGAGAAAGACATGGAGAGAGCAAAAAAAGGAAAGAAAACAGAGTGAGGAGGAAAATAGGGAGAGAGGGAGAGAGGTAGCCATCCCTAGGGCCAGTGATGGGAGGGAGGAAAGGAAAAAATGTACATGATAACTTCATTATATATTTAAAAGGAATAGCAAATTGCACATAATATATTTGCAGTTTCATGTGCAATCATCTTTTTTATTATACCACCTTATGGAAATGCTTTTTTATTCCATAAACTAAAAATAAAATTTTTTTATTAAAAATAAGAGCATTTCTGGGCAGAAACAAAGTGAAGCGAGAGAAAGAAAGAGTAGGAATTAACAAGAGCGTAGAGAAGAGAAGGAAGAGAAAATACCTAAGGCGGAGAGAGAGAGGAAAGAAAAAGAAAGCTAAAAAAAAATTAGGAAGAGATGGAGAGAAGAAGAGAGGGAAAAGGAGAAGAGGGAGGGAAAGCAAAGAAAAAGCAAACTGGAAGGAAGAAGAGAAGAGGGAAACCAGGGATTAAAGTGGGAAAGGGACCAGGGCTCTTGCCCCATTTTCTGTTGTTCCTCATTTGCTGGGAAGGCATTAGGACACTGGTAGGAGCCTGGGCATCCATCCCATTCCTTTCTAGGGCTTTCCCCAAACTCACATACACAGCTCCATCTGTCTCAGATGGAGGTTACATGGCTGGCTCAACTTTGGCTGAAACAGACTGGCTTCCAGTGGTCAGGGAAACAGGAGGCCATTAGCCTCCCCCCAAAAAACTAAGCAGCAATGAGGAAGGGAAGAGAAGAAATTTGGGGGGGATGAGGAGAGAGATACATAGACACATAGATACATAGATGATAGGCGGAGGAGGAAGAAAGGAGAGAGAGAGTGTAAGAGAGAGAGAGAATGAGAACAGGGGAGTGAGGGGGAGAGAGAGAGAAGGAGAGAAAGAGAAAATAAGGAGAAAGAGGAGGAGGAGGGATGGACAGAAAGACAGAGATACAGAGAGATGGCTACTTAGGAGATGGCTAAGTGGTACAATGGACAGAATGCTGCAGTTAGAGTCAAGAAGACCCAAGTTCAGGCAAAACCTCAGTCACATCCTGTGAAACTTTGGACAACCATTTAATATCTTTCAGCCTCAGTTTCCTCATCCGCAATAACAGTACCTACCAGACAAGGTTGTTTTGAGGATCAAATAGGAGCATATGTTCAGCACTGCATTAATCTTAAAGCCCTAATTAAATGCTAACTATGATGATGGTGATGATGACATATCTGTGACCAGAAATTGACAGAGTTTTGATACTGATCAGTGTATCTGGTTTATAATAATAGTGCACATTTTTCTAGACCCTTAAAACATTTAGCTGACAGCAGTCCTGTGAAGCAGATATAATTATATCCCCATTTTACAAATAAGGAAGCTGAGGGCTAAAAAGGCTAACTGACCTGATCAAAATCACACAGGTAGATAACGGCAGACAGAATTTGAATCTCTAGGTCCTTAGATCCTAAATCTCACATTTTTCCTACTACAATGAACTTTATCTAGAAAGGAAGAACTTCTCTGCACCACCCCCTCCTCAGTTTAACCTAACTCCTCCTTGCTATAACCAGGTCTCAGTGTGTCCTTTCCCTGAGGTCCCTTTTTCTAACTACACTTTATCAGAACTACAGGATCTTAGATCTGAGGATGGGAATGGACTTGAAGGTATCCAAACCTGTGCCTTCAAGTGAGTGAAACATTCCTATTTCACAGAGAAGAAAACTGAGTCAAGTTCATGTGTTAGCAAGAGATAGATTGGACAGTAAAGTTCAGGTCTCCTGTGTTCCATTCTTATACTTTCACTACTTCACTGCACTTAAAATTTTAAATTTCTTGATACTCCTTGATTGTTTCTCAAAAATATTAATTAATACCCAGATTTAGGTAGGACTTTGCTATTGGTGGAGCACTTTGATATTCATTCTCAAGCTACTGTCTGAGTGTCTCTATGTCTTATCACCTTACTAGACCATGAGCTAGCTCCTTGGCAGGAAAGGCCCAGGCTAATCCTTCTGTTCCCCCCAAGAGCAGCAGCACGCGGGGCGCAGAGTGGGTGTTCTGGAAATGTGCATTGGACTGAGCTGTACTACCACTTAATGAAGTCAGAGGCCATCTGAGGGCGCCCAGGGAGTAGAAACGAGTGCCCCCCCCCACCCCCACCCTTCTACTGAGTGGTAAACACCCCTACTGTTCTAATGGAAACCACATGTTTAGGAGGAAAAAGTGAAAACTTAGCCAGGAAATTTAATCCAGTCATAAACAATGACTTCTAGCTTAGTGTGTTGCTGGGATTGGGGGGGAGGGGGAAGGAGGATCAGGGAGTGAGGGAGGAGGAAGGGGAGGAAAGATCGGGAAATGGAGAAGGGGGAGAAGGGGGTTGTGGGTGGGTGGGTGAGTTATGTGTCCATATATGAGAAGTATATTTATCAGTGATGTATATGCATGAGAGGTATATGAACAAGATACATGAGTAGAAGATTTGAGGATATATTTGTGCATGTGTGTGTGTGTGTGTGTGTGTGTGTGTGTGTGATGTGATAGGTGTACATATGAGGGAACATGTGGAGCATGGGTCTATATTTGTTTATATCTAAAGGAAAATATATGATGTGTTTGTGTTTGTGTGATATATATACGAGTGAAGAGCACACACATGGGGAGGGGATGCATGTGTGGGTCATTAAAGGGTACATGAGTGAGGGATATGGCAGTGTTTTAAGGATGTCTGGATTGTGGTGTTTAAGGATGTATGGTGTCTGGATCTGTATATGAGTGTATATTTGAGGTATATAAAGGGGATTGTGTGTGTCTACATGTGTCTTGGTGAAGGCAGGGAGAGATTTATAGCTGAGCATCGCCTCACTAAGTATTCCATTCAAAAGGGTCTAAGATGATGCTTTTTCTGGAGTGTTCTGATACTTCTCACAGAAGTGAACCCCTCCCCAAAGTCAGCCTTACAGCCCCATAATACTATGACTTTAGAGAAGAAGTAACTCTGGGAAAAGATTGCCTCTCCTGACTCTCCCTAGGGAGAACTGGGGAGAGCCTTAGTGAGAGATGAGAATATAGGGGGATGAGAGACAGAGTCACAAGATCCTACGTTTTTAGACCTGGCAGGGACTTTACAGATCATCTCATTCATTTTGCAGAAGAGGAAACTAAAGCCCAGAGAGGATAAATGACTTGCTTCAGGTCACACAGTTCAAAAATGCTCTAGCCAGGGGTAAAACTGAGGTCTTATAACTCTTTGCACTAGCCATGAAGTTTCCTAAGAGCTACCTTGTGAGGTACAGAGAGTGTCATTACTCCTGTTTTGCAGATAAGGAAGCTAGAGAGGTCTCAGTGGGATAATAAAGTAGTAGTGTGACTGATCTGTGATTACGCTGCTTGCAGTGCGCAGCTAGGGTTGGAACCCAGGTCTTCTGGTTCTAAATCCAGCATGTTTTCAGCTACTTGTGCTGCCAATCAGCAGCAAGGTAGTACAGTGCATAGATAGAGCAACTGGCCTGGAGTCAGGAGGACCTGAGTTCAAATCTGACCTCAGACATTTACTAGCCATGTGACTCTGGGCAAATCACTTAATTTTGTTTGCCTCAGTTTCCTCATATGTAAAATGAGGCTGAAGAAGGAAATGGCAAACTACTCCAGTATCTTGGCCAAGAAAAACCGCAAATGGGACCACGAAGAGTTGGATATGACTGAAATGACTCAGCAACAGTAAGCTGGCAATCAGCCCTGACATTCTATGTTCTGTGACTCTACAGTCCCTTCCAGCCTTGATATTCTATGTTCTAAGGTACTTTCCAGTTCTAAGATCTTATGTCCTTTGTTCTGAGTCCATTTAACTTAGAAGCCTATTATTATAATCCTTCCCAGACAAACTCAAACATCACAGAGACCTCCAGAACTGGGAAGAATCTTAGAAATCACCTTTGTGCCTCTACTTTCCCACTTTCTCCAGCTCAGGCACTAAACCCATCTCTACCCTACTCCCCAACCTTCTTCTGGTGTTAGTTTCAGAGATCTCCATTTTTCTACAGAGAATCCCTGCCTTGTCATCAGACCAAAAAGATTTTATAGACCATCTTCTTTTTCCAGAGGAGGATAGTCACTTGGGCCCATGTAATACTCTGCTCCTCAGCTTCCACATACCAATCAAATGCAATAAACATTTCTCAGGCACCTACTATGTTCTGAGCCCTTAGCTCTATGTGGGAGCAGAAACTGAGATTCAATTCAGTTCAGCAAATATCTGCTAAATGCCTGCTACGTTTCAAGACCAAGGCTCAGACAAAATGCTATAAGAAATCTGAGGAAAGGAAGGTCAAAGAGGAGGCATCATCTACATTGGGTCTTGAAAAAAAGGAAGAATTTCAAGAGAGACTAGAGATTGGATACAGTTCATTCCAGCATCTTGGCAAAAGATGGGAAAGAGAAAAATGTCCAGTTTGGTAGAAACATAGAATATGTAAAGGGGATCAGTATATTAGATAAATTAGACTCAGTTTACCAAAGGCTTTGACTGCCAGGTTCAGAAGTTTATACTTTACTTGGAAGGCAATAGGAAGTCACTGAATGTTTTTAGTAGAGAAGTGACATGATTTCCATTTGATTTTGTTTCCCAAGATTGTCTCCCAGTCTTGCCCATCTGGATGTGCAGTGGCCATTCACAGACTTGATTCCACTGTTGATCACCACTGAAGCTTTGATTTGCTCTGTTTCTGCCCTGGGCCTGCTTCAGCCCTCTACAGGCTGCTTAATGACTTCCCACTGCTGGAGGCTCGCCATATTGGCGCCAGATTTAGTGCAGATAACCAGTTGATTTTAGTCTACTGTAGCTCAGAAATCCAGAGCTCAAATAATCCACATCCTTAAATTCTTAACCCTAAAGGAAGCTGACTAATCACTCAGTCAATAAACATTTACTAAGTGCTTACTATCTTCCAGGCACTACACAAAGCTCTGAGGATACAAAAAGAGTCAAAGCACAATCTCTCTCTACCCTCAAGGAAGTAACAAAAAGCAAACAAATACATACAAACAAGCTATATAGAGGATAAATAAGTGAATGAGAGGGAGGGCACTAAAATTAAGAGTTGGGAAAGGCTTCCTATAGAAAGTGAGATTTTAGTTGGGACTTTAAGGAAGGCAGGGAGGTCATGACCCCAAGATAAGGAGAGAGAGCATTAGCAGAGGTTTTAAGGCATGCAGCGTGTGGCATATCATAAAGACTTCTGGGGGACCAATGTGAAAGGTCATTTGTAGAGGGGATAGACATGAATCAAGGAGATCATGGGATATACAGAGATGGAAGAACCTTGTCATCTTTCTCCCCTAAATTCACCCCACTCATTTTGACTTTCATATTTCTTCGGACCTCTTTGGGCATCAATCCAACTCATATCTGAACAAAAATCTGCTCTACAGCAACCAGAGGAACTGACCATACAGCCTTCTAGTAAGGAAATAAAACAAAGTCTGCCAAGTTAGTTGATTATACATTCACGATCAGTTGAGATCAGATAGAAAGTCGTTGGAATAGTCTGGTTGAGAGCTGGGCAACTGGGTGATAAAATAGATAAAGCGCCAGACCTGGAGCCAGAAAGACTCATTTTACTGAGTCCAAATCTGGCCTCAGACACATTTATGTGACCTTGGGCAAGTCACTTCACCCTGTTTGCCTCAGGTTCTTCATCTGTAAAATGAGCTGAAGGAGGAAATGGCAAACCACTCCAGCATCTCTTCCAAAAAAAAAAAAAACCTAAATAGAGTACAAAGAGTTGCATATGACTGAACTAATTGAATAGTAACATTGATGAGAGTAGTGGCCATGTGATTAGAGAAGATGGGAGGGACAGGAGAGAGATTATGGAGGAAGAAATGCTAGAACTTGGCAAATGATGGGGCATTGGGGGAGGCTGGGAAAGGGAAGCATGGCAGATGATTCCCAAGATGTGAACTTGGGAGACTGAGAGGATTTCAACAGAAATAGGAGGGGTCAGAGATGAGGCTGTCTGAGATCCCTTTCAGCTCTGATCCTACTCTGGATTGGGACCTTCTAGGATATAGAATTGAAAATGATCTTAAAGTTGTAGTATCATAGATTTAGGGCTGAAAAGGATTTTATGAATCATCAAGTCCAGAGCACCCCGCTCCCCGCAAATTTTATAGATAGGGAAACTAAGGCAAAGAAAAATTAATTGACTGATGATTCAAAAGTCACACAGCTAGGATTGGAACCCAGATCTTTGATTCCAAATTCAGGGCTTTTCCTACATCAATTGTCTTTGATTTTTGTCCAGTTGTTCTAGGATCATCTTGCTTCTCTGCCAGACTGTCAGCTTCTTAAGGGCAGAGTTCTATACCCCCCACATGACTGAACAAATGGTGTATATGTTCAATAAATCTTCGTTGAATTGGATAAGGCGAATTCTACTTTGTATTGTGCCCAAGTCATTTGGTCAATATTTCAGACCCAGCCTGTTAGGCTCTGGCTGCCAGAGAAGTGCCATTTGCTTGAAATGAATTGTAGCGAGTCTCTGGGTTCCAGGTTCATGAGCCAGGGCCGCATTTTTGATGAGTCAGAAACTTGAGCACGCCGATGGCAAGGGAGGCATGGAAAGTTTGGAGTGATCTGTTCTCTCTAAAGCATGGAATCAATGCAATCCAAAACTGGCTTGAAAACATCAGAGAATAGGGTAAACATCTTATCTGGTGATGAACGAAAGACAAACTGTAGGATGTCAAAGTTGGAAGGACCCCTTAGAATGTCAGAGCTGGAAGGAACTTGGAAATCGTGGAACACAGGATGTCAGAGCTGGAGAGGGTCTTCCAAGATGATCCAGTCTAAGTCCGTCTTTTTTGCAGAGCATGTAACTGAGGGCTAGAGACGGGGAGTGAATTATCTGGGTCACACGCATAGAGTAAGTCAGTGACAGAGCCCTATACAAGGATCCAGGTCTCTTGATTCTCCGTTGAGGGCTTTTTCCACCACACAATGCAAATATTTATGATCTTGGAATCTAACGCTTATAAATAAGTCTTGCAGAACCCGCTCCATGAACATTATCTTTCATGCAATTAAAGAGGTGTTTATATTGAATTTTCTTGGCTGCAGGCCTAAGTTTCATTACAAGACAGATCAAATGAAAGACACATCCAAGAAGTCGGGGGAGAAGGGGGGATGGTTCAGCTAGGAATGGAAGAAGCCTTGAGTAGAATTTGATTTAAAATCAGCTTCTTTCTAGGAATGTAATTTAATGCATCTGCCTTAAAGGTTCATGTTACACTTGGATCAGGATATAGAAACATTATATGATAACAATAAAGTGCACACACATATACTTTATCACTGGAAAACATTTTCATAGACATTGTCTTATTGGATTCATTCAACCAACCAACATTCGTTGAACTCCTACTGTGTGCAAGGGTCTGTTTGGGGATACACAGATGGATATAATACAGCCCCCTTGTTCTCAAGGAATTAGCCTAAAGGCATTTGCTGAAATAACTATCATAAAAGGAAAATTGACATTAAATACAGAGGGGAAGTCCAGGCAAGATGCTAAGAGAGATCTGGGAAGGGGGGAAGAGAACACTTTTGGTTGGAGGTGGGGATTCAGAGGACAAACAGGGAAGGCCTCATATAAGAAATTATGTTCTGTCTCTCCCCCCACCTCCCCATCTATCCAAGCCCTCTCACTAAAGACCTGTGAGCAGTTTAGTGGAGCAATGGATAGAGTGCTGGGCCTGGAGTCTGAGTTCAAATCTGACCTCAGACACTTAGTAGTTGTGTTACCATGGGCAAGTCACTTAACCTTGTTTGCCTCAGTTTCCTCATCTGTAAAAATGAACTGGAGAAGGAAGTGGCTAACCACTCTTGCATCTCTGCCAAGAAAACCCAAATGGGGTAATTAAGAGTCAGACAAGACTGAAAATGACTGAACAACAACAAAAAATGACCACAGAGGGTACATGTGGCAGGGAATATTGACCTCAGAAAGGGCAAATGACCCAGATGGTAAGAGATATACATGAGATTCAAATTTAAGTGTTCTGACTCCAAGTCGTCTTGTCTTTGCACTATACTATATACATAACTGAGGCAGCTAGGTGATGCAATGGATAGAGCACTAGAGCTGGAGTTAGGAAGAGTTCAAATTCATCCTCACATACTTACTAGCTGTGTGACCATGGGCAAGTCACTTAACATCTGTCTGCCTCAGTTTCCTCAACTGCAAAATGGGGATAACAATACTGCCCATCTCCCAGCATAGTAGTGAAGCTCAAATGAGATAACACTTATAAGACACTTAGCACATAGTAGGTGCTTAATAAATGCTTCTTTCTTAAATAAATGTTTCTTTCTTATAACTAATCCACCCTTTTATTTCTATAGCTGAATAGAATCAAGACTTTAAGCTAATATTTGGAATACAATGAAGAGCCACCAAAGGATTTTTAGTAAGCTAAGGATGTGATCCAAAGAAAGCATTAGAAAATAAGCCAAACAACCATGTGGTAGTGTGTAGGTTCATAGATTTCAAATTGGAAGAGATCTCATTTTACAGATGAGAAAACTGAAACCCAGAGAGGTTGTGACTTGTCCAGGATCACATGGCAATTTGAGCCAGGATTTGATCCCAGATCCTCCTCTACATCCAAGACTTGGTCAAACATAATGCAACCAATCAATCAATCAGCATGTATTTATTAATCACCAACTATGTGCCAGGTACTACGTGGGGCACTGGGGATACAAAAACAAAGAATGAGACAATCCCTGCTTTCATGGAGTTTACTGTCTAGCGAAAGGGAAAGACTGAGACAGGATATATTTTGCAATAGGTTTTCACATTCCCCATTTCCTATTTATTTGTGGGGAAAAAACATAAAAATATTTTAAAAAAAAGAAATCCAAACTATTGGCAACCAAATAATACTGTTCCAAATTGCTAATAATTAGAAAAACTCAAAGTAATTGGCAAAGATGAGAAAACAAAATGGAAATAATCCATAAAATGCCAGAACCAATTGGGAAGATATTTGCAGGGACTACAGAAAGTCAGGCATTCTAAAAGACTATTGGTAGAGAGGTAAATTAGTCCAACAAGTCTGGAAATAGCTTAGAAGTATGGGAGAAAAGTCACTAAATACTTTTTGACCTAGCAATCCTGCCACTCAGCATGTACTGCAAGGAAGTCAGAGACAGGAGAAAAAAAAAAAACAAGCACCCTGTAAACTGAGGGCCACCAGTGACAATCATGGATTCCCATCATTAACAGCCTGGATAACGCCTTGGAAGGTATGTTATAGTGAGGAGTCTTTTTCAGAGTTAGATTGGTCACTGAGTCTTCCTTGAATTCTAAAATTCCACGATTCTGTGTCTCTAAAAATATTCATGGTTGTACTTTTTAAAGTAAAAAAAAAAAATAGAAATAAAGTGGATGCTCATTGATTAGTAACCAGCTGAAAAAATTGTGGCATATGAAGTTAATGGCAAATATGAGGAATTTAGAGAAACATAGGAAGATCTGTGTGAACTGACAAAGAAGAGTGAACAAAGCAGAGGAACACCATGACTATAGTAGCAAAATGAGAGAAAGCACCAAACCGAAGACACATCCCTAGTAATGACAATGATAACCAGGAGGCAGCCAGTGCATAGAGTACTAGACCTGGAGTCAAAAAGACCTGGGGTAAAATTCAACCTTAGACCCTTACTAGCTGTGTGACTCTGAGCAAATCACTGAATGTATGTCAGCCTCAGTTTCCTCCTCTGTAAAATATGAATAATAACAGCACCTATTTCATAGGGGTGCTGTGTGGATAACTTTGAGGGCCTTCCCCTCCCAGATGGACATTTTTATGATGGTAAATCAGGACATCTCTTGTCTCAATTCTTACCTAACCCTTAGACATTGAATGGACATTGCCTCAGCAAACTGAGAAGTAGGGAAGACTTTAATTTAGAAAGGCATCCTAGGCCATCACCATTCATCTTGATCATTGTCTTGCCATGATGACTGTGGAAAGAGAGACTGATGACTTTGAGCAGCTCTGCTTCACTTAAATCCAGTTCACTCTCAAGTCAAGACATCACCTTCAGGATGTCACTGGTCCTCTTCAAAAATGAAGGATGAAGAACAATGGCATTTATAGAGGAAGGTTTGTAAAGAGTTTCACCTACATTAACTCGTGTAAGCCTCACAGATAACATATGCAAGTTTTTGAACCCTAAAGCACTGTATAAATGCTAGCTATTATTATAACTTTTGTACACATGATATACTCCCTGCGAGACTATGAGTTACCTAAGGGCAGTACCCGGTCTGAATTAAATTTTGCATGTCCCTCAGCACTTGCCACAGCACTCTGCACACACATGACACTTCACAAATGTCTTCTCATTTTGAATTTGAATCTACCACCCAAATCTACTACCAGGTAGCAGTCATTCAGACTCTCCTTTAATACCTTGTCAAGTCAACAGACATTTAATAAGCAACTGCCATACACTAGGCATTGTATTCAGTACTGGGGATAAAAAGAAAGGTCAAAAATAGCCTCGGCCCTCAAGGAGCTTACAGTCAATAAGGGGGACAATATGCAAAAAACTGCAAACAAGAGAAAGACAGGATAAGTTGGAATAATCTCAAGGGGTAGACACTAAGATCAAGGAAGACTGAAAAAGATTTTCCTTTAACAATTGGTGGTGGCAATGAACTCACCAATTAAGGAACTGCTTCCACTCTGCTGTCAGACGATTGTTGTTGGGGTTTTTTCTTACATGAAACAAAAATCTATCTCTGCAACTTTTACCCCTTACTCCTGGTGTTGCCTTTCAAACCAGGTAAAACAACCCTAAGTCTTCTTCCCAAACAGCCTTTGAGATCAAACTCTTGTACATTTTTATGATATTAATTTAAAAAAAAAAACTAAACACGTATCCCCATATATGCTTACTTATTTATAAATTCTATACAATAGAGCCATTGTGCTGACCTCATTGTTGTATTCACCTGTGAAACCTGGACAGTCTACCAGAGCCATGCCAGGAAACTGAATCACTTCCATTTGAACTGTCTTAGGAAGATTCTGAGAATCACCTGGCAGGATAAGGTACCAGACACTGACGTCCTTGCTTGAGCTGAACTGCCAAGCATTCAAACTATGCTTCAGAGGGCACAACTCTGATGAGCTGGCCATGTTGTTCAAATGTAAAAAAAGTACGCTTGCCAAAAAGACTGTTTTATGGAGAACTCACACAGGACAAGTATTCACATGGTGGTCAGAGGAAGCGATACAAGGACACTCTTCTCAAGGTCTCTCTCAAGAACTTTGGAATTGATTGTGTGACATGGGAGATACTGGCACAGGACTATAATGTGCCTGCATCAGGGAGGGTCCTGTGCTCTATGAGCAAAACAGAATTGAAACAGCTCAAAGGAAATGCAGGATGAGCAAATTTAGAATATCCACCCCAAAGGTTCACATGGACTATTTGTGCCCAACCTGCAGTAGAGCTTTCCAAGCTCATATTGGTCTGATCATCCACAGTGGGACACATTGAAACTTGATGTTATCATAGTGATGTCATTTTGGTCCTCTTCCAGAACAAAGGACAACAACCAACCAACCAACCATACCAATAATTATGTATGCTTCAAAATTTGCACGCAAAAAAAAAAGAAATTTTAAAAGGATGAAACAAGGATAAAATAATATTTGATTTTGAAGTCATAGGGGAGACCACCAGTAGGAAGGAGCACAAATTGGGGAGCATTGGAAGTAACGCGTACATAAGCTGGGGGGAGGGGAGAATGTGACATCTTTCCATTCTCTGATTAGTTGATCACATACTGGTTTGTGGTCAGGCTACAGCCCCTTTGGCCTCATTCTATTGTTCCACTTTGGAGACCAGTGCTTTACACACTTGAAGAGAGTTTCACATCCTCTCTTATGTCTTCTCCTGCCCAGGTTGGATATCCACAGTTCTTTCAACTGCTTCTCAAATAACATCACTTCCAGACCTCCTCACTTCCTGAATGGAAATCAGAAATCTTTGAAATCAGGTATTCTACACTATACCCCACTCTTCATATATTCCCTGAGTTTTTCTGCCTCTTCACTTGTGTTCACAGTAATTCCTCTACCTCATACATATACTTTAATCTTCATTCTTCCTGCTCTGACATCTCTACCCATTAAAAGTTGATATATGTTGGTGGAGTTGTGAACTGATTCAACCATTTTGAAGAGCAATTTGGAACTATGCCCAAAGGACTATAAAAAATGTGCATACCCTTTGACCCAGCAATATCACTTCTAAGGCTGTATACCAAAGAGATCATAAAAATGGGAAAAGGATCCACATGTACAAAAATACTTATAGCAGTTCATTTTGTGGTGGCCAAGAACTGGAAATTGAGGGAATGCCCATCAATTGGGGAATGGCCAACAAGTCGTGGTATATAAATGTAATGGAATACTATTGTGCTATAAGAAATGATGAGCAGGAGAACTTCAGCAAAATTGGACTTGTATGAACTGATGTTGAGTGAGGGAAGCAGAACCAGCAGAACATTGTACACAGTTACAGCTACATTGTTCGATGACTAACTTTGATAGACTTGGCTCTTCTCAATAATGCAAAGCTCTAAGATAACTCCAAAAGACACATGATGGAAAATGCTATCTACATTCAGAGAAAGAACTATGGAGTCTGAATGTAGATGGAAGTATACTATTTGCTCTTGTTCTTTTTTGTTTGTTATTTCTTTCTTGTAGTTCATTCCATTGGTGATAATTGTTCTTTGCAACATGACTAATGGGAAGATATGTTTAATGTGAATGTATATGTAGAGCCTATATTGGATTGCATGCCATCTTGAGGGAGGGGAGGGAGGGGAGGGAGAAAGGGAGAGAGGGGGAGAAAATTTGGAATTCAAAAGCTTATGGGACTGAATGTTGTAAACTAAAAATACGCGGAGATACCCGAGCTAGCCGAGCTAGCTCAGTCTGACCTTCTCGAACCCCCGCTGTTCATGGAGGGCCTCGTAAGACTCTAAGATTTAGAAGTCCCACTTTTACCCGCCCGAGACCGTCCACACGGAATTGAGCTTCCAGTCCCAACACATAAATAAGTTTTTAAAAATAAAAATAACCAAAGATTGGTCTTCAAAAAAAAAAAAAAAGAAAGAAAAAAAAAGTCAATGCATCATTTACAACCTAGCTCAAATGCCTCCTCCATGAAGCCTTCTCTAATTAATCCATTCAGATATGTTCTTCGACTCATTCGCACTTAATAAGCACTTTGCACCTCCCCTCAGGGCTTACCAGTGGGTTATTATTATTATGTAATAAATGATAGGACCAAATGAGGTGATATCTGTAAATATCTTTGCAGATCTTGTTTGTTATTCAGTCGTTTCAGTTGTGTCTAACTCGTTCATGTCAGACTCTTCGTGACTATATTTGGTGTTTTCTTGGCAGAGATACTGGGGTGGTTTGCCATTTCTTCCTCCAGCTCATTTTACAGATGAAGAAACTGAGGCAAACAGTGTTAAATGACTCGCCCAGAGTCACTCAGCTAGTAAGTGTCTGAGGCCAGATTTGAATTCAGGTGTTCCTGATTCCAACCCTGGCACTTGATCCACTGTGCCACCCAGCTGCCTTGCAAACCTTAAAGCACTATAGAAGTGCTATTACTATTTTTCATGTGCCATGTACTGCCTTGCATTATGCCTCAACTGTAATATAACTAAGTTATATAAAACACGTCACCCCAAAAATCTTAATGCTATTTTAAGCTTGAATAACTTCAGAAGTATAAATTCTACAAGCTAGGTAGCACAAAGGATAGAGTGCCAGAGTGGGAGTGAAGTCCTGAGTTCAAATTCTCCTTCAGACATACTAGCAGTATGACCCTTGTCTAGTCACTTAATCTCTGTCTACCTCAGTTTCCTCATTCAGAAAATCAGATAAAAATAGCATTTGGGAAGCAGATGAAATAATAACATGCACAAAGCACTTTGCAAACTTTTAAGTGCTAGCTATTATTGTTGCTGTTATATTTATCTATACATAAATGGATTTAGAACCAAACCCTTCATTTAGTAACGAGTAAACTGAGTCCCAGAGAAGTGAAGTGACTCCACCTCTTTCACACAGATAGTCAATAGTGGGTTTCATCTTATTTTCTTTTGTCTTATCTCGTGTGCTAGACTCCAGCTTCAGTGTTCTATCCAATTTAACACCTCGCTGCCTCAGTTATGTATACAGTATAATGCAAAGATCTCTGCACTTGGAGTCAGAAAACCTAGATTTGAATCCCATCTATATCTCTTACCATCTGGGTCATTTGCCCTTTCTGAGGTCAATAATTCCCACCAAGTGTACTTCACAGGGTCATTTTTCCTGCTGTTCAATCATTTTCAGTCATGTCTGACTCTTTGTTGTCCCATTTGAGGTTTTCTTGCAGAGATGCTGGAGTAGTTTGCCATTTCCTTCTCCAACTCATTTTTACAAATGAGGAAACTAGGACAAATAGGGTTAAGTGCTTATGAGTAGATTGAGCCAATATAATAAAAATGACAATTCTACCTAAATTAGTCGATTTTTCCAGTGCCATACCAATCAAACTATCAAAAAATTATTATATAGAGCTGGAAAAAATAATAACAAAATTCATCTGGAAGAACAAAAGCTCAAGGATATCAAGGGAATCAGTTTTTAAAATGTGAAAGAATGTAATCTAGTCATACCAGATCTCAAGCTGTATTACAAAGTGGTAATTATCAAAATAATCTAATACTGGACAAGAAATGAGTGTTGGATCAGTGGAATAGATTAGACACAAACTACATTATACTAAATGACCATAGTAATCTAGTATATGATAAACCCAAACAGCCAAGCTTTTGAAACAAAAACTGCTGGGAACACTGGAACGCAGCATGACAAAAATTATGCATCAACCAACATCTCACAGTATATCCCAAGATAAGGTCAAAATGGGTACATGATTTACACATAAAGGGTGATATAAGCAAATTAAAAGAGCATAAAACAGTTTAATTGTAAGATTTATGGATAAGGGGAGAAGTTAGGACCAAAGAAGAAATAGACAGTATTACAAAATGCAAAATAGATAATTCTGATTACATAAAATTAAAAAGTTTTTGGACAAACAAAACCAATGCAACCAAAATTATAAGGAAAGCAGAAAACTGGGTAGAGGGGAGGAATTTTGCAACAAGTGTCCTCTGATAAAGGCCTCATTCTTCAAATATATAGAGAACTGAATCATATTTATAAAAATACAAGTCATTCCCCAATTGATAAATAGTCAAATGATATGACAAAGAGATCAAAGGTATCTGTTGCCATGTGAAAAAATGCTCTGAATCACTATTGATCAGAGAAATGCAAATTAAAACAACTCTGAGGTACCACCTCACCCCTATCAGTGTATCTAATTTGACAAAAAGGGAAAATGTTAGAGTTTGGAAGGGATGTACTAACTCACTATCGGTGGAGTTGTGAACTGATCCAACCATTCTAGAGCGCAATTTGGAGCTATGCCCAAAGGGTTATAAAACTGTGCATACCTTGATCCGGCAACACTACTAGTAGGTCTATATCCCAAAGAGATCATAAAAAAAGGGAAAAGGATCCACATGTACAAAAATATTTAAAGCAGTTCTTCTTGTGGTGGCAAAGAAGTGAATGTTAAGAGCATGCCCATCAATTGAAGAATGACTGAACAAGTTGTGATATATGAATGTAATAGAATACTACTGTGCTATAAGAAATAACAAGCAGGATAATTTCAGGAAAACCTGGAAAGATGTACATGAACTGATGCATGGTGAAGTCAACAGAGCCAGGAGAACATTGTATACAGTAACAGCAATATTGTTTGATGGAAAACTGTAAATGACTTAGCTATTCTCAGCAGTACAAAAATCCAAGATACTCCCAAAGGACTCATGATAGATTATACTATCCACCTCCAGAAAAAGAACTGATACTTTTTGGATGCAGATTAAAGTATACTATTTTTCACTTTCTTTCATTTTTTTTCTTTTGAGTCTTCTTATACAAAATCACTAAAATGGAAATGTTTTACATAATTGCACGTGTATAACCTATATCTGATTGCTTACTGTTCCAGGGAGGGGAGAAAGGAGGGATAGAATTTCAAACTCAAAACTTTACATAAAAATGTTTTTAAAATTGGAAAAAGTAAATAGTAGAGATTTAAAATTTTTTAAAAATGAAAAGAGAATTTATTTTATTTCCTAAGGGCTTCACCTTCTAACAAACACAAGTGCATATATATTCCTCTAGGGATGTGGGGGTTAGATAGAGTCTAAAAATAAAAATGTTTTTTTGGCCTTGACTGGTTCCATATCAAGGGTTGTGGTAGCAAAGTGCATTTGGAGTCAGCCAAAGCTGTGGATGTTGAGCTGTGCCAGGGCCCAGGGTCCAGCGCCAAGACAGAAGAGCAAATTGTGTATCAGAATCCTCTTGTGTCCCCCTGGGGTTCATAGCCTACACAGCTTTGAGGGGATTGGAGAGGATTAAGGGGGCTGAACAGAGAAGAGAATAGGGTTGAGATCAGAAAGGAGAAGACAGGATTAGGGAGGGAAAGAGCTGCACTCACTGCCAAGAGGAGAGATGGGGATGGATCCTCCTAGCCTAACTGACTTCCACATGTTTTTGTTGTTTTTGTTGGGTTTGTTGTTTTTTTTTTCAAAAGAAACAAGTCAGGGGAAGAAAACATAGCTCAGATGGGCCCATAAAACACTGAGAAGGGTGGGGCTGTAACTTTAAAAGGTCCAAGTTTTAAAAGATGCTACATTGTTGTTAACATTCTGAGAAATTATCAAGCTTGGATGTTGGATAAACTTTCTTGAACAACATCACCGCACACACTCACACAAAACCCACCACATACACAGAAGCACACACACATATACACTCATTATATTTCAATCTCAGGAATCTTTCATTTTTCTCTTACTAGAACAAAATTTGCTTCTGTGCCTACACGTGCTTCTTACCCTCCCATGAACAGGGTAAGCTGGTATCATTTTCCCATGCAAGAAGGGGTCTAACCACAACCACTGCCCAACCCAGTGTCCCAGGAGAGATCCCAAGGCACCGAGCAAGTGATATCTCAAAAGGAGCAGTATCTTGGTTCTGGCAAGACGCCATGTTTTGGCTAAAATTGAAAGCTTCTTTGGGGAGCCTGATGATAAGGTGAAGACATCTCAAAAAACGTTGGGAAATTTTTTCAGAGTGATCTGGACACAATGGAGAAATTGTGAGTCCCAATCAGGCCTTAGGTCTCCTGCCTCTGCTCATCTGTACATTCTGTCTCTTATGCAACTCATAAGAGTGCTCAGCTTGGAGTCAGGAAGACCTGAGTTCAAATCCCCCCTCAGACATTTCACCTCTTAGCCTCAGTTTCCTCATCTCAGTCAGTCATATGCATATGTTAAGCATCGATCATGTGCCAGGCACTGTGCTATGTTCTAGAAATGCAAAGGAAGGTAAAAGACAATCCTTTCCCTTAAGGACCTCACAGTCTAATTGAGGGGATCAACATGGCAGTAACTATGTACAAACAAGCCATGTACCATCTAGATAAAAATGGAAATCATCAACAGAGGGGAAATGGATGAGAAAAGATGATCTTATAGATGATGAGATTTTAGCAGGGACTTAAAGGAAGCCACCAGGAGAGATGGGGATGGACAACACTCCAGGAATGGGAACAGCCAGTGACAATGTTCTCAGTCTCATTGGATGAATCGAGAAAGGGTATTAGACTGAAGAGTCTGTGGTGGGGATTAAGGTGTAAGAAGACCAGAAAGTCCTGGGAGGGGGAAAGGGGAGGGAGGCTGGTAATGAAGGATTTTGAACAAAATTGGGATAATAGTAGCACCTACTTCCCAGGATCTTTGTGAGGATCAAAATGGATAACATTGCTACAGAGATTTGCAATCCTAAAAGTTCACAAATGTTAGCCTGGAACAAACCCCTAATCCCTTTCTTCCTTCAAAGCCAAGTTCAAATGTCACCTTGTCTTCTACAAAGCTGACCCTGATCCTGCAAGTGAAAATGATCCCACTTCTCATATTGCCAGAGCACTTTGGCTGAGTCTCTGCTCTGCACACCAACACTCCACCCTCCTCATATTCAGCCTTAGATCACACTTATTGGTAAACATACTGTAGCCACTCCTAACCCCCATTGCTTTATGATCTCCTGGAAGGCAGGAACTGTGTTGTCTTGTGTATCTTTCTGCCTCCAATACCTAGAGCAGATTGTTCAACAAAGAAGGCTCTAAATACAATTTTATTGAATTGTTTAAAATCCGAAAGAGATGGGAACAGAATAGAACACAGAATATTAGAAATGGAAGACTATCTGGTCCAACTCCAAGATTTTGTGACTAGAAAAGCAAGGATGGAGAAGGAAAATGATTTAGGACTAGAGAATGTCAGAAAGGACCTGAGATGTGATTTACTCTAAGCAGAAATGGTGTTTGTGGCAGAGAGATGAAGTGACTTTGCCTAGGGTCAACTTGAACTCAAGGCTTCTAAATACTGCTCCACTGCCCTAGCTGACAAACAAGAGTTGGCCAGGCACAAGTAGATCAAAAAAGGACTGTGGCACAAATTCAGTATGAGCCTCTAATATGGTACTGTTACTGATTTTGTTTAAAAAAAAGAAGAAAGAAAGAAATCTAACACTTGTGTACTACACTAGATAAAGACTTGAAAGATTGAAGAATAAATATTTCTACTTACTGCCCCTGGGACTAATAAAGTACTTTTTTTTTTTTACAGTGTGGAATCTACTCTGGTCTTGTTTTCTGACAGATGTGGAGAAACTGGAAACAATCAAGGGAAAGGCAACAAACTAACAAGAAAGGGAAAATTCAGACCTAGGCTTGGAAGAGCTTAAAGTCTCATTAAATGGAAAGTTCAATTAGGGTCCAGATAGAGTGATGTTAGAAATTGACAGGCATGCCTCTCATCAGCTACTCAGGTATCCACGGACCCTAAAAAGGTTTTCTCAGTATGAGCAGCTGCTACATTAGACCTCATCCCTTTGGGGAATGTCAGAGACCTGTTATCACCATTAGAGTTACTCCAGGGAAGGAGAAGGAAGAATGTTTCTAGCATAGGGAAATCTATTAGACCTGGTGGGTAACTCTTTCCTCATTTGTATTTCCCAGGTAACAAAATTACCCAGGTCTACAAATCTACTTCCAAGCCATCTCTCAAAAAGGACCCAGAGTATGATACAGTAAAAACAACCCACAGTTTAAAAAACTAGAGTTCTGTCACTTAATACTCTTGGGACTTGAGGCATTCCAAATAACTTAAGTGAGCCTCAGTTTCCTCACCTGTAAAATGTATTCACTATACAAGATAGTCCCCCCTTCTGTCTTGATAATCCTATTGTCCAGAAAAGTGTGTTAGTTTCTCAATTTTCCCATCCTTGCTAACATTTGAATAATCATTATTAATAAGAATAATATCTAGCTATAGTACAGTTCATCATCTCAAAATTTTCAGCCGCTCTCTATTGGCTCCTGATCATGCAAAGCCCTCCACAACCTATTGCCATCCTACCTTATCTCATGACTTCTTTTCATATACTGTATGCCCTATCTAAACTGGATGAGGCCCTATGTATGGTGAAGAGAACATTAGTTCTGTCATGAGAGGACCTGAATTCCAATTCTGCTTTTGATGTTTACAGTCTGTGTGACCTCGGGCAAGTCACCCTTCCCTGGGCTTCATTTTCTTCATCTGCATTATTAAGATGCTGGGGAAAACATAGAAGGGATTTCTTTTTAGTTATTAGTTAACCTAGGTAAGCTTTAAGGACTTTAAGGACATCTAGTTCTGAATCTGTGATCCCATAATTTAGAACACCAAAACAATTAACTAATGGTTATAGATCCAGGGGTGGGGAATCTCTTTTTTCTTCCACTCTGTGGTAGGCGAAAGGGGAACACCCAGAAGTAAGACTTACTTTGTATTTGTGTGTGTGTGTGTGTGTGTGTGTGTGTGTGTCTATGTGTGTAAAATGGAACATAGAATGTCAGGGCTGGAAGAGGCTTTAGAACATAAAATACAGAATGTCCAGACTGGAAGGGGCCTTAGAACATAGATTGCAGAATATCAGAGCTGAATGAGGCTTTAGAAGATAGATCACAGAATGTCAGAACAGGAAGGGGCCTTAGAACACAGAACATAGAATGTCAGAGCTGGAGGAGGTCTTAGAACATAGAACACAGAATGTCAGGCCTGAAGGGGACCTTAGAACATAGAACACACAACCACAGGGCTGGAAGAGGCCTTAGAATATAGAATACAGAACATCAGAGCCGGGAGGGACCTTAGAATAAATATTGAATGTCAAAGCTGAGAGAACTCTTAAAGACCATCTAGTCCAATCACCTTCTTTCATAGTTGAGGAAACCTGTAGCTCAGAAAGACTTGCCTAAGTTCACACAGCTCATGAGGACTCATCCCCAGGCCTCCCGGCTTTATGATGTACAGGCCCCTAGTTTGCATTCAAAGGACCTGGTTTCCAGACCTGGTTCCTTATTATCTGAGTGACTTTGGGCAGGTTTCTTGAATTCCAAGTCTCAATACTCATAAAATGAAGGAGTTGGATGAAATTTCTCTGGGGTCCCTCGTCTCATGGGTCCTATGACCTTTGGTCCTATGACCCTCTGCTCTTTTCACTACACCATCATGGCTGTCTGAACACCTCTAAAGTTCAATCATTCTTGACTTTGCTCCTGTGCAAGTGGCAACAGAACAAAACAAAATGACTTGACTAAAGGCACTTTGGAAACCAAAAGGCTATATGACCTTGGGAAAATCACTTCCCTTCTCAGGACCTTATTTTCCTCCTATGTCAAATGTGGAGTTTGAGCCAGATTCTTTAGAGCAGATTCTCTCTGAGGTCCCATTCTACGTCCTAAAATAACAAGATCTTATCCCTATATTATCAGGAAGGAAACTGAGGCCCATAGAAATAAAAGAATTTGCCTCAAGTCACCCCTCACATCAGTTAGAGCTCAATCCTTCTGGCTCCCAGTTTCATACTAGTATGAAAGTATAAACCAGATTTCAAATGAACAGTCATAGAGAAGCCTAGCTCTTACACACATACTCCAGAAAAGTTATAAAAAGTGCTAGACCAAATAATGATCAAGAAATCCAAAAAGAAAGTGCAGGAAGTACCTTTATCCAGCTGACAACTATATAAAAGTACACTAAAGGCAGGCATAGGAAAAGAAGTCTCACCTTGCAGGAAAAGGGCTGGACCAGGAATCAGAAAGGTCAGAGTCGAAATCTGACCTCAAACACATATTAGATGTGTGACCCTAGGTAAATCATTTAATTTTTGCCTGCCTCAATTTCCTCACCTGTAAAATGTGGATAAGAATAATATCTACCACTCAGGATTATTGTGAAGATCAAATGAGATAATGTTTGTAAAGCATTTGGCACATAGTAGACACTTTTGTTTAGTTAACCATATTTATTTTATTTTGGATTGAGCAAACTATGTTGAATCAACAGATGACTTCTAAAAAATTTTCTAAACGAAAAGGAAAATAAATGATTGTAAAAGTTTTATAACAATTCCAAATGATACACAGAAGCAAAAATTCCTTAAATCAATGAATTCTGCATGTGAACAGTTGTAGTAATTATTGATCTTTAATAAAAATATAGAAATTGATGATGATACTAATATTTTGAGAGAATAATATAGCAATAAATAGATTTTTAAAAACTGTATGAACCACAAAGATATAGCTCTATAGAAACAAAACAATTAGAAGAAAAAAATTCAATACAAATATTCATTCAATGTGGATTAGAAACAGGAAAAACTTTCCCCTAATAAATTAGTTATGGAAATCCAAACTCACCTTTCAAGGCAACACTCACAAATGGAAAATATTCTTTATCTGTTTTACAGTAAATATATTACTCAAAATGTGTTTCCATTCTTCCCTCCTTCCTTCCTGTCCTCCTTCCTTCATTCCTCTAGAAAAGGCAATAGAAGTACAGATAAATAAGCCAGAAGTTTGCTAGCACAGACCAGAGTTGCTTCAAGGTCACCTGAAGTCTTTTATATTCTTTACCTAGGGCCATGAAGACCAGTAGGCTTGGTGAGAAAGTTGTTTGAAACCCACAACATTTTTGTGAATCTGACATTGACATTGGTCTAAGACCTGTCAGACCACTATGCCCCAGAGTTAGGTCTTGAGAAATGTATCAAATGCCCAGAGGGATTTAAAGACCACATTACTTTGTACTTGGATGAGATAAGAGGGCTGAAATATGCCAGTATTCAGAGCCCAGCTATACCTGGGAAAGTAAAAACCAGTAGCAGGAACCCAGGAGATTAAAGTGAAAAGGAAACAGGGCTCTAAACCTTCCTACATGATATGGGGGGGAGGGGGCGGCGGGGGCAATGTAACACAATGCCTCCAAATCAGAAACTGAGAGTGGATAGATGAGTAAATAGATGAAGACACCAAATGTAATAAAGAAATATTATGGCTTCAAAGTGGAAACCTGAAAGAGAATAACCACAATTTTAAGCAGAGTATCAGAAATGGAGAAAATGAATGCGCTATGAGGACTATTTGAATACCTGGAAGAGCTGAAGCAAGGAGTGTGTGCATGTGTCTGTGTGTGTCTATGTGTGTGTGTCTCTGTGTATGTGTGTGTGTGCGTGTAAAATAAGAGCCCTGAAGGAAAGAATTGGAAGGAAAATAAATAGCTTAGAAAAGTAGAGAAAAAACTTTACTTGCGTTGCCAACTCCTTGAAACCTGAAATTAACCAAACCTTAAGAGAGGAGAAATATTAGAACAAAACCAAAGGATCTTTTAAAATAGAAAAAAAATATAAGCTATCTACCCTCAAAAGCAATATAAGAACAGGTCAAGAAGAGATAATTTATGAATCATCAGACTCCCTGAAAGCCATTACAAAAAACAAAAACAAAAAAGCTTGGCTGCCATATTTCAAGATACATGAAACATGCCTGGTTCTATTGGGCAGTCAGGTGGTACAGTGCATAGAGCACCAGGCCTGAAGTCAAGAAGACCTGAGTTCAAATTTGGCTTCAGACACTTACTAATTTGTGACCCTGGGCAAGTCACTTAACTCTGTTTACCTCAATTTCCTCATCTGTAAAATGAGCTGGAGAAGGAAATGGCAAACTACTTCAACATCTTTGCCAAGAAAACCCCAAAAAGGGTCACAAAGAATCTGACACAATTAAACAATAACAACAGTTCTGTCAGACCCAGAGGGCAGTGTGAAAATAGAACTGCTCACCTCCTGGAAAAGAATCACAAGTACTATAAACTGCAAGAGAAAAAAGAATTCAAGTACCAAGGAACCATAGTCAGGATTACTTGAGACTTGGCAACTACCCTGGAAAACTGAGTACAATCATATTTGGGGGTGGAGAGGGAAAAGAACTGATCATAGCGAAAAAGTGACTAACAAAAATTCTTTATGAAAAGGACAAAGCTGAGTAGATACTGTGAAATGCAAAGAAGCATCAAAGAAAAACCTAGAAAGGTAGATGTGTCTGATCTGTTCTAAGGGGCTGTTGGCCCCTCCCTAAATGATGAAGTGTTTCCTTATAAAAGGAGAAGGGAGGAGTGTCCCTTTGAAACCTTAATGTTTTCAAGTAGTAGTAAGGGCAGCATAAAAATAGCAATAATAATAACTATATTAGTTATTCTATAATATGCAATATTATAGAATGTATAATAATAACTATTATTGGTTACATATAACTATATATAGTCATTCAAGGTTTTCAAAGCACTCTACATATATTATCTCATTTGATCTGTTCAGCACTGTGAGGCAGATCCCCATTTGACAGGCTAGGAAACTGAGGCTATTGAGAGAGATAATGTGTCTTGCCTCAGGGTCACACAACTAATAAACATCAAAGACAGGATCTGACCTCAGGTCTTTCTAATTACAAATCCACAGAAGAAGTTTAATAAGGTATGGGTTTGCTTTGTTTAAATGTCCTTGAGATGAAACTAAAAAAGAACAAAAAAAGGAATACACTAGGAAAGAAAAGGAGCAGAATTTATTATTTCTGGTAATCAGATTGTTCAAGAAGAGCATATGAACACAAAAGGAAGTTATGATGGGAATAGACATCATAGGAACTTCATTTTTTCCTGAACCAGACAAAGAAAGAGTAAATACACACACACACACACACACACACACACACACACACACACACATACACACACACACACACATACAGGGAAACAAGTGAGTATAGAGAAAGGAGTGGCTATGGAGAAGAGAGACCAAGGTATATGAAAAATGATAGAGTTGAAAGAAAATAACAATGAGTAAAAGAACCTTTAACTATAGAGAGCTGATTGTGAAAGGGAGACCAAAAAGAAATAAAGAAAAAAAATTTTAAATAAAACAGTAATTGGGACCTAGGTGAGAAAAAGGAGGGAGGCAGCAGTGGAATAGAAGCAGGGAGCTTCAATTATAGTTCACTAGCATTAATCATGATCCTTTGTCACCATCTTTTTCTTTGTAAAGAGTAGCCTTGAAAGCAAAAAGAGAAAATATCAAGATATGATGGAGAGAAACACACAATTAACAATAATTATGAGCATAAATAGAATAAACTCACCCATAAAACAGAGGAAAATGACAGAATGAATTAAATTTCAGAACAGCGATATGTTGTTTATAAGAAAGACACCTGAAACATAAAAATCCACAAAGAATTAAAATGAAAGACTGGAGAAGAATTTGTTATGCCTCACAAGACTTTTAAAAAGCAGAGGAAGTGATCATGATCTAAGACAAGGCAAGAGTAAATCTAGATATGGTTTTAAAAACAACAAGGAAACTACATTATGCTTAAAGGCACAATAGAAAATTCAATACTACAGGCCATACATGCATGTGCCCCTCCTGACTCTCCAGACCTTTCTATTTCTGAAGTAGCCTTTTTGTTCTTGAAGTGCCTCCATCCCTATACCCCCTTCTCTCATTAGTGAGTTTTTGCCTGAGACCACCATTTCAGGAAGTTCCCAGGCCTAGTTTCTCCCCCAGGTCTACTCCTGACTTTCCAGACTCTTCCATCCCATATGTAGACCCTTCCTCTCCCACATTCTAGCTCCTTTTTATGTGTTTTCCTCCATTAGAATGCAATCTCCTTCATGATAATGACCATCTTTTTGCTTGAGTTTGTATTCCCAACACTTAGCACAGTATTTGGCAAAAAGTAAGTGCTTAAAATCTACTCAACATAGATGCACCAAAGAACAATACATCTAAGTACTTAAATTTTCAAAACTGAATTGTGGAGAGCAATAGGCAGGAAAATGGTAATAGTTGAGAACTTCAGTATTCTCATTTCAGACCTAGACAAATCTGACAAAAAGATAAACAAGAAAAATTTGAGAACATGAATAGAATTTAAGAAAAATTAGATATGATATATCTCAGGATACTGATGAGTGATAAGAAAAGGAGTATGCACATTTCTTAGCTGTTCATGGCACCTTAGCAAAAACTGATTGTGTACTAGAGTATAAAGACTTCATAAACAAATGGAGAAAAGAAGAAATATAAAAAACATCTTTTACTGGCCCTAAAACAATGTAAATTATGATCAAGAAAATATGTTTGAAGAAACAATTCAAACTTAAATGGAGATAATAATTTAATCCTAAAGAATTGATGAATCCTAGAATCTATAGAAATGATACATGCTTTTTACCAAAAAAAAAAATTACAATGAAATAATATACTCAAATTTTGGGGATGCAGCTGAAGAAGTCCTTAGAGGAAATGTACATCTTTTTTAAAATTTAATTTGTTGTATTTTATTTTTCAATTACATGTAAGAACAAATTTTTTAACATTTTTTTTAAAATCTGAGTTCCAATTTTTGTCCCTCCTTCCCTTCCCTCCTCCTAGAAAAGAAAGTAATTTGATATAGATCATACATGTGCAGTCATAAAAATATTTACATATTAGCTAAGGAAGTTTTTTGATAGGTTTTTTTTGGTTACACTTAAATATAAAATGAAAAAAGAAAAAAATTACCATGTACACAATAAACCATAAGACAGGATTCATTATAAAATAGTAAATTTCCATTTCAAGAAAACCTATATAATAAATACTACACATTGTTTTCAAAGCTGCCCAACTTTTCTTTCCTTCCTTGTTAGTTTTCTTTTCTTCTCTGCTGTACACTTTTCATTTTATTTTTCCTCTCCACCCCCCACACAATTAAGTGTGGATATATACATACATACATGCACACACAAATACATATACATAGATATCTATAAACATAGATGTATATACACATATATACTCATACACATATATATAAAACCATACTATGCTTATTTCCTCTTATCATCTGTTTCTCTGAGGGTAGATAGCATCTTCTTTAATAAGTCCAAGTCTTTCCATGCTTTTCCAAAGTAACTAGCTCATTATTTCCCAAACTACCACAATATCCTTTTTTAGATTCAAAGAGCATCTTCCTTCTTAGGATTTTTAGAGTTAGTTTTAGTATTTATAATAGGTCAAAATGACTTGGTTGTTCAAAGTTGCGCTTAAAACAATACTGGTGTTACCATATACAATATTCTCTTCATTCTGCTTTATCATATCGAAATTACAATATTATTGCTGGGATTTTTTAAGCATAAAAATAAACAGACACTTCCTTAATACAGTAAATTTGGTCTATCTAAAATGAAGGGTTAGCATGATGTGTAGTGAAAATATTCCAGATGCATTCCCACTACAATCAAGAGGAAAACAAGGACATCTATCCATTATCACCAACATTATTGACATAGTGCTAGAAATAGTATCTATAGCAATAGTAAAGGAAAAAGAAACTGAGGGAATAAGTATAGGCTAAGAAGAAACAAAATTTTCACTTTTTGAAGATAATATTATGGGATCTACTTAGAGAACCCTAGAGATTTAACTAACAATTAATTGAAACAACAACTTCAGCAAAGTAGCGAGATATAAAGTAAACCTCCATAAATCATCGGATTTTTTTCTATATTACCAAAATGACCCAACTGTAAGGAATAGAAAAATTCCATCCAAAATTATTACAGGATGTATAGAATAGTTAAGGGCCCATTTGCCAAAATATGACCAAAACAACTACAAAATGAGCTTTATAGAAATAAAGCTATAAATAATTGGAGAGATTGCTCATGGTTGAGGTATGCCCAATGCCAAATGTTGAAAACGTACCTGGATCCAGGCCTTTGTCTTCAGCAAAGGCCCTTTTCAGGGAACCTTGCTTCTGCCCGATTTAAACCACCCACTCTGGCCCCTTCGGTCCAGTACTCTGGAAGTCTTTCTTAAATTTGTCCCCCCTTGAACTCCTGTCCGAACTCCCCCAGGCTATACTTTCACCTATTCCTGCCTATTATGTGGCCTTGCTTAATATAGCATTGCCACCAGTTATGAAAGTAGACCTCAAGGGAAGAAGGCCTTGAGTAGTCTAGTAATCCGGCCTCTCTCCAGTCATTAATACTGTTCCTGGACATATTCCTCAATACTCCAGATTAGTACAAACCCTGTTACCAATCCCAATTGCCTATTCCTTCACTACTAGCCTTCTCAATCCTAGCATGGTAAATGTTCCATCCCACACCTTCCTCTGTGCTCTCTGGAATGCCTTTTCCATAATTAACAAATTTGTTTTCATCTTGAACTTTTCCTTTCTCATTTTTTCCATTTTCTGTCACTCACTTTTTGATCTGACTTCCTCCTAATGACACTGAATTCCTAGGCACCCTTTCCAATACTGATAGTATTTTTACTCATACGCTTCAACTCAATGGTCATAATGCAGAAGTCAGAAGACTACTTGATTAGTTAGTTAACAAGCATTCTTTTTAAGCAGATGCCAGGCATGGTGCTAAGTACACAGGATACAAAGAAAGGAATAAATGTAGGCTCTGATCCCAAAGTGTCCATAGTCTAATGGGGAAGAAAATATGAAAACAACTTTGTACCTATAAAATCAAGGGCAGCTAGGTGGCGCAGTGGATAGATGACCTGAAGTCAGGAAGACTCATCTCCATGAGTTCAAATCTGGTCTCAGACACTTACTTGTTGTGTGACCCTGGGCAATTCACCTGACCCTGTTTGCCTCAGCATCTTTTACAAAATGAGCTAAATCACCAATTGATAAGTGATCAAAGGATATGAACAGACAGTTTTCAGATGGAGAAATTAAAGCTACCTCTAGTCATATGATAAAATGCTCTAAGTCACTATTGATCAGAGAAATGCAAATTAAAACAACTCTGAGATACCACCTCACACCTATCATATTGGCTAATACAACAGAAAAAGAAAATGACAAGTGTCATTCTCCAACAAGTGTTGGAGAAGATGTGGGAAAATTGGGACACTAATGCATTGTTGGTGGAGTTGTGAACTGATTCAACTATTCTGGAAAGCAATTTGGGACTATGCCCAAAGGGCTATAAAACTGTGCATATCCTTTGATCCAGCAATACCACTACTAGGTCTATATCTCAAAGAAATCATTAAAAAAAGGAAAGCGATCTACACGTACAAAATTACTTAAAGTAACTTTTTGTGGTGGCAAAGAATTGGAAATTAAAGAAGTCCCATCAATTGGGGAGTGATGAAATAAGTTATGGTATGTGAATGTAATGGAATACTATTGTGCTATAAGAAATAATGAGCTGGCAAATTTCAGAAAAACCTGGAAAGACTTACAAGAATTGATGCTAAATGAAGCTAGCAGAACCAGGAGAACATCATTGTACACAGTAACAGCAGCACTATACGATGATCAACTGTGATAGACTTAGCTCTTCTCAGCAATACAATGATCTAAGATGGTTCCAAAAGACTCATGACAGAAAATGCTATCGACATTCAGAGAAAGAACTATGGAGTCTGAATGTAGATTGAAGCATATTATTTTTACTTTTTTTTTGTTGTTTTTTGTTTTTTGTGGCTTTTCCCTTCTGTTCTGCTTCTTCTTTCACAATATGACTAATGTGGAAATATGTTTTTTTAATGAGTTGGAGAAGGAAATGACAAGCCACTCCAGTATCTTCGCCAAGAAAATCCCAAATGGGGTCACAAAAAGTCAAACATGACTAAAAATGACTGAAAAACACAACAAACCTATAAGATCAATAGTATAAATAGGAGACAATCTCAGAGGGAGGACACTAGCAGTAGGGAGACCCAGGAAAGGCTTCTTTTAGATGCTGACATAAGAGATGAGTCTTGAGGGAAGCCAAGGGAGTGAGGAGGAATACATGAAGATATAGCGTCTCTCCCATCTTTCCAGCTGTCACCCTGATCATGCTCCTCACTTCATGTTTGGACTATTGAAATAGTTTCTACTTGGTTTCCCTGCCCCAAGTGTCTTTTCACTCCAGTCTGTCTTCCATTCAGCTGCCAAAATGGTTTTTTTGAAGTTCAGGTCTGACCATGCCACACACACACACACACACACACACACACACACACCATACTCAATAAGCTCTTTTGGCTCTCTATTACCTCTAGGGTACCCTTCCACTGGGGAATTGGTGAACAAATTATAGTATGTGAATATAATGAAATATTATTAAACTCAGAAATGATGAAAGGATAAAAAGAAACCTTGAAAGTCTCATGTGACTTGATGCAGGATGAAGTCAGCAGAATTAAGAGCACAATTTATATAAGAGGAAAAACATCTTTGAAAGACTTAAGAACTGACTGATGTAAGGACCAACTATGTCTCCAGAAAACCAAGGATGAGGGTCCAGGGGTGCAGAATGAGACATACATTTTCAGACATTGTCAATATGTGGATTTTTTTATTTGATTTTACTATTTGTTACAAGGAAGAACATTTGAATGAGGAAAAGCTGAGTTGGAGGGGTTGGGATGGGAAAGGATTAGCCATTGTGGATGCAGAAAAAAAGAGGCAGCCAAGAAAACATGTAAAAATGCAAAGAAGAAAAGCAGAATAATGTTCTAAAGAACACAAAAACAAGTAGCACATCTTAGGAATTAATTTTAAATTTATAATTTTTTTAAAAAATATATAATATTCATAATTTTTTTAAAAAATTTGTAATATTCACACTTTCACATACAATCCTCTTTTTCTGTTCTTCTTTGTACAGGAAGATGTTCATGTTTGTTGGTGTTTGTCAAGTTCAGAAAAAAACAAAAATCATCTTTAACATATAAACCATTACACAAAAATGAAGGCTATATATACATTTCTACATTCTTTACCAATCAGGCATGTTTGATGTAATTTATTTGACAAACCGGCTGGAATGTTCCTTTCTCTGGGGGCGTGTGCTCCTCCCTGCTTCTGCCAAAGGACTTCACATGTAATGCATTCTGACACCTGGCTAAGTCTCAGCGAAATCTCCTTCCCCACGGCAGGCAACTGTAACCCTGGAATCCCGGATTCCAGCACAGAGCCACCCACTGAGCCTGAAGAAGTCCTCCTCCCCGCCCCCCAACCCCCTGCCCTCCAGACCTTGGCTCTTCTAAACAAAAGAGAAAATTAAGTTACTTTTTACAAACCCACAAAAAGCAGACACAAAGCAAGACCTTTGTCAATGTCGGCTAGGCCAGGGCAGTAAAAAATATCAGTGGAGGTGGATAGAGATGGCAAGGAAAATCGGTCACCATTCAGAAGAGTTGGGGCAATTGTCGGATAAAGCACAGAACCAGTCTAGGACTCTAGACACCTGATTTTGTCACTAACTCACTATATAACCAAGTCACTTTACCACCCTGGATCTCAAGTTTCTTCCTCTATAAAATGAGAACTTGGACCACATCTTGTCTGAGGCCCCTTCCAGATCTGAATGACCATTAGTCTAAATTCTCCTCACAGAATTTAAGAGTTGAAAGAACCTCAGAGCTCATCTAGCTCAATGCCTCATTTTACAGGGAAGGAAACTGAGTCCCAGGAAGGGAAAATAACTTGCTTACAGTCATAAATCGTTGCTGCAGCATCCTCACCAAGTTATCATCCAGTCTCTGTCTGAGGTTTGACCCTGAGGAAGAAGCTACCCCTTCCAATGTAGTGCCCATAGCCAGTTGTTTGTCTGACTCTGAGGACAGCATCCCAGAATATCAGTGTTGGAAGGGGACCAAGTCCAATTCATACATGGTCAAGAATGTCCTATACTGTGTCCCCAACAGGCGATCATCCACATTAGGTCTGCGTAATGATTTTAGTGACGGGAAATCCTGAGGTCATCCTTCCCTCTTCTGGAGAGCTCTTGGCATTAGAGAAGATTTCCTTACAATGAGCTGAAAACTTCTGTGCAATTTCCATTCATTCCTGCAAATAAATGAGATCACAGGATCATAGATTTAGGAGCCAACTTCTCCAACAGTTTCATTTTACAGATGAGGAAACTGAGATCCAGAGAGATGATATGGCTTGTAACCTGGTATTAAATGGCAGGGCTAGGATTTGAACCCAGGCCCCCTGACTTCAAAGCTCTTTTTTCATGACACCACACTTTTTTTTGTCTTCAGGGGCCGTGAAGAACATGTGATGCATGGGGACAGCAGTCTCTCAAATATTTGGAAACAGATAGTCTCACCCCCACCCACCCAAGTCTTTTCTCCAGGGTAAACATCTTTAGTTCTTTCACACAGTCTTGATATTACACAATCTCTACTCCTATTATTATCCTGGTCACTGTCTTCTGAATGTACTCCTCCTTACCCATCTTCTTCTTCAAATGCAGTGTCCAGAACTAGACATGAAATTCTCCAGATGTGGTCTGACCAAGGCAGAAGATGACAGAAGGATTATCTGTCTTCTGAACACTAACTCTTATAAGCCTGCTCTGACATCCTGGCTCAAGACTCTGTCATTATCTCCTTTGGCTCTGGACAGGATATGATTCATGGGGGTCCCTTTCTCTGTACTTCCATCTTGCCATTGAATGCAATAAGCAAACAGAGGATTGGCTATGAAAACCCCATTTGTTCTCGTTCCCAGAGTTATCTGTTACTGGCATCCTCTCACCCCCAAGTCAGGGCTTCTTGAAAATCCACAATTCGGTGCCTAGCAGTGGGTTCAGAATAACCCAGTATTTCCATAGCTTAGGCAGGAGCCTGAAAATGGAAATAAGAGAACTCAAATTCAACCCTTCTCCCCCCTCCTCCTCCCCAATCCTAAACAAACCCCCAAGTGGCAGCCTTCCCTGGCCTCAGAAAAGTCAAGAACTATACAGACCATGAGAAATTCGGAAGCTCCTACCTACTGCATGCAGTTCAGAACAGGACTGAACCTCCCCCTACACACACACCCCTCTCAGTGAGGACTCTCTAGGGCTGAGGGATATTCATTCTCCAAAAGAAAAAAGAAACCAATTCCTATTAACCTAAAAAAACTCATGTTTCTCTAGTCTTTAAAGTTTTACAAAGTGTTTTCCGCTTTCTTTGTAAAGGATGGAGGGTAAGGATCATAGATGCTGGAAGCTAGATGGGATTTTAGAGATCATTTTGTCTAAACTCCTCACCTTATACGGGAGAAAAGTGAAGTGAAAAGATAGGGAGGGAAGGGACTAAGCATTTATATAGTGCCTATTGTATATCAAGTACTTTTTATAAATATTATCTCATTTGTTCCTCACAACAAGCCCAGGAGATCAGTGCTATTATTATCCCCTTTTTACAGTTGAGGAAACTGAGGTAAATGAGGTTAAGTGACTTGCTCAGGGTCACACAGCTAAGTGTCTGAGATCAGATTTGAACTTAGGGCTTCCTGATCCTAGAACTCTGTCCACTATGCCACCAGCTGTTTCCAACAGAGGCACAGCCAGAAAGAAAACACAGGTCTTCAATCTCTAATACTAGCACTTTTCTCACCAGATTATATTGCCTCCTCATCTCCTAAGTGAGGCAGACAGAAAGACAAAAGCCTGTCCACAAGGAACTGACCCTCTAGGAGAAATGACAAGTACATAAGTGATTTCAAGACAGAACAAGGTAAGAGCTGAGTCAGAATGAGGAGGGGGGTAAACAGTGCAGAAAAGGGTCAGCAATGGGGCTTCAGCCCCAAAGCAGTGGGATTTCACCGAGGAAGTGGCCTGTAAACTGGGCTCTGGAGGAAGGGTAGGACTTCAATTGGCACAGAATTTGAGAAAAGGCAATTCCAGACAAAAGGGAGTTGCTTTTCAAAAAGTCTGGAGGATGAAAAGTGTTGAGTGTATTCAGAGAACAGTGAATCACCCAAGATGGCGGGAAGTAAATTACTGAACTAGCAGTGTCAGAAGACCAAAAAGGTTGACTGGGGTCAGATTGTGAAAGGTCTTGAATTCCAGGGTAAAAGGTTTGGGCTTTATCCTGGGCAGGTATTTAAGTAGGGGAATGACCACAATCAGAGCTGACTCTGGTCATGTATGAAGGTGACTTTGGTGATGTTTATAACCATGTATAGATTGGGGAGTCAGATAGAGATAGAGAGCGAGAGACAGAGACAGACAGAGAGATGGACACACAGAAAAGCAGGCTGGAGGTGAGGAGTCCCTCTAGGAGAATATGCAATTAAATAGACAAATTCAATCCAGCAACCATTCAGTAAGTCTTATAAATGCAAAGCCCTGGGCTAGGTACTAGGAATTCAAAGACAGAGATGAAATAGACTTTGTTCTGAAAATGTTCATTTACTGTCTAATAGGGGAGGGAGACAAGTAGGACAATTGCACAGACAAATATGAAAACAAGAGAGACTGAGATATAAGTAAAAAGGGGGAGTCCAAGGAAAATGCCATAGATTTTTTCTAATAATTTGTTGTTGAGTCATGTCTAACTCTTCATGACTCCGTATGGGGTTTTCTTGGCAAAGACACTGGAATGCTTTGTCATTGTCTTCTCCAGTGTTTTAAGGAAAGCAGGTTAAGTGGCTTGCCCAATGTCACACAGTTAGTAAGTGTCTGAGGCTAGATTTGAATTCAAGTCTTTCTGACTCCAGCGCTCTATCCACTGACCCACCTCGCTGCCTTTCTAATAATTTAGGGCAATCCAACCCTAAATAATTATAGTGCCAATTTTGGTGCCAGAGAATAGAGAATGAAGTGTACCTCCCTTTTAAAAATATAGATTTGAGGGACTATGAATATAGAATATTATTTATATCACCAGATAGAATCACTGTATTTGTTGGTTTCACTAATTTTTTTCTTCGCAGGAAGGAAATAGAGGTGGGGTGGGAGTAATTTCTGGAAACAACTACAATATTTTTAAAAGGCATCAATAAAACTTTTTTTATTAATCTAAAAAGAGCTAGAAAAGACCTTAGAGTTCATCTAATTCCAACCCCCTCATGTGACAAATGAGGAAACTGAGGTCCAAATAGAAATGACTTACCCAGTTAAGTGACAAAACCATGATTTAAACATGGTCTGGGGACCTCAAATCCAACACTACCCTTTCCAATACCCCATGCTGCCTTCTTAGGGCCTGAATTAGGATGTCTACCAAGCAAAGGAACTGATGCAAGAGATACAGTAAATGGATCTGAGAGGAAACTCTCTCATTCACAGGATCATAAGATTCAGAGCTGGAAAGGACTGCTAGCTCTCATCTACTACAAATTGAACAGATAAAGAAACTGAAACAGAAAACTAGATCAATAAAAGACCTTTGATATAATCTACTCTAACCCTCCTCATTTGACAAATGGGGAAACTGAGACTCAGAGAGAGTAAGAAACTTGTCCAAGGTCACATAGGTAGAAAGTAGCAGAGACAACATCTGAACCCAGTTACTCCGATTCCAAATCCAGTGTTCTTCCCACTACATAGACTAACTTCAATCAGCATTTGAACTTGTTACCTCCTCCTTCAAATTCTTTTTTAAGAAAACCCCAGACTCATTGCTACAACCCTCAGCTGTTCAGGACAATGGGATTTAAATGTCTCTTTCTTTAACAAAGTTCCTAATGGAAACAGAAGATGAGAAACCACAGAGAATAGAACAAGAAGTTCAGTGAGAGGTAAAATTTTTATGGTAGAGCCAAAGAGCTTGGGAAACCCAATCATTTCACAACCCAGCAAGGTTGGGAGAGAAGAAGGACAGACAGCAAAAATCTGAGAAAATGAGTGTCCCAGAAACTCAAGTTGTTTAATAATACTCGATTTTCCGCAGATTGCAGAATAGCGGTTTTGAATCCTACAAGGTATTTGGCTCTGGTTTGCTCATTGGCCCCCAGATCCTCTAAAAGAACTCGGGGAAAGGTGCTGAAAGAATCCATTTGGCGACCAAAGGCAACGGAGATCAATCTGAAGCTGAGGAGTGTTTCCCAATATTTGGCAGCAGGTTGGAATAAGAGGCCAGAGACTTGGGCAATGGAGGAGATGCGAGGACGAGGAGAGAGAAGGACTGACGAATGGTTTTCATGCCTCTGTATGCAAAGCATGAAGTGCTCCAAGCTCTAAAAAGAAATGTTAATTTCTTGGCAAACTATCCAATGGGCTAGGGTTTTAGTTTTTCTTCCCCCTTCAACTTCTGAGTATGCTTGGATACAGGATAATTTCCCTCTTGAATTTTCTTTAGTTGTTCTCCCCATGAAAATCGGGGATTGGTGTAGACACCCTGTATTTTGACCTTTTTTCATAGGACTGTGGGGTCACCAATTGGCTTAGTACTTTGTACTTGGAGTCATCCACCCGCCCGGCTAAGGCCTGTGCCGAAAGGATGTCTCACAGGTCCCCCCCAAACCTCTAGGGCTAGGACGTGGTGAGTCACTCAGGAAACAGGATGTATCATGTCCTTTGGACAGCGCTGGAGATACAGCTGCGGGTGGGGGAATTTTAAGATTTGGGATTCCTAGGGCAAATATGAATTGAGTACTAATGACTCAGTCTGGCTCCTTGAGAACATATTTTACGAGCAACAGTCTCAGCCCCCTCAGTTCTCCTGTCCATTTCTTCACCTTCTACCCCGCCATAATGACTCATTTATACCAGTGAGAATCACCTGAGTTGAAATGTCATCTCTCTCTTTCTCTCTCTGTCTCTCTCTCCCTCTCCCTCTCCCCTGCATTGACTCAGAGAGGAGAGTCAGCATAAAAAGAGCACTGGGTTAGGAGTCAGAAGACCTGAGTTCAAACCCTACCTGTCTTATTACCTGGGACTCTAGGTAAGTCACTTTACTGCTTCAGTTTCTTCATCTATAAAATTAGGGGATTTTACTCAATGGCCTCTAGGGCCATCTATGATCTAAGTCCCAGGTTCAAATGCTACCTCTGACGTTTAAATGAATGTGACCTTAGACCCTCCTTGGACCTCAGTTTCCTTACCTGACAAGTGAGGGGGCTGGACTAGGTGGGCTCTGAGATCTTTAACCCCTTAGAGAGAACTGCATAATCTCAGAGCTGGAGGAAACTTTAAAACAGAACATGGAATATTAGAGATGGAAAACATCTTCTAACAGGAAGCAACAACTGTCGGAACTGGAAGAGGCCTGAGACTCATAGAATGTCCTAGCAGGAGCTGACCTTAGCATCATCTAATCCAATCACCTCATTTTACTGAATCTCTTCTCTTTACCTTCTGGATCTGCCCAGTGGAGATAATATTCTCTCCATGTTCACTGCCACATCAGAGAATCCCTTATTTCCTTCAAAGTAAACTCAAACATTACTACCTTTTGCATGAAGTCTTTTTTGATGCCTCTTTCTTGTACAGAGCATCAAAATTAAACAGTGAGTGTGAAAGTATCTTGGGGAAAAAAAGAATGTTATCATAATACAAGGAATATTTTTTAAAATGTAATGGCTAGCAAAATAAAGCACATTATTCAAAGGAATAAATGATTTTCCCTGCATCCTAAGTTCTACTGTTTTGATGAGGATGGTGATTATGACGTCCATGGGGACAAAGGCAGTCCAAGTCTGAACACTCTGACAACTTCCACTGGTCTCCCATGCCATATTTGGATCTACAGAGTGACCACACAGTTGGTTTCCTGCCCCCCTTCCTTCAGCACCCCCCCTCCTCGGAAACCCTTAGCAGTAGTAAAATAAGTCAAATCAACATTCTTCACCACTCACCACAACTCGTGCTGGCCCAGTGAGAAGGAGGCAGGGGAATGCTATTTTTAAAGCTCAGCAATGCTAGAGAACCGCTTTATTGGTCTGATTGGGAATATTGGCAACTGGGCAGAAAAATCTCTCAATTTTTATTTAAATGAAACATATTTTCTTTTAATGAAATTAAGAAACATGAAGTTCAGTTATTCTATTGGGCCTGATCAATTAAGAGAGTCTAATTCCCCTGGACATTCTGTTCTCTATTGTCTTAACCCCAAATATCTAAAATATTTTACTATTATCATTATTATTACCATATATGGAATATTTACTTCTTCAGAATAATTGCATTCAGAGAGGGCTTTAAAATCGGTATAGTAATTTACTATGTAAATAAGTGTCATACAAAGTATTTTCTCATTTGATCCTCACAACAATCCAGTGAAATAGATTCTATTAATATCTCCACTTAATAAATGAGGACCCTAAGTCAGATAGAGATGGCAAATGACTTGCCCAGAGTCACACAGTTTGTAAGTTTCTGAAGCCAGATTTAAACTCAGGTCTATCGTGACTGCAGGCCCATTGCTCTACCCACTCCACTGTCCAGCTGCCTAAGATCCTGGAATTTGTCCATGAAGGTCCTTCCTCCCTCAATACACATTCTAGGGAAAAGAATAATTCTTGAAAAGTGCTAGATTTATAGTTTGGAGTTAAGAGACAGGATTTCAAATTCCAGCATTCACACTTACATATTGGGAGTGTCTACTTGGCCTCAGAAAACAGAACTAGGAGCAATGGGTAAACGTTGCAAATTTTGGCTTCGTACATGGAAAAAGCTCTCTGACAATTAGAGCTACTGAAAAGGAGACTGAACTGTCCCAGAAGGTAGTGAGTTCAATTCCAGAAATGAAACATGCTACATGCTTCTAAATGTTGTTGTCATTGCAGTTCCATAATCTGCAAATGAACTGGCTTACATGAGGGAGGGCTGTGCAAGGTAACCAGCCTCACTTCCTCCTACAAAGCCATTTGGGTCCAGTGGCAAGATATAGATCAGGATGACTGGAGGTGGTCCTAAATGCTTCTAGATAAAGCAGTGATGGACTTAGAATGCAGATTGAGATTTATTTTTATTTAATTTTGTTTTGTTTTGTGAACATCACCAATGAGGGGATTTGTTTTGTTTGACTAGACATATTTGTAGTGGATTTTGTTTTTTTTGTTTTCTCGTGGTATGGTGGGAAGGAGGTGGGAGGGAGAGAATTTGGACCTAAAAATATAATAAATGAATTTTAAAAAAGAAAAAGAAATGTAGTGGGTTCCCATTTGCTCGAGATTTTATTGAAAAAGCTGACTGACCATTTATCAAGCCTGGTGTAGTATAAAAAGGAGGCCTGTTCAGAGTAGGTAATCATGGCCAATTGATAAACTGAGATTATGGATCTTGCATCTGTGTTGCATTGATTATAGTAGAAAAGGTGCTAGTTTTGAAGGGCTTGGGTTGGAGTCACAGCTCTTCTATTGTCTGACTTTCTACATCAGTAAAAAATGTAGACAGGACTACAAGATCATAGAATTTCAGAGTTTGAAGGGAACTCAAAGGGCACCTAATGCAACCTGTACCTAAGTACTCAATTCAAAATTTCTTTACAGTGATTTTGAATTGTGTTAGGAAGAAGGGAATAAGTATTTCTATGATACCTACTATGTGCCAGCCATTGTGCTAACTTCTTTACAAATAGTATCTCATTTGATTGTTACAACCCTGCAAGGGAGGTGCTATTATTATCCTGACATAGTAGCACCACCTCCATCCAACCCTCATCACCTAAGCTCATTCCCCTAGCTCTCAATGAAATTGGCAGTCTAGGTACCGAGAGAGTGGTTGAAACAAATCCCTCAGTATCTTATAGGTAACTCTGAGAATCACTAGAGTTTCTAGTACTGTTGGTTATGAGCCCCCACCGGTGTGATTCCCATTGCAAACAGACAGTGTGCATCAGTTAGCTGATTAAAATAGTAAGTAGCATTTACTCTGTTTCAGGCACTGTGATAAGCACTTTACAAATAGTATTTCATTTTGATCCTCACACCTAGGAGGTAGTTGCTTTCATTATTTATAGTTCACAAAACTAAGGCAAACAGAGATTAAGTGACTTACCCAAAATCATACATTTATGATACATACATACTACATACATGCATGCATATTATTAAGTGCCCAAGGCTGGAATTAAACTCTGGCTTCCCTGACTCCAAGCCTACCATTCTATACATGATGCCATCTAGTACGTCTATAGCAAAGGGTATTTATTAAGCTGGTATAGTAAAGATAGTTGTTATAGAAATATCCATCCAAATGAGGAGTATACTCTCTCCTTAACACACACAAGTTCCTGGGGTGAGTGGGCTCAATATTAGTCACATGTACATGTGACCAAAGGGTAAACTCAAAGTTTCTGATTTCTTGAAATCTTTTTCTCCTTTTGTTTCCCTTGGTTGCAGTTCTCTGCTAGATTCTGAGGATCAGTGCCCCTGTAGCATCCTGAACCTCCTTTCCTTCATACATCTAGTTTTTCTTCAGACTCTCTTAGCTCCCAAGAAGATGTTGCAATAAGTCACTGCTGCTCTGGGGATATAGCTACTGACTCAGGTGGATACTGCTACCAGGGTCAATGAGAACTCCAAATCTTCCCACCTTTCAAGGTGAACAAGGTCTTAGTATGAAAAACTAAATACTTTTCAAAAACATAAATAAGGCATAGTGAATAGAGAACTGATCTCAGAGTCAGAAAGACCTGGGCTCAAACTTTACACATACTGGCTGCATAACCCTGAGCAAGTCACTTAATTTTTTTTTTTTAGTTTCAAGTCCTCATATACAAAATGAGGGGATTGCACTAGATGGTCTCTATGATCCCTTTCAGCTCTAAGTCCATGATGCTATAATCCTATGTATATAGCATTATTGTGATCTAAAATCTAGTTACCTGTCAAAAAATGAAATGAGATGTCTTGTTTTTAATGAAACCATGTGGGCCTACATTTAACACTATAGTCTAGAATTTTGGTAGAAATAGGTGTCTCCTACCAGGTATTCGCAAATTAATCTGATAAATAGTTCCCTAATCAACTTGATGAAATTGCAAAGTGTAGATTTTTGTTGGTAGGGCATCTCTCGTGAAGATAGACGTTTCCTGGTGCTCAATGAATAAACACAGAGATCCCTCTGATTGATTCCCAGAGTCTGGGGTTGCCTCCAAGTTGTTTAGTGATTGAAAGTAAGGAGAGACAGACTCTTCTCAGGAGTCATTCTTTTCCTATGGATTATAAAAGTAATCTATGAAACAGATGCCTTGTGTCTATTTTTTCTTTTTCTAGACTAGATCAAATAGGAAAATATAGAGGGGACTTTTCCCTCTCTAAAACCTGAGCGGAAAATGGTGGCTTGCAGAAGAAGCACATGACAAGCCTCAGAGGGAAGTATCTAGACCTACAGTTCCTTGCTACCTTCTTCTTATCAGTTTTATTTTCTAAGCATTTATTGATGGAATATTTCATTCCTGGAAATGGGCTTTCCCAGTCTTGTGGATTACTTCGTGGGTAATGTTATAGAGTTATAAAGGTCCAAAGTTATAGAGGTTCAAAACTTAAGGGATGGATCTCTTAGTGGAAGAAAAAGTCTCCTCCAACAATGTGTTCTTTAGAGAATGAAGAAGCCTGATAACATGGCCCCTGAAGATGGAGGGTTGGAGCCACAACACGGAGATCCAGTAGATCTGACCTTGCCAACTCTCCATGATATTGCCATGAGTTACGGTGCAGGTGGAAGGTGGATGGGGGGTGTTTGTTAGGCAGTCCCCAAAGGGTCTTTGTCTTCTGATGGAGGTGGAATGTAATGACTATTTAAATGCTTTTCATTTCTGTTTTAGTCATGGGCTCCTTCACAGCTTGTACATTTTCTATGGTGGATGAAATTAAGGCTGTCTCACACCCATTGCCCATGTTGTACACTGATTGACTCAGAGTTGGACACCCTGCTACCTATATTTAGAGAAATGTGGACATGAGTATAAGCTTTATTTTGAAGATTTACTTGAAATTACACTGAGAGGTTGACAGGGGTTGGGAGAAAGAGGAAAGAGAAGCCATGAACCAAAAAGCTGTAACTAGGACTGGCCGGTGAGTCCAGTCCTTATGAGCATTTACAAAGTGCTCGGTTGATGAAATCTTCGTATGGACTTTGGAACATTAGCAGACATTTAGCAACTGGTTCTGATACACCAACCTTATAGTAAAGAAGAGCCTTTTTGATTGGTTATGTAGTCGGGACTGTATCAAAAACTGCACTAGAACAAACTTAAATTCTGTATTTCCTAGAATTTCTGGGTCTAGATTGATTCTACGTCTGAAGGAACTTCTGAGCCTTAAAGACATGATGGAATGAAAATTACCAGATAAATATTAATTATTGTTGTTGTTATGATATACTCTCCATTTGATTATTGATTCTATGCTGACTGTTACTATTCAGTAGGAAAAAAAATTAAAGGCACTTATCAGCCAGGGTCACTCTCAGCATAGGCTCTTTGTGGACTTTACTTTTGCCATTGGTGAAGAAGGATAAGCTGCTAAAAGACACTGAGGTCATTGTTCCTCTCTCACCTGGAGCTGGGAGCACAGAGTCCATGGCCCTGCTGGGGCTTTTGTCTCTGCTGCATCCATCCTTTACTGCTTTTAGAAGAAGATTAGATATGGCTCTGATCTTATGAGCTTCAAAAGATCAAGATAAGCAAGCTCACTAGGGTCTCAGAGCAGAGTCCATGCTGGGATTTTGTAGCAAGCCAGTCTAGAATCAAGGCCCCAAGGAAAAAAGCAAGATACGGGCCAGTGGTATTTGAGAAGCACTCATCCAACCTCTATGCAGAATTTGGAAGTGAACTCTGGGAAAACAACATACACTATGGAGAAACTTTATTAACGCTGAGCCACCTCTCCACAGGGACAGAGGTAGTATGGAGGAAATGTACCCTCAAGTAGTGGGAGAAAAAAAGATTGCAAAAAAAAAAGGTTCTGTTCTTCCTGTTTCTATAAAGTAAATATCCCTTTGTAAAAGGTAATTGACACTAATAAGCTAAATGGAATTGGGACATTACATACTTGCAGCTAACAGTGAGGGGAACACATAAAAATACAAGCCAACAGCATTGGAGAAAAGCCATCCCATAGACCCTCTGGGATCCTCCCTAGAACCTGCAAAGGATATTGTAGCTAAATTCTCTTTGGAATAAGGAGACTAAAGTAATTAACTACAGAGAGAAAATGAGCCCCTGAAATCAGGCTCCCAAGAGCAGATCTGATCCATTTGAAATCATACCCCAGAGTACTGGCAAAGGGCAGGTCCTCAGCTAGGGATGACATTCCAAAATCAAGGCATTTGCTCTCCCTAAGGAGTCCTGTGTTGCCTCTCCTAGTCCCCAGTCTTTCAAAAGTTGCCAGTAGGGACGCAGTGATCACTCAGCTTTTATCAGTACCCTTGGATGTAATTCGAGCCAGATAACAAACTCATTCAAAGCTGTAAGTCAGTAGAACCATTTCTTCACTCAGCTTCAGCTTCAACTCAACAATGATTATTTTTGCTCTCTCCTTATACCATCCCCAAAATCATTCTCCTTGGAAGAGAAGACAAAAGCCAAACAAGAGTGACTAGTTCAGCCTTCTCATCATCCTCTTATCATTATCTAATCCTCACTGGAGAAGCACCCCATCACTCTCTGGTCTTCCTATTGCCCCCAGCATAGCATTTAAAAATATCAAAGCAAATCCAACCCTCTCTGTTATTCCTGTTCATCTAACTTCTTTAAGTGTAGCCAGCCCTTTGAAACTAGATTCAGACGAAGGGTCACACTTGAGGACCTAGAGAGCCACATGTAACCTCAAGGCCTCAGGTTCCCCACCCTTGCCCTAGTGTATGCACTGCCTGGATTATAGAACTAGTGCTACTGCCCTGGTGTGGAGGGTATCATTTGCAACCCTAGTCATATCTTTCTTTTGTTTCCTCAGTCTCTTTACTTCCAATGTTCAGGTTTCTCTTTAAGCCCCTTTGCTTTTGGTGGCTAATATGCTCAGTAATATTATATCCTAGGACACAGAAAAAACTGACAGATACGATTGCTGCTTTAAGCATTTACAAAGCAGCCTGATTACTAGCTAGATGGCTCAGTGGATAAAGTACCTGGCCCTGGAGTCAAGAGGACCTGAACTCAAATCTGACCTCAGACACTTACTGGCTGTGTGATCCTGGACAAGTCACTTAACCCTATTTGACACAGTTTCCTTATTTGTAAGATGAACTGGAGAAGGAATTGATAAACCACTCCAGTATCTTTGCCAAGAAAACCTCAGATGGGCTCACAAAGAGTCAGATGCGACTGAACAACAAGAATGCAGTGACAGATATTGGATTGCTGCTTTAAGCATTTTCAAGGCAGTCTAATTCTTTTGTGAAGTCTCCTGTATGTCCCCAAACCACTTCAATGGATTAGGACAATCCTTCATCATTGTTCTCTAACACTGGTTCTTCCTTCTCTGTGTTACCTTCTTCCACTCCCTCAACCTCTCAACACAGGTAAAATTACTCCTCTGCCTCTTCACTCACTTTTTCTTCTTTATTTCTTCCTGGAAGCACTTTTTCTACAATTTCAATAGAAAACCTCATTTTCTCTCATAATCTGGAAAGTAGAAATAAAGTCTTCCAATAATTTCACCTAAGCAAAAGATGAACTTGAACTTCATGCATACATAGGTGCTATTGGGGATCTGCAGAAACAAACAAAAGCCCAGAAATATATAAAAATGAAATACTCCTTTTGGATAGCTTTTTCAGCTAACAGTAGTGGCTAACTGCTCTGATAAACCACCCTTTTTCAGCTGTATTCACTGCAGTGGGCGCTCGGGTCCTGGGAGATCCTAATCAGAAGCTTAATTTATTTGTGGTAGGAGCCCCTTTCCTCCTGATAGGGTGATACTAGCTGTTTAGTTGCGTTTGATCAGCAATTAGTACATTCTTGCCATGTCCTATTATGAACAGAAAGTAACAGAAGCCAATCCAGAAAAAAATTAAATTATCCCAATTATCTAATTAGAGCTAATTGTATATCTTTTTTTTTTTTTTTTTTGCCTACCCACTGATGTCCTTTTTCCTTAGCTGCTTACCTCTAAACCAGAGCGCTTAACTTGAGCTCCACAAATCCCCAGTGGGTTCATGAGTCAGGGGTTCTATGAACTTGGATGGGAAAAATCATATCTTTGTTTCAAGGGAATGGGTTTCTTTGGTAGTCCTATTTTTTTAATTTATGCATTTAAAAATGTTATTCTGAGAAGGGATCCATAGACTTCACCAGACTGCTAAAAGGGTTCATGTCACAAAACTGAGTAAGAATCCCTACTCTACCTGTCTTCCAAGTTCCCTTTTTAACTCCAAAGGTCTATTATTTTAAGTTATCCAACTCCTCTGAATCTCAATTTCCTCACCTATAAGATAAGAATAATAATATTTGCACTACGTACCTTATAGTAGTGAGGAGAGCATTTTGTCAATATTAAAGTGTCATATTAAAGTATCACAGATGCATGTATCTATTGGTGATTGGAATAGAATGTGAAATGTCGATTACCAGAAGAGCTAATTGCATTTTCTTTATGACTCTCATTCTTGTGCAGGTCACACCTTCTAGTCAACATACTTGACTCAATCTCCATACCAAGGCTATGGACTTCCTTTCATACCTACTGCTAGAAGGAACAGTGGGAAAGAGGGAGAACTCCAGAGATAACTGCCCCAGAAAGGCCACTCTAGAGCATTTAAAAGTCTTCCACCATCAAGACAGCTTTAGCTTCAATGGAATCACATTATTGGTCTGGATTCATATATTTTCACTGTTTTGGGGAGCTATAAAATATAAAGCAACAAAGTTTCTTTCTATATTCAAAAGCTCCCAACTTTGTACCAGGGAATGCCTCTTACTGAAAATAAACTCTGTCTCTGTCTGTCTTTGTCTGTGTGTCTCTGTGTGTGTGTCTCTCTCTCTTATATGTAATATTCATTTTATATAACACATGTATCATATATCATATGTATCATGTGTATCAGGTATACTGTGTATATATTATATGTGATATATGTATGTATATACAAGTATCTATGTATCTAATATGGAGATAGAAATGATGATTTAATAACTTACTGAGTATGTCTCCTCTGTCTCCATTTCTATTTCTCTCTCTGTCACATACATACACACACACACACACACACACACACACATACACACTTTGCACGCCTTGCCCAATACTCTCTAGCAACAGAGGGCCATTGAACCACCCTGATCCTCCCTGGGCAGCAATAAGCACCAAGAGAGTCCTCATCAGCACAGGTGGTTTACCCCTGCATACATTCTGCAGGTTCAAGCAGTTGGGCTTCCCCTGTCCTCATAGGAGCAGTTAGGTCTTCCAGTGGTGCTCCACACATTCTGGTCATGGTAGGAGCAGAAGATCATGCAGTAGGTGGCACTTGTGGAAGCTGAGGGCAAGGATCATTATTGCCTCTCTTTATACTCCTACTACTTAGCACAATGCTTGGTAAGCACATAATAAATGCTTATGGATTAATCCAACGATAAAATCTCATATGCACAATAACTGCAATAAAGTAGATTGAGATAGCACTAAAAATTAATCTGAATTCATATCAAATGAAATGGCAAATGTTGGTTCCAAAAAAAAGATGATGAAATGTACTTCCCCATCTCAGTAGAGAAGTTGAGGGGAATACAGAATGTAATGTTCCATATGTCATCAAGTGTGATCATTATATCAACTATATTTGCTCAACAATTTTGCTTTGTTAGAAAAGACAGTTCTATAGGTAAGGGACAATTGAAGGAAGTTGTGACTGGTATTAACAAAAAAAAAAGCATAAATAAAACTTTTTAAAAAAGAAGTAATTCAAGAATGTTAAATTGGGGGAAATGACCTAAACTTTAACAAATACATGTGGAGTAAATCTGGATGAGAGGTCACAATTTTAAAACTACTGAGGCATAAATTGTCAAGATATCTTAAAGAAGAGAAGATTCCCAAAGAATAGAAAGAATGTTTTTAAAGAAAATAAGTGCATAAGTATAATTTGGTACCTTTCTTACTAATATTTAACTATTATCAATTATTACCTGAGCAGTTATGTGGAATCAGGAATCAGGAAGACTTCCTGAGTTCAAATCTGACCTCAGACACATACTAGTTGTGTAACCCTAGGCAAGTCACTTAACCCCATTTGCCTCAGTTTTCTCATCTATAAAATGAGCTAGAGAAGGAAATGACAAAACACTTCAGGACTTTTGCCCAGAAAACTCCAGAAGTAGTCATGAAAAGTTGAACACAAAACTGAACAATCATTGCTTTTTTTTTTCTCTCCAAACTGGAGTAGAGCACTTCTTTCTAACTCATCATGAATTGTTATCTTAGAGTTATGATCAGGACTTCTGATCAAGTTGCCATCAAAAGCCCTTCATGAAGTTTATATTTGACTTATTAACAATTCCTAGTTCTTACCTCCTTCTCTCATTAGCAGACCTTTCTCAAACTGAACCAATGAATTAGAAACAGATGCATCAGGTAGAAAGATTTGCTGATCCTTCCTTCTCCTCACCTGAGTTGGCAGGAGGGATACCTTTCCAGTTGAGAATAAAAGGGCAGAATATCCTGTGGTCTATGGCTCAGATTTTCTGCCTTTCCTTCCCAGGATGACCAAAAGAAAAATTGTAGATCACAGAATCACAGAGTTTGAAGGGTCCTTGGAATTCATCTAGTCCAACCTTTACCTAATTAATGTAAGAAAGAAGAGTCCCCACATGTGTAGTGAGGTCCCACATATATAGCAAGGGAGTTGCCATTGTGTATGGCTCAAAGGGAGACAGAATAGATATCTCTCATTTCTTCTCCCCCCATCCTTCTGCAAGAGAGACTTTCATTCCTTCTAGGAGGGAAAGCAGGAAGTTGGGATTGGAGGCCACGGCTCTACTCTCCTCAGTACCAAATACTCTATCTATTTGCTCCCGTAAATATTAGTACTCTAGAGGATGTGATTGAGTTTAAGCTAACTTTTAACTGTTTTGTCATTTTGGGGGGAAGAAGAACCCTAAGCTCTACATCCGAGACTTGACTCCTTCTCCACCCAATACCAGTTCCACAATGAACATACAAATAGAAAAGAAACCCATATGTTCCAATCACAGCAAAACAGAAATCAGAGAAGCTATATACTAGACCATACAGAACAAAGGAGTCTCCCATTAGGAGCAAGATAACTCAGCTCAACCAAAACAGAAGTTCCTGGATCTCACCCCAAGGGGACACTCTCTAAAGGATCAGGCAAAGAGTTGAGCTCTTTTGTAAAACTGGACACATATCCTGCTCTATTCCTTCTATTTCTCTACTCTCCTGCAGATCTCTGCAGGACACAGAATGCTTCCACACAGTTACTGCACCCTGAGCAAATTTCCTCTATTTGGAATTTGGATCTCCATGGCACTGTTGAAGGAATGGGGGTAGGGAGTTGAGTTCTGCTCTGAGCCCATAGGTTGGTTTGTGCAGCCTTGCTGCTAGGACCATGGTGGGCCGTGGAGGATGGGGTATGTGCAGCTTAGGCATTAGTTCATGGTGTTTTTGTTTTGTTTAGATTCTTGGTCTCCTAGACCATGAAAACAGCTGAAATTGCTTTAAATCTCATGATATTTTCTATTTTGGAGAGTTTGAGAAGTCATGAGAATTCGAGAAAATATTCAGTCCTCCATCTTATTGATCCATCTCTTATCCCTCTCTACATATACAATGAGATCACCTCCTTTTCTAGTCATACACGTCCTTGATGATGCTTTCACACCACCTTTTGAACGCATCATATTTGGTAATATCCTGCAGCCTGCTTGTATCCAATCTTTTGTATCTTTTCATTGTCCTTTGGGTTTTGGTTTTTGTTTCATGCCTAATTTATTGATATGTTCCTCCTCTTTTTTGTCAATGAAATAGAGTAGTGATAGAAATTTTTCCTAAGTACCATTTGGTTGTATTTCAAGAATGTTGGTATATCATCTCATTGTTATTTTCTTTGATGAAATTCTTTATTGTTTATATGATTTGTTTTTTGAGCCACCAATTATTTAGAATTAAATGACAATCTCTAATTGATTTCAATTCTCTCTTCAAAAGCTCTTCATTGATTGTAGTTCTGATTACATTTTGGTCAATAAATGATGTCCTTAATGTTTCTGATTTTCTGCATTTGTTTATAAAATTTTTATGCCTTAATACATGATAAGTTTTTATAAAGGTGCCATACACAACTAAGAAATATGTATACTCCTTTCTGTTATCACTCAAATTACCAGAGAAGTTTCAGATCTAAATTTTCTAATATTCTGTTCTGGTCCTTTTTTCTTGTTCTTCTTTTCAAGGTCTAAAGGGACATACTATGATCTCCCACTATTTTAGTTTTATTGTCTATTTTCTCCTGTAATTCAATTAATTTTTCTGTTAAGAATTTAAATGTTGTGCTATTTGGTTTACATATATTAAGTATTGATATTGATTCATTATATATAGAGTGCCTTTAAACATAGTATAGTTTTCCCATTTATTTCTTTTAATCATAGGTATTATTATTGTTTCTGGATCTGAGATCATGATTGTCTCCTTTTTGAAAACTCTGTGTGAATGTTTCATATGTGATTCTTATAAATAATATTTTGACAGTTTTCTTTCCAATCAATTCTGCTATCCTCTTCCATTTTATGAATCAGTTCATTTCATTTACGTGGTTATGATTGCTAATTTATATTTCACTCCATTCAGTCCACTTAGAATTTTCCTTCTTTTCTTTTGTTCCCCCAAATTACGAAGAAGAAGATGGTAAAGAATAAAGAACTGCTTAATACTACTGTTCTATAATTAAAGAGAGGTCAGCTAGGTGGCACACTGAGCTTGGAATCAGGAAGACTCAACTTCCTGAGTTCAGATCTGACCTCAGACACTTACTAGCTGTGTGACTCTGGGCAAGTCACTTAACTCTGCTTGCCTCAGTTCCTCATCTGTAAAATGAACTGGAGAAGTGCAACATCAATGAAATACCCACAGCAGCCACTATGGATATGCATGTGTATTTCCAGGGTAAATTCGCAAAATATAAACTCTCTTTCTCAAAGATGAAACCAAGACATTTATTCAAACACCAGAAAGCCAAATCCGTCATAACAACAAAGAAAAATATACACATTATCAATGCAAGAAGCATGGTTATCCTCAAGCCTTCCCTCCATCAGGCTTCCCCACAAACAAGCTCCCTTAGGCAAAATCACTCCCTCCCTCATGCTAGCTGCTCTGCTCTGCCTCCTCTCTCTCAGCTCTACCTCTCTCTTCTCTTCCTGCTGCACCCTTCCTGCTCCACCCCTTAGACAAGGTCCTCCCACCATTGGCTCCATGTGACTCAGGCTGTGGGCTGGGCCAAAGCTCAAAGCAGGTCACATGGGCCCTATTAAGGGGCAGGGAAGATCTTCAAATTCCCTTACCATTACATCTGGCCCCAAGATATTTCATATCCATTTGTAGTTCAATGAGAGTTTAGGGGTATCTGGTATCAACGAAACTTCACAACATATAATAGGGATAAATAAACACATAAAACAATATCTTAGGGTGAGGGCTTGAGCTCAAGCACCCCATCATTCCCCCTTTCAAATGAATGGGACCCAAAATCCCTTGAAGTAAGGAGTAAAGGTCTCTTCCAGCTGAGAGTGAATGTAGAGCTGTCTCTACCTCGCAATGTCCCATTCAAGGGGTCAGTTCTTTAGCTGGTATCTGAAGCACTATAGATGCCAGGTCCAAGGATAATGTATCATAGCCAATATCTGGAGCTTGGTCAATGCCAGGTCCAGAGGTGACATACTGTAGTCTTGGACAGAGGGTAACATCCAGCTTAAGCAGTCAGTGATCTACAAGTGGAGGGCACTAAGCCTACAGAAGACAAATCTGGCAAGCAGGTTAAACAGACAAACAAAGGCCAAAAAGAATAAGGAGACAATAACAAGCAGCAGGGTAAATACAGTGTCAGCTGTGCGTCTGGAGTCCATGAATCCACTGGAACTGCATTAATTCCTATCTTCCTTACTGCAGGGCTTCCCTGTATAAAAAGGAGGCCTCTGACCCAGTATCTATTAATGCCCTAGTTACAGTAGTTGATCCATTTTTCCAGCATATGGTTAAACTGATATGGGGTCTGTAATCCCGTCTGTGTACTTCTTTCATCTGAGCTGGGGCTTGGCCAATTTCCTATTCTCCCTGCAGGTGTGACAAACTTGGCTACAATGATTCAGGAGGCTCTGTAGGAGCAGTTCTTACTTCTCAATTTCATCTAATATTAAGTCCCTTTTCTCAGTACATCTTAAATAGTTCATTAGTTGAAATACTGTCTATACTTCCAAAATCTATCCCTGCTTTTAATAAAGCAGTAAATATTTCTCTCCTTCTTAGTCTATTCTGACTTTGAATCCACTGGTTATTTGCTCTTCTCTCTTCAGAAAATTTATCTTTCCTCCATTCCCCTAAGTCACCTAACTGTGAAATCTTATCCAGCACCTCCAAAAGAGGGTGCCCTATTTCCCCAATTAGCAGAGTCAGAATTGGGTGCTTATAAGCAGAAGGAGTAATCCTCACTATTATATTTCTTTCAATATTTATTTTGCCCTCTGGTTCTAGAATATCAGGGCAGTTTTCCTTGATAATTTCATAAAAGATGATGTCTAGGCTCTTTTTTTGATTATGGCTTTCAGGTAGACCCATAATTTTTAAATTTTCTCTCCTGGATCTATTTTCCAGGTCAGTTGTTTTTCCAATGAGATATTTCACATTATCTTCCATTTTTTCATTCTTTTGGTTTTGTTTTGTGATTTCTTGGTTTCTCTTAAAGTCGTTAGCCTCCATCTGTTCCATTCTAATTTTGAAAGAACTATTTTCTTCAGTGAGCTTTTGAATCTCCTTTTCCATTTGGCTAATTCTGCTTTTGAAAGCATTCTTCTCCTCATTGGCTTTTTGAACCTCTTTTGCCAATTGAGTTAGCCTATTTTTCAGAGTGTTATTTTCTTCAGCATTTTTTTGCGTCTCCTTTAGCAAGGTGTTGACCTGTTTCTCATGCTTTTCTTGCATCTCTCTCATTTCTCTTCCCAGTTTTTCCTCCACCTCTCTTACTTGATTTTCAAAATCCTTTTTGAGCTCTTCCATGGCCTGAGCCCATGGTATATTTATTTTGGATGTGTGGGATACAGAAGCCTTGACTTCTGTGTCTTTCCCTGATGGTAAGCATTGTTCTTCCTCATCCAAAAGGAAGGGAGGAATTATCTGTTCACCAAGAAAGTAACCTTCTATAGTCTTATTTTTTTCCCTTTTCTGGGCATTTTCCCAGCCAGTGACTTGACTTCTGAGTTTTCTTTCCACCCCCACCTCACCTCCAGATCCGCCCAGCCAGCTCAGGGCTTTGGGCGGGGGCAGGGCTGCTATTCAGTGTGAGATTAAGTTCAGATGCTCAGGTGGGGGCAGGGCCGCCACGCGGGGCTCAGTTCCCTCAGGGGGTTTATGCAGAGACCTTCAACAATGGATCTGAGCTCCTGCTTGCTTTGGGAGCCCCTGTCTGCTGCTGCATCCTGAGGGGGCCTGAGTTATAGAGACACCCCGCTTCCCTCTCCACGAGCCAAAAAGACCCTCTCACTGACCTGTGGGTGGAAGGACCTGTGTGGCTGCTGGAGATTCCATCCCTGAAGCCTGCTTGGATCCAATCCTCTCAGTGCTGTGTGGCCAAGGCAGGGCTGGGCTGGGCTCTGCTCTGGGTCTGGTGCATGACAGACCTTTCAGGTCAGTTTTTCAGGTCTCTCTGGAACAAAAATCTCCTCCACTCCATTGTTCTGTGGCTTCTGCTGCTCCAAAATTTGTTGGGAGTTCTTCTTTACAGGAATTTTATGGGCTATGGGTTCGAAACTAGCATATGTGTGTCTTTCTACTCCGCCATCTTGGCTCCTCCTCCTCTCACTATTATATTTCTATGAGGAACCATCAAAGGAGTGCTATGATAAGCATCAGTGTCTCCAACCATTATTGCAGTTTTCATTACCTCTTCCTTTAACTTTCTCATATAGTCTCTAAAGAATTACCAGTGTCTATCACCACTAAGCCACATAGAGTCAACAGGATACTGCTTATTGCATCCATTGGCAGCTAAAACTAACAGATTAGTTCCATTGTTACCTCCTTGAATATGGTGATCCCTCAAAGCTTGTTGCACAAAAGGATTCTGACTAATACCTATGAATGCCAAACAATCTATGTTATCTATCCCTACTCCTCCAGCCCATTGTTACTGATTCTCACAATCCAAGATACTAATGATTCTCCCATTTTGGGAGTGAATCAACTTAAAATATCAGTGACCCCTTGATGAGTAAAATCCTCAGTTACTTCCTTAAACACTGAGTGGCTCCCCTGGTTCTCCTGCTTCCTTTATAGTATTGGACATGTGTCCACATTCCTAGAAGCCTCCTCATCTAAATTTGTTTCATTTCCCTGCTATGTGTCTTCCTCCCAGGTGTCTGGGCCCCAGTCAGGTCCCACAGATGCAAGGGTTGCATTCACTTTCCTGTTGCCAACTTTCCCCCTCTTTTTTGTCTAAGCCACTCTCACAAATGTCTTTTCTGTATCACCTGATACTTTTCAGCTTGCTCTTCTAAAGGAAAGTACTTATGCTGTAGTATAGAAAGCTTCTCATGCAAATCAGCTAACTCCTTTTTCAGCTAAACCTTTTCCTCCAACAATTTGTCTCTACTTTTACATATAATATGATAACTTGTTAACAATGCTATCCTCTTCTACATATCACTCCCATTTCTTTCCCTGGTTCTATTAGCATTCCTTTCAAAATCTTTCTAAGTCTCTGGGTTCTTTCTTCTGTAGCCCACTTTTCACAAAGTCTTGTGCTTTTAGCCCATTCTCTCACCAAGGAGGAATAAGGTAAATCCTCCCATCCCAGGATATCCATTTCCTTCCCCAGCACCTTTCTGTCTCCAAGTAGAAGTTTTATATTTTGCAATCCTATCCTCATCACCATTTGTAATGGAAATGTCATACCCATATCAGACACTATGGATATGCATGCATATTTCCAAGGTAAATTTGCAAAATATAAACTTTCTTCCTCAAAGATGAAACCAAGACATTTATTCAAACACCAAAAAACCAAATCCATCATAGTGACAAAGAAATCTATATACATTATATATACATTATATACATTACTTATGCAGGGAGTATGGCTGTCCCCAAACCTTTCCTCTATCAAGCCTTCCCACAAACAGGCTCTCTTGAGCAAAATCACTCCTCTCACTCATGCTAGCTGTTCTGCTCTGCCTGCTCTGTCTCTCAGCTCTGCCTCACTCTGAGGTCTACCTCACTCTCTCTTCCTGCTGCACCCTTCCTGCTCCACCCCTTAGACAAGGTCCTTCCACCATTGGCTCCATGTGACCCAAGCTGTGGGCTGGGCCAAAGCAGGTCACATGGCCTATTAAGGGGCACAGAAGATCTTCAAATTCCCTTACCATTTCAAGAAGGAAATGTCAAACCACTCCAGTATCTTTGCCAAGAAACCTCAAATGAGATGCTGAAGAGTCCAACACAACTGAAAAATAACTGAATAATACAGATTCTTCCTTTTTCTTTCTTTCCTCCCTTTTCTTCTTCCCTTTTTACAAAATAGTCTCCAATATTATTTTGCTTATGACTTGAGTTTAATGCAATCTTACATCAAACTCTTCATATATGTGTTTGTTTAACTCTTCTTCATCCAATTCAGATGACAGTGGGAACCCTGTATGTTTATATACTCTTCATCTACCTCATCCCAATAATGTGAGATTTTATTCTTTCTTCTTCTTTCTTACTTGTACATTTCCCTTTCCCTCCCTTTTCATGTTTTCTCCTAGGATCATCAAAATAGAATTAATAAAACCCCCAGCCATCTGTCTTATTTAACTCTCTCTAGGATCCCTGAAGACATTAGGGTTCTGAAGGGACACATCTTTTTTTCACCTCTTAGAATATAAATATTTCACATCATTTAACTTCTTCCAAATGCTGAAGGATATTTGCTTTTTTTTTTAAGTTTCTCATGACTCCTGTAAGTCTTTTTATCAAGAATTCCTAAAAGATCTCTATTCCATTGAAATTTCCCTATTCCATCTTTCAAATATACTCAGTCATGCACAGCAAGTTACTTTTGACTGTAAACTTTTATTCTTTGCCTTTTGGAATATTGTATTTTGAAATCTTCTCTGCCTTAAGGTAGTTGTTAAATCTTCTGTAATCTGATTGTGGTTCCTTTATACTTGAATTCCTTTATTCTATCTGCTTCCAAGATGTTTTCTGTCTTTTCCAGTGGCTCTAGATTTCAGCTATGACATTACTGGGAGTTTTCATTTTGGGGTTTCTTCTAAGAGGCAACTGATAGATTCTTCCTATTTTCACTTTGCCCTCTGATTCTTTGAGATCTGGGAAGTTTTTACTTATGATTTCTTGAAATACAGTATCCAGGTTCTTTCTTTGGTTACAATTTTCAAGTAGTCCATTGATTCTTGGATTTTTCTTTCTTTGACCTGTTTTCCAGATCCACTATTTTTAATACTGTATATTTTGCATTTTATTTTATTTCTTCAGTCTTGAATTTTGTTCAAACATTTCTTGTTGTCTCATGTAGTCATCCATTTCTATTTGATCCACTTCAGTCCTCAGGGAGTTGATTTCTCAAATAAGGTTTACCACTTTTCAGTCTACACTATCAATTTTCCTTCCAAGTCTTTTTTCCTTAGCTTTCATTTTATTTATAATCTCTCTTTTTTTAATTTCTTTCAGATATTTTATACTTCTTGTGGCCAAGCCATTCTATTTTCTGAGACTTTGCTTGTAATTGTAATATTGTTTTCTTCTGGACTTTCCCCTTAGATGGTTCTTGACCCATACTCTTTCTTCATAGTTTTTAGTGTCTTCTTTAATCTTATCTCTAGTATCAGTTCTTGATTTGGTATTTAGAGCTAAGGCTAGATTCTCCCTCCTCCTGCTTAGATTGGTAAGAACTTGTTTGAGCCTGACCTCACTCTCCTGGATTTCTGCTGCTGGCTTCCTCTTTCCATAATGTCTCTGTGCAAGAGCTCTAAACAGGGATAAATTTCAGTGTTCTCAGTCAAGCTCAGTGGTTGATTGTCCCAGAATTTGGTGATCTTCTATTCCCCTTGAGGCCTTAGGGCATTGTCTCTCTTGTATTATCAGGGGCTACTTTACCATAGCATATTGCCTGCCCTAAAGTTTTCTTGATGAAGACTATGCCTCCAAGGATTCACTAGTCTGGGTGCTGTCAAGGTCTATTCTTCCCCTCCTCCATTTCATGATCAGACCTCTACCTTTTCTGTACCTTTTAGGGTTCTTCTATTCAGGGCACCACCTGGTCTATTACCCTGGGGTTTTCCAGGTCTTGGCACTGCCTCTTCTATTTCCCTGGGGAGTTCCTCCTCCCCCTTCAACAGGGCATCACCAAGTATGCTGACTTTACCATTGGTTTTCCCAGTAAGACTGCTGAAATCTTGACTCTTGAAGAGTTTTGCTGCTCATGGTACTGTCAGGTGCTCCTGAATTAAGGGTTTCCAGACTATTTATTTGTGTTCCCTATGGCTTCTTCAGTAAGACACCTCTTCCAGTGTCCTCAGGATCTGGTCATCATTTTATTCAGTCCTAGGCTGGATAAAGAAACTTACATAAGTTTCTGTTTGGATTTTTTTTTTTTTTTGGTCTCTACTAAAACTAGTATTAATTTTTAGATCACTCTGGAATAAAAGTAGGGCAGAACACAGCCATTCTTCTATCTAGAAATCCCTCATTGCCCTTTGAGGCATCAGAAAATGTCTCTGGTCAAGGAGAGTATGAAAGCTTGCAATCTACTTCTCCCCGCCCCCCTCCCCCTACTCCATGCAGACTAAGCCTAAACATCTTCTCCAAAGGAAGAATGAGAAGGGAGTGCTGGAGAAGAAACCAAGCCAGAGAGCAATAAATGTCCAAGACAATGATCCACTTCATTCCCTGGCCCATCAAAAGGGCAACTCCCCTCTTTGGGCTGACAGTGCTGACATGATTTTCAACATGTTTCTCCAAAAGCCCCTCAGTTTTTCTTATCTGGCTTAGCTTCAGCTCATCTTCTGAGCTAAAGCTTGCAAAATAAATGCATAAAAAAACTTGCAAAATAAATTAGGAAGACACTTGCTCCAGAAATATGAATTTGTGTTTTTTCTTCCCTACTCCTCAATTTCTATAGAATTTACTTGTATATTGGGCTTGATGGCCTAATGGAAAGACCACTACATCAGGAATCAAAAGAGCTAGGTCTAAATCTCAGCTCTGATACTTTCTGGTGTTATAAGAAAAAGGTGTTGTAAACCTTTGAGAGGAGGAGAAAGATGATCTCTTATTGATAGAAAGAGAAATGAGGTGATTGTCCAGGACGAAATTCAAAATCATCCTCACCCCATACTTGAGCAGATTGTGTTCGTCCTCCATTGCCGAAGAAGATCATGCCATCAGAGAAATGATGACATGACTTGCACTTGACTTTGTTTTGAGGGAGAGAGGGCTGTGTAGGTCACCAGCCTCACTTCTCCTCCAGAGTCATCTGAATCTGGTGACCTGACATTCCTCAGGATGACTGGAGATGACCCAGGATGCACGGGGAGACTTTGGACCCTTTAGGCCAAGGTCTTTGAAGGTACTCACTTAGGGTGAAGCAACACCCATTCATTGAATAGGCCTGTTTAAGAAGTAGCCAGGGGAGATAACCTCCTAAGGGACTTCTCTCCCACTAAAGCCATTTCTTTAGTCAAATGACTCCTAGAAGGAATTCCTTATTCCACTCCTCATTCTCCATCTGTATTCTTCAAGGCAGACCTCAAGGGAGGACAACCAGTCCCAATCCATCTTCCCTCTTTAGAGGAAAACTTCACTTTAAAGGGAAGCAGGTAACAGGGCCTTAATAGTAATGATTTCAATTCCTATATCACTTTATGGTTTGCATGGTGTTTTCCTTACAACAGTTGTGCAAACATTATTTTCTCCATTTTACAGGGAAACAAACTGAGATTCAGATGGGTGGTGAATGGGAACCAGGATACAAGTCCCAGTTCCCCAGATGTTAAGGTCAGAGCTGTTTTTGAATGTCATGTCACCCTGTCATGAGCTCATTTTGAATACTTGGCCCTTGAATTGTATTTTGATTTTCAATTATATAATAATAAGTACAAAAAGGGAACAAGTATTTATTATGTGCCTGTTACATGCCAGGCACTGTGCTAACATGTGCTGGCTCATTTGATACTCACAATAACCCTGTGAGGTAGGTGTTATTTTTTATTCCTATTTTACAGTTGAGGAAACTGAGGCACAGGCTAAGTGACTTGCCCAGGATCCCATAGTTAGTAAGTGTCCAAGACTGAATATGAACTCAGGTGTTCCTGTCTCCAGACCCAGCACTTTATCCACTGCACTTTCTTACTCATAGAAACAGTATCATCAAAAATGACACAACTGTCATTTATATAGACCACAGTGACTCACTTACACCTTGTAACAACCCTGTGAAGCAGGTATTGTAGACATAATCTCCATTTCACAAATGAAGTACCAGATCCTGAAAGTTTAAGGAACAAAACCTTGATCATACAACTAATTAGTGTCAGCGATGGCACGCTACAACCGTCAGCAACAGGGATAGGAGTCCACATGCAGTCATGAGCCAGTTCTCAAGCTAAGAAATGCTTTCCCTCTTCCTTCAGGCACTCTCGTAAGTATTTCAGATGGGAATTCTCTGTGTGAGGGCTCTTTGGAGCCTGCTGAATAGCTTCACCTGTTAAAGATGGCCAAATGATTTCAATTTGCTTAGGTGCATAGGATCGTGTCCATGGCCTTCAGTAAGCCCACACCCTACAATGGGTACATTACATGCAGGAAAAGAAAAAACACTTTCAGAACCTCTTTTTTTTCTTCCAATATTAGTAACCAGGGCTTTTACAGACAGTCCCTCAGGGAAACCGAGTTCTTTTTTTTCTTCAGGACTTGGCACCTTTTACTCCTCTCCCTTGACGAGTCTTCACACCTTGGTCTGGCACCTTTTCCCTGCCCACAGTGAGAGCCATGCTAATGCCTTCATTTCCAAAGCACAGATTCCCTCCAATTTACCCAACTAGAAGTTCTTCACTGGGGACAACTTTCATGCTAAGTGATTTTGTTCATCTATTTTGAGTTACTTGAAAACATATAAAACCTTTTTAAAAAATCAAAGCTTCATTTTTAATAGGAATGTAGTGTTTTTAAATAGGCATAATTTAGTAGCAATTACAGGAATTTTTTTTCTAAAATTGAAAAGAGAAAAAAAATCATCTTTGGATTCTGACACAACATGACAAATTTTAGCCAAAGTAGAATGTCAAAGTTATGAACAACGGAAAAACAAGGGTAACAAGACACTCAGTCTTCTTGGTAAGTGCTCCCAGCCACGCCCACCATAAGGGTACATACACACTTCATCTCTCAACCTAGCCATCACAGGATGGGCAGCCTCAAAGGTCACCATACTGCTAGGCTTTGAGAAAACAGAAGGTAATTGCAATTGGAAATCTCACAGTGTGAAGGCTGCTTTTCAGGCTTATGTCTATTACATTTTCCTGGTCTGTTTCCCTTAACCCAATGCCAAGGACCAAGCCTTGAAAAAAAATAAAAAACTGCCCATCCTGGAGTTTAGTTTGAACTGAGTATGAGAGGGGAAAGCACACACAGAAAGCCTAATTGCTTCCAGCACAAATGACCTGTTATAAACAGACTGGAACACAAAAATACTCTCATAGAATGTCAGAACTGGAAGGGACCTTAGAATCACAACACATAGAATGTCAGAGCTGGAAAGAGCCTTGGAATTCTAGAACATACAGTGTCAGAGCTGGAACAGGCATAGTATCAGAGAACACAGAATGTCGGAGCTGGAAGGAACCTTAGAATCCAAGACCACAGAACTCTGAAACTGGAAGAGACTTTACATTCGCAGAAATGTAGGATGTCATATAGCAGGCCTGTGCTATAAGAATCAGAGTCATTCCTAGGGGACCAGAGGATTTTTTCTGATAATGCCATGGGAACAAGGATGCATGAACACAAAAAGCTCGGGGCAGAGATTGATTGATATAGAGGGACTGAGGCAATGGTAATGAGGAATGTGGTTGGCATCAGTGAGTAAAAGTAATGGCTACTAGATGACTAGCATGGACTTCCTGAGCCAAACTAGGCCTACAGTACCATGCAGAAAATGACAGTGTGTACAAGGGACAGTGGCCAGGAGCCAGCATAATGATAGCAGACACCGGAGTGAGAGGGAGAAAGGGAGTACATGCCGTAGAGAACAGATGACCTGGTACCAACCTCGGGACTCAAACTAGCAGGGCAAGTGGCCAGCATCATTAACTGATATTAGGTTTTGTGGGCTACTTGTGTGACCAAACCTCTGAGTGGGTGGTAGAAAGGAAAGAAATAGGTCTCACCAGTGAAAATAGATTACAAATGTTCTCTTGGTAGCCAGCCTAGGATACTCGTCTCTTCTCTGTTCTTTACATGCATTTTGATAAAAACCTGTCTTCAGTTTCATGCCTTATTAATTTAATTTTTTCAGAGGAACTCAATACCTCTGAGAAGAACTAGAAATGAACCAAGCACAAATGTTACCAGAGTTTCTCTAGGTAAAAGTAAAACAAGCCACAGTTAATGAAGAACCTTCAAGATTGAAACCAGTTTATGTAAGTCAAGGACTTATCTTTTGATTCATGGGTCAGAGCTGGACAAAACCCCAGAAATCACTTAATTCTATTCTCCCTTGGGTTGCAAGTGTGGAAACTGAGGCCCAGAGAAATTAGTTGACTTACCCTAGGGCACACAGGTAATAAAACATGGAGCCAGGATTCTACCTCAGATTTTTTGACTCTTAACTCTAGTGTTCTTTTCCATTTATCAACAATAAAGTCAACATTTTTTTTGACTTTTGATTATCCAGTCATCATGACTCCCATTTCTACAGCACTTTCCTCAGAGCCCAGTGAAGCAGGTAGGCACCCAATGCGTGTAATATGCAGGAGGTACTATACTTAGTGCTGGAGATGAGATAAATGCCATGCAGACAAATGTACCTAGTGCCTTCATTTTGCAGATGGAGGAACCAATACCCAGACAAAGAGAGGGAGAAAGTAATTTGCTTTAATCCATAAAGCAGGCAGACAGTTGGTGCAGAGAATAGAGCACTGGGCTTGGAGTCAGAAGGACTTAAGTTCAACTATGGCCTCAGACATTTACTTGCTGTGTGACCCTGGGTAAGTCACTTAACCCTCTTTGCCTCAGTTTCTTCATCTATATAATGAGCTGGAGAAGGAAATGGCAAACTGCTCCAGTGTCTTTGCCAAGAAAACCCCAAATGGATCATGAAGAGTTGGACACAAATGAATAAGAGTCAAAGGAAGAGAACCCAGAAGTCTCACTTCCCAGGCTTGATCCTTCTTCTCCTCCCCATTCTCTTTATTCTTTGGCCTCTGTTGCATCTGGGAAGGAAGCCAGTCATGGAATGGGGAGAAGAGGGAGTTGAGGAGGGGGAGAAGGCGAGACTTTTAGAACAACAACAACAAAATTAAATAATTCCAACCTCAGTTAACTAATGCTCTGAATATGATAAATGGACCAAAAAGATATATTTAATGTTTGGGGGCTTTTGAGTCAATATTGCCATATGCAAAATTGAATAGATTACTTAACAGAAGCCATGTTTGGTTGTGCAGTGAAGAAAATAGTAAAGTATGGTGACTTACACTAAGGCTGAGAATTACATCTCATTCAATTTTTAATTCTATTTGGGAGTATAAGGTTAAGGAAGGAAGTGTTAGAGGTCTGCTTTGAATATTTCTCTTGTTTCCTGGTTAAATTTTAACTTGCAACTGCCATTAGGCAGTTCCATTCTCTTGGAAGAAAGTGAACATTTAGATGCAATTATAAATTGTCGTTTTTCATTCTGACATCTTCACTCAAAGAAAGTCCCACCCCTCCATTGTTTCACTCTCACTTAATTGGAGTGGGCATGAGTAATTGTTTCAATTCTAAGCAAAATCTGGACCATCGTAATTACTAAGTTTCATGACATGGTGGAAAGTGCTCTGGGCTTAGAATCAGAAAAACTGTAGGACTACTGGTTTCAATTTCAATTCATTTCTCTTCTCTGGACCTCAGTTTCCTCATCTATAAAATGGGGGTGATAATATTCAAATCTCTTCCTCCTAGAATTGTTGAGGAGAAAATTGTTTTGGGAACCTTAAAACTCCATTGAAATATGAGCTATTAAAAAAACAAAAGAATGGCCATGAAACTTTTTTTAAATACACAAAAGAGAATAGAGAATGAAGCTCAGGAGAGAAAGCCAAGCAAGACAATTTTGTTGCTTCATATTAAATTTAATGTACACTTAACTTGTTTAAAATGTATTGTAACAGATTAGTTTCATATACAATCCTCTTTTCTATCCCTGAAATGTCAAAATATTCATGTTTGCTGATGTTTATTAAGTTCATAATAAAACGTTATTTTTATTATAGTTGGTGTTAAGTATTTGCAGAATAAATGAATCACAGAACGTCAAGGGTGAAAAGCCTCAGACATTACAGATGCATTAATAACAAGGAATGAATAAATGAATGAATCATTTTGAATTGAAACAAAGTTGCCCAATTCAATTCACTAAGTATTCATTGTGCAACTACTGTGGACAAGCCCCTCTGGGGAGACAGCACAGGTATTCCACATAATCCCCTGCTCTCAAGAAGTTTACAGCAGAGACAAAAATAAGATTTATGCAGGTAGAATTGCTAAGTAGCCATACAAACCCTGTAGTAAAGGTTCTCAGAGCTTCCATTAGCACTCCTGCTATAACAATAAATTATTAAGGACGAAGATGATTGGTACAGACAGTGAACAGTAACTGAATTCAGACAAAGGAAAGATCATGTTAGGCTGAAAGCATCAAACGAAGCCTTCTTGGAAAAGATGGTATTTGAATTGGGCATAGAAAGATGGGTAAAGACTGGACTAGGCAGAGGGAAAATGTAGAGCATTCTAGGCAAGAGAGACCATCTGAGCAGCAAGTAGGAAAGCTCAGCATATTCAGAGCACAAGGAGTTCCATCTTGGAGAGTAGGTGAAGAGAAGACTGGATAGGGAGGGGCTAGATTCTAGTGAGTCAAAGAGATTCTACTCTATAGAAGAGATAAAGAATGATTCTCACCTTGCATTAAATGAATTTTTAAAACACCTTTATGACACTATGGAGACTTTTAAGGTATATTTGCAGCTTTTTAAAAAATCTTTTTTTTTAAAGAAATGGATTACTATGTTCTAATGAAATTAGCTCATCTGAACTGGGGGACAAAATAGAGTGATATAACGAATCAACAAGTACTTAGCATGTGCCTCTTTTTGTGTAGCAGTCATTATGCCAGGGGCTGAGGGGGAAGGATAAGAGAGAATAAGTATTTACTTAGTGCCTATTATGCACCAGGCACTGGACGAAGCACTTTACAAGTAATATTTTATTTAATCTTCACAATAATTCTATTATTATCTCAATTTTGCAGATAAGGAAACTGAGGCTTGAAAGAGATGAAATTACTTACCCAGAGTCACAGAGTCACAATATTTGTCTGAAGTCAAATTTGAATTCAGGTCTTCCAGGCCCAGAACTCTATCACCTTCACCACCAGATGCTTCTAGGCAAAATAAATAAGCAAAAAGACAAATATGCGTATATATATATATATATATATATATATATATATATATATATATACATACATACATATATATACGTATATATACATATACGTATATATATAGTCAATCTTCAACTTTCTAGATAAAAATGACATGACAGTAAAAATGCAAATGTTGATACATTGAACCTAAGGAAAACAGGGGATTAAGTCACCAGGATCACCAAAAACTCTAAGCTTTCACTAGAGATTGCTGAAAATACACTTTTATGCTTACAATTCTTTTTTATTAATTTATTTATTTTTAGTTTTCAAAATTCACTTCCACAAGTTTTAAATTTTCTCCCTTCTCTCTCTCCCTCTCTCCCCAAGACAGCATACAATCTGATATAGGCTTGACACAAACATTCCTATTAAACACATTTTCACGTTAGTCATGTTTATGTATACAATTCTTTGTAACAAAACATTAATTCTGATAATATGTACTTTTCCTAACACAGTAACCATGAAATAACCCACAAAATGCAGGACACAAAATAAAATTGGTAACATGCAAAAATTTTTTCTCACTAGGAATTCCCTTTTGAGTTAACATTTACAAAAAAAAAGAAACAACATTGATTTCAAACAACATTCACTTTTCACAACACAAGAAATCTATAGTACCATAAATACTGTACAGCAAATAAAATTCTTAAAACTAAGATTTTTTAACCTGAATCTTATCTTCCACTGGCTACCCTCTGAAATCCAAGGAAGAAGTTGGTAGGACTTCTATCAGAAAACTGGTGAAGTCTCAACATTACCTCCAATACTCAGTTCGCAGCCAGTGGGTTCATGAATATTTTTATGAATACTTTCCTCCTTCTTGTGGATATAATAAATCCTTAACTCATTAACACCAAACTTGAGGCAAACAGTGGCTGCAGACATTCTGGCATGAAATTTACCTAACACCTTTATTTTCTCACTATGCTGTATGATTGACTTTGCACACTTGGGCTTAGAGTCCAAAGGACTTGCACTACACACTGGGCACATAATTGTAACACAAAACTTAGATTTTAAAGGCAAATGGTGAAAATATGCAATGAACGCACAGGAAGCTCTTTACTCCATGATGGGAGGGTGAATGAGATCAGGGAAGCACTTAGCAGTATACCAGCCACTCCAAAAACTTGCATGCATCATGCCTCTCATTTTTTATCTCTACTGTGCATAGTCAAAAATGTGCATAGCTGCCAACTTGAAAGTCAAAATGAGAATACTAATAAAATCACCCAAATGCTTGAAGTCCTGAAAGTTAAACATGGGAATGTTGAGAGTTGACTGTAGATAAAAAGGCAAAACAGTCCATGCCCTTGGGGAGGGAAAGTACAAAATTTTTTGAAGAATAAATACAAAAAATAAATGCAAAGTCATTTCTACTGGGAGTGGAAGGCTCAGAAGAGCCTTCCTCCAAGAAATGACCTTTGAGTCAAACCACGAAAGAAGCCAGGGTTTTGAAAAGGCACAAGTGAAGAAGGCACACATTCCAAGTATTGCCCTCTATTTCTTCTCCTTTCACTGTCTTCTTAAGTCTCTGGTTTCTGATTTCATTGCACTCTCCAAAAATATCAATGACTTTTTTGTGTCAAATCTAAGGTCCTTTTCTCAAGGCTCATCATTTCTGATCTCTTGATCATTTGACAGTTGATTATCCTCTCCTGGATATTTTCTCCTTTCTGGATTTTTGTGACTTTGTTCTCTTGTAACTATCCTCCTATCAGTCTAACCACTTCTTCTCAGTTCTTTTTCTGGCTCACCATCCATACCATACCCACTAGGCATGTACCTCTATTACATAAGATAATGAGTTCTGTCTATTCCTCCTCAGTACAGTCTTCTAAACCTCCCATTTCCTTCTTCTTCCAAGACCATCAAAACAGAACAAACCTCCACCACTACTACCACCTCCACATCATCTGTCTGTCTTATTTAACTTTCTCTATGATCCTCAAAGATCTTAAGATTCAAAAAGAACAATTAGCATGCATACAATTCATTCTCACATAGTCCTTTACAATTGATCAAATGTGTATAAACTTTCTATGTTTTTCTTGTCTCCTATGTTTCCATTTCAAAGTTTCTACTCAGCTCTGGCCTTTTTGTCAGGAATGTTTGGAAGTCCTTTATTTCATTAAAAATACTATTTCTCCCCTGTAAGATTATCCTCAGTTTTGAAGGAATGGTCATTCTTGTTTGTAGGCTTTTAGCTTTTACCTCTTGGAATATGATATTCCAAACTCTTCTCCTCTTTATTGCAGAAGCTGGCAAAGCTTAAATGATCGTGACAGTGATTCCTTAGCACTTAGATGTTTCCTCCTCCACCTCACCCACTACTTGCAATGTAATGCAATCTTCAATCTAGAAGATCTGGATTTTGGCTATGACATTCCTGGGATTTTTCTTTTTAAAGTTTCTTTCTGGAGGTGCTTGATGGATTGTTTCTAACTTCACTCAGCCCTCTGATTCTTTGCCCCTGGGCAGTTTTCATTTATGACTTTTAAAAATATAGCATCTATGATATTTATGCTTTTGGTCATGATTTTCAAGTAGTCTGATGATCCTTAAAATTATTTCTCCTTGACATGTTTTCGAGGTCAATTATTTTTGACACTACATAGCTTATATTCTCTTCTTTTTTTAATCTTTTCACTTTGTTTTAATATTTCCTGCTGTCTTGTTTGGTTTTGTTCTGTTTGGTCCATTATAATTTTCAGTGAGTTCAATTCTTGGCTAAGTTTACCACTGACTGTTCTATGATATTTATTCTCCTTGCCGTTCCTACCCCTCTGTTGATTCCATTTTTTAAAAATCTCACTTCTTTTCTTTGATGTAGTCCTTGTAGTTGTAACATTATTTTCGATATGTCATTGAATTACTCTTTTGTTCTGGGTTTACGCCCTTGGGCTTCTCTTAATCTAAGCTGTTTCTTCTTTGTGTTCAGCATTTCTTCTGTTTATTCATATCTTCAGTCTCTTTCTGGATTGCAGGCTTGTGCTTGAGTCAAAGTCTACTCTTATACTCCTGGAAAGCATGGATAGACCTTGCTCGATCCTGACTTCCATGGATAAAACTAGTCTTCTCTTTCTTTGGGAATTATCTTGTCTCCCTGGATGCTGATCTGACCCTATCTGCTCTTAGGTATGGAGATGGAACCTTTCTGATGCTCTTTTTATTGCCCTACATTGCTTCTTCATGCCTATCACTAGGTACCCCTTCTCAAGAGACAGAAGACTGGCTCAGTTTCTGAGTCTTCAACATGCAGATCTAAGCTGAACCTGAAATACACATTTGGATACATACCCTTCTCTCCTCTGACACTGTTATCACTCTGGTACAAGTCCCCATCAACTCTTTCTTGGACTATTGCAATAACCTAATGTTTGGTTTTCTTGCCTTGAATCTCTCCCCACTCCAGTCCATCCTCCATTTAGCTGTCAAAGTAACCTTCCTAAAATGCAGATTTAACTATGCCACCCTCCTATTCTTTAATCTCTTGTGACTCCCTATTACCTCCACGATCAGATATAAAATCCTTTATTTGACTTTTCCCCCAAATTTATTTGTTTTCAATTTTCAACAAGTACTTCCATAAGTTTTCAATCTTTTCCCCCTCCCTCCCCAAGATGGCATGCAGTCTTATATGGGCTTTCTATATACATTCTTATTAAACACATTTTCACACTAGTCATGTTGCATAGAAGAATTAAAATGAATAAGAGAAAGCATGAGGAGAACTAAACAAAACCAAACATATCCAAAGAGAAAATAGTCTGCTTCATTCTGTGTTCTGACTCCATAGTTCTTTCTCTGGATATGGATGGCATTTTGCATCATATATCCTTTGGAAATGTTTTAGGTCCTTGCATTGCTGTGAAGGGCTAAATGCTGGAGAAGATGTGGGAGAGTTCTAACATTAATTCATGTTGGTAAAGCTGTGAGTTGACCCAACCATTCTGGAGAGCAATCTGGAACTATGTTCAAAGGGTTATAAAAATGTGCATACCCTTTGACCCAGCAATACCACTTCTAGGGCTATATCCCAAAGAGATCATAAAAATGGGAAAAGGACCCACACGTACAAAAATATTTGTAGCAGCTTTTTTTGTGGTGACCAAGAACTGGAAATTGAGGGGATGCCCATTGGGGAATGGCTGAACAAGCTGCGGTATATGAATGTAATGGAATCCTATTGTTTTATAAGAAATGACAAACAGGAGGACTTCAGAAAAGCCTGGAAAGACTTATATGAATTGATGCTGAGTGAAGTGAACAGAACCAGGAGAACATTATACATAGTAAAAGCCACAGTATTTGAAGACTTTTTGATAGCCTTTGTTTGACTTTTAAAGCCCTCTGTAAGCTGGCCCCTTCCTGCCTTCCCAGTCTTCTTATACCTGACAAGCCCCAGTCCCACAATAATATGTTAAACGATGACACTGGCCTCTTGCTGGTCCTCCCACAAGACACTCCATCTCCCAACTCAATATTTTCATTGGCTGCCCCATATTCCTTTGTCCCTCTTCATCTCTCCTTTCTAGCTTCCTTGACTTCCTTCAAGTATTAGCTAAAGTCCCACCTTCTTCAAGAAAACTTTCCAGATCCCCCCAAAGATAATGCCTTCCTATGTTAATGATCTCCAATTTGTTCTGTCTATAGCTTGTTTGTAAATAGTTTTTTTTTTCATGTTGTCTCCCTCACTTTAGATTATAAGACTAATGACAGCAGGTACTGTTTTTTGCCTCTGTTTCCACAAAGCACAGTGTTTGACACGTAGTAAGTACTTAATAAATGTTAGTTGATTGACTGACCTCATCATCACCTAAATGAACATTCTGTGTCCAGTACTAAAGAAACACAGGTGTCACACTGAGAATGCCAGCAAAGGAAGAATAGGCATGAATACAAGGCTATAGGGGCACACAGCTGACACATGTTCTTTCTAGCATCATGAAGTAGCTTCTGGGCTAGAACTGGTTGTTTAGGAGGTTGAAATTTGACCTAGGTGTAGTAAAGGAAAGCATGTAGTATTACTGGACCCAATCATGTTCGTACTGAGCTCACTCACATATCCGGCAAATCTATTTATGCGCCTACTGGCATGATTCTCTCCCTCTCTCCCACCTGCACTCTCATTTCCCATGAACAGAGTATCAGAGCCTCAGAACTGCACTAATCAGATAGGAAATCTGTTGAGCTCCTTCCTTTTTGTTTTCCAGATTTTGCTGCCACAATGTGAGGGCACTTGGGATAAGAGATGTACAGTCTCAGGACAGGAAACACCTGTGGAGACAAGCTAATCTTTGTCCTTGTACCTTCTCATTCCAGAATTCCGAACTTCAAAACTCACTCCTAACCTACTGGGACTCCATACCTTCCTCCACTGTTATTCTTATGCTCAGAGTTACTACCAAGGTTCCATATCGCAAAGTCAGCCACTTTGCTAACTCACTGACTCATGGCTACCAACCCACGTTCCATCATCCACATATCCCACTGCAAACATCCAGGAGCCAGATTTCCTACCACTATTCAAAACACCATCACCAGTATCAAAGCAACATTTTTGACACTGACTAAATAGCCTGAGTTTTTGTGGATATAACTAACAGCTGTGGGCAGCTGCATGCCTGTAGCACCTCCTTAGCCTAGATAGCTATTTGCATTTCTACTTGGGTGTCCCCAGAGTCCAAAAGACTGAAAAGCTGGTATTTGAGATGGAAACTGAGTGAGAAGGTACAGGAAGAAGAAAGTTTTTGAGAAGGTAAGAGCTTGGGCAAGTGTGAAGTTTCTGTGTTCTGGATGTTCCTTGAGCTCTGCCCCAAAATGGACTGTGTTTGGAGTGTGTGTTGTAGTGCCCCACCCCCCAACACATCCAGACATAGACTCAGACACATGAATACACAGACACATAGACACACACACATAGACACACACACACACAACATATATCTTGAAAAGCAGTGATGAGTCACTGGTAATAAGGTTTTGACATGCTGTTTATCTGATCTATTTTAGGGTTTTTTAAAGCATTCTCTAGGCTTTTTTTTAAATAAAGCACCTAAAGGGTACAAGGTGACACAGAGAGCCTGGTATATGTAATTGATAGTTTTATGAAAGTAACCCCAGCATCACCATGGAAGCAACAGGGAAAGAGGAGCATTTGGAGAAACAGTAGTAGAAATGACCACCACTAATTGTCAGAAAGACACCCAGGACAAGGGTCCTCGTCCCATGTTTTGCATATGGGGAATCTGAGACCCTTGGCCCATAGGTTCCAGCCCCATTCTCTTCTCTATTAGTCTAGGGCAACGTACTTGTCCCATACCAACCTCCAAGAGGTGAGATTGAAATGCTTCCTCATGATGCCTACCCCTCAAGCAAGAGAAATCCAAGTCCAAAGTTACAAATGAGAAAAGGTTGCTTGTCCCCAACATGAATTTTAGAGGTGAAAAAAGAGCATATCATAATCCAGTCCCTACCTAAGGGTGGGTATGGGAAGAATTTACATCCAAAAGGAAAGAGAGGGTCCTAAATAGATCTCAGAGAAAGGAGTGAGGGTGAACTAGATTCTCAGCCTTTTATGAAGAGTACAGTCAAGAGCAGGGGTGGAGAACCTTCAGCCTTAAGGCCACATGTGGTCTTCTAGATCCTCAAGTGCAGCCTTTTGACTGAATCCAAATTTTACAGAACAAATCCTTTTATTAAAAATTAAAACTTAATAAAATTTGGATTCAGTCAAAAGGCCATACTTAAAGATCTAGAGTACTACACATGACCTCAAGGTCACAGATTCCCCACCCCTGGTCAAAAGCAACACCAGGAAAAAAAAGTGAGACAATGCTGAATCCAAAAGCACTTTCAAGGGCTGCTGATACCTTTGCCTGCAGTCCAAAGGAAATTTCTGATGCCAGTGGAGTATATATGCCTCTCTACGTCTCCAGGGAGAAGCAGGAGATTAACTTTGGAGAAGGCATAAGGTCAGAGATTGGTATACCATGAAAGGAGGAGAAGCTGAAAGTCCTGTCTGGGAGGGGGAGCTACTGAACAACTACTTTCTATTCCCCAATGCCTTTCTAAAGGCATCAGGAAATATTTAGACTTGATGTTGATCACTTTGAAGACTGGAAACTACAATGAAAGGAAGGAACATTGTACAGAGAGATCATTTGTTTTGATCAAGAATGTGTGAAGGTAATGACTAGCAATGCAACTAAAAAAACCAATAAAAGAAAACTACATGTTGTGCAATTTTAATGACAAATCTAGACCCTGGAGAAAAAAATGAGGAAGTCTACCTCCCTCCTTTTGTTGGAGTGGTGAGAGACCATGGGTGTGGAATGTTGCATATGCTGTCAAATGAGGTTGATGAATTAGTTGAGTTTTGCTGAATTGATTTTTTTCTTTTATTACAATAAGAGTTATACTCATAAGGGAAATATCTAGAAAAGACTCTGATGTAAAAACAAAAGGTATCAATAAAACTTTTGAGTGAGTAATTAGATGTTAAATCCTAGGACCTTGGGGAGTGAACAAATAATTAGGCAGTTTTATGGAGAAGGTTTTTTGGGAGGCGGAGCTGGACAAGAGATGATTTTTGGGAAGTGTCTGCAACCACAATAAAATGTCAGAGAGGCAACATGGTATAGAGGGGGAAAAAAGAATATTGGACTTGAAGGCAAGAGACACTTGGTTCAATTTCATTATTGACCTACTATGATCATAGGCAAGTAATTTAGTCTTTCTAATTCCCAGTTTCCCATAAAATGGGGATAATATCTATGCTAATTCCCTCATAAGGTCATTTTGAAGATCAAATACAATAATATATTCAAAGCATTTTTTATATCTTAAAACACTATAGGAATGCCAATTATTATTATGGTATTATAGAAGGGAATGTTGCTCTACTCCTCTAACTATAGCTAGATGCAAATGGGGCAAATCAATAAATTTCTTGGACTAGGTTGATGGACCTGTGCCTGACAGAAGGATTGGAGTGAAGACTCAAGAAGGGAAGTGTTCTCTAGTTCCAGGAATTGGGTAGAATATGTGGTCTGTACTGTGACTAATGATTCTGCTTTTACTAATCTAATCTAATTAAACTCTGAGTTTAAATTTAGACCTTGAGTGAAATTAGATAACTGAAACCACACAAAAGTAAGGTAAAAGAAGGAATGCAGTCAACTAAGTATATAGATATAGATATAGATATATACATACATATTTCATATGAGCAGAAAAAGGATTCAGTGAACATGTATGTTTGAGGGGAGGAGAAAGTGGGGGAGACATACACACATGCACACACACATACACACACACACACACACCAAGAAAGAGAGAAAGATTAGGGAATGAAAAATTATAATCAGATTTAATCTCAGGCCAATTATCTGAATATGTTATTTTTGAGCTCTCCTAATCTGTTTTGGGAAGAGAACACCTCAAAGGACATAATGTGACTTAGGACATGGAACGTGTATGATTTTAACAATTGTGTGACTGGGTGACAAAAGAACCCATCTACATAAAGATTGTGAAAGAAAATAGATATATCACATGAGTGCCTGTCTCCTCCTAGGAATCAGCAGTCAGAAACCAAACAATAAGTACAGAGGAGAACATAGAGAAATGCCAGAACACAACAGCTAGGCCATTGCCCTGGTCCTTAAGATACTTCCCTAACAATTAATTTAGATATTCTGCACAGTATATATCACCAAAGATGACATATGTACAGCAGTACAACTGGTAAAACTGATACCTACCTAAATACTCCTTCCGTTTAGCCCACATGTAAGTGGAACTAGCCCTGTGTTCCCCTGCCTCAATACCACTTGTAAATTACCACAAGTAAATTATTTTGACATTTCCCTGGACAATATAGAGATTTAACTGGCTGCTGGAGTTTGTAGGCCACCAATCCTGCCCTACCATAAGTTGCACTGTTCTTAAAGAGATCCTACCACCTGCAAAACCTCAAGGACTTCTTGGGTGGTAGCAGACCCCCTTACCAAGGAATGTCTTCCCTAGATCTCTGAAGTACAATTATCTCAACTTTAGGCTTCTTGTCTGATTCCTCTCCAAAACAGGGGTAGAGGAGAATCCAGAACTCTTTCTCCTGCCTCTTGAAATTTTTTCCTTCTTGACTTAAACACCAAATAAAATGAGCACAAACAAAATAGAAAAGAAAATAAAGATGTCTAGTATTTATGTAACAATTTAAGATTTGCATAACATTTAACATATGTTAACTTATTTGATCCTCAAAACAGCTCAGGTAGGTAGGTGCTATTATTATCCCCATTTTATAGAGGAGGAAACTGAGACACAGAGATTAAAGATTTGCCCAAGGTCACACAGCTAGTAGGTGTCGAAGGCAGGATTCAAACTCAGGACTTCCCAACTTCAAATTAATACTCATTACCTGCCATTTGTAGCTAACATTTCTAAAGAGCTTACTATGTTCCAGACACTGTGTTAAGGGATTTACAATTATTGTTCTATTTGATCCTCTCAACAACCCTGGATGGTGGGTGCTATTATTTTTCCCATTTTGCTGATGAGGAAACTGAGGCAAACAAGGGCAAGTCACTCATTTAGGTCATATAACTTGTCAGTGTCTGAGGCCAGATTTGAACTCAAGTCTTACTGACTCCAGACCTGGCACTATATCTGCCATGCCGCCTAGCTGCCCAGTTTATTGACTTATTATTGCTCCCGTCTTCTGTTCATGAAAACATTTATAGACACAAATTTTCCCCTAAGCCCTTGTGTATCTTGTATCCCACGTTTAGTATATTGTCTCATTGCTGTCATCTTTGATGAAATTATCTGTCCTTCTATGATTTTTTTATTGATCCACCATTTCTTTAGAATTGAATTATTTATCTCCAATTAAATTTTAATCCTTTCTTCAAAAGCCCTTTATTGAATATAATTTTATTGCATTTTCATCAGTAATAGATCCATTTAATAATTCTGTTTAAGTAAATTTAATTCTGGCTAAGTAAACCTCCTTTTGTAACCTATGATCTAGAAATTACGGATTATGACTAGCAATGATATCAAAAATCCAGTTCATTCTGGCCTGTTCCAAAAAGACTTCTGATAGTATAATGGCAAACAAAATAGGATCTTATGCTGTTTTTGTTTTAGTATAATCAAGTGCCTCTGACTGAATCTTGCCTTTATCAATCAAGAGTCTTTGCCAGAAGTAAAGTACAGAAACAAGAATTTCTTTAACTAGAAACAATATATATATTTGTATTGTTAATCATTTTAATGTGATTAAAGATCTTCCTCACCCATTAATGGATCTGCCCATTAAGGGGAATTTGATTAGGAAAGATACGTGGGAAGACCTAAGCCTTTTGTTAATGAGGCACTAGTTCTCAAGGGTTGTGATGACCTCTGGCTCCAAAAACAGTACAAATACTCTGAACTGAGGTTTTACTTTGGGGCTTACTGATTGGAAGTGTTTGTCCAGAAGAGGAGTCTGGGAAGCTGCTAAAGAACCCCCCGGCTTTGAAAACCCACATGTCAGTGCTTCCCTTTCTGGTAACTATGTTCAGACAGTTGGACCTGTCAAATTCAGGCAGAGAAAGCCATGTCTGTTGATCTTTGATTTCTTTGTGTTTTCTTTGAAGTTCAGGGTGCTGACTCCCCTGAACTAGGTGAATTATATATGTGCTTGGTTAAAGGAATGATACATGTGCTTGACTGAAGTGATTGTTAACCTCTTGAAATTCGCTTTCCTTTTATGAATGCAGATCTAAGAACCTATGATAGCAGGTCTCCCTGTATATGTTGAGGTGTTCACTGTTACAGATAGGAAAACTTAATCAATATCAGTTATATCGATTAAATACAAAGAAGATTTTTAAGAAACAGAGGCAATGTGATATAATAGAAAGAGCCTTGACCTAGAAACCAGGGGACAAGACACAATCCAGGTTCTCTCTCTAGTGCTTACTAGTGTTGAAGAATTAATTTAATATTCTGCATTTTCCTCATTTCCTCCAATGCATTTGTATTACTTATATACACAAGGTTAGAATTGAACAATGGATACACAAGCAAGTCTCACAGCCATATTTTTCAATGTGGTGTATGGCTAACCAAATTATAGTCTTACAACTGGCTTGCAAAGAATCAGTTGGGGCTGGTACAATGTAGAAGATTAACAGGATGTAGTACAATGCTGGGAGAGGGAAGTATAAAATTAGAATTCTGATGAAATTATGGTTAGTGGAACACATGACTCAGCTATGATTGGAATATTCTAGGAACAAATATTACAAGTTAGTTGATCAGGTATTTTCCACAGGCTGACCTAAGGATGACTTTCTTTCCCTATAGTTTCATCATATTATAATGGCTAGTTAACTAATAGGCATTTGCGGTGATGTAAAACTCTCTAGAAGCACAACTAAGACAGGGTCCTGATGCAACACTAGATATATATGATCTTGAGCAAGTCACATCAGTCATCTGTATCTCATTTTTCTCATCCTAAAAATGGCAGTGCCAATTCCAAAAGCCAATTAATACATTCCATTGATTATGCAAATCCCTGGGCATGGGAACAAGTAATCCCCACCTGGAACTAAGTTGGGATATAAGTATGCATTCCAAAAAACTAGGCAGCATTGGCACCATATGTCTGTGGCATAAAGGAATCTATAAGGGGAAAGGAAGCCAAAATTTCAAGAGTTTAGGGGAATTGGTTATTTGTTTTAATCAACCTAATTCTTTAAATTTTTTTACTGATGCTGCTTTAATTCCCTATCTCCCATATGCCACTAAACCTGATGTCCTGAGGTGGTCATGGGCAAGAATGGTCAAATCTTTGTTTTTGTTTTTGCTATTTCTTTCTAATTTGAGGAGGGAGCCCTGTTATTTCTTATATTGTTCTGTGATCTGCTTTTTTGTAACAAGTAAGAAGCAGTGAATATCAATGTGTTGGATCCTGCAGGTCTGAAAGGGCAAAGAGAGATTAAGGGGAAAAATAAAAAAAGAAAGAAAGAAAGAAAGAAAGAAAGAAAGAAAGAAAGAAAGAAAGAAAGAAAGAAAGAAAGAAAGAGAGAGAGAAAGAAAGAAAGAGAGAAAGAAAGAGAGAGAGAAGGAAAGAAGAGAGAGAGAGAGAAAGAAAGAAAGAAAGAAAGAAAGAAAGAAAGAAAGAAAGAAAGAAAGAAAGAAAGAAAGAAAGAAAGAAAGAAGAGAGGAAGGAAGAGAGGAAGGAAGGCAGGAAGGAAGGAAGGCAGGAAGGAAGGAAGGACAGGAAGGAAGGAAGGAAGGAAGGAAGGAAGGAAGGAAGGAAGGAAGGAAGGAAGGAAGAAGGGAGGAAGGGAGAAAAGAAATGCCCATTTTATTTGATGTTTATTATGTTCAGAATAAAAAACAAAAGATTAGCCAAGACTCTTCCTGTTTTAGTAGTGTATTGTGCTCAGACTATGGGATTACATAGAGGATAATAATGCTTAAACCATCCACTTCATGGGGTTATTGTGAAAATTAAATGAGGTAATAGTTGTGAAAGTGCTTCAGATGACCATAAAAAATATCAGGTATTGCTGGCAACAACAACTTTTGCAATGCTGGTGTTTGGGGTGCTCCAGTATCCCTGTAATCTTCTGGATGAGAAAGGGTACATGGAGATAAATATAACCAAGATAGGAAGTTATATGGGTGAAGGAAAGATTCGGACAAAATAGTCTAGGTCAATACTTGAAAAGAAAGAGCATGCTTTCTATTGGATGGATCAAGGAATCTACATAGGGGACACCTAAGCTAAGCCTTAAAGGACGAGAGGGATTTTGAAAGGCAAAGATGAATTCAAATGATAGAAAATGGCTTATGAAAATCCATGGAAGTGAGCATGATTAAGTTTGAGAACAATTAGTAGACTAGACTCAGGGGGTAGAATATCTTAAATGACAGGCTAAAGAGTTTATACTTTATCCTTTTAGGCAGCAGGTATTGCTGAAAGTTCTGAGCAGAGAAATGATGCAGTCAGTCCTAGACTTTTAAGAAATTTATTTTGGCCACTCTGTGGAAGATGGAATCAAGAAACAGGAACATGAAGACAGGGAGATCCACTAGTAAACTTTTAAAATAGTCTAGGTGAAAGGTGATGATGACCTGCACTAAAGCAATAGCAGTGTGACTGCTAAAGAGAAGGGGGATGGGATTTGAGAGATGTTCTGGAAAAATAATCCAAAGGAAATAGAAACTGACCAGACACAGAGCCAATGGAGGAGGAAGTACCCAGGCAGAAGAAGTTGTTAACATTGTTAAAAGCTGTAGACAGTTGCCAAGAAACAACTATCAGACTTGACAATTAAGAGATAATTTATAGTTTTTGAGAAGGTAGTTTCAGTAGATTAGTCAGGTCAGAAGCCAAATTACAAGGAGCAGAGGATGAGGAAACAGAGGCAGAGAGTGAAGAGTAGGGCATTTGGTGGTATTCAGTAAACATCTGAATGAATGAATGAATGAATGAAAATAAATGAAAAATGAATGAATGAATTGTGTACAATTCTTTGGACGCTTTCTATTCAATTCAACAAGAATCTGTTCTGTGAATCTGAGAGCAGAGAGAGTAGCTAGTCTTGAGCTATACTCCTCACCTCTCTAATCCTTCTGCAGGCTGCATGGCTTAATATTTTGATCTGCTCATATTTTAAGCCATCCCAGATAACATCTCCTCTACAGAATAGCTCCTGACAGGTTTCTGAAGCAACAATGGCAAGTTAATGAATTCTGCCCCGGTGACCTGAAGCAGGCACCTGAGTAGCCCAGATATAATGTCTGCTCCGAGTTGACTTTTTAAAGGTGAACATTTAATACAAGCCAATCATGGTGTATCAAAAGTTAGGAAAAATGAAAACCTGCCTAGGCAGAGATCATTTTTCAATCTTCAGGTTGTTTTTTTTAACATTTCAATGAAACTTTGAGAAAGGGGTCAGTTAACCCTACAGTCTTTGTTTTTAGTATGAATACATTGTGCTTTCTTAGCAGCACATATACATTCCTCCAGCAGAGAATTAATCCTTGAGTATGCACCCAAGGGCCCTTCCCCTTTGTCTATTGATTCTCTGGTGTGTTACAACTGCAGTGCTTGAAATCATTAAACTTGTAGTCCAGCGAAAAGGGCACTAGACCTGGAGTCAGGAGACCTGGGTTTGGATTCCAACTTAAACACTGGCTCTCTGTGTGACCATGGCCAGGTCTCTTTATGTTGTTGTTATTAATAACAACTAACATTTATATAATGCCTACTATGTGGAAGATACTGTGCTAAATTCTTTACAAATATTATTTCATATCTTAACAACAACCCTGGAAGGTAGGTGCCATTATTATCCCCATTTAACTGAAATAAGCAGAGGTTAAATGACTAGTGCAAGGTCACATGGCTAGTAAATCTGAGGCCACATTTGAACTTGTTTTCCTGACTGAAGGTCCAGAGCTCTATCCACTGCACCACCTAGCTGCATACTTTTTTATTTTCACGTGTGCAAAGTGGATGTAATGGTTCTCACACTCCCTGACTCATGAGTTGTTTCTCAGTTGGATGTTTTTCTTAAGTGTTCTACTGATCCTTTTGTTTTTACATCACAGTCATTTTTACACACATCATTTCCTACCCCCACCCCCAACACACTTTCACCAGAATTGAACAAAACAAAATCAAAAACTCTCCCAAAGCCTCCTTTCTTCTTAACTTCCCTGTCACTGTTGAAGGCACCACCAACCATCATTCCACACATAACCTAGGTATGATCCTCACCTCTTCACTCTCACTCTCCATATCTAGTCAATTGCCAAGTCAAATCAATTGATTTTCATAATTATGTCTCACATATACCTCCTTCTCTCCACTGACACTGCTGCTTCTCTGGGAGGGCGGTCTCCCTAGCTCAAGTCTCTCCCCCCTGCAATCCATCCTCCTCTCAGCTGTTAATTTGAACTTTCTAAAGCATATGTCTGACCATGACTCCTGCCCTTCCCCTCCCCACCTCCCCACTATTCAGCAACCTCTAGTGGCTCCCTATTACTTCCTGGAGTAAACAAAATCCTCTATTTATCTTTTAAACCCTTTTATAAAGTAAACCTTTCCTGCCTTTCCAGCCTTCTTAAAACCTAGTCCCTTCCATGTACTCTACATGCAGTGACGCTGACCTCCATAATGTTCTTCACTCAAGACAATCCATCTCCCAGCTCTAGAAATTTTCACTGGATGACTCTCCCATGCCTGGTATTCTCTTCATCTCTGTCTCATTGTTTCCTCCAAGTCTCAGCTAAAACTCCACCTTCTACAAGAAGCCTTTCTTGATCCCCCTTAATGCTCCTGCCTTTCCTCTGAAATTATCTCCAATTTATCTCATACATAATCTGTTTGTACATATTGTTTGCACCAGGCCCTTCTATCTTCCACTATGCCTCAAAACTTGTCCAAGCTCATATTCATTGTTTCCATGACACTCTATCCATCTTATCCTCTGCCATCCTCTTTTCCTTTTGCTTTCAATCTTTCTTAATATCAAGGTCTTTTCCAATGAGTCCCGTTATATAACCAAAGTATTTAAGCTTCAGCTTCATTATTTGACTTTCCAGTGAGTAGTCTAGCATAGGAGTGGGGAACCTACAGCCTTAAGGCCACATGTGGATTCACATGAATCCTTGGATTCAGCCTTTTGACTGAGTCCAAGTTTTACAGAACAAATTCTTTTATTAAAAATATTTGTTCTATGAAGTTTGGATTCAGTCAAAGGGCTGAACCTGAGGACTTCGAGGGCTACATTTGGTCTTGTGGCTGAAGTTTCCCCACCCCTGCCCTAGCACACAGTAAGTACTTAATAAATGTTTGTTGCCTTGATTTGATTTGACAAAAAGAAAGTAAAATAACCAACAAATACCCAGTATGACAATGTGTACACAATTCTTTTCAAGAAGTCTCCAAGTATGTCTCTTCATCTCTGTTCCCTGGAACTATTATTGGTTTTTCATTAACTTAGAATTTGACTTGTCTTTTCATTTACATTATTATAGTCATCTCACTGTTATTATTTTGAGAAAAGTGCTTTGTAAACTTTAAAGTGCCAAGAAAATGCATGCTATTATTATTCTTCACCAGGACTGGATGCCTCCACTGAGTGATAGGAACTCACTATCTCCTAAGGGAAATTCCACTTTTGGACAGGTTTAATGGACAGCCAGGTGGTACGATAGATAGAGTGCTGGGCCTGAAGTCAGGAAAACTCATCTTCCTGAGTTCAAATTCTGCCTCAGACACTTACTAGTTGTGTGACCCTGGCCAAGTCACTTATCCCTGTTTGCCTCAGTTTGCTCATCTGTAAAATGAGCTGGAGAAGGAAATAGTAAGCCACTCCAATATCTTTGCCAAGAAAACCCAAAATGGGGCCATGAAGAGTTGGAATGACTGAACAACAATGTTTATAAAGTTCTTTCTCACATTGAACAAGAAATTTCTAATTGATTTAAATTGAATAGATTGAACATGGTTAACCTGGAGAATAGAAATCTCAAAGAGAATATGGTAGAGAATATTATTAAGTAATTTTTCTGTTTCCTTGCCCTCACCTCCCAGGGGAACAATATGAGGAGCAATGAATGGAAATTTCAATTAGGCAAATAAGTAACTTTAGGCTGGTGTCAAAAAAAACAAAAAAATTTCCTAATAATTAGAGCTATCCAGAAGAGGAATAGGTGGGCAGCTCTGAAGGCTATGAGTTGCCCTTACTTAGAGGTCTTCAGCTTCTTGTTGGCACACACACACACACACACACACACACACACACACACACACACACACACATATTGCAAAGGTGAGAAAATGAGGTTGGAGGGAGTTAAGTGAATTCCTCAAAGTTATATGAACTGAGCAAGGCTTGCATTTCAAACCAGGTCCTCAGACTGCAAAGCCATTGTCTTCTCCATTACAACACACTGCCTGCAAGTCCCGAAGTTTAAGTTTGAACCCCTAACTCCAGCACCTATTAATCCTGGGACCCAGGAAAAGTCTTTTCACTTCTCTGAGACTCAATTTTCCTTAAAGAAAATGGGAAGAATGCCTCCACCAAGTCAGACACTTCCATGGTTAGTGGAAGGATCAAATGAGGTGATTGATGGGAATGTTCATTGTGACTCTAGTGTACATAATTCTTTTGAGGGTTCTCTTCAAAAAATCTCTGACTTCATCCACCTGTATGTTCCCTCCACTGACACAAACAGAGGTGAGTCTCCATAGCCACAAGCAATCATTACCTGCTGGCCAGCTGACACATTCATTCACCTGTTTGTCATCCTCACAGCTTTCCCAGTTTATTAAGAGAGTCCCGGGGTCACCTTCTTACCACAATGCACTGGAATGGAAATTCTGTAAAGAGTGTTGAATACTAGCCACAATAAATAAGACTTAAAAAATGTTTCTTATAGGAGGGGAGAACTGTCAAGAAATCCACAAATGAAGGAGTTCTGCATAATATCAGATGGAGGTAAAGAACTATTAAATTATTTGGGAATAATTTCAATTTTCATTTTGAAGTGCCATGGTATATATATATATATATAAATTTCGTAGACTATAATAGTCATTAAAAGAGTATTTTACTAAGCACCTTCTAAGTAGCCAGGCCTGCTCTAGGAATAGTGGAGGGAAAGGATCGGGAGGTACTTACAAGAGAAATAGAAGCAGTCCCTAGTTACTCAACTACCTATAATGTAGTTGAGAGCACTAGAAAGAATCATCAGACTAGCCTGAGTCATTTGCAATCAATAACTAACAATGTGGAACGAGGGCTGAATGTTTTTGAGAAAGGTCTGTTGAAAGGAAAATTCTTTGTTTGGACTTTTACCGTGATTAACGAGGCAAAACTCGGGACAAAGAGAATTAAAAGGAGCTACTTATAAGTACGTTAAGGTGGTAACATATTTCAGTTTGATCACTCGAGATCAGCAATGGCTTCATGGTGGGGCCCTGATTTTATTACTCACTTTTGTGATGAGATAAAGACAATTCAGATAGCTGTCAGCAAAAGAGTTTGGACCTTAGTTCTTTCCCAAGGGGGCAAGTACAGGACAATTTCCAGGCAGGGATACAAATATCACAGACAGAGGTATGGTATCTCGGTACACAGAGCACCCGCCCTGGAGTCAGGGAGGCTTATCTTCCTGAACTCAAATCTGGCTTTCGACATTTACTAGCTGTGTGACTCTAAGCAAGTCACTTAACCCTATTTGCCTCAGTTTGTTCATCTGTAAAATGGTCAGGAGAAGGAAATGACAAACCACTCCAGTATCTTTGCCAAGAGAACCCCAAATGGGTTCACAAAGAGTTGGACACGACTGAAACAACTGAACAACAAGGCGTATGTGACAAAGAGCAGGTAATGTAAAAAGCTGCAGACGGGTTGTTGTCTTCCTCAGAAAGACTCCCCCAAAACTGACTGACAAGCAGGGATGGGAACAATTTATCACTGAGTCAACATAACTTTCAATAGCATCTTTGTACCTGGAATATATTCTCTTCTTAACTCTGCCTCTTGGAATCTATTGTTATTTAGTCATTTCTGTCACATCCAACTCTGCATGATCCCATTTAAGGTTTTCTTGGCAAAGATACTGGAGTGGTTTGCCATTTGCTTCTCCAGATCATTTTACAGATGAGGAAACTGAGGCAAAGAGGGTTGAGTGACTTGCCCAGAGTCACACAGCTAATAAGTGTCTGAGGCTAGATTTGAACTCAGGAAAATGAGTCCAACTGACTCCAGGCCAGGTACTCTATCCACTGTGCCACCAAGCTTAGAATCTCTACTTTCCTTCAAAGCCCAGCACACACATTCCCTTCTATATGTGTCCTTTCCTGGTTCTCCCATGTGCTAGCACCTTCTTCACCCCTCAAAAAACTTTGCCTTGTATTTATTTTCTACATACTTACATGTGTTCATATTGTCTCCCTCCAACAGAACAGACAGAGCAAGCGCTGTTTCATTTATGGTTTTCTATCCCCCTGGAATATGCTGGATGCTTAATAAATGCTTGGTTTTTGATTGATTGCTATAGGGGTAAGCTCAGGGTGAGCTGGAATAGTAGTGAAAGCTTCACAGAGGAGATGAGGCCAAAGGAAATTAGAGTATTGGAATGACAGAACATAGAATGTCAAAGCTTAGAATGAAACGGGCCTTAGGATGAAAAATCATTGAGTCCTCCCTCCCCCAAACCTTACAAATCAGAGCTAGAAGGGACCCTAGAGGTCCTTTAATTGAATGCCCTTATTTTACCTCTTCATTACAGGAAAAGCAACTGAGGCCCAGAAAGAGGAAATCACTTGCTCAAATTAGTGGCAGTGTTTAAAAAAGATGGTAAATTTTTTCTGTTTGTTTGTGTGTGTGTATGTGCATGTGTGTGTGTTTTTACAGTAGCAGCATACTGGTTTTCTGGCTTGATTGACAGCTCCTGTCAAAAGAAAGTGTTTTCAAGGATACTTCATTCCCTGCACTAAAACCCAACCTGTCACAGCTAACTGTCTGAGCAAAATTGGTGTGTGAAAGCCTAATAAAAGAAACCGTTAAATCTGCAGATGGAAATTCATGGTCTCTCTGTCTATAAAACAAAAGGACAGCCAATTAAGAGACCTGCTGATTTGTGAATTTGTCTTGCTCTCTTTAGAGCTAAATTGATATTAACTCTAGGGAGAGGTGAGGGATAATGCTCTGGATGGCCTTTGACAAACTAATTCTGGTTTTATTGCCTTATTGGCATGCTGGGAGAGCCTCTACCTTCTCTTTGATTAAATACCATTTCCACTAGAGCTAGCCCAGCTCTCTGGGAATTTGTATTTATCATCACAATCTGTGCCCCATCTAACTTTCTGGCTACTACTCCATTAAGTGAGCTCTCTGGTTCAGTCAAATTGGTCATTTGAGCCCTCTTACTTACTTCCAGTACTTTTGCTCTCTAGGCATATGTTTCCTCATCTGTGAAATAAGGCATGGGTACCATCCTGTGTCCAACTCTTCATGATCCCATTTGGGGTTTCCTTGGCAAAGACACTGGAGTGGCCTGGCCAGCCATTTCCTTCTCCATTTTTCCTCTCATTAGCTCTCTTCTAGTTCTGACATGCTACAACTCCAGATTCTTCCTCCCCTCAAAGGAAACCTTTGGGAAACCTTTAAGACCCTCATACTCTTCTATGAAGCCATGGCTGAACCATCACTCCATAGTATCCCCTAAAGATTTCTCCCTCTACTAAATTCCCATCTACCCTCTTTCCATACCATTCATTTGGCAATTCTAGTGATTACAGTGACTCACATTTATACAGCAGTTTGCCATTTACAAATTGCTTTCCTGGAAACAACCCTATGAGGTAGGCAGTGTTGGCACTGTAATCCCTGGCTAGATAGCCTAGTACATAGAGTTCTAGGCCTGGAATCAGGAAGAGCTGAATTCGAATCCTGCTTCGTACTACACTTACCAGATGTGTGACTCTGAGCAAGTTGCTTAACTCCTGTCTGCCTCAGTTTCCTCAACTATAAAATACAAATGCTAATAGCATAATAAGGCTGCTGTGAGGCTCAAAAGAGATAATATTTGTAATGCACTTCGCACATAGTAGACACTTAACAAATACTTATTCCCTTCCTCATTTTATAGAAGAAGGAACAGGGGAATCAGAAAGGTCATATGTCTTACCTAAATTCACATTTAGTCATTTCTGTCTTGTCCAACTCTACATGATCCCATTTAAGGTTTTCTTGGCAAAGATACTGGAGTGATTTGCCATTTGCTTCTCCAGATCATTTTACAGATGAGGAAACTGAGGCAAAGAGGGTTGAGTGACTTGCCCAGAGTCACACAGCTCATAAGTGTCTGAGATCAGATTTGAACTCAGGAAAATGAGTCCAACTGACTCCAGGTTAGGTACTCTATCCACTGTGCCATTTCCTTCAAACCCCAGCACAAACATTATCTTCTGTATGCATCCTTTCCTGGTTCTTCCAGGTACTAGTGCCTCCTTCACCCCCAAAAACTTTGCCTTGTATTTATTTTGTACATACTCGCATGTGTTCATATTCTCTCCTTCCATATTAGGCACTTAATGAATACTTATTTCCTTCCTCTATTCACTGTGTCGGACACTCAAACTAAGGAATCACATTCTGCCTCTTAACAGTTTTTGTGTCCATACCTTGAAATGTAAATCATGTATAGTTGTTTTATTCTGTTTCTCTACTGATGTCTACCTCTGATGCCTTGATAATGAGGAACCATCCTCATATGGAAAAGGCTGGCAAGCCTGCTTCCAGAAAATATATGCAGACATGCAACTGAAGTATCCTATTCTCCAATTGAACTATGTGCCTCAGACTTGCTATAAGTGGCTCCAGAGTGCTAACCACACTTTTGTTTGGATTTGGAACTGGGATTAGGGTATACACAAAAAAACACCAATCAGTAAAAATGAGTCCCTTGCCCTTGGTTGCTGCTTGGCTGTGTTACTGTGAGGGAGACACAATGCTGTAAAGAGTGAGGCTTATGAAACTCCCCTTCTGAGGCCAACACGTGGCCTCGGTTATTGGACTCCATATATTTGCTCTGTCCTGCTTTGAGATGAAGGAGTAGTGGGAGCAATTATGACCTTTTAAGCTTCAAAAGGTCAGAACGGCAAGCCACCAGAGGTCTGGGAGTCCATGCTGGGTTTTTTGGCCAGCGAGTTCAGTAGCAAGTCCCAAGGAATGAATGACTTTCAAAACCTAGTCTAATGGTAGCTTAGACAAGGAAATATCCAGCAACTATGCTGCATTAGGAAGTAAACTTGATTGGTGAATACTACGCAAAAACTTCTATTAAGTTTGAGTTCACTCTCCCAGGAACCAACAGTAGTATAGGGAATATTTCTGTTTTTTGCTATAGCTTCATAGTAAATATCCTTTTGTAAAATAGAATTGATGTCAATTCATTAAACAGGGCACTCATTATTGGAAGTTAACAGTGAAGGAACATAATAGTATAAGTTGTTGAGTCAATAGTATTAGAGAAAGACTTTCCCAAACCCCACCCCCCAGGAGTACTCAAGAACCCCTGAAGGGGACATGTAGTCAGCCTTACTCTAATAAGGTAAGTTCAGAGTCTTGCTATACCTTGTCATGGCATGGACATCATCCCAAATTTTCAAGCACTGTGACTAGGGGAATACACCCTAGCAGATCTTACCAATCTGAAAGAACTTCAACACATCTGTTGTCTAAAACCCAGCCCAGGTTACCAGATAAATGACCACCATGTAAGGAAATATTTTGAGCCGCAATAACTAGTGAATTCTAACAACACACATTTCTGTAACATTTTCAGTTTTACAGAGAGCATTCCTCCACAACAACCTTGAGAGGAGGGGTAAGTCCCCATTATATAAAAGGAAACTGAAGTTCAGAAAGGTTAAGTGATTTGCCCAGGACCACTTAGCTTTAATAAGGGTCAGAGAGCAGAATTTGAATTTCTTCATGATTCCATCTGAGGTTTTCTTGACAAATATACTGGAGTGATTTGCCATGTCCTTCTTCAGCTCATTTTGTAGATGAGGTAACTGAGGCAAACAGGATTAAGTGACCTGCCCAGGGTCACACAGCTAGAAAGTGCCAGATTTGAACTCAGGACCCAACACTCTATCCACTGCACCACCTAGCTGCCCCAACTCCTGACTTAAGGTCTTGCATTATTTCCATTATATCAGTTATAAAATAGCTGTAATGTGCATTAGTGGAGAGAGAGATGTTCACACTTTACCTGGCTCAAAGCCCTCATCCAGAAATCTGAGAAAACCTTTCTGCCAAGAAAACATGCACTAACTCCCTCCCTCTTGCAAACGGACAATTCACAAAAACATAGATAGTTTTGCTGAAAGACAGAAAAAATACAATCTATTGATTAAACAATTCTCGTTCCCAAAAGCTCTACAACGCATATTTCCCAAGGTCACTCATAGTCCCTGGCAAGAGATGCTCCTATGCAAAGTACTCTATGAAATTCTCTTTACACTGCTGCTCTCTGCTGGTCTGTACTGGTCAGTCAGGACCAGCAGGTACTGGGGCTGAGCAGGTTTCTCAAAAACCTTCCTGTGGAGAGAAGGATTAGGGGAAAGGTTTCACGACCTCCCTGAGGAAGCTTCAGAGCAGGGTTTAGGGCAAAATTGTAGTATGAAAAAACTAAGGTATGTCTTGGAGCAAAAAAGTCTCTTCTGCCTCAGTTTCTGAAGGAGATGCCAAGTTCAGGAGCCAGCAGTTTCTGAAGAGGAGGTACAGTTAGGTAGATTCTGGGTTCAAGAATTAAGAATGAATGCAAAACATTTATTAACTAGCTACTGTATACCAGGTCTCGTGTTCAGTGCTGGACATACAAGTATAAAAAAGCAAGCTAGTACTTGCCCTCAAAGACCTTACATTTGAATGGGGAGAACAACACATGGAAGTGTTGTAGCAAAAGAAGTATTTGTGGCCAAAGAAGTCACAGACATAATGACTTTCAGTTGACTGACTCATCTTTTCCCGAAATGATAATGTTGATTTGGAGACTGCCTCAGAGCTAAAGGGGGAGGAAAAAAGGGATGTGTTATAAAAGAAGGAACATTAGTGTTGGAGTAGATTAGGGGGTTCAGATCCTAGCTCCAACATGTCCTATATGTCCACAATCCACTTAACTTGTGTGTTCCAAAATTTTTCTACCTCTTTCCTCTCAGCACAGGACTGTTTTCCAAGAAAATTGACATCATGTGTTATGAGCAACCTCATCATCAGGAACCTTCTCATCCTTCAAGACGGAAGCAGCCTTGGTATTCAGACCTCTGCAATACCCTCTATCCCTCTGATTGGAGAGTAGAGTGAAGATCTCCTCCCAAGACCTCCATTCATGGAAAGTACCCAGCCTAGTGATCTCTTTCCCACTCAGCTACAAGTCCTTTCGAATTGTCCATCATGACCCCCTCACTGTACCTCTTCCTCTTTTCAGCTTCCTTTTCTGTATTGTCTTTCTCCCATTAGATTGTAAGTATCCCCAGTGCATGACGCAAAGTAAAATGTTTAATAAATATTTATGGATTTTTTTCTATACCTCAAAGCCTCTCAATATCATCTCTCATTTATTCTTCTACTTCGCTCACTGGAAAAGATGTATTCCATTTCATCAGGGTCAACCTCTTGCGCTTTTGATTCCATTTGTAGGTGTATCCCAAGTCTCTATTCTGGACCCTTTCCCATCTCTCTCTCTCTCTCTCTCTCTCTCTCTCTCTCTCTCTCTCTCTCTCTCTCTCTCTCTCTCTCTCCCCTTCTCTCTCTCCTCTCTCTTTTCTCTCTCTCTCTCCTTTCTCTCTCCCCCCCTTCATTAACTTGTAATTTATAATCTCTCTCCTGGTGACTTCTCAATCTCCATCTCCATCATTTCTCCTAGTGTCCAGTCACTCATTCACAATTACCTGCTGTACATATCCACCTAGATGTTCTGTAGGCACTTCAAAGTTCAGTATATCCAAAACATAACTCCATCTCTCTGTGCACAAATCCTCTTCTTAACTTCATTTTTTCTGTTGAGGGCACCCAGACCCCTCTGAAATTACTTAGTTAGTTCTTTGTTCATATTTTGGGCTTATTTGTCTGTATTCTTGTTATTTCCCTCAATAGAATGTAACTTGCTTGAAGGCAAAGAGGGTTAACTTTTGTGTTTGGGTAATGAGGATTTAACATACACAAAGCATTCGTCAGTTCACTGGACTAATGAGGCCTCATCTAGAGCTGTCAAGAAGCTTGCTTTGAGAAGAATCTTGATGACAGCAGTAGAACATTCATAGACATGTTAACTACATGGTGAATGGAAGGCTCTTTGGCTCTGAAGGCAGCCAAAAGGCCTTCGTTGGTGTCTTACGCATCTCTCTACTTCAGCCCTTATGGCTGTTCTAGTCATAGACGCTCTTTGTCACAGGCTCTGGTGAGAAACTATGCTCTAAAAAGGTGACAGTCCCAAAGGACTGATGATGAAGCTTACTATCCACCTCCAGAGAAAGGGCTGAGATTGTCTGAATACAAACTGAAGCAGGCTAGTTTTTACTTTCTTTCATTCTTTTACTTTGTTCGAGTCTTCTTGTACAAACTGACTGATGTGGAAATATTTTACTTGATTGCACATGTATGACCTATATCTGATTGTTTACCTCTCAGGGGAAAAGAGGAATAGAATTTGGAACTCAAAACTTAAAAAAAACAAATATTTTAAAAATGTTTTAAGATGTAATTGGGGGAAATTTATATATATATATATATATACATATATATATATATACCTGTATATATATGTGTGTGTGTATATGTGTGTGTGTCTGTATGTGTATATATGTATATCTGTATATATACATATACATACATATATACGTGTGTGTGCAACCATATGTCCTTTGCCCCATTTAAACCATGTTGCCCCATGAAACGGGCCTTGGTTCTTGGCCTCTGCATTTGTTCTTTTCTGTTTTGGGTAAAAGGCCTAGCATCTGACTTCATGAAATTGAAAGGTCGGGAGAGTGACCTACCATATAGTCCAGGCTGAGTTTTGCAAACAGCCCAACATTGATATTTCAAGAAGGAAGTCATGACCTTCAAGAATGACCTTCTGGACTCAGGTCAACAGAAGCTGAGATGAGAACTCATCTGGCACATGTAGGTATGAACTTGGTCAAACCAATGCTATACAGGAACTAAGTTGAGTTTTGAATCTACTACCTTCTCCCCCACCCTCTCCCATACAAACACAAAGAGGTGAAATTTGGTAAAGTATGCCCCAAAGATGATGGAGGAAATGTTTGCACTTTTGTTATTGCTATATCTTTGACATAAATATCCCTTTGCAAAAGCTAATTGATGCTAACTGGTAAAATGGAACTGGGAATTAGTCACAGGTACCTAACAAAGATTGGAACATAATTTGTGGGGGTTTGAGCTAATGGTAAAGGAAAAGAAGTGCTTTCCAAACTTCCCCTCAGGTTCCATGAGGAAAGATGTAGCAGCCTGTCTCTGGGATAAAGAGCCAGAGGGTGCTCAAAACATATTTTTTGTCTGTCTTGGAGCAGAAGGCCTTACACTGGTCATCAAATGTTTACTGAATCTCTTTGGGCTTCATTTTCCCAAATTGTAAAATAGGAAATCATACTTGGTGGTGCTGCCTTTGTAGGGTTGTTGTTAGGAAAGCACTTCATAAACTTTATAACCCCACAGAAATGTGAGTTGTTCTTTTTATTCACTATATTATCAAAGTAGTAGCAAGAGGAAGAGGAGCACAGAATCCCAGAATTTCTGATTTGGAAGAGACCTCAGTAGTCATCTAGTCTAACCCATACCCTGTACAGAATCACCATAATAACTTACCCAACAAGGGATTATCCACATTGCTCAGTCAGACAGTAAGCATTTACTAAGTGCCCACTATATGCTAGGCACTACGCTAAGCACGGGGATACAAAAAAAGGCAAAAGATGTAGTCTCACATCTCCAGCTGTCTATTGGATACCTGGAACTGGATGTTCCATAAACAGTTTAGACTCAACATGGCCAAAATTGAATTCATTCTCTTTCCCTCTAAAACTCCCCCCTTCATACTGTTGGAACATGCAAGTTTTTAAACATGGTGAGCTAAGATTTACTTCCAAACGTCTCCTGAATCCTTTGCATTTGGAGACCATCCTCTGCTGCCGCCATCCTCATTCATTTTCTAGCAGCTGTGAAATCTGCATGCTAGAGGATAGCTTTAAGCAATCTTCATCCTTTACTATTCCTATGTTCTGACTTCGTTATGTTGATAGCTCCCCTGTAGTAATCCCCAAGTCTACCAGTGTAAAAGGAGGCACAGTAGGGGTCATTCCCGTTTCATTTAAAGGAGGCAGCATGGGGCAATGGAAAGAGCCCAGGGCTGGGAATCAAAGTCCCAGTTCGGTCACTTATTACTCAGGCAAGTCATTTCTTATGTCTGAGACTGTCAGTAAAATAATAGTAGTAAGTATAGAAATGTGCTCTATGAGCAAAGCAGAATTGAGACAGCCCAAAGTAAACATAGGATGTGTGAATTTGGAGTATCTACCCCAAATATACACACAGACTATCTGTGCCCAATCTGTGGTAGAGCATTCCAAGCTTGTATTGGTCTGATCAGCTACAGTTGGACAGAAGGACTGAAACTTCGCTTTATCATGGTGATATCATTTGGATCCTCTTCAAGAATGAAGGACAACAACCAACAACCATCTGTATATAGACTATATAAACTATAAAATACTATAGAAATGCCAGCTGTTATTCATTCAACAACCATTTCTTAAGTCGCTACTATACTTGGTTGCAGGCAGCGAGGTGCTGCAGTGGATGGAGTGTTGGACTTAGAGTCAGGATGACCTGAATTCAATCTGACTTCAAACACTTACTAGCTGTGTGACCCTGGGCAAGACACTTAACCCTGTGTGTCTCAATTTCTTCATCTGTAAAATGAGCTGGAGAAGAAAATGACAAACCAGTCCAGCATCTTTGCCAAGAAAACCTCAAATGAGGTCATGAAGAGCTGAAAGTGACTGAAAAACAACAAAAATGCAGTCTTGGTGCACTAAAGTCCTTTAAAGACCTCCTTCAATATCTCATATGGGACAGAGGGTGACCCTGAGCTTTCAAAGGCTTTGCCAGAAAAAACCCACATTCTGGCAAGACCTATCAAGTTGGAAGGTCTCCTACATAGGTCTGACTATGGAGCTGTCATTTCAGCACCTTCCCTCACTAACTTCAAAGATGCTCGGAACCAAAAAGTTGGCCCACAGGAATTCTTGAAGACCATTAACTACAGCTTTATGAGAATGCGAGTTGACTCTACATTGGTGAGGGGAGTGTTTCCACTGAAGAAATGATAGATTCTTGAAGTATTGAAGATCATAGAACTAGTAAGCAGCAAGACTGAGACTCAAACTCAAGTTTTCCAGATTGTCATTTTTTTCATACAGCTCAGTCTATCCCAGTGAAACTAAGTTGCATATATCTCCTTTGTTACTGTTATTTTAGTCGTTTTTCAATCACTTCTGACTGACTCTTCATGACCCCTTTTGGGCTTTTCTTAGCAAAGATACTGGAGTGGTTTGCCATTTTCTTCTCCAGTTTATTTACAGATGAGGCAAAAACTGAGGCAAATAGCATTAAGTCATGCAGCTAAGAGGTACCTAAGGCCACATTTGAACTCAGGACTTCCTGCCTACAGGCCCTGGACTCTATCCACTGAGCCACCTAGCTTTCCCCTTTACAAAGCTCCTACATGCCAGCATTTAGGAACGAGTGTTATGTGTTCAAAATGATGATCTGAGATCAGCTAAGACCACAAGTAGACCAAATTATATTCAGCACAAGACTATGGAAAGGATTCTGGATTGGCAGTCAGAAGATAAGGATTTGAATTTCAGTTTCATTTTTTGTGAGATGTGTGACCTTGGGAAAACCTCTCAGCCTATTTGAGCCTCAGTTCCTCTGCCTCTAAGATACTTTCCAGCTTTAGACCTGTAATCCTAAATATATATTGCCTCTCCTCCAGTTCCTAACACAAGGCCATGCACATTCTAGACTGTCAGGAAATGTATGTTTAGTTGAATGGTTGAATTGTATTCAATATACTGTGAGTTTTTCCCCCATCGGATTGCCAAAGTAAAAGCATCTCAGGTCTTAATTTTTGTTTAATACAAATGAGGCCACTAGAGGGTACCATTGTCACACTTATATCTCTAGTACCTAGAGCTGGTTTCTCCTAGAGGGAGCCAATGGTCTTCTAGTATGGAAAAAAGGGTTGAGCATTTTACATCTGAAATGTATGGCTTTCAGGCATCAAAAACAATTAGAGGTGCCATACTGGAAAGAACATTGGCCTGGATGGAAGACCTGGATTCAGGTCCCCAAGTGGGAAGGGACCTCATTGGCCTTTGTGCCTGGCCTACTCATACCCCAAACAAGAATCTCCATTACAAAATTCTCAGTAAAGTGGCCATTCATCTTCTGACTGAAAACTTCCAGTGAGAGATGACCCTCTATCTTCCAAGGCAGTCAGTTCTAGTTGTTAGTGAATTTCCACTGACATCAAGCCTAATTGTGTCTTTCTGTAACTTGAAACAATTGCTCAGAGTTCTGGTTCCTAGAACCAAACGTGACAAGCCTAATCCTTTCTCCCACATGGTAACCTTTCAAATATTTAGCTGCAGCTATCATACCTAGAAGTCATTAAGTAATGCAGTGGATAGTGAACTGGGCCTGGGCCTAGAGTCAGGAAGACCTGTGTTTGAACCTGGTCTCAGACATTTGCTGCTGTGTGATCTTGGGGCCATATATCTCAGTTTTCTCAACTGTAAAATGGGGGTAATAATAACAATACCTTTCATCGGAATAATAATAGCAACTCTTTTCAGGGTTGCTATGAGGGTCAGATGAGGTATTTATATTTGCATGGTATCTAGCAGGCACTTAATAAATACTTTTTCCCTTCCCACTGCATCTTCCCCAAACTAAGCACCCCAGTTGCTTTAACTGATGCTTATATGACATGGATGCAAGGCCCTTTACTAACATGAATATATTCTAGTTTATCAATATACTTACTAAATTGTAGTTCCCAGAAATGACTGCAATCATCCAAGGCAGAATACAGAAGAACTATCACTTCCTTGCTCTTGGAAGCTAGGTGGGCATTGGATTGAATGCTGGGCCTGGAGTCAGGAAGATCTGAGTTCAAATATGACCTCACTTACTAGCTGTATGACCCTGAGCAAGTCACTTAACCACTTAACAACTGTAAAATAGGAATAATGTGAGGATCAGAGGCGAATAATTATGAAGCACTTAGAGTATATAAAAGTTATCAGTTATTATTATCTGACTCAGACACTTACTAGCTATGAGACCTTGGACAGGTCTCTTAACCTCATTTACCTTAATTTCTTCTACTGTAAAATTGGCATAAAAGTACCCACTTCTCAGAAGGAGGAAGTGAGATAATGTTTGTAAAGAGTTTAACACTCATTGTCTAGCTCTATATAAATGCTAGCTCTTAGTATTATTTATTTCAACACTTCTCAAGATCACATTTATTATTTATATTCCCAGGGTTTAGTACAGTGCCTGATTTATAGTAGGGGCTTAATATATATTTATCTTATTATCATATCATATTGTTGGCTATCATCTCCCACTGCTGCCTTATACAGAGCTTGAAGTCTACTAAAAACCCCAGATCTTTTTCAGACTTTATCATTGGACAAGATCTCCCTAGTCTGACACTTGTGAAGTCTTTAACTTTAATGTGAAACCTTACATTTCTATCTGTTATATTTCATATTATTAGATTCAGCCTAACATTTTGGTCCATCAGGATCTTTTTTGACATGGACTCTTATCCACTGTATTAGCTATCCCTTCCAGCTTTGTGTCATCTATAAATTTGATAAATATGTCATATATACCTTTGTTGTTTTTCAGTCATTCTTGATTCTTCATGACCTCATTTGGGATTTTCTTGGCAAAGAATGGTTTGCCATTTCCTTCTCCAGTTCATTTTATAGATGAGGAAACTGAGGTAAACAGCGTTAAGGGACTTGCCCAGGGTCACACAACTAGTAAGTGTCTGAGGCCAGATTTGAAATTGGGAAGATGCATCTTCCTGACTCCAGATCTGACACTCTATCCTCTGTGCCACCTTGCTACCCCATATATACCTTTATCCAAGTCATAAAAGGGCAAAAGAGCTACATTTGAATTCACAGGACCTGGGTGTGACTCCTACTTTTGCTACTTACTACCTCATGGGTAAATAATTTAACTTCTCTGGGCCTCAGTTCCTTATCCATAAAACAAGGGGGTAGGATTATATGGTCTCTATGGTTCCTTTCAGCTCTTTATCTATGATTTTCTCTTAAACACAGATCTCTGGGGCACTCCCATGAAGACCTCCTTCTAAAATGGCATCAAACCTCTAATGACTATTCTTTGAATCCAGGTAGTCATATCCATATAATTACACTATCCTCTAGCTTATTTTTTCTACATGAATAGCTGAAATGCTTTATCAAACAGTTTGCTAAAACCTAAGTAAGTTATAATGACAGCCTTCCTCTCACTTACTAGTTGAATCACTTTATCATAAAAGGAAATGAAGTTAGCCCAACATAACCCGCTCTTAATGAAGCCATGCTGGCTCTGTGATCATAGCTTCCTTTTCCAGGTGTTCACTAAGCATCTCTTTAATTCTAGAATTTTCCCCCAGAAATTAGTCAAGTCTAGTGGCCTATATATTCGCTTCTCTTTTTTTAAGATAATGACATTTGTCTTTCCTGGGTCCTCTCTGTTTTATTCTCCATAATCTTTCCATTTTTTTTTTTGACAATCACATCTGGCAATTAAGGATCCAATTATGTAGTTCTTCTTGCTAGATGATTTTAATCCATTAAGAGCAGTCAGGCACCCACTTACTCTCTCTTTATTTCTATTGAGTATCAGTTTCCCATAAGTCATTTTTGTTCTGTCCTTTCTAGTCCAAGACCAGCTACCTTGTCAGAGAAAACAAAAGGAAAGGAAGGATGGAGCAGCTGGGCCTCCTGGCTCCTGTTAGTCATCATTGTCCCCTACACTCTAAATGGTGGTCTTGGCTGCTTGGAATATTTTCTCCTCGACCTGGGAACTCTGGAATTTGGCTACAATATTCCTAGGAGTTTTCCTTTGGGGATCTCTTTCAGAAGGTGATCAGTGGATTCTTTCCTAAATAGTCATCCCATCCCTTCTTTAAGCATCTTCTTTCTCCTAATAAAGCTTTAAAAATCTCTTTTTTTATATTACTTTTACTTGTCATCCTTTTGTGTATTCTGAGTCTTAGACGCTCTCAACCTGACTCAGTTCTAAATTATTATGCCACACTTTTGTGTATATTCTGTTACTTGTCCTTGCTTCCATCTTCTGTATTTATATTTTAGACATCTAATTTGATTGGCATTTTTGCCACAAATAATAATAATAGCCAACACTTATTTATATAGTACTTAAGGTTCAATCTAAGCATTTCACAGGAGCCTCACAACAGCTCTGAGAGGTAGGTGCTAGAGTGGAGGAAGCTGAGGCAGGCAGAGGTTAAATAACTTGAAAGCTAGTATGGGTCTGAGGCAGGATTTGAATTCAAGTCTTTCTGACTGCTAGTCACATTCTATCCACTGCCATTCTGAAGTCACTTAACCCTCTTAAAGCTTTGAATAATGTTTTCACTGTTCCTTACCAGGGGTGTAATGATTAAATAAGATGATATGAGTCTAGTGCTTTATAAACCTTAAGCCCTTTATAAATGTCAGCTCCTGATGGCCACACTCTAGAATGCAGAGAATAACTCTCATCTGTATTTCACTTTCAGGCTGGTTAAGAACTTTCCCTGTACTACATCATTTGATTTTCAGAGACTGAGAAATGGATTTGGAATGGTTGTTTCTGCCATTTTTTAAAATGAAGTTTATGTTACCATGCTGTTCAAAGTGCCATAACAATTTATAAAGAAAACTACATTTGAAATTTCTACAGAAGATTACCAATCACCTGTGCAACCTTCTGCAACTATCTTCCTTCTGTGTGTCATACCTTCTTTGTCTATAAATTAGGAGGGTGGAGTGGGCTAGATGGTTTTAATAGACATCTTCGTTCTCTAAATCTATAGTCTTGTTATTACTTCCCTTCATTTAAACAGAGGCAATTCACCCTGTGTTACGACATTAAAAATAAAGGAACTGAGGATATTTAGTCTGAGGAAAAAAAGGTTTCAGAAGAGAGGGAAAAGGGAGGCATGATACCTGCTTTCAAATATGTGGAGGGCTGTCATGTGGAGGAGGGATTAAATTTGCTCTGCTTAGGTCCTGGGGCATGCCAGAAGTTGGTTAGAAGTAGTAGAGAAGCAGATTTTGGCTCCCTACAAAGAAAAATTTCCTAATAATCAGAGCTGTGCACAAATGAAATGAGCTGCTGAAGCAAGTAATGAGCTCCATCTCATGGGAGTTGATCAGGCTGAAAATCACTTGTAGGAATGTAATTGCACCAAGTAGCACTTTGCTCACAGGCCAAGGACAGTCACAGGGAGGAACTATCCCTCCTCCCTCAGATGTCAGCCCTCCTGGGCAAAGCTCTACTGACTCCACCCTAGTTTACAGCTCTGAGTAATTATGGTTGAAAGCCACAACACAGAGAGTCAAAGTTAAATCCAAACAAACCCAGAGAATGAAGTATGGTATAACAAAGAGAGCACTAGATTTGAAGTCAGGAATCCTGTTTTCAATCCTTGGCACAGAAAATTATTATGTTACCCTGGGCAACTTACTTAACATCTCTTTGGCCTGGTTTTTTCTCTATAAAATGAAGACCATAACATTTCACTACTTAGTCTCCTAGGGTGTGTGTGTATGTGTGTGTGTGTGTGTGTGTGTGTGTGTGTGTGTGTGTGTGTGTGTGTGTGTGTGCGCGCGCGTGTGTTTGTGGTTCATCCTTCTTTTTTGAAGAGAACAAGTGACATCACAGGGTGATGTCTTGGCTTATGCATGAATTGGATTTCAGTGAGGCAGATTTGCATGGTCAGCAGCCTCATTTTCTCTTCCTGAGTTATCACAGTCCAGTGGCAAGACAAAAGTCAAGACAACTGGTGATGGCTTAGGATACAGGGGATGACCTTGGAGTCTTTAATGTCTGACCAAGCTCTAACTCCACAGCAACTGCTTCAGCCACCTTCGTGGCCACTGGAACAAATTGTTCTCATCTGCCTGTTCCCCTGGGGGAAATCTTCACATGCTTGGGGTACACGTCCCCCTAATGCTGACAGGTTTGGAGTTTGTTGATTATCCTCAACCTGGCTTAGCTTTCTGCCAAAATAGTTTTACCAGAGTGTAACCACTGGGACTGCTATAGCTTCTTGGAGCCACAGGTGAGAGGTGGGTGATAGATGGATAGCAAAGTTGGAAAGCAGCCCTCACATCAGAGGTACTAGTCCTACCTGAACGCCCCATCTGATAGATAGATACATAGATAGATAGACAGACAGACAGACAGACAGACAGACAGACAGACAGACAGACAGACAGATAGATAGATAGATAGATTGACAGATAGATAGATATGTGTGTATGTATTAGGAGAATACTATAAATGTGAACTATTATTACAGAGTATTATAGAGAAATAGAGGTTAAAAAAAGGAGAAAAGCTGGGGGTGACCAAAAAGAGAAAATAGAAATTTGGAGGCAGAGATTGAGACCCGTGTCCTCTCAGGAGAGGAAGACTTTATAAATGTGTCAAAAAACAAACATGATTTAATAAATATACACATACAGCAAGGAATAATGGACAGAAAGCTGACTTGGGAATCAGAAAACCTGGATTCAAGTCCTGAGAAATACTAAAGTCTTAGCATAGTTTTAAGCTCTTATAGTTCTGTTGGTCAAGGAAGTTCTCTTACCATGAGTTCCCTACACCAATGAAATCAAGTCTGGACCAAATAGTTAGAAAAGTACAAACACAAAATGAAAGGATTGGACTAGATGTTCTATAAGGTTTCTTTCAGACAGTATATTCTGTGGCTCTATGATCATAAGGTCCCTTCCAGCTCCAGCATCCTATATGTATAATGCCTTTCTTCTTTTTCAGCTAGAGGTAGCTGGTAGCAGAGAGAAAACTGAGCCTGGAATCAAGAAGACCTGAATTCAAATCTAGCTTCAGACACTTTACTAACTGTTTGACCCTGGGCAAGTCACTTAGCCTCTTTCTATCTCAATTTCCTCAACTGTAAAGTGGGGATAATAATAGCATCTATCTTATAGGACTTTCATGAGAAGTAAATGAGATCATCTTTGCAACATACTTAGCAATGCCTGGCACATAGTAGGCCCTAAATAACAGTTTTTTCCTTCCTATCTAAATACCTTCTTAGGAGAAAAGAACTTGTCCCATAGTTAAAGGTCACAGATTTAATACTGAAAGAGACCTTGGAGACCATTTAGTCCAACCTCCCTATTAAGGAAATTGAAGTACAGAGAAATAAAGTTAATAAGGTCATATAGATAGAAAGTAGCAGAACTGGAACCCACACACAGGTCTTTTGATTTCAAAACCAAATCTACCATCCATTCATGCCTGTCTACATAATGAAAATTTTGTCTATAAGTTTACTATAGCAAATGGTATTTGGACAATGTTCTGGGACATTTTCCCTCTTCCTTTGATATTGAATATAACACAGGATGCACGCGGGTTGTTTAGCAATTATTCCTTTCTCTTACCATATTGTCAATAGTGCTTATCTAGAGAACTAAAGAATAAAGGGAAGCAGAGCAAGATACCAGTATGTGTCTCTGCCAGCCCTGGAACAAAAAAGAAAAACTGGAATTCAAGTGTGTCCAGTTCTATCTTCCCAGAAGTTAATTAGCATAGAGACCAATGCCAATAAAATTTATATTGCCCAGAGTGGGGGAAGGTGAGACAACTTTGTGGTCTAGTCCCCAAGGAAATCCCCTTCAAAAGGGAAGGAGTCAGAAAATAAGCAATAAAGAACATAAGGAGTAAAGACTGAAATTAATCAAAGATCTCAGGGGGAAGAAAACTTATTTAAAAACCTTGAGCATATACAGATGAATGAAAAAGGAAGATACTAATAACAGAAGAAAATATGGCCTCCAAATAATTAATACAAGCCCAGAAATCCATGAATGAGTACTGTAAGATGCAGGAAAATGAACCAATACTTGATGAGACAGAGCACTTTGGATTCCCAATAAATTACTGATGAAACTCATCTTTTTCATTCAAAGCTATATCAAAAATCACTGTAGAAGTTCAAGTGAACCATTAAGATGTGGACATTTTCCTAATTTTTTTTTAATTTATTTATTTAACTTTCAACATTCATTTTCACAAAATTTTGGGTTCCAAATTTTCTCCCCATTTGTCCCCTCCCCCCACCCCAAAACACCGAGCATTCTGATTGCCCCTATCACCAATCTGCCCTCTCTTCTATCATCCCTCCCTTCCCTTGTCCCCATCCTCTCTTCCGTCCTGTAGGGCCAGATAACCTTCTATACCCCATTACCTGTATTTCTCATTTCCTAGTAGCAAGAACAATACTCGACAGTTGTTCCTAAAACTTTGAGTTCCAACTTCTCTTCATCCCTCCCTCTCCACCCATTCCCTTTGGGAAGGCAAGCAATTCAATATAGGCCATATCTGTGCAATTTTGCAAATGACTTCCATGACACTCGTGTTATATAAGACCAACTATATTTCCCTCCATCCTATCCTGCCCCCCATTGTCTCTATTCTGTCCTTTGATCCTGTCCCTCCCCATGAGTGTGGACCCCAAATTGCTCCATCCTCCCACTGCCCTCCCTTTCATCATCCCCACCCCGCTTATCCCCTACTCCCCCACTTTCCTGCATTGTAAGATAGGTTTTCATACCACAATGAGTGTGCATTTTATTCCTTCCTTTAGTCAAATGCGATGAGAGTAAACTTCATGTTTTTCTCTCACCTCCCCTCTTTTTCCCTCCACTAAAAAGTCTTTTGCCTTCCTCTTTTATGAGAGATAATTTACCCCATTCCATTTCTCCCTTTCTCCTCCCAATATATTTCTCTCTCACCACTTGATTTCATTTTTTTAAGATATGATCCCATCCTTTTCCTGTGCTCTCTGTCTGTGTGTGTGTGCATGTGTGTGTGTATGTAATCCCACCAATTACCCAGATATTGAAAAGTTTCAAGAGTTACAAATATTTTCTTTCCATGTAGGAATGTAAACAGTTCAACTTTAGTAAAGTCCCTTATGACTTCTCTTTGCTGTTTACCTTTTCATGATTCTCTTCATTCTTGTATTTGAAAGTCAAATTTCTTTTCAGCTCTGGTCTTTTCATCAAGAATGCTTGAAAGTCCTCAATTTCATTGAAAGACCATTTTTTCCCCTGAAGTATTATACTCAGTTTTGCTGGGTAGGTGATTCTTGGTTTTAGTCCTAGTTCCTTTGACTTCTGGAATATCATATTCCATGCCCTTTGATCCCTTAATGTAGAAGTTGCTAGATCTTATGTTATCCTGATTGTATTTCCATAATACTTGAATTGCTTCTTTCTAGCTGCTTGCAATATTTTCTCCTTGACCAGGGAACTCTGGAATTTGGCCACAATGTTCCTAGGAGTTTCTCTTTTTGGATCTCTTTCAGGCAGTGATTGGTGGATTCCTTGAATACTTATTTTGCCCTCTGGTTCTAGAATCTCAGGGCAGTTTTCCTTGATAATTTCATGAAAGATGATGTCTAGGCTCTTTTTTTGATCATGGCTTTCAGGTAGTCCCATAATTTTTAAATTGTCTCTCCTGGATCTATTTTCCAGGTCAGTTGTTTTTCCAATGAGATATTTCACATTATCTTCCTTTTTTTTTCATTCTTTTGGTTTTGTTTTGTGATTTCTTGGTTTCTCATAAAGTCATTAGCCTCCATCTGTTCCATTCTAATTTTGAAAGAACTATTTTCTTCAGTGAGCTTTTGAACCTCCTTTTCCATTTGGCTAATTCTGTTTTTTAAAGTATTCTTCTCTTCATTGGCTTTTTGAACCTCTTTTGCCAATTGAGTTAGCCTATTTTTCAAGGTCTTATTTTCTTCAGCATTTTTTTGGGTCTCCTTTAGCAAGGTGTTGACCTGCTTTTCATGCATCTCTCTCATTTCTCTTCCCAGTTTTTCCTCCACCTCTCCAACTTGATTTTCAAAATCCTTTTTGAGCTCTTCCATGGCCTGAGCCCATTGAATATTTATTTTGGGTGTTTGGGATACAGAAGCCTTGACTTCTGTGTCTTTCCCTGATGGTAAGCCTTGTTCTTCCTCATCAGAAAGGATGGGAGGAGATCTCTGTTCACCAAGAAAGTAACCTTCTATGGTCTTATTTGCTTTCCCCTTTTCTGGGCATTTTCCCAGCCAGTGACTTGACTACTGAGTGTCCTCTCCACCTCCACCTCGCCTCCAGATCCACCCAGCCAGTGCTTGGGGTCTGAGATTCAAATGCTGCTTCCCAGACTCTTGGCTTTGGGCAGGGGAGGGGCTGCTATTCAGTATGAGATTAAGTTCAGGTGCTCAGGTGGGGGCAGGGCCACCACACAGGGCTCAGTTCCCTCAGGGGGTTTATACAGAGACTTTCAACAATGGATCCTGGCTCCTGCCTGCTTTGGGAGCCCCTGCCTGCTGCTGCCTCCACTGCTGCCTCCCGAAGGGGCCCGAGTTATGGGGACACCCCACTCCCCTCTCAGCAAACCAAAAAGACTCTCTCACTGACCTTTGCGCCCATGGGTAGAGGGACCTGCGTGGCTGCTGGAGATTCCATCCCTGAAGCCTGCTCAGATCTGCTCCTCTTGGTGCCACTCAGCCAAGGCAGGGCTGGGCTCTGCTCTAGCTCTGGTGCGAGATGGACCTTTCGAGTCAGTTTTTCAGGGCTCTCTGGAACAGAAATCTCCTCCACTCCATTGTTCTGTGGCTTCTGCTGCTCCAGAATTTGTTGGGAGTTCTTCTTTACAGGAATTTTATGGGCTGTGGGTTCAGAGCTAGCATATGTGTGTCTTTCTACTCTGCCATCTTCGCATTTTCCTAATATTGCAAAAAGTTTACCAAAAAACAGTTGGGGGGGTAATTTTTTTTACTTCTAATAGGCACAAAAATCTTGTCCCACTGAGGCAATGGAGAACTCAGATAAATATTTTTTATATACTGTGAAACAGAATTGTCATGGTAACCTCTGTTCCTTTTCCAGGGTAGATTAAGGTAGAAGTTAAAAAAAAAAAAGTGAAATTGCACAAATTCCAAAGGGAATTGTAGAGCCCTTAAAAGGATGGAGTACTCCTTTTGTTGTCTCTTTCCACCTTAATCCAGTGAACCTTGCCACACAGTACCACTTTTTGGTTAATGTAACCAAACTATACTTTTTTTAAAAAAATAAAAACTTATAAATGAAACATGAAATACCAAAAAAAATTTATGTGATATTAGGGAGTGCCTGGACATATCCAGAACACACTCTATACACACATATTTCATTGTGTTTGATGATTTAAAAAATTATTGTAATTCATTTGATTTATTTATAGAATTTTTGGTTTTATTTATAGAATTTATTATTTTTTGTAGATCTTTCTGATGCCTTCAAGATTACTTTACTTTGGTGCGTCTCTTGCCAAACTTCTTTAAATAGGTTTCTCCCTCCATTGCTTCTTTTCTTATAAAATAATATTTCTCATAACTTTCCACCATCTGTCTCTATAATATTTCACAAATAAGTTTATACTCTATACTATTGTTGCCCTCAGCTGTCATAACTCTCTGCTTAGTAAGCAAGTCAAGTCTTTACTGGTTTTGGTGTTTTTAGTCTATCCTGATCTCCTTATGAGGACAATTAATTTACATAGGTTAACCTGCATGAAATTAATGTAATTTGTGCTAAAAAAAATAATAATTTCCTCTATACATTTTCCACTTTTTAATCATCAATAACTTACTTAAATAGATCAAGTTATTATTACTTTAATTGGACAACATATGTTTTCTGATTATTCTTCTTCTAGTTTTATATTAATTTTTGATCTTTGCTTTAACAAGTCAGGGGTCTGACTATACACCAACAGCTGATTCAGGAATGACTCCCACATTAAAAATGAGTCATTTCTTGCCTGCTTAAAATATAATCAAGTTTACTTCTGGGATGTTATGCAGCACTCTCCTTGCTCAATGACTTCATGTTCTTTTTTTAACTTAGAAAGATTTTATTTTATATCTTAAAATACTTTTGATAGCTTTTTTTTTTTACCTTACCTACATTTCCCATCACATCCCCACATCCCATTCCATCAAGAGTCATCCATTGTAAGAAATATTTTTAAGACAGGAAGAAAAAAATTCAGAAAACTAGCCAGTATATCAAAAAATCCTGGTGTTACATGCAGTTTGACATTCATGATCTCCCACTTACGCAATGAGAGTGAGGGTGGGGAAGAGATTCACATATTCCTCCTTTGGGGTCAATCTTGGTCATTATAATTTCACCAGACTGAATTTTGATTGTTTCCTCATTCCTTCTTTTTACATTTTTGTAGTCATACTCTACATTGTTTTCCTAGTTCTTTTTCCTTCAACTTTGTATTAGTTCATATGTCTTTTCATGCTCGTTCATATTCATCATATTATTTTTTACAGTATTTCACATCAGTTCATACAAGCCTCCCTAGGTTTTTCTGAAATGTTACCTTTCATCATTTCTTCTTTTTTGTAAGTAGTATTTCATTTTTTCTGATTACATGTAAAGATAGTTTTAACATTCATTTTTATAAGATTTTGCGTTCCAAATTTTTCTCCCTCCCTCCTCTTTCCCTTTTCTCCTACCCAATCTGACGTAAGTTATACATGTACAATCATGTTAAATACATTTCCACATTAGTCATGTTGTGAAAGAAACAGAACAAAAGGAGAAAACCATAAAAAAACAAAAAAAGTGAAAAGAATATGCTTTGATCTGTATTCAGACACTATCAGTTCTTTCTCTGAATGTGGATAGCATTTTCCATTATGAGTCTTTTGAAATCGTCTTAGGTCATTGCATTACTGAGAAGAGCTAAGTCTATCACAGTTGATCATTACATAATGTTGCTGTTACTATGTACAATGTTCCAATATTTTCTTTGTTCTGCTCACTTCACTCAGCATCAGTTCATGTAAGTCTTTCTTGGTTTTTTCCTTTTATCATTTCTTACAGCATAATAGCATTTCATCACATTTACATATAATAATTTGTTCAGTCATTCCCCAATTGATGGAAATCCCCTCAATTTCCAGTTCTTTGCCACCACGTAAAAGAGTTGCTATAAATATTTCTGCACATAGGAATCTTTTCCCTCTTTGATCTCTTCCGGGTAAAGACCTAGGTACAATATTTCTGGGTCAAAGGCTACATACAGTTTAGAGCTTTGGGAGTATATTTCTAAACTGGTTGCCAGAATGGTTGGACTAGTTCTTTACAACGAGTAGATTAAAGTACCTGTTTTTACACAGCTCCTTCAGCATTTGTCATTTACTTTTTTTGTCAATTTCATCAATCTGATGGATATGAGGTAGTATCTCAGAGTTCTTTTAATCTGTATTTCTCTATTGATTAGTGATTTACAGTGATTTTCATTTGACTATTGATAACTTCAATTTCTTCCCCTGAAGACCATCTATGCATGTCCTTTAACCATTTATCATGAATTACTTCTTTTTAAGGGAATCATAGAAGGCATCATAAAGGCACTTGCACCAAAGTTGGGCCTTGAAAGAAGAGAAAGATTTTACTGGGTGGATTCTAGGCAATGACCAAATGCAAGGAGGTTAAAAAAGGCAAGCTCAGAGCCTAGAATAATGAGTAGTCCAGTTTTATTGGACTATTTATATAGTACAAAAAAAAGAAGACTGGGAAAGTATGTAGGAGACACATTGAAAACGACCTTGAATGCCAAGTTAATGAATTTGCATTTGGTTTTATAGGCAATGGGCAGCCATTGAAGGCTTTTGAGCAGAGGAGTGTTATGGTTAGAGGTGTCCATGAGGTAAATTATTTAGAAGCATAGGGAAAAACAGAGCAGGGAAAGAATAGAGTCACGAGAACAGTAAAGGAGACGATGACAATAGGTCAGGTGAGTCATTTGGTGGCAATGGAAATAAAAAGGAGAATTGAAATGCCAAGGATATGGAGAATATTGGACTAGATGATCTTGAAGATGTCTTTCAACTCTAAAATTGATTCTATGATTCTAACATATGTGTAATCCTTATTGAGATAGGATTAAGAATGCTTTGTAAATTCAAAGCATTGTCAAAACTGAAGACTTACAAAGTCTTGTTTGCATTTTTAAAGCAAATAATATTTTACGCATTTACCTGAGTAGAAAAATCCATGAAACAATAGATCTACTGATTTTATCTTTGCAATCTGAATTTTTATTACTTTAATCTCAGGACCAAATAAAAAAGCATTATGCCTAAATACTGAAATACATTGCCTTCAAAAGCTGCAAAGAAGTATAGGCAAAGTTACCTATAAACTTGATTTTATCATGATAATCTTAGGTCATCCAGAGTTATAAATACAAGAAATATGTTTAGGACCAAGTGAGATCCCTTCAAATTGCTAAAAGTCAAAGAATGCACTCAAATTGTTTCCCAGGAAATTGTAATGGTCCCAATGATAACAGCTCTTCTTGTCAATTAGGTACCTTCACAGGATAATAGATTTAGAGGTAGAAGGAACTTATAGATCACTTGAGTCACATATGCATGGGTTAGATGAAAGAATTTGGGATTTCAAGCTGTAACCCAAGCTCTATTACTTAACTATATGTGACCATGGTCTAGTCACTTCATCTCTATGAGCTTGGCTTCCTTTTCTATAAAATGAGGACACTGACCTCTAAGATTCTTTCTAGTTCTAAATCTTAAAACCCTCAATTTACAGATAAGGGGAACCAAGGCCCATGAAGTTACTTGCCCAAGGTCACTCTGCTGTTCATCTGGGATTTGAATACTGCAATGCTTACTCCAACTCCAATGCATATGCCCCTTGCTTCAGTGATAGGTGGCTAAATTCTGCAACTCCAGAAACCAGAGCTTTTGACTAGAACACAAAATGTACAGTCACAAATTTTTTGTATATATGAATCCTTTCCCTGTATTTGACATCTTTAGGTTATATGCCTACTACTTCTATTACTAGGTCAAAAAGTAAGTACAATTTAGTGATTTTCTGGGAATAGTTCCAAATTACTTTTCAGAATAGCCAATTCAACAATTACCATTTTCCTGTTTTGTCATATTTGTCAAGTTGATGAATATGAAATAGAACTTCAGAGTTGTTTTTAGTGTATCTTTAGCTAATTGTTTTGTTGATTTGTAGCATTTTTCATATGGTTGTTGATAGTTTGCATTTCTTCCTTTGAAAACTACCTGTTCTGGAGATTAATCTGGAATTATGCCCAAAGAGTTATAAAACTGTGTATACCCTTTAACCCAGCAATATCACTATTAAGTCTGTGTCCCAAGGTGATTAGGGAAAAAGGAAAAGAATCTGCACATTTTAAAATATTTATAGCAGCTCTCTGTGTGATGATGAAGAACTGGAAATTGAGAAGATACCCATCAGTCTAGGAATGGTTATATGTGGTATATGATTGTGATGGAATATTACTGTGTTGCAATAAATAATGAACTGGTTGATTTAGAAAAATATGGAAAGACTTGCATGAAATAATGAAGAGTGAAATGGGCAGAATCAACACAATGTTGTATATAGTAACAGCAATACTTATTTGAGGAACAACTGTGAACAATTAATTTATTCTGAGTGTTACAGATACTGAAATCAACTATAAAAGATCTATGAAGGAAGATGTTATCCACCTCTAGAGAAAGAAATAATAAATAGAAGTATGCTTAGTATGGTTTTACATATTGATAGATGGGTAGATAGATAGACAGATACATAGACAGATATGTCAAATGGTAGTTTTCTCTAATATGGGTGAGGAAAAAAGGAAAGAGACAGTTTGGAACTTTAAATGCAACAAAAAATAAATTTTAAAAAATTTAAATTTTTTAATTTTTTTTTTAAAAAGAAACTCTGATGCAATTACCCACCATAATTCTAGGTAACTCACGATGAAATGTGTTGCCCTACCTCCTGACAGAGAGATGATGAACTCAGGGTGCTGTATGAGACACACAATTTTTTTGATGTGACCAATATGAGAATTTGTGTTGTTTGACTATGTATTTGTTACAAGGGTTTTGTACTTCTCTCTTCTTCAATCAGGTGGATGATTTTTTGTCAATTAAATAATATTAACTTTAAAATAAAATTAAGTTAAAAAAAGAAAAAACTGCCTGTTTTACTTATTTTGTTTTTGTTTTCTCTCTGTAAGGAAAATAAACTTTCTACTGGAAATAAAAGAACAAAAATGTCCAACAAGGAGTTCATACCCAGGATAGACAAGGGGATTTGCCCTTGATGAATTCAAATGACCTGGCCCAGATGAAACAGAATTTACTTAAATTGTTTCCCAGGAAATTGTAATGGTGACAATGATAAGAGCTCTTCTTATCAATCAGGTATATTCACAGGATGATAGATTTGAATAAGACTGAGAGATCACTTGGGTCAAGGATGTGTGAGATAGGTAAAAGAACTGGGGATTTAGAGTATAAAGACTTAGATACCTAGACATTGAAAAAACTGGAAAATGTGATTATCAGCATAATTAAAAGGTCATGGAAGGTGGGCAAGGCACTGGAGCACTGGAGAAGGGCAAGTGCTATTCTGATTATCATGAAATATAAGAGACCAGAATTCACAAACTCTGGACTACCAAGCTTGACTTTAATTCTTGGGAAAATTCCAGAGCAGGATCATTGAAGAGGTGATTATTGAACACCTAGCAAAGGAAGCAGTGTTTACAAAGAGCTATTAAGGTTTCATCGGGAACTTATCATGCCAGACTAACTTTATTTCCTTTTTTAACAGGGTAACCTAACTAGTAGATCAGGAGAAGGCTGCAGTTATAGTTCATTTAAATCTTTGAAAAACATTAGCTAAAGTATTTTATGTTACTATTTTGAGAAAATGGAAAGATGTGGACTAAACAGTAATGCTATTAGATGGATTTGAAGTATGATAGGATGTATAAAGATTTCACCTAATTTTAGGGCATCTTTAATAGTAAAAAGAGTATTCCAAAAAAAAATCTTTTGAATGGCAAATAAAAGATAGACCCCAATTAATAGTTTCTGTGTTTTGGATATCATCTAAGGAGCCCTTTCTAATAAAGACCAGAAAGAGTAGTCATTAATGGTTCTATGTCAGTTTGGCAGTAGGTCTCCAGTGGAATGCCCTAAGCATCTGTGCTGGGCCCTGTACTATAGAAAAGTCTTATCAATGACTTGAAAAGAAGGCATAGTTGTGGCATGCCTATCAAATTTGCAGATTACATGAAGGTGGGAGAGATAATTAACATTAATAGATGACAGAATCAGCATCCAAAAGGATCTTGACAGGTTGATGCATTGTGGAGAATCTACTAGGATGAGCTTCAATAGGAATAAATGTAGTATTTATATGTGAGTTCAAAAAATAAATTTCATAAGTACAGGACAAGAGAGGTCTGGTTATGCAGAGATTAGACTAAAAAAGATTTGGGCTGTTAGTGAATTAAAAGCTCAAATATAAGCCAGTCTTGTGAGGTAGCACCTTAAAAAACTAATGTGATCTTAGGCTACATTAATAAAGATATGGCTTCCAGAAAGAAAGGTGTTAAACACTTACTATTTGCCAGGAAAACAGAAGTTCATGCACCAACACTCTCTCCACTTTGGTCTTGGCTTGTAGCCTTTTCAAATTGAAAAATTTACCATCAGTGCAGTAGCTGACTTATTACATGTTTATCCTTACTGAAAGTATTTGACAGCATGGCTGAAAACATCATGCTAAAAAGCATGGGAGCAAGTGCACAGCCCTGTTTCACTCCATTGGTGACTGGGAAAGTATGAGAGCATTGTCCACTATCTAAAACCCGGACAAACATGCCATCATGAAATTGATATACAATATTGATGAACTTCTCTAGGTAACCAAATTTTGACATTATGTTCCATAAGCCCTCATGACTAAGTGTCAAAGGCCTTGGTCAGATCTACAAATGTTACGTACAGATCTCTGTTCTGCTCCTGGCATTTCTCCTGGAGTTGTTGGGTAGCAAACACCAAACTGAGTATTCCTCGGCCCTTTCTAAAGCCACACTGGCTCTCAGGTAGATGACTATCTTCCAGGTGAAAGAACAGCCTATTAAGGAGCACCCTGGCAAGACTCTTGCTAGCAATAACCTAGGGAGAGACCCCCTTTTTGCAGATGATTATGCACTCAACGCAGCCTCTGAAGCTGAGATGCAGCAAAGTATGGATTGATTCTGTTGCTTGTGCTAATTTTGGCCTAATAATCAACACCAAGAAAACAAAGGTGTTCCATCAGCCACCACCACACCATTCATACGTGGAACCATTGGTTACAGAAAATGGAGAAATTTTGAATGCTGTGGATAAGTTCACTTACGTTGATAGCATACTTCTCAGGGATCTATACATTGATAATGAGGTGAATGCACGCATTGTCAGAGCTAGCTCAGTGTCTGGAAGACTCTAAAGGAAAGTTTGGGAGAGAAGAAGTATTAATACTTCTTCTAGAACTTCAAATTGAAGTTCTAGAGTCATTGTGCTGACCTCATGGTAGTATGCCTGTGAAACATGGACAGTCTGCCAACGCCGTGCCAGAAAACTGAACTGCTTCCATTTGAATTGTCTTAGAAAAATTCTGAAGATCACCTGATAGGATAACATTCCAGTCACTGAGGTCCTTACTCAAACTAAACTACTAAGCATTCAAACTTTGCTTCAGAGAGTGCAACTCCAAGGGGCTGGCCGTGTTGTTCGAATGCAAAATGTGCACTTGCCAAAAAGACTATTTTATGGAGAACTCACATGGGGCAGGTGATCACGAGCTGGTCAGAAGAAGCGATACAAGGACACTCTTCTCAAGGCCTCTCTCAAGAACTTTTGAATTGATTGTGTGACATGGGAGATACCTGCACAGGACCACTCAGCATGGTGTGCCCACATCAGAGAAGGTGCTGTGCTCTATGAGCAAAGCAGAAATGAAACAGCTCAAAGGAAATGCAGGATGCGCAAATTTAGAGTATCCACCCCAAATGTTCACACGGACTATTTGTGCCCAGTCTGTGATAGAGCATTCCAAGCTTGAGTTAGTCTGATCAGCCACAGTCAGACACATGAAACTTGACTTTATCATAGTGATGTCATTTTGGTCCTCTTTGAGAATGAAGGACAACAACCACCACAGTCACCACCATTTGCCAGGCACTGTACTAAGTACATCACAAATGTTATCTTATTCAATCCTCCAACAACCCTAGGAGCTAGATGTTATTATGATTCCCATTTTATAATTGATGAAACTGAAGCAGGCAGAAATTAAGGGACTTGCCCAGAGAGACACACAACTACTGAGAGTTTGAGGCTTGATTTGAACTCAAGTCTTCCTGACTCCACGCCTAGTTCTTTCTTTATCTGCTGAGCTACTTACTATCTACACCTTTATCTACTGAGACACTTTTTGTGTCAATTTGACTGAAGCAACATCCAATCAGTGATTAAGGCTAAGTGAAAAATACAGAGAATGGATTCTTTTACCTAAACAAAAAAAAAAATTAATCAGGGAGGTGAAGACCCTCAGGGTTTCTGGTCACAATAGAAACAATTACTATTTACACTCACTCTGAGCCATCAGAACCCAAACAAGGACCAAGTAGGCTTGGCCTGGGACCAATTGTTGGTAGATCAAAGAGAGCAAGAGTGATTTGGGTTTAAGACATCTTTTAAGGTATACAAAAAAGTAATCCAGTGCGTAAACCCCAAGATATCTTACTAGATTTTGGCCATCCAAATTTAGATTCATTTGGGCACAGCACTCACAGGTAAGAGTATGATAAGGGGAGGGGAGGGGAGGGGAGAGGGAAGGGAAGGGGAGGGGAGGGAAGGGAAGGGGAGGGGAGGGGAGGGGAAGGGAGGGGAGGGAAGGGAAGCTGTGTTACCCAACTGACAAGTCGGTCATTGCTTGGGCCCTGATTGGCTCTGAGTGAATGTGAATAGCAATTGTTCAATTGTTTCTGTTTTGGCCAGAAACCCTAAGGGTCTTCCCCTCCCAAACTGATTTTTTTTTTTACTAGGTAAAAAAGGTCATTTTCTGCCTCATTTCTTACCTAGTCTTAATCACTGAATGGGCACCGCCTCAGTCAAACTGAGATCTGTTAAAGACCTTAACTTAAAAAGACCAATGTCTTCCATCACATCTGGGGCCACCTCCAGTTATCCTGATCTATATCTTGCCATTGGACCCAGATGGCTCTGGAGGTGAAAGTGAGGCTGGTGACCTTGTACAGCCCTGCTTCACTTAAATCCAATTCACTTGCATGTCATGGCATCACCTCCCTGATGCCATGGTCCTCTTCCAGAAGAAAGGACTTACAAAGGCCTTTCTGTATTCTCTTCTGGTCATATCACATTTGGAGAATTGTGTCCACTTTTGAATGTCACAATAAATGGACGTTGATAATCTGGAGTGTGCCTAGGGGAAGGAAACCAGGATGTGAAGGGTCTTTAGTCCATGTGATGTTCTTGCTGCTGTTTATTTTTCATTCTCAATTAAGGCCAAGTAAAGTATTGGTTGAAGGAACAAGGGGGATTTCTCCTGTAGAAGAGAAGTCTCCAGTGGAACATGATAGATCATTCTAAGTATTTGAAGGACTATTGTGGAAAAGGCATCTGCAATTACAAACTTGTTCTGTTAGGCCTCAGAAAGAATAACCAGGATCAAAGTTATAAGGGGGCAAATTAGACTTGATATCAAGAAATTTCCTAACAGTTACAGTTATCCCTTCCCTATTGTGGGGATAAGGAGCACAGCACCCCCACAACCTGGAAAATCTCCATAAAAAATTTTGGTCCTCCCTTTGTACTGGAGAAGTCTGAATTATTATGGTATTAAAAGATAAAATACGTTGATGTTATACAATGCTATATTTATATTTTATGTATTTCTGAGTTTGTTATTTTTGTGTGTCATCTGCTGACCTTCACCTGTCATCTGTGGCTCCCACAAAACTCCCCCAAATTCCCATTTAATTTCTTATGCTGACCTACAATATATTGAAACCACAATGGGGAAAGTCACAATGTGGAAGGAGTAACTGTAGAATTTCCCCAACGTGAAATGGGCTACTTTGAAAGGTGATAGGTTCCCCTTCTTGGAGGTCTTCAAGTTTAGACTAGATGATAGCTTTGGTGAATATGTTATAGTACAGATTTCTCCGGTTATAGGTTGAACCAAAGGGCCACTGAAGTCCTTTCCAGCTCTTAAATTGGTATGATCTATCACTCTGTGAACAGAGAGTGAGATGAAAAATGTCACTTGATGTTACATAGAAAACACTTATGTAGGTCTGAGAGTTATAGACATCAGACTCCCCCCTGTGCTCCCCTCTAAACATGCATATCCCAGGGATTAAAAAAAACTCATGCTCTTCCTACCCAACTATATTATTCAATCCTTGAATTAAATTAAGTAAATATTTATTAAACGTGCCAGGCTCCTCTGGAGAAAGAATAGTCCAGAGCAAACCAGGCTCAGGTCTGCCTAACATAATCTGCAGCTGAAGGGAATAAACAGGGGGAACAGACATAGTCATAGCTGCAACACTACCCCTTACCTTGCCCAGACAGTCTGGAAGACCCCCCAGGCTAGGTGACCAAGGTCCTACAGACCTAGACAGTGCCAGGCAACAACACCCTTTAGAGATTGAACATTATTATTCCTCTGCCACCCACTACTAGTTCTATGACTAATGAACTCCCACCACCTATTTCTTTCCCTATCCCTGTATTACTCATTCACTGGTCACTTAGAAACAAATCATCCCTAAACCCTACCTTCCATTAACTTTCTTCCAGTTAGAAATCAGACTACCTAATCTTGTATCCTAGTTTATATTCTGTTATACCCCTTGTTTCCCAGTACATGCACACCCATGAAATGCTAAGAACAGACTTCTTTGGTGAGATCATTTTCTCCTTGACTGAGCTGAGATTTTATGTCACTTCCTAGTAAAAGAACCTTTTTTTGCACTTTATTGCCTATACTAATCTGTATAACTTCCTTAGTTTCTACTCAATACATATGCGTGTCTTTTATAACTTGTTAAGTCTTTAGTAGGAGAAGTTAACTTCTATTCTCCTCTTTAGAGTAACCAAGGAAAGTAAGACTTATCCTGAACCCCTAAAAAGAGAATTGTATCCCAAATTTACAAATACCTAATCTGGCATATTCTACTTGGCATCTCCAAAGGAAACTATGATTTAAAACACCTTTACGTAGAGCAGGAGATGGACCATAGATATTCATTCTCTAACTCATATCTCCAAGAAAGGTATTGAGCTAGAATTATATGAATCATATCAGATATTTGCCAGAAAAGTATCTCATAATGCCACCTGGGGAACATAAATATTTACATAAGAACAAGAAAGCCCTTTCTTATCTTTATTACAAGGGGCTCTTTAGATGATATCTAGAACACAGAAACTATTAATTGGGGCTTGTTTTTTATTTCCATCCAAAGGATTTATTTTGGAGTGCTCTTTTTACTATTGAGGAATGCCCTAAAATTAGGTGAAATCTTTAAACATCATGTCATATTCATGTTTGAAAGCCTTTAATGAAGGAAGGGAAGGAAATAGCATTTATTTGGTCATTTAGAGAGTCCACTGACCCAATTTGTTGGTTACTGCTAGCCTTACAAATAAATTATTCATGCTAAGACCATTGTCTCTCAGTTTACCTTAATTTCTTTTTAAAAAATTTTTATAATTAATTATTTATACATTTTTATATTTTATATGTAATACATATTATATTTTTTATTTATAAATAATTTATTTTTAGTTTTCAACATTCACTTCCATAAGATTTTGAGTTTTAAATTTTCTCTCCTCTCTCCTCCTCCCTTCCTAAGACAACATACAATCTGATACAGGCTGTATATATACATTCATATTAAACATATTTTCACATTCATTGTGATGTAAAGAAGAATTAGAACTAATGGGAGGAACCATGAGAAAGAAGAAACAAAACAAAACAACAAAAGAAAAGGAGAGCAAATAGTACGTATCCATCTGCGTTCAGACTCCAAAGCTCTTTCTCTGGATGTGGACAGCATTTGCTATCATGAGTGTTTTGAAGTTGTCTTAGAATCTTGCATTGCTGAGAAGAGCTAAGTCTATCAAAGTCAGTAACTGCACAATGTATCTGTTATTCTGTATAATATTCTCCTGGTTCAGCTCACTTCACTGAGCATCAATAGTTTACCTTAATTTTCAAACATAATTGGCAACCCATGAAGGGATAGGAGGGGAGCAAAGATCGCTGAAAAGGTCACCCAGTGAAATATATAGGAAGATAATTTTTTTAAAATTCAGTTTCCTCACCTTGGTCCTATTCATTGCCTCCACACCCCTCCCTCCCTCAATGCTGCCTCCTGTCCAAACCACAGCTGGTATCTGCTGTGCCTGTCATGCCATGGCCTCCAATGGCTTCAGTGGTCCACCTGCCTCCTGACTCAGTGATTATTCCCATGCCTGCCATCATCCCTACTCTTTGAATCAGTGTGATGCCCATGACACCCTCTCTTCCACCCATCATCCCATGCATCCACATACCATGACTGAGCTAACAGCATTTGGATCAGCCAGCCCCTGTGGCTCCAGTCCCAGTTCCAACCTGCCCCATGGAAGATGAGCCTGTTTCTAAGAAACTAAAGACAGAAGATAGCTCTACGCCAGAGTGAAAGTTTCTCAGGAGGAACAAGGGTTAAGTCACCATTTAAGAAATAAAGTGAAGCCCAGTTACAAAATGCAGTTGATTGGATTACATTTCAAGAATGCTGTGCTGCCACATGTAGTATCCTCCATCTTGTTTCTTCTGCAAATCATTCGTGGAGAAATAAATAATATAAGCCATCTATTGTTTCATAAAATCTTGTGGGTACAATTAATCAACATTTCCCAATTCTTGGAAAGGACTTTGAAACCCACTTGTCCCCTTCTAATTCAACTGAAATCACTTTTCCCCCCTCCCAACTTGGAAAATCCATTAACTTTCTTCCAATTAGAAATCAGACTACCTAATCTTGTATCCTGGTTTATATTCTGTTACTTGTTCTCTCTTAATCCATAAAAATCTGTCTCCTTCTGCATTCAAAGTCCTGTGCCAAGCTGAGGAAGCCTGGTCTTGATTTGGTCATGCAACTGACATGAACTACTTAATATATCCATAGGCTGGGGGAAGAAGACATTTTAATAAGGAGGTAGGATGATAGTCACCTCTGCTGTGTTCAGAAAATGGGAATAGTTCTCAAATAATAGGGTTAGGCTATAGACAATGGAAGTAGTTCAACCAAGTTTTAGTTGAATCAGCTAGAACACATAAAGCTGAACTTATTTAGCCACTGACCCCTTAAAAAATTACTCATTATGCCCCTGGAAATCTACTTTCTTTAACCCTTTAATGGTTTTTTAAAAAATTTTCATGATTTCAAAAAATACTTTTTTCAAAATGATGCATCTTAAATTTAACAATTTAATGTAAATTTGTGAGGTTTTTTGTGCATTGAAATTTTGATAATGCAATTTTGATAACTGAACAAGTCATTACATGTATATATTCCTGATTCTGGACTTCCTAAAAATGCACAAGACACTTGCCTGCCAACACTTGCTTGTTAAGACCTGTCAGTGGGCTTGACCACTGATTGGTTATAACTTGCATTTTGTGTGTTTATTTGGAAAATAATGTAATCACTACGACTTTAACTCTTTTACACAACAGATGAACCATGTAAGAATGGTTTTTCACAATTTTCTTCTCTTCTTTCCTTATGCTTCCACCATCCCCTTCTTTTTATTCAAACTCTCCCCCATCACTCCCAAGGCTACTATCATCCCCCTGGCTTGTTCCAGCACCCGCCATATGATGGTATCACCCACTTTGGAAACCTATGAGCTAGAATTTGGGTTGAGTGAGTGGTGGGTAAGGTTGTGTTCATCCTTCATTTTTGAAGAAGACCATGACATCAGAGAAATGATATGACTTGCACTTGACTTTGTTTTGAGTGAGAGAGAACTGTGCAAGGTCACCAGCCTCACTTTCTCCTCCTGAGCTATCTGGATCCAGTGACCAGATATTTATCAGGATGACTGGAGATGGCCCAGGATGCAATGGGAGACCTTGGCCTTTTTAGACTAAGGCCTTTTCAGATACTCACTTAGAGGAAGGTAATGACCATTCAGTGAATACACCTCTTTAAGAAGTAGTCAGGGAATGACCCCTTTAATGGGCAAAAGGAAAAAATTATAAATAAATCAAACTGAAAGGAAAAGGGAAAGAGTTACTATTGATAATTACTCTAAGCCAGGAGGGTCCAGAGAACAGTCATTAAGTAGAGTTTGGGCAGGGACCTATTTCTGTCCAATCTATGGGCTTCAGAGTGCACTAGGTTTAAGGTTTTGGGAAAGAAGAAGAAGAAGAAGAAGAAGAAGAAGAAGAAGAAGGAAAAGAGGGAGGGAGGGAGGCAGGGAGGGAGGAAGGAAGGAAGGAAGGAAGAAGAAGGAAGGAAAGGAAAGAAGGAGGGAAGGAAGGAAGGAAGGAAACAGAGAAAGACATCTAGCCAGTAACCCCAAGTTAACTGGGCAGCCTCTGACCATCCAAATTTACCTTCCTTTGGAGAGGAGAAGGAAGGGGAGAGAGAGATAGAAGGGAGAGAATGAGCTGAGTTGCCCAGCTAACTGGGCTCCCACTCATGCAGCTCAGTCTACTCACAGGTTGTGTTTGTCCTTTGTTTTCAAAGAAGATCATGACATCAGAGAAACGATAACATGACATGCACTTAACTTTGTTTTGAGTGAGGGAGGGCTATGCAGGTCCCAGCCTCACTTTCTCCTTCTGAGTCATCTGGATCCAGTGACCAGATATTCGTGGGTGAGGTTACTAAGGTGGACAGTACCAGAGTGGAAATAAAAATTACTATAATAGAACTGAGTCTAAAATGACTGGAGACTACCTAAGGGTAGAGGTAATCACAACATGGGCCACGAGGTGGTACAGTGGATAGAGTGGTGGGCCTGGAGTCAGAAAGACCTTAGTTCATGTCTGGATTCAGACATTTACTAGCTATGTTACTGAGGACAAGTCACTTAACCCTGTTTGCCACAGTTTTTTTATCTGCAAAATGAGCTAGTGAAGGAAATGGAAAATCACTCTAGTATCTCTGCCAAGAAAACCTCAGATGGGATTAGACATGATTGAAACAACTCAACAACAAATATTACAAGACAAAAGCTTGACCTTTAGGTAAGTTTCTTGGGAATGCCGATGAAAGGTGAAGGGTAAGGAGTTTAGCCTCAGAAAGCATGAGAGAGTATTAAACCTATGCCAGCATAAGTCTTCAAAATAATATTAAAATCAATTTACAATTTTGTAATTCACTCTTTGATTCTTGGGAGGCCATGCCTTCTATGAATCACTTAGCCCAATTAAAGTTACAAATCAGAGCATGGTAAAAAATCAAATGTCTATCAATCTACAACAATTAGTAAATCTGAAGCAATGGTTATAGAATCAAAAAGTGCTGGGGGAAAATGACAACTCAATCTTGCAAAGCTACTGTGGATCTCTATGAATCAGTTTTGAGAAAACCCTAGTACTATAAATAACACAACAGTTGGTACAAAGCCAAAATATAATAATGAGGCTTGCGGATAAGAGAGAGTACAATATTCTGGGGCCCAGGAGTATGTTGTTTGCCCTTTGTTCTCAAAAGATCGATGACATCATAGGGTGATGTCAAAGAGAGGTGAAGCTGCATGAAGTTATCAGGCTCAGTTTCTCTTCCAGAATCATCTAAGTTCAGTGGCAAGACAAAAGTCAAAATGACTGGCAAAGGCCTGGGATGCAGTGGATGACCTTGGTGTCATCAGCATCTGACCAAGCTCTAAGTATTCCATAGCACCTGCGTCAGCTGTCATTGGGACAAATTGTTCTCATCAGCCCATTCTGCCAGGGGAAGTCTTCATATGTTTGGGGTAGACACCTCCCTTAACTCACAGCTTTGAGGACTGTTAGTTACCCTCAGCCTGGTTTATCCCATGGTGAGAGGCATTCATTACATACTTATTGATTATTGAACTAGAGTACCTGAGTTCAAATTCTGCCTCTGAGCTTTATTACTTAAGCAAGGTACTTAACCTCTCAGTTTCCTTAAGTGTGAACCAAAGTGTTTGGACTAAAGAGATTTCAGATTTCCTCTAACTTGAAATCTATAATTCTATTATCCTACTATTAATTTAAATGACTCAAGAAGAGATATGTAAGCACATATCCCAATAATAATAATGGCTTCTGACTGAATATGGCACAAAATCTGTGTTGGGTTGGGTTTTTTTTTTGGTGGGGGGAGGGGGGAACATATTAAGTCTCAGGAAAGGAGCTCATGTTTTTCTTCCATATTTCCAAATTTCAAGGATTTATAATTTCATCAGGGTGACCTCATAGACCTCAGCCTTCTGTGCCTTAATAGATAATTGGCTAAGTTGGCTAAGAAACGATCCTCACCTTGTAGGTGACGCTTCAGAGGATCATGAACTTCTTCATACTTAAAGAGTGTGGGGAAGATTGTGTCCATTCTCTGCTCTTTCCTGTACTAATGACAAGGTTTTCGAAAACCCAAGGTTACTGCAATACAATCATGAAGCATCTGACAAGCCATACTGAGGCTATGGTGAGGCTTTTAAGTAAATAAGTATGTATTGAGACACCATCATGTGTCTGTAACCATAAGTTCTTTGAAGGATATGAAAATATTCCTGACCTTGTGAAATTAGCATATTATAACTGACATTTCATCTTTGCTAAGGAGCAGGACTGTGGGTATAAAGCTACCCTTCTCCCTAACTTCCCTATTTCTGTTCATAACAGTGTCATCCCCCCAGATTTGAACCTTAAAGTCATTCTTGTAGCTCCATTCTCCTTCTTTCCTCCTTTGCAACTAGCTGCTGAGTTTTGTTTTCCTCCATGACATCTCTCCAGTCTGGTCCCATCTCTTTATTTACATGGCCACCATCTTAGTCATCTCCTCTCCTATAGGCTATCACAATAGCCCTCTGATTGGTCCTTCTGCCTTATGATCCTCTATAAAGCCTTCTCTCTAATACATCCTCTACATAGCTATCAAAATATTCTTCCACAGAACACTTTCATGTTGAAAAAAATTACCTCTACGATAAAATAAAAACTCCTCTGACATTTAAATCTCTTCACAATCTAACTCCAGGTTTATTATATGTTATTTCTCTTCCTTAAAGGTTACTCTTCAGTCCATCCAAAACAGAGTATTTATGGTACCCTAGACACAACATAATATGTCCAGACTGTCCTTGTATGGAGAACTTACCTTTCTCACTTCTTTCTCCTGGAACCCCTAGCATCTTTCAAAATTTAGCTTTCTCCTACATGAAACCTCCACCCACCCTCAGAGGCAATTGCATCCCTGAAATTACCTTGAATATATTTTGTGTAGGCTAACATTGTATACATATAGTTATGTTCACATGTTGTACATATCCTATATTTAGAAGCAGCTAGATGGTACAGCAGATAGAGTCCTGGACTTGGAGTCAGGAAGATCTGGGTTCAAATCCAACCTCAGATACTTAATAGTTGTGTGACCCTGGGCACTCGTAGCCTTCCTTTATCTCAGTTTCCTCAACTGTAAAATGGGGATCATAATAGCACCTTCCTCACTGGATTTTGTGAGAATCAAATGACATGTTGTTTGTAAAGACCTTAGTCTCACAGCAGGCACTTAATAAATGATTGTTACCCTTCCTCCCCATACCTGCCCATAGGTTTTCTCCCCCTCTAGAATGGAATGCTCCTTGAGGGTAGGTACCACAACTTCAAGCCTTTTGATCCCTTAATGTAGAAGCTGCCAGATCCTGTGTTATCCTGATTGTATTTCCACAATGCTCAATGTGTTTCTTTCTAGCTGCTTACAATATTTTCTACTTGACCTGGGAACTCTGGAATTTGGCTACAATATTCCTAGGAGTTTCTCTTTTTGGATCTCTTTCAGGAGGCAATCTGTGGATTCTTTCAATATTTATTTTGCCCCCTGGTTCTAGAGTATCAGGGTAGTTTTCCCTGATAATTTCATGAAAGATGATGTCTAGGCTCTTCCTTTGATCATGGCTTTCAGGTAGTCCCATAATTTTTAAATTGTCTCTCCTGGATCTATTTTCCAGGTCAGTTGTTTTTCCAATGAGATATTTCACATAATCTTCTATTTTTTTCACTCTTCTGGTTTTGTTTTGTAATTTTTTGGTTTCTCATAAAGTCATCAGCTTTCATCTGCTCCATTCTAATTTTTAAAGAACTATTTTCTTCAGTGAGCTTTTGAATCTCCTTTTCCATTTGGCTAATTCTGCTTTTTAAAGCATTCTTCTCCTCCTTAGCTTTTTGGACCTCTTTTGTCAATTGAGTTAGCCTATTTTTAAAGGTGTTATTTTCTTCAGCATTTTTTTGGGTCCCCTTTAGCAAGCTGTTGATTCAATTTTCATGATTTTCTTACATCACTCTCATTTCTCTTCCCAATTTTTCCTCCACCTCTCTTACTTGATTTTCAAAATCCTTTTTGAACTCTTCCATGGCCTGAGACCATTGCATATTTATTTTGGAGGCCTCTGATGGTAAGCATTGTTCTTCCTCATCTGAAAGGATGGAAGAAAATACCTCTTCACCAAGAAAGTAACCTTCTATAGTCTCATTTTTTTTCCCTTTTTTGGGCATTTTCATAGCCAGTTACTTGACTTTTGAGTTCTTTGTCAAAAGGGAGGTATAATCTGGGGACCTGTAAGTTCTCAGTTCTTCCAAGGTTGCACAATCAAGGGAGAGGAGTTTACTCTTCTCCTGGCCTGCACTCTAGTCTGGGAGCTACCAAAGCTTTTATGCCCAGGATCTTCAAGTAGAATTCCCTTTCCAGAGCCTCCACACTCCACCGTGCCAGCCAGTCCTCTTCCTCACCCCCCGAGCTGCCACTCAGGGCTGAGACCAAGATCAGCAGCTCAATTCCCCCAGGATCTTTAGGCTGAGGGCTCCAAAAATGAATGCCGCTGCTGCTGCTGCCACTGCCCCAGCACTGCCTATTCCACCTCTGCCACCACCTGCCTAAGGCCAGGGTTAGGGGAGGACCCTGTTCTCTTGTCACCCAGTTGAAAAAGCTTTCTCACTGACCTTTGAAGCTGTCTTTGGCGATTTTGGGTTGAGGGATCTGAGAACCAATGCTTCTGCTGGGGATTTCCACCCCAAGGCCTGTTCCGGGTCCAGTCGCTGCTGTACCACCCATGAAACAGACCTTTCCTGTCAGCCTTCCAGGCTGTCTTGGGCTGGAAATCTCTTTCACTCTCTCCTTTTGTAGAATTTGCTTAGAGTCAATTTTTTACAGGTGTTTTATGGGCTGTGGGGGAAGAGCTAGAGTATGTGTGTCTTTCTACTCTGCCATCTTCACTCCCCCCCACACACACATCCTTCATTCTTGAATAGGACCAATGCCATCACAAGGGTGATGACTTTCAAGTGAACTGGATTTGAGTAATCAGCCTTACTCTCTCCTCCAAAGTCATTGAGTCCAATGGCAAGACAAAGGGCAAGATGCCTAGAGATGGACCAGGATGTAGTGGGTGACCTTTGCCTTTCTAAATTAAGATCTTTCCCAAGCCTCAAGCTTGTCTGAGACTACACCCATTCAATAATTAAGGGCTAGGCAAGAACTGAGACAAAAGATGGCTCAATTTACTATCACAAAGATATCAATCTGGGAGGGGAAAGACACTCAGAATTTCTAGCCAAAACAGAAAACAATTACTAATTATATTCATTCAAGATCTCAAAACCTAAACAATAAGCCCCAGAGGCTTGGACTGGGCTATTATTGACCAATCAATGAAAGCCAGAATGATTTGGGTTTAAAGTAAGTAGCTTCATTTAAAACATAATGGGTTTTTTTGTTAAGCCTGTTTGAGAGCTATATTTCAAGAAATCGAAAATGAAAACTGCACAGGACAAAAAGTAAATTGTCCCAGCTTTTTGAAACAAACATAGGGAGAGGGAGAGGGGAGGAGGAGGAGGAAGAGAAGGAAGTCCTTCTCTCTTGAGTAGAAACGTCCTGCAAAACCCTTTCGTTGTGTTGCTGTTTTCATCCTTCCTTTTGGAAGAAGACCAATGACATCACTCTTGACTGGTTCCTGAATTGGATTTGAATGAGGCAGAGCTGAGCAAAGTCATCAGCCTGGATCTCTCCTCCAGAGTCATCAGGTAAAGGGCTTTAAATGTCAGAGGAATTTGTATTTTCTTGTATTTTCTCTTAGGAGGATTATGGAGACACTGGGGTTTCTCAAGCAGGGGAGTGAAATTGCTATATTTGTGCTTCAGGAATATCATTTTGGTAATTGAGTGGAAACTGGGTTAGAGGAGATTTAGGTCAAGGAGACCCATTAAGAAGCTATTATAGTAGTACTGTTGAGGGGTGTTAAGGGCCTGAACTAAATCAGTGACAATGTGAATGGAGAGAAGAGAATAGAAGAGAGAAAAAACACAGTTTGGCAACTGATTGAATATGTAGAATGAGAATGAGTGAAGAATCAAGGATGATTCCAAAGTTACAAATCTGGGTGACTGTAATTATTCTCTTAGACAGCAATAAAGACATTCCAACAGAAGTGGGTTTGAAGAAAAATAGTGAGTTCTGCTCCATTCATGGTCATTTTGAGATGTCTCTGGAATATACAGTTCACAGTGTCTGCTGGGCAATTGGCCGTGTATGATTAGAGATCAAGAGAGTAATCGATAATGCCCAGTGGCAGTAATAAATCTTGCTCAGAAAGGAAGGTACAGATATTATAATTGACAAAAAATGTTAATATAATCACAGCAATTGTTAATACCAAATGTAACATGAACTGCTGCTCCTTAAAATGATCCTTGTAATTTCAAAATTTCAGTAACGTCTTTACCTTCCAATTCTTAAGACATTTACTCTTGATTAGATTAAGCTGAACCACCCCCTGGGTCCCTCCACCCATGGATTTTGCCTTGTGAGAGAGCCTAGCTCAAGCTGGATCTCAACTTCTAGTGTCCATGAACACCCTTCCCCCATTGGAATTCGTGGCATAAAAGGTAAAACAGCCAGAATGAGGTGGCTTTCCTTGTCTGGATTGCTAAGGGTCACTGGGGTTTCATGACCAGACCTGGCTACCTCAGACTGCCTTCTCCTCCTCTCCTCCAGAAGGTATAAAAAGCTTTTGTGTGGGTCTTGGAGTGGGGAAATCCATCAGACATCTCCTTTTATCTCAGTTAAGGATGTTTTATTCCTCAGCTCATGGCTTTGATTTATTTCAGGACTTGACATGATGGAGGCTTATTCTCACTCTCATCTCAAATTGGTAAAAGAAGTAGTAATAATAACAACATATTTAGCATTTATAGAGCTGTGAAGCCTTCCTTGATTCCAACTTTGAAATTTTTGAACATGTATTTGTTCTTGATCTCTCCTTGCCTCCATCATAATAACCTTGAATTTTACTTATCTGTATACATATAATTTGTCCTTTAGCAGAATATAAACTCCTTTAAGGCAAGTACTGTGTAATTTTAAATTTGTCTTCTTACTACCTATCTCAGAGCCCTGCACATAGTAATTGCTTAATAAATATTTGTTGAATTGTTGGTACATCTGTACTGATGTTTTGTAACTTCTTTTTCATAATCTAAATGGGGTGGGAGGCAGCAAGGTGGTATAGTGGATAGAGATTGCTGAACTTGGAATAAAAAAGACCTGAGTTTTAATTCTTGACTCAGGCACCTATGAGTTGTGTCACCAAGGCAAGTCATTTAACTTCTGTTAGCCTCAGTTTCCTCACCTGTAAAATGGAGATGACCTTACAGGGTTATTGTGAAGATCAAATGAAATAATATTTATGAAGCACTTTGTGAACCTTGAAGGGTTATGTAAATGCTAGTTATTATTGTTCTTATTACCTTTTCTACCACTTCAAATAAGCCTCCATCAGTTTGTACCTTGCTTTCTGGGCAGGATATTACTAAATTTACTTTAAGTAGACTAAGCAAAGCTTCTCTGCAGAAGGCTGAGCTACGTGGGTAGTAGAGTTGCTATTCAAACATAGATGTTCATTCTTCCCTGCTTGCTCTCTTTCAGCAGTTTGCTGCCTGGGTAACCCAGAGGTGCCTTTTCATCACTCAACACCTATGTGTGTGGAGGAAAACAATTCTTTTCCTAATATATCCCCACAGCCTTGAGTCTTGCAAGGAGAGTTAAGATGCATGAAAGTATTTGCATAAGTGAATTTGTGTGAGCAGAAAGTACTAGGAATTTGGGTTCTCTATTTTATTTTATTTTCTTACCTGAGTCCTTAGATGTCTTTCCAATCATAGTTGCTATCCAACAACTGCAGAGTGTAGCAACTGAAGAAAAGTCTGGGAAAGAAGAGGTATTAGACTGACAACTAAACTGAAGGTCTACAGAGTCGTTGTGCTGACCTCATTGTTGTATGCCTGCGAAACATGGACAGTCTACCAGCTCCATGCCAGAAAAGTGAATCGTTTCCATTTGAACTGTCTTAGGAAGATTCTGGTGGGATAAGGTACCAGACAACGAGGTCCTTGCTTGAACTAAACTGCCAAGCATTCAAACTATGCTTCAGAGAGCGCAGTTCTGATGGGCTGGCCACATTGTTCAAATGCAAAATGTACACCTGTCAAAAAGACTATTTTTATGGAGAACACGCATGGGGCAGGGGATCACATGGTAGTCAGAAGAAGTAATACAAGGACACTCTCAAGATCTCTCTCAAGAACTTTGGAATTGATTGTGTGATGTGTGAGACACTGGCACAGGACCATTCAGCATGGTATGTCCACATCTATGAGCAAAGCAGAATTGAGACAGCACAAAGTAAACTTAGGATGCACAAATTAGGAGTACCCATCCCAAATGTTTACATGGACTATCTGTACCCAACCTGTAGTAGAACATTCTGAGCTCGTATTGGTCTGATCAGTTATAGCTGGACACATTGAAACTTGAGTTTATCATGGTGATGTCATTTTGGTCCATTTTGAGAACGTAGGACAACAACCAACTAAACCAACTATTTCCTATTTATGCTGTTTATAGATTACTCCATATAATTTGTTTGCATGCCACATTCCCCATTAGATTTTAGACTCCTTGAGGGCAGGATCTGTCTTTTGCCTCTGTCTAGACACTTAATAAATGTTTATTGATTGATTGAAATCACAAATCTTGACCTTCACTCCCCCTCCTCCAAATACATATCATAGCATTAGGGATACTAGAGATATGAGTTAACTTTCTGTAGCTAAATCTGTCGTACAATGAGATATAAAATTAAGTTCTACAATAGAGTTCTTTTATGTGAATTAATTATGACAGTCTTCAGAATATCTAATCTCACAGTTGACCAATGTCTTCATACATCCTCCCCTTCTAAGACTTCAAATTGAAGAAGAGTATAAGTGGAGTGGGGGGGGGGGTGGTGATAGAAGGGAGGACAAATGGGAGGAGGGAGTAATTAGAAGTAAACACTTTTGGGGAAGGACAAGGTCAAAAGAGAGAATAGAATAAATAGGGGTCAGGACAGGATGGATGGAAATATAGTTAGTCTTTCACAACATGACTACTATGGAAATCTTTTGCACAACTACACATGTATAGTCTATATTGAATTGCTTGCCTTCTCAGTGGGGACAGGTGAGGAGCGAGGGAGGGATAGAAGTTGGAGCTCAAAGTTTTAGGAACAAATGTTGAGAATTGTTTTAGTGTGCACCTCAGAAATAAGAAATACGGTTAATGGGGTATAGAAATCTATCTTTCCCTACAGGAAAAGAGAGAAGATGGGGATAAGGGAAAGAAGGGATGTGATAGAAGGGAGGGTAGATTGGGAGAATGGGTAATCAGAATGCATGATGTTTTGGGGTGGGGGGAGCGGAGAGATGGGGAGAAAATTTGGAACTCAAAATCTTGTGAAAATGAATGTTGAAAACTAAAAATAAATAAATATTTTTTTAAAAAAAAGACTTCAAATTGAAGAATTTACCATCAGTACAGTAGCTAACCTTAATGCCTTGTTCATCCTCATTTGAAGCATTGACAACACGGCTGAAAACATCATGCTAAAAAAACATGGGAGCAAGCACATAGCCCTGTTTCACTCCATTGGTGACTGGGAAGGCATGAGAGCATTGTCCACTATCTAGAACCTGGACAAACATGCCATCATGAAATTGACATGCAATACTGATGAACTTCTCTGGGCAACCAAATTTTGACATAATTTTCCACAAGCCCTCACGACTAACATCGTCAAAGGCCTTGGTCAGATCTATAAACATGGTATATAGACCTCTGTTCTGCTCCTGGCATTTCTCCTGGAGTTGTTGGGCAGCAAACACCATATCAACTGTTCCTCAGCCCTTTCTGAAGCACACTGGCTCTCAGGTATATGACCATCTTCCAGGTGAAGGATCAGCCTATTAAGGAGGACTCTAGCAAAAATCTTGTCAGCAATGACTAAGAGAGAGATGCCCCTGTGATTGTCACAGAACAATCTATTTCCTCTACCTTTATGGAGATGGACAATGGAGGCATCCTTGAACTCCTGGGTGATAACCTCATCTTGCCATATAATCTGGAATATTTCAGTCAGCTTTTGTATCAGCAATGGTCCTCCTGACTTGTAAATCTCAGCTGGGACAGAATCAGCATCAGGTGTTTGCCACATGCAAGGAACCTAATGGCACTCAAAACCTCTTCTTCAGTTGGAAGTTCAGCTAAGGAGGGATTAACTTCAACCTGAGGTAAATGGTCAATGACCTCAGCATTGATTGATGATGGTCTGTTGAGAACACTATGGAAGTGTTCAGCCCATCTCTCTAGGATCATGTCCTTATCACTATCAATGTGTCTCCATCAACACTGAGTAGTTGTGATGCACCATAGGTTTTTGATCCATAAATAGCCTTCAGGAGATCATAAAAGCACTTTGAATTGTTACTATCGGCATAAAACTGAATTTCATCTACCTTCTTACTAATCCAAGAATCCTGCATCTCTCTAAAATTTCAAGGATGCCTCCATTGTCCATCTCTATAAAGGCAAAAGAAATAAATTATCCTGTAAAAATCACAGAGGGGTCTCTCTCTTAGTTATTGCTATCAAGATTCTTGCCAGAGTCCTCCTGAATAGGCTGACTCTTCACCTGGAAGATGGTCATCTACCTGAGAGCTAATGTGGCTTCAAAAAAGGCTGAGGAACAGTTGATATGGTGTTTACTGCTTGATAACTCCAGGAGAAATACCAGGAACAGAACAGAGGTCTGTATACAATGTTTGTAGATCTGATCAAGGCCTTTGATACTGTCAGTTATGAGGGCTTATGGAAAATGATGTCAAAATTTGGTTGCCCTGAGAAGTTCATCAGCATTGTACTTCAGTTTCATGATGGCATGCTTGCCTGGGTTCTAGATAGTGGACAATCCTCTTGTGTTTTCCCAGTCACCAATGGAGTAAAGCAGGGCTATGTGCTTTCTCCCATGCTTTTTAGCATGATGTTTTCAGCCATGTTATCAAATGTTTTCAATGAGAATGAATATGGCAACAGAGTGAGCTACCACATTGATGTCAAATTATTCAACTTCAAAAGGCGACAAGCCAAGATCAAAGTGGAGGAAGTATTGGTGCATGATTTTCTGTTTGCAGTTGATTGTGCACTCAATGCAGCCTCTGAAGCTGAGACGCAATAAAGTATGTATCAATTCTCTGCTGCTTGTGCTAATTTTGGCCTAACAATTAACACCAAGAAAACACAGGTGCTCCATCCACCACACCATTCATATGTAGAACCATCAGTTACAACAAATGGAGAAGTTTTGAATGATGTGGATAAGTTCACTTACCTTGGTAGTATACTTTATAGGGATGTACACATTGACAATGAGCTTGATCTACCCATTGCCAGACCTAATTCAGTGTTTAGGAGACTCTGAAGGAAAGTATGGGAGAGAAGAGATATTACACTGATGACCAAACTGAAGGTCTACAGAGCCATTGTGCTGACCTCATTGTTGTATGCCTGTGAAACCTGGACAGTCTACCATCACCATGCCAGATAAACTCCCAAATATTTTATAATGTCTACAGTAATTTTAAATGGAATTTTTCTTTCCATCTCTTGCTGTAGGACTTTGTTAGTAATAGAAAGGTTGATGACTTATGTGGGTTTATTTATATCCTGCAATTTTGCAAAAGTTGTCTATTAGTTCATGTAGTATTTTACTTGATCCTTTAGGATTCTTTAAGTATATCATCATAACATCTGCAAAGAACGATAACTTAATTTCTTCTTTGCCTATTCTAATTTCTTCAATTTCTTTTTCTCCTCTTATTGCTGAAGCTAACGTTTTTAGCACCATATTGAATAACAGTGGTGATAATGGGCATCCTTGTTTCACCTCCAATCTTACTGGAAATGCATCTAGCTTATCCCCATTACATAGAATGCTTGCTGAAGGTTTTAGGTAGATGCTACTTATCGTTTTAAGGAAGGCTTCATTTATTCCTATGCTCTCTAGCGTTTTTAATAGGAATGGGTGTGGTATTCTGTCAAAAAACTTTTTCTGCATCTATTGAGATAATCATATGATTTCTGGTAGGTTAGTTGTTGTTATGATCAATTATGCTGATAGTTTTCCTAATATTGAACTAGCCCTGCATTCTTGGTATAAATCCTACCTAGTCAAAGTGAGTTATTCTCATGATAAGTTGCTATAATCTTTTTGCTAATATTTATTTAAAATTTTTGCATCTATATTCATCAGGGAAATTGGCCCAAAATTTTCTTTCTCTGTTTTGGCTCCTTCTGGTTTAGGTATCAGTACTATATTTGTATAATAAAAAGAATTTGGTAGGACTCCTTTCTCAATTTACCCAGCACAATTTCAGGAAACTTGAAGAGGTGTAAAAAAGTTATTATAGTAGAGAGGAAGATGGTGAGGGTGGGGGGGAGTGCAGAGGGAGTGCAGAACTTTACTCTCATCAAAATTGACTCAAAGAAAGAATAATATATGGAATCAGTTGGGTAGAGAAATCTATTTTACCCTATAGGGAAGTGTGAGGGGAGGGGGTTAAAAAAAAGGAGGGAGGCAGCTAGGTGGCACAGTAGATAGAGAACCAGTCCTGGAGTCAGAAGGACCTGAGTTCACATCTGGCATCAGGCACTCATTAGCTATGTGATCCTAGGCAAGTCACTTAACCCCAATTGCCTCCAAAAAAAAAGAAAGAAAGAAAAAAGGAAGTGGGGTGACTGACAGAAGGGAAGGCATATTGGGGGAGGCAGTGTTCACAAGTAAAATACTGGTGGGGAGGGAAAGAGTGATAGGAGAGAAATAAGGACAAAAAGGAGGAAAAATAGGGTAGAGGGAAATACACAGTAATCATAACTGTGAATGTGAATATAATGGAATTCTATAGTGCTATAAGAAATGACAAGCAGTTATAGTAGCTATTTTTGTGGTAGCCAAGAATTGGAAGTTGAGAGGATGCCCATCAATTGGGGAATGGCTGAACAAGTTTTGGTATATGTATGTGATTATTTTTACATGTAACTGGTGAAAAATAAAATACTAAATAAATAGGAGGAATATTATTGTTCCATAAGAAATGACAAACTGGAGAGGCAGAGCCAAGATGGTGGAGTAAAGGCAAGGACTCTCCTGAGCTCTCCCCCAAACTCCTCCAAATACCTTCAAAAAATTACTAAATAAGTTCCAGAGCAGTAGAACCCATAAAAAGATGGAGCAAAACAAATTTCCAGCCTAAGACAACTTGGAAAGTCAAGAGGAAAGGTCTGCTGCACCACAGTGAGAGAGGACTGCAGTCCAGCACAGGCCATACCCGTGCAGTCTTGGACCCAGAAAACCCAGAGAAGGCTTCCAGGCAACTGAAGCACTAACTGCAGTAGAGGTTTTCAGATCTCTCAGCCCACAGATACCAAAGACAACCTAGAAGATGAGCAGGAAAGGTCCATCACACCTAAGTGAAAGGAGTATACTCCTGCATAGACTTTGCCAGCATAGCAAACCAGAAGCAAGCCTTGAGAGTGACTTAATCAGTGGTAGCAGTGGCTGCTTCCACAACTTCAAGCCCACAGATAATAATGGGATGGAATAACTGATCAAGAGATTGCAAGGATCTGTTTGCTAGCACTGAGGCAGGATTCTGTTACTTTACCCATACTTGGTATCTGGGTTGCAGTCCTAGGTGGCAGTCCTGGGATGAGGAGGAGCACTAGCATATCAGAGCTTGTAGAAGCAATGGAGAAGGAATCCTCCTCACAGTTCCAGGGTAGAAAAGAATTCATTCACAGACCAGATCAGAGACCAGGAGAGGGATAAACACCTCTCCTTAAATCAAAACACCTTGGAAGAATGGAAAACTTAAAGATCCCTAGAAGTATCTCTGAAAACAGGTAAACGAAACCTCCAAAGCTTGGAACAGTGTGCCCTCTACCCTAGAAGCAGAACTCTGCTTCAACAAACAGTTAAAAATCAAGGAATAGGCTGCAGAAATGAAAAAAAAAAAAGAAACAACAGAAAAAACTCTAACTATAGAAAGTTATTATGGTGACAAGGAAAATCAAAACACACACTCAAAAGAAGATAGCAAAGTCAAAGCTCCTACATTCAAAGCCTCCAAGGAAAATATGAATTGGTCTCAGGTCATGAAAGATCTCAAAAGGAATTTTGAAAATCAAATAAGAAAGGTAAATGAAAAATTGAGAAGAGAAATGAGAGTGATTCAAGAAAACCATGAGAAAAGAGTCAACAGCTTGGTGAAGGAGATCCAAAAAAATACTGAAGAAAATAACCCCTTAAGAAACAGACTAGACCAAATGGCAAAAGAGATCCAAAAAGTCAATGAGGAGTAGAATGCCATAAAAAGCAGCACTGGTCAAATGGAAAAGCAGGTCCAAAAGTTCACTGAAGAAAATAATTTCTTAAAAATTAGAATGCAGCAAATGAAAGTCAATGACTCTATGAGAAATCAAGAAATTATAGAACAAAACCAAAAGAATGAAAAAAATAGAAGACAATGTGAAATATCTCATTGGAAAAACTACTGACAAGGAAAATAGATCTAGGAAAGATAATTTTAAAATTATTGGACTACCTGAAGGCCATGAAAATAAAAAGAGCCTAGACATTGATGATCTTTCAAGAAATTATCAAGGAAAACTTCCCTGATATCCTAGATCCAGAGGGTAAAATAGAAATTGAAAGAATTCATCAATCACCTCCTGAAAGAGATCCTAAAATGAAAACTCCCAGGAATATTATAACCAAATTCCAGAGTTCCCAGGCAAAGGAGAAAATATTGCAAGCAGCCAGAAAGAAACAATTTAAATATTGTGGAACCACAGTCAGGATAACACAAGATTTAGCAACTTCTACACTAAAAGATCAGAGGGTTTGGAATATGATATTCTGGAGGGCAAAGGAACTAGAATTACAACCAAAATCATCTACCCAGCAAAACTGAGTATAATCCTTCAGGTGGGGAAATGGACATTCCATGAGAGAGAAGACTTTCAAGTATTCTTGATGAAAAGACCAGAAATGAATAGAAAATTTGACTTTCAAATACAAGACTCAAGAGAAGCATAAAAAGGTAAACAGAAAATGGAAATCATCAGGGACTTAATAAGGTTAAACTGTTTATATTTCTACAGGGAAGGATGATATTTGTAACTCCTAAGACCTTTCTAATTATTAGGGTAGTTAAAAGGAGTAGACAGAGGGCATAGGTTTGAGTTAAATATAAAGAGATGATATCTAAAAATAAAATTAAGGGGTAAGAGGAATATATTGGGAGAAAGAGAAAAGGAGAAGTAGAATGGGGTAAATTATCTCACATAAAAGAGGCAAGAAAAAGCTTTTACACCAGTGGAAGGAAGTGGGGGAGCTAAGGGAGAGTGAGTGAACCTTATTCTGATCAGAATTGGCTCAAAGAGGGAATAACATATACATGCATTTGAATATAGAAATCTTTCCTACCCTACAGGAAAGTAGAAGAGGGAGGGGGTTAAAGGAGGGCACATCAGAGGAGGGGGTGGTCAGAAACAAAGCACTTTTGAGGAGGGACAGGGTGAAAGAGAGAAAATAGAATAAATGAGGGTGGGGATAATAGGATAGAGGGAAATACAGTTAGCAATAGTAATTGTGAAAAGCAATTTTTGAAGCAAGTTTCTCTAATAAAGGCCTCATTTCTCAAATATATGGAGAATTGAGTCAAATTTATAAAAAATATGAGCCAAAATATATCAAAAGATATAGTCAGTTTTCAGATGAAGTAATTAAAGCTATCTCTAGCCATATGAAAAAATATTCTAACTCACTATTGATTGGAGAAATGCAAATTAAAACAAATCTGACATACTTCCTCATGCCTATTAGATTATCTAATAGGAGAGAAAAGGTGAATGACAAATGTTGGAGGAGATGTGGGAAAATGAGACATTAATGCACTGTCAGCAGAGTTGTAAACTGATTAAACCATTCTGTAGAGCAATTTGGAACTATGCCCAAGGGAGTACAAAACTAGGCATTCCCTTTGACCTAGCAATACCACTACTAGGTCTGTATTCTAAAAGAGATATTTAAAAAAAGAAAAGGATCTATATTTATAAAAATATTAATAGCAGCCCTTTTCTGGGATAAAGAGTTAGAAATTGAGGGAATGCCTATCAGTTGGGCATTGTAGTATGTGATTATGATGGAATACTATTTTACTACAAGAAATGATGAGCAGGATGCTCTCAGAAAAAACCTGGAAAGACTTGCATGAGCTGATGCAAAAGGGAAATGTACAAAGTAACAGCAATATGGTAAGATGGTCAGCTGTGAATGACTTAGCTGTTCTCAGCAATACGACAATCCAAAATAACTCTGAAGGACTTAAGATGAAAAAAATGGTATCTATTCCAAGAGAAAGAACTGATGGTATCTGAATACAGATTGAAGCATTCCTTTTTTTTTTTTTGATAATTTTACTTTATTTTTCTTGACAGTTTTTTTGTCTGTTTTCTTTTACCACATGATTATTAAGGATATGTTTTGCATGACTACACATGTATGATCTATATCAAATTGTTTGTGTTCTCAATGCAGGGGTGTGAGGATGGTTGAAGGGAGAGAATTTGAAACTCAAAGTTTTAAAAACAAATGTTAAAAATTATTTTTACATGTAACTGGTGAAAAATAAAATACTAAATAAATATAACAACAACAAAAAATGACCAGCAGGAAGATGTCAGAAAAATCTGGGAAGATTTACATGAACCAATCAAAAGGGAAGTGAGTAGAAACAGGAGAACATTGTATACAGTAACAGCAACACTGTACAATGATCAACTACGAATGACTCGACTATTCCCAGCAATACAACGATCCAAGACAATTCCAAAGGTCTCATAAAGAAAACTGCTGTTCACATATAGAAAAATAACTGCGTCTGAATGTGGATAGAAGCATACTATTTTTACCTTCTCTATTTTTTCATGATTTTTTTTTCTTTTGGTCTGTTTCTTCTTTCACAACATGAATTATATGAAATGTGCTTTACATTATCACGCATATACAACCTATATCAAATTGCCTGTCATTTTAGGGAAGAGGAGGTAAAAAAGGGAGGAAGAAAATTTGGAATTCAAAATTTTCCAGTGAATGTTAAAATTTGTCTTCATGTATAATTAGAAAAAACTAAAATATTGTTTTAAAAAAGAAATTTTAACTCTGTGAGGAACATGCACAGATTAAATAAGAATAAGTAAGAATATAGAACAAAAATCAGAGAATAAAAATATCAGAATAGATATTAAAAAGAAGAGAATCAATTTTTAAAAGTAGAAAACCTTTTTGGAAAAACATGCAGGAGAAAAAACAACACACAAACAAAAGAAGTCAGAAGAGAAGCCAGGAGTGGGGGGATTTTGAACTATTTAAATGAGATGGGAAAAATAAAAGGAAAAGAAAGGAATAAATTTTTAAAAACAACATAAGTTAAGCCTCAAAACTAAGGAAAGGGTTAACAAATAGGAACTCAGGTTGCTTAATATAAAAGAAAGAAAATTTTTAAAGTGAGAAAATTATACTTCAATTTGCACTTAGAGTTCAGTAGTTCTCTGGAGGTAGAGAGCATATTTTGTCATGAGTTTTTTGGAACTGTCTTCAATCATTGTAATGATCAAAGTAGCCTAGTCTTTCACAATTTATCTTCACTACAACATTGCTTTTACTATGCACAGTGATCTCCTGATTCTTCTCACTTCACTTTGCATGAGTTCATATGGTTCTTGACATTTTTTTCTGGAACCATCCCCCTCATCATTTCATATAACATAACAGTACTCCATCACCAACATATGCCACAGCTTTTTCAGCCATTCCCCAAATGATGAGCATCTGCTCAAAGTTCAATTCCTTGCTACCACAAAAAGAGCTGCTATAAATATTTTTGTACTTATAGATCCTTTTCTTTTTTCTTTGTTCTCTTTGGGATATGTGCCTAGAATTGGTATTGCTGGGTCAAAGAGTATATATGGTTTTGTAGTGCTTTGGGCTTAGTTCCATATTGTTCTCCAGACTACTTGGACCACTTCAATACTCCACCGACAATTCATTAGTGTACCTATTTTTCCCTTATCCCCTCCAGAATTTGTTATTTCTGATAGGTATAAGGTAATACCTCAGAGTTGATTTAATTTGCCTTTCTCTAATCAATAGTGATTTAGAGTATTTTCATGTGACTATGGATAGTTTATATTTCTTTATCTGAAAATTTCCTATTTATATCCTTTGACCATTTATCAATTGAGGAATAGCTATTATTTTTTATAAATCTGACTCATTTCTATACTCAGTATACATTTGAGAGATGAAATCTTTATCAGAGAATCTTACTGTAAAAAATTTTAATATTACTTCATTGTCTATGGCATCTTTTAACATAATATGGTTTCCTTGATTATCTCTTTTAATTAGGTCTATGTTTGCTTTTGCTTTGTCTGAGATCATAATTGCTACTTCTGCCTTTTTTATTTCATTTGAAGCATATTAGATTCTTCTTTAGCCCTTTGTTTTAACTCTGTGTGTGTCTTTCTGTTTCAAGTGTGTCTCTTGTAAACAACATATTGTTGAATTCTGGTTTCTAATTCTGCCATCTGCTTCTCTTTTATGGGTGAGCTCACTCCACTGACATGCACAGTTGTAATTACTAACTGTGTTTCCCTCCATTCCATTTGCTTCTGTTTCTTTCTTTCTGTGTCTCTATCTATCTCTGTGTCTCTGTGTGTCTGTGTCTGTCTGTCTCTCTGTCTCTTCTTTTCATCCTGTCCCACCTCAAAAGTCTATCTTGTTTCTTGAGGGCAAATAGGTGGTGCAGTGGATGGAGCACCAGTGCAGGAGTCAGGAAGACCTGAGTTCAAATCTCACCTCAGACACTTGACACTCACTATCTGTGTGACCTTGGACAAGTCACTTAACCCTAATTGCCTCATCCTGGGTCATCTTCGGCCATCCTGATGAATATCTGGTCACTGAATTCAGATGGCTCTGGAGGAGAAGTGAGGCTGGTGACCTGCACAGCCCTCACTCACTCAAAACAAAGTCATGTGCAAGTCAAGTCATCATTTCTCTGATGGAATGGTCTTCTTCAGCAATGAAGGACAAACACATTTTGTTTCTACCCACTGCCTCTCTTAATCAACCCTCTCTTTTATAATTTCCCTCCCTTTTCTCATCCCTTTCCCCTCTCCTTTCCTTATTGGGTAAGTCTTTTCTATGCACAACTGAGTGTGTGTATGTGAGTGTATATTTATTTATGTATATGTATACATACTTCCCTTTTTGAACCAAGTGCATTGAGAGTGAGGTTCAAGCATTGCCTGCCACCACCATCCTCATTTTCTCTTCCATTGTAAAAGCTTTTCCTTGCATACCTCTTTTATATGAGAAATTTTTTTCCATTTTACCTCTCCTTTTCTCCTTCTCCCAGAGCATCCCTCTTTCTCACCCCTTCATTTTTTTTTAGATCATTCCAACATAATCAACTCATAACCATGCCCTCTGTCTATGTAAACTCCTTTAAACTGCCCTAATAATGATAAATTTGTTAGGAGTTATATGTATCATCTTCCCATATAGGAATGTAAACAGTTCAACTTTATTGAATTCCTTATGATTATTCTTTCATGTTTACTTTGTTATGCTTCTCTTGATTCTTGTGTTTGAATGTCACATTTTATATTCAGCTCTGGTCTTTTCATCAGTTATGCTTGAGAGTCCTCTATTTCATTAAATATCCATTTTTCCCCTGAAGGATTACACTCTTTCTGGGAGGTGATTCTTGGTTGGAATCTTGGCTCCTTTGCCTTCTAGAACATCACATTCCAAGACCTCCACCCTTTAATCTGGAAGCAGCTAAAACTTGTATGATCTGGCTCAATAATATTTGAATTCTTTCTTTTTGTATGCTTGAAGTACTTTCTCTTTTACCTGGGAGTTTTGGAATTTGGCTATAATATTCCTGGGAGCTTTCATTTTGGGATCTCTTTCAGGAGGTGATTGGTGGACTCTTTCAATTTCTACTTTACCCTCTGAATCTAAGCTATCAAGGCAGTTTGCCTTGATAATTTCTTGAAATATGATGTCAAGGCTCTTTCTTTGATCATGGCTTTCAGGTAGTCCAATAATTCTTAAATTATCTTTCCTCAATCTATCTTCTAAGGCAGTTATTTTTCCAATGAGATATTTCACATTTTCTTCCATTTTTTCCATTCTTTTGACTTTGTTTTATTATCTCTTGATGTCTCATGGAGTCATTAACTTCCACTTGCCACATTCTAATTTTTAAAGAATTATTTTCTTCAGTGAGAGTTGTTTTTTTCAGTGAATTTTTGTACCTCCTTTTCTATTTAACCAATTTGGCTTTTTAAGAAGGTTTTCTCTTCAGTGGATTTTTGTGTCTTTTAACGTTTGGACAATTCTATTTTTTAAGGTGTTATTTTTCTTCAGTATTTTCTGTGCCTCTTTTACCAAGCTGTTAATTCTCTTTTCATAATTATCTTATGTTGCTTTCATTTCTTTTCCCAATTTTCCCTCTACTACTCATCTCTTTAACTATTCCAGAAATTCTTCTTGGGTTTGAGTTCGATTAGAATTTTTCTTTTAGGCTTTTTTGTAGCTATTTTCACATTGTTATATTCTTTGAAGTTTGTGTCTTTGTCTTCCCTGCCCCTGTAGTAGTTTTTTAGATAAATTCTTTTTCTGTTGCTTACTCACTTTTTTACGCTATTTCTTGACTTTGAATTTTATGTTAAGGTTGGTTTCTGCTCATCTTGGGGAAGACATTGTCCCAAGCTTCAAGCTTTTTCATACTGCTATTTTCAGAGCTGTTTCTGGGGGTCTGCAAGTTTTTGGTGCTTCCAAATTGGTGTGATCCTAGAAAAGGAATGGTCGTGCTCTCCTTAGCTGTATTGTGGTCTTTATCCAGGAAGGGCTCCTGCTTCCCTACAGCTGCAAGCACTAGAACTCTCTTTGCCTTGAAACTGTGACTAGGGTCCCTGCTCTCTTGTGACTAACAATACTCCTCTCCACCCTGATACTGCAACCTAGAACTGAGCATATGCAATAGAGTTGCCAATCAATACCAGCTGTATCCAGTGCCAGAAGAGGGTCCCTTGTAATCTCTTTCTGACCAGTTGTCTAATCCTCTTACCTAGTATCTGGACTGAGAGCTCTTGAAGGTGCTCCTGTTGTGGCAGTTGTGACTGCCACCATGTGTGTAGGCTCTGGACAGGCCTCCACTCCAGTATCACAGATTTCTCTTGCCAACTTTTTAAATTTTCTTAGGCTGGAAAAAAAATGTCTTTCCCCAAGACTTTTATTTGCTCTGTAGCTCCAAAATTTGAATTGATGAGTTATTTTAAAGTTGTTTGGAGGTGAATGTCAGGTAAGTTCAGCTGGGTGGCTACCCCTAATCTACTTTCTTGGCTCTGTCTCTTCACATATGTTTGTTGCAGAATTTTACAAATGAGAAAACATGGAGTATTTTGCTTAAGGTCATGTGCAGCTGAACAGACACTTCCAGGACCAGTCCAGCAATTCTTCACTATGGTGTGCTGCCTCTAACCAGACTAGCCTTCTCAACAATTATCCCAAATTAGTGTCATTCTCCTATATTCCCCCAAGGGACTTTCACTGTTCAGCATAGCCAAGAACAGCATTTCACTGTACAAGAAAGTGTTCCCCTTGAAATTCAGATTAGTTTTCTGTAAATCTGACCCTGGGTATGAACTATCTAGGCTACCAATTGAGATAGCAAATTCTTGAATCCTTCTCTAATTATGAGTCTATTAAGCAAATAAGCAGAGAAAATAGAAAAGAAGAATCCTACTTTCTAAAAAAGCCTAAAGGCTAACCTCAGCTTTGTCCTCAACTAACAGAAAAAAAAATCAATGTAGGTTTTGTAAACTTACCAAGTCTTACAACAATATGCCCTAGAATGAATGCAAAGTCTCTAGATTACAGAATTTAGAGCTTGAAGGAACATTAGAGATTATCTAATCCAACCTCTTCATCTTAAAGACATGGAAAGTAAGTCCCAAAGTGTTTATGTAATGTGCCCAAAATTACAAACATAATAACTAACTCAGCTAAAATACCACCTCAGGTCTTCTGACTTAGCCTGGTCCTCAGATGACCCAAGTTATAATTAAATTTTCCCACAATCTTCATATACTTAATGATATAAAGTCATTCCTCAGCTTTCATTTCTCCAAACTAAATAATGCTTGAACTGTTCCTCACATAGGACCTATTTTCTAAAATGTTAATTACTTTTCATTCCACACTGGTAAAGTTCCCTTATTCCCATTACTGGAATTGATTTCTCTATCATCTTATGTTGTATAAAGAAAACTGTATTTAGCATTAGAAGAATTGGGTTCAAATTCTAGTTCTGTTATTTATGATGTGAAAATTTAAGTAAGTCACTTCCTTTCACTGTGCTTCAATTTCCTTCTCTATAACATAAGGGGAAAAGATTGGACCAGATGGTCATTGAAGTTCCAAGTCACTAATAATAGGAGAAATGCAAATCAAAACAACACTGAAGTTTTACCTCACACCCATCAAATTGGAGGGGAAAGTGACAAAACAAATAGTCAGTATTGAAGGGATGAGTGGGGAAAGACACACACAAATGCATTGTTGGTGAAGTTATGAATTCACAACCATTCTGAAAAGCAATTTGGCACTATGTAAATAAAGTAGATACTGTCCAGACCCAGAGATCACTGCCATGCAAAGAAATTGTTGATATAAAGTCTCCATCTATATCAAAATATTTTTATTGTAGCATTTTTGCAGTAGCAAAGAACGGGAAACAAAAATAGATGTCCATAGTTTGAGGAAGGACTAAGCAAGTTGTGGTACATGAATGTTCTAGAATATTACAAGGATATAAGAAATAATGAATATGGTGAATACAGAAGAGCATAGGAAGACACATAAACTGCTGCAGAAAAACATTACATACAATGCCTACTAAAATGTGAATGGAAAGAACAACAAAATAGTAGAAACTGAATGCTATACAATGATAACAATCAAGTTTGGTCCTAATAAAAGCTGGGAGGCTATGAATTTGAAATGCTGCATAGAATGTCAGACTTTTTTAATATCTTGGTTAGTTTTGCTAAATTTTTTCCTTTTTTTTTTTTTTTTTTTTGTTCTTAGTCATGAGAAATGAGTCTCTAGGAGGCAGAAAATAAAAGTCATAAACAAATTTTTTCTCCCTCAAAGGAATTGTTTCTCTTTGTAGCTATAACACATTATTTAGGTCCCATCAATAGAAATTTGACCATGGAGTGGGAACCAGGGAACTTCCTACAGGTAAATGTACTTACCTTCAACCTTACAACTAGCATCCCCTAATCTTCTCAGACTTGACCCAAGCAAGGGACCAAGTGATTTATATTTTGTCCCAAAGCAACTTCCCCTTTTGCCAAGAGACTTCCACTTCCTACTGAGCTCATCTGCTCTACAGTCTCAGGTGAGAAGGCACTTTCATCTCCTGCTGCCCATGTTCCCTGAGGGAAAGCTGTAAGATTCATTTGTTCCAGCACAAGGCAACTTCTACCTCCTGCTGCCTGACTGATCTCACAGTCAGGATGTGAAGAACCTTTAATGCAAAGAGATGCAATCTTTCCTTTGACCTCAGGCTTTCCATCTCCGGTTCCAGTTGTCCCTTGAGGGAAGAGGAAGAAGAAAGTTAGTAAATCCTCCTGTGAAGACTTGACTGCTGTCTCCTACTGTGCAGTTTTGTGCCTAATCTCCAGTCTTTGGAGAGAGCTTGGAGTAGTAAAATGGGCCACTCATCCAACCTTCTATCTCATGTTGCACTTGTCACCATCCCAATCTCCAGCCTCCTCTGAGAAGAGGAGTGGTGCCTTCCACTCATTGATGACCATTCTCACACCTGATTCTGAACCTCTGCAGTTCATCATCCAAACTTTATTCCCATCCTCTGCAACCTGAATTTTTATTATCATCCTCTTCAACTCTCCCATCCTAAAGCTCTAACTAAATACCATCCACTCCTTCCACTGTGCCCTCTGGAATACCTGTTCCCTAGGCAACAAACTTCCTTTTATCCTAAATCTTTTTCTCTCCTACTCCTTCCATTTTCTAGTTATTACTGACACCTGGCTCTCCTTTGATGATGGAGCCTCCCTTGCCACCCTTTCCAGTACTGACTGCACCTTCACTGATTCTCTTTGGCTCATTGGTTGAGACAGGGGAGTTGGAATATTCCTTTTTCTCCAATGCCACTTCAAGATTTCCTTTTACCTGCATCACTCAGTAAACTCCCCTTCTTTGAGGTTCCTGCAGTTCATATATACTATTCAATCAACATCCTGATAGCTCTTGTCTATCTACCTCCAGTAATTCCCTTTCCCTCCTCAATGAGTTTGGGTACCTGGCTCACAAGTTTTCATTCTTCTGCACCCATAGTTGGGGACTTAACATATATATTGACTCTCCTTCAAACACCTTAACTACTCAGTTCCTCAAACTGACCTATTCTTCCACAGCCTCATATGAAGGCAATCATACCCTTGCTCTTGCCATTACCCATAAATGCATCACCTCCATGTTCAAGAAGTCTGAAATCCCCTTCTCTGACCATGATCTATTGACTTTTCATCTCCTCTGCCTTTCTTTATCAAACCCTGGTCTTTATCCACATCATGGATCAAACTCAACTCCTAATTTCTATTCTAAGCCATCACCCCTTACTAGCTATTGTTTTCCTCACCTTGACCCCTTGGTGAACCACTTCATCTCTCCATGGCTCCCCCTCTCCTCACTCTCTCAGCTGAGAATCTTGTGTCATATTTTATTTAAAAAATTAAGGTCCTTCATTGAGTTCCCTCTTTCCCCATCTTCTTCATGTCATATCACTCAGATGCTTCCTGCTATTATCTCCTCCTTCATCCCATATCACATGAAGAGGTGGCCTTACTCCTTACCAAGGTTACCCCTTCTATCTGCAGAAATGACCCCATTTCATCCTGTCTTTTAGAACAAATTGTGATCTTTTCTCAAACCTCATTCTCTTTGACCTCTCTGCAGAGGTCATCCTCTTTATCATCCTCTCCTCTTTGATATTCTCTTCCCTCTAGTTTTTTGGAACACTATCCTCTCCTGATTATCCTTCTACCTCTCTGACCACACCCCCTTTGTTGGATCTTCCTCCAGATCACACCCTCTAACCATAGGTGTCCCAAAGGGACTTATCTTTGACCCTTTTCTCTTCCCCATCTCTGCTACCTCACTTGGTGATCTCATCAATTCCCATGAATTTAATTACCATCTTTCTGCTAGCAATGCTCAGATCTACCTAATCTGCCAAAAGCTTTCTGCTGACCTCCAATCTCACATCTCCGACTGATTTTTAGACATCTTGAAATGGGTGTCCAAAGAACATCTTGAATTTGACATGTCCAAAATGGACCCCATTATCTTTTCTTCTAAACCTTGCCTTGCTCCTAACTTCCCTATTACTATCGAGGGCAATGCCATCCTTCCAGTCTCTCAGGTACCCAACCTAGGCATTATCCTCACCTCCTCACATTCAATCTGTTGCTAAGACTTATCAATTTTACCTTTGCAACATCTCTCCAATATCTCTCCTCTGACACTCCACCACTCTGAAGCAGGCCCCCACCACCTCACACCTGCACTATTGCAATAGCCTGTTGGTGGGTCTGCCTGCCTCCCCACTCTAATTCATTCTCCATTCAGACATCAAGGTATTTTCCTAAAGCACAGACCCAACCCTGTCACCTCCCTACTCAATAAACTCCAGAAGCTTCCTATTGTTTCCAGGAAAAGAAAAAAAGAAAAAAAAGAAAGAAAGAAAGAAAGAAAAAAAAACTCCTCTGATATTCAAAGCCCTTCATTACTTGTCCATCCTCCCCCATCTCTCCAGTCTTCTTATATTTTACTTCCTGCCACGTACTCTTTGATCCAGTGACACTGGTCTCCTGGGTGTTCCAGGAACAAAGCATTCCATTCTGCAGGTCCAGGAATTTTCTTTGGTTGTTTCCCATGCCTGAAATGCTCTCCCTCCTCATCACCACTTTCAGGTTTCCCTGACTCCTAAGTCCCAACTCTTCCACAGGTAACCAATCTCTCTTAATTCTAGTATCTTCCCTCAATTGATTATTTCCTGTTTATCCTGCATACAGTTTGTTTGTACATATTGTTTACTTGTTGTCTCCCGCATTAAACTGTGAGCTCCTTGAGGGCAGAGACTGTCTTTTGCCTCTTTTTGTATCCCCAGTGCTTAGCATACTGCCTGACATATGATAAATGTTTGACTGACTAACTACCCAGAATTGCCACTGACCTTGGAATAGTCTTGAGAGAAGGATGGCAGAGGAAAGTCTAGCAGCATCTTGGCAACACAGTGATAAGAGCACAGAACTTAGAGTCAGGAAGACCTGGTTTCAAAATCCTGCGTTGGACACAACCTAGTTGTAAGTCTCTGTGAAAGTCACTTAACCTCTATGCCTTAGTTTCTTCACTTGTAAGATAATGTATCTACACACACACACACACACACACACACGGTCATTGTGAAGGTCAACTGAGATAACATAAGTAAAATGCATTACATATATTAAAGCGCTCTATAAATGCTGCTGCTGCTGGTGATACCTGTTCCTATCTTCAGCCAGAAGAGCAGGGCAGTGTGAAGCTGAGCAATAACCAGTGGAAGTATCTAGATTAAGTACTTTTTCCACTAGGCACCAGCCAGAGAAATGAGGTGAGGGAGACATTTGCCCGGGTTAATGAAGATAAAGTTACCTTGTAAATCTTGCTCTGAACCCTTTCAAATGTGTTTACCTTCATCTAGGGTATCAGCGCTTACCAACTTTTCTTCTTCCCTGTCAAAAACTTTAATTCATTATTCCCCAAGGTTTTCATCATTCTTATTTTGGCAACTCGCTCTTCCTTGTCAGTTTGTACTAGGTCCAGAATGACAGTTTCCCTTATTGGTTCTTCCAACTTGTGAAAGTAAAATTACCATTAAGGCATTGATAGAAAGCAACTTTTGGGAAGCAAAATAGCCCTTAAGATGAAGCAGATTGGGGCTCATCACAGACCTCAGACTCCTAAGATAAAGTCACACCAGCATCACCAGGGCATCTCCTTCCAATATAGCAGCTCCAGTCACCTGATCTGATGATGTAGTCAGAAAGTAGTAAGGGGTAGGAAGCCTCTCAGAATCAAGGGGGAAAATTCTCGGGTTTTGGAAAAGATATTTCCACTGATCACATTCATAGAATTGCTAGCCTGTAATCAGTGTCCATGACAAACTGAACAGGTTTTTTAAAAAGCCTTCTTTATTTTGGACCTACCACAATGGGCCTGCACAACCTGTGGTCTGTAGGGCACTTATGGCATGCCACAGGATTTCTTCTACATACAAAAGATGTTTTCCTCTACGTTTTTTGCAGACCACCTGAAATCCTTTGCCATGCCACAAGCAGCCTGAAGGCCACAGGTTGTGCAGGCCTGCTCCACAATATCCTTAGTCCACTGGCCAGGACTGGTGATTGGATGACTGGCTGATACATGAAACATGGATTCAGTGTTTGAGCTGGCTAGATACGTCTCCCTTTGTAAGTCTGATGTTCAGTCATTCACCGACTGAGACATTTCAGAGCCAGGGCAATAGTTCCAGAACTGAGTGGATTAAATTTACAAGAATATAGTCTCCCAGAGGTATGGAACTACAGTGGACAGAAAACCATCCTGCTAACTTGGAGGGCAGGGAATTTTTCAGAGCGTACCATTTAGGGGACAAACATCACGAAAGTTGTGTTGTTGGACTACAATACAATTGACCTTTGGTCAATACACTATTCCCATAAAGGGTTTAGCGGTATTTATGCTCAGTCCCCAATAAGACTCCACCAAAGCAGTGGAAGCTTTAATGCAAGGTAACCTGGGAAGCAGCTGCAAAAGGCCAAGAACTATATGAGGTCTGGAATAAGGCTAGAGCAGATAAGTGTTCTTCACTGTGATCATTGCAATATTAGGGATATTGCTTACAAAAAAGGAGAAGAAGCATTACAAGTCTCTAGAGCAAGAGTCCTTAATCTTTTCTATATCGCAGCAAATGACGGTAGTCTGGTGAAGAAGCCCTTGGACCCTTTTCTCAGAAAAATGTTTTTTTTAAATAATTGAAGAACATGCTAAATTTCAGTTATAAAACAAAGACAGAAGTTTATTTTTGTGCCACTTATTCTAATCTGCTCAGAGATCAATGAAACTAAATACAGACTTGCTCAAATTTCTGGTGTCCACAGTCAAGTATCTGCTTTCATCATCATCAATATCTTCCATGAAGTTGTTCAAGAGCAAAGGCATAGAAATGAAAAATTACCTTATCCTCTTTGGTAACGCTAAAGCAAATAAGAGTTTGGGGTATTTGTATTTGTTTTTCATATTAAAGGAGAAACGGAATTGAGGATTTCAATTTATAATGGTGCCATTTCAACATATTCATAACTATTGAATGCAGTTTAAAAATAGCAGCAAAGTGAAATTATCCAGGCAGGTCAAATGAAATACTTCTGATAAAGGGAATAGATGTAGAATTATGGGGAGATTGAAAAGAGAGAGAGAACTAAGAGTGTGAATTGAGTTGACAACAGCTATAGCAAAGGTTATGTTAAGAAAATCTTGTGATGGGTAAAGTTATCAGAATTGAAAAGGAAGCCCAAAAGACAGCACTTAACAAAATAAAAGTTTATATAGTATTAAAGGAGGTGATTCTTGAATCTGTCATTTATACTTTAACGTGAATAAGTTACAGGTTCATTTTATTAGTAGAAAAATACTATGAAGACCCTTCTCCTTCCCCCCATCACTGCCTTGTCCTGGTGGAGGGGCTTGCATAGCTCCATGAAAGGATGAGCTATGCTATGTAGTGTTACCCAAGAGGTCACAGTGGAGAGCTTTGATGAAAAATTATCCACTGGAGAGGAAACAGCAAACTACTCCAGTACCTTTGCCAAGAAAACACCATGGAGAGTATTAAAATAATAAAAGAGATATATTGAATTGGAAAAGATATTGGAAGATAAGCCCCTCAGGTCAGAAGGTGTCCAATATGCTACTAGAAAAGAGCAGAGGACAAGTACAAGTAGCTTAGATAGAATCATAGAAACAACAACATGAATTTAGACAGACTTTGAGAGATAGGGGAGGATAGAAGGGTCTGGTGTGCTGTGGTCCATGGGATCATGAAGAATAAGACATGACTGAACTACTGAACCACAGCTATTAAGGCACTGAATGTCTTAGGCAGGAGGAGAAATTGAGATTCAACAAAGCGGCAAAACTGGGAACTGCCAATGCTGATGATGAATCTGTTCTGAATGGTTCCAGTGGTTCTAAATAACTGAGTACCTTGCTTTCTGATGATTTTGAATACACTTCCAAAAACCATTTATTAAACAACCAGCTGTTACTGATGTTGTTATAGATGTAAGGGAGGGGAGGCTGAAACCAAATCCCAGCCCCCCCTTACATAGACATTAATCAAAACAAATTAAACAAAGTCCCTATCCTCAAAGAAATGAACTTACAATGACATCAATTTATCAAGTCATCATTATTCATTTTTTTAAATCATGAGTTTAAAGTCCATTTATTAGTCTGTAACCCAGGCCTTCTTAGTATCCTCTATGATAACAAATTTCTTTCCTTTAGAAACAGTCAAACACTAAGTCTGAGGAGATCATCCAACTGGGTAAAAATGTTTGTTTTTTAAAGTAAAGCAAAACTAAGAGCTAATATTCATTAGATAAAAGGTGAAAGGATATGAAAAAAGTTTTCAAAGGAGTATTTGCCCAGTATTAACATCCATATGAAAGATTGCTCCGAATTACTACTACTAAGAAAAATTCAAATTAAAACAACTCTGAAGTTTTGCCTCACATGAAGAAAATTGGCAAGGATGCCAAAAAGACAGAAATAGTCAATGTTTGAGGAAGTCACAGGAAAATAGGAATACTAATGCACTAGTGACATAGCTGTGAATTGCTCCAATCATTCTGGAAACCAATTTAGAATTAATTAATAAAGTCACTAACTTGTCCATACCCTTTGACACCGAGATCCCACTGCTGAGAGGGGGTGGGGAGGAATGTCAAAGGCAAAATGAAAGGTTCTAAATACACCAAAAAATTCATGGTGGCAGAGTGTAGTAGCAAAGAAATAGAAATTAAATAGATGCCTATAGGTTAGAAGATGGTTGGGCAAATTCTGTCATAAGAAATAATTAATGTAAAGAATTTAGAGATCTGTAAGATGACATATAAATGATACAGAATCAAGCAGAACCAGAAAAATACATACAACCTCAACAACATAGATGGAAAGAACAAAAAAAATTAAACAACTCATTGTTGCTCAGTAATGTCTGATTCTTTGTGACCCCATTTGGGGTTTTCTTAACCGTGCTACTGGAGTATTTTGCCATTTCCCTCTACAGTTCATTTCACAGATGAGAAACTGAGGCAAACAGGGTTAAGTGACTTGCCCAGGGTCACACAGCTAGTAAGTGTCTGAGGCCAGATTTGACTTCAGGGAGATGAGTCTTCCTGACTGTAGACCAGGCACTTTACCCACTGGGCCAACTAGCTGCCCCTAATTAAACTTAATGCTATGAATTAGAATGACCAAACCTGATCTTAGAGAAGAGTTGGGAAATATACTTCTTTCTTTGCAGACAAGAGGGACTACAAGTTTATAAAGTTGCATATAATGTCCAGTTTAGTTGAAATGCTGGTTAATTTTGCTGAATTCTCTCCCCTATCTCTTCCTCCCCGCCCCCACACACACACACCTTCTTTCCTTTTTCCTCTTTGTTTCAAGAGGTAGTTCAGGCGGTAAGGGAATAGGGATAGGTATATTCAGAAAACAAAGATAATGTAAAAATAAAATATAACAATAAAATTTTAATAACAAAAAAGAGTTTTCTTTTATTGTATTTTAAGTTTACTTTACAGCCCAGTAATATACAAACTATTTTTGTGTATCTACCACATGTGAAGGGGCCTGCTATTTTAAGTGGATGCTTTTTCATTCCTTGGCAATACTGCTTGTCCTTACTGAGAAACAGCATTAACTGCCTTTTGTATAACATACCTTCAAAAGTGTGCAAGACATTGAGTTTATGCAGTTAAACTATTCTTAGAGGTAGTGAAGTTCATTAGTAAGAATTCTAAATGTGCTTCTTCATATATTTCCACCAAGGAAACTTACTGAAGACAATCACCTTAAATATGACTTGTTATTGTTTTCAATTGAAATGCCCAAGACCAGGTAACAAGTGTTTACTTTACTCTTCACCAATTAAATATGAATGTGTAAGTTGGAGGGGAAGAAATTACAAATACTCTAGTATTTCCAAGTACTTTCAATTTCCAGTTTCTCAAATTTCTTACATTTACTTTTTGTGTTTTTTCTTTGACAGCCTTCATTAGCATTAGCACTTCAGAAAACACCTTTTGCCAGCTGGGAAAATTCCAGGGTTACAAGATTAATGTGTTGGAAAACCAAACAAAGTTAGCATGTCAGACTCAGCATAGTTCGGTATACAACTCTCATTTAGCCTAGAGTGTTTCTGAAGCGAGAAGCATTCATTCAAGCCAGAAACTCTAAAGGAGGTAGCAAACACGCTCAAGAATCTTCTGCTGGTTTCCTTCTTTATATGCTTCTAAGTTGGCTGCTATATCCTACCTTTAAAAAATGGCCTTGGCCTGACCAAGGGTAACTTGAAATTTAAAGGAGACATACACAGCTCTGAAGAAAGTTGAAACTAAGAATTTCATCACTGTCTATATAGCTAGTAGGTTACAGAGTTTAGGTAATTTGAGGTAATCAATTTCCTTGATTATTACTTTGAAAATTGTTTTCTTTAGGCACCTATCACAGGATTTCTACCTGGGACACAGATGAAGTAAAATATCCCATGAAGAACTCTCTTAGTAACTACATTTAGAAAATCATGATTAGCTATGGGCAGTCAGAAGCACTGGCTGATTGGGACCATTTACTAGACTCTTCAAATTCTGTTCCTTCTAAAGACCCACATCTTTATGACTTTTGTCAATACTGTAGTTAGAAAATCAAGAAATAGCTTCTGGAGTTCCTCATTTTACAAAATGATAGACTGAGGCAGAGCTAAGATGGCAGAGTGTTAGTAAGGAATACAATGAGTTTTTCCCTATAAACTCTTCCTAACATATCTAGAAAATGCACCAGACCAAACTCTGATGGGGATATTCCGAAAAAGTCAAAGTGAGTCCTTCATCCAGACCAGTTTGACATAGGGAGTCTGATAGGTAGGTCTTCAGACATTGGAGACAGGATATCCATGCTCCCAGCAGAGTACCCCAGTATCCAGGGCTATAGATAAGCTGTGCACCAGGGCAAGAGGAGGTCTCAGAACCATACCAGAGCACCTCTAGATCCACATGTGGCACTTTGAGAGGGATAGGTGCCAACTGGCACCTTTGTTGCCCATTACCTAGTCCTGGGTTATAGATTCAGGATGCATTGAGAAGGGAACCTATGTACAGCAATGGTAGAGAGGTTCTGGACGTGTACAGAGAAATGAGGAAGTTCAGAAGCAGACCTAAGGCACAAAGCAAAGTCTTACTTCCAATGTCTAGAAGAGCTGAAGAAAAGGTTTGTTGCTTTTTTAAAGAAAAGAGAGAGATAAAAAATATTTTTATAAATGATTGAATGAGAGTGCTTGAGGAAAAAGTTGGGAAAAAATGATAGCCTTGGAAGTATAATTGGAAAGGGAATTAATTGCTTAGCACAAGAGGTATAAAGCCTTGCCCAAGCAACAAAAACAAATTCCCTGAATATTAGAATGAAACAAATAAAAGTTGATTATTTCATGAGACAAGAAGTATTAAAAACAAAGTTAAAAGGCTTAAAAATAGAAGAAAATATAAGGCATCTCACAGCAAAAAAACTGGAAAACAGATTGGGAAAAGATTTAAGAGTCATCAAACTATCTGAATTCCATGTCCAAAAGAGGGCAGCTAGGTGGCACAGAAAAGATTAATGGGAATGGGAGGATAAGGGAGCGATCCTTGGAGGGAGGAATAGATTAAGTAATAGGAGGGCAAGGTAACAAGTAGAAGTAAAGTAGAGGAGTCAGGAGGGATAGGAAATAAGAGATATGCACAAACATAAAAACAAAGATTATGGGTAGAATCTGTTAGAGAAAGCATATGTTTATATATGTATTTATGGTGTATATGTATGTGTGTATGTATATATCTATATAAATATAATCATGCTTAATTGTAAACTTAGTGGGGAGGGGGGACATGGGGGAAAAGGGCAAAGTAAAAAGTGTATAGCAGAGAACATAAGAAAACCTATAATAGAGCAAAGCAAAGATGGACATCTCTCAACATAACATATAGTATATAGCTTGCTTGAAATGGAAATTTATTGCTATATATTTTGAATCCTTACATTCTGTGGTGTATATGACATTTTCTTTTCTAATTTTATATTTGTTTTAATATATAAACTTACAATATTTCTTTTTCTTTTCTTTTGTATTTAAGTTTTAATTAAAAAAGATACAAGTGCTAATTAATCTAAATACCCTTCTATATCCCCTTTTAACCTATTCCCTCACTCTCCCCTCTAAAGATCCCTCCCTTATCTTCTCCTCCACTCCCTATCCCTTTGGCATTTTATTTCTTTATGAATTTATTTTATGCTCCTCTAGATAGATATGTTTTGTTCCCCTCTTAAACCCATTCCTGATGAAAATAGGTTTCCAGAACTAACAGCCCTCCTTCCCTAATTCCTCTGTATCAATTCTTCCTTTTGTACCTCATTTCTATAATTCCTCTTTTTAGCTGTTCCCAAATGGTTTTATTTTATGAAGTCACAACATGTTCAGATCTATCCCAATCTTTCCTATGAGCTATCCAACTACTAATAACAATCTTAGACATATGTTTTACCTTTTTCATACCTAAATTGCAAACGATCTGTCCTTACTGAGTCCCTTGTAATTGGTCTTTGGTATGTACCTTATGTTTGTCTTGGTTCTAATGTGTCAAATCTTCTATTAAGTTTAGGCTGGTTTTTTTTTTAAAAAAAGTCCTGAAAGTCTGACAATTCATTAAATATCCATTTTTTTCATTCAGAATTATGCTTAACTTTACTGGGTATGATATTTTTCGGTGGAACCCCTATTCTTTTGCTCTTTGATAGTGTTTCAAGACCTGCAGTCTTTTCATGCTGCCACTGCTAGATCTCATGTGATTCTAATTGTGGCACTGCCATATGTAAACTGTTTTTTTCTTGTTGCTTGTAATATTTTATCCTTGTGCCTGGGGTTTTGAAATTTGACTATAAGATTCTTGTGAAAACGATCTCTTTCAGGTGGTGATCAGTAGGTTTTTTTCTACTCCTTTCTCCTTTTATTCTAATGCTTCAGGACAATTTTCTTTAATTATTTCTTGTATTATTGTATCCTGATTCTTTTTTTGAGCTTTTAGGTAGTCTAATTATTCTTATGTTTTCTCTTCTTGATCTGTTCTCCAGATAAGTTTCTTTATAAGGTGTTTCACATTCTCTTCTATTTTCTCATTCTTTATATTTTGTTTTATTATTTCTTGAGCTCTTACAATTTCACTGACTTCCCCTTGCCCAATTCTGATTTTTCGAGTCATTTTTTTTCCTTAAGATCCTGGAACTCCTTTTCTAATAGGTTGACTTTTTTTTTCATAATCTTCTTGATTTTCTTGGATTGCTTTTTTTTTTTTTTTAGTTTTTCCTCAATCTCTCTTTGGGTTTTTAAAGTCTTTTTAAAGTTCTTCTATGAACTCTTTTTGGGCAGGCGACCAATTGATATTGCCCTTTGGAATAGAAGAGGGCTTCTTTGTTTCACTATCCTCCTCTGAAGATGAACCCCAGTCTTTTCTATTACCATAGTAACTTTTGATGGTTGTTTTCTTTCTCCTTTGCTGTTCCTTTTTTTTAATAACTTAATTTTTGTACAGGGGACAGTGTGTCTGGCCGAAGATCCTCCTTCAGTTCTCCTCTCTGACCTTGAACTGAAACCAAGACCTCCAGCCTCCTGTAAGTGGCCATATTCAAGGGTGCCCCGCCTCACTGCTTCTGCGCTCACCAGATGTGTGCTGGTTCCTTTTTGCCCCCACTTTGTCTCCACAGCACAGCTGGGTCTGCCATTCCTTGTCAGTAGAAGTCCTTGATCTTCCCTGGCTCAGACATCCAACTCCCCTCACTGTCCTGGGGTAGAAGTTCCTGCAGCTGGGGCCAAGGCAGCCTCCCCACCCAACTAATTCCAGGGCTAGTTGTTTGTTGTTTAAGCCTTCCCTTGCCTAGAGATGCTTACTTTTCATAGAAGCCAAACCTCTTCACAGGATTTTTCTTCAGATCTTTTCCAATCGTCCCAGAGGACCCCTGTTCTGCCACTTCTCTTATCTAATTTTGCCCTGAGACACTGCTTTATCTCTTTTGTGGAGGAAAATCTTGAGAGCCTGGAATTTTCTGACCTACTACACCATCTTCCCAGAATCCTCAACATTTGTATCTTAAAGACCTTATCATTCATGAACACTTCCAAATTACTAGGCAATTTGTTGACATGAATACATCAAGAGATACAGTAGTCTCAGTAATGTCAAAATCTAATTGTGCTCTATAGCCTCTCTCCAGGTTGCTCTCTTCAAAATAAAAAGGCAGGAGGAAGACTTCCATAGCCTGGCCTTACCTCCTTCCCCCTCCTCCTCATAAGAGGAGCATACATAAGAAAATGGGTAACTTCACTCAGCATACATAAGAACAGATCAAGAAGAGAAAACATAAGAATAATTAGACTACCTAAAAGCTCAAAAAAAGAATCAGGATACAATAATACAAGAAATAATTAAAGAAAATTGTCCTGAAGCATTAGAATAAAAGGAGAAAGGAGTAGAAAAAAACCTACTGATCACCACCTGAAAGAGATCGTTTTCACAAGAATCTTATGGTCAAATTTCAAAACCCCAAGCACAAGGATAAAATACCCTCCTACCTACCTGGCCTTACCCTACCTACCCCCTCCTCCTCATAAGACCCTTTTACAGTGTAACCAAAGTCTTTCCTCAACTCTGCCTCTCCTAGATACCTTGGCTTCAGTGAGAGCACTTGAAATAATCTTAATTACGTGGTAATCCTAATTACACAAATTTATGATCCCATTTTAAGCCTCTCACACCACCAGGCAAGCAGCCATATGTCAAATAACAACGTATTTAGTTAAGAAAGAATTTCAAGGTAATTCCTAAAAGGAAAAATAAATAGGCAACAGAATCATTCCCAGTTTCTGCTGCTTCCCTACCAAAATGAATGCAATCTCCCACAGGTTCACATACAGATGAGGAAGTAACTAATTACAAAGAAAATGGGTAACTTCACTCAGCAGATAGTAAAACATAAGTTTTAGTGCCAGCATGAATATCTCAGATGCAGGATTTTGCCTTGCCTCCAGCATCATCCTAGCATCTCTTTCCATAAGGAGCTGATTTCCTGGGTTCCCCTCCTCTGGAGATTATTGAGTCTACTTATAGGAACTGCTTTGGCTACCAACCCCAACCTACTACCTGGCATCACATGGTACCCGGTTGCCTCAGTATTCCCCTGTCTTCAGCAAGCCCTATATGACTAGAGAAAAAAAGTCTGTTTTGCCAACATGCCGCCTATCCTAATGTCTCTCTGCTTCCCTAATCAAATCTATGCTTCCTCATGCATTCCTTGTACCTAAGAAGAAGTTTTATGGGATTCTGATGTCCTTGAAGCATCTCCCATAAGTGGTATCTCTTTCTTCTTAGTAATTAAGGTCAGATAGGAGTCAATCATTGGTAGCAATGACTAATATACCATTATTACGTCTTTCTGGTAAAAATGTGTAGTCATTGCAGACCACAACAGATGCAGAGTTATATTTGTAGGCACACATCATAAAACATCTACTAATTTGCACAGTATATTTTCAGACCGTTCTCCTAGATACACAGATTACATACACAGGTATGTAATGAAGCAGTCAAGGTGGCTCAGGGCATAGACTTGGAGTTAGGAAGACCAAAGGGTAAATCATACCTCAGACACTTAATAGCATTCTTAACAGCTGCCCAGTTATTAAGCTGTGTAAGTCATTTAACCTCTCTGTGAATTTCCTCATCTTAAAAATGTGGATAATAATTGTACCTACCTCATAGAGTTGTAAGGCTCAAATGAAGTGGTGTATGTAAAACACTTTGCAAACCCTAAAGTGCTATACAAATGCTAGCTACTATTATTACATGCAGATATATAGTACATAATATCATGTCATAGGCCAGATATATAGGTCATATGCAGAAGTGCAACAAATAGCATCACATATCATGGCTAAATACAGGAGATCATACATACATCAAATGCAAGAACATTACAATATGTACAAAGTACATTTAAAATATACTTCACTGGTGGTCACTACCTGATGACATGTAATTTATTAACCCATTATTCCTACATTTCCTATTTCAATCTGGTTACTAGCTAAAAATCCCTGGCACTTCTACAGTGATCCATGGCCAGTCCTATGTTATTGGTGGTCCAGATGACCCAAGCTATGCTATTTAACCCATGAGTGAGGTTCTATAAACAGCCTCAGTCTCCTTTGGGTTCCCAAAGGTAAAGAAGTAGCTGTCTACAAAGATAAAATGGTAGCCTCTGGCTTTAGCCCTTCCCCAGGACCCTATTGGAGAAAGAGGCTCCCCAGGGGCCGAGGCAAGTTTAGTAAACTTCTCTGACCCTAAAGAGAATACCAACATGCCACATTTGTCATTTGGATCATAATTTGGGTCTTCTAGATGTGGACATTGTCTGGCACCAACTGTCCATCAGGAAAGGGAGGGCCCTGCTTGGAGCCCACTTCACCAACTCTTCATTATTCCTATTCTCCTCATTGTAAGGAAGTCCAACCAACTGCCTTCTAGGCATCTGATTATTATGATATATTATGTTTTCAGGGTCCCAATCAATCTCTGGGGCTACTTTGTAGATTCCTTACTCTTTCAACAACTTTATTTTGTATAATTCTCCACTGGTCAGCTTTCATCTGTTTTATTAAATACCAAGATTTTGGAGCAAAAGGTCATCTACTGGCTAGAGTTTCTGACAGAATACATAGATGTTATATTGTTGTATGACCCTTTCCAAGCCTTTTGGATTTAGGTCATAGCTAGGAGGTAGGCTTCCCTCAACTGATCATTCATTTAAGTGATAAACTGCGGTGTCAGGAGTATATTGGAGCCATCTTGAACTGCCTCATAAGAGCTGATTATTAAATTTTAGGTTCAAACATTTACCACCTTGGAAATCAGTAAATGCAACAAATGAAGATTTGATTGTTGACTTCTAGACTTAAGAAAATGATGGGGAAAATATTAATAATGCAGATTAAAAACATAGTATGCACACTTATTTTGAGAGTCAGTTGTTAAACATTTACCAGCACACCACTTGGTGTGAGTCTCCATATCTCCTTCATCTCCCCAAATTTCAAAGCACAAACCAAGAAAGAAATATGGTTGTCACGCAAACACCAATATGTACAGAATAAATCCTATGATCTTATTACAGGAGGTACAGGAAAGATTACATGCTAATTCCACTTAACTTTCTTCTCAAGTCTAAGGATACCCTGCATACTGAGTAGAATGCAATTAAAATACTCTAACTGAAGGTTTTCTTGAAGATTGTAAAAGGTAGTTATAAATTTCTTCATTTTTCCTAAAGCTAACATTTCCTTGAGCTCTCTAAATCTCAACCTTGATGATAAGGGATACTAGTAAGGATGCCATCACAGAAAAATATTTCTTTCATGATACTTTAGCTACTGTAAAAACCTGTTGGTTCCTGGTTGAGTAGAATTGTACATACTGTGTGAAATGAACTATAACCATATTGATTATTGATTAGGTCCTTCCTATCTCCTCCTAGAGATGTCATTTAGTTAATCAATCAAAAAACATTTACACTAAGCATGTACTATGTGCCAGGCACTGTGCTAGGTGCTAGGAATACAAATAGAAAGATAAAAGACAGACTCTGTTCTCAGGGTGTTTAGTCTAATAAGGGAAACAACATAAAAACAACTATGTACAAACCAGATACATTAGGAATAACAGAGAGAAGGCTTTACTATTAAGGGGGATCAGGAAAGGTTTTCTGTAAATGGTGGGATTTTAGCTGGAACTTGAAGGAAGCCAAGAGGCAGAGATGAGGAACAAGAGAATTCCATGTAATGAGGGACAGCCAGTGAAAATGCCTAGAGTCAGGATATAGAATGTTTTGTTCAAGGAACAACCAGGTGGTTGCTGGATAACAGAATATGTGGGAGGAGAAAGGGTAAAGTATAATAAGACTGAAAAGTTGGTGGAAAGGGTCTTGAAGGTTATGAAAGACTTTAAGGGACAAAAGGATTTTTTCTTTTGATCCTGAAGGTGATAGAAAGCCACTAGGGTTAATGGAGTAGGAGTGGGGTAATATGGTTAGATCTACACTTTAGGAAAATTACTTTGGCAGTTGAATTGAGGATGAATGGGGAGAGGATTGAAGCAGGGAGATTAACCAGTAGGCCACTGCAGTAATGCAGGTATGAGGTGATGAGGGCATGTACTAGGATAGTGGCATTGTCAGAGTAGAGAAAGGGGCATATGCAAGAGATTTACAAAAGTAAAATGGCAACAGATTGGATATGGGAGGAGGGCAGGGTAAAAGAGAGTGGGAAGTCAAGGCTGATACCTGTTGTAAGCCTGGGTGACTGGAAGGATAGAGGTACCTCAAAGGAATAGTGAAGTTTATAAGTGGGAAGGGTTTTGGAAGAAAGAGAATAAGTTCAGTTTAAGATGTCTATGGGACTTCCAGTTTGAAGGATCCAATACGTAGTTGAAGACAAAAGACTAAAGACCAGGGGCTCTAGTAAGGGCTAGAGAATCATCTGCATGGAGATGATAAATAAAACCATGGGAACTATAAGACTGCCAAGGGAAATCATATAGAAGAAAAAGAGAAGTTGACCTAAGACAGTTCAGTTAGCAGACATGATTTGAATGAAGATCCAGCAAAGAAGACAGAAGATTCAACCAGAAAGGTAGGAGGTAAACCAGGAAAGAACAGTATTCAGAAAACCTAGAGAGAAGAAAGTTTCAGGAAAAAGAGGGTGACTGCTAGTGTCAAAGGCTACAGAGGTCAAGAAAGATTAAGATGGATAGAAGGCTATTAGATTGAGCAATTAAGACATCAGAAATAATTTTGAAGAGAGCAATTTTAGTTGAATGATGAGGTCAAAAGCTAGACTATAGAGAGTTAAGAAGCCACTGTGGTTAGTGAGTTAATTGTTGGTGTTTATTTTTTTTCCAGTAGTATCCAATTTTCTACGACTCATTTTTGGAATGGTTTTCTTGGCAAAGATACTGGAGTGGTCTGCCAATTTCTTCTCCAGTTCATTGTACAGATGAGAAAACGAAGGCAAATAGAGTGAAGTGACTTTCCCAGGGTCACACAGCTAGTTAGTGAGGACAGATTTGAACTCAGGAAGATTCCAGCCAGGCAGTCTATCCACTGGGCCACCTAGCTGCCCATCGAGTTGGGAGGTTTAAAAGGATTATCTTACTGTGGTGAGGACCTAGTTGAAAGTATGTTAACATAAATTTGCAGTGGATCCAGTTAGCAGAGTTTCATGATTTTCTCCATCTTTGTTTAGTAGCATCTAAGTAGGAGCAAAGGAAGCTGATGGTGGGAATAATTCAGTGCTGAGTCTTGGCAGGGCAAGATTGGTGATAGGATAAAGGTGCAGAGGATTCCAGAGAAGATAACAGTGTAGAGTTTAATCAAGGGAATAAGTATGGGAAGGGAGGAGTGAGTAGCTGGTACAAGGGTGATGACTGGGAAAGAACTAAGGAGTCTTCTTAAGTTCAACATGACCTAAGGATTGGAGGCTATAATGAGGATAAAGATCAAAGTTCAAACTACAGAGCAGAGGAAGAGGCAGAATGACAACAGATTGTGATTAGAGAAAGGAATTTCAGTTCAAAAACATGGAAGTGGATGTGTGTGATGGTAATAATTCTATATATTATAGTTCTAAAAGCTTGCTGATGCTCATACTCTTCAGGAAAGAGGTATGAGTCAGCAATACTTTGCTTCAAACCTACCAAGAACAATTCTCACACTTTTTATATGTTTCTATGGACCTTTGAGGTGAGCAAAAACTGTTCCAAACCAATTTCAGAATTCTCTCTGACCCCATTATCCAAAGTCACAATGGAACATATGTGGAACATCATCTTCATGTTGGATCTGTTATTGTAACGTGTCGTAGAGTAGTTTGTTGCTTAACTCTAACCTCTAATACTCTATCAGTGGTAGGATGCCCTTCAGGGAACTTTAGCTTGAGTCCCTAAGGATCATTTTCTTAGCCAAATGACTTCTCAAAAGCTTTCATTTTGAAGTAGCTCTTGCTGTCAATCATCTAAAGATAATGAAGGCCAAGAGGATTGATTCAGTGCTAGCTACAATACTTCCATCAATGGCACACTCTCTGGTGGCAGTCCCAGACTCTCATCTGTGCTTTTTTGTGCAAGCCAAAAAGTTAACTTCATTCTATAGTTTGCTTTCCTGAGTTTCTCAGTTTCTGATGCACATGGCCTGTAGGATAGGGCATCTGCATTATGTTCATCTTCCCTGGCTAATAATCCATGATGAAATTATAATTATCCAGTGCTTCTCTCTCTCTCTCTCTCTCTCTCTCTCTCTCTCTCTCTCTCTCTCTCTCTCTCTCTCTCTCTCTCTCTCTCTCTCTCTCTCTCTCTCTCTCTCTCACTGGCAACATCCAACTTAGCACTTGTCAGACTATAAATAGTTGACTGTTGTTCATCCATTCTTGGAATTGAACTCCATACACATAGTCCTGAAGCTTATCAGTGACAACCCATTTCGAAGCCAAGAATTCCAATTTGTGAATAGCATAATGTTACACTGTCAGTGAGTGCTCTATGAGACAATGTAAAAGACTTCTGAAGGCTACTGTTCTGCTGGTTTAAAATGGCTTCCACAACCTATATGCAGGTATCAGTCTATAGGTGTAGTAGTATAGAAATTTGCATTTTTACAGTACCTTAAAGTTTGCGAAGAACTTAACAAATATGATCTTTTTAAAAAAATAATATGATCTTATTTGGTCTACACAATAACCCTGTAAGTTAGGTACTATTAGAAACTGAGGATTAAAGAACTTTAAGTAGTAGGAGGGCATGACTATTTTGGTTACTGTGAGAAGTAGGTCAAAGATCACTAGCCCTTTTAGTCTTTACCAAGCTTAGCCCTGGAATTTTTATTGACTAAGAGGGGCATTATGAGGGGAAGGCAAAGGAAAATTTGAGAAGAGTCTCATCCCCATAGATTTACCCAGTTCCTTTGCAGTTTTGCTAAATGGTGCCCCCAGGAAATTACTTGCCTGTATCAGGTATATAATTGAAATTAAAAGGAATTTTGTGATCACATCTCAGATGAGAGTTAGATTGAGAAATCAGAGAAGCAATAAAAAAGAGTCAGTTCAAAAGACAGCCTTAAAATATCTAAGCACTTTCTCTAGATATTGAACAACAAACATTTATTAAAAGTCTACTATTTGCCAGATAACTGTATTTAGGTACTGAGGATAGTCTCACTTAACGGAGTCTGAATCAGAAAGGAATAATGTAGGGATTCTAGATTTAGAACCTGAAGAGAACCTAGAAGTCATTGAGTCCAACTCCCTCATTTTACAGATGAGGAAACTGAGGTTCAGAGAAGGGAAGTAACTGCCCCAAGATGATAGATATAGGTATTTCTGAAATGTAATCTTGGAAGTTGTAATCTAATCAAGATGTCTATCTCAGCAAAGACCAGCAGGTGGTAGTGGGGAGTAGATGAACTGCTCACAGATTATCTCATGCACTCCATTTTAAAGACCACTTTCTTAAGGCTCACCACAATTGAGTGACAGGCACATCACATCATCATATAAATTAGTTTATAGACAAGTTGTCTACTGATGCAAAAGCACAAGAGGTTTAAAAGTCAGTAAATATTCCCCCTAAACTTTGGTATTTGGTCTAGAGATTATAAGCAGAGAAGCACAAAATTTATTCAAAAATGGGTTCTGGGTCATATGTGATATATGTGACTACATGGGCTGTTTAAATATATATACACAGCTCACAGATAGCATGGATAGATAAGAACTGAGGTCTGGCCTGCCTCTATTGAGAGGAGATCCAAGGTCCATACCTTCACTGTCAGTACCCTATCTGGGGCAAGCAGGTACTAGTTGTACCAGGAAGGCTGGGTACTTTTTCTTCCAGTCTCTGAGAGGGATTTCAGGACACAATTATATCTATTTGACCCCTTCAACAATTGGTAATCTAAGGCAGGGCTTCTTAAACTTTTTCCACTCATGACCCTTTTCCACTGAAGAAATTTTTATGTGACTCCAGATATATAGGCATATAAAATAGGTATGCAAATCAAACATTTACTCATAATAAATCATAAAGAAATTTATTTTAAAACAATTCTTTGGTGTACATGTAATTTTACCACTTATTAAAGATGAAAGCAAATTTGCATACTAATGAGATGAATGTGCTTGGCTTTTTTTTACATAATAAATTAAATCTTGGTGGAATATTTGATACTGTAGGACATAGAGCATCTTTAACATTTTCCAGAGTTGATCAATATTTTGATTTTATAATCATCAATGCTAAGAATGCCACTTCACATAAATACATAGTACAAAACAGCAGAAGTATGTTTAGGGACATTTCAGAAATTGCTGATAATTTTGTCCTAATCCCAAGCCAAAATTCATTTGATGATTTTTTTAGGAAACTCAAGTTTTAAACCTGGGTCACTTGATAACTCGGCAAATTCTTCTTGAACTTTTAATATCAGATGACTGACATTTTTTATTTCATTTGAGTACAGGTGATGAACCCAACTTATTTTTTTAGAATTAAAATTTGAAGGGAAATATTTCTGAAATTGTGTCTCCAGACACTTCAGATGAACAATTATAACTCTCACAATTAAATCTTTAGGAAGGTTATTTTCAGTTATAAAATCATTGGTAGCCATAAACATTTCTAAAGAATCATTTCTACCCTATTCTTTAATTTGTTAACATTTTTAGTAAAACTTTCAATTTTATCTTTTAACATAAATATGTTTAAAAAATTAACTTCAAGCAACATGTTTAAATCATTTTTTTGAAAATATCTGACAAATAACAGTTTTGAAATCCATAAGTTATGAAAAAAATTAATAAAATCAGATTACTGTTCAGTCAAAAATATAACAAACTTCATCTTTCAATTTGAATAATGTTTAAACTTCATCCCCTTGAGAGTCACCTTATTTCTTCATATATAAGCTTTTGTAATTGAAGTCTGTGTCTTTCCAAAGGCTTGAAAACAAATTAAGAGCATGGCTTTTAATGAAGTTAATGATTTTGATAGTATCTCAAAAGCACAAAATCTTACTCTGGTCATTTTTTTTTTTTGGCTATGAGTGCCTCTCAATGGATCATGCAGTGAGTAAAAGTGATACGTTCTCTGACACCAGCTTTAACTTTTGCTACAAATTCAACATTCCCTTGTACATCATTGCTACAGCATCATCTGTACAGACTCTCAACGTAATTTTTCCACTGTAAATTTTCATTTGTGAAAAATGTATCAACTTCAAAATATATATCTTGCCTCTTGTATGCCCCTCCAAAGGGCAGCAGAACAATTAATTCCTTATGTGTGCTTCCTTCATGAAACAGAACAATTAATTCCTTATGTGTGCTTCCTTCCTTCATCTTATATAAAGTAACAACTGTGCCATGTTAGAAATACCAATTTTTTTCATCTAACTGAATTGCAAACTTTGGTCTGCCCTTAAGTCTGGTAATAAGCTGCTGCAACTAGTCATTACTAATTTCAGAAATTCTTTGGGAAATAATAACATTCAACAAAGGAATTTCATGAATTTCATCTCCATACTTCTTGCCATGAAGTTTTTCTGACATTTTAATAGCAGAGGGTAACATGAGATTTTCTCCTATTGTGTAGAACTTTTAAAATTTTGCAATTAAATAAGAAGTTTCATAAGATGAAAGTAAATACTTTTCATAAACAGCAACAGATTTCTCAAAACACTGTTTTTCTTTATTTGAAGATTTTAAAAGTCCCTCAAAATATTCCTGTGGTTTATTGCAGAACACTGAATGTTTGGTATTGAGATGTCATTTTAGTTTGGCTAGTTTCATGCTCTCCATAGTCAAAACTTCATTACTAATTAAGCAAGGAGGTTTTTTCACACCATCATCATTATTAGTAGTAAAATCATATTGCAAAAATGATTCAATATATTTTCTTTTCTTGTCAATTTAGGTATACTACAACATGGTAGTGAAGACTCTTACAGCATTGTCATCAGTATTTTCACCTCTTCTGTCTAAATTTAGCCTCTTATCCATAACTGAAAATTATTTTTGTCCTATAAGATAAATATTGTTAAGAATTTCTCAAATAAATACTAACTTTAGTTCATGAAATTACATTTGCTTGTGCTTAATTTAAAAAATGATGTTCACATTTACATATATACAGCAGTGATGGTGGAGAAATATTATTAAAGGACTTTTGTCTTGCTGCAATTAAACACATATGTTTCTGTAAAAGAAAGTGATGACATCAATTTAAAAAATCAAGCACTAACACAATGCAATCTAAAGATACATTAACTTGATACTTATATGCTAAGGAATGATGGTAGGAAAATATTAAATGTCTTTATTTTCCATAATTTAACTATTATGGCTCTATAAGAGCAGAAAATTTTGTATATACAGTAAAAACATTGCTATTCATAACATACAATAGTTTCAAATCTGAGCTGAGGTGCTTCTGGCAGCACTCATTGGCACTGTTTCATGATGGCATGTGTGGTACTGTTTTGTGTTCAGAATCAAGGCTGTGGCGAAGTTGCATATTACAACTTGGGCAAGGGCTTCCAGAAACACCTGATTCATTATACTTTTGATTTTGAATTAATTTTTTGGACATTGCATGTTCAGAAACCTTTTACTATTGCCAAATTTTTGGAGCCCCCCACCCCATGTTGTTACACAACCCCATATGGGATCATAACCTACAGTTTAAGAAGTGCTGAATTCTAGGGGATGATAGATTCAGAACAAAACCTATTTCCTTGATGACTTTTAAAGTGGAAGGAAGGCCTAAGCTTCCTTCTCTAGACTATCTCTTTCTCACCATAGACTACTTACACAAAATATTTTCTTAAAAGTTGAATCTAAGGAAACTCATTTATCTAAACAAAACAGTAAACAGAAGTTGGATAGGTTATACATGTAAGAATAGACAAACAACAACTACCCAAGAATACAAGAACTTTTCAGCTAGGTGTAAGATAAGCTCTAAGTACAAAAAAGGAGAGTCAGATCTCACCAAGGGGAAGTCCTCTTTGTATAATTTCTAGGGAGGCAAGCTGGAAATCAGGGGCAGGTGAAGGAGCTGACTTCATCTATGTCTTTAGTTTTTCTCTCATGTGTCTCTAAAGTCTATCTGGAATGAACCTAGTAAGTCCCTTACACAAAAGATATACAGCATTACATTCAGCATTCTCTCCATCATCAAGAGTCACTTTTCTCTCTGTATATACAGCAGCACAACCTCCCTATTCACCACTATTCCCAGCCCCTCACCCCTGCCTTCAGGGGAAACACGATAATAATGAGGTTTAATTTTTATTTATAACTCACCCATAAACTTTATAAACCACAACTATGGAAATTCACAGAAGGGTAAGGCAAGTAACTGGCAGATTTGTTTTTAGATGGACAAGAAATCAGGCTGATTTAGTGGAACCAATGCTGGACACAGAGAACTGGGATATAGGCTAATCTCACACCTCCAACTACCTTTCAGACATCTCAGAATGAACGTTCAGTAGACATCTTAAGTTCAACATGACCAAAGATAAGGAACACGTATCTTTCCCCCTATACCTTCCCACCCCAACTTTCCATTCCTGTAGAAGACACCACCATTCTCCAAGTCTCTCAGTCTCCCAATCCAGGTGTCATCTTTGACTGCTCACTATGTCTTACTAGCCATATCCAATCTATTGTTAAGACCTGTCAATTTCACCTTTGCAACATCTATCAAATATACCTCCTTCTCTCCTGTAAGATTGCTATAAGTGTGCAACAGGCCTCTATCAACTCAAGCATGGACTATTTCAGTAACCTTCTAGTGGGTCAGCTTTCTTCAAATCTCTCCACTCCAATCCATCCTCCATTCAACCACCAAAGGGATTTTCCTAAAGTAAATATTTGACCATATCACATGCACAGTACTTCAACACTCCACCCCCACCCCCAATAAACTCCAGTGGCTGCTTATCACCTCCAGGATCAAATGCAAAATCCTCTGGCATTCAAAACTCTTCATAACTTAGTCCCTCTCTTGCCTTTCCAGTTTTCTTACACCTTACTACCTGCAATATACTCTTCAATTCAATGACACTGACCTCCTGGGTGTTCTACCACCAAAACATTCCCTCTCTCAGCTCCAAATATTTTCTCTGGCTGCCCCACCATACTTAGAATGCTCTCCCTCTTCATCTCTGCCTGCTGGCTTTTCTGACTTCCTTTAAGTCCCAATTAAAGTCCATCTTCACCAGGAAGAGCTTCTCTCTGTTATTTCCCATTTATCCTACATAAAGCTGGCTTGTATATTTTTGGTTTTTGGCTCCATTAGATTTCGAGTTGCTTGGGATCAGAAATTGTTTTTTTGCCTCTTTTTGCATCCCCACCACTTAGCATAGTGTTTGTCACTTAGTAGGTGCTTAATAACTTTTGTAGACTATTAGATGCTTTGCTTTTGGCAGAAAAGAGGCCTCCAGTGAACAAAATCGTAATTCCCCATCACAACTTTAACTGGTCTCTGTGCCAGGCTTAGAGAGTCTTTCCTAAACACATCTATTTTCTTTCTGCTAGGTCAATTATAATACTCCACTGACAAAATCACTTGTTTCTCCTTCTTTTGACTTTTTCCCCAAAACTTCCCATTATGTTTACCCCCTTTGGTTCCTGGATTTCCTTCATTTGAAGAGAACTTTATAATATGCAATGCCATACCCCCTGCCCAATTTGCTCATTCAGTTTCTTTGGAATAAGACAAGGGCATCCAGAACCATAGTCTCATCATGAGTTTCATCCTACCAAGTCTCAGTGATTCCCAAGAGGTCAAATTTATCCCTTTCAATTAGAAATGCTAGTTCTACCTAGTTGTGCCTAAATTTGGGGTATATGTTTAGCCTTTTTTAGATTTTGTTTCCTGTGAATTTCTGGGTGTTCCAAATTGATATTCTTCTCATTCTTTGCATACTCTTAATAGTAGCTAATTTTGGGATGGAGTATAATAGTTTTTCTTTTTATTTTAGAGCACTTTTGCTTAGATTTGCAAGATATCTAATATATTGGTATGGATTTTTGTTAGGCAAATTCTATACTCTCCCTTAACAGGAATCTGTGAATCCTATAGTGTAAACAATATTTCAGACATAAAATCCTATTCTTAATTTTTCTCTGTTATATCAAATGCCTTCAATGGGCAACAGTAAAGAAAATACTGTGGTCTTGTTTCTTATCCGAGTTTATAAACATTGCCAATACTTTTTAGGTACCATCTGGAGTGTCATTTGCTCATGTGAATAACCAGAAATGGGTAGCTGTCATTCTGATAAGTCTTGGGAATTTCTGTTGGAATTTGGATATATGCCCCTAGGAAGACAATAACACTTTATTGTTACTATCAGGTTTCAGGAGCCTTGAATAGGAAATAACTGAATATCACTATTTTTTTCTTCCTCTGTCCCTTACTGAATGACCTCTCATCTTATAATTTCTTGGGTGGGGGGGACCAGAAATTAGGATTAAGTGACTTGCCCAGGGTCACACAGCTAGTGTATGAGGTCAAATTTGAACTCAGGTCCTCTTGACTCCAGGGCCAGTACTCTATTCACTTCACCACCTAGCTGCCCCTTAACAATAAGATTATTGTTGTTGTAGTCCTTTGTTCTTGAAGAGGGCCAAGACATCAGGAAAGTAATGCTATGATTTGCAAGTGAGTTGTATTTAAGTAAGGGAAGGCTGTGCAAAGACACCAGCCTCACTCTCTCCAACAGAGCCATCTGGGTCCAGTGGCAAGATACAGATTAGAATGACTGAAGATTGCCCCAGGGAAAGGATGAAGTATGCAACAAAAGGTGATTCAGCAGCACGGAGAGGTACCAGTAGTCAAGGTCAGAAATATCAGAGTAGAATGGTGACAGCAAGCTGATCTACTCACCCAGAAGGATGATGAGCTGAGCACAACAAGCAGTTGTCAATCAATGTAATTGACAAGCATTTATTAAATAACCTAGGGCAGCTAGGTGGTGCAGTGGATAGAGCATCAGTGCAGGAGTCAGGGGGACCTGAGTTCAAATCTCACCTCAGGCTCTTGATACTCACTAGCTGTGTGACCTTGGGCAAGTCACTTAACCCCAACTGCCTCATCCTGGGTCATCTCCAGTCATCCTGATGAATATCTGGTCACTGGATTCAGATGGCTCTGGAGAAGAAGTGAGGCTGGTGACCTGCACAGCCCTCCCTCACTCAAAACAAAGTCAAGTGCAAGTCATGTCACCATTTCTCTGATGGCATGGTCTTCTTCGGCAACAAAGGACGAACACACATTAAATAGCCTATTATGGGGCAGGTCATTATACTAGGTGCTATAAAAACAGAAACAAAAGATAGTCTCTGATCTCAGGAAATTTAGTGGTTTACAATATATTCACAAAAAAAAAGTGCAAAATATGAAATACACCAGGATGGGAATGGGGCAAGATGGTAACAACTGGGGTAATCAAGAAATGCGTCCTGTATGAAGCAAGCTGAGCCTTAAAAGGGCTAGGGAATTCCAAGAAGTAGTGAAGAGGGAGAGAATTCCAAGGACAGAGGGAAATTTCTGAATGTGGAGGAAAGATGGAACTTGTCTCAAAAAATTGATACAGATGTGCAGAGAATTCACCAACTAAACTGAGCTCTAAAAAAAAAAAACTGTAGCAGAAATGGAAGCAAGGTTAGGTAACAGAACGTTAATAGCAGTGTAAAAATAGGTTCCAGAGGGTCAATGATGAACTAATGATGAACTCAAGATGCAGAATAAGAAATAAACTTCTGGGCACAGTCAATAAAGGAACTATGCTTGTTACTTTTCTATTTGCTCCCTATGTTTAAAGTTACATAATAACTATAAGATCAAATATTTCATTTTTTAAAATGGCATAATCTATCACCCTGGTATCAGGTCAGTGGACCAAGGTTTCCCAATGATTATGAATTACTTCTAAATTCCATTCCAACTCTAAACTTAAGAATATATGGTACCTATTAATAAATACTTGATTTTTTAAAAAATATATTCAAAATTAGTGCTGGAATTTAAATTACTCTTAAAGTTAGATTATTTTGGCCAATTTTTATTTCATTATAAGAAAGGAACAATGTAATTTTTTAAACACTTTTAAATTTAGGGCCATATATTTACATCTGGAAGGTACCTCAAAGATCACCTGAATCCAACTCTTCATTTTTTATACAAGGAAACTGAGGTCCAGAGTTTGGTTAATCCAAAAGAAACAATAAGTAGCAAAGCCAAGATTCAAACTCCGGTTCTCTGGTTCCAAATCCTTTTAATTTTTTTTTTTTCACTATTTCAAGTTGCCTTTCATTAAAATTCTGTAGGACCCATACCTAACCCAGACCTAAACCAGAAGAGATGGAGGTGGGGATGAGGAAAAACACTGCCTAACCCCTTCCATCAGCTACCCAAGAGGAAGAATAGGAGCAGCTGCAGCAAGCAGACACCTGGCCATATGCAGACCACAACTTCTTAGAGATCAGTGCGCTTGGTACCACTGCCAAACCTCAACAGCACACCCCAACTTCTCCACTAACCACCAGGGCCAATCTAGCTCTCTCTGCAGCATCCTCTAGAGACTATGAGCTTCACTATTCACTTGTCACTATTACCCTATGACTTCTCTTATCTTCTATCCCTATATTAATCAGTCATTTACAAAACTGTCCCCAGCTCCCTCCTCCCTTTCTCTCAATCCTAACCCTACTGAATCACCTACTCCAACCCTGCTTCCTCTTATTGTCTTCTGGAATTCCTATTCCATTGTGAACTCACTCTCTTTCATGCTGGGCGGGTCTCATATTACTTTTATTAGCCATCACTGATAGTCTCCTCTGATGACACTGTCTATCCTCTTCATCATTGGCTGTTCCTTCTCTCATACCCTTCTTCCTCTTCCTCTTCACTCAATACTGGTCCTGGAAGGGAAGTCAAAATACCCCTTGATCTCCACTGTTACTTTCAGGCTGTTTACCTATCAACTTTTCCTTCTTTGAAGCCCACTTAAATTTTCCACCCAATTAAAATTATAACTGTAATACACTAATCCCTAAATTATTCTCATGCTTTTCCCAAGAAGTTCAGCATCTTCTTCTTCCAACTCCTGCCCTTTTACTTGTATCTTCATAGGTGCTCTCTCTAACTTCCTAAATTTCCAATTCTTCAGTATTCTTAAATCACAAGACCTACTCCTTCACTCTACCTCAGCCACACAAAGGGATAGTGACATCACACACTATATAGCTCACCACTGAACCATAAGTGTTACACTTCCCTAATTAGAAATTCTGGCATTCCCCTAACCATAACCTAGTATTACATATCTCTCTATGCCTCACTTCTCCTAAATCTTTTCTCTACCCTGAAGACATTCAATCCTTCCACTTCTCAATACCTTCTCAGGTACCCCTATTCTGACTTCACTTTCTTCCCTCTCCAACCTCAAATCTATAGTTAGCCATTTCAACTCTGGTTTTGAGTCCCTTGCCTCATTCACAATCTTCTCTTGCTAAACCTCAGTCTGAGATTATGTCCACTATCCATTTCCTTCACTCCTACTCACATGCCACTGAACAAAACTGTAGGAAGGACTGAGTATATTACAAAGTCAGTGTTATCCAGCCTCAACTAGACCCCTCACTATAGCAAGGAAGTCCTTTTATTCCTCCCTGATTCTTTTATTTCACTTCCCACAGAAACTATTCCAAACCTTCTCTTCCCTCAACCCCTCCCCGCCCAAAACATCCCTCCTTCTTAGGTGATGACTTTGCCTCTTTACTAAAAAAAACTGAAGCCATATGATGTGAGCTTGCTTATCATTTCATCTCAAAACATAACCACAACACTGTCTTCCTTTCCCCTAGTCTCTAACAAAAGAGATGGCCCTTGTCCTTGTCAAGGACAAGCTCTCCATATGTGCTTTTGATCCTATTCTTGTTTTCTCCAACAAAATGCATCCTTATTTATCCCCACCTCTCAAATCATCAATCTCTCTCTATAAATCTCCTCCTCCCCTAGAATCTTAAAACATGCCCTCTTCCCTTCCTTAAAAAAACCTGTTAGGTCCCACCATACCTTTAAGTCTTTGTCTTTTTATCTCTTCTAAGTCAAACTCCTGGAAAAAATGGTCTATATTAACCGTCTTCACTTCCCCTCTCTCATTCTTCAATCCTTTGCAATTTAGTTTCTTACCTTAATACTCAACTGAAACTGCTTTCTCCAAAGTTACCAAAATGATCTCTTGACAAATCAGATGCTTCCCAGTTCTTGTCCTTCTTAAACTATCCATTGCATGACACTATAGACAACTTGATCCTCCTGTTTTCATGACATGTCTCCTGATTTTTGTCTTCAACGATTCCCTCTTAATTATTCATTTCACATCCCCTAACTATAGGTGCTCAAGAGTGTATCCTAGGCTCTCATCTATTCCATTGTGAATTCACTCCCTTTCACGCTGGACCTGTCTCTTATTACTTTTATTGGCTATCAGTTCACATTGGCTTAACTATCACCACTATGCAGATGACTTACATATCTATATATCAGGCCCCAGCCTCTCTCAAACTTCAGTCTCCTAACACTATTGGATATTTCAAAATGGCCATATCAAGACATCTTAAAACTTAACATGTCCGAATCTGAACTCATTCCCTCTCCTTCCTTCCAAATCTCCGTTTCTGTTGACACCACCATTCTTCCAGGTTCATAACTTTTAAACACAGCTCAGACACTATCTTCTTTATGAAGCCTTTCTTTATGCCAACTGCTTCTGCCTTCCCTTCCAAACTATCCTGTATTTAACTGTATATATTTATGCTGTAAATTTTTACATGTACTATTCCCCTCTCCTCATTAAAAGGAAAATTCCTTATAAGTACATGCTTCATTCTTTGTACTTTTATTCCCAGGGTCTAGCACAGTGCTTGGCACAAGGAAGTTGCTTAACATTTAATTCACTGTTATTAGGCATTTTTATGTTAGTTATGAAGTTTTAAGAAATTAACAGTAACTAAAATAATAATCATTTTATTATCACTATATAACAATATAATAACAATAACTAAAATAACAATAACAAAAATGAGTATTTTTCTTTTGTTTTCAACATTTATGGAACCATTATAAAGGCTAAAGGAGAATGGCATCAGGTTTTTATGCAAATTTTATGACTAAGCAGCCTATTTACCTGTAATCTAGATGTTCATCTAAATGTTTTTGTACATTCAGGCCCCTGCAGGCAAGAACTTATTTTTTGAACTCCTAACAATATTTCCTTTAAATTTCGAGTTTTCTGGCTTTTAAACTTCCCATCACAGAGCAGCACATGCTATTTTGCAACTCTCATTGGAAACGTAGGATGATACAACTCAACACGTCTAAGCACCGCCTAAAATTGGACTACTGGTTTCTGAATTATTACACAGATATTTGGTGAGATTCCTTGTTTTTACACAAACTCCAGCAAAGGATGATTTGGATGGTTTTATTACCTAATGCATGTTTTCAGCTTCTAAACATTTGGATGACCCGTAGTTTTGAGCAGTCAACTACTTCTGGACAGTGGCCAAATTGAACATGGGCCCCCAACTTTCCATCTGCTTAAATGTTTTTAATTCTTCCATGTTTTCTTTGGAAAATTCACACCTTTTTTCTCTTATAGATAAGGGGGTGGAAAAATCAGATGACTCCCGATCATCATGCAGTAGTTTTTCTCACATGATGTATTAGCCAAGGGGGAACTCCCTCCCCCCCAACATTCTTTAAAGTCATCAGCTGCTCCATCTAGCCAACTGGTTGTCTGAACCACTTAGTTCCACTACCCCACCCCCCAGCCCCACTCCCCGATCACCCGGCTACAAACAGGGGCAGACAGATCCCCCTGAGATGCCTGTCATCCCCTCTGCAGGTGCTGCGGACTCTGACCCACGGGCTTCCAACTTGGCAGGAAGAGGCTTCGGGTTCAAAGCCTCAAGAGCATCAGCTCCACCCAAGCAAGATAAGCGAGACGGAGGCCTGCGTCAGGAAGCATGGGGTGGGGGGCGGTACAGCCAGGGGGAAACCAACACTTCGGGCTCTTCTCCTGTTACCTTAGCCCCGGAAAGGAGGGAGGGGGGTGTTTGCAGATAACATCTTCTGACACCTCCGAGACTTACTGGGTTTTCACCCTCGGAACTTAGACTGCGAGGGAGTCGCAAGTGACAAGAAAACACCCCGTTTCCCGGCAGGGCGAGGGCGGGGTGGGGACAAGGGTGTCCCCGCTTCTCCCTCGTTAGCGAGGGCGGCTCCGCGCCCCTGTGTTGGACGGTCTGCGTCTTCACACGTAGCTTCCAGCCGCCCCCCTTAGCCTCTCCCGGGCTCCGCCGCCCTTAACGGCGGCTAACGTTCCCAGTTACCGCGGGCTGCTCCCCTCCCTCTGCACACCCCGGCCCGGCCCATGGCAGCCGGCAGCCGGCCTCGGGCCACCCAGCTCCTTGGGTCGGCCAGCGGCCCGACTCCGGGTGTCCCTCGCCCCGGCCCCTCACGCCTTGTTCCTCCTTCCTCGCACTCCCCAAAGAAGCAGCACCCGGGGACTCCGGCGTCCCCGGCCTGAAAGCAAAGCAGCAAGCTCGCGAAGGCAAGTCGGCGACCGACCCTCGAAAGCGCGAGAGTGAAGGAAAGCCGAGCCCCGGAGGACCAGACGAGGGACGAACGTTAGCGGGCACGTGACCGGGGGAGGAGACGGAAGCTCAACCAATGACAAAGCGCCGTGCCTGGCAGTGGGACGGTGCAGGGGCCTAAGTGGGGCGGGGTCCGGAACCCGGGCAAAGCGGAACGGGGCGGGGAAAGAGAATGGGGGCGGGGTTACGAGAGGGGGAGAGGAAGGGGGAGGGGGGCGGTCAGGGCTGGGGGGGAGGGGCGAAGAGACGCCGCCGCCGCCGCCGCGGCTGCTGCAGCCTCTGGGAGCCTGGAAAAGGGGAAGCGAGGGCGAGGGAGGGACTCAGTCCCCGGCAAGGCGGCGGCGGGGGTGGCGGCTGAGAAGGCGGCGGGAGGGCAGAGGGAGGCAGCGTCAGGGGCGCTGCTGCTGCTGCTCCTGCCGGTGCTGCTGCTGGAGGCGGCGGTGGCGGTGGAGGAGGAGGAGGAGGAGGAGGAGGAGGAGGAGGAGGAGGCGGCGGCGGCGGCGGCGGCGGCGGCGGCGGCGGCGCAGGAGGAGGCGGCAGGGGCGGGCGGCCCGCACCAGCCATGCCGAATAAAAACAAGAAGGAGAAAGTGAGTCCGGGGCCCCGGCCCGCCCGCCGAGCCAGCCGAGGGGACGGGGACTGGGGGCCGGGCCTGGAGGCGGGAGGGGAGAAAACGAAACTGCCCCTTTGGGGACGGGGCCTAGTGTGGGGGCCCGGGCGCCGCCCCCCTGAGACGAGAACTCGCCGACAACTTCTGCTCCTGGCTGGGGGCCCGCCTGCGCCGCCCCCGCTGGCCGGGACCCCAGCCCCGAGCAGTGACAACTGATGCTTCGGAGTTAGTCACCCAGGAAGCAAAGCAGGCGCGGAAGCGCCCGGGGTGCCCAGGCCTTGGACGGGGCAGCGGGAGCCCTCCCTGCCGGCGGCCTAACCCTAGGTCCACCCTCTGCTCCACACCCCCCCCCCCCCCCCCTCACCCCCAGGAGTTGGTAAACCTCCAGCAAGTAGGAGAAGGGGCACCTTTCCCCACCCGCCCACGCCCGGGCGGCTGGTGGCGCCCACCCCTCGCCCCTCCGCCCCCCTCCAGGCCCCTGGGGATCCGTGACAGCAGCCCGAGATTGTCCTGGGAGGCAAGGCGGGCGGGATGCCCTGGGAAACGGCATCTGGCGTCCACAGTCGGTGCCTCCCCCGCCCCAGAACCTCTTTCCCGCGGCAGCAGCAGCGACGGGGGTGGTGGGGGGCGATACCGGTTGCAGCGATGCTTTGGAGAAGAGGGTGAAGCAACAGCCGCAGCCGTCGGGGGCCTGGGACTGGGGGTGTCTTGCGAACTCTGGGGAGAGGCTTTGGGAAATCACCCCTGGACACCAAACTTCTCTGCTCACCGTAGTTGTCTAGGGGATTCCTCCTGATCGGGAGGAATTCTGTGTCCCTTCCCAAAGAGACTTTCTAGTGCCATAAAATAGTATTATTATCCTGCATTGTGATGATGTGGATGTGTGATAATATGTATTTCTGCTGCGTTGGCTTTTTTTGTTTTGGTTTCAGGTGGCGCTGTATAGCATTTTAGTGTCACCTTAGAAACCACCATCATAGGAGTTTAGGAAAAGGGAAAAGGAAGGGAGCTTTTTTTTTTAAACACATACAACACCATAAATAATTGCATATATCTGTTTGTTTTGTAGCCTTGGTAACAAAAACTAAAAAGTAAATAAATGTCTTGTCTGTTACATCTCTAAAAAGCAATATATTTTAGAACTTTCTAACAATATTAAAATGAGATGTAATTGCATAGGTTCTTAAGAGTTTTAAAACGTTTGAAGGTTTTGCAAACTCAAAAATATAAAACTTAATCTGCTTGATGTTTTCTCAGGAACCAGCAAAATCGGGAAAAAGTGGAAAAAGTACAAAAGAAGGACAAGATGCTGTAGAACAAGAGGTAATTATAATTAACTATTGTGTTTGGACTAGTCACATTTTTGGTTTTAGCAGTTAGAAAAATCAAGAGTGGTAGAACCCAGAATACTTGGCATTTTCCCCCATATGAAGGAACTTTTGGCTTCTGTCATCCCTTCCTCTTATTTATTTAGGAGATATGTGGAGAAATGGAAATTTGAAAATTCAGATTTGGAAAAATGAGGAATGGGGATGTTTAAAAGCAAAGCTCAACAACGTAGTTGTGTAATCCCAAAGGCCTCTTCTCCCTCTTCCTCCTAACAGACCTGATATTGTTTCTGTCAGTCAGGGAGGCATGTTTCTCTGACACATGTTCTACTTATTCCTTTTAGCTGCTGGTTCTTCTTTTCTACTGCTGGACCAGTTTCCTTCTAATCTGCCAGGAGGCTTTATCAACTGTTAATTCTTCACCCTCTCACTCCTCCTCCTACCACCCACCTCTCAATCTCTACACACTCTTCAGTTACATACTCAACTCCCCTTCCCCCGCCTTCAGCTGATTGGGAGTGTACCTGTGCTAAACCCTTCTTTCTTATCATGTTGGTTAATTGATTTCTTATCCTTTCCTATTTAGGCTGAGGCCTCCCCACCTCCATGAAAAAGTCTCTTGCTGTTTTTTAAAATAATTTTTAGCCTTTTGTTATGTTCTCCTATCAGTGTTCTATTTTAGTGTTAGTTCTCACTTTTTTGTCCCCTTGTGCATATTACTTTTGCTGATTCGTGACAGAGTAAATTCCAAATTGTACTTGTATTTGGCAACAGCCTATTTTTTAAGCCATGTTCCTTATTTACTGATGATGTCATCAACTGACAGTCTGGACAGTTGCTTTGAGTCATTTTAACTTGTGGATTTCCACAATCACTACTTTGTTTTGTCCATTGGGTCTCTGGACTGAGTGAAGATGACCTACTGATTGGACTTGGGAACCTAAATCATACTATCTAAAAGAGCAGCTAATAGGCACATTGAATTAGGCTCCTTATAAAAGAAACAGTCTAATTTAGTCTGCTGGTTCTGAGAGCTGACTCCATAACGTACTTAGTCTGATCACTTTGACATTTATTTCCATTCCCATAGAATTAATGAAATTCCACTTAGGAATTATACTTGTTTTTTTTGAAAGCCATGTAAGAAACTTTAATAGGTTCCATTGAAGCTAATTTTTTAGATATAAAACATCTTCTTAATTATATATGTATGTGTGTATTATATGTGTGTGTATACATACTTACATATGTGTGTGTATGTGTGTAGGTACTTAACTCATGGCAGATTTTAAATTTCCATTTTCTTTCCATTACCGCTCATCATACTTTAGATCTCCCTCTTTTTGCAGTTAGGGAGTGCAAAGTAATTTTAATGTTAAATGTAACAGTTATTAAGATAAATCTCCTGATCCCTAAAAGCATAGAAATACATTGAAAAAAATTTTAATATATCTTTGAATTATTTATACCAATTTTTTCTACCCTTTGATTATTATAGCTAATCAAGAATTGACTCTACTAACCATTATAATTGCATATTTTGGTAGCACATTCTGTGAATCATTTCATTTAAATTGACATAGTAGATAGAGGGTGGCCTTGGAATCAAGAAGAACTGGGGTCATTTCCTGTCTCTGCCATATGCTAATAGCCAATCTTTGTACAAACGGCTTCATCTCCCTGTGCTCCAGGCAATTCTTTTTTTCTTTAATAAATTGTTATTGCTATATTTTGTTTATTTAACACCTACATTTGCCTAGGTAGTCCTCCCTTCCCCCTTCCTGTATAGCAATCCCTTATAACAATAAGAAAGAGGGATAAAAACAGCTCTTCCAATTTAGATATTGGACAAAGCCTGGCACTGAATGTAGAGTCCCATAGACCCCTCCTTGTTCTGAGGAAATGTGGGGCAGGCAGTCCTCTAATACTTTAATTGACTGGTAAATTTCTGGCCTGCCTCAGAGGGAGGAGTTTTCACACCAGGAGTTCCTACACTGAAAGTTTTCCAGGACGTAAATGTTCCTTTTACCAGCCTTGACCTATCCAATAACTGCCAGTTTCCTAGTTACTCTCCAGACTGTTCTTGCTATCCAATGTACATGCTGGCACAGAGGCCATTGAAGTGATCTTACAGTACGGGATTTGGAGTCAGTGGACTTGGGTTCAAATTCCATCTCTGTTACTAATTACCTGTGTGACCTTGGACAAGTCATTTAAGCTCCATAGGCCTCAGTATCCATGAGGGAGGTAGACTGGATGATTTCTAAAGTTCTTTCTTGCTCTAAATGCTGTAATATTCCCTCTCACTAATAAGGGCTTACAGAGATTTCCAAGTGTTTGTTTCACTGACCCAGATTTTATTGCAGGGAAAAATCAGAGTTGAAGCCTAAATTCAAACTAGGATTTGAACCTAAAAAGCCATTAGTAAGTAACTCCATAGGAGGAAAGGTCTGAGCGACACTAAACATATCAGTTTTATAAAGTAATTATGTTAGGTTGTTTGCTGTTAGCTTTGAAATCTTTTTTAGCTACTGAGATCTACTAAGCTCATTCTTCAATTCTCTTTTTAACTTATCTGTTCCACCAATATTGCTTTAAAGTTAGAATTAGAGAACCTGAAGTTAGCTTGGATGTTTCCTTGAAAGGATAAAGAATAGAATATTTTGAATTACTTTAATGTAAACTGAATAACTTTTAGTTCTGTCTGAACACTTAATTGGTCCTTCATCATTTACTGCTCCTTCATAGCTTTTCCTCTTGCTACCTTGCTTCCAGTTCTACCTACTTATTGTATGAAAATGAATGAAAAAGTATTTACTAACTACTTACTCCAAGCCAGGCACTATGCTGAACATTTATTAAGTGATTGACTTATTGTGTGGTCAACTAAGCCATTACTGCATATTTTTAAAATTTCATTTCTTTGCTACTATTACAGTTATGTCTGAATACTTCAAGTGGGAATCTTAAATAAGTTTGAAATTTCACTGCCTCATTTCAAAGCCTTCATTTCAAAGCCTTCTTGATTTAATATTCATCTTTACAATTATTGTTTTTCAGCACAGTGCCCTGCATGTAGTAGGTGGGCCATTAATGATAAAATGTTTGTTGAAATGAATTGAATATCACATGAGTTTGCCCTGCATGAGGGCAGTGTACCCTTCTTGGAGCATCATGTGAGAAGAAGTAACATAAATCTAACCCAAAGGTCAAACAGTCATATTTGAATTGAAAATAGCACTAGCAAGGAAATTGTTCAAGAATTTTACTTTTTGTATTGATGGTTCATTTTGTTTCGGTTGTTTGAATGATTCTTATAATAACTGTTCTCTCCACTGAAGAGAGCTCAGGAGGGAATTTGACTTAAAGTGCAAAAGAAGATTTTAGGATGACTATAATAAAAGTTTGCTTAGTGAATTCTGGATGAGGGGAACTGAAATCTTCTAAATTAATTGGTACCAGGAAGAACAGTTGTATAGTGGAAGGTACCTTGGATGGTAATCAGATAACCCAGCTTCTAGTTCCATAGCTGCCACAAACTTGCTCTTGCATGGGTCCCTTGACCTCTTGGAGTCATAGGTTTCTTCTCTCTAAAATGAAGAATAACTTCTAAAATTCTTTTCACTTAAAATTCCCTGTGCTTATAAGTGACATCCAGTTAGTTCTTTTGGATAATTTAATAGGAATACTGCCTAAAAGAACTGGATAACCTGTTGAAGTTCTCTACAATTTTTAACCTTTCATGGATTCCTTTGGCAGTCTGGTGAAACCTATGGACCCTTTCTTTTATTGATGTTTCTACTGCATAAAATAAAATACATAGAATTACAAAGGAAACCAATTAAACAATAGTTATCAACATTTAAAAAAAAAACCCAAGTTATGGATCCAATGTTAAGAGCCTCCACTCTACAGTTATTTAGATGGTTCCACTTTTGAATATAGCAAAATACTATAATTGTAATTGATTTAGTTACTTTTATTGAATCTTACTGCTTTATGTTTATCTCCCTTTCCTTCCATCCTCTTCTTCACCCCATAGTTTATTTGTAGCTATTAATGAGAAGCTATTACAAATGAACTCCCAAATCAATTCATATTGGAATATGATTGGAAAATTGGCAAAGGGAGACAGTCCTTAGAGAACAGTTTACATTTTCTTAGTATGTAACATCTACATCTTTGCAAATAAGAATTTTTTGTCAGTTTGTAATCTTTGGAAATTGATTTGTTTTTCAAGATTTAGTTGTGTTAGAATTAAGCTGTTTCATATATATAATATTCTTTTAATGCCTCTTACATATTGGTTGTTGCTATAAAAAGAAATTAGTGCATCTGCAAACACATTTTTAAACACATGTAGTTTCATTTTTTTCTTCATCATCATATTAGGTATATTCTCTGATTTAGGTGTGTTTAGAAAGTCTCCGTAGCAACTTTATAATGTCTTGCTGAAGAGAAGGTCTGTAATGGTTTCTGTGTCTTGCCCTATTATGATTACTTTGTACCTTTTCACATGCAACTTTTAATAGCTCTACTTGGTTCCTCAAATATCTGGTCAGCCCCAGAGTTCTGCTGATCCTTCCTTTTAAGATTCTTTCCAGTGTGTCACTTTTTATTTCTAGTGACATCAACCTTGTCACTTCATGCAATAGTCTGTCCTTGCTTTAGACCATTTTTCCTCCGACTACCCTATGCAATTACTTTCATCATGCTGATCCTCTGCTCAAAAATCTTCAATGATTTCATTGTTTCCTGGTTGTCAGACTCATCCTTGTAGGTCGTATGTTGACAATTTAAAAATGTAATGTTATCTTTGTATTATTGTATCTTTATTTATTTTGTTAAATATTTCTCAGTTACATATTAATCTGATTTGAGCAGCAACTTAGCCTGTAGGCCGTTTGTTTGACACCTTCGACCTACAAGATAAACCTCAAATTCCTTAGCTTGACATTTAAGACTCTTATGGTTTATCCCTTACTTATTTTATTTTTAATCTTAGCTACTACTGTCCTACACCAGTAGATCCTATTCTATTCTGACTTTAAACTGATTCAATTGGCAAATATCATGGTTCTCACAATTAAAAAGACTTCACAATTTCTTAGTTTTAGGCTTCAAATTTGTTCTATCCCAAATTTTGCCACTCCTTGGGAACTTGGGCAGGAAACAAAAATGTTTGTTTTTCTTTTTAATCTGGTGACCATCTCTTGGAATAATGATGGTATTACATTCCGGTATGGTATCACAGTTGCTATGACTGAGTAAGGAACCTGCTTCTTTTTCCTGCTGTCTCTCTCATCAGCCTGCACTTCACTCAGTTTTTGGCAGGACCTTGAGGAATGAGTATTTTTTGAGCATTCTTTACCATCCTTCTCCAGACTTTCAGAATCCTAATTTGGGTGATAGCCTGAGGTGGGTAACTAGTGTCCTACATCAATATTCCACACCTGTACTACTCATTGTTGTACCTACCACTAGCCTTGCACTTTCCTACTTTAAGATTTTATTTTTGGGGCAGAGCAGAAAGACACACATACACTAGCTCCGAACCCACAGCCCATAAAATATCTGTAAAAAAGAACTCCCAACAAATTCTGGAGCAGCAGAAGCCACAGAACAACGGAGCAGATGAGATTTCTGTTCCAGAGAGCCTAGAAAACCTCTCGCAAAAGGTCCTTCGTGCTGCGGACCCGGAGCCGAGCCCAGCCCTGCCTTGGCTGCGTGGCACCGAGAGGAGCGGATCCGAGCAGGCTTCAGGGACGGAATCTCCAGCGGCCACGCGGGTCCTTCCACCCACGGGCCCCAAAGGTTGGTGAGAGGGTCTTCTCGGCTTGCTGAGAGGGGAATGGGGTGCCCCCATAACTCAGGCCTCCTCGGGAGGCAGCAGCGGAGGCAGCAGCAGACCAGGGCTCCCCAAGGCAGGAGCCTGGATCCATTGTTGAAGTTCTCCCCATAAACCCCCTGAGGGAACTGAGCCTGTGAGGCAGCCCTGCCCTGACCCTGAGCACCTGAACTTAATCTCACACTGAATAGCAGCCCCACCCCCGCCAAAGCCCTGAGGCTGGGAAGCAGCATTTGAATCTCAGACCCCAAGCATTGGCTGGGCGGATCTGGAGGCAAAGTGGGTGTAAAGAGAATATTCAGAAGTCAAGTCACTGGCTGGGAAAATGCCCAGAAAAGGGGGAAAAAAATGAGATTATAGAAGGTTACTTTCTTGGTGAACAGGTATTTCCTCGCTTCCTTTCTGATGAAGAAGAACAATGCTTACCATCAGGGAAAGACGCAGAAGTCAAGGCTCCTGTATCCCAGCTCACTCAATGGGCTCAGGCCATGGAAGAGCTCAAAAAGGATTTTGAAAATCAAGTTAGAGAGGTAGAGGAAAAACTGGGAAGAGAAATGAGAGACACGCAAGCAAAGTATGAGAAACAAATAAACACCCTGCTAAAGGAGACCCAAAAAAATGCTGAAGAAAATAACACCTTGAAAAATAGGCTAACTCAATTGGCAAAAGAGGTTCAAAAAGCCAATGAGGAGAAGAATGCTTTCAAAAGCAGAATTAGCCAAATGGAAAAGGAGGTTCAAAAGCTCACTGAAGAAAATAGTTCTTTAAAAATTAGAATGGAACAGATGGAGGCTAATGACTTTATGAGAAACCAAGAAATCACAAAACAAAACCAAAAGAATGAAAAAATGGAAGATAATGTAAAATATCTCATTGGAAAAACAACTGACCTGGAAAATAGATCCAGGAGAGACAACTTAAAAATTATGGGACTACCTGAAAGCCATGATCAAAAAAAGAGCCTAGACATCATCTTTCATGAAATTATCAAGGAAAACTGCCCTGAGATTCTAGAACCAGAGGGCAAAATAAGTATTCAAGGAATCCACCAATCACCGCCTGAAAGAGATCCAAAAAGAGAAACTCCTAGGAACATTGTGGCCAAATTCCAGAGTTCCCAGGTCAAGGAGAAAATATTGCAAGCAGCTAGAAAGAAACAATTCAAGTATTGTGGAAATACAATCAGGATAACACAAGATCTAGCAGCTTCTACATTAAGGGATCGCAGGGCGTGGAGTAGGATATTCCAGAAGTCAAAGGAACTAGGACTAAAACCAAGAATCACCTACCCAGGAAAACTGAGTATAATACTTCAGGGGAAAAATTGGTCTTTCAGTGAAATAGAGGACTTTCAAGAATTCTTGATGAAAAGACCAGAGCTGAAAAGAAAATTTGACTTTCAAACACAAGAATGAAGAGAAGCATGAAAAGATAAACAGCAAAGAGAAGTCATAAGGGGCTTACTAAAGTTGAACTGTTTACATTCCTACATGGAAAGACAATATTTGTAACTCTTGAAACTATTCAGTATCTGGGTACTGGGTGGGATTACACACACACACGCACACACATGCACACGCACATGCACGCACACATAGACACAGTGCACAGAGTGAATTGAAGAGGATGGGATCATATCTTAAAAAAATGAAATCAAGCAGCAAGAAAGAAATATATTGGGAGGAGAAAGGGAGAAATGGAATGGGGCAAATTCTCTCATAAAAGAGGCAAGCAAAAGACTTATTAGTGGAGGGATAAAGAGGGGAGGTGAGAGAAAAACATGAAGTTTACTCTCATCACATTCCACTAAAGGAAGGAATAAAATGCACACTCATTTTGGTATGAAAACCTATCTTACAATACAGGAAAGTGGGGGAGGAGGGGATAAGCAGGGTGGGGGGGAGGATGGAAGGGAGGGCATGGGGAGGAGGGAGCAATTTGAGGTCAACACTCATGGGAAGGGACAGGATCAAAAGAGAGAATAGAAGTAATGGGGGGCAGGATAGGATGGAGGGAAATATAGTTAGTCTTATACAACACGACTATTATGGAAGTCATTTGCAAAACTATACAGATTTGACCTATATTGAATTGCTTGCCTTCCAAAGGGAAGGGGTGGGGAGGGAGGGAGGAAAAAAGTTGGAACTCAAAGTTTTAGGAACAACTGTTGAGTACTGTTCTTGCCACTAGGAAATAAGAAATACAGGTAAAGGGGTATAGAAAGTTATTTGGCCCTACAGGAAAAAAGAAAAGATGGAGACAAGGGCAGAGAGGGATGATAGAAGAGAGAGCAGATTGGTGATAGGGGCAATTAGAATGCTCGGTGTTTTGGGGTGGGGGGAGGGGACAAAAGAGGAGAAAATTTGGAACCCAAAATTTTGTGAAAATGAATGTTAAAAGTTAAATAAATTAATTTAAAAAAAAAAGAAAAAAAGATTTTATTTTTTACAAGTCAGTTCTCTCTTGAATACCTTCCTCTCTGTTCTTTGTCAGAATCCTACTACTCCTTTCAGGTCTGGCATAAATACCATCTTCTCTGACCTAGACTCTGGTCCCATGTGTTCATGTTCTGAATTGTATAGCATTTACTCAATGTATTACTTATTTGGCATTCAAAATGTTATGTAGTTTTTTTATGCACATATGACTTTCTCTACAAGTTCTCAGAAGTGAAGAAACAACTTATCAGGGAATCTAGTTGGAGAAAACAAGAATGAAACTTCCATGCAAACAGTAAACTAGCTCTTTTTTTTCCTCAGGGCACCTTGTACATAGGATATGTTGAAGTTCCTAATTAGTTGGTGGATTTTTAAAACATTTATTAAATCAGTTTAGCTTAGATTGAAAGTAGGAAGAAATAATAAATCAGGAATCAAATAGATTTGAAATCATAATGATTAAGTTGAAGAGATGTATTTTTACTATAAATTTTATTTTCACTTTAACAAATATAGGTATATGAACAAGAGGATAAGAACATTTTTTAAAGTGTTTAGGCTGAAACAACCCCCAAAACTCCTGAAGATTGTAAGTTATTGTTCCTTTATCTACAACTTTCATTATTTATTGATTGTGAAACATACCACAAAAGATGAGTGCATTAACTTTAACACAGTAGTACAACTTAACATGCTACTGAATGGTGCTGAAGGAAATTAAACCATGCTAATTGTGTCCTCTTCAGATTGTTATCTCACCTAGGCCCTCATTGCAGCAAGGCATTCCTTTTTCTTAGTTGATTTTCTATCACACTTCCAAAGTTCCTCATCTAAACCTTCCCTTCTCAAGCCTTCTCATATCTGGCAAGGGTTCCATGATCTTTCATATGCTATGTCTCAAGCTCCCTTAATATCAGTACTCATTTTTTCTTCCTTTACTTTGGGCTTTAATAAAGGGGGTGGCCTGTCTCTGCCACAGCCGGCTCTTTTACTTATATCCTTGATCCATCTCTCTCATCTTCTCCAGTACATTTTTCCTACAGTTATTTGTCCATTAGATGGTTTAAACTGAATATTCTGTAGATATCTCACTCAAAATGTCTGAATTGGAGCTCATTGTCTTTCTTCCTTCCCTTTCAAAACACACCCCTTTTCTGACCTTCTCCATTTCTGTCAAGGGTACCAGTTCCTAGGTTTGCAATCTTGTGGTCATCTTCAACTCATTCTATTTCATTCCATATAACCAATGAGTTTCCAATTCTTGTCCTTTGTACATATGTGTGATCTCTCATATTAGTCCCCTTTCCCTACTAATGCAGCTACCACCCTACTTCAGGTCTTTATTCTGCCCCTCCCCCCCTAAATTATTGCAGTAGTCATCTGATTGATTGTCCCTGTCTCGAGTGTTCCCAGCTGCTCCAGTTTACCTTAACTCAGCTGCCAAAGTAATCTTAAAGCACAGGCCTAATCATGTCAGTCTTCTGCTCAGTAAACTGCAGTGGTTCACAGTTGCTTGGTTTCTCTAGTTCTTTAGGCTCTGGAATTTTTTGTTGCCACTGTACAAAACTAATTACATTAGTTGATTTCAGCTTTTGAGAGAGAGCCCAGAACCAGTCATATTATGGAAACACTTAACTTTTTTTTCTAAGCAAAAAAATATAGGAAAAATCAGAAAAGCTCTTTTTAAGTGCATCATTTTGAGGACCATATGCCCTCTTTGAATTCTTGGGCCTGTCTTCTTATACTCCTGGGTGGCAAAATGAGGGTATACACACTTATATTTTATCTGTCTCTGTGGAATGTTAACTCCTTGAAAGCTGGGACTCCTATCACATGTACACTCCTTGGCATTTAAAGCCTTCCACAACCTGACTCCAACCTGCCTTTTTCTTTACAATTTTGCCAAATTTGCCTTCTTAATATTAAATAGAATATGACATTCCATTTGGTATTTCTGTGTATTTGGACAAACCATTCCCTAGTCTGCAGGGTACTTTCTCCTCACTTCTGCTTCTTAGAATCCCATTTCCTTCAAAGCTCAGTTAAGTGCTACCTCCTATGTGAGTCCTTCAGTGATCCTCTTCTCTAGCTATTAGTGCCTTCTTCTGGTCCCCCCCACCCCCCAGTTACTTTGCCTGGTACGTGTATACATGTTGTTTCCCCTTATAGAATGTAAACTCCTTTAAGATGGGGGTTTTCATTTTTGTGTTTGTACCCCTAGCACCTAACACACTGCCAAGACACATGATAAATGCTAAATAATTATCAATTAGGAGCAGCCACATCACCTCCCCAATCCCCATACATTTTGATCTTTACTATATATAACATGTGAATTTATTGCTCTTTTCTCACGTGGTTGAATGTATAAATTCTTTGGTTTTGTTTTTGTTACCAGTTTTTTTTCCTGTGGCTTTGGATTTAATATGGATGATTTTAGAAAAAAGTTATATGTTGTATTAAATAAGTTTCCAAAGTGGATTTTTTTAAAGGAAAATTTTCATATAAAGGGAAGAAAAAGGCAATATAGAAGACATATTTCAGCACAACTGTAGATCTAACTAGATAGAAACTGCATATGCTGTGCATTTACTTCTAAAATAAAAACATTTCCAAACTCATTTTGCCACCGGAGGGCATAAGAGAACAGGCCTGACAACAATTCAGTGTATAAGTCATACGAGACAAAAAATGGCCCATCTAAAAAGAGCTTTCCTATTTCTTCTTGGATTTTTGTTTAGAAATAGATTCAGAGTCTCCAGAAAGTTATGGGTTGTGAATTTTCTCTTAAAGGCCATGATCACATAAAGTAATTAGTTTTGTACACTGGTAGCAAATAACTGAAATGATTATAGAACCAGAGGAACCAAGCAGAGCTTACTTATTAGCTTGGTATTAGTTAGCACACTATTTAGCATTCTAGACTCAAGACGAAAATGAAAATCACGAACATTTCATAGATTTTCAGGAAAAGAAGGAAAGGGAAGATGGTAACATAGATGAAATAAGAAGGAATGAGGAAGTATCCTTACTCCAGTTAAGATTTACCCAGTGGAAGTTCACCACATAGTCTCTCTGACTTGCAAATGGACATTCATTGCCATGCTTCCCAGCCACACAAGGATCAAAGGTCTGACCTTAGGAGCCCAAAACCTCTCCCCCCACTCAGTAATAATCCTGCCAGATTTGACCCAGGAAGCCTTTTCTTTTTGCTTTAATAAAAATTTTTTTTTTAAATTCTGCACTTAAACACTTAAAGAATTATATATAAATTTGTGAATCTCTTACATGCAAGTTGCTTTTTAAAAAATTATATAATAAACTCACCATATTATTTTCCAACCTACCCTGCTTGTCAGTATTTCCTTCTGAACTTCTTTTCTCTGCTATATTTCCCCTTAATGCTTCAATGGTCTTCTTTTCTTTCTTTTTTGGGGGGGAGGATGTTGCAAACATTATCACCAGCCCTGCTCCCTCTCCCCAAGTTTTCCTCCTCACCCAATTAAAAGAAATATTGACACAAAACCAGTCTATACATTGGCTATATCCTAATTTATGTCAATCCGTCATCTCTGTGTCAAGAGATGGGTAGCATTCTTCATTATTGGTCCTCTGGAAATTTGGTTGGTAATTATGTTGATTAAAAGAGAAGTCTTTCCAAATTGTTTCTCTTTACTGCATTGTTATTGTATAATTGTTCTCTGTTTTTATCACTGTGTCATTTATACAGATTTTCCCAGGTTTCTCTAAGTTGTCCCTTTTATCATTTCTTTCATTACTTTTATATATGTATTTTTATTTTTTTCATCCATTTCCCCAGTTGATGCGTGCCCATTTTGTTTCAAATTTGTAACTTTGCTACATCAAAGTATTCTATAAGTATTTGTGTAAATATGGATCCCTTCCCTCTTTGATCTTTTTGGGGCATAGGCGTAGTAGTGTTATCACAGAGTTGAAGGGTATACATAGTTAAGAGACTTTTTGGGTAAAGTTCCATATTGTTTTCTAGAATAACTGGACCAATTCACTTCTCTACCAGCAGTATGTTAGTTTTGGAGGATAAAAACAGGAAATTCTGGAAGAAATGCAAACTAACTGTTGGTAAATGGCTCATATTTGAATACGTTCTTTTTTACCTTAGATAACCATCTTTTATCAGAGAGACTTCCTACAAATATTTTTTTCCTCAGGCAACTATTTCCCTTTGATTTTATTAAGTCAAAATGTTTTCAATTTTATGAAATTAAAACTTTTCCTATTATCTTCTGGGATCCTCTCTGTCCTTTTATGTGGTCATGAACTCTTCCTCCATCCACAACTGTGAAAGGCATTTCCTTTCTCCCAACTCTATAATTTGTCTATGATGTGACCTTTTTTTCATCTAAGCCGCATATCCACTTGGAACTTATCTTGGTATCTAGTGTCCTATGTTGTGCACTGTTGGTCTAAATCAATTTTTTTGCTAGATTAATTTCATGCTTGTGTCTCCCTCTTTTGTTGAATCCATCCTTGCTAGCCCTTGTCCCATATCTCTCATCTCTTTTGTGGCTAAACTTCTTAAAAAGGCCATCTATATAGATTTTCAGTAGGTCCCTCTCTTTCCTTTCCTCCCACTGTCGAAAGTCTTTGCAGTCTGGCTTCTGACCTCATCATTCAACAGATATTACTCTCTCCAAAGTCACTAATGATTTCTTAATTGCCAAATCTAATAGTGCTTTTTCTCAATCCTTAACTTAAACCTCCCCAAAACTTTTAATGCTGTTGATGACACTCTTATCCTTGATATTCTGTCTCTTGGGTTTTCATGACACTGGTTTCCACCAATTCTCCTCCCACTTGTCCTCCTTACCACTCCTCTATTTCCATTGCTGGATCTTCATTCAGGTCATATCTTATAATTGTGGATATTTCCCAAGGCCCTTTCCCGAAACCTCTTCTCTCTCTGTACTGTTTCACTTGGTGATCTCACCAGCTCTTATGGTTTGATTTATTATCTCTTTGCGGATGACTCTCAGCTTTGCTTGTTTAACTCTAGGCTCTTTCTTTACCTCGTTTTGCATCTTGAACTGGATGTGCCATAGACATCTTAAAATCAACACATACCAAGCTAAACTCATCATCTTTCACCCAAAACTATCCCTTCTTCCTAATTTCCCTATTACTGTGGAAAGGATTACCATCCTTCCAGGCACCCAGGCTCAAAAATCTAGTTGTCATCCTTGACTCCTTACTGTCTCATCTCCCACATCCAGTTTCCAAGTTTTGTTGCTTATACTTTCATAATATCTCTTATATATGCTCTCTTCTCTCTTCTGACACTGCCACCACTCCTGTAAAATCCCTCAATACCTCACACTTTGACTATTGGAGCAGTTGGTTGGCTTCCCCACCTCAAGTCTTTTTCTACTTTAGGCTATCCTCCATAACAAATTCTGCTGTCTCCCTGTTGCCTCTAGGATCAAATATAAAATCCTCTGTTTTGCTTTCAAAGCCCTCCATTACTGCTTACTACTTTTCTAGATTCTTTACACCTCACACACCCTATATTCATCAATCCAGTTACACTAGCCTCCTTATTGTTCTTTGTACAAGACACCCCAGACAACTCTGGGCGTTTTTACTGTCTATCCCCCATGCTTGGACTCTCTTCCTTCCTCAGTTCCATGTCCTGGCTTCTCTGGTTTCCTTCAAGTCTCAACAAAAGTCCTACCTTCTGTAAGAATCCCTTCCCATTTCTTATTACTCTTAGTGCCTTCCCTCTGAGGCTATCCCAAAGCTTTATCTTGCATTTGTATTGCTCGTACAAAGCTATTTGCATGTTGTTTCCCATATTAGATTGGGAGCTCATTGACAGCAGGGACTGTTTCTTGCCTTTCATTTATCTCTAGTGCTTAGCACATGGTTCCTGGAACATAGTAGGTATTTAATAAATGCTAATTAACTAATGTGCTAGACTAATGTACTGTGTTATGGTGGGTAGACTCTCTCAGGTATTTAATACATTCTGCAGTTACTTTAAATGGAATTTATCTTTTCCTGCTAGAAACAGAAGTGTTATGTTAAGGAAAAGCAATTTATGCCTTTCTTTTCTTTCTTTCATTTTTTTAACAAGAATGGGTATTATATTTTGTCAAAAGTTTTTTCTGCATCTCTTAATATATAATTTTTTCTTGTTATTAGTATGATCTATTATGTTTATGATTTTCCTAATACTTAGTGAATGAACTATACATTCCTGATAGAAATCCAACATGGTTATAGTTGCGGTCTTTTTAATAATGTTCCTATACCCTCTGTGCAAATATGTTATTTAAAATGTTTAGTCAGTGTTCATTAGCAATATTGATATATAGTTTTCTTTCCTATTTTGTGCCTCTTTTCCTATTTTGTACATAGTTTATGTATTAGTGTAATTAATAGTTCTCTGAATGCTTGTCAGAATATACTTTTAAATCCATCTGGTCCTAGAGGTTTTTTTTCTTTATGAGTTTGTTTATGGCTTGTTCCATTTCTTTTTCTGAGACTCAGTTATTTAAATTTTTTATTTTTTATTTTAATTTGAGCATCCTATATTTTTGTGAAATACATTTCTTAAAACAAGTTGTTTTTATTACCCTACATTTAGGCAGAACAATTACTAATGATTTATTTCTTGAGAATCAGAAGTCAGAATATCATTGGTGATCACAGAGGGAATTAAATAAGACAGAGAACCTGGAAACAGTTTTGTCATGTTTTGACAGTCTTAAAAATGTAAATAAAGGGTGTGAAAAAAGCATGCATTAAGGAAGGAAAGAGGAATCAGGACGGGGAAATGTACCTTACTCACGTAATCAAGGTTGTAGCAGAAGTCTATATACAAATAAGTGAGAAGAGCCAGCAACACTTGAACCTAAATCTGAACTGGTTAAAGAAAGATGTAAAACACTCTCTCTCTCTCTCTCTCTCTCTCTCTCTCTCTCTCTCTCTCTCTCTCTCTCTCTCTCTCTCTCTTTCTCTTTCTCTCTCACATATTTTGGTTTAGAAATACTCAACTCAGCCAGGAAACGGGAGAGAACAGGTGAAAGGAGACCAGGGAATAAGAGGGACGGTAGATTCAAAAAAGAAGGATTCAAAAGCTATACAAACTCTAAGCTTGAATTGGGAATCTGTAAAGAAGAGTTTGAAAGGAAAATTACCTGATTAGGGACTGAGTGAGGTAAAAAGAAGAACAGCAGGAGAGTGGAAGCTGAATATATAGAAAATATATAAATAATAAAAATAAATATTTATAAAATATAAAAAATATAAATATATATTTATAAATATATAAAAAATAAGTTCATATTCTTCTTAGATCTTTGTTGGAGTAATTATGGAGGAAACTGGGCTATACTTTCCACCTACTCTATCATTTTTACTGGGCCCTTCATGCTAAGTTTTTCTGAGTGGATGGTTTATGATCCATATTTCTTAATTGTGTAAATGTTGTGTTTCAATTTCTGTAATTTTTCCTTATCTTTCTTGAAAAGGCTACGGTGATCCTAATTATTATTCTTACAATATTGCCTGGTAAGTGATTTATTTCTGGCACTACGGCAATTTTTCCTTATATTGCCCTATTGAAATTTAATGAGGATATATCTAGGCATGTTTAATCTTTGCTGTGTGTGGAGTGGGAGGAAGGATGCAGCGGTGGCTAGGTGGTGAAGTATATAGTGCTGGGCTTGGAGTCAGGAATATCTGAGTTCAAATGTGGCCTCAAGCACTTACTAGCTGTGTGATCCTGGGCAAGTTACTTAACCCTGTTTGCCTCATTTTCCTCATCTGTAAGATGAACTGGAGAAGGAAATGGCAAACACTCCTGTATCTCTTTGCCAAGAAAACTTCTAAAGGGGTCACAAAGGGTCAGACACAACTGAAAACAACTAAATGACAACAAGGCAGAGGGCAGTTATTTTTGTTGATTTAGGGAGATGTTGACAGTTTTATTAACTAAGTTTTCTATATTCTTTTTTCTTAGTTTTCTAGGATATCAGTAATTCTGAGATAGCTGTAGTGGGGTTATCTTTTTAGGTAAACCCGTGGATATACATGTTTTACAATAGGTTAATTAATTCAGTGACGCTTTAAAGACCATGTTTCTAGCTGTTTTGTTTTGTGTTCAGTTGATTGGTATTCTTCTGTAGTTCATTACTTAAGGTTTGGAGTTTTTTAAAGAATTTTTTCCATATTAGTAACTTCATTATTTTCTCTCATTCTCCTCCCCCTTTAAATTATTCAGTTTTTTGTGTGTTTTTGTTTTGTTTTTACTTTTGAGCAATTATTTGATCTCATGATTTTTCTCAACTGTGCCAACTCATGTTTGATTTTTTTATGGTGTCATTTATCCATTTAAAGATGTCAGTTAGGATATCTTATATGGTTTTGTTCTCCGAATTTGTTTCTTCTGGTACTTGAGTTCATTTAGTTGTTCCAGAGTTTTTTTTAAAAACGGTAATGGCTTTTTTCTTTGATTTGCTCTTTGATTTTGTTTTTTATTTGTGTGTTCAATATTTGTTTTCTTTGGTGGTTCTGTTTTTGTTATGGGGATGGGGAGGAGGGGTGAAGAGAAGGTAAAAAACCTGACTTCCTTCAGTTTTTTCTGTCCACCATTTTCAATCTCCCATGATTATTCTCTTAGCAAATATAAAAGATAATCTTCCTCATTCTGTACAAACTGTCCTTCTGTTTTTCTCCTTTCCCAAAGAATCTGGTTCAAGTCTCACCTCAGACATGAACTGTGTGGCCCTGGGAAAATCATTTAACCTCTCTCTTCCCTCAGTTTCCTTATCTATAAAATGGGGATAATAGTAGTAGCTATCTCAGAGAGCTGTTCTGAGGTTCAAATGTGATTATATATGTAAAGTGCTTTGTCAACTTGAAAGTCCTATATAGATGTTCACTATCATTATTACTATCATTTTCCATTCCTATTGTACAAAGAGTTGGAAATGGGAGATAATTAAATAAACATTTATTAAGCGCTTATACAGTGGAGAAGCTCACTACTGTTATGCTGACCACTAGGTGATGAATCTTTGACCATGACAACTCACAAAACAAAGAAGAATACAAAATGACCCTCAGTCATCTGAGGCCCCTTGTTCTTCTACAGTGATGCTGGTAGACTGGTAGAAGACAGAAGGTACTAAGAATCACAGTTTTTGGACAGTTTGTAAATGTGTAAATATTATTTTTAATTGTGCAATCCTTGTTTACCAACCAACAAGTAGATATAGTGCTGGAGGAATGAGATCATGACTGTTCACATTCTTGCTATAAATGCAGCAAAGATGTTAAAGTTCTTGATTAGATATAAGGAAATTACAGCTAAATAGAAAGATGCTCATAGCTTCTTCTTTTGAGAAGCAAAGGAGTTGCCCAAGTTTTTGTTGTGTATTGAGAGCAAGGGGAAAATAATTTGATGGGATATTTGGTCATCTTACTTTGGAGTGGACATGATGATCATAAGCAAGAAGGTCATCCTGAAGATACAACTAAGTCCCAAATTAGTATAAATAAGTGTCACATGTATTTGAATTCATTAAACTCAAAGTTGTATTATGTAAAATATGGTAACTGGTTCTAGCCCAATGGAAATATGCAATGTAAATTTGAATAATGGGACAAATTCATAGGCTACATTGTTCATGCTAACCAATACCTGTCTGTAATTATAGCTTGTTTTCTAATATCTCTTGTAGAAGATGAAGAGATAGAGAAATTCTTTACATCCTATAATCAACAAAGATATTATTTTAAAATATTTTAGATAATTTTTACTGATACATTGTGTTTACTTCACCTACATTTCCTAGTTTATACTTTCCCCTCCCAGAGAACCATCCCTCATAACAGACAATAAAAGAGGGAAAAAAAAACCAGTTCAATAAACTGATACATCAAAGAAGTCTGACATTATCAACATATAATTTAAAGTTTGGTGAACTCAGTATGATGCTGCATAGAAGGGAAGAAAAAAATTGAAAATATGGTTAAAGGCATATGCTACACAGAAACTTATATCTGCATATCTGTTTTATGCTTTTTTTTCTACTAAGTTTCAGAAAACATTGGATATGGCACCAAAATTGACTGTCTTAAAAGACAGGAAACTCTTATAGATATATGTGAGTCATACTGGAATTAGTTGACTATGTAGTAAGGCAGTTTACTTGTTAGCACAAATATGAAAATCATCATTAAGAATACATATAAAGCATGTCAGACTTGACCTACTTAAACACAGAAAAGGAAAATGAATAAAACCAGATGCTGACCCAAAGTAATCATTCCCTACTGAAGTTTACAGTGTTAAACTGCCTGGCATATAATAGATGTTCAATAAGTGTTTGTTCCCTTATTCTGTTCCTCTTCCCGTTTTTCCCATTCTGCCCACCCCCAGAAAATAAAGTAACAGCCACAATGGAAAAGGTGACAAGAAGAGAAGGGAAGAAAAAAAAATATATGCTTCACTCTACGTTCTAAGTCCATCAGCTTTCTATCTGAAGGTAGATAATTCCATCAGCAGACACTTGATTTTATTGATATAGAGAAAGATATGAGAGATATTCAGTTAGAATATAAACTCATTTGCAAATCCTCACAGAGAAGGAAAGTAAAAAATTAGGAGCACCATCTAGTAAAACACTGAGAAGCTTTGGACAGAGAGAAGAGGAGTTTATGAAAAACTTCATGTTTAAGAGTTAATTAAACCAGGCCACCCAAGAACATTTAAAGATGAAAGTTTGAGGATAATACAGACAAAAATGGAAAATTCCTGATCATATTTCTGTAACAAACTTTATTTCTTTATCAGTGGACTGACTACATTTTGGACTTAGACTATAATGTTAAAGAGAAAAATTAAGATGGGAAAAAAGCAGCTTCACAATAAAAGTCCATAGTGAAATCTTAATAGTTTTGAGGGCATTGAGAGATAAATTCTAAAGATACTGAATCCTTGAGAAAAATGACAGGCATTGTTACTCCTCAAACAGCAACAATAACTGAAGAGCTTTGAACTGATCCAGCATTTCTGGAAAGCAGTTTGGAATTACACCTAAAAAACCACTAAGCTGTGTTTACTCTTTGACCCAGTGATACTGCTACTAAAATTTTACCCTGAGATCAAGGAAAGGGAAGGACCCATATATGCAAAAATATAGTAGCTCTTTTTGTTGTGGCAAAGAATTGGAAACTGAGGAGGTGCCCATCAGCTGAGAAATGGCTGAGCAAGTTATGGTATACGAATGTGATGGAATACTATTGTTCTGTAAGAAATGACTAAAAGGATGGTTTCAGAAAGATTTGTAGAAATTAATTCAAAGTGAAGTGAACAGAACCAGGAAAACAATTCAGACAATGACAACAATATTGTTAAGAATGAATAACTTTGAAAGACTTAAATCCTATCAGTGCAATTGACCAGCCACAATTCCAAAGGACTCATGATAAAACATTATAGAGTGTTGGTGGACTTAGAGTACAGATTGAAGCATCTTTTCTTTTCTTCCAGATAGAGCTAACCTGGAAACTTGTTTTGTTGACTATACGTATTTGTAATGAAGTTATTTTTCTTGCCTTCATAATGGGTAAGGGAGGTAGACAAGGAGATTTGGAACTAAAGATTAAATTGAATTTTTAAAAAAATTTAAAGATCAGTAACTACTTACCTACATGTCTACCTTTTCATCTCCATGAAATCTTTGGAAGAATGATCCATTCGGTATATGTTTCAAGGCTATCCTTGAGGAAAACAGGAGAAGAAAAAAGCCAGCATTTTATAAATGCTGCTCTGTAACATACCACATCCTTGGTTACACAGTTAACAAAAAGGTGCAAAGAATGCAAGATCCCATGGTGTTCATTTTTAAAGAAGTATTTGAGTAGAGCAAAATGTTGCCTTTAAAAGGATATCCTTTAGCAAGGGGGATATGTTGGGATTCTTTGACAGATGCAACAACAGAAAGAATTTTGATTATCTAATTATTTATATTGAGAGATATAAAACGAGATGCATGTCCACTAAAAGGTATTTGCATGTCCAGCATAGTATCCAGTTATGAGGGCGAGATTCTTAGGTGCTCCGATTTACAGACATCATTGTACTGTTTACATGAACCCCTTGAACCATTGGGGAGGGGGAAGAATTAAGCATCCATAGCATATCACTTCTAGCATCTGGGGACCTAAGGGTACAGACAGCATGAGAAGTTCTGGCCTGGTGTCTAGGTTGGTAAATACCTAGTGATTAAGTCCCTGGGGCTGAATGGAACTCACGTGTTATGCAAGACCCCTATTCCCCAACAAACACGTAGTTTCTTTCTAAGGTAGAGGGTGATGGAACATACCCTGAAGGTACTCCAGTTGAGAAGTAAGTAGTTAGCTCCCAGTCTCTGATTCCCTAATTAGTACATGCCTTCTTGTCTTTGGAGGCCTGAGGCTTAGGATCTCTGATCTGAAACTTAACAAATGATAGTTCTGGTGCTAGGTCATAGAACATGAACATAAACTTACTCCTTTACTTCATCCCAAGATGTTGAGGGGTAAGGTACATCCAGAAGATGTCCCTTATGTGGCACTCCACTCCCTACCTTTTGTCTAACCCTTAATTTTTCTCATTTTATAAGTAAGTAAATGAAGCCCCTGCCAGATAGAGAATACCAGGATGGTTAAGGAGTGTGTTTTTTACTTTTTCCACATAGAGCCTTATACAGGTTATACATGTTTGTTGCAAATAGGTATTATTAGCCTGTACCAGCTTCCTCTGGGCTGATTGTTTCAGAAATTCCCTAGAGCCAGAGTTGGGCTCAGTAATTTTGTCATTGTGTTGCCAGGGTCTGAAGCAAAGTACACCTCAGCAGCCCACACTCAAATCAGTAAAGGCAAAGTCTGCCATTTAACTTGAGCCCTTACCCCTTGTAGGAACACTGAGATCCTCTCTGTTTTCCTGTTCTTTTTTGACTTCCAGAGCACTTTCCCATCTTCAGTTGGCTTCATGCCCTCTTGCTGGAGCTTGAAAGGACTTCAGAGATATAGCTTTTCTTTTACTTTCAGGGACTTGTAGGTCTAGTCATGTGTGATATATGTATGCCTTTCTGTGTACATGTACATGAATATATGTACATTTAGGAAGGTAATGTGGATACATGTGATAGCAACCCCTTGACCATACACCAGGCAAAGTAGCATTATCCCCATTTCACAGACGAACTGAGTCCAGGAGAAGCAAATTGCCTCAGAGTAGGAGATTGTAGAGCTGGGAGAGAATTTGGAGATCAGCCGATCCAACTTACACATTTAACAGATGAGGAAATTGACCCAGAGAGAAGTGACTTGACCTGTTGCACCCACCTTCTTGATATTGCTTTGCATGTATTTTATTTCCATTTGTACAAGGCACAGAGGATTGTGTTTGACCGGGAGTCAGGAAAATTCGGCCTTAAAGACTTACAGCTGTGTGACCATTGGCACATCACTTAATTACTCTCAGTTTCACTTTCCTCATTTGTTTAAATAAAAATAGGAATAATAGTAACATCTAATTCACATGGTTGTTGTGATGATCCAGTGAGATAATATATGTAAAGCACTTTGCACACCTTAAAGTGCTATAAAAATGCTAGTTATTATTAATTATAATAATATATTTGTTCTATAGTAAGCTATAAGCTTTTTGTGGGATTTTTTGTTTGTTTTGTATCTCTCTTAGCATTCTGCCTTGCACATATAGTAGGAACTTAGTAGATATTTGAGTTGAGTTGAATTGAAGTAGCTGTTTTAGATTCTAGAAAGGTATATGTGAAAAGGTAACTTGTTACTAGTACAAGACTGCATGTAAGTGCCACATGAGGAACACATATTAGGAAGGTGATAGGAATCCAAAGAAAGGAGAGCTCATTCTCGGGTCAGCCTGGTCAGGGGGTGGAGTTAGCACACAAGGTGGAATGTGAGCCTCAGATTGACCTGTTCCTCTATAAGTGAGGAGTGCACTGGCTCCAAATAACCTTCATGCAGTTTCTCTTTTATGTGGTTTGGGTGTTCATCCCTACATATCCATATTTCTCTCTCCAGCAGCAAAATTTTAGATGACATCAGGCCACTCTCCAGCAGCAAAATTTTAGATGACATCAGGCCACTGCCACACAGCTTTTCTATTAAAAGATCAACTGTGGGTCACTGTTGCCATGGCTTTTAGTGTCCATACCTCCTCACCTTAGTCACCTGTGGTGTTTTCAGAACCAGATCAGCACTGTTTTCTTGTTCAGTGATTATGGTAGGGATACCAGAATACCTCTAGAGGTTTCTTTGTATTGACAGTTGGTAAGCTCAAAAACTAGTTTCTGATTATTCCTTTAACTGTTGGCAGTCATGGGATGAAGGAACAGAAAAGTGATAACCATGTCATACTGTAAAGTATTCCTGTTTTTACAGCACATTTAAAAGCTTATAAAATTTGACATAGTTAGGTTTCTTTTAATTGCATGAAACTAATAACTTGAATTGTCTCTTTAGCTTGTAGTAAAGCTCAGAGCTTATTAGAGGATGCCAAACTACTGCCCCTGGGATATCTGGCCTGTTACTGCCTATTTTTATACACCAATGAACTAAGAATGATTTTGACACTTTTAAATATAAGGAGACTTGGAGGACCAGATTTGGCCCCAGCCATAATTTGCCAATCCCTATTCTAAAACATGGTAACCTTTAAAAAAAATCATACTGGGTAAGAGTAGCTATTCCTTTGGGCACAGATTTGGTGGTTTCTGTTTGGCTCTGTTTAAACCACTCTGTAGATTTGTCTCAACAGAGTAGAGGCTGACAGCCTTTAAAATAAAATGCACCAGAGGCTAATTCTGTTTCTGTTATCAAGTGGGGAGTAGGGGAGTTGAGTAGAGTAGAGCAGGAAGGTGTTGAGGGGAACACTAGTTGTCTCATGGAGGTGACAGTGATTGCTGAGTACCCTACTAACTCTACCTGTGGCAGTAATCAGTTCACATGCTGAAGAAAACCATTCTACATACTGTCTTTGGCCCTTTGATTTTTGCATATCACAACTTTGTCACCTCCTTGCTTAAAAACTTTCAGTGACTATTACCCAGCACATAAAATCTAAATTTTATTGCCTAGCACTTCAGGCCCTTTGTAATTGAGTCTCCAACTCTCCTCTGCAGTTTCATCTTCTCCAACTCATCTTTACAAGTTGAATTGAACAACTTGTTTTATGAGTGTAATAATCCATTTGAATTTAAGGATGAAGAAGATGGCTCATGCTCACAAGAGACTTACCTGATAATAATTTATTGAAGTTAAAATAATAAATAGTCACTATAAGATTTAGAGCTGGAAGAGGCCTTAGACTAGGTCATCAGATCATCATTTTGCAGATAAAGAAACGGAGGCTAGAGAGGTTAAGTAACATATAAGTGTCTGAGTAGGGATATGAATCTAGGTCTTCTTGGTTTCAAGTCCATTGCTTTATCCACTACACCATGACTCTTCTTTAAATTATTGTTCCATTCCCGTAACTTGAACAAGGATTGAAGTCATGATCTTTGCATTATTCTAACTGACCAAGTTAGCTGGGCCACACAGCAAAGCTCTGTATCAATCTGTGACATGGTGGCCTGGCTTTCATTCAGATCAGGACTTCTTAACCTTTTTTGTGTCATTGATCCCATTGTCAGGGTGGGGAAACCTATGGCCCCTTCACAGAATAATGTTTGTAGTTTTTTTAAATTCATCAGTGAAGGGAATGCTACATTTCAGTTAGATGTTAATAAAAATAAAAGTATAAATCTTCTTTCCATCCAAGTTCATGAACCCACTGAAATCTATCTGTAGAACCCAGGTTAAGATTCCCTGATCAGATTTGTGAGTTGTCACATTCCTCATGAGGTCCAATCAGAAGCTGACCATTTCTACCAGGACTGAGCTAAGTCACTCCTTTGAGTTTACATAGTTTGATATTGAGTGTGGTACAGAGGATATAGTCTTGTATTTGGAAAGAGGAAGATGTGGGTTGATCTCACCTTTGATTCTTACGAGCTATATGACTTGGGAAGAGTCACTGACTCTCTAAGCTTCAGTTTTCTCATCTGAAAAAAAGGGATAATAATGCCTTTGGTACTTACCTTAGGGGTTGTTATATGATTCAAATGGGGTGTTATTATGCGTAAAGTACTTTGCAGAGTTTAAAAGCATTGTATCAATATTAGTTTTCATTAATCCAAGGGAACAAAAGAAATTGAAACCTTTTACAGATGCTCCTGACTAGGATAAGCAGTAATCTCAAAAATAACAGAATGGTATCTATTCAAATCCAAAGTGAACCATTCAACATCACAGTGAAGCAAGTCTTTGTGCAAACATCAGTGCTGAAGAGGTCAAGGGAGATCAGTTCTATGAAGACTTACATCTCCTGGAAATAATACTAAAAAACAGAAGTCACATTCCTCATAGGGAATAAGAATGCTAAAGTAGGAAATCAAAGGATAATTGGAATAGCAGGCATGTTTGGCCCTCAAATAAAAAATAAAGCATGTCAGACACTAATAAATTTTGTCAAGATAACTCACTGGAAGCTCTTTTTCAACAATCCAACCAGCTACCCTACACATGGACATCACCAGATGGTCAGTATCAAAATTAGATTGATTATATATACCTGCAGCTGACTGTGGTGCAGATCATGAATTTCAAATTGCAAAATTTAGACTTAATTGAGGAAGTAGTGAAAACTATCAGATCATATGTGTATGATCTAAATAATATCACTTAATGAATACTAAGTGGAGGTAATAGCTTGATTTAAGAGATTAGATCTGGTAGATAGAGTGCTTGAAGAAGTATGAACAGAGGTTCACAGTATTATACAGGAAACAGTAACATAACATTCCAGAGAAAAAGAAGAGCAAGAAAGCAAAATGGCTGTCTGAGGAGGCTTTACAAATAGCTGAGAAAAGAAGGAAATTGAAAGGGAAAGAAAAGAGGGAAAAATGTGTCCAGTTGAATGCAGAATTCCAGAGAATAGCAAGGAAAGATAAGGTTTTCTTAAATAAACAAAGCGCAAAAAAAAAAAATCATAGAATGAAAAAAGCAAGTGATCTCTTCAAGAAAATTAGAACCATCAAGAAAACATTTCATGCAAAAATGGGCATGATACAAAAGACAAAAATGGTAGGGATTAAGAAAAGGTGGCAAGAGTACACAAAAGAGCTATAAAAGAAAGATCTTAATATCAGTGGTCACTGATCGGGAGCCAGACATCCTGGAGAATGAAGTTAAGTGGGCCTTAGGAAGCATTGCTAACAGACTAGAGGAGATAATGGAATTCCAGCTGAGCTATTTAAAATCCTAAAAGATGATGCTATTAAAGTGCTACATTCAGTATGCCAGCAAATTTGGAAAACTCCACAGTGACCACTGAATTGGAAAAGATTAATTTATGCCCCAATCCTATAGAAGGGCGATGCCAAAAAATATTCAGATTACAGAACAATTGCACTCATTTCACATATCAGCAAGATTATGCTTAAAATTCTATAAGCTAGGGTTTAGCAATATATGAACTGAGAATTGTGAGAAGAGCAGGCTGATTTTTGAAGAGGCAGAAGAGCTAGAGACCAAATTGTCAAGATCTCTGGTTTATAGAGTAAGCAAGGGAGTTTCAGAAAAAAAAATAGCTACTTCTGCTTCATTGACTACAATAAAGCCTTTGACTTTGGATCTCAGCAAAATCTGACAGTGGAATACCAGATGGATACCAGATCATCTTACTTGTCTCTTGAGGAACGTATATGTGGGCTAAGAAAACAGAACAGAACATGGAACAACTGGTTGCATTAAGGTTAGAAAAAGAATACAGCAAAGCTGTTTATTGTTGCCTTATTTATTTTAACTTTTATGCAAAATAAAAATAAATCATGCTAAATAACAGGTTAGATGAACCAAAAATCAGAATTAAGGTTGCTGGGAGAAATATCAACAAATCTCAGATGTGCAGAGGATAGCCCTCTGATGATACAAAGTGAAAAAGAATTAAGAAGCATCTTGATGAGGGTGAAAGAGAAGAGTGTAAAAGCTGGTTTACAGCATAACATAAAGAAAAACATGGAGATCTTATCAACTGGTCCCATCAATTCCTGGCAAATAGAAGAAGAAATGGAAACAATGTCAGGTTTTATATTCTTAGACTCAAAGATCACTGCAGATGGGGACAGTAGCCATGAAATTAAAAGACAGTTGCTCCTTTGAAGGAAAGCTATGGCAAATCTGGATAGCATACTAAAAAATAGAGGCACTGCCTTGCCAGCAAAGAAAGGCCCACACAATGAAACCTGTAGTTTTTCCAGTAGCAATGTGTGACTATGGAGTGTTGGACCATAAGGAAAGCTGAGAGATTTTTGAGAGTCCCTTGGACAGCAAAGAGATCAAATCAGTTTATACTTAAAGAAATTAATTCAGGCTCTTCATTAGAAGGTCAAATACTAAAGCTGAAGCTTAAATACTTTGGCCACATAATGAGAAGATGGGACTTAATGGAAAAGACCCTGATATTGGGAAAGATTAAAGGTAAAAGAAAGAGGATGACCAAGGAATAGAGGGATAGATAATATCATGGAAACAAATGTGAACTTGGATGGACTCTGAGAGATAGGAGAGGATAGAAAAACCTGGTGTGCTATGTATGGTACATGGGGTCACAAATAGACATGACTGAATCACTGAATAACAACAGGATAAGTAAATTCTGGGCATCCATGAGAAAGCTAAATAAAAATGCATATTAGAGTTAGTAAAATTCCTTTACTGCTTAGAGGTTGAACCTGTGGCCTTTATCATTCATTTGTCCTATTTCTGTTGGATTTCCCTGTCTCCTCCTCGTCTGCCATACTTCCTCAAAGATCATGTCTTTGCTTACAGTTTTCTTTTTTTTTTTCAATTTTTTAAAATTTGTTTTCAACATTCATTTCCACAAAATTTTGAGTTCCAAATTTTCTCCCCATCTCTCCTCTCCCTCCACCCCAAAACACCAAGCATTTTAATTACCCCTACCACCAATCTGCCCTCGCTTCTAACATCCCTCCCTTCCCTTATCCCCATCCTCTCTTTTGTCCTGTAGGGCAAGATAAATTTCTATACCCCATTACCTGTATTTCTTATTTCCCAATTGCAAAAACAATACTCAACAGTTGTTCCTAAAACTTTGGGTTCCAACTTCTCTTCCGTCCTCCCTCCCCACCTGCTATGGTTATCGGCATAGCACACCGAGAGGAACAAAGTCTTATGCCTGACCAGCAGGCTGCTCGTCCTCCTGTGGAGCTTGCGAGTAAAAGAATGAGGCGGGAGAGCGGGTCATGAAGCAACTCCGATTTATTCAAGCAAGCATTCTGATTATATAGTCTCTGCCAGCCAGCCCAATGAACCATGGTAACACACACAAACAAACCTGAAACTATAGTAATGAATACAAGCTGGAACTATAGTAACAAAAACAAACCAGGGGTGGGGCCGTCCCTTCCAGTGCCATCTTGTTCACGCTTCCCTGCACCAGACTCAGTTTACCTGATGTCCGTCAGTGTGGCATCTCAGATGGTGTGGCGGTCAGCACCCCTAACACCCACCCAATCCCACTGGGAAGACAAGTAATTCAATATAGGTTATATATGTATAGTTTTGCAAATGACTTCCATAATAGTCATGTTGTGTAAGACTAACTATATTTCCCTCCATCCTATCCCACCCCCTGTTTCTTCTATTCTCTCTTTTGACCTTAGCCCTCCCCAAGAGTGTTGACTTCTAATTGCTCCTATTGCCCTCCCTTCCATCATCCCCACCACCCTGCTTATCCCCTTCTCCCTCACTTTCTTGTATTGTAAAATAGGTTTTCATACCAAAATAAGTGGGCATTTTATTCTTCCTTGAGTCAAATGGGATGAGAGTAAGCTTCATGTTTCCCCTCTCACCTCCCCCCTTTTTCCCTCCATTGAAAAGTCTTTTTCTTGCCTCTTTTATGAGAGATAATTTCCATTTCTCCCTTACTCCTCCCAATATATTCCTCTCTCACCCTTTAATCTCATTTTTTAAAATATGATCCCTTCCTATTCAACTCACCCTGTGCTCTCTGTCTCTCTCTCTCTCTCTCTCTCTCTATATATATATGTATGTGTGTTTGTGTGTATGTGTATAATCCCACCAACTACCCAGAGACTGAAAAAAGTTTCAAGAGTTACAAATATTATCTTTCCATGTAGGAATGTAAACAGTTCAACTTTAGTAAGTCCCTATGATTTCTCTTTCCTGTTTACCTTTTCATGCTTCTCTTGATTCTTGTGTTTGAAAGTCAAATTTTCTTTTTAGCTCTGGTCTTTTCATCAAGAATGCTTGAAAGTCCTCTATTTCATTGAAAGACCATTTTTTCCTCTGAAGTATTATACTCAGTTTTGCTGGGTGATTCTTAGTTTTAGTCCTACTTCCTTTGACTTCTGGAATATCATATTCCACGCCCTGCGATCCCTTAATGTAGAAAGTGCTAGATCTTGTGTTGTCCTGATTGTATTTCCACAATACTTGAATTGTTTCTTTCTAGCTGCTTGCAATATTTTCTCCTTGACCTGAAACTCTGGAATTTGGCTACAATGTTCCTAGGAGTTTCTCTTTTTGGATCTCTTTCAGGAGGTGATCTGTAGATTCCTTCAATATTTATTTTGCCCCCTGGTTCTAGGATCTCAGGGCAGTTTTCCTTGATAATTTCATGAAAGATGATGTCTAGGCTCTTTTTTTGATCATGGCTTTCAGGTAGTCCCATAATTTTTAAATTGTCTCTCCTGGATCTATTCTCCAGGTCAGTTGTTTTTCCAATGAGATATTTCACATTATCTTCCATTTTTTCATTCTTTTGGTTTTGTTTTGTGATTTCTTGGTTTCTCATAAAGTCATTAGCTTCCATCTCCTCCATTCTAATTTTGAAAGAACTATTTTCTTCAGTGAGTTTTTGAACCTCCTTTTCCATTTGGCTAATTCTGTTTTTTAAAGCATTCTTTTCCTCATTGGCTTTTTGAACCTCTTTTGCCAATTGAGTTAGCCTATTTTTAAAGGTGTTATTTTCTTCAGCATTTCCTTTAGCAAGTTGTTGACTCGCTTTTCATGATTTTCTTGCATCTCTTTTATTTTTCTTACCAGTTTTTCCTCCACCTCTCTTACTTGATTTTCAAAATCCTTTTTGAGCTCTTCCATGGCCTGAGACCATTGAATATTTATTTTGGATATTTGGGATACAGGAGCCTTGACTTCTGCGTCTTTCCCTGATGGTAAGCATTGTTCTTCCTCATCTGAAAGGATGGGAGAAGATACCTGTTCACCAAGAAAGTAACCTTCTCTATAGTCTTATTTTTTTTCACTTTTTTGGGCATTTTCCCAACCAGTTACTTGACTTTTGGGTCCTTTGTCAAGAGTCGGCTATATTCTGGGGATCTGTAAGATCTCATTTCCTCCAAGGTGGCACAGTCAAGCATGTACACTGGTCTAGGAGCAACACAGAAACTTTTGTGCCCAGAATCTGTGAGTAGTAGAGTTTCCTCTCTGAAGACACCTGTCCTCCAGTTCCACTAAGCCAGCACTGGGGGCTGAGATTCAGATAAACTTTGGGGGCAGGGCCACCATTCAGCGTGAGATAAAGATCAGCTGCTCAGTTCCTCCAGGAGCATTAGGTGGAGGCAGGGTGGCCACACAGGGCTGAGGTAGGATCAGCTGCCCCCAGGTGCTTTACCATCCAACAATGGATGCGGGCTGCTATGGGAGCTGCTGCTGACCCATGTGGTATCTGCTGCAGCCACCTGGGGCCAGAGCTATGAGAAAACCCTGCTCCCTTCTCGGCCAGCTGAAAAAACCCTCTCACTGACCTTTGGTGCCTGTGGGTTGAGGGATCTGTAAACCGCAGCTACTGCCTGCTGAGGATTCCACCCCTGAGGACTGCTTGAGTCCTCCTCCTGGCACCTGCCAAGCAGCCAAGGCTGGGATGGGCTCCACGCCACGTCTGGGTGTGACAGACCTTTCCTGTTGGCCTTTCAGGTCACCCTGGGCTGGAAATCTCCTCCACTCCATTGTTCTGTGGCTTCTGCTACTCTAGAATTTGTTTAGAGTCTTTCTTTACAGGTATTTTATGGGCTGTGGGGAAAGAGCTAGTGTATGTGCATCTTTCTACTCCACTATCTTGGCTCCACCTCCCCCCCCTTACAGTTTTCTTTTCTAGGGAAGCTACGTGGCACAGTGGACAGAGCCCTGGGCCTTGAGTCAAGAAAACCTGAGTTCAAATAGAGCCTCAGACACTTGCTAGCTAGATGACCTTAAGCAAGTCACTTAACCTCTTCCTGCCTCAGTTTCATCATCTATAAGATGGGAAATAATAGTACCTACCCCCCAGGGTTGTTAGGAGTATCGAATGAGAGAATTTTAAAGCATTTAGCACAGTGCCTGGCACATAGTAAGCACTTGATAAATGTTAACTATTATTAATGTATTATTCACTTAAAATATCTTTTCTCCTCCAAGCTTTCCTGTCTCATTTTTACCCATTCTTCCAATCCTAGATCAAATACTATCTCTTTGATGAAATCCTTACTAATTTGCTCTTCCTTCACTCCATGCCAGGAGTAATCTCTGTCTTCTAAACTAACATGCCACTTTGTACCTCCCTTGTGACACTTGCATATACTCATTAGTGTATCTGTCTTATCTCGTTAGACTGTAAACTCCATTTGAAAAGAGACCATGCCTCTTCTTTGTATCTCACCTTATGTCTTGCATATAGCAGGTGCTCAGTAAATATTTGTTGAATGAATGCAGTGGCGAGGATTGATAACCTTTGTTCTATAAATAACATAGAATTATAGAAAGTTGAAAAAGACTCCCAAGGGTCATATGGTCAGGTTACCCCTTCCATGTAGGAATCCTCTTAACAGTATCCCAAGTGTTCATCTTTCCTCTGCTTAGATACTTAGGATCAGGAAGTACTCCCTACTTGGACAGGATAGTTCATTCCACTGTTAGACATTTCTACTTATTTGTAAGTTCTTTATTATAATGAGTTGAAATATACCTTCCTGATAACATGCTTATTAATAGCAGTAATGAGGGTAATTGATGTTTCCTGTATAGTTTGAACATAAAAGTAGGCCTGTGTATCTCAGATATCAGAGTAACTAAATGTAGGGTTATTCATAATAATATTAATTCTGTATTATAAGTAATAATAATAACAATAATAGCTAACATTTATATAGCTTTTGCCATGTGCCAGGCACTATGTTAAGCACTTTACCATTATTATTCCCATTTTACAGATAAGGCAACTGAGGCAGACTGGTTAAATGACTTGTCCAAGGTTGCATAGCTAATAAGTGTTGAAGTGGGATTTGGACTCAGCTCTCCCTGACTACAGGTCTGGTGCTCTATTCACTGCACCACTAGCTGAACATGTAAAAGGGAGAAGTCTGGAGAGGAGTGACAAAAACAAGATTAATTTTCAAAAATAGTTTTTAGAGGTATTAAGAGAACCTAAATTGGGATTTTTCCTCCCATTTAGCTACTATAGCCTTGTCTAGGAACGGAATGTTTCAGTAGAAAGCAAAAAAATTCCTTCTAATTCACTATTTTTACAGGTGTGTGTGCATATGTGTGTGTGTGTGTGTGTGTGTGTGTGTGTTCTTATCTGATAATCTTCAAGTTATCCTTATTCTTTAAATAAGGAAACTGGCTCAAAGTGTTGTGACTAGCCCAAGATCCCACAGCTGTCATTTCCTGCTTTGTCCCTCCCTCCTCTCAAAGACAAATAGTTAAGCAAAATCACCACTCAGCCTCTCAGTTCTCCATTGGGGAAGGAGGAAATGCTTCCTCATCTATTTATGGGGAACAGGATTGATCATTGTTGTGTGTTTGTCCCTCATTCTCTAAGAGGACCATGATATCAGGAAGATGATGACATGACTTGCGGTTGATTTTAATTTCAGCGAGGTAGAGCTGTACAGGGTCACCAGGCTACCTTTCTCCTCAAGAGTCATCTGGGTCCAGTGGCCATATATTCATCAGGACAACTGTAGATGGCTCATGATGCAAAGGAAGATCCTGGCCATTTTAGGTTAAGTTCTTTTCAGATTCTTACTTTGAGTGAGATATACCCATTCAGTGAATAAGCCTCTTTAAGTAGTTACTCAAGGGATGGCTCCTTTAATTTAAAAAAAAAACAATCAAACTGAGGAAGTATATCAGCAAGGACTCTAGCATACACAGGAAAGCCTGCTGTATACAGGTTCTTAGATCTGCTTTTCTAAAAGGAAAGCAATTTTTGAGTGGTCACCAATCTACTTTAATCAAGCACACATATCATTCACTTAGTTCAGGGGAAAAAATCAGCACCCTGAATTTAAGGGAAAATACAAACAGAAAGACCAACAGACAGTAAATCCCTGTCCTCCTAGCACAGAGTGAATGTAAATACTAAATAGTAACTGTTTCTCTTTTGCCCAGGGTCTTCCCCTATGTAATGTTAATTATACTCCACCTGACTGACTATAAGCAATACATACAACACAGATGAACAGACAGATCCAACTGTGTGATCATACATATATAATTACCAGAGAGAGAAGCACCAAAATCTGGGTTTTCAGAGGGGGAGGAGGCTCCTTAGGAACTACCCAGAGTCTCATCTGGCCAAACATACACTTCTAATGAGTAAACCTCAGAACAAAGCCTCACCTGAGAGACAGAGGGAGAGAGAGGGAGAGGGAGAGAGAGAGAGAGAAAGAGAGAGAGAGAGAGAGAGAGAGAGTGTGTGTGTATGTGTATGTGTGTGTGTGTGTACGCGCACACATGGAAGAGAGGGCATGACAACCCTTCTAAACCCATGCTACATTAGAAATTAACAAAAGGGATGAGCCTTCCAACCACAACAACAAAATCTCCTCTAATCAAACTTCCCTTAATGGGCAGGTCCATTAATGGATGAGGAAGACCTTTAACTCTTTAACATAATTAACATTACAAAGGGGAAGACCTTGGGCAAAAGAGAAACAGTTACTATTTAGTATTTACATTCACTCTGTGCTTGGAGGATGGGATTTACTGTCCAATCTGTGAGCTCCAGAGTGAATTGGATTTAAGATTTGGTCTTTGAACAACAAATCTAGTCAATAAACCCTAAGAAAAAAAGGCAGCTTTTGGCCATTGAAATGTACCTTCCCCTGGGCGGAGGACCCCAGGTAAGGAAGGAGAGGAGCTGCTATTCACTCATAAGTTGTGTTTGACCTCTGCTCTAGAAGAGGACCATGACGTCAGGGAAATGATGACATGACTTGCAGTTGACTGATTTGAGGGAGGGAGTATTGCGCAAGGTCTCCAGCCTCACTTTCTCCTCCTGAGCCATTTGGGTCCAATGGCCAGATATTTATCAGGACTAGTGGAGATAAATACTATTTAGTATTTGTTATTGATCAATACAGTCTGAAGATGGATGTCTTTACTTTTAGGTCTTGTTAACATTATTGTAATCATTGTTTTCCTTACTTCAACCTGCATCAGTTCATACAAGTCTGATGTATATCTCCATTCTTTGTATTCATTGTTTCTTACAATGCAATAGAATTTCATTAGAGAAGTAGCATGACTTGGATTCAAGGAGACCTGAGTTCATATCTTGTCTCAGATAACTTAGTAGCTGTCTTACATTAACAAGTCATTTAACCTGAGCCTCAGTTTCCTTATCTATAAATGGAAATAACAGTTATTATCATGATCAGATAAGATAATGTATATAAAACATTTTATAAACTTTAAAATGCCATTCAAAGTCAGCTATTATGTTCATATACTGTAGTTTCTTTAAACATTCAATTGATGAGTATTTATTTTGTTTCAGTTTTTGCCACTACAGAAGAGCTACAGTGAATATTTTGGTAGCTCAGGGATTGAATTTTTCTTTCTGTCTGATTTCTAGCATAGGTCTGACTATGTCATTCTCCCACTCAATAAATTCCAGTGGCTCCTTATTGCCTCTTGGATCAAATATAGTTTTAACTTTTTGGGTCTTAAAACCCTTCAACAACTCAACCTCAACCTACTTTGCAAACTTTTATGTATATCCTTATCCCTATCACTCACTTTACAGCCCAGCCATACGGACCTCTTTGCAGTTCCTCACAAGTGACATGCCTTCTCTTGTCTCCAAGCTGCAAGTGCATTTATTTCTTATCTCTGCTTCTTAGAGTCTTCAACTCAAGTGCTACCTTGTAAATGAAGCCCTTGGAGGTTCTTATCCTTTCCTAGTGCCCTCTCCCACCAATGACAATAAATTTATCTTGTACTTACTTGCATATGTGCATTTCATTTTTGTCTTTGTATCCCCACTGTCCAGGTCAATGCCTTTCACAACGCAATACTTAGTAAATAGTTGCTGGTTGTTTGATAAATGCCTGGTACTGTCAAACACAGGTGACTTATTGCTCTTTCTAGCCTACCATTTGCATTTCTGCATCCTTTTGTAATATATTACCTCTAAATGAGAAAATTGTGGAAATCAAAAATTGACAGTCCCAAATATGTGCCAAATGTGGCCTACCTGATATTTCTAGCAAAACAAAAAATTTAACTTAAAAAAATTAGCTAGCTGGTGGGTCACTAAAGCTTAACCACCTGCCCACTCTTCCAGATACTATTAGTTGTCATGCTTGGACCAATAGGCAAGTGTAAAAAATGCACAGATTTCTAATCAAACAGCCTATTATTAAAAGAACTTTGATGTCCCTTGTTTAGAGGGAAAAAAAATACAAAGAATTAGGCAGATGAGTGAGTGCTTTAGCTACTGCTTCTGACAGTGTCTAGTGTATACCACATCCATAAGTCGTCCTCTCTCTCCTGAAAAAAGGAAAGTTTACTTCCTTATCTGTTCTCCAGTGCTGAGAATAATAACTATTAATCAAGGTTCAAGTTGCTTCTTAGTGTTGTCTTTTACAGTACTGTCATCATTGTGCATATTCTTTTGGTTCTACTCTATCACATCATAGAAGTCTTGCTATGATTCTTCAAATCATTTCATGTATAGAACTTGCTTATGGCAACTAAAATTCCCCCTTCTGCAGGAAGCCATTCCCAAACCTTTTTAATTCTAGTGCCTTCCCTCTGCTGATTATCTCCAATTTGTCCTGTCTGTAACTTATTTGAACATAGGTGTTTACATGTTGTCTCCCCCAATAGACTGTGAGCCCCTGAAAACAGACCATTATTTACCTTTCTTTGTGTCCGCAGTACTTAGTGTCTGTAGGTACATAATAAGTAAATATTTATTGATTGTGACAATAATCTATTATATTATCATACCACCCTTTATTCAGCTATTCCCTAGTCAGTGGGTACTACTTTTCCTTCTAGTTTTTTTGCTACTGCAAAGAGTGTTGCTTTGAATTAGTTACTGATCCATAAGACCTTTTTGTATTTGTCATAGATCTCTTTGGGGCATATACCTAGTAGTAGGTTGCATGATTTTAGGATATAAACAGGTTAGTGCCTTGTCTTGCATGAAATTCCAAACTGTTTTTTAGAATGATTGTATCAATTCACAGAATTACTAATAAAATATTAGTGTACCTTGGTTCTTTTTAAAATTTACTCCTTCCTTCCCCATTTGATGGACATGAAGGGAAACCACAGAGTTGTTTAAATTAAAGTTTTCCTTATGTTTTTTTCCACACACTCTCCATATCCAATATGTTGCCAAGGTGTGTTGATTTTACCTTTTCGACATCTCTTACATACATCCCTTTCTCTCTTCTGACACTGCCACTACCTTGGTTCAGGCCCTCATCACTTCATTCCTGGCCTATTGGAATAGCCTGCTGGTTGGTTTCCCTGCTACATGTTTGTATCCACTCCAGTACATCCTCTACTCAGATGTCAAAGTGATCTTCCTAAAATGTAGGTCTTACTATGTCATACATATTCCCACCCTCCTAGTCCAGTGGCTTTCTTTCTCCTCCAGGATCAAATTTAAAATTCTCTGTTTGGCATTCAAAGCTTTTATAACCTGCCCTACCCCCTCCACCTTTCCAGTCCTCATACACATTACACCATATCCACTATTCTCCAAGTACTCCAGTGCAGTTCAGCGTCCCTGGCCTCCTTGGTACTTCTCAAGCAGGGTATTCCATCTCCTGACTCTGGTTGTCTTCCATGTCCAGGATATACTGTCTCGTTTTGTACGGCCTGGCTTTCCTGGCTTCCTTTGAGTCTCAGCTAAAATCCAACCTACCAGAAGCCTCTATCAATTCCTCTTAGTGCTAATGACTTCCCTCTGTTGATTATTTCAAATTTATCTTGTATATAGCTTAATTGTACATACTTCTTTGCATATTTTCTCCACCATTAAACTGTGAGCTCCTTGACAGCACTCTGTCTTTTACCTTTCTTTATATGCCCAGTAGGCACTTAATAAATTATAGCTGTAGTCCAGATATTGCTAGTTTTAGGGGCATGATTGATTTAGAACAAAAAGCTGCATTTCTGACCATCCTCTCTTCAGGTAGAGTTTGGGATAGAAATTTGGGCCCAATACTTAGATTTGGATATCAGATGAGATCATTGAGAAAAAAATGTATGGCAAGAAAGACGAAAGGAACCAAGAGAAAAACAGTACCATTGAGGATGGTATGTGGATTACTGCCCTTTAATTTGTCTTGTCTTCTCCTCCCTGCTTAATTACTTTATATTTATTTATCTCTTTTTTCGTCCCACAATCCTCAGAATGTGAGAGCCTTTGGGAATTGTTCATTTTTGTCTTTGTATCCCTAGAACCTTGCATAGTAACTTGCATAGTATGTAATTAATGAATATTTATTGAATGAATGATTATAAAATACTCCTACCATATTCACTTTTTGAAGCTTATCTAGTCTGTTCCTCTGATCTACTTTTTAAATAGTACCAAATACTTTTGAGGACTGCCCCACCGGGGACCCAACTGGAACTGGCCAATTAAGTAACACAGCAGCTCCCTCTCCTTCCCTTTCCTTTCTCAAAGGAATATACATTTTGATCACTGAAACCTAGCAAGCTATCTTGGGGTTTAAGGGCTAGATTTCTTTCTTAAAGACCATGCCTTAAACCCAAATTACTTTGGTTCTCATTGATTGGTCCAACAATAGGTCCCAGACCAACCCCAACTTGGTCATTGTTTGGGCCCTGATTGGCTCAAAGTGAATGTAAATAGCAATTATTTCTGTTTTGTCCTTCTTCCTCTTCTCCCAGATTGATTTTTTTTTTTTTTGACTAGGGTAAAAGAGGTCATTCTCTGTCTCATTTCTTACCTAGCTTAATCATTGAATGGGCATTGTCTCAGTCAAACTGAGACCTGTTAAAGTCCTTAGCTTAAAAGGGGCAAGATCTCCCACGACATCTAAGACCATCTCCAGTCATCCTAATCCATATCTTGCCACTGGACCCAGATGACTCTGGAAAAGAAAGTGAGACTGGTGACTTTGCACAGTCCTCTCTCACTTAAATCCAATTCACTTGCATGTCATGGCATCACCTCTCTGATGTCATGGCTTTGAGAACAAAGAACAAACAACCTTGCATAGTAACCTCCGTGGTATGTAATTAATAAATGTTTATTGAACGAATGATTATAAAATACTTCTACTGTATTCACTTTCTGAAACTGAGCTAGTTTTTCTCTGATCTAATTTTTAAATAGGATCAAATACTTTTTGAGGGGTACCACTGTATTATATAGTTTTAGATCTATTAGTGCTATGCCCTCTTTATATCTGCATTTTCCATTATTTCCTTTTGAGATTCTGAGCATTTTATTCAGTGAATAAAATGAATTTTATTTTGTCTAGTTCTATAAAGTTTAACTCCTTGGCATTTTAACTTGATACTAAATCTGTAAATTAATTTAAGTAATGTCATTTTTATTTTATTGGTGCATGAACTAGCCATGAACAACAAATATCTGCCTTTGTCTTTTGTTAAGAGTATTTTGTAGTTGTGTTTATAAGAGTTCTAAATGTGTCTTGGAAGAGTAATTCCCAGATATTTTATATATTCTGTTGATACTTTGTATGGAGTTTATCATTTTTTCCTTGTTTTGTTTTTGTTTTTGTTTTTTTGGATCCAGACTTAAGATTTTATTGTCAAAGGAAACTTTTGTCATGTTCATGCCTTTGTACTGGCTATCCCCCATAACTGGAAAGCACTTTATCTCCACATCATAGAATCCCTCTCTTACTTCAAAAGTGCTGTTCGAGTATCACCTTCCTCATGAATCCTTGATTCCTCTTCTCAACTTTATAGGGCCCTCCTTCCCTCTCTTTCTTGTATTTATTATGTACATTTTCTATACTTATATACACATATTCATTGGCTACCCTGATAGAATATAAGCTTCTCAAGAACTTGAACTGTTTCATTTTTTGTCCTTGTCTTCTTAGTGCCAGGCACATTTGTTGTTGTTAAGTCATTCAAGTACAACTCCTCATGAGTCTGAACCACAGCACGTCAGTTCTGTCCATGGAATTTTCTTGGTAAAGATACTGGTGTTAGTTGCCATTTCTTCCTCAGTGGATTAAAGTGAGTTAAGTCAAACAGATGTGAAGTGATTTGTTCAAAATCACACAGCTTAGTGAGTGTCTGAGGCTGGATTTGAACTCAGGTCTTCCTGACTCCAGGACCATTAAATGCTGGTTGATTGAATGTAGATCGACAATTTTCCTGCAACTTTTATTCTTAGAGGATTTTCTGAAGCACTGAAAGGCTAAGTATTGGGAGTCATACAAACAATTTTATCAAAGGCAGGGCTTAAACTCACTTCTTGACTCCACAGCCAGCTTGCTAGCCACTATAACACACTGCCCATTTTTTTGTTACTACACTGTGGTATACTGATTCTTTTTGTGGATTAGTTTGATATTTATTTGATATCGTACTTTCTCATTCAGGGCAGCTAGATGATACACTGAGCTTGGAATCAGGAAGACTCATCTTCATGAGTTCAAATCCTACTTCAGACTCTTACTGTGTGGCCCTCAGCAAGTCACTTAACCCTGTTTGCCTCACTTTCCTCATCTGTAAAATGAGCTGGAGAAGGAAATAGTGAAGTCAAGAAGTCCCCACAATTAATTAGATTTTGGTTTTAGGTATCTACCTTTGATCACATTAAAATTAGGATCCTTCCGTATCTGTGCTTTTTTAGGATTTTAAACGTAAATCAGTGTATTATTTTGTCAAAGGCATTTCTATGCCTATATAAATCTTTGGTTTTTGTTGTTTTTGAGAATTGTTTTCTTAATATTGAATTATCATTGCCTTTCTAGTACCAATAAAGTTGGTCATGGAATAATTTGTTTGGCTACATTGCTAGTCTCATTACTAAGATTTTCTTTAAATTTTTTGCATCAGTATTCATTAGTGAGAGTGATTTATTCTTTGCTTTATTTCTCCGTGGTTTGAATATCAGAAACCATATTTATCTGATAAAAGGAATTTGTCAGGGATCTCAATAAGAGGTTTTATAAAGTAAGTATAAGCACTTTTTTGGAAATGATGAGTGGTTGAAAGTTGAAGTACAGAGAGTAGCCATTAGAAGAGCATGTTTAACTTGGAGTAGAGTGAAATAATTAATAAAGGAATGAGATAGTGTAACTCAAAAAATGTTTTCAGAATCTTTATGCTGCAAAGTGCAAGAATAGCATTTAAATGTGCATTTTTGTTTTGTTTTTATCCTGAAAACAGATTTCTAACAAGAAAAACAGCATTATTGCTTCCCAAACTTCATTGTCTAAAATGAAACTACCTACTCCACAACCTGTAGTGAAGAAAGAAAAACGCCTAAGTAATTCCAGGTTTAATGTTAGCAATAACAGAGAACTACAAAAACTACCAGCTTTAAAAGGTATTTTTCATTATTTTTATTTTGTTAATGTTTATCTTTTGGGGAAGGAAAAAAATGTTAATGATCTTTTCCCATCATTTGTGATTCTCTTTGTATTTCATAAAATTTCCTTCTCTCAGTCTCTATTTCAGACCGAATTAAAGTGTTTCTCTAATTTATATAATAATTTAAACTTATTTTGATTTTCATAAGCGGGTAAAAGTTGAATAGCTACTAAAAATGAAAAAGTAATCACAAGTATATTGTAGATCTTTTCATTTCAAACAGTATTAAGGAGAAAAGTAAGGGGTTTTTTGCTGCTTCTCATGTTTTTCCCCCTGTGGACAGAAGTGGATTATTAAGGGAAATTTAAGAGTATTAATTGGTGGTTTATAAGAACAATGGAAATCCACATATTTGTTTTCTCAGAGAAAATATTTTACTGTCATACATCTTTAATTTTTTTTTTAAATCTGTGCTAAGTACTTGTAACTCATAATTGTTAACTACATTTCAGTCTTCTCAGGTTTGCAAATAGTTCTGCCACACCATTTTAAGATTCTATAAGGATTATAGAAAAGTTTCTGGGTTGATGCTAACAGATTATTAATGGTTTGAAAGTTAAATAGAACTTAATTTTTATATAGATTGATATAGATACATATGTATTCATTTAAGAAAACAGGAATAATGCTTGCTTTCTTGATGAAAAATGTATTCTGTGTAGGAAAGAAAATTCTTTCAGCATTCATTTTCACCACCATGCTCTCCCTCACTAGCTTGACTAAACACCTCAAAATAAAGAAAATCTTTACTTTGAAATCCCTCAGTATAGTACTTGTATATATTCTACTCAAAACATATCGAGAAAAACATAGGTAATGGGTGCTAAAAAAGTTGTTGAACTTAATTTTCACATATTTGTTAAAACATCATTTTTGGAATATGTAGGGTTGGTGGGGGGTTTTTAAATAAGATACCTTCTCAACTAGACACTGGACTTTACCATGCCCTCAAACTATATCTCGTTCCTTTCTCAATCAAATTTCTAGAGAAAAAAATTATCTAGACTTGTTGTCTCCACATTTTCTCTTAATTCATTCGTCTTTGCTTCCACGAGACAAACATCACAAGACAAACAGTCCTCCAAAGTGACCAACAATCTCTTAATTATCAAATCTGATCTTTTCTAAGTCCTACTCCTTCTCAACCTATTTGCTTCGTTTGACATTGTGGCTCATACTCTTCTACATATTCTTACACATGGTTGTTGGGAAGAAAGTGCTTTGTAAACTTTACAATACTACAGAATTGTGAACTGTGTGGAGAGATAACAATGATAACACACATTTATGAAATACTTTAAAACTTAGAAAATGCTTTCCTCACAACTCTTCAAACTTGATACAGGTTATTATTATGTCAGTTTTACAGATCATAGGATCATATATTTAGAACTGGAAGGAACTTCAAAGATCACCTAGTCTAGTGCCCTCATTTTACATATGAGGCTCATAGTCAGGAATTTGAACAAGGACCTTGTTCGGTGTCCCAGGGAGAAAGAGAAAAGAGAGCAAGCACAATCTGTGTAGGAGGCTGTTGTAATAATATAGTGGAAGGATGAAAAGAGCTCAAACTTAAGGTGAAGGTGGGTGTCTATGACAATAGAGAAAAGAAATCAGACTTGAGAGATGTAGTGGAAGTATAGAGAGCAAGATCTGACAACTGATCAGAGATATGGAATGAGAGAGAGGGAGGAGTTGATGATAAAGCCCAGATTATCCTAGGAGATAACCTGGGATACTGGAAAGCTGGTGGTCTCTTCAGTAGAAATAGAGAATGTGAAACAGCAGTATCTTTGGGAACAAAGATAATGAGCTCAGTTTGAACATGTTGAACTTGGGATGTCTTTGGAGCATCCTGTCTGAAATGTCCATCTGGCAATTGGTGATACAGGACCAAAGCTGAGGGAAAAACTGTTGCTAGAGATGTTAATTTGAGAGGCATCTGCATAGTTAATTAAACCCATGGGAGCTGATGAGATTGCAAAGAGAAAGTGTGTAGAGAGAAGAGGATGCCAAGGAAGTCTTCAGTTATACCCTTAAGTACCCCCATAATTTGGGGGCATGGTGTGGGTGGTGAACTAGCAACAAGAGACTGAGGAGGAATGATAAAACTAATAGATTACATGGAGAAAGCAGCGTTACCAACTCAAGAATATGTAGGAGAGTATGAGCCACAATGTCAAATGAAGCAAATAGGTTGAGAAGGATTAGGACTTAGAAAAGATCAGATTTGACAATTAAGAGATTGTTGGTCATTTTGGAGGACCGTTTGTCTTGTGATGAAGATGTAATCAAGGTTTCAAATGAATGAATGAGAGAAAATGTGGAGACAAGTCTGGATGATTTTTTCCTCCAGAAATTTGGTTGAGAAAGAAATGAGGGATAGTTTGAGGGCATGGTAAAGTCCAGTAATTTTTTTTTTTTAAGGACCAGGATACTGAGGAATATCTGAAGGCAGCAGGGAAGTTTGAAATAAAATAATAGACAAGATTCAAGAGTGGGAGGGATGATTGAGGGAGCAGTCTACCGGAGAAGGGATAGCATCAAGAGCATAAGTAAGGAACTGTTGTTGGCAAGGAAGAGAGCCACCTTATTCTGAGATGTGGGGAGAAGAGAGTGGGAGGTGATTTAAAGGGATTTGACATGAAGAGAAAGGAAGAAGAGGTCGAATGACCTCTATTTTCTCAGTAAAGTTAAAGGTAAGATTCTCAGCTTAGAAAATGGAAAGAGAGGATGATATAGAAGACTTGAGGAAAGAAAAGAATGAAATAGTAGGGGAGTGAGGAAATCATTGAGGAATTAAAGGATTCCCTTGCTATAGTGAGGGTCCAGTTGAAGTTGGATAACATGAATTTATAGTGTGTCTAATCAGCACAGTTGTGTAACTTCTTCCAATTCCTTCAGCATCATGTGAATAGAAGGTTATGGTCAGATAGAAAAAGGTCAGCATTCTTGATTCAGGAAGTAGAACAGTTGTAGATAATGGTTAGATCTTGGGTGTTACCATACTCGTGAAAGCACACACAAAAATATCATACTTCTTTTGTTTGCTATAAACAGCCTGGTATTTCTTTTTTTCTTCAAAATAATTGTAATAATCGGATAATAAGTACAAAGTTCTTTGTATAGTAAATTGGAAAAGACTTTTGTTTATATTTCTTAATTATCAATCTTAATTTTTTTAATATGAAATTACTTAATGTCTTAAATGAGACAAGTTGAATTTGTAAAAAGTATTTATGAAAATTTTACAGTGATTACTGTATACTTGGATTATTATAATAATCTAGTGGTCATTAAGGAGGTGATTATACTGATTTGAAGTTGTCTCGAGTGAAATGAAATTGTATCCTATTGTTTTGGTATTTTAGAATATTAATAGGCACATTATAAAGTAAGACTTTTACTTATTTATTCATTTGTTTTCTACTTCACTTGTGTACTACTTAAATAGTCATTCTGGCACTGTGATCTTATGTTGAAAGCTTAAGTGTGGACATCAGAACACCAGGGAACCTATTTTTAGCCATACAATTGAACTGCCTTGACCAAAGTATACATGGACAGCCTGTTACGATTAAGTTTTGCCTTAAAGACTTTTTTCTTAATGAATTAATACAACTAATAACTATCCCCTGACAGATTCCATAATTTATTTGATTCTTTTTACCATAAAGATTCTTGATTTTGTCATTATGAATAAGTATCTTTCTCTCCTTCCCTCTACAAACAAATGCATGTGTTGCAGCCACTCAAGCATTTGATAGAGTTGCTGTTGCAGAACAATTTATCCCTTGCTGCTAACCTGATGACTAGCCTCTTCAGATTTAGCTGGGCTGGCCCTCCAGTGACATACGTACAGTTTATGATGTTTACTAAGGATATTTGTGATATATTAATCTAGAAGGGGGTGCACAGTATATAATCAGAGCCCATATATAACATACCATCTTTATTAATGTACAGAAAAGACTTTATTAAATCTTATACATTTTCTTTTCTCTTGCTAACTTTCTTTGAGATCAACTGCTGACTTGCTTTTTTTCCCAATAAATAACAAAGGGTAGGGTCTGGAGGGGTTGGGGTGCGATTTTGGCCAGGGGGGGGAGTTGCATCCCTAACTAGTTTTTAGTTTAAATGTTTTGTAAATTATGACCTACATTTAAGGAAAAAAACCTCATATTTATAAAATCATACTTAGGGAATCAGTATTAAAGCTGGAAGGGAGACCTGCAGAGATGGCCTAGTGTAGTCTCTTCATTTCACAGGAAGTAGATGATGATAGGGTGAATATCCAAGAAGTCGTTGCTGCGATGCCCAGCTTTCTTTTCTTTCTCTATTATAAATTTTGAAAATAGTCACTTCTTCCCCCCTGCAATTTCTCTTCTAGCAACCATTTTTTTCTTATTGATGGGATCAGGTCTAGTCATTTCCCTTTTTGAAGAATAAATTTACTATTAAGGCCAGCTAAGAAATTATTAATTGTTCTGCTGGAGACAGAAAGCTCTAGCATATGTCTCATTAGTGGAAGTCCCTTCTTACCACTATATTATGCTTGCATGCCAGGTTTCTGTTTCCCACATATTTCATTTATTTCAGTCTTCTCCTTAAAATGTCAGTAGTATATGTCCCAGACATAATTACTTCTATTTCCATTTCCACTAATCTTCATTTAAATGCTTTCCATCATGCTTCCCCTGACTCTGGTTCCTCTATTTCTCGCATGCATATATACCTATTTAATATTCAAGGCTACTTCCCAAACACCTTTTATCCAGTCATGGGTCTCTCATTCTACCAAGTGTCAGTGATGTTGCTGGTTTATCTCTTAGATTTTTTGACTTTTTTGCTACTTTGCATTTCTGGGTGTGAGATGCTGCTCTTAAGTATGGTTTTGTAAAAGTGCTGTACTTAGGAGCAGCAAATATTGGGTTCAAATATTGGCTCTGCTGCTTTCTGCCTTTGTGACTTGTCTAAATCATTTAACATTTCCTTAGTTCCTCATCTATAAAATGATGGGATTAGACTGAGCCTTAACATGTCCTTCCAGCTCAGCATTGATGGTCTCATGTTATGATATCTATTTTGACAGATATATCTAGGAAATTTTCTCATTCTTGCTTCATTTTTAATTTTAAATACTTTTCATGAGGTTCACAAGACTTCAGGCAAATATGTTTTTTTTTTATTTTTTATAGATTAAAAAAAGTTTTGATGCCTTGCCATTATCATTTCTTCATTTTTTTTTAATTAACAAAATCCATTTTTTCTTCCTCTCACATCTCCTCCCCCCAACTGAGAAAAAGAAAAGTGCTTGTAACAAATCTGTGCAGTCAAGCAACATGAATTTGCACGTTAGACATGTCCAGAAACAGTCTCAATCGGCACTCTTGGTCCATTACTTGTTAGGAGGTGGTAGGTCATTCATTACATTGATCAAAGTTCTTAAATCTTTCAAAATTATTTTTATAATATTGTTTGTTACTGTATAAGGGCATATACCTTTTTTAAAAAATTATTTATTTTTAGTTTTCAGTATTCTAAAAATAAAGCTTCCATAAGCTTTTGAGTTTTAAATTTTCTCTGCCTCCCTCCCTAAGATAGTATGCAATCTGTTATAAGCTCTACATATATATATTTGTATTAAACATTTTCACATTAGTCATGTTGCAAAGAGGAATTAGAACCAATGGGAGGAACTACAATAAACAAAAAAAAGAGAGCAAATAATATGGTTCTATCTGCATTCAGACTCCAAAGTTCTTTCCCTGGATGTGGATAGTATTTTCCATCATGAGTCTTTTGGAGTTGTCTTAGAACCTTGCATTGCTGAGAACAGCTAAGTCTATCAAAGTCATTACATGATGAGACTGCAGCTGTATACTATATTCTGCTGATTCTGCTCACTTCACTCAGCATCAGTTCATGTAAGTCTTTCTAGGTTTTTCTGAAGTCCACCTGCTTATCATTTCTTATGGCACAATAGTATTCCATTACATTCATATACCACAACTTGTTCAGCCATTGCCCAGTTGATGGGCATCCCCTACCACAAAAAGAGTTGCTATAAATATTTTTGTACATGTGAGTCCTTTTCCCATTTTTATGATCTCTTTGGGATACAGACCTTTTTGATTTTTGTTTTGCTGGGTCAAAAGGTATGCAACAGTTTTATAGCCCTTTGGGCATAGTTCCAAATTGCTCTCCAGAATGGTTGGATCAATTCAGAACTTTAACAACAATGCATTAGTGTTCCGACTTTCCCACATCTTCACCAACATTTATCATCTTCCTGTTTTGTCCTGTTAACCAATGTGATAGGTATGATGTGGTACCTCAGAGTTGTTTTGATTTGCATCTCTCTAATCAATGGTGATTTAGAGCATTTTTTCATATGACTATAGATAGCTTTAATTTCTTCCTCTGAAAACTGCCTGTTCATATCCAGCTGTTAAGTTCCTAAATCTACCTTTCTTGTCATAAGCCCTTGGCAGCAGTATCTTGCCCCCAAAGAATCAAGTCTTAACACAATGTTTTTTATACTCTTTCTGGCCCTTTGTGCCTATTAAAATCAGTAGAAGTTAGTTATCAGATTTGATAAACCTTAGGAGGTACTTACTCACATCCTGTATTTATACCCCTGGAAGATAGTAGATTCCTCTATTGTTAATATCAAGTCAGCACAAAACTCTCTAATTTGTCCTTGGAAAGTCACTGACCACCACTACTTATTTCTTGACTCCACTTACCTTTCCTTGATGCTTTTTCATCTGATTGTAGGATTGTTATTTTAGAACTGGAAAGAACCTGAGAAATCTCCTAGTCCGACTCTTTCATTTTATACAGGAAAAAGCTAGGGCCTAGAGAGGTTAAATGATTTGCCCATGGTCACACAAGCAGCTCTTCTCAAAGCCAGAATTTGAACTATGCCCAGGTTTGGAACTATGCCAAAAGGGCTATAAAAATGGGTGTACCCTTTGACCCAGCAGTATTTCTTCTAGGGTTGTATCCTGAAGAGATCATAAAGATGGGAAAGGATCCCCCATGTACAAAAGTATTTATAGCAGCTCTCTTTGTGGTGGCCAAGAACTGGAAATCAAAGGGATGCCCATCAATTGGGGAATGGCTGAACAAGTTGTGATATGTGAATGTAATGGAATACTATTGTGTAATAAAAAATGAAGACTTCAGAGAGGCCCAGAAGGATTTATATGAACTGATGCTGAGTGAAAGGAGCAGAACCAGGAGAACTCTGTACACAGTAACAACCACAGTGTACAAGGAATTTTTCTGGTAGACTTAGTCCTTCACAGCAATGCAAGGACCTAAACCATTTCCAAAGGACTCTTGAGGCAAAATGCTATCCACATTCAGAGAAAGAACTATGGAATTGAATCACAGAATATTTTTTCTTGTGTTATGTTTTGTTTCTTTCTCATGGTTTCTCCCATTCATTTTAATTCTTCTGTGCAACATGACCAGTGTGAAAATGTGTTTAATAAAAATGTATGTGTAGAAGCCATATAAGATTGCACACTGTCTTGAAGAGGGAGAGGGAGAAAATCTAAGACTTATAGAAGTGATTGTAGAAAACTGAAAGCAAATAAATTAGCTAAAAAACACAAACAAATAAAATAATTTGAACTCAGGTTCTTTGGTGCAATGGATAGAGCACTGGACTTGGCATCAGGGATTCCCAGCTTTATGAGTTCAAATACAGCCTCAGACACTTACTAGTTGCATAACCTTGGGCAAGTTGCTTAACTTTGCCTCAGTTGCTCATCTGTAAAGTGAGCTGGAGAAGGAAATGGCAAACCTCTTTGCCAAGAAAACTCCGAGTGGGGTCATAAAGAATTAGACATAACTAAAGTAACTGAACAACAGTAACAAAAATTTAGAGAAGAAATGTTTTCTGGTTTGGACATCTTGAATTTGTGATAGCTGTGGGGACTAGGACAACACTAGGAGTGTTATCAAGCAGATACTTTGTAATGTGTAGTGGAACTAAGGTAATTATATCAGTATTAAACAATTACCACTGTTTACAAAGCATTTTTAAGTTGAGGGATTTGAGGAGGGTGGAAGGAAGGTTAGTTGAATGCTTCTCCATTCTCTTTTAAAATGTTTTAATGCTATTTTCCTTTTTCTGTGTCATTGTCAATTTCCAAAGACTTTGTCCCTCTTCTCCTCCCTCACCAATAGAATTCTGCCTTGTAAGAAGTAAATGTAGTCAGACAAACAAATAAATAAATACATTGATCATGTCTGAAAGTGTATGCTTTATTCTACCCTAAAGGCTGCAAACCGTTTTACATTTGGTATCTCATTTTAGTTTCAGTATAGCTTTGTGAGGTAGATTAAATGTTCACAATGTGCTAGGTAATGTGGTAAGCATAAGGATACAAAGAAAGTCAAAAATTAGTCCCTGTTCTCAAGGAGCATACATTCTAGCAGAGGAGGAAAAGGAAAAAAGGAAAAGACAATTAGTCATCAATCCTTTATTATCTACAATGTGCCAAGTACTGTGCTAGGCATTGGACATACAAGACAAAAATGTAGTCCGTGCTCTCAAGTAGTTTACATTCTGTAGGGCTAGACAATGTGTACATGTAATATAGATAGAATAAATATAAGATTATTTAGGATTGGGAGTTGGGGAATCAGGAAAGTCATCATGTTAGAAGAAGGCAGTACTTACACTGAGACTTGGAGGAAGAGAAGGATTGTGTGACCCAGAGATGAGGTAGAGGCATTCCAGGCAAAGGAGACAGCCAGTGTGAAAGCACAGAGACGAGATGGAGTACCATGTTTAAGGGACAACAGTATATGTGGAGTGAGGGAGAGTTAAGTGTCCAGGGCAACGTAGAGATTGTAAACCTGATAGAATGGAAGGAGACAGTGTTATGTTCAAGAGGATTAGAAAAAGTCAGGAACGGATTTTAGAGTGAAAGATGGCTTTGGGACATTTGTTTTGAATTATCCAGTAAGTAGTTCAATTTCAGGAAAGAGACTATAATATAGATAAATAGGTATACCTGGGAGTCATGTCCATGGGCATTAAGGTGGTCACAAAGATGATGAAAAAGACTCCCAGAGAGCCCTAGGGTACAGCCTTAGTTATGGGGTGTGGTATAGATAGAGAACTAGCAAAAAAGACTGAAAATGACTGACCTGGCAAGTAGAGAGAGAATCAGGAGAGAGCAATGTCATGAAAACCCAGCAAAGAAAGTATCTAAGAGAAGAGTGTCATCATCAGTGTCATTCTGCAGAGAAGTTAAGGATGAAGACCGAGAAAAGACATTAGAACTAGCGATTAAGAAATTATTTGCCTGGCGGGAGGGGAGGGAAGGTGATGTAAGATGTGATGTAAGGGGGGGGAGTGATATAAGAAATGTAAAAACAAACTATCAATACAAATCATTTTATTTTTTTTTAAATCATTTGTAACTTGGAGAGAATGGACTGAGGTCAGATTGCAAAGAGTTAAAGAGAAGTGGAGACAACAAAAATATAAGTAGATTTTATGATATAATATATTAAATGTAATGTATAATTACATGTTAATATAATTATATAGTATAATATAATGTTATATATAATATAACTATATAATTACAAAATTATATAATGATTGTATATTATTTGTATTATGTATTATATTTTATATGTAATAATTTATATTATGTAATTAATTATGTAATGGTATTATAAGTAGATTTTTCTAGGCCTTTGTCTGAGAAAGGGAGAAGAGAATGATAGCCTGAGGGAGATATGGTCTAGTAAAGATTTTTTAAGGATGGGGGAGATGAGCATGTTTATAGGCAGCAAGGAAAGAACCAGTAAATGGGAACAATTGAAGATGAAGGACATGAAATGACAGGAGATGGAATCAAGGCCAGATTTGGTGACCTTGTAAAGAAGGGCTACCTGATTATCAGAGATTGGAGTAAAGGAAGAGTTGGAGAGACAGGGCAGAGGGGGAGGGGGGGGAGAAGAAAGACATCCCAAGGGATTGGTAGATGAAAAGAGATGAAAGAGGACTCATACTCCATTTCATGTATTCCAGTTTTTTCCTTTTTCCCATCTTTTTCCTAGATGTCTGGCAATAGTTTTAAGCATCCACAGTTAGTCCCATCCATATTTTCTTATACCATAATAGCAATCCATTACATTTATATGACATTATATGTTCAGCAATTCCCCAGTTCTGTGCTACTACAAAAAAAAGATGCTATATTTTTTTTAACATATGATTCCATTTCATCTTTCTTTGATCTTTTTGAAGCAGCTAGATGGCATAGTATTGAACTTGAGTCAAGGAGACTTGAGTTCAAAACTGGCGTCAAACGCTTGCTAGTTGTATGACCCTAAGCAATCTCTGCTGTCTGCATTTCCCTATCTGTAAAATGGGGATTATAATAGCACTTACCTTCCAGGGTTTTTGTGAAAATCAGATAAGATATATATGTAAAATGCTTTACAAACCTTATATTGATATATGAATACTAGTTTTCATTGTCATAATCATTATTTAGGTCTAGTAGTGGTATAACTGGGTCAAAACATACGCTAAGTTCCAAAGTGCTTTAAATAATTGACACAGTTTACAACTTAACCAACAGTTTATTAATGGGCCTGTTTTTACACAGCCTCTCCAACCAACATTTGTCATTTTCCTTTTATGCCAGCTTTGCCAGTCTAATGGGTGTAAAGTAGAACTTCAGCATTGCTTTTAATTTTCATTTCTCTAATTATTAGTGATTTTGAAGCTTTTTTTTTTTTTTTTTTACATATTATTGATAGCTTGGGGTTTTTTCCCTCAGAGAACTACCAGTTCATATCCCTTTGACCATCATTTAGAGAATGTTCTTATTTTAATAAATTTTATTATTTTGTATTATATTTTCTAAAAATATTTGTGTAGTATTTATATATTATATATAACAGTTTCACATGAACATGTTATAATAAAAATTATATTAAATATATTTTATTGCTTTATTTAATAATATCTATTTCTTAATATAGCTTAGAAATGAGACTTTTATCAGAGAAACTTGCTAGAAAGAATTTTTTTCCTAGTTAACTCCTTCCATTCCAGTTTTAAGTACATTGCTTTTGTTTGTGCAAAATCTTTTTTATTTTCTATTTTATTATTTTATGTAATCAGAATCCTCTCTATACCTTGTTTGGTTGTGATCTGTTCCCCTGTCCATACATCTGAAAGGTAATTTCTTCCTTACTATCCTAATTTATGATGTGACCTTTTTATATTAAAGAAGTCATATATTTGGAGCTCATGGTATGAGATGTCATCTAAACAAGGTCTTAACCTTTTTTTCTTTTCTTTTGCTCTGCTCAGAATAATGTTTTTAAATGCATAAAATAAAATAACCTAGGATTACACATGAATCAAATGATATTGAAATAGTTATCCAAAAAATTTTTTTAAAGAAAAGTTTAAAAACCCGGATTAAGAGCCATTGGTCTAATACAAATTTGTGCCAGACTGCTTTCCAGTTTTCTCAGTGTTTTTTTGTCAAATAATGAATCTGTAACACTAGGAGCTGGGGTCTTTCATTTGCTTCTATATTGTATGCCTAATCTGTTTTACTCTTTTTTTTCTTCACTATCCACCCTCTCTTTCTTAACCAGTACCAAGTAATTCAATGATACTACTTTGTAGTAATATAGTGTGAGAACTAATACTTTGAGATACCCTTTCTTCCTAACTTTTTTCATAATTTTCCTTGAGATTCTTAACCATTTGTTCTTGTAGATGAGGGGTGCCTAACATGTAATCTATTATAATAATATTTCAGTATAACTGGTTTCCTTTGTAATCCTCTGTGGGTTTTTTTGCATCCAAAAACATTCTGAAAAGAGATCTGTAGATTTCACCAGATTGCTAAAAGGGTCCATGATACAAAAGTAGTTAAGAGCCCCTGATACAGATGAATTTCATTATTTTTTCTAGTTTTATTAAGTAATCCTTTGATAGATGGTTGGTAAGCCCTGAATAAGTAAATCAATTTGACAGTGTTGTAATTTTTATTATATTGGCTGGGCCTATCTATTAGCAGTACATATTGCTCCAGTTGTTTAGGCCTGTCTTTTATTTCTGTAGAGTACTTTGTATTTGTAGTCATATAACCCCTCTAGCATGTTGTTGTTGTTATTTGTCAGTCGTTCTCAAAGAGGACCATAATGTAAGGATGAATATAGTATAGCTATGTCTCGGTATAAAGTATAGGTAGACGCCTAAGTAGTTTATTTATTCTCTGGTTATTTTTAATGGAATTTCACTTTCTATTTCTTCATGCTGGGTTTTGTTGGTAATATACAAAAACAGTGATAATTCATATGGATTTATTATCTGGAGTAATTTTTTTCATTTAATTTTTAGTTGAATTCTTAAGGTTTTCTACATAAACCATCATGTCATTTGTAAAAAAAAAAAAATGATAATTTTGTTTCATCTTTGTATATGCATATTCCTTCTATTTCTTTTTCTTGTTTTATTGCTACAACTGACATTTCTAGCACAATGTGAAATAGTCTTGGTAATATGGACATCTTTGCTTGACTCTTGGTCTTATTAGAACAGCCTCTATCATATCCCCATTACACATAATTCTGGATCTTGATTTTAGATCAATATTCTTACCATATTGAAAAAGGTCCAATAATTAAGGGGAATTTTATCTTGTCAAAAGCTTTTCTGCTTCTATTGAAATAATGTGATTTTGTTATTAACATGATCTATTATACTGATAATTTTCCTTTATATTCAACCAAACTCTGCATTCTTGGTATAAATTCAGTCTGATCATAGTGTATGATCTTTTTGATACTTTGCTAATAATTTATTTAAAATTTGTGTGTTTATTAGGAATGTTGATCTATAACATTGTTAGTCTTTCTCTACTTTGAGTCTCCTTGGTTTAGGTATGAGATCGTATTCGTATAAACAGAATTTGGTAACATACCTTCCTTTTCTATATTTGCAAACAGTTTAATACTAGAATTAATTGTTCTTTGATTGTTTGTTTTAAATTCAGGTATAAATACATCTACACCTAGATTTTTTCCTCTGAAAGTTCATTTATAGCTTGTTCCATTACTTTTTTGAGACTGGGTTATTATTATTTATTTCTCGTTCTTTTAATCTAGATATTTTATATTTCTGTAAATATTCCTTTGTTTCTAATTTGTTGGTTTCGTTGGCATATATTTGATTGAATAGTTTCTAATAATTTATTTTATTCATTTGTTAGGAATTTTCCTTTTTGATATTTTCTGTTTTTTTATTTAGTGTTTTATTTTTCCCCAATTACATGTAAAAACAATTTTAACATTCCTTTTTCAAATTTTGAGTTCCAAATTCTCTCCCTTCTTTGTTGAGAAGGCAAGCAATTTGGCATAGATTATGCATGTATAGTCATGCAAAACACATTTCCATGGAAATCATGCTGTAAAGCACAATAGAAAAAAAACAAAAATAAAGAAAGTAAAGAAAAAGCATCTTTTATATGCATTCAGGCTCCACTAGTTCTTTCTCTGAAGATGGACAATACCCTTCATCATAAGTCCTTCAAAACTGTATTGCTAAGAATAGCTAAGTAATTCACAGTAGATCATAACACAATATTGCTGTTAGTATGTACAGTGTTCTCCTGATTCTGCTTCTTTCTTTTTTTTTTAAGATTGAAATAATTTTTTTTTAATAAATCTCTTACCATGAGATTACCATATTTGCCAGCTAGCCCTAAGTTACAACTTAAATGAAGAGTTCATTTTTACTGAGGTAAAGTAGTACTAGGAAAAGAAAAAAGTTCACAGTATCCTTGGTTAGATTTCAATTTGGGGCTTCAGCAGACATGTGGAAATTTTCTTTGAAGCATTTTCTCTTTCTTTATCTGCTAACTTTTCTTCTTGGCTTCACCACGTGAGTACTTCTCAAGACTCAATCTGACAAACTGTTCCACATTTGTTCATTTCACTTTGCATTAGTTCATGTAAGCCTTTGCAAGTTTTTCTGCAGGTATCCTGCATTTCTTCTAGCGCAATAATATTCCATCACAATCATGTACAACTACTTGTCCAGCCATTCCCCAGTTCAAATGCAGACATCTCCTTTATTTCCAGTTCTTTGCCACTACTAAAAGAAATGCTATGAGTATTTTTATACGTAGAGGTCCTTTTTCCCTTTTTGGTTTTTATCTCTTTGGAATATGGACCTAGTAGTGGCATTTCTTGATCAAAGCTTATGCATGGTTTTATAGCCCTTTGAACATAGTCCCAAATTGCTCTCTAGAATAGTTGAATCAGTATACAACTTCACCAACAGTGCATTAGAGTTTTAATTTTCCTATATGCCTTCCAACATTTGTCATTTTCCTTTTCTGTCATATTAGCCAATCTGATAGGTATGATGTGGTACCTCAGAGTTGTTTTAATTTGCATTTCTCTAATCAATAGTGATTTAGAGCATTTTTTTATATGACTATAAGAAGCTTTGATTACTTCATCTGAAAACTGCCTGCCTGTACATATCATTTGACCATTTATCAGTTGAGGAATGGCTTTTATTTCTATAAATTTGTCTCAGTTTTCTGCATGTTTGAGAAATAAGGTCATTATAAGAGAAACTTGCCATAAGAATTTTTTCACAGTAATGATATTTACTGCGTATTTTCCTCTATCCTATTTTCCCATGTATCCTTCTGTCTCTCTTTTCACTCTGCCCATTCTCAAAAGTGTTTTGCTTCTGACTTTTACCTCCCAATTTTCCCTCTCTTCTATCAGTCCCTATACCCCTCCCTTCTCCCCTTCCCCTCCTACTTTACTGTATGGTAAGATTGATTTCTGCACCCAACTGAGTGTGTATGTTATTCCCTCTTTAAGCCAAATTCTCTCCCCACCCCACCCCCACTTTCCTCATCTTCCCCTTCACTGTAAAATCTCTTGGAACTCTTTTATGTCAGATAATTTATCACATTCTACTTCTCCCTATGCATTCTTCTTTCTTATCCTTTAATTTTTTTTTAGATAATTATCCCATGATATTCAGCTCACACCCATGCTTTCCATCCATGTATACACCTTCTGACTGCCCTAATAATGAATAAGTTTTTAGGAGTTATAAGTATCATTTTCCCATGTAGGAATGTGAACAGTTTGACCTTATTGGATTATGATTTCTCTCTCCTATTTACCTTTTTGTGCTTCTCTTGAGTCTTGAAAGTCACATTTTCTATTCAGCTCTGGTCTTTTTATCAAGAATTCTTGAAAGTCCTCTACTTCATTGAATATCTATTTTTTCTCCGTAATGATTATACTCAGTTTTACTGGTTAGTTGATTCTTGTTTGTAGTCCTAGCTCCTTTGCCTTCTGGGATATCATATTCCAAACTTTCTGATCCTTCAATGTAGAAACTGCTAGATCTTGTGTTATCATAACTGTGGCTCCACCATACTTGAATTGTTTCTTTTTGCCTGCTTGCAGTATTTTGTTCTTGACTAGGGAACTCTGGAATCTGGCAATAAAATTCCTGGGAGTGTTCATTTTGGGATCTGTTTCAAGATGTGATCAGTAGATTCCTTCAGTTTCTATTTTGACCTCTAGTTCTAGGATATTGGGGCAGTTTTTGTTGATAATTTCTTCAGTGATGATGGCTTTCAGGTAATCCAATAATTCTTAAATGATCTCTCCTCAATCCGTTTTCTAGGTCAGTTGTTTTTCCAATGAGATAGTTCACATTTTCTTCTATGTTTTTATTCTTTTGATTTTATTTTATTATTTCTTAGTGTTTCATAAAGTCATTAGCTTCCAAATTAGCTAAAAAATTCTAGTTTTTAAAGAATTATTTTCTTCAGTGAGATTTTTGTACCTCTTTTTCCATTTAGCCAATTCTACTTTTTAAGGAGTTCTTCAGTGAATTTTTGTATCTTCTTTTCCATTTGGCCACTTCTGCTTTTCAAGGCATTCTTTTTCATCAGTGGATTTTTGTGCCTCTTTTACCATATGACCTATTCTCTTTTTTAAGGTGTTGTTTTCTTCAGTATTTTTTTGTGCCTCCTTTGCTAAGCTGTTGACACATTTTTCATTATTTTCTTGCATCACTCTCATTTTTCTTCCCAATTTTCTCTCTACCTCTCTTACTTGATTTTTAAAATCCATTTTGAGCTCTTCCATGGCTTGGGCCCGTTTCGTAATTTTATTTTGAGGATTTAGGTGTAGGAATTTTTGCTTTGTTTTCTTCTTCTGAGTTTGTATTTTGATCTTCCCTGTCACTAGTAATTTTCTATAGTCAGAATCTTTTTCTGCTATTTGCTCATTTTCCAGTCTATTACTTGACTTCTAAATTTATGCCAAAGTAGGACTCTGCTTCCAGAGTGGAAGGAGCACTGTCCCAAGCTGTAGGTTTTTTTGCAGCTGTTCTCATCGGTAATTCTGGGGAACTATAAGTTTTCAGTTCTTCCAGGGTGGTATGATCTAAGGAGAAGTGTGTTTACTCCTCTTCTGTTCTGTGCACTGGTCTATGAATGACAGCAAGCATTCTTTTTACTCTGAAACTGTGACTAGGGTCCTCGCTCCCCTGTGCCCTTAAGCTCTGGTGTGCTGCTACACACTCAGCTAGTGCTCAGAACCAAGGCTGAAACCCAGATCTATGGGTAACATCAGAGTCCTGCCCCCTGTGTCAGCAAAGGGACCCTAGTAATTCTTCTGATCAGTTTTCTGACTTTCTTAAGTGGGCTAAGAGGTACAGAAACTGCCACTAAACCACCATTTATTCAGCCGCCCCCAAGGCCTGCTCTTGGTTTGCTGAGGCCTGATTTGCACTTGCATGCCTGTGCTGGACTGTACTGTACTCTCCTCTCATCTTCATGCAACAGACCTCTCCTGCCAACCTTCTAAGTTGTTTTGAGCTGGAAAATTATTTCACTTAATCCTTTTGTGGGTTCTGCCTCCCTAGAATTCATTTTGAGGCATTATTTAAAGGGGTTTGGAGGAGAGCTCAGACGAGTTCCTGCCTTTTCTCTGCCATTTTTGCTCCACTCTCTTTTTTTTCTTTAATTCATTTTATTTCCCCCCCAAAAATAGGGTGGGTTTTTAATTGGGTGGGTTTTTTTTAACTTTCAGTTTCTCTTTTGATTTTCAGATTTCCTATTTTGGTGTTGAATTGGCTCAGATTATATAATGAAGCAATAATCATCAAAATTATTTGGTACTAGTTAACAATAGAAAAGTAGATCAGCACAACAAATTAGAAAAAGAAGAATCAGAAACTATCTTAATTACCCCAACAAGTAAAGCAGAAAGTACAAACTATTTAGGGGGAAACTGGGCAGCAGCTTGACAGAAAGTAAGTTTAGACTAGAGTTCTTAGCCATTTTGTGTTATGGACCCTTTTGGCTCTCTAGTGAAGTCTAGGGATTCCTTCTGAGAATAATGTTTTTTAAATGCATAAGATAAAATAGGATTACAGAGAAAACCAATTATATTGACATACAGTTGCCATAATACTTTTTTAAAAAATATGTTCGAACTCATGGTTTAAACTATCATCTTCTACCATATATCGCAGTAGACTATATGACCTTCAAAATGGGTACATAATCTTTAGTTTCAAAGATCATATTAAAAATAATTGGAAGAAAACATGATAGGGTAATCATAGTTAGCAGGAAGTTTCTTAACCAAAGGATAGATTGATCACAAAGGATAAAGTGGATCATTTTCCAGGATGAATTAACAGGAAATTGAAACACTTTTGCATTACAGAATGAATGCAGTTAGGATAAAATAGCTGGTAATTGGTGGGAAAATATTTTCATCAGATATTTCCAATACATAGGAAATTAACACAGATAAGAGTAATAGCTGTTCCCCAGAGTATACGTGTTCAAGGGATACAAACATATAGTTCCCAAAAGAATTACCAAATCACTGAGAGAAACACAAAGTCAAAACAACCCTGATGTTTTTCCTCATACCCAGCAAATTGGCAGTGATGACCAGAGGTGGATATAGTCAGTGTTAGATGATCTGTGAAAAGACAAGCACAACTTTGGTGGAACTGTGAGTTGTTCTTACAACTTTGTAAAGCAATTTGGAATTATGCTGTTAGGAAAGTGAACAAAATTCTATGCAACATGCATTTAATAGGAATGTACATGTAGAACCTACATAAGATTGTACACTGTTTCAGGGCGGGAGGGGTATATGATGGGGAGGAAGTGGAAAAAAAAATCTAAGATATCTATATGGAAGTGATTGTCAAACACTGAAAACAAAATAATTCAATTTAAAAAATAAAAACAAAAAGACTCCGCTCAAGTAAAAAAAAAAAAGTGAACAAAATTGTCTATACTCTTTGACCCAGGAATCTCATTGTTAGGTTTAAACATCAAGGCCACAGACAGGAAAAAAGTTTCATATAAGCCAAAATATTCATAGCAGCTTTAGCAAAGACTTGGCTATATGTAGATGACTGTACTTTGGGGCATAACTAAACAAGTTGTATTACATGAATGTAATATAACATCACTGCAGCAAAAGAAATTATGACTATAAAGATTTCAAAGCCATATGGGAAGATATATGAATGAATGGATACAGAACAAAGTAAACAGAACCAGGAAAATACATATGTAATGACTATAAGTAGAAAAAAAGAAGAAAGCAAAACTGAAGACTATAATTATAATGATCAAACTTTGGCTCAGAGAAAAGATGAGTAAATTTTATCTTCTTCATTTCTTTCATTCCTGCAGAGGTATAGGACTATGGAATTGGAACACTACATATATGTATTGGTTAGTTTTGCTGAGCTGCTTCCCCCCCCCCCCTCCTTTTTTATTACATGGGAAGGCTCTCTGGGCAGACGAAGATTGAAGGATATATTCAGAAATGAAGATGACAGGAAAACAAAGTTTTTAATAATTTCTTTAAGTAAGTAGATAACAGCAAAGTTAAGTAAACTAGACCAAAATATGATTTGCCTAAGATAGTGTGAGTAATCGGCCTACTCTGCTTCTCAGTGATGACTAAAACTCAAGAAACTTGAGCTGTCAAGAGTAAAGTCTCTCGTCTTTCTTACCTGTCTTTGGAAACTTTTGAAAAAACAAGGACTTCTCTTAGTTTTCTTTATGTTCTTCCTGGGCATGACCCAGTACTTTACACATTACACTAGCTTAACGTATGAATAATGATTATATGAATGAACTACATGAACTATTGCCATATTTTTGTTCACTCTAGCTTAGAAAAGGGGCTCTTGAATGGCTCTAAATTTTTGAAGCTGGATCTTTAACAAAAACAAAATTACCATATTCCTAGCTTTCAAAAAATGTTTTATTGATTCTCTTTTTAAAAAAAAAATCAGTGTCGCTTCCCGTTCACCCTCTAACCTACCCCACAAATGAGTATGGTCAAATAAAATCCATATATTTGTCATAATTGAAAATGTATGCCTCTAATCTACCACCTGTCTGCTGAGAAGTGAGAAAGGTATACTTTCACCATCTGTGAAATGATTTAGAGAAGGAAATGGTATCTTTGTAACCTACCCCTCCAAAACATACCCAACCCAAAAGAGTTTGCACTTAGGAAAATGTCTTCCTGATTCCAAGCCCAGTGCTCTATCCACTGTGCCACCTAGTTGCCCTTGGTGGCATATTAGTGTTTTACTAAGGTAGAGCTGATGGGACTTGGCAACATATTGAATATGGGGTAGAGGGAATAGAGAGAATATATTTAATATTTCTGCTTTTCTGCATTTTTCTATGAGTTTTCTATGCCTTCATGGAAAATTTTTGTAGAGGTAACTTATATAGACATAGAATATGTATTTCTTTCTGTTACCTTTCATTAATCATCAGAGAATTATAATAACTAACTTTTTTCAAATTCTATTCAGGTCCCTACTTCTTTCTTATTTATTTTCTTGTTTGATTTGTCCAGGTCAGGATGTGGTCCAGGACTGTTATAGCATTGCTGTATATTTCTCCCTATAATTTTATTAACTTTTCCTTTAATTATTTACTTGGTATGGAATTTGGTGAATATATATTAAATACTTCATATTATTTCATTGTCTGTGAGGCTTTTAAGTATAATGTAGTTTTTTCTTTTCTGATATAGACAGCTACTCCTGCTTTTTTGAGTTCACCTAAAGCATAACATAACCTGCTCAAGCCCCTTATATTTACTCTTTGTGAATCTTTGTTTTAAGTGTATTTCTTATAAGCAATATAATGTATTTCTTGTAAGCAATATATTAGAAGGAACTAGATCAGAAAAGATTCTGATGCATTGTGAAATTCATAGTTTGTGACTCTTATACATATGGTTGCTTTGAAATGAACTAAAGGATAATGAATATCAATTCCTTTCCCAGTTTTATGATATTATAGTCCCATAAAGTCTACCACAGGTTTTCACATGGTAGACACTCAATAAGTACTTACCAAATGAATGTGAAAACTATCAAGCTACCTAAAGTAACATACTATAGTTTCTCCCCCTCAAACCTACTCCTACTACTGACTTATTTCTGTCTGTGGTTCAGCCTTTGCCCAAATATTTTTTTAGTGCCATCTGATTTCTCTCTCCCTCATCTTCAAAATCTGCCAAGTCCTATCACTTATCCCTTGACTATAAATATTTCATAAGTCTTCTTTTTTATTCCTATTATTGTCCCTTCAGTTTTCTTACCTGTTAAAATGAAAGGGTTGAACTGGGTGATATCTAAAGGCCCTTTCAGCTCCCAGGAGCCTTTATAATTCTACTCTTCCAATTCTACTCTGGGACTATGTGTCTTTATAGCATTAATCTCTTAAAAATTAAAAAATGCTTTAGGTACTTGGGGCTTATCTCTGGCACTTAGAAGGCCCGCAATCAAGTTGGCAGGAAACACCATGATTCCGTATAAAGTGCTTTTGATTTGGAGTCAGGATCTAGACTTGAATCATAATTCCTCAGGGTTACACATGTGACCTTGAGCAAGTCTCATAACTATCTGGTCTTCATTTTCCTCCTCTTGAAGAAGAAGAAGCTAAACAAAATGATTGCCATGATTTCTCTTAAACTCAAAATCCTGTAATGTAATAGGCAAAGCCATACATGGAAATAACCCTGCTGTGATAAATTAAAGATTATAATTAGTGCATAAAAGATAAAGATAAAAATACAGTGAGAACTTTTGAGTCAGGAAAAATCACTTTTAGTTGAGGGAAGGGAAAAAATAAGAGAAGATGTAAGAAAAAATGTGGCATCTTTCTAGGAATGTGAAAGGAGAGAATTTCAGGTGCAGATTAGAGAGCTAGGGCATTCTAGCCATGAGGGATGATGAGAGAAAATACATATAGCAAATGACTCTTAAGAATGAAGATCAGGAAAGAGGGAGCCAAGAGGGCAGAGTAAAGACAAGGATTCATCTAAGCTCTCCCAAATTCCCCTCCAAACAGTGTTAAAATAATATCTCAAAACCAACAAAAGGACAGGGGAAAACAAATTTTCAGTCCATGGTAACTTAGAAGGTCATTAAGAAAGGTCTGTCTCATTGGCGTGACAGTGGAGTGCAGTCAGCCCATGCCACACCCCAGAAAGCCAGCAGCAGGCCTTGAGGGGTGACTGAATATATTGGCACTTTCTGGAACCCTAAGCCCACAAACAGTAAGGGGGATCAGACAACTGGTTGGAAGAAAATTATAAGGATACCTTTGCTAATCCTGGGAACAGGACTCTGTTTCATTACCCATACATGGTTCCAGGTCCTAGTCCCACAGCATAGAGGAGCGCTAGCAGGAGCAGAGACTCAGTTCTCAGTTACAGGATGCAAAAAGAGTGCCTCTGGTTGCTCATAGACTGGAGTACAAACTAAAAGAGCAGTGACCACACTTCTTGCAAACTGACCACAGAACTCTGAAAACAGCAGCACAAAAAATCTGAAGCTTCAGACAATGCACCCTCTCGAGCAGAGTCCATCTGTGACATCAAGTTAAATGTTAAGAAATAGGCTAGAAAAATGAGCAAACAACAACAAAAAAACTTGTCCATAGAAACCACTATAGGGAAAGGGAAGATTAAAACACAAACCTGGAAGAAGACATTGGTCTCAGTCCCCCACCTCTCCCCCCCAAACAGAATTTCTGGAAGAGCTCAAAAAAGATTGTAAACATCAAATAATAGAGGTAGAGGAAAAATTGGGAAAAGAAGTGATGGTGTGATGCAACAAAAGAGTCAACAGCTTGGTAAAAGAGGCACAAAAAAATGCTCAAGAAAATAACACCTTAAAAACAGAATAGACCTTATGGTCAAAGAAACACAAAAATCCATTGAAGAGAAGAACTTCTTAAAAAGCAGAAAGGAGGTACAAAAATTTACTGAAGAAAACAACTCCATAAAAGTAGAATTGGCCAAATGGAAAAGGAAGTACAAAAGCTCACTGAAGAAAATAATTCCTTAAAAATTAGAAATAGACAAGTGGAAGCTAATGACTCCATGGGTCATTAAGAAACAAACAAAATCAAAAAAATGAAAAAAAATAAAAGAGAATGTGAAATAGCTTGTTGGAAAAACAACTGACCTAGAAAATAGATTGAAGAGAGATCATTTAAGAATTATTGCAATACTTGAAAGCCATCATCAAAAGAAGGAGCCTAGACATCATCTTTTAAGAAATTATAAAAGAAAACTGCCTAATATCTTAGATTCATAGGATAAAATAGAAATTGAAAGAATATGCTGATCACTTCCTAAAAGAGAATCCAAAATGAAAACTTCCAGGAATATCATAGCCAAATTCCAGAGCTCCCAGGTCAAAATGAAAATATGAAGAACAGCCAGAAAGAACACTTCAACTGTCAGGTTGACATGAGATTTAGTAGCTTCTTCATTCAAGGATCAGAGTTCTTGTAATGTGATATTCCAGAAAGCAAAGGAACTAGATTATAACCAAGAATTGCCTACCCAGCAAAACTGAGTATAATCCTTCAGGGGGAAAAAAAATGATTTGCAATGAAATAGAAGACTTTCAAGCATTCTTAATGAAAATACCAGAGCAGAAGAAAAAATTTAACTTTGAAATATAATATTGAAAAGAAGCATAAAAAGGTTAACAGGAAAGAGAAATCATAAGAGATTCAATAATTTGAACTGTTTTTATTCCTACATAGTAAGATGATACTTGTAATTCTTAAGAACTCTATCATTATTAGAGCAGTTAGAAAGAGTATACACAGACAGATGGTGCAGGCTTGAGTTGACTATGATGGGATGATATCTAAAAAATTTAGGGATTAGGAAGAGGGATGCAGTGGGAAGGAGAGGAAGAGAGAGGTAGAATGGGGTAGATTGTCTCCAATAAAAGAGGCACAAAAGAGCTTTTACATTAGAGGAGAAGATGGGTGGTGGGGGAAGGTGTGGCTAGCAATGCTTGAACCTTATTCTCACTGGAATTAGATCAAAGAATAATAATAGAAATATATCTTGTTCTGTAGGGAGCTAAGAAGGAAGGGGAGTAAGCGAAATGGGTGCAGCAGGGCTGATAGAAGGGAAGGTCAAGGGGGAAGCAGTGGTCAGAAGCAAAACATTTTTGAGGAGGGACAAAGTGAAGACAGAGGAAAGAATAAGTGGAGGGAAAAGTAGGAAAGAGGGAAATAAACAGTAATCATCACTGTGAATTCACCCATTAAATGGAAGCAGATAGCCAACTGGATTAAAAACTAGAATTCTACAATCTGTTATTACAAGAAATAAACATGAAGCAGATGTACACACGGAGTAAAGGTGAGGGAGTGGAGAAGAGTCTATTATGCTTCAGGTGAAGATCAAAACAAAAGGGAGTAGCAATCATGATCTCAGTCAGACAAAAGCAAAAGCAAGAATAGTTCTAATTAAAAGAGATAAGAAAAGAAACTACATTTTGCTACAAGGTATTACAGACAATGAAGTAATAGTAATACCAAATATATATGCACCAAATAGCATCCAAATTCTTAAAGGAAAGATTAAATGAGTTACAGGAGGAAATTGACAATAAAACTATACTAGTGAGGGACCTCAACTTTCCCGTCTCAAAACTAGGTAAATGTAACCACAGAATACGTATCTGTGTCTAATGGTAGCCATCGGGAGTGGTTGGGGGAGAGCAGAAAAAAGGGAGAAAAAGTTACATGACAACTTTATATTTAAAGGAAAAACAGTTTGTGCACAATAGATTTGCAATTTCATGCACAATTACCTTTTTTTTCTATTCTACTATGTTATGGAAATGCTTGTTTTATTTCTTAACTTCAAAATAAAATATTTTTCTTTTTTTATTATTAATTTATTTGTTTTCAGTTTTCTGCAATCACTTCTATAAGTCTTAGATTTTCTCCCCCTCCCTCCCTGAGATGGCATGCAATCTTATATGGGCTGTACACATGTATTCTTATTAAACACATTTCACATTAGTCATATTGCATAGAAGAATTAAAATGAATGGGAGAAACCATGGGAAAAACCCAAACAAAACACAAGAGAAAATATTCTGCTTCATTCTGCAGTCCAATTCCATAGTTCTTTCTCTGGATGTGGATGGCATTTTGCCTCGAGTCCTTTGGGGGAATGTTTTAGGTCCTTGCATTGCTGTAAAGGGCTAAGTCTACCAGAAAAATTCCTCACACACTGTGGTTGTTACTGTATACAGTGAACTCCTGGTTCTGCTCCTTTCACTCAGCATCAGTTCATATAAGTCCTTCCAGGCCTCTCTGAAGTCTTTTTGTTCATCGTTTCTTATAGCACAATAGTATTCCATTACATAAAATAAATTTTTTTTAAAAAAGAGGTGATGGACTTAATGTATAAAGAAGCTTATATTTTTGGAAATGGGACACCAGATGAATTTGCTTGGTTCTTCATTCTCATTTTGCTCTTCATTGTTTCATGCAAATCTCTCCATGTTTTTCTAAAATCAATCAAGCTCATCATTTATATATAGTTTAGTAGTATTCCATCATAATCATATACTACAACTTGTTCACCCATTCCCCAGTTTATGGCATCCTTGCAATTTCTTGTTCTTTGCCACCACAACAAGAGCTGCTATAAATTTTTTAGAACATTCTTTTCCTTAACCCCTAATCATCTTTGGAAACAGACCTAGTGGTGGTATTGTTGGGTCAAAGGGTATATAGGCAGACTAATGTGGAAATTGTTTAATGTAATTGTACATTTAGCCTATATTAGATTGCTTGTCATCCTGGGCAGGAGGGAGTGGAAAGAGGAAGAAAAAATTTTGAAACTCAAGTCTTATAAAAGTGAATGTTGAAAACTGTCTTTACATGTAATTGGAAAAAATAAAATACTATTAAGTGGAAATTAAAAGAAAAAAGGAGAGGGGAAAGAGGTATCTAGGGAGTTTAATAACTGTTTGGGCATAATTCCAGATTGTGCTCCAAAATTGGATTTCACCATTACACCAACCATGAATTAGTGTTCCAATTTTTTCACAAATTCTCCAACATTTGTCACATTCCCCTTCAGTTATTTTAACCAATTTGATCGGTGTAAATGATATCTCAAGGTTATTTTAATTTGCATTCTTCTGATCAATAATGATTTAGAGCATTTTTTCATATGACTTTCTATTGTTTTGATTTCTTCATCAGAAAACTGCTTGTTTATAAAGCCTTTGGCCATTTATCAATTGGGGAATGATTCTTACAGTTTTGACAAAGTTCTTTGTATATTTGAGATACGAGACCTTTATCTAATCATCTGTCTATAAAAAATTTTTTCCCAGTTTTCTGCTTTCCTTCTGATCTTAGCTACATTTGTTTTATTTGTTCAAAACTTTTTTATTTTAATGTAATAGAAATTATCCGTTTTATCTCTCACGCTTCTCTCTGTCACTTGCTTATTTATAAATTGTTTGCCTATCATAAACCTGATAGATAATATATACTATGTTCTTTAAATGTTCTTGTAATATCTCTTATTATATATATCTAGGTCATGTATCCATTTTGATCTTATCTTAGTAAATGATGTAAGATAAATGGTGTCTGTGCCCAGTTTCAGCCAAACTGCTTTCCATTTTCCCAATGAATTTTACCAAATAATAAATTGTTATCCCCAAAACTTAAGTCTTTACACTTGTCAAATACAAGGTTACTATATTTATTTGCTGCTGTAAATTGTATGTCTACTCTGTTCCACTGATCTGCCTTTCTGCTTCTTAGTCAGTACCAGATAGTTTTGATAATTACAGCCTTATAATGTAGTTGAAGATCTGGTATTGCTAATTAACATTTTTTTCTTTAGTTCCTTTGATATTCTTGACTTTTTATTCTTCTAAATGAATTTTGTTATTGTTTTTTCTAATTCTGTAAAATAATTTTTGGTAATTTAATTGGGATGGCAGTGAATATATAAATTAATTTAGGTTAAATTGACATTTTTATTATATTGACCACATCTATCCCTGAACAACTAAATATTTCTCCAGTTATTTAAATCTGATTTTATTTGTATAAAAAGTTTTTGCTAATTTTGTTCATATAGTTTCTGAGTTTCTTTTTGCAGGTGTACCCTCATTCCAGGTATTTTATACTCTCTAGAGTTATTTTGAATGGGATATCTCTTGTTACCTATTCTTGTAGGGTTTTGTTTGTGATATCTAGGAATTTTATATCCTGATACTTTGCTAAAATTATGAATTGTTTCAGCTTTTTAGTTGAGTGAGATTCTCTAAATCATCATATTATTCCCTATTTTAATTCCTTCTATTTATTTTTCTTCTGTTATTACTATTGTTCTTTCAGGAGCTGAGTGATAAACTTCATCGTTTCACTGGACACATGGTTGTTCGCTGCTTTTCAGGGTTCCTAAGTCTTGGAAAGTTGTTTGTCTTGGTAGGATTCTGAATGTCCTCCTGTAGAGGGCGTGCTTGTTTCTGTTCTCTTCTCTCTTCATCAGTCCATACTAGCTAAGATTCTGTGCAAGTCTTTTTTCTTATAGCACAGATTTCTGTATGTTCATAAGCCACAATTTATTCAGCCATTCCAGAATTAATGGATAACCCTTTAGTTTTCAGTGTGATATTATTCTTTAATTTATTTATTTTTTTCCTTTTAATCCCTTCTTATACCCCATCTTTCCCACCTTGAAAGTTAGGAAATTCATTTTGCTTTGGACTATTCCCGCTCTGGTATTTTCCTGACTTTTATCACCATCCCACCCCTGTCTTTGCCTGTTTCTCTGTCAAGTGTGATACATTTTTCTACACCAAATTTTGTGTATGTGTTTGTAGAGGGAAGTGTTTTCTACTCTTCTTCGCCCCTTTAATTTAAGAATGAGGTGGCCTTCTGCCACCCATCATTCATGTTCCCATGTTCTGCATGAGAAATAGCAAGTTATATCTTTATTTTCTCCCTTTGTACACTAGTATATTCCTTTTACTTTTCCTTCCCTTATTTAAGCCCTCAGAAACAGAACCAATCTGCCCCCAGATCCCCTGTTTTTTCCTATTTAACTCCTACCTTAGCCCTTTGAAGCCATTAAAGTTTTGAAAGGGCACTGAATATTAACACTTTATCATCCTTTTGGCATTTCCAATTGCCCAAATAATTGTCTTATTCCAGGTTTATTTTGATTTTTGTTACTTTCATTTAACATTTCCATTTTAGCTTTGGTCTTTTCACTAAGAATGCGTGAAAGTCCTCTATTCCATAAAAGGTCCTTTTTTTCCCTTCTTATAGAATTATTCTCAACTTTGCCAGTTGAGTTATCCTTGGTTGTAAGCACACATCTTTAACCTTTTGGAATATTATATTTTACAATCTCCTTTCATTTGTAGAAGTCAGCAGGTCTGTGATCCTGACTGTGGCTCCTTGTATTTGAACTCCTTTCTGACTAATTGAAGTATTTTTTCTTTGATGCAGAAACTCTAGTTTTAGGCTGTGACATTACTGGGACTTTTATTCCTGGGGTGATCATGGTTTTCAGCAAGTCCAGTTATTCTTTTTTTCCCTGAAAAAATAATATTTTTTCCCAGTTACATATAAAGACAATTTTAAACATTCATTTAAAAACATTTTTGAATTCCAAATTTTCTCTCTCTCTCCTAATCCTCCCTCTTCTCCAAGACAGTAAGCAATTTGATATATGGGCTATACATGTTCAATGAAAATTGCATATGTTTTCTTTTTTTTGATTCACTGTATGTTTTATTGATTTCTTCCCTTTTTTTCTTTAAAAAATTCTTTGTTTTCTGGGCTGACTCTCGGGGAGTGGGGAAGGGTCGGGATACAGGGAGAAATTTAGACAATTTGGAAACAGTAGATATTGATACAAATGTAGATCCAGAATATAGGAAATAAGTACAAGGTAATTTAGGGGAGGGAAAGTCCAGTTATCCTTAAATTATCCTTTTATGACGTTTTCTGGTTCAGTTGCTTTCTTGTTGTTTTTATTTATATAAATAGAACTCTATCATGTGCCTTATATTTTCTAATGGTTTTTTTTTCAACCTTGATTTTGTTCTATTTCTTGATATCTCAGTCATTATTTCTTTTTGGTACATTTTAATTTTCAGGGAGTCTGATACTTGAATAAGGTTTACTACTTTCTGTCCTAAACTATTCTCCTTCCATTTCTTTTCTCTAAAACTTTTATTTCATATTTTATCTCTTCATGTCTTATAGATATTAATGCAGTCCTTATGGAAAATCTATTTCTTTTTCCTTTGAATAACTGCCTACAATTGTTAGGGATTTACTCTCTCCTTTGTTGGATTTTTGTGTATGCTTGGACCTACAATTATATCTCCAACTGCCCATTGGATCTCTCATACTGAAAATGTCAAAGACATTTTATTTTCAATGGTCAATTCCAAACTAACCTCATCTTTCCCTCCAACCTTTTCTTAACTTTCCTATTACTGTTGAGGGTATACCACCTTCCACCAGGCTTAAAACCTAGGTATCATCATCTACACTTCACTTTCTGTATCTAATCTATTGCCCAGACGTTCACAACATTTCTTCATCATTATGCCTCCTTTTCTTCTTTGATGCTGCCTTAGTGCAGGGGCTTATCACCTCACTCCTAGACACTTTAAACAACCTGCTGGTTGATCTCTCTGCCTGAAGTCTCTCTCTACTCCATTTGTCTTCCCCTCATCTGTCAAACTGATCTTAAATTTCAGGTCTAATCATGTTTCCCCCTTGTCAATAAACTCCAGTGGCTACCTATCACCTTCAGGATCAAATATAAAATCTTATGTATAGTGGTCAGCACTTTTCATAATCTGACCCCCTTCTACCTTTCTTGTTTGAACACAGTTGTTTGCTTGTTTTCTTCCGCATTAGGCTGTGAGCTTCTTGAGAGTAGAGACTGTCTTTTGCCTCTGTAACTTCAGCACTTAGCCTGGTGCATGGTAGTCATTTAATAAATCTTTATTCACTGACTGACTCATTCTTTCCTGACAACAGTGCAATAAAAATTATGATAAAAAGCCTTGAAAGAAAGGATTCAAACTCAAGTAGGAGCTAAATAATTTAATCCTAACGAATTGATGGGTCAAAGAACAAATCATAGAAATAATAGATAATTACATTGAAGGATACGATATGAATGAGACAGCATGCCACTACTTTTGAGGTGCAGCCAAAGTATTCCACAGGCTCAGCACGCTTGGCACATAGTAGGCCCTTAATAAATGCTTGTTGACTGATTGACTATATCAGTTCTTTGGTTCTCCCAGATTTTTTCAGTTTTTCATACTTGTCATTTTAACTACAAAATAGTTTCCCATTACATTCTTTAACCATTATGTTTTTGATTAATTTATTGTTATTCTGAGCTTGACAAACACCAATGAATACAAACATTGTCATGTGCATCAAAGAACAAGAGTATTACATGAAACCATGAAGCATTATGTACAGCATCTTTTTTGAAAAATTATAGAATAAATTCAGCACAAAGCTGACCTGCTTGTCTATATTTCCCTCTGACTTTCCTTCTCTTCCCAGTTTTTTTTTTTTAATAAGGAAAAGGGAATAAGCATTTATGTAGCACTTACCTTATGCCAGGCAATGTGTCTCCTTTGATCCTCAGAGCAATCCTGGGAAGTAGATGCTATTATTATGCCCATTTTATATTTGAGGAAACTGAAACATAGAGGAGATGAAGTGACCTGCCCAAGGTCATATAGCCAGTAAATGTCTGAGGCTGTTTCTAAATTCTATGTCTTCCTGGACTGTTCCAGGATTGAAACTCTATCCATTGAGCCACCTTCATGCTTAGAATACTTCATTGGTCTTTCTGGTATCTCACTTCCTTTCCTTCCTGTCATTCTCAAGTCAAGGGGTAGTTTCTAATTCTTTGCTATATATAACAGAAAGTGTTACTATAAATTGTTTTCTTGGTTCTGGTTACTTCATTCAACATAATTTTACATAAATCTTTCCATGTTTCTTTGAATTCTTCACACTTGTAGTTTTTTTTAAATAAATTTTTATTGTTTGCATATCACCTATATTTCCCAATATATCCTTTCTTCCCTTTTCCCAGAAAGTCATCCCTCACAAGAAAAAGGGAAGAAAATAGTTCAGCAGAACTAACCAACACATTAACAAAATCTGACCTTGTCTTTGGTGTTACATATCCAGAGCTCTCCATTTCTTCAAAGAAAGGAAGGACTTGCCTCTCACATTTCCTATTTACAGCCTAATTTTACAGCATTCAGTTTCAGTGGTTTTGTTGTTGTTTTGATTTACATTTTTGTAGTCATTGAGTATATTGTTTTTCTTAACTTCATTTTGAATCAGTTCACATAATTCTTCCCATGCTTCTCAGTATCCATAATATTCATTTGTTAGCATGAAAATATTCTGTTACATTCATGTGCCATAATTTGTTTAGCTTTTCCCCCAGTGATGGGTGATTGATTTGTGTCCAGTTCTTTGCTACTACAAAAAGTATTGCAAGAAATATTTTTTGTGTGCATATGGAGTCTCTTATTACTTACTTCCTTAAAACTATATACCGAAGCAGTGGAGTCTCTGACTTGAAGGGTATGGACATTTTAGTCACTTTTTTCATTGAATTCCAAATAGCTTTCTAGAATGGTTTGACCAGTTCACTGTTCCATAAACTCTGTATTAATGTACCTGTTCTTTTTGTAGCCCTTTCACCATTTTCCTTTATAGTCTTTTGTCATTTTTACCAATTTTCTAGGAATAAGATAAAATATTATAGAACACTGGAACATTGATTCTTCTCAATAATTTATAATCTTTTTGTGAATCAGCAGTTTCTCTTATCTATATTTCATTGATTTTGTCATACAAAAGCTTTTATATTTTCTGTAATTGAAATTATCTGTTTTAGGTTTTCTGATCTCTTTAATCTCTAGTTTGATTAAGAATTCTTACCCTAGTTGTGAAATGTATACGACCTTGTTCTCTTCTGATTTTTTTTTTAATGGTGTGACTTTATGTTCAGGCCGCGTGTCCATTTCGATCTTGTTTTAGCTCATGATATAAGATAATATGCAAACCTCTGGAGAGCAGAGACTTTCATTTTTGTCTTTATATCCCCAGCCAGGCACATATTTGTTCTTGTTTGGTCATTTTTAGTTGTGTCTGATTTTTCATTATCCCATTCTTGGTGAAGATACTAGAGTGGTTTGCCATCTCCTTCTCCAGCTCATTTTACAGATGAGGAACCTGAGGCAAACAGGGCTTAGTGACTTACCCAGGGTCACATAACTAATAAGCGTGTAAGACCAAATTTAAACTCAGGAAGATGAGTCTTTCTGACTCCAAACCTGGCACTACTGTGCTACCTACTTGCCCCTACCAGACATACATAGTAAGTACTTAATAAATACTGGTTGGTTGAATTTATGAGGTCAACCTAATTTTTGCCAAACTGCTTTCCAGATTTCCTAGCAGTTCTTATCAAAAAGGGAGCCCTTCTCACCAGTAATTTATATTCTTGGGAGTTCTCCCCAGTAATTGATCAAACTCTAAACTATTTTCTATTAATTCTCTTTCTTATTTATCTAATTTGTTTCACTAATCTACTTCTGTATTTTTAAACTAGTACTAAATGACTTTGATAAATGCTGCTTTAGGATGTAGGCTGAGATTTGGAAATGCTATGTGCTTTTTTCTTATTTCCCTTGAGTTTTGAGACTTTTTATATTTTGTCTGCTTCTTCAGTGTATCCCTAAATTTGTTTGGTATAGCACTAAATCTGAAATTTTAGATAATAGTGTCATTTTTAGTACATTGGAATGACCCAGCTATGAACAGTGAATTACCCCTATTTCTATAAAAAGTTTTTCATATACATCTCATATATTCACATACATTCACTCCCTGATATTTTATGGATTCTGTAGTTATTTTTTTCCTTCCCAGTTTTAGTTGTTATTCTATACATAAAACATTTATTAACTGTTTACTGTGTGCCAGGACAAAACGATGGTGATCTTTGTGTTTGTTTTATATCACACTTCCATATTCACAATCATGCTTCCGTCTATCATGTTTCTATTGTTTTAATTTCTTTGTTGATTCTCTAGGGTTTTTTTTAGTATACCACATTGTAGTCTTCAGATAGGGATAATTTTTACCCCTTTACTGAAGGTTGTATCTCTGGTTTTGTTCCTATTTCTATGGCTAGCATTCTGTGACTAGTACGTCAAGTAATATGGGGAGAGAGAACATCCTTACTTTATCCATATCTATTCCATTTTATTGTTCATTCCAGAACATTGCTAGTTTGTATTTTTTAATGTATGCTTTCAGTCATATTAAAGATTGCTTCCTTGTCTGCTTTATATTTTTTGATACTTCTAAAAAATTTTATTTTTAATTTATGGAATAAAACAAGCATTTCCATAGTGTAGACTAAAAAGATGATTATACACGAAACTGCAAATCTGCTGTGCACAACTTGCTCTTCCTTTCAAATATACTTATCTGTATAAAGACCCCAGCATGAAGGCCCAAGGTCTCCCAGTGCATCCTGGGCCATCTCCAGTCATCCTGAGGAATATCAGGTCTCTGGATTCAGATGGCTCTGGAGGAGAAGTGAGGCTGGTGACCTGCACAGCACTCCTTCACTCAAAACAAAGTCAAGTGCAAGTCATGCCATTATCTCTCTAATGGCATGGTCTTCTTTGGCAACAAAGGACAGACATGATCCTGTGAGTAGATGCAGCTGACCGAATGCTAGCTGGGTGCCTCACCTCCTCCTCTTCTGTCTGCCTCTCCTTCCACTTCCTTCTCTTCTCCAAAGGAAAGTAAATTTGGATGGCCAAAAGTTGCCCAGTTGACCTGGATCTTACTGCTTCCTTTCCCCTCCCCTCCCCTTCCCTTCCCTTCCTTTCCTTTCCCTTGTCTTCTCCCAAAACCTTAAACCTACAACACTCTGAAACTGGGACTCCAAAGGGTCCCTGCCAAGGGCTCCTGGACCGCCCTAGCTTTAGAGTGATTATCAATAGTAACTGTTGCTGTTCCCACCCAGCCTGATGTCTTTGTTTTCTTGACCTCATTAAAGGGGCAATGCCCTGGCTACTTCTTAAACAGGCCTAACTGAGTACCTGCAAAGACCTTGGCCTAAAGGCCCCAAGGTCTCCCAGTGAATCCTGGGCCATCTTCAGTCATCCTGAGGAATATCTGGTCACTGGATTCAGATGGCTCTGGAGGAGAAGTGAGGTTGGTGACCTGCACAGCCCTCCCTCACTCAAAACAAAGTCAAGTGCAAGTCATGTCATCATTTCTCTGATGGCATGGTGTTCTTTGGCAGTGAAGGACAAACATGATCATGATGATCAGAATGTACAGAATATGCAAAATACTTGAAAGTCTTTCTACCAAGATACACAAAGGAGCTATATAAATACAACTATGGAAATAAAGACCAATCTAAATAATTAGAGAAATAGAAATTGGTCTTAGACTGAACCAATTTAATAAAAGTAATGATACTGCCTAAATTAATTTACTTTTTCATTGCCCTACCAATCAAACTACCTAGAGATAACCAGAAAAAAAAAGTTCAATTCTTCTAGAGAAACAAAAGGTCAAGAATCTCAAGGGGAATAGTGAAAAATCAAGGGGAAAGAAAGGGCCCTGGCACTACTATATACCAAACTATACTATATGGCAAAGCAGCAATCATCAAAACCGTTTGGTACTGGTTAAGAGAGAGATTAATCAGCAGAACAGCTTAGGCATGTAATACACAGAAGCAAGTGAACACAATAACCTAGTATTTGACAAAGATACTACTGGGGTAAAGCCTCAATATTTGACAGAAACTTCTGGGAAAACTAGAAAGTCATCTGGTTCTACCTAATACTCTCCACATTGGCAAAATTGACCAAAAAAAAAGAAAATGGCAAATGTTGGAGGGACCTAGGGGAAAAGAAGTATGTTGATCTCACACCAAAAACCAACCATAATCCCCAACCAGATTAAGGGTAACATCATACACAATTTAGAAGAGCAGGAAAAACATCACCTTTTAGATATATAGCTAGGAAGAGATTTCATGACTAACCAAGTGATAGAGATCACAGGAGATAAAGTGGAAAAAGAAACCATATCAAATTTATAAGAATAAGAGCCATTCCTCAGTTAATAAATAGTCTGAATTTCTTAGGAAGAAATCCAAACTACCACTAGCCATATGAAAAATGTTCTAAATCAATAATTATTAGAGATATGCAGATTAAAGCAAATCTGAAGTTCTTCCTCACACCCATCAAATTGGCAGAGTTGACAGAAAAGTAAAAGTGACAAATGTTGGAGGGATTTCAGGAAAACAGACACATTGATAAAGTGTTGTTGAAGTTCTGGATTGATGCAACCATTCTGGAAAGCAATTTGGAATTAAACCTAAAAAGTTACAAAACTATGCCTCTTCTTTGAACAGTAGTACCACTACTGAGCCCAAAGTAGTTCAGGAAGGAGAAAAGGCCCTATATGTACAAAAATATTTATAACAGCTATTTTTGGTTTGGTTTTGTTTCAGAGAACTAGAAACTGGGTGGGATGGTGTGCCCACTAATGGGGGAATGGTTGAACAAATTTATGGTATATAAAAATGATGGAATCCATTATGCCATAAGAAATGATGAAAGTTTCAGAGAAATCTGGGAAAGCTTATATGAGGTGAATAGCACTATAAAACAATAAAAATGCAAAAATCCAACAACTTTGAAAGGCTTAAGACTTCTGATAATGCAATTGCAGTTGGGTTTCCAGAATACCAGTTCTGGAAGCATAGCTACTATTTACCTACTGACAGAAGGGATTCAGTGCAGAATGAGACATATATTTTTTGGACATGGCCAATGTAGGAATGATTATGCGTATTTGTTACAAGGGTTTTGTTTTTCTTCCTTTTTTTTTCTTTGTGATAGAGGTAGGAGGGAGAGAAAATGTGTTGTTGCTAGCTGAAAAAAATTCAATTAGAAATAATACTTTAGTCCTCTTAAGAGATGTCAGAGGAATACATTCAAAAATCCTTAACTATGTTTCATATGCTTATTTCTATAGGACTTGTAAATTAAAGGGATAGTATGTTAAAGGGCATTTCAAAAAAAGCAAATTAAAATAACAAATTTAAATAGGTTCCTCAAATAATGAAAAATTTTTAGTCAACGTAAGGGAAGGGAGTTAATGTGGTGTAATAAAGAGCTTATGTTAGTCATTAACATCTTGATTCACCACTGAAATTCTGTCTTGTCTTTAAAAAAAGAGTAAGGATGAAAGGAAAATGTACTTAGTCTGTGTTAATTCTCAATAAAATATTTTAATGCTAATATTTTTCACCAGGATGACTTGTTATGTGTTCTGATTTCCCTAGTTTTAAAATATTTTGTTAAATTATGCAAAAAGGGAAAATTGATTTGGGGGTGAATGGTATTTCAAGTTTGTCCAGTTTGTATTTTTTTGGTTGCTGTAATTTATGAAAAATCTTTTCTGTCATTTTTTACCTACTGGGAAGGTACATTTTGCATTGTGGGAAAAAGCACAGTGGTTAATAGGATAGCATTTTCAACCTTGATATAACTGTATCCTGTTCCTATAGTTTTTGTAATTTACATTATAAATTTTGACATTTTCCCTTGGGACTAAGAAATTAAATGTTATTTTAATGCCTATTAACATTTTAAAATAACAGATCATTTTAACTTTTGCGCAAAATAGCTAAAAAGATAAATTGTCTCTTGACATTTTAAATGACAAAAATGTAGAGATTAATGTCAAGTCATTCTTGTATTTTATCTACTCAGTAGTAGGCAAGACATGTTAAATTTCTATTTTTTTATATTTACAAATGCTAATAATTAAACAACATAGTAAATCTCTAAAAATCTAAAATTTAAGCTGTTTGCATTTAGAAGAAAATTGTATATATCTTAACAAATAATATCTTGCTATATTTCTTTCAGAATCTGTTCATATATTTATCTTTTTATAGTTGTCACTGTGATCTTGCCCTGTATTGCTTTGTATAGATTTTTCTAAATTTTCTTATACTCTTTTTAATGTTGTTTTTATGACATTATAATTTATTCTTTTACTTTAATGTGTTGTCATTTAACCTGTTATTACCTAGTCCATCAGACATTTAACTTATAGGTGTTTTGCTTTCAGAATGTACAACTGATTATTTTATATGAATGCTTTTTTCTTTTTAAATAATCTTTTGGTAATATTCCTAGCAATGGAATAATTGGATCAATTTTGAATATTAACTTAACAAAATGCCCAACAATTGATTACGGTGAATGGTTATAGGAACCTTATAAGTCTCTACTTAGCTTTGGCAGATCACTTAGAAAACCTCGCATCTTTAGAAAGCTAGCGGTTTAAAGAAACTTAGTTTGTTACCACTTGGTGGTGGTGAAGGGTGGACAAGTGCCCAAACTTATGAGCTGGTATTTCATATAGTTTTAATGGCAGTTTTAAGTCTAGGCTGCATAAATACTAAATATGTTGTTCACCTGAGACTCATTAGAAATAAATTGTGGTCAGGTACCTACCAACATAATAAGCTAGGAATAATAAGTATTAAAAATCTAAAGTTTTTAATAATTTTCTCAGCCTACGTTCTTCTGATCACCAATTGTTTATATTGTGGAGCTATAATTAATCATCTGTTCAGTCGCCAAAACCACTTTTAAATAACAGGATCGTTACTTAAAAGTTTCTGACTTATTTCAGAATGTCAAAATATATACAAGTTTCTATTACACACTGACAAACAGAAAGCTCTTTCCATTTGCAATTTTTAGTGTCATTTTAAGTTGCTGCCTTTAGCCAATCAGATTTCTCCATGCCTGCTGACATCACTAACTAGCCAGTTCCCTCCAGCTGCAGAGAGCTTCAGTTTGTCTTTTTTTTTTAAACTAAAATGGAGGCTGGTTTCTTGCCTTAAGGAGTACATTGCCTTCCCTGCTGAAGCCTAGATGTTGACATGTAATAAAGCTAGCAGCAGGATGGTGGTGGATGCAGCTAATTCTAATGGGCCTTTCCAGCCCGTGGCCCTTTTACATATTAGAGGTAAGTTATTGTATCTATTTTAGTGCATTGTAACCTTCTGTGGTCAGTTAATAAATGGCTATTGTGCTTCAGATAAGAAAAGCAGGAAGTCCTTTGTGGCAGAATCCATTTAATTTTGCTGCAGATTTAACCATATAAAATCGAGTGTGCAATGTTAGTTTGAGATTTTAAGTACTACCTACAGATTTTAAGAATTCAGAGAGACATTGCATGCATAGTTAAAAGCTGGTTTTACTGCTCTCTGCTGTCTCTCCCATCCCCCTTTCAAGGCTGTGCTGATGTCAAAGGATGTGAAGTCACCAGCTCAGTGAGGTGGGGGGCAGGGCAAAGCTAAGTTATCAGTAAGCAGAGTTTAACGAGTAAAATTTATGTTGTTTAATACTGTAAATGTTTCTTGAAGCATGTATATCCACAGGATTAAAGATGAATCGTAACTGAAAAATGGTCAGCATTTATTTTCAAGTAACTTAATTCACAAACGCTTGGTCGGGGTTTTCCAACACCTCCTCCCTCCCCAACCAAATCTATGTGTTCTTTGAAATGTTGAAATGGTTTTGTTTCTAAAATAGTTGCTATTTTTTTTTTTTTACTTTAAAGCCATTTTAACTCCTTTGGCATGAAGAGAAAATAGTGTATTACACTCAAAAAAATCTTAAATTGTGATTTGCCTTTAAATTTTGAAGTAGCAACAAGTTTTTAGGGTCCAGTGGCAAACTACATTAGTTCACTCACCCCCTTTTGTGGTTCACTGGTTTTGTGTTTACTACCTTCAAAAAATACAAATTTAAAAAGGAGCATTAGGCATATAGAACATAAACTCTTCAAAGTAGTTAGTATATATTAGTTGTTTGGGTTTTTTTTAGCATTTTAAAGATTTTCTAAATGTGTGTTGTAATGCTTTTTGTTTGCTGAGGACGAATGAGAAATAGACACTAGACTATAAAAATTACTTTTGAAATTCATGATGTCTTATATAGGCCAACTGTGTCTATATTAATAGAAAAGCTGTAACTCTTTAGACTAAATCTCCTTCAAGGACCTGTGCTGAGATAGGGTGGGGGAAAGATTTCTAGGTGACTAATAGCCTGTATGACTAAAATGCCGGACAAGATTTTTCAGATTCTAGGGTGTATCCAAAGAAGACTAAAACCATATGAATATAATATTCATATGAATCAAAATAGGTGGTGATTTTCTCTAAAATAATAATAATAACCCTCTATCCAGGTGGAGTTAAACAGAATTTTAAATGATCAGATTATAAAATATATTATTTTGTTTACTAGTGTTCAAAGAGAATAATGACCTTTAACTATCTGCAGGCATTTTAGGATTTCTGGTAGGATGAAGCAGAGTAAAATGTGGTATTTTTAGGATTTGCCAGTCCTTAGATAAATACTGAATCACTTGGTCTATTTATATATATATATGTAATATGATTGCATTGTACATATCAGATACATATTTTATTGTATTTATGATGTGAACCAACATATTTTGGGCTTATGGTTTTATAAAAAATTGCTATGTCCTGAAGAGTATTTGAAAGGTGAAATAGATGTTAGTGATAATTGATCTTATTTAACTGAAATTAATATTTAGAAAACCTGAAAGACTTCTCCCATTAGCAATATTTTCTTTTAACTAGAAAAGCAGATTAGCTAAATAAAAGCAATCAGAAAGGATAATACCTTAAAAGTCCAGCCCTGAATTATTTTATTTCAAACCATAAAATAATTATTATTCTCAGAAAAATTTTTTAAAAAGCATTGCTTAAAACCAAGAGATTTCTAGGATAGTATTTTCAGTAAGTCCTTAGTCTACTTGCATATAAAAGTGAAAACTCTTTGGACATGGAACCACACCTTAAAATAGAAAATACAAAATTATTCCATTGACAATTTTATGAAGGGTTTTATCTTAAGATTGATTGCCCCTTCTTTCTGGATACATATCTTGTTTTCTGTGACACTTCTTTCTTGTTTCTTCTCTTACCTAACTTACCTGTTCCTTTAACATCTTTACTAATTCATTATCCATCTCTTACCCCTGATGTATGAGTAAACCTCAAGGTTCTGTCCTATGACCTCTTCACTTTTTTCTCTCTGTTCTTTTCTTGATGATCTCATCAGCTCCCATGGATTAAATTCTCTATCAAGTTAGCTCTCAAAACTTTGTATCTATTTCTAATCTCTCTCCTGAACTCCAGTCCCCCAAGGCCAAGTACCTGCTGGGCATCTCTACCTGGATATTCCTTCAACATGTCTACAGTGGAACTGATCATCTTTCCCTTTGAACCTGCCCCTTCTCTAAACTTCCCTAACATGACTGAGGGCACTACCATCCTCAAGTCACACAGGTTAGTAAAGTAACCTCATAGTCGTCCTTGACTCTTCCCTCTCCATGGCTTCCATATCCAGTCATTTACTAGATCCTACTGAGTTAGTCTCTACAACATCTCTCATATTTACCCTTTTCTTGCTTATGTGTGCCATTCTAGTTCCAACCTTTATTATTATTTCTTTGACTATTATAAAAGCTTCCCAATTGATATCTCTACTTCGCAGCTACCCTGCCCACAGCTGTCAAAATCATCTTCCTAGATAGAATTCTTTCTGTATCATCCTTCTGCTTAGAATCTTCAGAGCTTTTTATTCTTAATTCTAGGATAAAACACAAACTCTTCTGTAGCTTAGTTTTTAAGGCCCTGCACAGTATGACTGATGTATCTTTCCAAATTTCCTCTCACACTCTAAATTCCAGTGAAGCAGGACAAATAGCTGTTCCTTGAACTCAGCATTCCATTTTCCACCTCTGTGCATTTGTGTGAGTTGTATTTCCATCCCACCTGAAGCATAGTTCTTCACTTTTTCACCTCAGTATTTTTTTCTTCTTTTAAACTTACTTTGGGTGTTCTCTTCACAGTAATGCTTCCCTAATTCTCCCCTCCCCTCAAATGTTAATGTTGTCTCTTTAAATTACTTTGAATTTACTTGTCACAGAGCCTGGCACATAATAAATAGATGCTTAATAAATATTGATCATCAATTCACATGTTATAGTCCCTCTCCTTCCACAGTGGAATTAGTCTTCTTGAGGTCAGGGTCTGTTTCTTTTTTGGTCTTTATATCCCTAACACCTTGTAGTTTATTAAATGTTGAATTTAGTTGAATTGAATTATAACAGGTATAAGTTCTCACAATTCTATACTGACATCAGTTCAGGTTTCATGCTAAATGATAGTTACCATTTTCTGGGATAATTGATTTTAGATACCTTATGTCATGATGAATGAACTAATAAAAAGGCATTTATTTTATGCAAAGCACTGGGCCAAGGCCCAGGGATACAAATAAGAAAAACTAGACAATCTCTGCTGTAAAGAAGCAGTTTCATTGGAGAAGGTGACACATAAAAGTTCTGCCGCAGGGCAGATGGAAAAGCCTGAAAATTCTTAAGAGTCCAGGAGTAGGGTGACAAAGCACCCAGAGGACCTTGAGTTACTTAAGTAGTTAAGATAATAGTTTTGGGGTCACTGTAGAGCATAGAGACAGGACATGTCTGCCGTCTCATCAGAAGGAATGGAGTTGTTGACTTCTGTCTCCTTCACACTGTGTTGAGTAGTTAACCCAAGCAAGGTTGTAGGGTACCCCTAAGGTTGTAAATTATCTCTATCAAGTTAACTGCCTAACTTGAATGCCCAAGCTGGATGATAGTTGGCATACTGGTTCCCTTAAAAAAAAGTTGAAGAAATAGAGCCTAATTAGAAGGGCATTTTTTGGAGTTTTGTAGTCAAATAGCTAGCTTAAGTTCTTATTTCATCAGAACCTCAAAGTAAGTGAAATAAAGCATCTAATCTAGGATCAGAAGCCAGTGTTGAAGGAGGAAGAGGAGACTATTTGGCATTTATATATCATTTTAAGATTTGCAGCAACTCTGAGAGAGGTTCCTATAGGGCCAAGAACAGAAGTTGGCATGTTCTTGCTTCCCCTTGGCTACTTTAAGACCTCTTCCCATCTGACCATCAGCTTCACCTTCCTTCTTCAAAATTTACTGTATCTAATCTAGATTTTTTTTTTTTTTGCTTTGACCTTTGGACGACTAGGTCATTCTCCTTCCTTCATATTAAGTTCAATATGTTCCTCTATCCACTTCATACCATCCCATTTCCCCTTTGAACACTCTGGCTTCACAGTTCCTCAGTCTCTTCAATTCCCATGCACCTCTATCTCCTTTCTACCTTAGTCTCACATAGATTGAACTATTTTCTGTCTTGAACCTTAGTGCTCTATGATAAAATGTTTAAGTATTTCACTAAGTCCATAATATTATGTATATGGGAAAGTACTACTGTTAACCATACAAAGAGCTTTAAATCACTTTAAAGATGAGAGGAGGGTACTATTAAAACTATTTGGTGAGCATATATCTCTTACTCTGTGTATATTTAGCCTCTCCTAAAAACAGTTGAGTGTGTTTCTCCCTTCTCCCCCACTCTGGGATGTAGTTTTGTATTGAGTGTTCCTCCTTATTTTCAAAGCCATAGAGAAGCGAATGTCAGCCATTTCAGAAAGAATTGAGTGTCAGAAGTGGGAGGTAGAAAGGAAGTGAGAAATGTTAATTCCTCCTTTCCCAGTTTTTGTTTTTGGCCTTTCTAAACCAGGTTACTTTTTATTTTTGTCTTGTTGCCCTCTCTTTGCTCTTTAAACCAGAATTAGTAATGACTTATTTCTTCTAGCTGAAGAATACTTAGCATTGAAATCAGTTAGTGATCATGCTTAAATTGTTCTAATTTAAAAATTAGAACAATTTTAAAATAAAAATTTTGTTATTATGAACTTTATTGTCTGCAGGGAAGCAATTGGTGGCAAAAGGTAGTCAAAGTTAGGATTGTTCAGTGAGTGCTTTTTTTAATCAACTTTTTAAAGAAAAGGACCAAGAACCTCAAATTCTAAGGAGAAATGGATGTCCAGATGCTACAAGTCAATGGCTAAATGTGGAATGCTTTCTTCCTTGAGAAGAGTTAAGGGGAAGGGAGACAAGGGAACAATATCTTCCTTTTTTCCCCCCCAAACCAGGTCTACTGAAAGACCCAGTCACCAGAAAAGTGAATCTAATTTTATGCTGTTCTCTTTAAATACTGTATCAACTCAACAAAGGACATGCCATCTCTCAAACATCTTCATTTTTTATACTTGTACTTTTTCAGTAGTGAAATTAAGGCTGAACTTTAATGACTCAATATATATAACATTTTTGTTATTCTTTGTGGTACATAAGAATAACTCAAATGGCTCAGTAGTAACTCAGAAAAAGTTAAATGGCTCACTAGGAATATGTACTTTTGTGTGTGTTCACCCCTTTTGGTTTTATATTCAGAAGGCCACAGAAATGGTTATTTACAGCATGAATTCTTAACCCTTTTTGTGTCATTAGGCCTCTGTGGCAGTCCAGTAAAGCCTATGGAATTCTTTTCATAATGTTGCTTATTTTTATAATTAAGGGAAATGCTAAATTTCAGTTAAGAGGTCATTGAAAATAAAAATGATTTTTTTTTCTCATTCAAGTTCATAAACTCCTTAAAATGTATCAGTGGAACCTAGGGTAAGAACTCCTTGTATACCAAATGCTTCTCCAAATTTTCTCAGTCTATTATGGTAGAAAGAGCACTGGATTTGTAGGCAGGGAAATGAGTGTTTAGAGCCCAGCTCTGCTACTTATTAGCTATGTGATCATGGGCAAATAACTTCATGTGACTTTAAATGGGGATAGTGTATGTGTGTGTGTGTGTGTGTGTGTGTGTTTTAAGGAAAGAGCTTTGTAAATCTTGTAGTGATGTAGCTATGAGTTATTCTTTGCTTATATTATAGATTTGGAGCTAGGAAGTCACCTTAGAGGTAGGTCATATATAGTCCAACCTTTTCATTTTACAAATGAGAAAACTGAGGTAGTTTAAGCCACTTGGTCAAAGTTATACAGGTAGTGCATAGCATAACCTAGACTTCACACCAGGTATACTCTCCATGCAGAGGAAAAAAAATAAAATAAGTATGATGAAAATAGTTTAGTTTTGTTATCCTGGGAGAGAAAGAGATGCCAAAGGGCAGTGCATCAGACAGCACAGTAGGATATTTTAAACTTGACACTTTAAGGAATTCCCAGAGAATATGTTTGTGATTCTTATTTAACATCATAACCTGCAAGCATAAGAAAGGGGGAATGAACAGTTGCTGAATTATATACATACCATGTTTTTCAATATTTAATGTTTTTCTGTAAAGTATATAACACTTTAAAATATAGTTTATATATAATTCAGTACTCAAACTTAAAACATAGCTTATAAGTTGATTTTAAGTAATAAGTATATCAAAAATATATAAACATACTATTGCCAGGCATATTTGGGGAAAGGGGGAACTTAGATAAAAATTGTTACCCTTTTAATCCATGTCAGTATATTTTGGTATTTACTACCTGTCTGCATCATAACTTGGTGAAAAAGTGGTATGTAAGATAAAGTTCCCAGCTTTACATACTTCCTATGGAAAATTTTAAATTTTCTTTTATTTAGTCAGGTTAAAATGTGGCTGCAAAGAACATGTTAGTTATCATTATATGAAGATTTGAGGAACTTCAAAAATATTTCAGGAAGTATTTCTCTAAAGTTGTCCCTGCCGAGAAAGAGAAGAAAAACCCTTTATCCTTAACCTTGGAAAGACATTCGCTGAAGTTTATAGTTACAGATTATAGCAACTAAATCTGATTTTTATTTTGGATACTTGGAGAAAATGCAATATAATGGAAAAGTTCTGGGTGGTATACAAAAATATGGGTTTAAATTCTGGCACTATTATTTACCCCAGTGACACTGGACAAGTCACATAACCTCTCTGGGCCCCAGTTACCTCATCTCAGGGGTTCTTACTGTGGGATCTATGAACTTGGATGAGAAAAAAATATATATCTTTATTTTCACTAACCTCTAACTGAAATTTAGCATTTCCTTCAATAATTTAAAGACATGGTTCTGAGAAGGCTCCATAGGCTTCTCCAAATGGCCAGAGTATGTCTGTGACTCATAGAAGGTCAAGAATCCCTAGAAAAAGTGACCTTTCATTCTTTCTGTTTCTATATCTGTGATTCTATGATTATTTGTAAATCAAATTTTTTTAAAAAACACATGAAGAGGATCCTAAATCTAGAGCAAGAAGAGGGCCTTGAAGGTCATTGAGTCCAAGAAATTGAAGCTCAGAGAGGTTAAGTGGCTTGTGTAGGGTCACATAGCTACTTAATGTGAGAAGCAGCACCCAGGTCTTCCTGACTCCAAATCTAGCACATTGTCAACTATACCATGCTGCCTTATTAGATATTCCATGGTGAAGAAAAACCTAGTAGTTTTATAGAGATAACACACACAAACAAAAACCCTTTGAGTGTCCTCAGTAATTTTTAAGCGTGTTACAGGGTTCTAAGACTAGAAAGTTTGGAAAGTGCTATTCTAGGACAAGATAACTTTTTCCTTCTTTTGCTGCTTTTCTTGATAATGCCAGCCTTTCAGTTGAATCTTTTGGTCATGGCAGTGTTCAAGATACACTTTAAAATCACTCCCTGGTCACTTTCTCAGTTCATATACTATCACTTATTATACTCCAGAAAGGATGGTTTGGATTTTTTCCTCAAAGTGTATTACCTTGACCTAAGTACATGAAAGCTTATCTCCCATTTTTTTGTCTGTTTGCATAGCTCCTTGAACTTTTTGTAGCTTGTCCCTACTGACTTGGCATTTACTACTCAGAAGAATTTAAGTATAACTTGCAACCCTGAAACTTCCACCATATACTCCTAAATTATTTACAAAACTTTCATGAGAATCTTTTCACTGATATTTGAGGGAAACCCACTATTTGTAATGTCTCTGGTCTTTTAAATACTTATTTGTCCCTATTCTGTTTTTCATTTATTTCTCCAACTCCATCCAGTTCTGCCCTCAGTCCCTTGGTGACAATTTTTTATTGTAATATTTAATCCCTAGTGAGGCATTCATTTGCATATATAGAATAATAATAGCTGTCATTTATGTGATGCTTTACAGTTTGCAAAACTCTACATATTATTTGTGATGACGTTTTTAGAAGCAAATTGTTTAGTTTCATGATAAAATTATCAAAGAATTGCTCATAGAAATAAAGATTTAATCTGTGATTAAAGTTAAGTGGGAAAGTAAATTTAGACATATCACTTTCCTACAGTTATTTTTAAAAGCAGATGTTATTTTTTATGATTTTCATTAGTATTTAATGACTTTATTTAAAATGGTTTGAGTGCTGTAGGTCAAATCCTATTAATTCTTTTTGAGGGAGAATTTTTTTTTGTTTTCAGTATTATTTAAAATAAGTGGAGTATTTATCTAAGGCTTGGAAATAATTTAGAGGCTCTTTCATCATACTTATCTCTATCATGATGAGATCCTAGAAAGGAAAAGCAGGCCATGAATGAAAGAGTATAAAAGAAACCATGTGTTGAAAGAAAAGTCTAACTGAGAAGTGCATATTGGGGAGTCATGTGGTAGCTGAGGATAGGCAGGTTGGAGGCTATATTATATATAATGAACTTTGAAAAATATCTCAGTAACTTAAATGTGAGTTATTGATTACCATCCTAAAGGGTATAGATGCCATGAACTAAGAAGCACTGAAATGTTTTTAAGCAAAGGATGGCATGTTCCAAAATGCTTTAGGAAAATTAGTCCAGCTGCTATGTGTAAAATGCATTGGAGATGGAGAGAAAAAGGCGGGAGGCTAGTTAGAACTATTGCATTAGTCAAAGTGAAAGATAGTAAGAGCTTGATAGTTGGGAGAAGGAGACAGATGGGGAAAGAAAGAGATGGATCCATTCAGTTTACTTGAATAAATGTTTAAGTGTTTATTTCATACAAGAACCAATACTAAAGTCCTACCCTGATTCTTTATTATGGTCTTTTGATATGGTATGGGTCTGGAAGGTTTTTACCAAGCTGAAAAGGCCAAGAAGCAAAACTCTGCTTTCTTATCCAAGGATCAGTCTAGCTAAATTCCTAAGGGGCTTATTCCGAGGAGTTTGAATAGCAGATGATTAATTTTTTTGATGACAACAAATTACACAGACCTCCATTCTACTTAATTTTGGGGTGGGAGGCGGGGAGGAGAAGCATTGCAATCTACATTGGTTAAGAATGTAACTATACCCATAAAAATGTGGAAAACAAATTTACCTCTACTGTGCATATAACCATTATTCATGTACTATCTCATATCCCTCCTAGAGTAAGCACTTTGAAGATAAGGCCTGTACCTCTTTTTAACTTTGTATCCCCAGCAAGTAACATAGTACTCAATACCAATATCTAGTTACTTTAGTTAACTCTTCCTTTTAGCTGATTTCAACTGAGGGTTTTTTTAATATAGGTGAGAACTTACTATTATTTAGAAAGTCAGTCCCATCTCATTTTTTTCCCTTAGTCTATTTTAATAACATTGAGAACTCACTTTTCTTAGGTAATCCAATATAAAAATATCCATGCCTAGTTGTAGAGAATGAAAGTTGTCTATGTGTTTGGAGAGAAGTATTTCCTCAGGGTTCTGTTTATATAACCTTCTAGTTTGTAACTTGATGCCATTGAGATAAACCAAAATCACTTGGAAACTATAATGAGGTTAAGGCTTAATGTTTGCCTTTCATTTTCATGTACTCCCCATTCTTCACTTCCAACATAATTATCCTTTAATTTTCACTTTAAAGCCATATACTTTGTAAAATGCAATATTTGTAGACTTTATTTACAGTGAAAGTTCTTTAAAGGAATTGTGTTCCTTATTTCCAACAATTTCAGCTTAGGTAGCAATTCTAGAAACTTCTAGTGTTGTTATTGTTGTTGAGTTGCTTCAGTCATGTCTGATTCTCCATGACCCCATTTGGGATTTTCTTGGTAAAGATATTGGAATGGTTTGCTATTTCCTTCTCCAGCTCATTTTACAGATGATGAGGAACTGAGGCAAACAGGGTTAAGTGATTTGCCCAGTATCACACAACTAGTAAGTGTTTGAGGTCATATTTGAACTCAGGTCCTCCTGACTCCAGGGTTGGCACTCTATCCATTGCTCCACCTAGTTGCCCAATTCTAGAAACTTCAAAACTGAATTTATAATATCTTTGTACTCCATAAAGTAGTCTCAGAATTGATGGTGATAGTAATGTATAATAAGTGAGTTGCCCTACGATTAGTCCAAGGTCTTAACGTTATGATTAAATTTTAATATACCTTTAAAAAATTGATAGCCAATTAGGATAGAAAATAATGACAGGGAATGACTAACAAATCATCCAGGAAGGCAGGATAATCTGACCTAAGTTTAGAATATAGACAACAGCAGTTTAGAATAGTCTGTGAAGCAGCCTCCAGTAGAACCAGCCTCCCTCTCAAAACGGCTGAATTGGACAGTGAGTAGAGTGCATTGTGACCCTGAGCAAAACACTGAATTTTCCTGGGTCTCAGTTTCTTCATCCATAATATGAAGGGGCTAGACCCCACCTTTAAGGACCCTTTCAGCTCTAAATCTATGATCTTGTGACTATGAAAACAAAAAAGAAAAAAAAATCTATTAAGTCTTTGCCATGTTTTTGTTCATAGGTTCTAGAGCTGGAAAGGATCTTAGAGACCATCTAGTATAGAGTTTCTTAACCTTTTTTATGTCTTGGACCACTTCGGCAGTCTGGTGAAGCCTCTAGATCACTTTTAGAATGTTTTGTTGCCTACATTCATAACTGAAGGAAGTGCTAAATTTCTATTAGAGGTTAGTGAAAATAAAAATGCAGTTTTTTCCCCTATTCAAGTTCCCATAACCTCCGAAATCCCATCTGTCGATCCTGGGTTTAAAAAAAAAAAATGCAGTTCCCTTTAGTCCAACCCCCTCTTTTAACAAATGAAGAAACTGAGACTCAAAAGGTACAACAATGTAGTAAAAATAGAGCAGAAATTTGAACCTAGGTTCTCTGATTCCAGAGCCAATGAATGCCCTTTCTGCTATTCAACATTGTCTCTATTTGTTTGGATGTAAAGGTGTTCCAAGGAGGTTTTTTTTTTCTTTAATTTTAAAAAAATGTGTATTTGTCACTATCTTTTCCTGCATTTCTCATTGCATCTTTTCTCTTCCTCCCAGAGAAGCATGCCTTATAAGGAATCGAAAAGAAGCAATAGAAATAGAAAAGAAGGAAAATCTGAGCATAGTGGCGCAGCACTTACCTGTAATCCCTGCTTTCAAGCCTAGAGCAGGACTTCTTAAACTTTTTCCACTCACAACCCCTTCAGTGCTTCTTAAACTGTGGGTTTCAACCAAATATGGGTCAAGAGTATTTCTTGAGCTCTGGAGTGACCTGCAGTGAGCTGGTTGGATCAGGTATCCACACTAAGTTCAGCATTAATATAATAAACCCCAGGATGGGAAAGGAGGGCAGGCCACAGGTTAACTAAGTGGAGGAGGGGAGCAAAGTAGCCCAGATTGGAAACAAAGCAGGTCACATTTCCTATTCGAATCAGAGTGGGATTAGATCCATGAGTTGCCCTGCTACTTTCAGCCTACTTGAGATAAGGACAACCCAGTCTGAAAAGGAAAGGAAATGGAAAAGAAAGGGAGAGAGGGGAAGGGAAGAAGGTCCCTCCAAAAAAAGTCCTGAGGACTATATGCATTGTTCCATGCCTGTGGCCCCCAATCTCTTCCAGAAAAGAAAAAATGGAAGAAGATACCTTCTCATATCTCTTCCTTGTGGCCTAATTTGGTCATTATAATTTCACAATATTTAATTTTGATTGTTGTGTTTTTCTTTCCATTTACATTGTCATCATCATTGTATTTATTGTTTTCCTGGTTCTACTTACTTCATTTTACATCAGTTTATATAAGTCTTTCCATGCTTTTCTTCTTTCCTTGTATTTATTACAGCATGATAATATTCCATTGTATTCACATACAGCAACAAGCTTAGCCATTCCCCTTTCAAATATATACTTTGTTTCAATTTCTGTACCGCTACAAATACTTTGGTGTATATAGGGCCTTTCTTTTTGTCATTGACCTTGAAGGAGACTTTAAAAAATGTACTTCATTAAATTATCAGTTTTCAATGAATTGCTGGGAAGATATTGGGACTCTTAGAGCATAAAAGCTCCCACTGAACTCTTGGCAGCCCTGTGATAATCTGTAGGCGTGAAAGCCATATAATGCTAACATGCAATGCTCATCTCATTTTACTGTAGTCAGAAACACTATAAGACCAGAAATGAAGTGAATGGTTGTGTAATAATTTTTATATCAAGCATGTGATGATAATGATGAAGATGATTATGAAGAAGAAGATGATGACTTTTGTCCCTGAGCATCTTTGAAAAAACTACCCTTACTGACTTGAAAGGACCCTGTCTAAGTTTCCACCTCAGATGAAAGTTAAATTGATAACCTTTTAGGATTTGGATTTACTGTTTCACATGAGAATAAATAATTCCTCTTAAATCTTTTTTTTTATTTCATATTTCAGGGATCCATGATTTTAAACTGTCTTCCTAACATTCATTCTCCTTAAATTCATTCTATATCTCCCAACTGCCTGCTGGACATTTCTACCTTGTTTTCCCATAGACATCTCAAACACATCTTTGTCCCCCTAAACCTACCTCTCCTCCTCACATCCTTTTATTCCTCACTGATTTTACATTCCTTTCTCTCTCTCTCTCCCTCCCTCCCTATGCCAAAGAGGCATATTTGCTCTTCCATTTACATAACATTCTGTCTCCCATCTCCATGCCTTCATACGAGTTGTACCTCACACCTGCAGTGTTCTTCCTCCTCCCCTTTTCTTCTTGGAATCCCTAGCTCCTTTCATATGTCATCTTCTTAAATAAGCCTTTCCTGACTTTCCCAGTTATTAATGCTTTCTTTCCCCTACTCCCATTTATTTTGTATTACTTTGTGTATACTTTATGTTTATTTGTTCATATGTACTGTTTATACCCATGCGGTTTACACTCAGTAGAAGGTAGAGCTCCATGAGGAGAGAAACTGCTTTGTTTTTCTTTGTATCCTGGGCACCTCCGCAACGCCTAGCACACAGTGGATACTTAATAAATACTTACTGAATTGAATCTGGTGGGCCTTCAGTATAGATTGCTACTCTTTTGACAGTATTTGAGGATTGCTAAAGCCTAAGAAAATTCACTCTACAGACAGCTGACAAGTCTCCACACTTAGGCTGGTTTTTGAATGAGAGACATATACAATCGATGGCTTTGTCTTTGAGTCCTACCAGACCTCACCTTCCACTTGGATAGACTTCAAGAACTCAAAGTTATCTTAACCACATCACATATCATCCAAGAAGGACTTTAATAGATGCTTATTTCTCCTCTTATTTTCAAATGAGAACTAAGAGAAAATGTAAGAAGTTTAAATAAGATGTCTTATACTTCTTTTCATAAAATCAGATGCATAAATTTAGGGTCAGGGACACATGACTGAGCAACAGTTAACATATATTACATCTAGGAATTTTAGTGTACTGCAAATTCAGTGCAAACTAGCAGTATGACAGAGTAGCTAAAACAATATTCCACCCCCACCAACCATTCCAAATTTTGGAATTCTTATTCCAGAGTTAATAGTAATCAGTTAGCAAGCATTTACTTTGAAAATTAATTTACTTTATAGGCATTTGTGATTTATTTGACCCATTGCCCCAAAGTTTTGGCATTTATTATACACTTTCCTGTGTCAGGCACTGTGTAAGCACTAGGGATGCAAAAGAACATCAACAGCCACTGCCATTAAGGAGCTCACAAGATCTGTACAGAGGAAGTAGAAGGTAATCTGTGGAGAGGAAAGCATTAGCAGCCTCCTGCAGAAGGTACGTTTGAGCTGAGTCTCAAAGGAAGACACGGAAACTTCAGAGGTAGAAGTGAAGGGGCCAAGCATTCCAGGTATAAAGGACAACTTGTGTCAAAGCATATACAGAGGAGATAGAGTGTTGTGGGTCTGAGGAACAGCCAGTAGGTTAATGTGACTACATCATAGAGTACATAGAAGAGAAGAAAGTGTGCAAAGATTGGAAAGATAGAAAAGGACCAGATTGTAAAGCATTTTTCTGTGCCAAAGAGTGGACTTTATATTATTTATATTTATATTATCCTGGAGGTAATACGGTTCCACTAGAGTTTATTTAGTGGGTCAGGGGAGGTGACATGGTCAAATCTATGCTTCAGAAAAATCACCTTGGCAGGTGGCTGGAAGATGAATTGGTATAATTGGAAGGAGAAGAGATTTGAGATAGGGAGGCTGGTTAGAAGGCTATTACAGTAGCCCAAGTTGAGAGGTGATAAGGGCCTGAATAAATGTAAGGCTGTTATGAATAAAAGAGAAGGATGATAGATGTTGTGATGGTAGAAATGATTAGATTGGGTATGTGGGGTATGTAATGGGGTGGAGTCAAGGATGACACCAAGATTGTGAGTATAGGTTATTGGAAGGATAATGGTGTCCTCCACAGTCGTAGGAGACAACTTGAGAGACAAGATAATGAGTTGTGTTTGGTTATTTTATGTTTGAGACACCTCAGGAATATCCATTTAGAGGTATCTAAAGATCTGGTAGTCATCCATGCAAAGATGATGATTGGATGCATAGGAATTTACATCACCAAATGAGATGTAATGGAAAAAGAGAAGAGGGTCACAGACAGAACTTAGGGGGGGACTTCCATGTTTAATGAATGTGAATGTTGTTGAAAACCAGCAAAGGAAACTGAGGAGAGGTCAGATAGATAGAGGGAGAACAAAGAAAGAGGAGCATTGTGAAAACATAGAAAAGAGAAAGCATCCAGGAGGAGAAGGTGATCAGTATCAAAGGCTGCAGAGAGGTCAAGAAGGATGAAGAATTTTAAAAAGCTATTAAATTTTGAAATTAAGAGATCACTGGTATTAATAGTAAATATCTTTATAAATTTTTAAATTAACATAAATCTATTTTCCCTCCTTCCCACATCTTCCCCCAGTTGACTAGAAAGATAAACAAAATCCCATAATAATCATGCATAGCCAAGCAAAACAAATTCCTGCATTGCCCATAACCAAAAATTATATCTGTCTGCACTGTGCATCATTGACCTCTCCTAGGAGATGAAGGATGTTTTATCATGGTCCTCTAGAATCCTAGTTGGTCAGAGTTCATAAGATTTTCAGAATTGTTTATCTTTACAATGTTATTGTATAATGGGTCTTCTAGTTCTGCTCATTTCATTCAGCATCAGTTCATAAAATCTTCCCAGGTTTCTCTGAAATGTTTCCTTTCATAATTTTTTATAGCACAGTAATATTCTGTTTCATTTACATGTCATGATTGCTTTAGCCATTCCCCAGTTGATGGGTACCTCCTTAGTTCTCAGTTCTTTGCCACAACCAAAAAAGAATAGCTAAATATAGAAATATGTTTTGCATGATTTTACATGTATATTTAAGATCATATTACTTGCCTTCTCATTGGGTGGGGAAGAGGTGTAAGGGATAAAGATTTTAAATTTTTAAATTCAGAAATTCTTTTAAATGAATGCTAAAAATAAAATAATTTTTAGAAAAGAGTAACCAATATGTATATAATGGCTTATGGTTTGCAAAACACTTCACATATATCTGATTTACTCCTAACAAAAGCTTTATAAAGTAGGTATCATTATAATCCTCACTTTACAGATGAAGAAACTAAGGCTGGGAGAAATGTTAGGTGACTTGCCTAGGGTCATGTAGCCAAAGCATTTTATTAAGCCTATTTATGTTCCAGTCACTGTGCTAAGCTTCCCTGTTGTGTCCAAGGTAGGATTTGAATTTAGGTCTCCTGAATCCAATATTCTATCATTAATTGTTCTTATTCTAGATCTCTTCCTCATATATTTATTCTCTTTGCTGTCACTAAGACCTGACTTCCCTCAGGTGGCTTGCTATTGCTTTTAGAGTACAGTATAATAAAGTGTTCTGCTAAGCCCCAAAAGCCCTTTACATGTGGACTCAACCTGTCTTTCCAGTCTTACTGTACATCATTCCCCCTCCCACACTTATGATCCAGCCAAACTGGCTTCCTCTTTATACCTTGACATGGCACACCATGTCCCTGTTTCGTGCATTGGTTCTAATTATCCTCCCTGCTCTCTTAGTTCTGTTTATTTTATTTTGTATCAGTTCATACAAACCTTCCCATGTTTCTTTGAATTCTTTGTACTTTTTTTTTCCTTATGATAATCAAAATAGCTAGCATCTATATAGTGCTTACTATGTGCCAAGCACTATGTTAAACGCTTTACAATTACTATCTCATTTCATCATTCCTACAGCCTTAGAAGGTAGATGCCATTATCCACATTTTATAGATGAGAAAGCAAAGGCAGACAGAGATAAATCAACTTACTCAGTCACATATTTAGTAAGTACCTGAGGCTAGATATGAGCTCTGATCTTCTGACTCCAGGTCTAGTGCTGGGGGATTTTTGTTTTCTTTACTGCCCAACCCCTCCTTTATGCTTCAACTAAACTGTTCTTTTCTTTGTTCTTTGATGTGGCACTCTATGTTTCTTCTGCAGGCCTTTGCATTGGCTGTCCCTCATGACTGAAATGCTTTCCCTCTTCACCTCCACCTCATAAAATCTCTTTCCTTCAAGATGCAACTCAGACACCACTTAATACAGGAAGACTTTGTTCATCCCCCCAACTTGTTAGTGCCTTCCCTAGCTATCTTATATTTAAGTACTATATTTATTCCTATTTATTCTTCTTAGGTTATATATATACTTACATAAGTGCTTGTCTCTCCTGTTAGAATGTATGCTCCTTAAAAATAGAAATTGGGCATAGCACATTGTAGGTGTTTAATAAATGCTAATTGACTAACTAGTGTGTTCTTAGACCTTGCTAAGGGAGGCACACAGAGAAGGTAAGAGATTTTCATTCATATCCAGGTAGTTTCCAAGTCTTATCAGTTCTGCTGCCATAACATCTCTGGCATCTGTCCCTTTCTTTTCACCTACAAAGTCCTCATCATCTCTTACCTGGTATGTAAAAGTAGCCTCCTGATTGGACTTCATCTTGAACTCTTTCCAATCCATTTCCCATATAGCTGCAAAAGCAATCTTTCTAATGTTACTAGCTCTGACCATTTCACTCCCCTGCTCAGGATTCTAAAGTCCCTATTAGTTGCCAGCCACTAGTACAAAATATAAATGCTACAACTTGGCATTTAAAGCTCTTCACCATAAGAGCTTATGCTCATTTTTACAGATTTAATTTGAATAACTCCCCCTGATATTCTTCCTTCATTTACTCTGACTTGCTTGCTGTTTCCCAACCTTGGCTTTGCATTTCTTATCTTTGCAGAAGGTCTTGCATGCCTGAAATGCACACCTTCTTCACATCTACCTCTTTGAATTTTTAGCTTCCTTTAAGTTTCATGTTAGACACCCACCTTCTTAGTGAAGCCTTTCCAGGTCCCCCAGTTGTTAGTGTGGAGAACACTTGTAGAATTATGTTGTATTTACTTATGTGTGTAAGGGTCATATTCCCTTCTCCATGCCACCCCCACCCCAAACCCATGGTTTTAACTTTGTCTTTGTATCCCTAGCACTTAGCACAATACCTTGTAAATAGTTGGCACTTGGCTGCTTTTTTTAAAATATGAGTAGTCTATCATACTTTGACCTATTCAGACTACATTTGGACCAGCTGAAGGTGTTCTTTCACTGCTCAGATATTCCTAGAGCCCATTGTTTGGCTCCCTCCTTTGCTGCCTCTTTCACTCTCCCTATCTTACATTATACTTTAACATCTACCTTCTTATCGTAGAGATGATAGAGTCTTAATAGTTTTTAATTAGATTGGAGTACTGTGTTAATAATATCGCAGCACTTGGCACACAGTAGGTGCTTAATTAATGCTTGTTGACTTATGGTGATATATTTTGGGACAGATTCTGGCAAGCTGGAGTGAGTTCAGAAGCAGCAAGGCTAGTTAAGGGAGTGGAACATATGGGTTATATTGAGGAAAGACGTATGTTTAGCTTGGCAAAGAGAGGACTGAAGTGAGACATGATAGCTGTATTTAAGGGCTGTCATGTAGAGGAACAATAACATTTTTCCCACTTAGAACCTAGACCACAGAACTAAGAGCAATGAATCAAAGTTTCAGAGACTGATAAATATAAGAAAAAACTTCCTATCTCAGCCTTCCAGAATGGTCTTGGGTTTCTCATCATTTGTTGACCACTCTTCAAGGATGTTACAAGGAGATTTCCATTCAGGCAGATATTGGCATAGGTAACTTCTGTGGTTCCTCTGAGATTGTTTCACTGTCAACGAGTAAAACTAAAGGGTTCCAAAGTTGCATAAACTCTCTTACTATATTTTGTACTCTGGCAAGAAAAATGGAGCAAAAGTTTTCCAGAGGCTAAAGCTGGAAGGGATCTCAAATAAAATCTATTTAATACTAGATGACATTTGATAGATTCAAAAACTGAGGCCCAGGCAAGTGAAGTGATTTGCCCAAAGTTACACAGGTAGCAAGTGTAATAGGATTTGAAACCCTATTTTCTGACTTTGTTAGTATTCTTTCTAGTTAAGTCATGCTATATCAATGCATGATAAATCATATTTTTGACTCTCCAGCTTTACAAGTGGTGAAGCATTTAATCTTGGGTGGTTCATGTAGAATTTATAAATCTGCGAGACACACACACACACACACACATACATACACACATGCAGACTCAATGTAATATGTAGTCATTTACTGATTACATACATGTGTATATATGTAAATATATTCATGTATGTACAGAGTTGCTTGCATGTTTTCTCCCCCATTAGAATATGAGCTTTTTGAGGGAAGAAACTTGTGTTTTTGCCCTTTTTTTGTGTTTCCAGTTCTTAGCATGATACTTGGCACATTGTAAACACTTAAAATGCTTGTTGTCTGAAACAAAATTATAATAATCACTTCATTTAAACATTCAGCAAAGTTTTCTTACATGAGTGGGTTGTAATTGGGTGGAGGAAACACCCTCTTACTAATTCACGTGTGTGTGTGTGTGTGTGTGTGTGTGTGTGTGTGTATCCCTCCACATTTTGTTATTTAACTGTTCATTATCAATTCTTTCTTAGTAACATCAGTCAACTTGAGGCTATTAGGAATTTTCATATTTTACAATAATAATAGCTACTGGATTGAATAAACTTAGTCATTTCATTCTTTGAGCTTCTTGTCTTTCCAAAGTAGAATTTAAATAGAATGCAAACTTGAGTTATTTTTACATGTATAAAACCTTAATCACTATGGTTCCAAGTGTTAAAAGAAACTAGAAAAATTTTAAGTAAGGATAATTTTAAATCAGGTCATAGTTATTTCCTGCCCTCTCTTGTGGGCAAAAAAAAAAAATGAAGCAAAAGCATCTAGTACAGTGACTATATCTCACAGTAGATGAGGTCTTCTGTCCTTGTAGGCCTTTACTTCTTTAGTGTGAGAGAGGAGAGTCTCTATATTCCTTGACTTTCACTGGTTTCTCCACTACTCAAGAGTTCACCTTGCTTTTATTCATTATCATAGGCTTTGTTCATTTTATTCATTTAATTATATTTAGTTCTGTATCAGTTCATATGAGACTTGCCATTTCTTTGAATTTTGTATTTTCTTTCTAAAAAATTAATATCACATAGTTTTGTCTCTAGCCATTCCCCAATCAAAGTGCTGTGACAAAGTGCTGCTGTACACATAGGTTCTTTGTTTCTGTCTTTGAGAGTATATACCCAATAGGAAGTTTGCTGAGTCAAAAGGGGTGTGTGTGTGTGTGTGTGTGTGTGTGTGTGTGTGTGTGTGTGTGTGTGTGTGTGTGTGTGTGTGTGTGTGTGTGTGTCTGTGTGTCTGTGTGTGTGTGTCTGTGTGTGTGTCTGTGTCTGTGTGTGTGTCTGTGTGTGTGTGTCTGTCTGTCTGTGTGTGTGTGTGTGTGTGTGTGTACAATTTGCATTTATAATTCCAAATTGAAATCCATGACAGTTATTCTACTTTGCAGCTCCACTAACAGTGTACCAGTATGATTTTTTCCCCCACAGCCTCTCTACCATTGACCATTCTCATTTTTTCCTATCTTTGCTACTTTGTATAGTATTTGATCACTAAATACCATAGTATTTATGGTTTAATTTGCATTTCTCTTAGTGGCTTGGAGCATGATTTCATGTGATCATCTAGTTTGTAAAACTGTTCATATCCTTTGACCAACTACCTAGTATTTTTATTTGTATGTATGTTATTTATATGTATTGATTCCTTGTATATTTTGAATATGACTTTTATTGGTAGTACTTAATGCAAGAAAAACCTCTCTATTGAAGAGAGCCAGCCTCAGAGTCAATAAGACCTGGACTTTGGTCTGACCCATCCTAAACTACGTGTTCCTGGAAAAGTATTTTGAACTTCTTGCTCTAGAAAACTCCCTAAGACTCCCAAGGGGCAGAGCAGATCCTGTTTGCATTGGTAGAGGGCATTTCTTCATGGGAAGTTTGGTATACCAATGAAATCAAGGAACCAATACGGAAAAAAATTTTGACACAAATATTTTCCCCCAATGTACTATTTCTCATCTAATTATGATTTTATTTTATACATGCAAAGCTTTTTATTTTCTGTAGTCAAATACATCTGTTTTATCTTGTATGATAAAGGGAGATGCTATCCTTTATTTCATTAAGAATGTATACCTGTTTGTAGCTGTAGTTGTGAAAAGTACCTAATCTCCATTAGTAGTTTAGTAAATTTTTAAAAATTATTACTCATGTAAATATTATGCCAATTGAGATGGCCATCAAACCCTGGCAGAATTTTTGATCAAATGAAATTAAAATATTAGATTTTACTGTTTTCCTAGTGTTGTTTCTTATAAATTATCTGGTGTGCCAAGCTTGTCGAATCCATTCTTTTGTCAAGTGTATAATTGTTTTTGGATGTTTGAACTTTAAAAAGTGAAATAATGGGAATATCAGATAATAAAATTCTCTCTCCTACTACCTTCTTTTCAAATGACATTATTCAGGTTTGAGAAAAATTAAAAATAGTTCCATAAGGATCATTTGTTTTTATGAAGCAAGTCATATTTGTTTTAAGCATTTGGCTATACTCATGAGTAATGTAATATGTGTACAACAGAGCAGATGCCCCAATGAATGTGGGTAGAATGTTATTGTTTGTTATTAGCACCTGTGAAACTTTTTAATCTTCAAAGCATTTGGCAAACATTAATTAATCTTCTTCACCCTTGAGTGGTAGTAAAGAGGTATTATTATCCTCATTTTTACAGTTGAGGAAACCAGGACACAGAGGTTTTCTGACTTGCCTTAGGCCCAGAAGGAGTAGGTGACAGAGACAGGATGAGAATTTAGTTATTCTGACTCACAGGTCTGTGTTCAGACCTTGAACTGTGTAGCAGAGGCTGCTGTTGCAGGTTTCTTTATCAAGCAGATAGATCTCCAGAATGCCTTCTGTGGGGAGCTTTTTTTCAGTTTTTTAGTAGGCTGTGCACCTGAAATTGAGTTAGGTAACCTTAATGGTATCATCTAGAAAAACAAAAGATGCAGATGCTGGATAATGAAGGTAAGGTTGGGACTTCAGTTTTTGTGTTTATAGATTAAATTGAAGTCAATCTTGGATTATCTAGCACCTTATAGAGTATACTTGCCCATAAACAGCATATATTACCTGCTACTGAAAGGGAAAAGAAGATCACTGAAATTTCTATTACATTCTAATACATTTGAATGCTAAGAGAGACTTTTGTTATTGTTTCATTTTAAATACTGATAATTTGAATACTCAATGCTTCTTAAGTATATTACCTGAAAAGACTTTTCAGATTGGTATAAAGTCAAATCTACTTGAAAATATATCCTTTTACCAGATTGTAGTATATTATATTTTTATATCTTTGTCCTAGAAACCGACTTGACTAAAGATGTTAAGGGGAAATTGTAATGAAATAGCATTTGATTGTGTATATAAGTACCTTTAAAAAAAATAAGGGTACTTTTAATATAGTGAAATTAATGAAATAGTATGAGTTCTTGACAAATTTTTTAAAAATCCAGAAGGTTTCCCCTGCCTCACAACTCATTCTGTCAACGTAGTTTAGGCTAAGTTATAAGTCAACCTCATCTAAATATGCAAAATAAAAGTTAACATTATAAACAAAAGCTTCACCTGTCCACTCTTTCTGGTATTCATTAGGAAAAATCGGCAGCAATCTTAATGTTGAACTGTATATTAAAATATAAATAGAATGAAGGTTGTTTTTCTGTGCTGCAGAGTACTGTTTTAATATTATTCCTTGTATAATCATTTTAATGTACCAGGAACATATCTTGTCTAACCCTATCCCCATCTCTGCCTGTGGAGAAATACCATCTATCCTTTAAAGCCCAAAAAATGCTACTCTCCTTTATCTTAACCAGAAGTAATTCTTTCCTTTCTCTGAACTCCCCTGAACTCTGAGAGGTAAAGAGTCAATATTTAACACATTCTTCATTGTCTTTTACTTATTTTTGTCTGTATCTTGTTTTCCTTGTTAGATTATAAGTCGTTTGGGAACAGGAACAGTGTATTTGTTTTTCTATCCCCCACATTGCTTTGTCTGGAATAGGCACAATGATCACAAAGTTTCTGGTAACAATTCTAAGGAATTACATTGTTTCTCAGTCTATATTCTTTTTTAATTCTCTAACTAAAATAGACACTTTTTAGAATTTACCTGGTGAAAAAGCATGCATATTATTTTGGGGTCCTCAGTTTCTGACAAGGAACAGAATCAAGAGCTTGAAAAAAGTTTGCTGATGTAGTCCCTTTTAGGCAAAATATAAGGATATGTCAATTTCCATATTTTTGTTGATGGTGTTGTGATTTATAGCCATTCATTTCCAGTTAGAGCATGGTACTGAGGCCAGAATTACATCTCCATTTGGGAGATTAATTTATTTCACTATTCTGTACCACCCATTTATTTTCTGTAAGGGCCTTCCATCTTGCAAATGCTTATATCTTTGGTTATAAGAGGAAGCAGGCAAAAGAATGTGTCTTATCAATGCAAATTAATTACCACTTCCTTTAGTTTAAATAGAATTTCATATTACAGAGCATTTTCACATTTATTCTCATGTGATCTTCACAATAACCCTGTCGTGTAGATTGCATAAATAATAACCACCATTTTAAGATGAGGCAGAGCCTGGGAAAGGTTAAGTGACTTGCCTGAAGTCACCTAAAATAGTCATTGTGAATCAAGATTCTAAGCCAGGTTTCTTATCTCTAATAAACTTGTTCTTTCTGTTAGACAATTAAACCTTTCTTGAAAGTACATATCCTTTGGATGATGGTTAGTGGTATTGTAATCCCATTCAAGGAAGAGCATGTGTCTCTTCAAGTCTCTTGTTAAAAGACTACCTCCCCAGTGGTGAAATAATCACCAAGAAAAATTTAGTCAGCCAAGTGAGGTTTGATACATATAACTTGAGAAAACACTTTTTTTAAAACTTTTCCCTCAAAAATTTAACTATGTTAACCAGTTTTGATATATTGGAGATATGACTAGTATATGGTATTTTTTTTCCTATTTCTTATTTGTATGTGTGAAGGTTGTGTGTCTAAAGTTTACAGGTTATAGAATCTTCTAAGTATAAGCATCCTCAGTGTATTTGTAGCAGAGGCAACTTTCTAATCTTTATAAAGACTCCAGGAATTCTAGTGGCTTCAGAGCAATATTTTTTATTAAGTCCCTTAATCCTTATGATCATCAGCCTCCTTGAGGGTGTTAATTTCCAAAGTCTTTTTCAGTGCTAAATATTGAATTTTGAAATTGAATTTAAGGAAAAATAAACTCTCTAGAAAACACTTCTAACATACTTCCTATTATCTTATGGATAAGTAAAATAGACTACAACTGACCCTTTTCCACCCTCTCCATCAAAAAGTGTTCACTAGATTATCCTTTGGTACCAAAGCTGAATTCAAAAAGGGATATACTGTCCTTCCTCTTGAGTTTTTATCCAGATATTCTGTTTTGTTATATGTTTCTTTTCTTTGTTCACTCTTTCTATCATGCCTTTTCCATACCAGAGTTGAACCAAACCAAGGCTGAAGATTTGAGTTAATTGATTTTTACATTTCAGTTAGTGTAAAATTGGATTATCTAGTTATGTACATATATATAGTGCTGTATGGTTTCAAAAATATATCCATGTAAGAATCTAATTTGATTACTTTTATCTAGACAAATTATAAAATGTTAGCACCATAAGGAACTGATGAGGGCTGGAACGGGGGTGTGAGACCCCCACAAAGACAAGGGTACCAGGGACAGGTCATCTGGAGAAGAATTCACAGACTCAAGCATTGTTGAAGTCAGGGTAAAGATTTATTATGCTTTTGAGTGGGCAAGAGTTCTTAGGGAGCTTGCAACCTTAGAGGGATATAGATAAAGTTTATATAGGATGTTCTATAGGAAACTTGTGCCAAATATGCTAACTAGGTGTTTTGGGGTGGGATTAGGGAGTGGTCAGTTCTTAAAGGAACAGGCACTTTTGATATCTACTGTGCAGGTATTTTACCCAAAATTCATCGAGAAATAGCCCAAGGAGGGGCTACCTGGAAGTATGGTTTTAGGCCTGAAACATCACTTGGTCAACCAACAGGCAGGGCTGACCAGGAAAAATCAGACTTCTCTCATCAGTGTCTTGTTAGACAAGACTAATGGAAAGGGAGTACACATACATCTATCTAAGTGTAGGATACATATGATTGGTCAGTAAATAGTAAATGTTATTATGACCCAGTACACAGCTGGTTCAAACTAATGAGACCTATAGGTGCAGCTGGCTACTATAGCAGGAAGGGAGATAATGATTGTTGCTAGGGCAGACTGTGTCCTTGGGCTGGGGAGAAACTGCCTGGGATAGTGTTTTGAGGCTAGGGAGAAATATGATTTTTAAAGAGAAATGTGATTTTAGAATTGGGGCCCAAGCACATGGACCCAAGCACCCCATCAGAACCAGCTTCTCCCCTTCACTTTACAGATGAGGAACTAAGGCCATAGACTCTTGATCATGAGAGACCTCTAAACTCTCATTTGGTACATTGGTCTGTTGTATGTGGAAAATGACTTTACTTGGATGATCCCAATGAAGAAGATGCTTCTTTACAACTTTCTGAGGCAGTCAGTTACATTTTTGGATAGCTCTGTTAGTAATTATATTGAGCTGTACTATCCCTCCCTGTAACTTCTACTCTTTGACTTTTCATGGTGCTAAAATTAATTTTGGGTATTATTTAATATTGTATAGTCCCTGTGCTATTTTTGCAAATTAATTCATAGACTGTTTTAGATCATATGCATATCTTCTCAAGCTGAATTGCCATTACTTTGATAGTGGATTCTCTGGTTCCATTAACCTTAGTATATGCTAAAAAATTGACCTTTAGACTACAAATCCCAAATCCTCACCTTTAGTTCTCAGCTGTAAAGCCACATGGAATCCCTTGAAGTGTGTATAATGCATAAAATAATTTGAGAAACATCTTATATAGAGTTGATTGTGTGCTTACTATTTTAATTTAGCAAAGAAACCCTGTACTTTATTGTATTGTAAATAGCTATGTTCCATAAAATGAAAACATTAGTTTTACAAATATTAATGTAATGTGATCATTTTTTAAATATAAGCATCCCTAAGATGACACTGTATAAACTTTAAAAAAAGAAAAACTTTCCCCCCCCCCATTCCCAACCTCTCTCTATAAATATATTTTATCTTTGTCTGAATATGTGCCACACATTTCTCTCAAATCCAACTTGTGTGAAACTTGGCCATAAGCTATAATCACTTATTTTTCAATGTATAATTTCAAGCATATTTGTTCTAATACAGCATATGTGTATTGTATACATACATAATGGGTATGTATATATGTAAATATATATGTATCTTGTAGCGCTTTACTATATAAAGCACTTTTCTCACAACAACCCTATTTGGACAGAAAGGTAATTGATGTTTATCATCTATGTCTTTATTTCTGAATTTTAAAAGTCTTTTGACTAGCTACAGAAGCACACTAAGGAAATGAGTTCTCCATACTGTTAGAACCTGAATGATTTAGTGTATATCATTTGAAAAAGATGCTTTCTTGCTTTCCTTTTTCCAAAGTGTTGAATTTTGTGGTTTTATTTTAAAAATTAATAAAAATTAATAAAATTAATAAAAAATCAATAGTAACTTTTTAAAATATATTTTTAAAAATAATTTCAATACAGACTTAGTCTCAACAAGTGTTTTTTCTTCATTGATGTAGAGAATTCCTGGTAATGAAACTTTCCCTAACAATGTGTTATATGCATTTGTTCTGCATTGTGGTTTTAAGAGATTTGCCTGGGTCACTGAGTGGTTAAGTTCCTTTCCCAGGGTTGTGGCCAATAAGAATGCCAGAGACAGTACTTGAACTCAGTTCTTCTGACTCTAGTTTCAACTCTCTTTCCACTACTCCAGGCCACTTTTATATCTCCACCAGTACATCAGTCAAGTAAACAGAACAAAGAATGAAATTCCAAATACCTTAATCTCTAAACTTTGCATATAGATAAAGCTATGTTTAATGAAAAATCCAAGTGTCATCCTCTGCTTTTCACTGTTTCTCTATCTAGGTGGTACAGAGGATAGAGCACTGAGCCTAGAGTTCAGCAAGACCTGTGTTCAAGCCCAACCACAAAACACTTAACCAGCTGTGTGATCCTGAGCAAGTCACTTAACCTCTGTTTACCTCAGTTTCCTCAACTGTAAAGTGGGGAGAATACTTACCTCCCACTGTTGGTGTGAGGATTAAATGAGATGATAATTGTAAAACACTTAGCACAATGCTCAGCACATAGTAAATGCTATATAAATATTAGTTGTCATTATTATAGCCTCTCACTTCCTATACCCACTCTGTTGCCAAGACCTTATATGAGAGATGTCTCATGTAAACTCCATTCTCTCCTCTGACAATTCCCTGGTATGGGACTTAATCACTTTGCTCTTTATTATAGTAGCCTGCTTGATGGTCTCTTTTAGAAATGAAGAGACTAATACTCAGAGAAGGTTAAAAGGGAGTATAATGGAAATGTCATAAGATTTGGAGCCAGAATACCATGTTTGCATCTTACAAGATGTATTTAACTGGGGGGGGGGGGGGGGGGGGAGGTGTGTACAGTTTCTTAATCCATCAAATGAAGGGATTAGACCAGATAAGGAGGGACAGCTGCCACTGGTTTTCAGCCTCCTAGGCAACTATTCTTTCCACTCTCTAAAGCAGATTGAAAAGCAGAGCACCTTGCTTGCCCTTGGTGTTTATCAGGTTGAATATTTGAAATGTTCTTTGAGTGCGAATATTTCTTCTGCTCTTCAGCATTAGACTTTGTATCACAATGTGTCATGATGAACTATATATAGTTTTTACTGAGCACCTTTCCCATGGCAGTCAGCAAGCAGTTTATTGATTTTCACTTGGCCCCCACCTATGGCACCAGAATACATTTGGAAGCTTGGCCTCCTCTTGCTGCTTAGATCACATAAAACTAATCTTAGAAGGGGGTGGAAACATCCTGCAAGAGGAGCCAACAGTCCTAGCTGAACACACTGTTGGCCACTTCATGTCCTGTAATGTTAAGAAAGAAGCAATTAAGTATGTGTCTACTTCAGCTTATTTCCTTGGCAATTTAGCATCAGATATTTCATTGTGTGTTGTAAAGGGTAGCTTTCATTAATAAACATAATAAAAGTAATTGAGAGGTAGCATGGTACAGTAAAAAAAAGGACCTGAATTTGATATATTATTCTGAAACTTAGTAATTTTGTGATCCTAAGCAAGTCAATAAATTTCCCTGAAACTTTTCCTTTATTTGTCAATGAGACTAATAATATTTATACTACCTATTTCAATTTAATAAACCTTAAAACACTATATAAATGTGGATTATAACATGACCAAATGAAATCCTCTTTAAGATAAAATGCACCTGGTTGTCATCTCTTATAATAAATAATCTGCCAGAAAAACTAAAATTGTATACATTTTTCTAATTAGCATTAGTGAAACCCAATAATTATAGAAAGCACAAGCTAAAGTTTGAAACTTTTCACCTTACTTGCCTTTTTTTTTTTAAGGTAAGGAAAGGAAGAAGAGCATGTGTCTTTGTTCATCCGTTTTTGAGACTTTATTCAGCTAAAGTGCTGTTCCTTTACCACAGAAGTTGTAGTACCTGTTATAACTAGTTGGCACATTGCTGCTTCTACCCCCAAAACATTAAATTAGAGCACTGCTACCTTCAGAGGAGTTAAAACTGAAATGGAATCTAGAAGCCTACTCGATTTCCAGTCTCAAATCAAACTGTCAGTTCACTTATCTAGACTTGCTGCTTCTATTATCTTTGTTTCCTACTGGCGTGGCTTACCAAATGATGTAGGGGAGTGATTTTCTTGAGGGTGGTGTGTAATAGCATATTAATTAATCCCCTTTCCATCTTTCCACAAAATGCCCCATATCTGAGGAAATGTATCAGTATGGAAGTCTGTCACAGTATTATCAGCTTGTTTATTTTTTTTCCTCTGGAATTGTTCTGTAGTATGTCTTATTTCCCCAGTTTAAACTGTATACTCTTATGGAGCAAAGACAATCCATTAGTTACAGTGATCAAAGTTTCCTAACCAAAAATCAGGACTTGTGATGTGACAGGGATTTCTGATACATATGAATTTGTGTGGAAAGTCTTAAGTAATTGAGGTCACCATAGCATTCATAGCATAATGACAGTCATAAATTGAAGCATCTGGGTTTTAGATTTTGTTCTATCACAGAATTTTTCCGTCTTAAAGCTAAATTTAAATGCTACCTCTTCCATGAAGCTCTCCTTGATTTCTGTAGCTGGAAATAATAACTTTAAAGTGGATACATGTCAGTTGTTGGCTTGTTATGTTGTGACTATCTACTTTTGTGTCACTTTTGCTCCAGTCCCATTCAGCCCTGGTTAAACCAGGAGTTGGGGCAGAGGCTTCCTATAGTTTACTTACTTTGCTGTCTTCTAGCTACATATACCAGTATGCCCTTCTGCAATAAAATAGTCAAAACTGGTGTTGTTTAGAAAGTAATTTCAGCACACCTGACATTTTAAGTTGAAGTGGAACGCTGAACTTGGTCACAAAGAAAAAGAAGTTTGACTAAAAAGTAACAATAGTTAGCATTCATATAAAGCTTTAAGGTTTACAGAGCACTCTACAAATAGTATGTCATTTTATCCTCACAACAACCCTGGTACTATTGTTATTCTCATTTTACCGTTGGGGACACTAAGACAAACAAGCTAAATGATTTCCACAGGATCACATAGCTAGTCTCTATGGCAAGATTTTAACTGAAGTCTGACTGACTCTGGGTCCAGTGCTTTATCCACTGCCACCTTGCTTCTGATGATGGCCCCAAAAACATTCCCTACAACTACCACCTTCTTTCACCCACTTCTTGGCAGACCTCCTAGCCTCACCATGGTTACAAGGCAGGACTTTAGAACCAGTCGTGATAGGAAATACCAGAAAAGCATCCTCTGATCATTACAATCTACCCTACCACTATTGACCCTTTAGACCTACTGGGCATTGCCATGAGGTCTGACATGGAATCCTCAGGACCATTGGACTTTCTGTCTACCCTATCACTATTCCTTCTTAGATATGTCATTTCCCACAATTAGAATGTGAGCTCTTTGTTAGCAAAGCCTGTTTCACTTTTCTGTTTGTACCTAAGCATTTAGTGCTTAGCACTGAGTAAGTCCTTTTCTGTTCCAAGTGCCTACTGTGTACAAGGTGCCAAGCCTGGCAGTGGGGAGATAAAGGTGAAGTAAGAGCTCATGCCCTTAAGGAATTTAGTAAAGCATATCTTTTGGAGACATATAAAGAGGAGATAATGGTGAATGTAAAAAAGCCATGTTAAGTAGTTGATTTGACCTGAACTCTCTAAAGTGGCCAAATGATTCATGTTAGTGAAACAGAATGAAAGCACATGATTAATTCATGGTCGATATGTAATGTTGGCCATGGGAGACTTTGGCATAGACCTCTTTTAGATAAGGTGGATATGAGGGTTTTTATGACCTTGAGCCACTTTTTAAATATATACTTAAGAAGAGTCCTGCCAATAAAGATCATACATTTATATAAACTCGATTGGTGGGTTATCTGAATTTATTAATACCTCAAACATTGCTCTGTATCACCAAGGCAATATTCACAGCATTGACAGTGACTATGAATATGCCAGAGTAGTTCTGAATGGCAAAGTATAACAGACTCTCCATATAGAAGGCATAAGAAAGAACATTTATTTAGATACCAGAAAGCCAGATCCCAACACCAGAAAGTCAAATCCATCATAGTAACCAAGAAGTGAATACACATTAGTGCTACAGGGAATAAAGCCATTCCAAGCCTTCTCCCTGTCCCCCCCCTCCTTCCCACAAAAAAAACACTCAGGAGCCTAGCTGTCTGCTTGCCTGTGTCTTCTACTCCAACTGCTCTCACCAACTTCCTCCCAGTTCTACTGCACCCTTCCTATTCCACCCATTCTACAAGCTCCTCCCACCACATGTGACTTAGGCTTCCATGTGATTTAAGCAGGTCACATGGGCCTGTTAATGAAAGGGAAAGATCTTCCCATTTAAATTCCCATTACATGCCCTCATAAAACATTGTAGATTTGAAAAGCTTGAAATCTTATTTTGGAATTCTATTAATTTCTGAGTTGGTTTTTTTTTCCAGTAATGGCAGGGAAGGGACCTCCTAAGTCATCTAGTACTGGTCACTTGTTTCACTGAAAGAGAAAACAGGGGTGAACAGACTGGCCTTTGTTCTTACAGGTAATAAGTAGCAGAAATGAGTTACATTCTCTGATTCCAAATTTCAGCATACTTCCTCCTATAATATACAAGCTCTGCTATGTGGGAAGAACTGATAGTGGTACTATTACAATATTTATCTTCACTTTGGATAAATGAGAGACCAGTTTATTAGGAACTTTTTAATGAGTACAATGGAATTTTTAATGTTCTGTTGAAAACCGAACTTAATTGCCCTAAGAAGTGATGGTAACTATCCAGAAGTGTTTTAAAAAAAAAAAAAAAGTCTTTGTGTACATTTCAGCATACTAAAGAAGGGTGGAACCAGCTGTAATTATCTGCTGGCCTTTTTGTTGCTGGTAGATTCCTGAACAAGAATGTCATGTTCCTTAGTCTTTCCTGTAGAGAAAGGTGTATATTGGGGAAGATAGAGTAGGATGAAGATACTTGATTTCATTGATGTAGGAAGCCCCTGTTAACCCCTTTACTAATGCAGCTCAACAACTTTTCTGCAACTTATATATAGTCTTAGAGTTACCTGAGCCATGGAGAGGTTAAGCAACTTGCCCAGGGTCACATAGCCTGTATGTGTTAGAAGTATGAATTAAACTTAGTTCTTTTTGATACAGAAGCTGGCTCTCTATCCACTGTGCAATGTTGCCTTACATGTAGATATAAAGACTAGATATTGTAGGCAAAGAACTCAAGCATAAAGCTTATAATTTGTCCAAGATCACCTTGTGATAGAACTTGTCTAGAAACTAGCACAGTGTTCCTTTCACTTGAATTCTTTCATTGAAAATTTTATGTGCTATGATAGAAGAGTTTGTAGAAGCAAAAAACTAGCCTGTACTTGCATTTCTCTTATCTTTGTCAGAGCCCACTGTTCCTCCTGAGTTGTACTCCACCCCACCCCACCCTTTGCAGGGTTGGCCAACTAGTGAGTGAGAGATATGTGAATGAAGCAAAGAATTGGACTTCAACCATTACTTTCAACAGACTTAAATGAGGGTGGAAGGAAGAGGGAAGGGAAAAAAGAAAAAGGTCCTACAAAATAAAAAAGGACCAGCTTTTGTCCCCCCCTTTATGTAATCAAAATAGGAAACGTGTCATTAACATTCTTACTGTGATTAATGTTCACTTCCTATGTCAATAGATATAGTAAAGTATGAACTAGAAGTAAAACTAGAAGAATAATCCCAAATGTTAAAGGTGGTGCTCAGAAAGAAAATTAATTTGCTACCAAGTTTGCAAATCTCTCTGAACTATATTCCTGGGCTATGATTATGAGTAGTTCTTTATCTTTGGAAAAGAAACCTCACTTGATAGATGCGTATAACTGTGTTGGAAAATCAAAGTATTGTAACTGAACTGGGAGTCAGAGCACCCACATTCTGATAGTAAGTTTGCCACTTACTACCTTAGTGGTCACTTTCTTTCATCTCTATTTTAGCCTTAGTTTCTTCATATCATAATTAGAAGGTTGGACTAAATGATCCAAGGAAACTTTTAGTTCTGAGTGCTATGAACAAAGATACCAAAATTGAAAAAGCAATGTCAATACATATATATTTATTTATATATATATATATATATAATACATATACATACACACACATATATGCTTAAATTATCAAACCAATACTGAATTGTTCTCCAGAAGTGACCAGGATTAGTTTAAATCTCCCTTAAGATACAGTGTAATACAGTACAGTATAGTACATATAATACAGAGTTTTTTACTCGTACTGTGTGTCAGACACTGTACTAAGCCCTGAGGATACAAATAAGAAAAAGAAAACTAGTCCCTGCCTTCAGGGAGCTTGTTATCTAATGGGAGAAGACTACCCACTAGGCAGAAGGCCAAAGAGTACTTGACCTAGGGGCATTATGTTGGTAGAGTGAAAACCAAACTGCAGTAGCCTATGGGAAATATAAAGTTGTCTGTCCTTTCTGAGCTATGTTTACAAGGAGTCTTCAGGAGGAATTTTTTTGTTCCTTCTTTGATAGAGGAGCAGAGACAAGTGATGAGATACCAGTTTCCAGTGATGATGAGATGAATGCCTGGTAATGAGCTTAAGGGGTGAAGGGGAATGGTGGAGACTAAACCAAACAGGGAACCTGGTGGGAAGTGACTGGAACTGTGGTACCCTTATGGCTGTTGTAGCAAAAAAGCCCTTAGAAAACTGATTCCTAATGATGTAGGTTATATTTTCATGTGACATAAACACCTTTTTTATCCCTCATGCTACCTGTTTCCCACTTGGATGCCTCTTCATGTCATAGAAGTCAGTCTGTATCAAAAGGATTGAGGTGAGAAGGCTTTTAACTATGAACCCATCAGAGTACTAAGTCTATCTCAGTTTGACTTAAGCAAGTACAGACAGACTTATTATGTTGAGATTGACTTCATGGGGTTGAGGTTTTCAAGTCTCAGAGATCATATATTTAAGCATAGAGCAGTTGGAATCTTGTTATTGGAGGAAGGGAAGATTCAAAACTGGCAAAATCCTGGTTTACTAAACTGTAGAATCAAGGTGCTGGATTTTATGCATATTACCTGTTCAATAAATGTTTTAAAGTAAAGATGCATGTGTGTGTATGTGTGTGTATGTGCATATGTACATACACATATATATTTATTTTTTAAAGCAAACACAAATTCACATAAAATTGGTCTTGGAAACATGACAATAAAAGATCTTTAGGTCTAGATCTATAATTTATCTATACTGGACACTTTGTTCATAATTATATCAGCCCAAATAGATTTAAAAAAAAAAAACTCTTCCAGTTTATCTTCTTAGGAGAGGCAGCATGTTTAAATAGAAAGATCATTGGATTTGGAGTGAGAAATACCCTGGTTCAAATCCCACTTCTTTCATTTATTTGCTGTTTAACCTTGGGCAAATCACTTAGGGTCTCTAGAGAAACCTCAGCCATAAAATTAGGGGGTTGGATTAGATAGCCTCTGGTCCGTTTCAAGCTCCAAATTTATGATCCAACCCTCACCTAAAGTTGTAGTCAGCTATAAACTTAACCACAAGGCTAAATATATAAGCTTAGTTATTTTTTAGGGAAAAAAAAAATCTTTAGAGGAGATTATAGTTCTTTTTGTAATCATTTTATTGCAATCAGGCTCTGTTTATTTAAAATACATTATTTTATTTTTGTTATTTTATATGTTTGACACCTTTCTTCTCAGCTTTTCTAGCTTGTTATATGGCAAGAGGAGGTTATCCCCAGCAGTTCAGGGATACATGCATTTCCCATTTCAGTAAAGGAAATAGTTTGTCCTGTGAAAGTCGCAATGGGGGACTCTCTTAATCATTGCTGGCAACATTCTTGCTAGAATCCCCTTAAGTTAATCCTTCACCTGAAAGATGGTTGTTGTTGTTGTTGTGTTTGTTCTTCGTTTTTCAAGTGGACCATAACATCAGAAAAATGATGACATGACTTGCACTTGACTTTTTTTTGAGTGACGAAGGGCTGTGCAAGGTCACCAGCCTCACTTTCTTCTCCTGAGCCATCTGGGTACAGTGGCCAGATATTCATCAGGATGGCTGGAGATGGCCCAGGATGCAATGGGAGACCTTGGCCTTTTAGGATGACTGGAGACAGCCTAGAATGCAGTCGCCTGGAAGATGGCCATCTACCTGAGAGCCAATGTGGCTTCAGAAAGGGCTGAGGAACAGTCAATATGGTGTTTGCTGCCCGACAACTCTAGGAGAAATGCCAGGAGCCAAACAGAGGTCTGTATACAACATTTGTCATTCTGACCAGAATCTTTGATACTGTCAGTCATATGGGCTTATGGAAAATCATGTCAAAATTTGGTTGCCCAGAGAAGTATCTCAGTACTGTACATCAATTTCATGATGGCTTGCTTGACTGGATTCTGGATAATGGACAATGCTCTCATACTTTCCCAGTCAACAGTGGAATAAAACAAGGCTTTGTACTTGTTCCCATACTTTTTAGAATGATGTTTTGGCCTTCAATGAGGACAAACATGGCATCAAGGTCAGCTACTGTACTGATGGTAAATTATTCAACTTGAAAAGGCTGCAAGCCAAGACCAAAGTTAAGGGAGTGTTGGTGCATGATTTTTTGTTTACCGATGATTTTTGCATTCAGTGTAACTGAATGCATCTGAGGCTAAGATGCAACAAAGTATGAATCTATTCTCTACTGCTTGTGTTCATTTTTGGCCTAACAACACCAAGAAAGCACATGTGCTCCACCAGCCAGCACCACAGAATCCATATGTGAAACCATTGGTTACAGCAAATGGAGAAGTTTTGAATACTGTGCATAAGTTCACTTACCTTGCCAGTACACTTTCCAAAGATGTACAAATTGATAATGAGGTTGATGCACACATTGCCAGAGCTAGCTCAGTGTTTGGGAGGCTCTGAAGGAAAGTGTGGGAGAGAAGAGGAATTAGACTGACTACCAAATTGAAGGTCTACCAAGCCATTGTGCTGACCTCATTGTTGTATGCCTATAAAACATGCGTAGTCTACCAGTGCCATGCCAGGAAACTGAATCTCTTTCATTGTCAGAGGAAGATTCTGAAGATCACCTGGCAGAATGAGATACCAGACACTGAGGTCCTTTCTTAGACTAAACTGCCAAGCATTCAGACTCTCCTGCAGAGAGCACAGCCCCAATGGACTGTTCGCATGCCAAACATACACTTAGCTAAAAGACTTACTTTGTGGAGAACTCATAGAAGAAAAAGCAATAGAAGGACACTCTCAAGATCTTTCTTAAGAACTTTGGAATTGATTGCATAACATGGGAGACACTGGCACGGCTCCACCCAGCATGGCATGCCCTCATCAGAGGCCCCATACTCTATGAGCAAAGTAGAATTGAAGTATCTCAAAAGAAATAAGAGGTGTGCGAGTTTAGAGAACCTACCCCAAATGTTCACATGGTCCATTTGTGCCCAACCTGTGGCAGAGCATTCTGAGCTCGTATTGGGTCTGATCAGCCAGTCACATACATTGTAACTTGACTCTAACATAGTGGTCCAATTCAGAAATGAAGGACAACAACCAACCAATAAACACCATCAGTAGAGGAAGAATACATGCTAAGGATGGGTAATAATCCTTATTATCCTTAGATAATAATCCTTAGATTATTGAACTATGGAGCAGGCTAGTCTTAGAATTACAGTTGTATTAGATAATATTTCTGTTTGAAAAATGGGGCTTTACCATATATTAGATAGGAAAATATGCCTCAAGAACCTACTCTTTGTTCAATGGTCATTTGTGTCATTCTAAGAACTCTGTCATTTGGGGTACTATGAGGACAATTTGAGAAGGAACAACCAGAGGTAGGGGGTGATAACATGCTTTGAGCATTTAAGGAAGAGGGTACATTGTATCCTAGGCATGCAAAACAGCAAGGAGTTTGCCAGTGAGATGTGAAGGGGAGTAATGAGAAATCAGTCTGAACAGGTAAAGAGCTTTTAATGTCAATCTGAGGCGTTTACCTTTCATCCCAGGATCAATACAGAGATACTAATGCTTCTCAGGTGAGGGAACCATATAGACTTACACTTTACAAAGATTATTTTGGTAGCTGAGTAAAGAATGGAAAGGAAAGAGGTACGGTGAGGGAAGAGAATAAACCTTTATATAACACCTACTAAGTGCTTTACAAATATCATCCCTTTTGATCCTCATAATAATCATGCACAGTAGGTGTGGTTGTTATCCCCATTTTACAATTGAGAAAACTGAGTCAAACAGATCAGGTAACTTACATAAAGTCACAAAGGAAGTATCTGAGGCTAGATTTGAAGTCATGTCTTCCTGACTCCAAGCTCAGCACTCTGTGTACTGCCAGAGAAAGAGAAGATGGAGCAGGGAGACTAAATAGTTGGCTTATAAAGTGGACTAGGTTAGCCTCAACTAAGTCAGCCACCATATGAGTAGACAGAAGGGGAGAGATGTTAGAGATGTGGAGGTAGGATTGATAAGATTTGACAGTTGATTAGATTTTGGGAGTGGGTTGCAGAGTCAAAGGAGATTGAAAGAGGTTGTAAACTTGTGTACTAAAAGAATAGTGGTGCAAGACAGGGAATTTTGGAGGAGGTATGCATAAATATTTCTAACAAATAGTTGATAATTTCATAGTGGAGTTTGAGAGAAAGAGATAAGGACTAGATATTTAGATTTAAGGATCATCTAGATTCTGAGATAATTGCTGATGTTATCACCAAGAGAAAGATTCTAGAGGGCAGAGAGCCCAGGCTTAGAGGATTCCCCTGGATAATGGTCCATCTAAGGAGACCAAGAAAGACTTGGCAAACAGGGAGAGAACCAAGGGAAAATTCAGGCATGAAGTAAGAGAATATCCATCCAGGAGAGGTCAGTAGTGTCACAAGCTACACATCAGTCATGAAGAATGAGCTCTGAGGAAAAAGGAATCACCACTTTCCCAGGCCATCCATCACTCCTGCACTAGACCCCAAATCCTCAGTCCTATCATTAATCAATTCATCTTCACCTTGTCTTCTCACTTTGATGTGTTGCAATGGGAAGCCTGAATTCATCCTCTCCTACCCTGGTGCTGCTCCACCTGTAACTGTGCTTGCTACTTCATACTGACCTCTTTACCCTTCTTCTCTATTGGCCCCTTACTACACTCTCTGAAAATTGTGCCCCAAACCTTTTCTCTCTATTCACAGAAGCCTTTTAGCAGAGAACATTATCTTGCATCTCACTAATGTATTATGTGATTCAAAGCACTTTAGCTTCATCCTCTATTCTTGCCTGCCTGCTGTCTGCTTTCTTTCTACCTCTGCCTTTGAGTATTCCCATCTTCCTTCAAGGCTTATATTAACCTTCTTCATGAAGCCTTTCCTCATCTCTCCTCTCTTAGTCTTACCCACATTGCTTTATGTCTCTTTTGTATCTGTCTCTCTATATCTTCCTCTGATACATCGTAAGCTCCTCAAAGAACTTTTGATTGTGCTTATATCCCCAGCCAAGTAGCTGATGCGTAGTATGAGCTTAGTAAGTGTTTGTTATTGACTGACTGATCAGGAGGATCTGGAGGAAAATTGTGTTGTATTAGTATAGCCTTTGGAATCTCAGGGTCACCTCCTTGCCATAAGTAAATCATTGGAGTAGGTCTTGAGCAAAGGACCAACTTTATAACTTGACAGAATAATAATAATAAAACTAGCATTTTTATGGCATTTTAATGTCTATAGAGTGCTTTACAAATAAAATATAAAGACAGATGCAAGTAAATACAAATAAAATATTCTTATAACAACCCTGAGAGATAGGTACTATTTTTCCCATTTTTACAGATAAGGAAACAGGCAGGTAGATTATGTGAAGTGCCCAGGCTTAGACAGCCATTATGTTTCTATGATTGGATTTGAATTCAAGTCTTCTTGACTCCAAAGGCCTCTACTCTATCCATTGTATACCTAGGTGTCTCCGACCTTCACAATAACCTTGAGATAGGTAGAGGTTTTTTATTTGCTTTTGCCAGACCTGTGAATTCCTTAGTATAGGGAACTCCTAATAGCTTTTTTTTTTTACCAATTCAGATTGGCTTTTGCTTTGCAACTTAGTCTTAGAAAATTGCCTGGGGAATTGAGAAGCCAAGTAACTTGCCCAGAGACAGCTAACCAGAATGTGGCAGGGGCTGGTCTTGAACTCAAGTCTTTCTGACACCATGGCTGATTTTCTATCCACTGAATTGTAGTTCCTCTGAGCAGATAGTACAAATGATATCTCCATTTTACAGATGAGAAAATAGGTTCAGAGAAGTTAAATAATAGCCCATAACCATAGAATTCAGTAAATGATAGTGCCAAAGTCTTTCCATAACAAGTTAAAGCTTGTTATGGAAACGTATTGCTACTATAATGTATTGCTTTTTAAGTATATTAATGATAATATTGACTTATTTTTATGTAGTTCTATTGTGATTTGCAAAAGACTTTCTTCACAACAACCCTTTTAGGTAGGCAATGCAAGTTTGTTCCCACCTCATTGTGGAAAAAACTGAAGTCGAATGTGCTAAGTAGTTGAATGACCGGGGTAGGACTTTAACTCAAGCCCAAATGCCAAAAGCTTTTTGACTCAAAGCAGAATAACCACTTAGCTCAAGGTGGATTTGAATGGGATATTTTTGTTGCCACTGAATTTATTTCTTGCATAGAGTCTACTGATACAAGTAGATAAACAGCCACATTTATTAAAATTGGTAGCAGTATAATTCTACAAACATTGCCAATCCCTTTGTCAGTTAAAAGAGCACCAGTATGTCCCTAGAACATGCATTTAAAGTTACAGGCTGTTGGGTAGGGTAGATTTTGCTATTAATAAAGATGTTAGGAAACATTTTCCAGAAGATCAGATCACCTGCCTCATATTTCTTTTTCATTTGAAAATTATGTCTGAATGGAGATGGAACAAAGACTAAAAGGAACTACTTTGAAGCTCAGGTTCAGTTAATAGTAAAGAAATATTAGAGGCATGATAACATAGAACTGAAGACCGAGATAGTCATTTGTGAAATGAAGTGAGAAAGGATTTTAGAACTGATAGATTTTAGCTCCAAATCCAGTGTCCTTATCACTAGATTTGTTTTTTCCCAGAGTAGCTCCCAGAGACTGAGCTTAAACTCTGCCGTTATAGGATGTAAAGGAAATGGCAAATTTGCCTATGTAGTTGGATGAAGATTGTGGATAAGTTAGAATGCGGAAATCACTCCCTCTTCTGGCAATATCTACTAAGTTCCATATATTTCCAGAAAGTTGAATTCACTTACTTTTTTCTTCATTCACCAGCATATTCCATGTCCCTACCATTATTTCCAGGGTTCACATTAATGGAACATTATGTTGATGGCACATTATATTGATAGCATTCCTGTATGGCATTTAAATAAAATGTCATTATACAAGGACATTTAATTATAAATATGTGATTCTTTTTATATTATATTGCTTAGAATGAGCATTAATTTGGATTTTATTTGATACTTATGAAGTGTGGCTGGACCTGGAGTCAGGAAAATCCAAGTTCAAATCCAGCTGCAGACACTTATTAGCTGTGTGACTCTGGGCAAGTCATTTTAACCTGTTTGTCTCCAGTTTCTCAGTTGTAAAATGGTGATGATAAAACCACCTATCTCATAGGTTTTTATGAAGATCAAATGAGATAATATTTGTAAAGCAGCTAACACAGTGCCTGACACATAGGTTCTATCTAAATGTTTCTTTCCCCCCCTCCTACCTCATCTCTGTTCTGTCCCTTGTATTTTTAAAATTCGTCTTTGGAATAATCAGATATTAGTATTATGTTGCCAGAGGACAACGTTATGGTGCTCCACATTTACGTAGTAGTTTACAGTTTGCGAAGAACTCCTACGGTGGTATCATTTTGCAGAGTAAGAACCTGAAACCCAGAGAAAATGAAGGATTTTCCTATGGTCACACAATGGTAGAATCCAGGGATTCTGATTCTAAGTCCAGTGTTCTTTCTACTACATCAAACTGCCTATATTACTAGCTATAGAAGTCACTTTCTAGATATCATCTAGTGCAAGCCTCCCATTTTCTAAATTCAAGAGAAGTCAAATGAATTGGCTGCTATCACACAGCTCCAGTGAGTTAATGGAGAGTCAGAACTGGAACCCAGTGAGGTTTTCTGATTCCTACCCTGGTTGACTGTCTCATGTGGTAATTTGATGGACAGTAACTTTGAATGGATAAAGTCATTTAGGTCAACCAGGAAAACACTTGAGAAAGATGTATTCATATTTTTAAAAAATTTTCAATAGAAGTTAATAACCAAAGTACCTTTTCTTTAACCCTGAGTTAATCTGGAAGTATTGATAACCACTGTCTAGTATAGCTCCTGATTGATATATTTCTGTTATTTTCAAGAGGATATTGATTAATATTGTATTGTACAGTGACTTTATACATACTTAAGTACTTATTTGTTAATTGGTAGCCCTAAGATTTAATTGAATTAGAAAAACTGACAACTTTCCCAAGGTCTGAACGTTTTTGGAGTAGGATATCATAGCTCTGTAAGAAAAAATAAATAAAAATAGAAGTAGTTGAGACTAGTATGTTCTGGACAAATAACTTCAGATTTAATTTATTTCTAGTATAAAGTTTTAATTTTCTCTTTTGTCAAAGTTACTGCTTTTCATGAGCAGCAGTCATTTTGAACTGCTTTCTAGTTAAAGAACTTATGTTGTCAGTGACCTTTTAGCAACAGTGATGATCTACAAGTGAGTTTTCTTTCATATTGTGTCATGTTTATTTAATACCTTCCTATTGGTATTAAGAATGCTGATTAATCTGTTCTGGAACAAGAAGATCCTTTCCAACTCTAAATCTATGATCCTATGATCTCAACAGTCTGTTTAAAATTTAAATAAGCTACTCTTACAGAGGGAATAAATGAAAAAAATCTACTAAATGTTTATTTTTTATAGTATTCAGTTTCCAAGTGGTAATTGCATGGTTTGAGTCAACTCCAATGTAGTAGTTTATTACTTATGAGTCAGGCAGCTGGGAATGTCAAATACTAGACTAGATTGCAATCGACAGTATCAAACAAAGTTCTTGGATTAGTTATTGGGCTTTTTATTTGGTACACATATTTGTGTTATCAGTAGTGTGAAGCTACATGTCAGTAAAGTGCTGATATTTTATAGAGTAGTATCGAGTAGGAAATAAAAGCTAATGCATGCTAATAAAGGAGGTAGAAATATTTATAAACTGCTTCATCTTGTCACATTTTTTTCTGTTTTATTCCTTGGGTATTTAGTTATAAAACAAGAAAAAGAACATTACATATTAGCCAAGTGCAATATAAAAACTAGCTCTAAAAAGCTTGTTATTGCACATGTTATAATAGTTAAGTAAAACCATGTCCATTCAGAATCAAGAATCAAATTTTCTGGAGGTGGAAAACTTTTTCATTTAGCCTTTTTGTCAGAAATCTTTCTGAAATATATGCTTCTTTGCCTCCTTAAATAAATTATGCAAAACATATGTTCATTTCTTTTTGGTGGCTCAGGTTCATTTATGAACATCTGCACTATTGTACAGGAAAGGATAATGTGTTTCTAACTGGGATCAGCAGTGAAGATGTTAAAAGAGATCACCTCAAGTGGGCTTTGAATTATATGTAGGATTTGGAAAAGAAGAAAAAAGCAACGGAAGAATCTTCCATGTAGCCAGGAGGAGGTAGCAATGTGAGCAAAGTTAGGGAATTAAAAACATATAAGATGTGGTATGAGAAAGGTGACTTCCAGTTGGGATAGAGAATTTGCATTAAGGAAGTCAAAAAAGATAAAGGTAGAAATCTGAATTGGTGCCAGTTTAGAGAGGGAGGTTGTCTTCAAATTCTAGGCCAAGGAATTTCAACTTTGTCCTGTAGCCTGTGGGTAGTACTGTTGAATGTTCTGAGAAAGCAATCATTTATTTCTTTTTCTTAGTTTGAGGTATTTTGTTTTTAACACAGCAGTCACTTCTACCAAACAACCACCACCCCAACTGTAATTCCTTTCCATTATTAAAAGTCAGGCAAAACTACCTCTCCTGAATCCTTTCCTAATGTCTCCTCCTTTAAACTTTTTTTTTAAACGCTACTATATTTTCGTATTCATATTTGTCCTGCAATTGTATATGAATACTTTTTGTCCTCCTAATGTAAATTCTTGAGAATGAGGACTGTGTCTTAATGAATCCTTATACTAGTCACTAAAGGAAGGGAACAAAGTCTTGTGCATTATGCATGCTCAAAAAAATGTTTGTTCAACCAAAGTGAACCACCATTTCCCTAAATGGCTTACAGTAGAGGACCTGTGACTTTAATAAGATGTTGCTGTTACTCTACTTCACCCCCAACAGAGATCACAACCTTTGAGTGAATAACCTGTCATTGAGTTGCTGTGGTTTAAAAAAAAAATGTTACCTGATGGCCAGACTTCTAATGATGAGCCCTTCCGGATATAGCTAGGCCATTCCTTAGATGACACATTGATGGGCTCAAGGCCTTTGGGAACTCAGAGTCAAACGCCTTTGTGTTATAATGAAGCATTAGAAGAGGTTATTACTCCAAGATAGGGAACAGCTCTATAGCACTTTAATATTTGCAAAGTGCCTTGCATATATTGCATATATTATTTCTCTTGATAAACCAGCCTTTTACTAATTTGGTCTACAACTTTTCAGAAATTTGTAGGTCTGTTCTTAGCCCCTTTCTCTCCTTTTATGAAAAACATGTTCTCTAAGTACCTTAAGATAGAATTCTTCTGGGTCAGGAAACTTGAACTCATATAAAGCACCATGGTACTTTACAATGTTAACCATCTTGGGCTTAAGTTCCTTTGTAACTGTGTTTTAACCTACTAGATGGTGAAGAAAAATTGAATTAAATAGTTTTGTAGTCTTTAGCTAACATTCTCATCTATCTCTAAACATTAGGCCTATCCTTTCTTTGTTCTTCTAGCTCCAAATTTATGTTTATAAGCTCTTGTCCTTAGCATCTTTCAAAGGAGCCCTTTTAACCACTCTCTTGTATTTATCCTTAATTATGTTTCCATCTTTCACCTTTTGTATAGTGATCTGCATGTAGATACTTAATAATTGTTTGAGGTTTTTGAATGACTTATACATTTTTCAATTATTTTAATAAATCCTTTTAAATTCTAAATTTGTCTAAAAGTTCAGTACAAAGTCTCTTTAGATCTGACCTTTATCTTTCTCATCTAGATCATTCAATCCTATTATCAGAATTTTGTTTTTTAAAGCTTACCTTGAGTAGTGTTCCCCTCTTCTTGTCTTTAGCTATAAGATTATGCTTGTCATTCTATCATTCCTACAGACTTTTTGAAAATGGAATTTCCTAAATTCTATCAATATTTCTCCAACTGTGCCAACATTCTCTTTGTTTTATAAATTCTAAGATGACGTGGACGCTTTCTCTCAAAGTTCATTTGTTTCTTCTGATGAAGTGGAAATAACTGGATGTATAGATGTAGAAAACCTGGTTTCAAATCATGTTTCCACTTTTAGTAACTTTGTCTTTGGACAAGCTACTAAATCCTAGCAGCCTCATTTTCTCTCTCTGTAAAATGGAAATAATACCTGTTATACACACACCTACCTGATAAGATTACCATGATACTTATATGAAGAAGTAAGCATAAAACACTTAGAAATGTTTTATTGATGCTCTTTCCTTTTTTGTTCAGTATCATTGTTACTTTCCAATGATTCACTACCACCACTAAAACCTCTGTACAGTCAAGGGAAAAAAAAGTCAGCACATTGTCCATGTCTGAAAATGTATGCCTTGTTCTTTATCACAGTCACCTATCTCTTTTGGGGAGGGGGACGAAATCTTACCATCATATCTGTAAAATTATAATTGATCAATAAATTGATTGGTATTGTGAAGATTTTTGTTTTCCTTTACATTATTGTAGTCATTATATAAATTGTTTTCCTAATTTTTCTCTGCATTCATTTATACCAGTCTTTTCAACTTTCTCTGAATTCTTTATATTCCTCATTTCTTGTGGCATATTAATATTTCATTACTTTTGGCCAGATTTGTTCACATAAAGCGCTTTGTAAACTATAAAGTGCTATGTAAATGTCAACCATAAAAATATTTTGTTAATGGCAAAGTACTGTTCAAATATGGGTCTTTTAAAAATTATTGTTGTTATTCACCAGCCATTTCTCCCTGTTGGTCAAAAGTAAATCCAAAGTCGTTACGAACCCAGTCTGTACAAAAGGAGGGATTTATTGAAGACATTAGGACTAGGAGGCTGCCAAGGGTTAGTAACAGTCATGTGATCCTCGCATACTTTCTCTGACTACTGCCGAACATAACCTTCTCCATGGCATCAATAATCCATTACACAATTTAATTCCTGAACTTATTTGAATTCTTTGTTTTTCGCACATCATTCTGTCTGCCCTAAAAAGATCAAAAGTGGCTGGATAGCAAGACCCATGCTTTATATTTCTTTTGTATCTCCTGAAGTGCTTACATAATAAACAGTCAATAATTTGTCAGAATTTTATGTATTTTTGTATCAAAACTGTAGCTCAGGCAGTAGTGAAAAAGAATGAAACCAGGAGTCTCAGCAATGAGAAAAGGCATCTATAGCATCTGGAAAATCACAGTTATTTCTAAGTATACCTTCTCTGTTTCCAACCTCCTTCTGCTCACCAAGCCTTCCCTTGTAACAAAGATTAAACAAGATAGCTCTTATCAGCGTGCCCTTAGGAAAGTCACTTCCCCTCTGTGGCCCTCAGTTCCCTCATTTCTAAATTGAGGTGGTTAAACTAAATAATCTTTAATGTCCCTTCCAGCTTTAGATCTATGCACCTGTGACCCTGTTGTTTCCTTTGCCTTCTAAAATGAAAATGCCAACAAGACAAGTTAGGCATTTACAGTTTGGGGGAAAAATGGATTATTGTACTGGGTGACGATTTTTACTTACAGAATAAAGCTGATTATTATATTGCCAGTCTTTTCCTTTTGGCCCTTTGATTCCTTTGCAATCAGTGTTCTTTGCATCAAAATAATAGATTAAAATATTCTGACATATGTGACAACTCATATTTTGTTCATCGGTTATAATTTTAACAGCAGTACCCCAATTTTTTTTTGCAGGAGAGGGGGGAACAGGCACAGTAAAATAAATGAATCATGGTAAAGAAAATATTTAGGGTGTCATGTTTTAAGGAGAATATTAAGAAATCTGAGTACATCTGGAGGAAGGATGACCAAGGCAAAAGGACTAAAGACCATGGTCATGAGATCAGAATCTGGTGGTTTTGTTTAATTTGTTTAGCTATGTAAGGCAAAAGAGGAGAATAAAAGAAGGGATAGGAGCACTGATCTGGGGGGCATGAAATAAATGATACTTAATGACTGAGAGGAGACAGAGCTGTTCAACTCTTAAGTTAATTGTGCTTTCTCTGCCAAGAATAAGAGCTTTTACTCTGGAAAGGCTAGAGCAAATATGGCTAATAGGGAGTTGTTGTCCAGAATAAGAAGATAATGAAAGAGCAGCCTTGGTGCTTTTGAGCTCAAGTTACTCGAAATATATCCCAGGTTACTGAAAGAATTAACAGGTGTGATTCCTAAGCCAGTCAGTGATGTTTGGGAAATGGTGAACTGGGAAAATACTACAATAGTGGTACATGTCCCAATTTTCAAAATAAAGAAAAGAATGGACAAGCTCTAAGCCAAGAGTTTTTTAGCAGTCTGGTGAAGCTTGGACCCTTCTCAAGAACACTGTTTTAAATACATAAAATACATGGAATTAAAGGAAACAAATTATATTGAAGTACACAACAAAATGAGTCCAAGGATCCCATGTTAAGAACATTAACTTTTAGTCCAATGAGTTCAGCTTTTTTTTTATTGAGTTTTGTTTAAAGTTCAACAAAATCAATACATGGCCTTTGGGTATTGCCCATGTTGCCCATGACTAACAATTAGTATTAATCAGCTGCCTTAAAAGCTGATAATAATAGCTCCAATCTGTATTGTATTTTAAGGTTTATAACAGAGTATGCATATATTCTGATTTGATCCTCACAACAGTTCTGTGAAATAAATACTGTTATAATCCTCATTTTTCCAAATGGGAAAACTGGAGCTTAGCAAGATTTTGACTTGCCCAGAGTCACAAAGCTACTAAGTGTCTTGAGTTGGAATTTGAGCTCACATGCTCTTAAGTCCAACGAGCCATCTACTGTATCATACTACCCCTTTGAGACAGAGGATTTCCCAGAACCAAAAGTTCACAGACAATTAGTAAACAATCAATAGGCAAATATGACACAATGGATAGAGTGCTGGACCTTGAATCAGGTAGACCTGAGTTCGAATCCCACCTCAGACATTTACTAGCTATGTCATTCTGGGCAAATCACTTAATCTCTGTCTGCCTCAGTTTTCTTATCTTTAAGTGGAAATAATAATGGCACCTACCTCAGGGTTGTTGTAAGGATCAAATAAGGTAATAATTGTAATGTGCTTTATAAATTTTAAAGTTCTATGTAAATGCTAGTTATTACATGCCAATTTCCTTGCTAAGGATACAAATACAGCAAATGAAACCATCCCTCCATGTAAGAAAATAAAATTCTAATGGAAAAGACAAATACATATATTTATGGAATAATGTGGGACAAAAGTCAGGAGGGACTGCGTTGCAAGCATAGGAAACAGTGCAACAGCAGAGATGGAATTTCATTCCTTTGTAACAAACAAGAGGTGACTGGATTGCTTAATTACATAGTATAAAGGTTAAGGGGAGGGGAAGACAGGTTTGGGTTAGTTCATGGAGGGTTTTGAAATCTAAACAGAAAAGTTTACATTTTTTCCTAGGGGCAGTAGGGCAGGAGTGAGGAACCTACAGCCTCAAGGCCCTTAGGTTCCCCACCCCTGCAATAGGAAGTTATTAGAGTTGATTGATTAGGAGAATCCTATAAATAACATATTTAAGAGAAATCACATCTGCCATAGTGTGTTGGTTGGGCTGGAGAAATGAGAGGCTTAAAGCAAGAAGACCAGTCTGGAGTTGCTTGAAATAATCTAGGTAAGAAATGATAAGGGTCTGAACTAAGGTGGCAGTTGTGTGGAGATGAGAACAACATGATTTGGCAACTTGGGTTCTTGAGTGAGGGAAAATGAGGAATTGAGGATAATGAACCTTGGAAACAGGAAGACTGGTGGTGCCTGCAGGCTAAGGCTAGACGACCACTTGTCAGGTATGTTGTAAAGGGCGTACCTGTTCCTATGTGGGCAGAAGAAGGTGGTTGGAGGTTCCTTCTAAATCTGAGATTCTGTAATTTGGTGATGGGGATAGTGTGAAGTAAAACTGGAAAGGTAATAGGTTGAATCCAGATTATGGGAGATTTTTGAATCCAGGATAAGCAGTTCCAGTTTTATCTTGAGGGCGGTTTGGTAGAGTTAAAAGAGACCTGGATATGGAATCAGACTAGACATGAATTCAATTCAGTTCTGCTCTTAACTGCCTTATATAACCTTGTGCAAGTCACTTCTCTCTGGGCCCCAATCTCCATATCTGTAAAATGCAAGGGTTGGGCTAGCCCTGTGGCAGCATCAGTTAGAAATCTACCAATTAAGATTTTAGAAGCTACGGCGACACTCCATTTCTGATCTTGCTGTCCCCTATGCCAGGAGCAAGCACACTTCTCTCTCACTTATGCCTCTTACAATCTTTTCTTAACTTTAAGACTAAGCTAAAGCTCCAATTTACATATGGAGACTCTCCTGCTTCCACACGCACATACACATGCACACACACACAGAGTTTTTAGTGCCTTCCTGTGAAAAAACTGCTGTGTATTTATTTTGTATATATTCCTTATGTGCAAATCAGCATTGGTGGAGAGAATTTCCTCAGAAAGAGTTTCTTCAATGAACTAAATGTCCTGCTCCAAGAAAAGAAAATTGTATATACTTTAGTATAGTTGTCTCCACCAATAGGATATAAGCTCCATTAGGATAAGTACTGTATAATTTTTGTCTCTTTACCCTTCAGTGCTTAACATAGTACCTGGCACATAGACTGTTTAATTAAGGCATATCAAATGATCCCAAATGCATATGTGCAACCTTTCTAAAACTTCTAGAGAGATTTCTGGAGCACTGAGATACTGAGTGATTTACTCCAGGTCACATAGCCAGAATGTGTCAGAGGCAGGACTAGAATATAGCTTGTCCTGGCAGGAGGGCCAATTCTCTCTTCATTGCTTCACACTGCCTGATTTGACTCCACATCTCAGGCTACAATGTGTTACATCCTTTTTTTCTCTCAAATTATCACTACCACCCAAGTTACCTACTATTGAAGATACTTACTATCCATGTTCATTTGTGATTTGAATAACCAATAATGTGCTAGGTATTATGCAAAATATAGAAGTATTGAACTTAATCTACAATGACAGGAAAAACACATGAAGAGAATGAATGTATACTTCAGGGAAAGTAAACAACAACTTGCTCTATAGTGATGAATTTTATTGGACATCTTCATATTTTTAATTCCACCCACTCTCATTTTTGGTTTCTGAACTCATCTCAAATAACTCTCCCCTTCTCTCTAGGTCTTGATGCCCAAATGTTCTAGTTTAGGCATTCTTTAGAATGGACTTTTACAATCTTGATCTTTTTTTTTCTTTTCTACCTTTCAGATGTACCTCCTGCTGATCAAGAGAAGCTTTTTATCCAGAAGTTGCGTCAGTGTTGTGTCCTTTTTGACTTTGTTTCTGATCCACTAAGTGATCTGAAGTGGAAGGAAGTAAAACGAGCTGCTTTAAGTGAAATGGTAGAATATATCACACACAATCGAAATGTGATCACAGAGCCTATTTACCCTGAAGTAGTACATATGGTAAGTTATTACATTTTTAATTATGGTTTCTAATCCTTTAGTTAGGCAATGGATTCAGGTATTTACAGGGTGGGATGGGGTGGCATGTAGACTGCTTGCCATCCATTTGGAAGGATGTAGACATTTGTTATAGTTGTGTGCAGTGTATCTTAACTATGTATAATGTATAAATATTTATTGTACATCTTAATTACCATGTTCAGTGCATAGAAGTTAACCACAGTTTCCTTCCCTGACTAGAGGAATCAACATGGATCAAAATAAATGTATGTTTATCTTATTATTTCAACTCCCTTATTTGGGCTCCTGGACTAGGTCTACACCTTCCTGTGCTTGGTTCAGCTTAGCTCTTTCCTCTTATAATTGTACTGTCTGAACCTTAGCATTTTTAACTATGTCATGAAACAAAAGATTGGTAATTTCTCATAGCTATTTTTATCTTCCACAGTTGGCACTTTCCCTTGTTGATAATAATAATAGTTCAGTAGATCCCTGATCATATCGATATGAATACTACATCCAGTATTGTAAATTGCAAGTCCTCCATATCTTCTTATCTGATACATTTCCTGTCCATTTTGTCCCATAAATTCTTCATAAAGTATCCACATCCATCATACTAGGGATCTTCCTCCAAGTCTTATTACTCCTAATGTGTACCATTGTATCTTTCAGGTTGTATCTCTTTTGTCCTTCTTTCTCAACACCTGACTATTCTACCTCTTTTCCAGTCCTATATTCTTGAATATTTCTTTTTGTCATTCTTTGCACATAAGTGATTTTTGGTAATGTTACAGTCAACTTACATCCACCTTGGGTTTTCTCTATTGTTTTTTGGGTCTTCTGCAAATTTTATTCTTCGGGAATTATAATGATCAATGATTGGCAGCCCCATTAACGTCACCAAGAGAAAATTGGTGTTTAAAGATGGGACTTTGTGTCAGAAGTACCTTAGGATAAAGGAAAGTATCTTTGGGCCCAGCTCATTGTCTGTCCACAGCATCTGCCAGAGATGATTCCTTAGGCTTCCTGTTCAAATGCATACCAGTCTTTATCCATTGTTTTATGTTGTGTTTCATATCTCTGTTGGAAGGCCTCTCCTTTAAATAGCTTTAGATCTCATGAGAAGGGAATACCCAGGCTTTTGCAGTTTTCTACAGCAAGACGACATCTTCACTGTAACACAATTGACTGAAAGTTTTAGAAAATACAAGATTTTACTGTATCCTAATGGGTTGGTTGGTTTTTTTTTTCAGTTAGCAAAATTCCACCTTCTCTTCCTCCCCTTCCTTGCACCCTACCTCCAGGTGAAGAAGAAAGAAAAACAAAACCCTTGTAACACATATGCATAGTCAAGCAAAACAGATTCTGAATTGATCATTTCCAGAAACATATATGTCTCATTATGCACCTTGATTCCATCACTACTCTGGGCTGCATGTTGCATCATGTGTCCTCTGGAATCATAGTTAGTCATTACATTGATCTTTCAAAGCTAATTTCTATTGTTAGTGTTATTAGTATTTTAATCATTAACATTAGTCTTTACAGTATTGCTGTTGCTATATAAATTGTTCTCCTGGTTCTGCTCATTACGCTGTACATCCAGTTCATACAAGTCTTCGTAAGTTTCTCTAAAATAGCCCCCTTCTTTATTTCTCAAAGTACAATAGTATTACATCCCACTTATATATACCATGATTTGTAGATTTTTTTTAAGCGTTCCACTCAGATCTGGGTCTGAATCCTGCCTAAGACCTTTACTTAGCTGTGTGACTGTGGGCAAATCATTTCACTTCAGTCAAACTCAGTTTTCTCATCTGTAAAGTGAGGATAATAATAGCACTACTTCACAGGGCTACTCTAAGCATCAAATGAGATATATAAAGCTCTTTGCAAACCTTAGTGTACTACATAAATGTTAGCTATTATCATTGTTGTTTTTAGGTTGAATTATCTTCCCAACCTCAACCTTCAAACGGAAAGGAAAGCAAGTTCCTCAAAAAGCAGGAACTGTTTCATTTTTGTCTTCATGGTCCCAACACCCAGCACAGCGTCTTGCACATATCGTATGTTTTGTAAGTGTTCACTGAATTAGATTTAAGCTCAGGAACGCAACAGGACTTCATCAGTAATAATAGCTTATATTTATATAGTGCGTTATGATTCACAGAACACTTTCCCCACAATAACCCTGTGATATAAATAGTGTAAGAATCATTACTGCCATTTTACAGTTGAGGAACATCATGCTCAAAAAGCTTATGGCTTGCTTGCAGTCATGAGCTAATGAAGAGGCAGATTGAATATCTTTTCTGATACCCCAAGCTGAGTCCATGCCTGACTGTACAGCTTCATAGTTTTGAAATGTCTTCATTTTCAGCTAAAAGACAGCATCCACTTCTGTACAGTGATAGAGGTGGAGAAGAGGTTGTATTTGATGGTCTTTCTGTTTTAACCTTAATTCTCTAACTAAAATCCAGCATGGCCATTTGGGGAAGGGGTGGGGGATATAATAAATAAATTTTTGTTTTCCAGATAGATATGTTCTTCATGCAGATATTTAAATCTTTCCAAAGCTTTAGTTATTTTGATATTTAATTATTTGCCTATATTAACTTACAGTTGTCTTTTAAGCTTTAGAATAAGAAAATCCCAGGGTATTCACATGATTGACAAATATTACTAATCAGTATGTTTCTAAAGTCAGTTTCCAAATCTTTACAATTCAATTGATTATTCTTAGTGAATACTGTTAACAAAAAAAAAAAATGCATATTGCATATCAAAATCAGTACTTTTACTCTGAAACAAAAACTTTTTTTATGAAAGGAGTTTCTTTCCTTAGCTCTTTTGTGCTTCATAATCAGTGCTTCTCAGATGTTAGACAGACCACCAATTTGTGTTCATGTGATCCCTGCCACTGTTTAGCAACCATTATAACTGAAGACCAATGTGACAGCCTCCCTCAAACATTACAACTCAAGTGCTAGGATCATAGGATTATAGAGTTAGAGCCAGAAGACACTTTAGACGTCATGTAGTTTAGGCTTCTTATTTTTCAGGTGAGAAAACTGAGGCTCAGAAGTGGAAACTCAGACAGTTTGACTCTAAATTCAGTGCTCTTTCCATTGCCTCATGTGAGGACAAAATAAATACCACAAGAACTGATTAACTCCTACTAATTGGACAAAGTTGACTTGAGTTAGCAAAGAAATTTATAAGTTAGAAAAATATTAATTATTATTCTTATTTATAGTCCTAGAGAAGAACTCAGACTAATACAGTATTGATTATTGATTGCTTTAGTAAATAAGTTGTTTGTATTTAGCAGTATCATTTTTCATTGAAAAGAAATGCTATAGTCCTTTAAAAACAAATTTTGTTACCTTTAATTTGCCCAGAATTACCAGTATTCCTAGAGGGAACCAAGATGTAACTTATGCTCTACTTTGGCTGAATTATCTCAAATTTTTAATTAGTGAAGTTTGTACTAGAATTTTTACTTCATTCCCCCAAACTCTACTTTGTTAAGTTTTTTTAAACTAAAATTCCTGTTTGATTTCAATCATTTAGGCTTTATCTTCATTTTTATCCCAACTCTTGAGATATAGGTAGATATAGATATATAGATGTATATGTATACGTACATATATACATGTACATCTATAGATATAGATATGCATTCTAGCAGCTGACCTCATTCTTCAACTGAAACTTTTCTCCAAAGTTAGTGTTATTGTTCAGTCATTGTTTTAACCATGTCCAACTCTTTTTGACCCCATTTGGGGTTTTCTTAGCAAAGATACTGGAGTGGTTTGCCATTTCCTTCCCTAGCTCATTTTACAGATGAGCAACTGAGACAGACAGGGTTAAGTGACTTGCCCAGGGTCACACAGGTAGTAAGTGTCTGAGGCGAGATTTGAACTCAGGCAGATGTGTCTTTTTGACTCCAGGCCCAGAACTCTATCCACTTTACCACCTATCTGTCCCCTGGCAAAGTTAGTGATTGATCTTTTAATTGCCAAATATAGAAGCTTTTTCTCTTCATTCTTCTCCATTTTTCTGTAGCCTTTAACAACGTCTATCATTGTCATCTCCTTGATGCTCTCTTTTCTTATCTGATTCTCCTCCTACCTTTCTGACAGTTCCTTCTCAATCTTCTTTGTTATATCTTCATCTGTGTATGCCTTGATAACTGTGGTTATCCCCCAAGGCTCCATCCTGGGGACCTCTTCTCTTCTCCCTCTATATTATTTCATTTAGTGATCTCAATTACTATTATAGATTTAGATTTCATCTCTGTATTGATGATTCCCAGACCTAGTGCTAACCACTCTCCTGACCTTCAGTCTCACATCTCCCAACTCTTATTGGACATCTCAAATTGGATGACCCATAGACATCTTAAAAACCTGCCCTGTTCCTTCTTGCTTCCTAACTTTGCAATTACTGTCAAGGGCACAAATCAGGTGTCATCCTTAACTCCTCACTCTCCATAATGCAATATGTTGCAAAGTCCCATTGATTCAGCCTTCATAACATCTCTCATATACACCCTTTTCCCTCCTCTCTGACATTGCCCCACTCCAGTTCATGTTCTCGTCACCTCTCACCAGTACCATTGCAAAGCCTGCTGGTTAGTCTCCCTCCCTCAGATCTCTATTCTAGTCTATCCTCCACTCAGCTGTCAAAGTGATCTTCCTATAAAGCACAGGTCTGACTATGTATGTCACATATACACATGCGCACACACACCACTTCAATAAAGTCCTCTGGCTCCCCATTACTGCCAGGATCAAATATAACATAGCTGTTTCCTACCTTTCCAGTCTTCTTGTATCTTACTCTACCTTCCAGCCCTCCTCTTTGCTGTTCCTAGCACAGTGTGCTCTATTAGCCATCTCCTGTGCATTTTCACATATTTCCCTTATCTCTGTCCCCTGACTTCTTTCAAGTCCCAGAAGAAATCCCATCTTCTATAAGAAGTCTTTCATGATTCCCACTTAATGATAGTGCCTTCTGTCTACTGTCTCCAGCTTATCCTTTTATGTATCTTGTTTATACATTTTGTTGTGGTTTAGTCACTTTCAGTCGGGTCCAGCCCTCACAAAGGGTCACAAACCCTTCTTGGCAGATGCTTCAGTGGTTTGTCATTTCCTTCTCTAGCTCATTTTACAGATTAGGAAACTGAAGCAGACAGGGCCAAGTGACATGCCCAGGTTCACACAGCTAGTAAGTGTCTGAGACTGGATTGGAACTCAGATCTTCCTGACTCCAGGCCCAGCCTTCTACACCTACATTTGTATATAGCTGTTTACATATTGTCTCCTCCGTTAGACTGGGAGTCTTGAGAACAGGGACTATTTTTATATCCCTAACGCTTAACAGAGCACCTGGCACTTAGAAGGTGCTTAATAAATGCTTGCTAGCTTGTACATAATAAGTATGGATATCCTAGGTGATATGCTTTTCCTTAAATATTTTTTTGTCATGTCATTACTTTGCTTAAAAGCCTAACATAAGTCATCTAAAAACTATGACAGCTCCTTTAATCTTAATCCATCTTGCATTCTTTCACTCAAGTATTTGAGTGCCTGATAAAGCACTTAAGTGCTATGTGTAATAGAAAATATGTCATGATCTCCAGGGTCCTAAGAAACTTAATTTTTTTTTTCATATATACACTTCAGACAATTAAGATAACATAAGATAGTACCAAATAGAGTGATAAAATGAATATGATCAAGTGCTATGGTTTATATATGGTATAAAGATATATACCTACACACACACATGAACACACACATATAAGAATGCAGAAGAGGGACAGGTACCAATCTGGATAAGAATTTTTAGTTAGGACTTAGGAGCTAGGGCATTCTTGAGGTAGAAAACAATTTTTGGTAACTGTTTTAATTTGTACTGGCTGTGTTTTTGTTGTTTGATGAGTGTCAGGTCATTTCATGTGTGCATATTAAAGGAGATAAGGACTAGACCTATGATTTCATTGATATGAGGAATTCCCAGGTAAGGAATCTTCCTCTACCAATCCAGGTCAACACTTTTCTGAACTGTATAGTCTTAGTTTCCTAGAGCACTAAGAGGTAAGAATCTTCCTAACGTGTAGGTTAGATAAAATATTTACCCCCTTACTAAATAAATTTTGTGGCTCCCTGTTACCTCCAAGATGAAATATAAAATCCTCTGTTTAGCTTTTCTTTTTTAAAGCCCTTCATAACTTGGACCCTTCCTAACTTTCCAGTCTTCTCATATTTTATTAACCTTTGTATACTCAGTGATGTTCCTTTCCCAAAACACTCCATTTCTAGGGTCACTCATATCTTGACTGCTGTTCTGCCTTGTCTCCTATCCTGGCTTCCCTGACTTCCTCTATGTCTCAGCTTAAATCCTGCCTTCTGCCAAGGCCTTTCTTAGGCCCCCTCAATACTAGTGCCTCTGTTCTGTAATTACATCCAATTTACCCATGTATATTTTGTTAGACATATAGTTGTTTGCAAATTCTCTCCCCCATTAGAATGTAAATTCCTTGAGGACAGAAACTGTTTTTCTTTTTTTGTATCCCCAGAGAGTAGCACGTTTCATAAGAGCTTAATAAATGTTTGTTGATGGAACTTCAACCCAGGTCTTCCTCACCCCCAAATCGGCACTATTTTCAACCAGAAATATCTGCCTCTCATATGCAAATTATATCATCCAGTTTTAAGTTACCTAAGAATAGGAACCCCAACTTTCATTTCTTAGATATCCCTAATGTTCCCCCCACAAAGGCTCAATGCCTAATTTGTATTAATTGACTTCCAGCAGCTAGAGAAAAAGTAATCTAGGGCTACAGCAACTAGATTCGTGGGCGTTTTCAGCACCATATGTCTTGAAAGCTGTCAAAGTAATATGTACTTACTTTAAATTTTGGGAATCTGGTTTTTATTCCTATTCTGTAATAAAAAATAGCATTACACTATTTTTAGTGTAAATATAAGCAAGTATGAGTGTAAGCACAAGCAGATATTAGCATTACACTAAATTTTAATGTAAATGTAAGACCTTAGTTCATGATAGAACGAGACGTTTTTGTTCTAAAATATGTTTCAGAGAGATCACATTGTTAGAAGAAATAATTTAAGAAAAGCTGAGTATTTTATGGCATTTAAAAATATGACCTATTTTAAATCAACCAAAATGCAATTAATCTTATTTAATGAAACAATGAGGATTTAGTCCCAATAAGAATAATAAATATCAGTATTTCACGAAGTCACTTTCTTCTTTGAAAGTGAAATTTGAGTGTACATGGATGGTGGTTATTCGGTCTTAAGTTCCTGATATGTGGCAGGCCATAGTTGTAACTTTTAAAATCTTCAAAATCCATACTTGTAACAGCACCTGGAACTTGAGTTAGCAAAACTGTATTGATTGCACTGCCATTCCACATAGCAAAAGAAGCATAGAATTTTAGAATTGTATGGGACATTAAGAAACGCTGGCCATGCTTATCTTTAAACTGGCTCTGTGAAGTAGTCCAAAGATTTTCTATGAGGAGAAAAGTACACACCACAAAATAGCCTACTTCGATTCACTGTCTGTAATGTATAATGCATATCAGTGCAAAGAACCATGGAAAATGAGTTTGAAAAGGTATCCAGTGAATGAAAAGTTGGTTTCTTTGTGATCTAGAATTGTCATTAGAATACACTTGGTAATGTGTATACAGAGTCAGGGGATGATTATTCTGTCAGCAGAGATAATATAAAATAGTCTCGATCTATCAGCATTTTGATTAGTTGTTTTTACTCTTTTTGTACTAACACCCATGTAAGGATAAAATTAGAAAATTTAAAAGTAAGGAAGCAAAAGTATTTATAACTAAAGCCATTATAATAAAACAAACATCCATAAAACTTATTAAAGTGCTAAATCCCTTGTACAGAAAAATAACTAATACAGCTAGTGACTATCTTGGGTTGACTTTTAGTGATCTTCATGAAGAATGTGTTTAGTTACAAAGTTGTTTAAAATGTTTCTTCATTCTAGCAAAATTACAAAGGCATTCATGAACAAAACACAACTTTAAAACAGTTCAATTTGCTTGCAAGACAGATTGTAGCATCTACTATTGCTTCTGATTATAAAAACAATAAGAGCAAAGCACATCTTCCTCACAGTTATTTATAATGTTGTTATATTGAAAAACTCAGTAGTGTATTTCTCATGAATCTTGTGTTCTTTACCCCTCAGTGCCTCCTCATGTTATGGAAGTGACTGTTGGCTTTGGAAAATATGAATGGAAAAGCCTTGAGTCCAGTCCTGACAACAGACTTCCTCATCTTCTGTTCTAGGTCCTAGCATAGTAAAATCTGGTATCACTAGAGAGCATTCTCCAAATATTCTGGCAAAGCTGCTTGTTTAGATTTGCTTTAAGTTCCACAATATCTAGTGGCTCTGTTAATTTTGTCCCATTTATTTCTACATTAAAAGAGTAGTTTTGTTGTTATTTTCACAAAAAATGTTTTAAGAGAAATTTATCATCATCTACACTATCCACAGTAATAAATTGGATTTTACTTGATGTTTCTTAAAATTGCTCATGATAACGTTTAATCTTACATCTTTAATCTTACATAACATTTAATATTCCTGAATTGACTGGTTTTTTTCATGAGCATAAATCAATTTTTTAGTAATTCTGTATTATTGTCCATCAAAACTCTATAGCTGAGGCTAAGGAGCCCCATTAGAAAACCAGTATAACTTTAGTGTCTACCTGCATTCCTTGATACCAGTGAAATCCCATTATGGAGAATATCACTGCCAGAAAAAAAAAAAAAAGGTTAACAAATCTATTTCCATGACCCAAGTGGTGTTTGTGAAGAAAATTTAAATACTTTCTGGCTCTATTAGCTGCTATAATTTTCCCTTTGTGGGAACATAGGAGATTATATTAAGAAATTTAGCTATCAATTGATCCTACCCTTTCATTTTTCGAATGAGAAAACTTGAGGTTTAAAGCAGTTAATGGTCTATATCAATGGAGAGAACCATGGAAGACGTGTTTGAAATAGATCCAGTGACTGAAAAGTTAGCTTCTTTGTTACCTAGAATAATTAGTCATTGATTTTCACAAGACAGATCTTCTGACTTCACCTTATTCTACTAAATAATAGCAGTGTCACCTTTCCCCCTCCCTTATGCTTCTCCAATTTATCAGCAGGTGTTTATTAAGTCCTTACTATGCTTTGTGCACTATGCTAAGCCCTAGGGCTTAGATATAGATATAGATATAGAAGATCTATCTTAGATATAGAAAGATCTAGATATAGAAAGAAGGGTAAAAACTGTTCCTTTTTCTTCAGCCTCCAACACTGAACTCTTCCTCACCTAAATGTCCAATTATAAACTCATAAAAATAAGCCAATAAGCGTAATGCTCTGAATTTCAAACTAGAACATCAAAGCCAGAAAAAGATAGGATAGTAATGTGTATCTAATAGCTATTCCTTCTTCTGCTAGGTTCAGAGTTTTTCTTTTTACTTCAGAGATAGCGAGTCAACTCATTATATCCTAAAACAAAATTTGATGCCCTGGTGAAGTTCATTGTAAGGCTGTGCTAATGGGAGCTTGGATAGTGTGCAGAATAGATGCAAGTCTTCTTTTCTACCTTTCCAGCTGCAACCTGATTTCTAGTTCTTCCCAGAACCTAAATATGAAATAAAAAGGGGGGATTTGAGTAATTCCCTGAATAAATACCTCTTACTTCTCTGATACTTTAAGAAGAGGATAGTAGAGAAAAAGGGGACAGAAAATAAGGTCAGGCCTTGTTCTCTATCAAAAAATGAAGAAGTGGCATATTCCTTTGTTGACTATCCTTCCTAAAAATCCATCTTTAGTTGTCCTGTCTATATACCTTGCTGCTGGACCCAGATTGCTCCAGAGAAGAGAGTGAGACTGGTAACCTTGCACAGCCCTGCCTCACTTAAATCCATTCATTTGCAAGGCATGACATCACCCTTCTCATGTCATGGTCCTTTTCGATAATGCTGGACAAACAACCAACCACGAGGAGTAGTAACTGCCCCACTGGCGACCCAATTGGCCAGTTCCATTTGGTCACCACAGCCCCTTCTTCCCTCCCTTTTTTCCTTCACTCCCCCTTTCCATCCTTTCCTCCCTCCTTCTGTCTCTCCCTCCCTTCTCTCCCTCTGTCCACGTAGGGAATCATATCCTTACCTGGGGGTGCTCTGCCCGAAAGAACAAATTTTGATCGCTGAAACGTAGCAAGATTTCTTTAAGGACCATGCCTTCGACCCATATCACCCAGGCTCTCACTGATTGGCCAACAGTGAGTCCTTATACCAAGCCCCACTTGGTCATTGTTTGGTTTCTGTTTACTCTGAGTGAGTGTAAATAGCACTTGTTTCTGTTTTGAAGAGAAACCCTGAGGGTTTTCCCCTCAGATTTTTTTGGTTTTGTTGTTATTTTTGACTAGGTAAAAGAGGCCATTCTTTGCCTCATTTTGTAAAAAATTTATGTAGCCTTAATCACTGGATAGACATTACCTCAGTCAGACTGAGACATGGGAAAGACCTTACCTTTAAAAGGCCAGGATCTCCCACTGCATCCAGAGTCATCTCCAGTCGTCCTGATCTATATCTGGCCTCTGGTCCCAGATGGCTCTGGAGGAGAAAGTTAAGCTGGTGACTTTGCACAGCCCTGCCTCACTTGAATCCAGTTTATTAGCAAGTCATGACATCACCTTCCTTATGTCATGATCCTCTCCAGAAGGAAGGACAAACAACATCCATCCTAAAAGAACTCACCTCACTGCTTTACCTATTCCAGAACAGTGTCTTAGCATCTAGATGGGTTCTGGGAAGGAGTGTGTTAAAACCACCCAACTAAAACCCTGGGCATCAGAATAACTGTCATATTTACCATGTATATGTAATGTCCTCTTCTGGGCTCTAAGACAGTTTCACTTGGAAAGCTTTCCACCTTGGAAAGTTGCCAGTGATATTTACTTTTAGTTGCCCTGCCACAGTTTTAGAAAGGCATCAGTATGTTCTTCAATATTTCACATATAATGACTTTCTCTGAAGTATTCAAAGCCCTGTAAATGCCTTAATTCTAATGTTTTTCCTTTGAAATAAGGAGCAGTTTATTTTATCCTTGTTCAACAGGTAAAAGAAGGAGATAAGCGGAAAAACTGAACATAGGGAAATTGTATCTTACCTAAATTAACCTCTGTAGTGGAAAGAGAAAAATAAAACTTTGGTGTTTGATTATCTTTTATACAGTGAGTATAAATTTCAGGCACTTTGGTATAGCCAAAAGTACACTAGACCCAGAATCAGAAGAGCAGAATTCTAATCCTTCCACTTAACGGCCACATGATTTTGAACAAGTAACTTCTCAGGATTTTTCAGAGCTTTTCTTTTTACTTCAGTACTTCAGAGTCAACTTTGTTTACTCAGATTAACTAATTATATCCTAAAAAAATTTTGGTCCTTTTCTCAACTGCAAGCCTAAGGTGATATTTTATGCTACAATTTATATTAGCCCTCGTAGGGTTATTAGGAAAATGCTTTATAAGCCTTAATGTACTTTAAAAAATAGTTTGCTATTATGATTCATTCATAATTCACGTGTTACCTAGACCTTTTCATGCTAAGAGAATGTTTAGATATCCTACATAATCCTTTTATTTTACAGATGAGAAAACTAAAGCTCAGAGCGACAAAGGAATTTGCCTGAAATTACACAGTGAATATCAGAGCCAGTATTCAAATCCCCTGCCCTGTGATTCCAAATTCAGTGTCTTTTTTGCCTTCATATTTCATTCTGTTTAATTTAAATAAATTGACCTGTTTATTATGGAAATTTTATTTCTTTCAAATACTGATAACTAAGTGGGGAAAAAAGTAGTTTTGCTAAATTTCCTTAGTCCTGATAGTCCTTAAACTTATCTGACTTTTAACACTATTGCACCTCCTCTTCTTAGACATTCTCTTCCCTTGGCTTTGGTGATAGTGCTTTCTCCTGGTATTTCTGCCTATCTTACTACTCCCTTTCAGGATCCTTTGCTGGTTCACCTCTGTTAAAATGTAGTGCTAAGACACCTCCTCATTCTGCATACACTGAAATCATCAGTTTCTGTGGGTCTTATTAATGCATATAACTCCCAGATTTATAATTCAACCCTAATCTCTCTCCTGAAATCTAATCTCTCATTGCCAAAATATTTCATGGGCGTCTCAAACTCAACACATCTAAAAGACAACTCTTTAATCTTTCTTCTTGTACTTTTACATCCTTCAGAAATATCCCAGGAACCCAGAAGACATGTATCCCTGACTTTTCCTTTCCCTCACATTCAATCATTGAGTCTTGTTCATTTTAGCTAAATGCTATCTCACAATCAAAACCATCTCTCCATTCACTTAGGTGGTCTCCATCCTACTACAGGTTTTCTTCATTTCTTACCTAGTCTAATATCATCCTAACCAAACTCTCTATTTCTGGTTTCTTCCTTCTCTAATACATCTTCTGCACAGCTCCTGAAACAGTCCTTCTAAGACACAGGTCTAACCATGTCACTGCCCTAAGCTTCCCTGTCACCTCAAAAATAACTACAAACTCCTCAGCCTGACACTGAGTGCCTTCTGCAGTATGATCTTAGACTACTTCTCTATTATTCCCCTTTGAACACTCAATGTTCTAACCATACTTGACTGTTAACTATTAATAGTTGTTAATATTAATTAATTAATTATTTTTGATAGTCACCAAGTTCGTTGTTTCATTGGCCTACTTCATGCATTTACACAAGGTATCTCTCATTTCTGGAATGCATTCCTTCCTACTTTACCTGAATGTGCTCCATGGCAAAACCTGCCTTAAACCCTAGTTGTTAATTCTCTTCTCATTCAAATGATCTTATGTTTGTTCATCTTTGCATGTGATGTACCTTACAGGTAGGTTATAAAAGAAGAATGTAAGCCCTTGAAGGCAGGGACTATGTGTCATTTTTGTCCCTGTATCTAGCACTATGACTTTCACTTAATAGATACTTAATAAATTCTTATTGAATTTAATTTTATTGACAGTAAGTTATTATTAACAGCATATAAGAGAATCAAGTAATTTAATAAGCAAAAAATTTCTGGGAAGTTGCTTTTTTTTTTCTTTCTGAAGGTTATCATCTTTGTGAATACTTTTCCCTTATGGAATATTCTTCCCTTTTCATGAAACCTTCCCATTTCACATTGTGCTTTCTGTCCTTTTTGACTTGTAGCATTGCATTGTCTTGGTTATTAATTTGGCAATTAATCATGTACTATACACTGTCAACTCTTGTACTGTGGTTTAACTTCTCATATATTTAAACCTTGTCTCCCCAAATAGTACAGTAGTAGTAATAGCTCAAATTTGTCAAGCACTTTCCTCACAACTACTCTGTGAGGTAGCGAGTGCAAGTATTATTATCCCCATTTTACAGATGAGAAAACTGAGGCTCAGAGAGGTGATGTAACTTGTCCAGAGTCACACAGCTAGTGAGTATCGGAGCCAGGACTCGAAACCAAGCCTTCTGACTCCAAGACCAGTGCTCTTTCCACTACACTACACTGCCTCTCACAAAGTACTTTTGTAAGTAGTAGGCACTCAATAAATACTTGTTTGTTTTTGAGTTGGATATGATGTGTTTGAATAAACTGAACTCTGTTGAGCTTGCTCTGACAACACATATGCTGAAATTAAAATGATATGGAAAATAAAAGTGACATTTTTATAGCACTTTAAGATTAGCAAAGTGCTTTGCAAAATACATTAGCTCATTTGGTCCCAAGGAGCCTTGTGAGGTAGATACTATAAGTATTATTGTACCCATTTTACACATGATGAAACTGAGACTCAGAAAAGTTAAATGACTTGCCCATGTTCACATAGCTAGTTAAGTATCAGAAGTCTGATTGGAACCTACTTTTCCAGTCTTCTTACACCTTAGTCCCTTTCACATACCCTGTGATCCAGTAACACTGACTTCCTTACTGTCCTTACACACAAGACACTCCTATCTGGCTGGCTGCCCCTGACCCCCCCACCCTGCCTGGAACACTCTCCCTCTGAGCTTCCTGACTTTCTAAGTCTCAGCTAAAATCTCATCTTCTGCAAGAAGCCTTTCCCAGGCCTCTTGAGTCTTAGTGACTTCCCTGTGAGATTTCTCCCAGTTTATCCTGTCTCTAGCCTGTTTGTTTGCATATTCTCTCCCCCATTAGACTGTGAGCAGAAACTGCCTTTAACCTTTTTATTCCTTATCCCCAATACCACTTAGCACAGTGCCTGGCACATCATAGGTACTCAGTGAATACTAGTTTCCTGATGGACTGATCCAACTCCAAATTCCATGCCTTTTCCATTATGTCACTCTCCCTCTCAAGATTGTACAAGTGTCTGAGGCAACTGTGATGTAGTAGAAAATGCCCTTGATTTGGAGTCACAGTCCCTTGGTCATTCTCCAGCTCTGCTACTCATTTAGCTACGTGACCTGAGACAAGTTCTGTCACTTCACCTGACCTCAGTTTCTTCATCTGTAAAATAAAGGGACCTGGACTAGATGGCCTCTAAGGTCCCTCCATCTTAAAATCCTATAATATACAAATTGCTCTCTATCCCCTAAGCTCTAAATGTGTGTATCATGTTCTGTTTTGTATGCTAGTTATTTGTGTACATGTCTAATCCTTCCTACTATATAATCAGTTCCGTGAGGCAGATTGTATTAGTCATCATTGTTTGTCCCTGAGCACCTTACATAGTCTTGCACATATTGGGTACTTAATAAATGTTTGTATGAATATGGCATTGACCATGACATAGCAATCAGGATACAGGCATCTTCCGCTCGACTGCAGGTTTCATTACTAACTCTTGACAATGATCCTGAAAAATTATTTGACCTCTGTTTCATTAATTATTAAACTTACACTGCCATATTGTTTCATATGAATATAAGCTTAACACAAGTACTGATTGAGTATTTAAAATAGCATGGAACTTAAGCAGTGTAGTATAGCAGAATTATATAAGAACTAAGATTCAAGTCATGTAAATTTTTAAAATTCTTTCCATTCTGTCCATATTATGTGTATATTATCAATTACTGGTCTGTAGATTTTCTTCTCATTCTTAGGATTAAGCTCAACTATTCCTGGTTAAGGATATGGAAGAAGTTTGTTTATTGGCAGGCCCCTTGAGAGAATTCCACCTTTGAAATTCCCAGGATGATTGTTTTATGTTTCACTTAAGGATTAATGTCTTTGGAGTCTTTCCATTATCTATTTTTATTTTTTGATATTTGCAGTGGAAAGTATTACTTGAAAGGGTGGGGAGAGTTTTGAAGTGCAGATTGAAGAAAGGGATATTTTGTTTCAAAGGAACATAAGAAATTAAGGTCATGGCATTTATTCTGAGTCATTATGAATGTATTTAAATTTATAATGTAATCAGTTCTTATTAGTTAATTCTTTGCTAGACTCAGTCATGCTCACTAGGTAGTACTGTTATGTTAATGCTAAACTCTGAAAAAACAAGCAAAGAACTTCATTTCTGTAGTCTATTTTTTCATTGTCACTAACTGAATATAATCTGTTTTCCAGATCTTAATTTTTACTTAGTGTATGTTTTAAAAGAATGTTCTATTTGCAGTTAAAAGCAATGCCACTGCTAGGGATTAGTGCTTAAGAACTTAAGATATAGATCAATAGAGCTTCATTTATCCTTTCCTTCTACATTTATTGAGCACCTCTTCTATATGTGAGCCCTGTGGTGAATGTAAAAATCAGTATAAATTCAGTTCTTCAAGCACTTGAGGAGAGAGAGCCTTCTTCAATGGAAAGCTCTCTGGCTCTGGAGTAAAAGCCTGGGTTCCAACCTATCGTGTGGCCATGGACAGGCCATGTGACCTCTGCATCTCAGTTCTGTATCTGTGACATGAGGAGGTGAGATTAGATAGCCTCTAAAGACCCTGCCTGTTAAATCATATTTAAACATTCATTAAGGCCCTACTGTGTGCTAGGCATTATGAATTCAAAATTAAAAATACCCTTTCAAAAATCTTATATTCTATTGAGGGAGAATATAACATATACACAATAGGAAATAACATACACAAAATAGGAAAATTGATAATGCTAGAGCAAATTTGAGGAATTAGGGAAGACTTCCCAAAGGTAGTAACACCTGAGCTTGAGCTTTAAAGAAAGACAAGGGGAGAGGAGGAGCTATGGGACTGCACAAAGGCAGAAGATGGAGTGTCAGATTTGGGGAACAACTAATAGTCCAGTTTGGCTGTGGACTTGATAACCATTTAGATATTGGAGTGAGGGGAAGAGGAAATGGAATTGATTGTTTGTTGGACCTCTACCTTCTGGGGTCCTGCAGAAATGTAGGGTAGCATTGATATGGGTATTCCTGTCCCAAGCACAGGAGAAGAGAGGAAGATGCAAGAAAGAGATCATGGTTCTTGGTTTCAGTTCAGTAATAATAAAAATAGCTAGTATTTATGCAGTACTTTAAGATTTCCAAAGTGCTTCACAAACAATCTCATTTTATCCTTATAGGTGCTATTATTTATGTCCCTTTTAAAGATAAAGAAATTGAGACAAGTTATATGGCTTGCCCAGGGTCACATAATTAGTGAGTTTCTCAGGCAAGATTTGAACTTGTCTTACTGATTCCAGGCCTTGGGCTCTATCCCGTGTATCACCTACCTCTCCATAGCTACATCTCAAAGGGAAGAATACCACACTTAGAACCAGATCCTTAATAAGTCCTTGTACCTGAGGCTGAGGCTCTGGTGGGGGCAGTTGTGGGCATTTTCCCAAAGTCCTCGACTTTTTGGTTTCAGGAATGGTATCTGGGATCCTGCTCTAATAGTGCCAGTCCTGGGTAAAGGTCCTAACAGCTTCCTTGCCCTTGAGGAGGCTACAGTCCATGTAGTTGGAGATATAAGACAAGTCCAGAATGTACCCTAAGTAATACAAAATACTGGGATTACATTATCTTGCTTAATCTGCTTTGTGTTTGTTGGATTATGTTGACCTGTGAGAGGTTTAATGTTTGTTAGGCAGTTTTACATATAATTACATTCATTCACTCTACAAACATGCATTTTTGAAAAAAGAAATACTGTAATAACAGTAGAAAGAGTCTGGTACCTTTCTAAGCAAAATTTGCAAATATGGTAAAATTTCCTCTTTCCCACTTTCTTCCTCCCTCTTCTTCACCACCTCCAAAAGAAAAAGATCTAAAACTGATATCTAATTAGTCACTTAGTTTGTAATCAAAACAAATCATTCAGTAACTATGGTATGTGCTGGGGTTAGAAGGAAAAAACCCCAAGGAGTTTACATTCTAATAGAGTAGACCAGTGGTGTCAAACTTATATAGAAAAAGGGCCACATGTTGACTTAGAAAACCACAAATTGTCATTATCTATGTTGTATTTTTTTTAATTTTCCTAAACATTTCCCAATTACTTTTTAATCTGATTCAGGCTGCCCTCAGGAGTTTCTTTATACCTCTGGAATAGACTACATGTATATAAGCAGGTACTTACAAGAGAACAGAATAGATGGAAGGTATCCCTAAAGGGGAGGAACTATCAGTCTGGAAAGGGCCTCTTGCAGAAGATGGTGCTTGTGACGAGTCTTTAATGAAGCTAGAATTTGTAAGAGTCAGAAATACATGAGAAAGAAGAGGCACGAAAGGCAATCAGTGCCCAGGAGAAGAAAAAGGAGGTGTAGATGGCATCTTGAGTGAGAAGCAGCAAGATGGCTAGCATGACTGAACCTTAACATAGAGGAGTAATGTGTAAGAAGTCTGGAAAAGGAAGAAGGGACCAGGTTGTGAAAACCTTTAAAAGCCATACAGAGGAATTTGAATTTGGTCCTAAAAATAAGAAGGAGCCTTTGGACTTTACTGACTAGAAGAGAGGTGACATTCACACATAGGCAACTCTTTGGAGGGCAGACTAGAGTGGGAAAAGATCTAAGACTGAAGATTAGAAGGCAATTAAAACTCCAGGTAAGAGGTATGCGTGTGGCTTGTGTTGATGAGAAAGACCTGGAAGGGGAAGGATGTTTGGCTGTGTGTAATGAGTGAGTGAGAGGAAGCTGTAAAGAATGATACTAATAGTCTGAACCAGTAACTGGGAAGATGACAATGCCCTGCACAATATATAATGGAGAAATATAGAAGAGAGGAGCCTGGGCAAAAAGACAATGAACTCTATTTTGGATGCTTTGATTTTGAGGTGCCAGTATGGCATGCAGTTTGAAAGATTCAATCGGCAGTTGATATGTAGGACTAGCTCTAGAGAGAGACTAGAGTTGGATTATTTGCATAAAGATGAGAGTATAGAAAAGAGAAGAGCACCACGGATAGATCCTAGAGGAACAGTAAGGGTGGATGTAATGTGGATGAAGATCCAGCAAAAGAGACTGAAGGAATAGCAAGACAAGGTAGGAGAGGAGCCCAAAGAGAAAGCAGTGTGACAAAAATCAAGAGAGAAGAGAATATCCCATTGGAGAAGATGACCAGCAGAATGAGGATTGAGGAAAAGGCCATTAGATTGGACAAGTGAGTGATCATTGGTAACTTTGCTGAGAGCAGTTTCAGTTGCGTGAAGTCACAATCAGGGAGGAGTAGGTTTGTTTGCTGCAGTAAGGGCCTGGTGGAGGTTACATAGCATAAATCCTTAGTGGACCCAGTCAGCACAGTTTTGTGACTTCTTCCCCTTCCCCTCAGCAGCCTGTGACTAGGACCTGAGGAAGAGGATGATGGTAGTTATAAAAGGTTCAGATGTGGTGAATACAGTGTTGGGAAGGGAGGAGAGTATGGCCTGAGCAGAGATAATGACCTCCAAAGTTGGTTGGTTGTTGTCTGTCCTTCATTCTCAAAGAGGACCAAAATGACATCACCATGACAAAGTCATATTTCAATGTGTCCGACTGTGGCCAATCAGATCAGTACAATCTCGGAATGCTCTACCACAGATTGGGCACAGATAGTCCATGTGAACATTTGAAGTGGATACTGTAAATTTGAGCATCCTACGTTTCCTTTGAGCTGTTTCAATTCTGCTTTGCTCCCAGAGCATAGCATTTTCTCTGATGTGGGCACACCATGCTGACTGGTCCTGTGCCAGTGTCTTCCATGTCACACAATCAATTCCAAAGTTCTTGAGAGAGACCTTGAGAGTGTCCTTGTATAGCCTCCTCTGACCACCATGTGATCACCTGCCCCATGCGAACTCTCTATAAAATAGTTTTTTGGCAAGAGTATGTTTTGCATTCAGACAGCGTGGCCAGCCCATTGGAGTTGTGCTTTCTGAAGCATAGTTTGAATGCTTGGCAGTTTAGTTCAAGAAAAAACCTCAGTGTCTGATACCTTATCCTGCCAGGTGATCTTCAGAATCTTCCTAAGACAATTCAAACAGAAGTGATTCAGTTTCCTGGCATGGCTCTGGTAGACTATCCATGTTTCACAGGCATACAACAATGAGGTTAGTACAACAGCTCTGTAGATCTTCACTTTGGTAGTCAGTCTAATACCTCTTCTCCCCCATACTTTCCTTCAGAGCCTCCCAAACACTGAGCTAGCTCTGACAATGCATGTATCACCTCATTATCAATTTATACATCCCTGGAAAATACATTACCAAGGTAAGTGAACTTATCCACAGTGTTCAGAAGTTCTCCATTTGCTATAACCGATGATTCCGCATATAGATGGTGTGGTAGTGGCTGATGGAGCACCTGTGTTTTCTTGGTGTTGTTAGGCCAAAATTAGCACAGGTAGCAGAGAATTGACCCATACTTTGTTGCATCTCAGCTTCAGAGACTACATCGAGAGCATAATCATCTGCAAACAAAATCATGTACCAACTCTCCCTCCACTTTGGTCTTGGCTTGTAACCTTTTCACATTGAAGAATTTACCATCACTACAGTAGTTGACCTTGTTGCCATGTTCATCCTCATTGAAAGCATTTGACAACATGGCTGAAAACATCATGCTGAAAAGCACAGGAGCAAGCACACAGCCCTGTTTCACTCCATTGGTGACTGGGAAAGCACTAGAGTATCATTCATCATCCAGAACCTGGACAAGCATGCCATCATGAAATTAACTTACAACATTGATGAACTTCTCTGGGCAACCAAATTTTGACATAATTTTCCATAAGCCCTCACAACTAACAGTATCAAAGGTCTTCATGAGATCTACAAACATTGCATACAGACCTCTGTTCTGCTCCTGGCATTTCTCTTGGAGTTGTTGGGCAGCAAATACCATATTGACTATTCCTCAGCCCTTTCTGAAGTCACTCTGACTCTCAGGTAGTTGACCATCTTCCAGGAGAAGGATCAGCCTTTTAAGCAGGACTCTAGCAAGAATCTTGCCAGTGACTAAAAGAGAGACACCCCCCGCCCCCGTGATTGTCACAGGACAATCTCTTTCCTTTATCTTTATAGAGGTGGACAGTGGAGGCATCCTTGAACTCCTGGGGGATAACCTCCTCTTGCCATATAACCTGGAATATTTCAGTCAGCTCTTGTATGAGCAATGGTCCCCCTACCTTGTAAATCTCAGCTGGAATAGAATCAGCACCAGGTGCTTTGCCACATGCAAGGAGCCTAATGGCCTTCAAAACCTCTTCTTCAGTTGGAAGTTCATCTAAGGAGGGATTGACTTCAACCTGAGGTAAATGGTCAATGGCTTCAGCATTGATTGATGATGGTCTGTTGAGAACACTATGGAAGTGTTCATCTCACCTCTCTAGGGTCATGTCCTTATCACTAATCAATGTGGTTTCACCAGCACTGAGTAGTTGTGATACACCACAGGTTGTTGGTCCATAAATAGCCTTCAGGGAATCATAAAAGCACTTTGGATTGTTACTATCAGAATAAAACTGAATTTCATCTGCCTTCTTACTGAGCCAGGAATCCTGCATCTCTCTAAGCTTTGCTGTACTTTACTTTTGATGGAATTAAGTGCTGCCTTCTTAGAGATGGATGAACTGGTCCTGCTGTGGAGTTCTTGTTTTTCATTTAGCAGCTTCTGAATTTCCCCATCATTTTCATCAAATCATTCTTGGTGTTTGCAAGTGTACTGACCCAGATGAGCAAATGCAGTGCTGTACACCAAATCTGAAAGCTGCCCACTTTTTTTCTTGCCCCACTGTTGCCAACTGTGTATTAACTCAACTTTCCTTCCAAGTTAGCAACAAACTGTTCACTCTCAGAGAAGATCTCTAATTTGTTGACATTAATTCTTCTGGTTATTTTGCCCTGGGGGCAGCACTTTTGATGAATATTTAGCTTGGAAAGGATCAGTCTATGATCAATTCAGCACTCTGCACCACACATTTCCTTCGTTACTCTCACATCTTGTCTGTCTGTTCTCCGTACCATCACATAGTCTATTAGACTATACCAAATTCCACTGCTGATTCCAGTGAGAAATGACCCTATGGCCTGGACCACCTGTGTGCAGGGTTGTAACAATAGCTCCCAGTGTATCCATACTAGCTGCTTCATCACTTGCTTGTCACCACAGGACTTTAAGATAGGTATAATAGTAAAATGGTATGGGTGATGTCTTTTGATTCATGTGTAAATTGAATTTAAGTGAGGCAGAGTTGTACAAAGTCATCAGCCTCACTCTCTCCTCCAGAGTCATCACAGTCCAGTGAAAGGACAGAATCAAGATGACTGGTGATGGCTCAGGATGCAGTGGATGACCTTAATGTCTTCGGTGTCTAACCAAGCTGTAAGCGTTCCACAACTTCTGCTTCAACTGCCTTCATGGCCATTGGAACAAATTGTCCTCATCCACCCATTCCACCAGGGGAAGTCTTCACATGCTTGGGGTAGACACCCCCCTAACTCACCAATGGGTATGAGACCTCTTGGTTACCCTGAACCTGGTTTGGCTCGTCTACTGAAACAGTTTACCAGAGTGTGGCATCTGCGCATGCTACAGTTTCTTGGAGCCACAGGTGTGATTTGGGTAGAATGGGTGGACACTGAAGGTGGAAAGCAGCCCTGAAAAGGGCTCACAGCCATCACACCAGAGGTACTGGTCCTCCTAAACGCACCCTACACCTCCCTCCAAAGTTACTGTGTTATGGAGGGATTTGGAGGTCACCTTAAGGACAATTTTTAGGAGAAAGAGTAAAACATAGGGAGAGATGGAAATATAAAAGATTATGATGGGATAAAGGAATTTTGAAGTTCCTGAACACAAAAATGACACATTTCTGGGTGATGGTAATACTACAAAGACAGTATTCATATATTAAGTACTTGCTATGTGCCAGACACTGTATTTCAGTGGCATCTAGAGGCACAGTGAAGTTTGAACTCGAGTCCTTCTAATTTCAGCACTAAGTTCAAAATTGACATCAGACACCTACAGCTGTGTGACTCTGGGCAAGTCATTTAACCTCTATTTATCTTAGTTTCCTCAACTATAAAATGCTATAAAGTAGCATCTACCTCGAAGAGTTGTGGGGATCAAATGAGGTAATTATTGGTAAAAAGTGGTTAGCATAAATGTATTTAATAGGAATGTATGTGTAGAACCTATATAAAATTGTGTGCCGTCTCAGGGAGAGAGTAGGGAGGGGAAAAAAAATCTAAGATATATGGAAGTGATCGTAGAACACTGAAAACAAAATCATTTAATGAAAAAAAACATTTTGAGAAGAAAAAATGTGGTTAGCATAGTGCCTGACACAACGTAGGCACTATATAAATTGCTTTGATCCTTCCCCTCCCCTCCCTTCTCATAGCTGAAGTGGAATGGAAGTATATGTCCCAGAAATAGGAAGTTAGGCTATTTGAGTATTTGAGGAAACATCAGTAGGTAGATTTGAAGTCCTCTATTACAATGACGTGAGTTGGGATGGAGAAGGGAGGCTGAGCCAGACCCTGAACTAATTGAAAAAGGAGAATGCCCTAGAGGTTTGGGACCAGAATTTAGATTGGGTAATGCATCTGCTTACATGAACCTCAGAGAAGTTTCTCAGTATGTTTATCTACTTTGTATTTCTTTATATTCTAAATGTACTTATATGTGTACAGTACTTGTTTTCTCCCTTTTAAAATGTAAGCTCCTTGAGAGTAAGAATTGTGTCATTCCTTATGTTTATATCCCTAGCACCCAGGCACTGCCTGGCACATAAGAGCTTAATGAATTCTTTGATTATTTGATTGAAGGAGAGTCTGAAAGTGGCAACAAGGTGCAAAGAACATTCTTACTCCCCTGCCAGGGTCCATGGGGAGGGAGATAAGTGAGAGCACATGGAGTGCAAGATTTAGTGTCTAGAGGGAGCCAGGTGTTTGCAAGGGCAAAAGTGGTACAGGGTGAAAGAAGGTGTGGTAATAATTATGGAACTCAAGTCCCAGAGGGCAAAGCAAAAGAGGCAGCAGCTCTAGCAGAGATGGGCTGGTAGGAGGGAATGGGGGGGGGGGGGGAGAATCGAGAAGAAGTTTTTTCTCACCAGCTGAAGGGGTTCATTGTCATTGGAATGGTATGAGTGAGACAGGATGGGAAGCTAGCTGACCATTGAGGAATAAGTTCAGGTGGACCAGTTACCTAATCTGCCCTGGTCATAGTCTCTGGTATCGTGTCCTGCAGACATCCAGAAGCCTGAAGAGCCACATGTTTGAGGGGCAGCTCCCAGTCCTGTCCCTACTTAGCAGAGTAGGAATGAGCACCTAAGTACGGCCAAAAGTGGGTTCTCTTAGGATTTTTACTTTATGTGTTCTTGCCTTTGACATGGTGCTTGTATGATAAATTGTAATGCTAGTCGAGAAGGGGCACTGGAAATAAATGTTCAGTCATTTAACTAGTGTTTATTAAGAATACATAGTTTTGCAAGGTGCTAACATAGTTAATAAAACTGAAGTACTCTGCAACTTTAGTTCTTTTGGCACCCAAATGAGGTAACTAGCAGAGAAGTATGTGGTTTTGTGTAAGCTTCAAATATAGAGTCAAGAGAAGCAGGATATGGATCTCAATTAACTGTTCAGTGTAATATTTGAAAAGAATTAACAGTTTAGTCATTTAAAATGGGAAAATTTCTTAGAATATGTATTATTTGCATTTTCATTTTTGGACATTTAATTTAATTAAAATTGTTTCCTTAGAAGCAATTGTATCAGATCCTGAGCAACAGAGAGACAAGGAAAATCATAAGAAGGCATTTAGCATAGTGTCTGACACATTGTAGGCATTTAATAAATGTTGATTGATTAAAGCAGAGGGATCTGATGTGTATTGAATGTCTGGACAAGATGGAGTCAAAATCAGCAAATAAGCAACCAGTAGGCAGGGAGTAACTGAAGATTAGTGAGTAGGAATGATAGAGAGGGGCATTCTGCTGGAGAAAAGAAGATGAAGTTAAATCACTTGTACATACTTTTGGTAAGGAAAAAGGCCACCTCTTAATAGGAGACAGGAGTGAAGGAGATAACAGTGGAAGGCATCTGAACAATGTGAAATAAGGAGGAAAGGGTAAGAGGGAGCTCTTAGTGAATGGCATCAGTTTTTTCTGTAAACTGAAGCAAAGTTCTCAGCTGAAAGGATAGGCTGAAGGGGAGTCATGGGAGGTTTGAGGAGGAATGAAGAAGTTTGGGAGAAGTCACTGTGGTGAGTAGCAAAGTGAATTAACTAGAAGGTGTAAAAGAATTACTTTGACAAAGTAAAGGCCCAGTTGAAAATATGCATTTGTAGTGGGCTGAGTTAACACAACTGGTGATTTTTCTCCAGCTTTAATTTAGCAGCACATGAATTGAATGAATGGACCCTACAGGCTGTCTAATGTAACCCCCTCATTTTACAGGTGAGCTAAATTCAACACCTGTCTATTATGTACAAACTTCAAACAAGGTATTCTGCTAAGATCAGAGGTAAAATACCTCTCCCACTTTGATGCAACTACTAACAAAACTGGATTCCCAATTTCTTAACTCTCAGTCCAAATATAGTGTTTCCACTATAGTTCATTTTTCCCCTTATACTGCTTTCCAGCGAAACTCTTTTTGTCCTATTTCTTCTCCCTAGCACCACTACCACCTCCTACAGCTGGAGGGGTAGTAAAGTGGAGAAGATGGTAGGAGGCCCTTTGTCTTTCAGTTCCTACTGGTTCCAGGACTCATTCGTTCCTTCCCCTTTTACATAGAAAATAGGAGATCTTTGAAAGTACTACAAAATTTCCCAAGTGCATTCCAACCTGGTCTTGTTAGTTCTAAGCTCACCATCTCTACATCGCATATCCAATTAGACAAATTTTATAGGCTGCCTATCCAGTTACATGACATAATCTGAACAGGATGTCTTTTTCATCCATTTTTATTTTTTCACTGTGGATGATTAGACAAACTATTTTCATAATTGTAAATTTCTCTGAGAGGATTTTGTAGTATTCCAGTGTAATTAATGTGATGCCATCTGCAAATAGCTTTTAAAGAACTTCAGTATTCTTTGACATTAGGTCCCAGCTTAGGGAAAGGATAATGACAGTTTATTTTAAAGTTATGTCTTTAAATTGGTTTGTTCTTTAGCTCTTTAGTGCATGTATGCGTGTGTGTGTTTGCCATTCCATAGACCTTTTAAAGAGCAGATTCTTGATTAGCTTATTCCATATGTCATCAAGTATAGCAGTTAGAAGTAATATGGTACAATTAAAAGAACCCTTTGATTCAGAAAACTTGAGTTCAAATCCAAACTCTGACATTTCCCAGCTGTGAGATGATGAACAGTTACCTTAGACTCTCTGAGTGTCAGCATCTCTGTCTGTAAAAATGGGGACAGTAATGACCAAGTACTATTTCAAACCTCATAAGGTTGTGAGGAAAGTAATTTATAAACCTTAAAGGACTGTGGAAATATAGGGGTTAGTATTTCTGAGTGCTGACAAAGTTCAGTATATACATGTGCTGAATGCCACCTGTATGTGTTGGTGGAAGAAGGATTTACATGAAGTATAACTCAGTCCCTACATTAGAATAGATAGGAAAATAAGACACATATACCTAAGAAGACAATTAACAATTACAAAGCCAAATATGGCAAGTTCTATGGAGGTAGAGATAGTTCATTGTTCTTAGGTGGTTAGACAAAATTTGAGAAATTTGATTTGAACTTGAAGGATAGGTAGGATTTAAGGATGTCTTGTAATTTGGGGGAGGGAAAGATTGCATGTGAGACAGCAAGACTAAAGACATGCAGGTAGAAACGCAAAAAGCATATTCAAGGGCCTATAGCTATCAAAGCCATTCTGGCACAAGTTAGGACTAGAGGCTGCGAAGTAAAATTGGAAAAGAAAATTGCAAACAAATTGTAGAAGACCTTCAAAACAAGACTGAGCAGTTTAATTTTTATGCTGTAGAAAGAGAAGTAGGTAGTTAAATGACATGTGTTAGGAAGATTAATCTAGGAGTGTGTGTAGAAATGATTAGAAGATAAGAATTAAGGAAACCAAGTAGAATTGATTAGTTGTACAGAAAAAATGGAGAATGTAGGATGACAAATTTAGAAGTTGGATAAATGAGTAGAAAAGAAATTACACAAAAGCTTAGTTGACCAAGTATTATAACTCATAAGGAAAATGATTTAGTCACCTTTCCAAGTGACACCAAACATTTTCTGTTTGTCATAAAAGTAATATTGTAGGGGCAGCTAGGTGGAACAGTAGATAGAGCACCAGCCCTGGAGTCAGGATCTGAGTTCAAATGTGACCTCAGACACTTGACAGTTACTGGCTGTGTGACCCTGGGCAAGTCATTTGATCCCAGTTGCCTCACAAAAAGTGTGTGTGTGTATGTACATGTATATATGTGTGTATATAATATATGTAAACAAATTAGCAGTATTGTGCTAATTTTCCAGTAAAGAAAGGAGTAATTGTATCTTTTCTCTGATTACTGCTATATTTCCCACAAGTGTATCAAACTTTAGACCTTTAATGAAAGGGTTGCCCTGTTAAATAGAACCTATAATTTGACCTTATTGAAATTAACTGTAATAAATTTTAATAAAATTGGATAGATTAGATAATATGGAATCTAGCCCTAATGATTTTGAGCCTAGAGATGTAAATTATTATACTTTCTATGATACCTCTGATAGGCAACTTTACTATTTACTATAACTACTATTTACTATTCTTCAGAGTAATGTCTTCAGTTTATAGTCATCATACACTAAGCAGTACTGTAGCTGTCATAACATAAACATTTTATTCATGCATAGGTACCATACTTAAGTTGCATCCAGGCTGCATGATTTTAAATAACTATAAAGTGGTGTTTCTCTAGTTATTATGGTTTGCATCTAATTCAAAGACCCAGTGATTCATAAAATATCAGTTCTTTTGATTACAAGGCTAAATTTAAGTATCCAAAGATAGAGGTAAGGTCATCAAACTCTGACTTCCCAAATTAAAATACCGTATAGAATTCTGAGAAGTTGCTGTTCATATAAGCCTCTGTGAATAGTTAAGGTCTCAGTAAGTATAAGTATAATAATGCCCTAGGTTGTTAGGCAGAATATTATGATTGTGTGGTAAACTCTATTCTATTATTAATGTATTATATTATTATCAACTTACATTTATATCATGCTTTGGGGGTGAGGTCCTTTCCTCACAGCCTTGTTGAGATATCTCTTAATTTTTTACAGTCAAGAAAATAGGCTCTAAATTTAGGTGACTTGCCCAGGCTCATATGGATTTTTATGATGATATCAAAAATCCTTCCAATTTTAAATCCTGTGATTCTGTGTTCCTAAATATTAAAACCAGAACTTGAAACCCCAGGTTATCTGATGCCCAGCTCATGAACAAGTCACTTAACACAATCCCAGTGCATTGAGGGGAGAGGGTGTGGGGGAAATGGTATGGTTATTTTTTCATAAGGGAAGCACGGGGTTGAGGGGAGGAAGAGAGCTATTATAAGATGGATATTATATAGAAAAACAAAAGATATCATTAAAAATAATCACCCCCCCCAAAAAAATATGAAACCCAGAAAGGTTGTGACTCTTCAGATGGTTATATAAGATAGTAAGTAATAGGATCTTGAACTGAACCCACAGATCTTACAGTTGCTATTATGAGATTACTACCATCCTGCCTCTTTTTATGGCTCACGTCCAATTGTTTGTTTAATTTCTTTACTTTTGTCTACAGTCAGATGCTGAGGGTAAATTGTGTATTATGTTTAGAAATTGAAAATATTTGTTATCATAGCATGTAATTGTCACCAAATAAATTTACATTAATACTACAAACATATGTTAATCTCTTTCAACAAACTTAACCCCAGAAGTTTTTCATGTAAGAAATATTTTGTCAGAAATCAGAATTAAGGGTTATTTGAGGTTTTATGGTGTCTTTACTGATTCTTCAAAGATAATTATTAGCTTTTTTATTCTTCATCCTTTTTTCACAGACTAATATAAATAAGTGCAACAATTTTTAGATGGATACTGTTTCTTCTTTCATCTTATACATTTGCTTATTAAAAAAATACAGAATTTAACCAAAAAAACTTGTTAAAGACATGGAAATGATAATATAACAAGCCCTCTGGAAAATGTGAAATAAAGCCAGAAGGGGAAATAGCTAATGTTAGATGATAGATCAAGATTCAGAAACACCTTAAGTTGAAATTATGTGCTGAAAACAACATAATGAAATTTAATGGAAACCAGTGTAGAGGAAGTCCTTTCCTTTTCAGAAATCATATTGTACAAATATGGGTGAGGTCACATGAAAAAGACAAGTTGACTACAAACTAAAAATGAACTAAGAGTTTGTTATTGCTAAAATGGCAAAGATAGCCTTAATTTGAATTAATAGAGACATTGTAACTGGAAGTTTAAGAAGCACTGAAAGGGTCACAATTGGAAAAAGTTTAAGAATTTATGATCTAGATCAAGGGAAATAATAGATCCAATGTACTCTGCAGTGAATAGACCACATCATAATCCTTCCAGTATTTGCAGATTATTAGCATATCTAAATCTTCTCTAGGTTAAGAATACCCTGTTTCCTTAATTCCTTATATTATAAAATTTCCAGCCTTATTGTGTCTTGAAGGTGACCTTGGAACTGTTCTTGAAGGGTGTGGGCAGAGCAGAGTGCAAGTGTCAACAGGTTCTACAAAACTGTGTAAAAATGTGCTTGAATCATCCTCACTGCCTTATTTGCAATACAGATGAGGGTTAATAAATACATTCTGTGTTGCTTAGAAATTACAGGAATGCAGGTTTTTCAGTAGAAAAATTTTTAACTCTTAGAGTTGACTGATAGGCTGTATCAGGAGATAATGAGCTTCCTATTGATTCAATTCAACAAACCTTTATTAAAATCCTATGTACCAAGTACTGAGCTAGGTACCAAGGAGACAATGAGAAACAATCTTTGTCCTCAAGGGAAATTCAGATAAATATCACACAGAGTAAATACAAAGTCATTTTGATGGTTTGAGGAAAGGGAATCAAGAAAGACCTTTTGAAGGAGTTGGCAATTTAGCTGAGCCTTAAACCCATTGATTCCTAGTTTAGGAGACGAAAAGATTCTAGGCATAGGAGATGACCTTTGCATAAGAATGGAGTTGGGAGATGAGCTGCTGTATCCAGGTCATATTAAGAACCCTAGTTTGGTTAAAATGAAGCATATACAAGAAAGATTAATGTGAAACAATCTGGAAAAATCAATTGGCACTAGATTGTGACTGTAGGTAGAAATGTTCACTATCAATTTGAACAAAATTATTGAAGATTTTGTAGAAAATATTCCTGGCTTGAGAAAAGTTTAACTGGATGTAAGACCCTTCTAATTCTAAGAATAAGCACTCTGTGTCATGGGCTCAGTGGAGGACATACACTGAAGGGTATATTGAGAGGACATAAGTTTGGGTTAATGGAATTGGGCCACATTCTGAAGCTCCATGAAAGCCAAATGAAAGAGTTTAAATGTCATCCCATAGGTGGTAGGGAACTATCACAGGTTATGGTACCTAATCTCACACAAAAATCCCACTTTCTGGCCTTATTGTATCTTGAAGGTGGCCTTGGAATTGTTCTTGAAGGGTATGGGCAGAGCAGAGTGCAAGTGTCAACAGGCTCTACAAAACTGGAAAGGCTTTTAATATGGAGCCATTGATAGCATGGGTCTCTCATCAGAGAATTAGCCTAAGTCTGGAGAAGCTAGCCATGAGAAGATAAGGAATTCATGAAGACCTTCTCCTGAGATAGGGAAGGTTTGTCATCTGCCTTGTGAAGAGAAAGGACCTGCACCAATGAAATCTTAGATTTTTAGAAATACTTAGAAGGCACTCTGCGCCAAGTACTGAGGTACATACAGAGCTCAATAAGATATACCTGTTAGGTGGAAAAAAATTTACTTCTTGTGTAACCTATAGTCTCTTGGTCTTAAATACATTAATCCATGCTTTCTCCCAAATTAAAATGAGTCAGGCTTGTAATACTTTGTTTTAATCAAAATCACCAACAAAAATCGAGTCTTTAGAAGTAATGAAGTATGTAACTTAGTATCAAAAGACAAACAAAAATAATTTATTATTCATAATTACACTTCGTTACAATTCTTTTCCTTTTCTTTCCTTGATGCTTTAGCCAGCAAAAGTTGTGGGTGTTTTTTTTTAATTCTGTTGTCTAATAACTCTAAAGGTGAATATTTTTGTCTGTGAGGGAATATTTTAAGATTTAAAGTTAGGGAAAAGAAAAATAGTTACTTCATTATTGTTGTAGTTTTTCTACAGTAACTGAAATTTTGTACTTGCCTTACCATTTTTATAATGGTACTTTTATAGTGTTATTTTTAATTTACCTAATCAGTTTTCCACTTTTGTGTGCTCTGTTGGAGTTAGCATAATTAAACTGCTTTTTGACTGATTACATTTAATTTTTGTATGAAAAAGTAGTATTTTTAAACCTACAGAAAAGGCTAACTTTATGCATCTATAGCATTAATTTCCATCAATATTTTTATTTTATTTTGAAAACTAGTTTTTTTCAAGTTAAATGTATGAGCCATCAAAATGCACCAAAGAATGCTGTACACTATACAGAGAACTTTAATCTTTAATACATTGTCTTTTTTAAGGTAAAAATTAGCCATAGGAGAGAATAGAGAGGAGAACATAGGGAAAGAATACTAGGAGGTAAAATCTAAAGGAGTATATTTGCAGGAAAATAGCAATCTGTCCAAGTTCCTGGAAAGTGACTTCACTAATAAAGGACTTTATGCCAAATAGATTTAAAACATGCTATAATGTCATCTCTACAGGAAACATTTCTTCTGAATCTGTAGGAGTAGGGAAGAGCAAGGTAAATAAAAGCCTTTCTTCCTTGAGGTGCACAATATGAGATCACCCTTCATGTTACCAAAGATTTTCAGTTCAGCAAACATTAAGTGCCTACTATGTGCAAGACTTAAGACTGTGTGCTTATTTTAGCATTTAAAAATCATTTTATGTTAATAGTGAAAAAAAATGTGGGTTTTAGTTTGCAGTTAATATGTTTCGAACATTACCACCGTCATCCAATCCCACGGGAGCAGAATTTGATCCAGAGGAAGATGAACCAACACTAGAAGCAGCATGGCCTCATTTACAGGTAATTAACCATAGGATTTCACCTTGGGGGCAGGGGAAAGAAAAGGTTAGTTTTTCAGCATGTTCTATCAGCATTTAGAAAAGGGCAAGGTCACCCACCCAACCCCATCCATCTCCACCTCTCCTTAGGAGCCACCATGAATTCATTAAGAATACTTACACAGTGGTGTGCTGGAGGCAGTTCATAAAAGTTCATGAGAGTTAGTTGTTAAATTTTCAGTGTGATCATTTATAATTTGGAAAATGTCAAATGCTATAAATTAGGATTTAGTTCACTGTTTCATCAGTTGTCTAGATTTAAAAAGGTGATGGGGAAAATGTTAATAATGTAGATTGAACTTAAAAGTGTGTTATACATACGTGGTTTTTTTGAGAGCTGGTTGTTAAACATTTACCAACACACCACTGATACTAAGTGACCAGGAGTCAGAGGTACCCATTAAAGCAAGAATGGAAGAGCAGAGGATACCAGCTATAATAGCTTGAGAGAATTAAGTAGACCTTAGAAAGAAAAAGGAGAAGTTTAAGAAATGAACCAGAAAAGTAATGTGATAAAATAGTTAACAGAGGAAGGTGGAAAGACAAGTACAAAAATACTATATTGATAAGCTATATGCTATAAAGAAAAGGTAAGATTCTAGTTCTTTTGCAGTTAGTTACTAGGTCCAGATGGGTAGTAGGTTGTGCTTAAATTTCAAAGGTCAAACCAGTATAGAAACTCAGAATTTCCTTTGTTCTTGGCTTTGTGCCTTCATATTGCAACACTTTCAGGGAGTAGGATACTTGCCACACATTAGGAGGCTGACCTTGACATTATTTGTTGACAGCCATGGTCTCTACAATTGATACTGGGCAGTAAAATTTAAGCATTAGTAAGATATGACATCCCATCACCATAAGGTTGGTTATAAGATGGTGAAGATTTTTGGCCATAGCAATTTACGAGAATGGATAAACTTTGGAAATATTAAAAGGGTCTACCATGAAAATTGTTATTCCCTAGGTAAAATTGCCCTCTAAGAAAAAATATGTCCTGTATGCATACCACTGGAAGTTCTTTGTTCTGGCAGCCATATTAGATTAAGCCATGTAATTTGCATTTGCTTTTTAGAAAACTAGCTTTTTGGTTTAGTTTAGATGAACACTTTTGACTGTTAAACCCATTGAACAGTTCTGACTGTTTAAACACATGTAGTAAAAAATTGGAACATACAGTGTTTTTTATTGCTATTCTTTCTCTCAAAACTAATGCCACTGTTTGTGTTTTTCCCTAGCTTGTTTATGAATTTTTCTTAAGATTTTTAGAATCTCCAGATTTCCAACCTAATATAGCAAAGAAATATATTGATCAGAAGTTTGTATTGCAGGTGAGAATTTTACCTTAAAAATTTTGAACATATTCGTTTACAGTGGGGATATTTTTAGTAAGTGTCTCTTCCTTCTTTCAGCTTTTAGAGCTCTTTGACAGTGAAGATCCTCGGGAAAGAGATTTTCTTAAAACTACTCTTCACAGAATCTATGGGAAATTCTTAGGCTTAAGAGCTTACATCAGGAAACAGATTAATAATATATTTTATAGGTAAGTTAGATCTTGGAGTCTCTTTGCCTTTTTATGTAGTTTGTATTTATTATGACATTTAACACTCCCTCCCTGGGTTTTTTTTTTTGTGTCTGATTATTAATCCCAATTAACAAACATTATATTACTGCCCCTCCACTACAGACTTCCTCTGATATTCTTGTTTCATGGCATGTAGATAACTCTCAGGCTATGCCAGTGGGAGTGTAAGCTATGGGAGCTGAAGAGTCCTTAATTTACAGCCTAGAGACTAACTGTATGTCAGTGGAACTAACTTTTCAGAGTCTCATCACCATGTTGATTGCAAGATATTGAACTTCTTGATCACAACAATCTTCAAAGACAGAGTTGTAGCAGAGTAGGGTAGTCAAGGTTGGTGTTAGGAATGCCTATACTAATAAAATCACAGATCCTTGAAGTATAGTAAATGCCACTGTCCTCTCTTAAAAGAAAAATAACATTGGCCTCCCTTCACACGCAGAAAAAAAATATGTTCTTGTGTTTACATGACATTATATAAACATTCACTTTGGTAGTTATTTTTTTAATGACAAAAAATTAACAGTTCAAATCTGTAGTATTATTGCTTTTGAAATTCCCTTTACCAACATTTACTACAATTCCTTCATGCCATCTTCCAAATGATTCTTATTCATGTCAAAGGACAAATTGCTTTTCAGAAGATCTGAAGATCTTCATGCACTTCAAGTTCCTTATGAATCAGTGGTGTGACATAGCAGCAAAAAAGGTAATGCAGTGCTGGATTGCATCTTAAAAGGCATGGCTTCTAGAAATAAGGGATCAGTAATCCATCTGCCCTCTGTCCTGGTCAAACCACATCAGGACCCTGATGTTCAGTTCTGAATTCCCCAGCTGACAGGCAGAAAGGTGTCCAGAGAAGAGCATCAGGGATGAGGACTTGGAGTCCATATCATGTAAGGGTCTCCTGAAGGGCCTGTAGGGATAGTTAGCCTGAAGAGGAGAAGACTCAGGGAAATAAGGGCTGTCTTCAAGTATGTGAAAGGCTATCTTTGAACCTAGATGGCAGAGCGAGGACTGTAGGGTGGAAGTTGCAGAGAGAGGCAAATTTAGGTATGAAATAAGCAAAACTTCCTTACAGTTAGCTCTGTTGCAAAGTACAGTGGGCTGCTTCCAGAAGTAGCAGGTTCCTCTTTGTTGGAGAACTTCAGGCAGAGGCCAAGTGACCACTTGTCCAGGATGTTATAAAGGGCATTCCTTTTTTGGCTATAGATTGGACTAGTTCACCTCTGAGGTCCCTTCTTACTCTAAAATGTCATTCTATGAAACATCTTTAAATTATTCTTCATAATACCTAAGTGTAATGTAGACCTTTGACTATTTCCATTTCATATGCACTAATGATGATTGTTCTGATATTATTTTAAGTTAATGGCTAGAATCCACCATAAGATTCTCAGTTAATTCACCAAGTCATATTGCTTCACTACGTTTATAAAAATATATTACCTGTATTTCCCAGAGAAAAATGAGCTCCAATACAGGTTCAGCTGCTTAGTTAAGTACCTGTGTATTTGGGCAAATCACTTAACCTGTGTAGGCTTCATTCAGTTTCTTTTCTATAAATTGAGAGACTTGTGATAGATGATTTCTGAGGTCACTTCTAACTGAATCTGTAGTCTGGGAATTAAGTTTCTTTTAACTAATTAGTCCATGTTAAATCTATGTCACTAAGAATTGACTTTAATCTTTTTACCTATTGATCACAAACTTGTAGCATTTACTGGTTTCTGGATTTTGTGGATTCATAACGTTTCTATTTTCTCATATTTTCTTTTATTCTTTTGATCTAATTTGCATGTCCTCAGCTTTTCTCCACTTGAAACTGAGTAAGGTTTTGTTTGGGGTTTTTTTTGTTTTTGTTTTTTTGAGATTCTGATTTATACATTTCCAGCACAGTAAGATAGAAAGTTAGGTGTTTCACTTCTAAACCTAATGTAAAAGGAGAAATTTAGGGAAGAAAGGGCATTCTTAAATTCCAGGCAAGAGTAGGAAAAGCTCAGCACAGTTTTGAGTTGAGTCAGAGATTAAATTTAGGTCATACTTGTTAGCCATTTCTCATAGACAAGCTGATATACAGATTATGCCATGAATTCTTGAGTGTTTTATCGCAGGGTCACAGATTGAAAGCTGGAAGGGACTTCATAGGTCATCTAATTATACTAATTTAATTCAGTAAACATTTATTGCATGCTTACTATATATCAAACAATATGTTAGGTTTTTGTGGGAGAGTATAAAAATACACATGATTCGCTTCTTTCCCTCAGTGAATGTCCAATCTGCTAGGGATTTGATTCAATTCCATAAACATTTTCAACTAAGGGGGAGGGAGAAGATGTCAAGGAAGAAGCCATGGAGGAAGTGGCACCTCAGCTAGACCATGAAAGAAAAGAATGACTTTAACCAGAAGCAGTGTTGAGGGGATGTATTCCTGATATGGGGTGATCGGGATCTGCTTGGGATATGGGAGAAGAGGGCAAAATAAAGCTTAGGAATGGCAAAATAAGACAGAAATACAAATAGTGCAAGGTGTAATATGCGATAGGTGACAGAAGTACTACTGTTAATAATAACTGATATTTACATAGCTCCATAAGGCCCACAAAGCATTGTACATCTGTTATTTCATCTGAATCTAAAAACAACCTAGCAAAGTAGGTACTACAGTTATAATAAATGAAGAAACAGATACAAACAGTTTTAAGTGATTTTTGTCCATGATCCTATAACTGTCAGAGTTGGGACTTGAACCCATATCTCTTCTGGCTCCGATTTCCTTGCTTTTTCTACTCTCCCACACTGCCTCTCTACCCAGAAACTCTTTGGCAGCATAGCAGTAAGACTATAGTGGTCAGGGAAGATTTCATCGAAGGACAGTTGGATCTGATTCTTGAAAGACATGTAAGATTTCAAAAGATGTAGATTTGAGGTGAAAAACAGTGGAAATTAAAGTTTTACACCCAAAAAAAGGTACATAACATTATAAAGTTAAAGCTGCAAAGGACACAATCTGTTATATGGAAAATAGTTTATGTAAAACAGACATGGAGATTTATGGGCAGTATGAATCACCAGTATGACAGCAAAGTCAAAAAAGTGAAGAATGAAATCTTGAGTTTCATTCATAGAAATTAGCATCCAGAGTGAGAGCTAGGGTATTATCATTCTATACTTTCTATACTTTTTCATGGTCAGACCCCAACTTAGTGTATTGTGTCTGTACTGGGAACCAAATCTTAGAAAAGGTCCTGACATTTTGGAACTTGGTCCAGAAGAAGGTGATCAGAATAGTGAAGGGACTTGATTCTTTTATAACATGTTTCCATTTGAAGGAACCTGGAAATGTTTAGATGTATATTTTTTAGGTTGGATTTGGAATCTGAAAGCCTGAGTTTGAATGCTTGCTGTGCTGTGTATTACTTCTATGAACTTAAGCAAATCATTTGACCTCTCTGAGCCTTAGTTTCCTTTTCTGTAAAATGAAAAGGTTGGATTTGATGATTGCTAAGATCTCCATCAGTTTCAACATTTTTAAGAGCCTTGGGAATAACTGCATCCTCCAAACTACCAGACCAACCTCTAACCCAGCCCTCACAGCCATCATTTTTTAAAATATTTTATTTTTTCCCCAATTACATGTAAAGAAAATTTTAACATTTATGTTTTAAAATTTTGAGTTCCAGATTCTCTCCCTCCCCCCTCATTGAGAAGGTAAGCAGTTTGATATAGGTTATACATGCCTCACAACCATCATTGAGAGGAGAAATTATGGTAGAGAAGGAGCCTACCTTTCTCATCATCACCAGTAGCAATTGCTGACCGACTGCTACCAACAAGCAGATAAGCACAAGATCCCTGGGAGTAGGCGCACCCTCCAGACCACTGATCCTGTATTCAGCCCTGACCTTACAGCCGTCATGTGGGAAGGTAGTTCCTTTGGAGATGGAGCCAGCCATCCCTGCCAACTGCCACTTACAGGGCAGGCATACCAACCTGGCTGAAGAACCAAGGCACTCTGAGGGGAAGACAGGAAACATTATGCATCAGGTAGATAGCCCAGGACCCTGAACCCAAGAGCTTTTGGGTTTCCAGCCTAGACCCCTACAGCCAACATCCCAGGAAGCAACCCCTGAGAGATGTACCCTGACAGCTGCTCCTGCGGGTGCTAGAACCACAGCTACTGGAGACTCAGAAAAGAGAGTTCTTGCCACTGGTGCTTTGGTACTTGACCTTGGTACTGTCAAATGGTTCAGCATCAAAAACTGAAATCTTATCCATAGAAATGACATTAAAGAAGAGACCTTTCCATCTGCTTTGCTACTAAACCCTAGGAACCAGAGGACCTCTCTGTCTCATTTGCATCTGAAACCTTCCATATGTGTTGGCTCTCCCATTAGAATAAGAATTTTTATTATCATATTAGAATATAAGACTGTCTCTTTTTTCCCTATTTCTGTCCTCAAAGCTTAACACAGTGCTTTGTACAGATTAAGTGTTTAGTAAATGTTGTATTTGTTCATTTACTCAGCCTAATTCATTCAAGTGGTAGGGTCAGAAGCAATGGAAGCAACAAAAATAAGTGGCCTTTTCCCATAATTTGGCTATGAAAAGTTGATGAGCTATGGAATAATAGCTTGAGGAGATCACAGGATCAAGTGAAAGTGTCTAAGATTGGGAGAAACCTGGATGTATTTGTAGATGCCAAATCAATGAATGCATAAAGATAGAGTGGGGAAAAAGGAGAATGGAAATTCTGTTATTTTATGACAAAATATATGGAAGGTTTTTGGGGGGGGCCTTCATAATGGAAACTGTTACAAAGTCCTCCTCTAGTGGTTCATCATGGTGTAGAGGTTCATGCTTTGACAAGTCCTACCCAGATGGAAAGACTTTGAATATGGGCCCTGTGATCAGTATATCTGCTATCTTAAAGCCAACCTAGCTAATTTGTGAGTGCATCTGTGGAAAGAGTGCCTGTGTAAAAATCACAGATTCTTCAAGTATTCATAATAGAACTGCTTTAAAATCAGGGACATTTGTAAGATCAGTCTTTTAAAAAGAAAGAAAATTTTCTGAAATATAATCATATAAACCTAGTATCTTTGTTTTTGTAAATGTCTTTTTAAAGAAAAATTTCTGAATTTCCAAGCTACAAATATGAAAACTATTGGCTATTTTGGACGGTCTCAGACTTTAACTCACTCAGGCATGAGTTCAGGCATGGCCTCATGTAAGCCTTCTCAGAACAAATTTATCCTATTTTTGAAAACCGTCAATAGTTTGTGGAATTTTTTCATCTTTTTTTGGGTCTGATAAAAATCACCCTTAGGGAATTTTGTTCTATTATTAATATAGTTAAATTTGGTTACCATCTCAAATAACTCTGCATATCCTCGAAATCTTCTGTTAGCCTTCCCTTCTCTAGGTTAAGTAATGAATTTAAATCCCTCTAACATTCTTTAATACTTTGTAGTAAATAGCATGTGTGCATGCATCCCAAACTTAAAGGTAAGTTTGAAAACTAACTTTAGAAAGCATAGTATAACTACTTTGATTGAGTTTGAGGATTACTTCTTAGAAAGAGGTAAAAATTTTGAACCCAATTCCATGATATTCCTGAATGTATGAAATATACTTTTCACGTATCTTCCTCCTATCTCCCATTCTCTTCCCTTCCTCTTCTCCCTCTAAACTTTATGGAACTCTTCCATGTTTTCCAGATTTATGTTATTGTGACTGATAAAGATATTCAAACAAAAGAAACTGAATTGGAATTTGCCTTTATTTTAAAAGAAGCAACCTTAAGTCACATCGGGAAAGTTATTTAATATAATGATTACATAATTCCTATTTTAAGAAGTCAGTATTTTATTTTAAAAGATTATACCTCATACAACTACAGCGTTTGCAACGTTGAAAACTATTTCCGTGGTTTAAATTTATAGAGGTTTGTAGAGAAAGAACAACAAAGGAAATCATTTTCCCTTAATGTAAAAGGTTAAGAAGCAGCTAAATATAGTAACTAGATTGCCTGCCAACATCTTTTGAGCTTTCTGTGAATGACAGAATAGAGGCTAAGAGGGAACCAAAATGTCTGAAATGTAGGTGACTTTCTGCATTCTCCTAGTCACCCAGACTCAGCTCTTCAGAAATTTCAGAGGCAGAATATAGTACAGTAGATAGGACACTGGACTTGGAATCAAGAGACCTATTTCTAAGCTTGCCTTAGACACATGTAATAATGGGCAAGTCACCTCAACTCCTAGTATATCAATGTCCTGATTTGTAAATGAGCATAACCTGGACCACTACACAGGGTTCTTTTGACAAAAGCACTTAGGCAAAACTTGGACCACTATATAAGAATTATTATCTTTTTTCCCCTTGCTATATTCCCAGCATTCCAGTCAGTCTCCAGATCTTATGTATTTCAGATCCTTCCTTTCCATTGACACTGCCACCTTCCATCCTTGTTCCTTCACCTGTCAACAATGGCAGTGAACTCCTGACAGATGTCTTCACTTTCTCCCCTCCAGTGCTTACACTGTTACCAGGCTAATATTTCTACAGTACTGCTGGCATAGTCACTTCCCTGTTGAACTTCTCTTTCATTCCCCACTGCCCGCCAGATAAAATCCAAACTGAGGATTAAGTCCCCACAGGCTCTGGTCCCTACTTGTCTATACCAGTTTGCCCACACTTGTACTTTAAACTGGCCCATTCATTGCCCTCCAAATATATCTTATGCCGTCTTGAGTCTGAAGCTTTTTACTTATGTTTTCTCAGCTTGTCTTTTCACTTTCTCTCCCATAGCTAATCTTTCATCTCCATCTATTGAAACCTGACTCAAATGTTAACTCTTCCTTGGAGCCTTCTCAGTCATGTCAGATAGGAAGTGATTTCTTCCACTTCTCTCCTCTTGTCAGCCAGTGAGGTTGACTTAAATTCCTGGGAAAATGATAAAACCAACTATCAAAGATATGATTAGTGAACATCTAAAAAAATAGTCAATGATTATGAGGAATAAGCATGACTTTTTCAAGAGCAGCCCATAACTGAGTAACTTTATTTCCACTTCTGACTATCATTCTCCTAAAGTTTAAACCTCTTAAAGTCAGGAACTGTTTTATTGTTATTCTTATATCCCCAGTGCCTATCACAGTGACAGGCATATATAGCAAGCACTTAGGAAGTGCTCATTGATTGGCAGGGTTACTGATCCAGTATATCAGGGGAAAGTTGTAAATAGTTTACCTAAATTTAGTTTAATTAAATTAGTATTTGGTTAAGAATCTCATGGAGAGATCTAGGCTACTAATAATGCACTAAGACAAATTCAGTACTAACTGAACAGCCAGATTTACAGAGTAGTCATTTATATTTCCATATCATCCCTGGAAGAAGGCTTAAATAGAGTGATCTCATGATCCTTGCTTGGACTTGTGCTATTTAATTTTTTTATCGCTGAGTTGGATAAAGGCAAACAAGTGGCATGTTTATTAAATTTTCAAGCAACAGCAAGCTGAGAGACTAATAATCTACAGTATGATGACATGATCCAAAAGAGGTTAGCATTGGGCTGAATCTAATAAGATGGAATTCATTGGAGATTAGTGGAAAGTTTTATATACTTGGATATTTTTTAATAATTAGTTTCATAAATGGAAGGACAGTTAGGCAGCCATATGAAGAGATTTAAGAGTTTTAGTGTCTCCAAACTCAATGTCGGTCAGCATTAGAGAGGACTTGGGACGTTTAGCCTGGAGAAGGAAAGACTCAGGTCAGGTATGATAGCTTTCTCCTAGTATTTGAAAGACTGTCTTGTGAAAAAGGAATTAGATTACTTCTATTTGGACCCAAAAGGAAGAGCCTAGGAGCAGAGAGTTCAATTTAATCTTGAACTAAACAAAAACTTCCTTTAGGAACCAGTGGATTCACTCTCCCTGGAGGTTTTCAAACAAAGACTAGTTATTCTCTTTTCTGGTATGTCAAAATGGGGATTCTTTTTTGGATGTGGGTTGGAGTAGATGGTCACCAAGGTCCCTTTGAAGCTTAAAATTTTGTGATAATACTTTGCATTTATTTTGTGTCTTTATCACATTCAACCTTGTATTTGCCAGCTTTTTCTATCCCCGCCAGATTGGTTAAGAATTCATTGAAGGCTTAGGATTGTCTGATTTGTTTTTGTAATACTCTTTTGCCCATAAAAGCATAACATATCAAACCTAATATTCTGCCATTCACTTGAGACTTTTTTGTAGGGTGTTTTGTGGTTTTTTGTTTGTTGCCTGTGCTGTCCTTCCCATTATGTCATAAGCTCCTGGAGGTCAGGGACCTTGTCTTAAGCCTCTCTGCATTTCTCATAGCACCTTTTCCTATGCCTTACTCATAAGAAGCACTATTCATGCTGTATGTATTTGTTAAATGAATAATCAAAAATTATAATATGACATTCATTTATCTTCTTAAATACCAAATGAAACTTTTTAACATAGACAAATTTAGAAAATATTTTTGTTGTTTTGAGTTTTCTGAATTTCTTTTAGGACTTGTTCTTTAAACTAATATTTAATTTAGTATACTACATGATTGAGTAAAGGGGAAATACTTTAGAATTTAATAATGTGGAACAAAACAGTTCTATCAGTGCTGATGAAATAGCAGGTCTCAACACAGCATAAGACTCAAGTTCTCAGTGAGTCCTCAGCTCTACCCTACTTTTCTGACCTTATTTGTCACTACTCCCATATGCAGAACCTCAATTCTAGCTAGGATAGTGCTAGTTTATCATTCCCTAGATAAAGCAGGTTCATTCCTAACTGCATTTTCTTTGATAATCCCTCTATCAATCATTAGAATACCCTTTTCTTGCCTTTCTGCCTATCTAAATCCTGCCCATCCTTAATAGTTCAATGTATATTCTGCCTTCTTTTTTTGGATTTTCTTCATCTTAATCAGTCCTTACTAATCTCTTCCTCTGAATACTAATTGCCTAACACTGTTTAAGATTTCATCATGTATTGCTTTGTATTTTTATTTAACTTTCATGCATCTGCATTGTCTCTCCAAACTAAATGGTGCCTCTTCAGGGAACATATAAGAACTTATGTTTGTATTTTCACTTCAACACTTCGCACAGAGCTTTGTATTGAGTAAATGCCAAATAAATAATTATTGAATGAATGAATGAACATAGAAAGCAGCAGATATGCACAAGGATACAGAGAGCAGTCCAGATGGCCAGTAGTCAGCAGTACAGTTATACCTTTCACATCGCAGGGGTTAGAGATATGGTGCCCCCAAGATCTGGAAAATCCACATAAAATCTTTTGGCCCTCCTTTTGTACCAGAAGCTCTTTTATACCAAAGAAGTCTGATTTTTTTTTCTTTTATAGGATGTTTACAATACCTTATTGTAAAATTTGGGGTAAATATTTGGTCACAGGTTCTGTGTCTTCTGCATCTTCTGCTGGCCTTTTTGTATCATCTGCAGCTTCCGCAAAACTCCCCAAAAATCCCATTTCATTTCTTATGCCAAACCGTGATAGGTGATGGGGAAAGTCACAGTGTGGAATGTATAACTGTATTATTGAATACAAATTCATCTAAATGGACATATTTCTTAGCATTTGCTTTGAAAATAAACTAATTTGAAATGTAAAGTATTGGAGGTTTTTTTAATCATCTAGCTCTAAAAAGATACCCCAACCTATCTTACTTGATTATTGGCTATAAATATGTTTTTGATACATTAATTAAATTCAGAAAGCATCTGTTCAGTGCAAAGAAATGTTCTTATTTCCATTCTTAGAGGCAGCATGGAAGAATTTTATCATTTGTCCTAATAGAAGACCAAAGTACTTGAGAAAATAGCATCACCATAGTTAATCTGTGTTCATAACAGACTACTACCAATGAAATCAGCTGTAGTGTTTATTCATTTTTTTAAACAAATATTAATTCACATTTTTGGCATTAAAGATTGTTAGATTCACTTATGGAAATGTTTTTCGCTTTGGAATTTTTGTTACCAGCTGTTTCAGAAGTTTAATTATAATTGTTTAAATATGCTTTCCCCCCAGGTTTATTTATGAAACAGAGCATCACAATGGCATAGCAGAATTACTGGAAATATTGGGAAGGTACGTCATTGTACTGGTAAATGCATAAGAGATTTCTGTTTTGTGTATTCTATAACATTGGACTTTTGGATGGAATTTATAACTCAGTAGGGCCTCAAGTTCATCCAATCCTTTTCCATAGTTAAGAGTCAAAATTTGTCTAAAAGATAATATACAGAATTTTGTTTATAATGAATCATTAAATTTACTCTTTTCATGTATCTTGACAGAGTGTCTCAGATTGGAAACTATGGAGGCTTAAGACTACATACATTTCCAGATTCCCTTGACGTGTTGTTTTTCCTGAACTGATTTATTTTCCCTTTTTTTCCTATCTTTGTTCCAAGAGAGGACTGTCTAGATAGAAGAGAAGAAGGAAGGATCTATTCAGAAATAAAAGTGACATAATAAGGGATTTTTTAAAATTAAATTGTTTCTATATGCATGACCTTGTCATGTGTTTCAGTGTAATTATCTTGGAAGTCTGATATTAAGCCTCAACTGTAATAATTTTAAAAGCAATTAAACATAAATGTTCATTAAAAAAGTTACATGATTTTTATTAATAAAACCTGTCATTTAGGATATTGAGGTAAATATTAATACTCCAATTTTCCTTTGATTTCATAAATGTATGAACTACATAAATGTATTGAGTGTAAATTATAACATTGTGAATTTTCATTACCTTTGTTAATGAAAATTTTCCCTGTTTGGAGAAATTTAGGGGAAATTTTCTTGGTAATTTTTAAACATGGGTTTAAAAAAAAAAACAGTAAAAGAAACATTGTAGTATAGGTAGTATAGTGACCAAAGAACTGTCCTTGAATTAAGGAAAAAATGTGTTGAGGCTCTGACTCTCATCCTCACTTGCTGCCTAGGCAAATCATGTATTCTGTGCAGAATCTGCTGAGAATTGATACCCAGAAGAATGTACACTTCCTGAGAATAGGTATTATTTCTTTCTTCGTGTCACGGGTTCCTAGTGTTTAATAGGTTCTTAAGAAATAGTGTTGATTAAATTGAATCCTGACTCCCACATTTGCTATTAACTGTACAAAAGTCACTTAACTTTCCTGTGCCTTAGGTTTCTTTATCTGTACAGTAGAGATAATAGTATTTTCCCCATATAACTACTGTGAAGAAAACATTTTGTAAACCACAAATCACCACAAAAATATGGATTCTTATTATCACCATCACTATTATCTCATCTAAAAGTGTCAAATTCACAGATTGGGGCCTGCAAAATTCTTTAAGTATGATCTGAACTAGATGAAAATTTAATTAGGAAATATTTAAATAAAAATCAGTACAACACAGATCAAGTGAATTTGGGCTTTTCTAAATCACTCTGTAGCCACAAGGATCTTGTTTCTGTTTAAGTTTGACACCACTGATCTAAACAATCTTTTATACACCAAATCAATAAGTTTTCATGATTCCCTCCTCCTTTATCACTAAAGATGACCCGATGGAGCAGTGGAGAGAGCAGTGAGTGGATGCAGAGTCATTAAGCCCTGACCTGGGTTAAAATCCTACCTCAGATTCTTCACTGTCTGGTGACTGTGGACAAGCCACTTCTCTCAACTTTCTCTCATCGATCATCTGTAAAAAAAAAAAAAAAAAAGAAAGAAAGAAAAAGATAATGATAATAGCACCTATTTGACAGGATTTTTGTGAGAATCAGAGGAGAAGATATTTGCAAAGCACTTTGCAAACCTAAAATGATCATATAAGTTTTTTGCTATTGATATGATGATAGTTGGGCTTTTAAACAATAGATTGCAGGGAAAAAAACATTTTAGGTTCTTCTAGGATATGCCTTAATATTTTATCAATCAAACTTATATGAGCTTATATAATTCTGAAAACCAAATAAGTCTATTGTGAATATTTGCCATTTGAAACACAAACTTCATACATCTAATTTGCTGAATACAATGAAGAGGATCAGACTATTAAGATGATAGATGTCTTCATGTCTTCCTTCTATTGGATTCACATTTTAGCTCCTCTAATACTGGAATAATGGGCCTAAAAATTTGAAAGTAAACAGTTTGAAAGCCTAAAGTTTGACAAACCTCTAAAGAAAATGCAAATTTTCTTTCAACAGTTGAAAAGATGTGTAATTGGACAAATCAGGGTGTTGCGAGTTTTCATGCAACAGTTGAACACCTCCTTGTAAAGAAGATAGCAAGCCACATACCATAACGTAACAAGTTGAATTTTTCCCCTTAGAAGGACATTCCACCTGTGCTTGGTTTTTTATTTTGAAGCTGTACTGATTTGCCATTATCTACCATCACTTGTATTAATTGTAATTTCTATGAAATGATTCAAGGTCTAATGCTTTCCTAAGACTTTTCTAAAATTAAAATTTCCTATGTTTTTCCTTTCCTTTTTGAAAGAGACCTAATTTGTCTATGGGATTTCCATGTGAAAGTAGGACTGAAAAAAATATGACATAATTACGTATCTGAAATTTGTGAATATATTAAAATTTTGAACCAAATTTTTTTTTTCCAGCATAATTAATGGATTTGCCTTACCATTAAAAGAAGAGCACAAGATTTTCTTATTGAAGGTGTTATTACCTTTGCACAAAGTGAAATCACTGAGTGTCTACCATCCTCAGGTACAGTGGAGTCATTAGCTATTTTGTGTGGATGAGTCCAATTGTTACCAAGTATGTTTCATTTACACAATGTGCTAAAATCAAGCCCTTTCATCTTTTATGGAGAATATTGCTTTATTGAATTAAATGCGATGATTTAGGTAACATAGGTATTATCTCTTAAACAGTTATTTAAAGTATTAGGAATAAAATTACTTTCCTTTGTGTATGAAAAGCCAAAAATGAAAGCACTAAGAGTAGAAAGTCTTTGAAATATGGAATTGAAATATGGTTATATTTAATCATTTTAAGCAATGCAGTTCACAAAATTAGAAGAATCAAAGTTGGAAGGTATTGAAAGATCATCTAGTCATCCAGCCTCTTACTTAAAAAAGGAATACTTGCTACAACCTCCCCAGCCACTGATCATCTAGCTTCTGCTTGAATACTCCTAAGCAAGGCAACCCCTTCCATTTACTTAAGTTGAAAAACTTATATTTATTTGTAATTCTATTCTCTGAAGCTAAAGAATGCAGACTTAAACCCTATTCTACATGATTTTCCTTCAGATATTTTAAGACAAATCCCATTACCCTTTCACCCCCTTATATACATACTCATACACACAATTCTTTTCCAGGCTAAAAATCTCAAGTGCTTCAACTGTACTTCATCTAACATTGTTTTCCTTACCATCCTGGTGCCTTCCTTGTTCATGAGCTATGCCTTCTTGATACCCTTCTTGTTAAATTCCAACAGAAATTGAAAACCATGCTATCAGTGGCTTGTAGGGCTCTAGTTATCCCTCACAGAGTTGTGTCATACAATTTTGATCAACATACATAAGATCCACATGTTCATCTGAGTCACTGATTAAAATGTTGAACAAGACTATGCCTTATTTATCTTTGTATTTTCCCTAATGCCAGTCACAGCCCTTATACATATTCTTAGCTTGGGCATGGTTGGTTATATTAAATCGAAGTTGACAGATCCAAGGACCCTGAAGACAGATCCAAGGACCCTGAAGACTTGTAGGTCTGCATGTTAGTATTAATCCATCAGTCAACCTGAAAGAATTTATGTAAAAGCTATGTCTTACTGAAACTTTTCATTTCACTTTTGTGTATGAACAACAGGTGTCCACACTTAGAAACAGGTTTGAATTTTGATTATTTTAAACTTTTATTGAATTTATTAAATCCTAGTAAAGATTATGTTTAAATTCAATGAAGTATTTTGTGGTTATTGTTATCTTTTATTGGTTTACAAGTAATAGGAAAGTTAGGAGGATGCAAGAGTTTGGGGGAAAGCTTTATTTGCTCTCTTTTGGGAATGTTGCATTTGAGATACTTCCTGGAGCTCAGCAGAGAGATTCAAGCTGCACAGACCCATCCAGGGTCATCTCCACCCATAGGAGCTAATGGGATCGCCAGGTGAAATGGTGTGGGAGAGACAAGACAAAGGCCCAAGACTGAGCTTCAAGGGGAAAATGTAAAACATTAAACCTTGGTTTATACATAGATCCAGGTCAGCTTCTCTGAATCATGATGGATGGTAGATCAGCAGGTAGAAAACAGAATTTGGGAGGGCTCAAAGAACCTACTCTTCAACAACTGTCACACTGCTTCCTGATAACTTTCAAAAGTTAACATCTGTTTTTCCAGATCCAAATTTGAAACATTAGGTGCATGTAACTTGTTGCAAGAAGTTAATTCAGATTTAATTTGTTTACTGTTGTTTCTTGGGAATGATATTTATTAGGAATATTATAGAAAAATACTTAAGTCTCCATGAAAGCCCCCACTTCACTGCCTCATTGTTGAACAAAGATGACCTTGAGTTCTTGGAGCCTTTTCCAGCAGAGTGGAAACTTGGACACGTCCTAACAAGTTGGAAAGGCTTTGAGTATGGGCTCAGTGATGTCTGTTGTCTGAGAAACAGTATAATTAGACTCAGGCTCATTGCCAGGTTGGGCACTTAAGTGGTGAAATTTTTGGCTAAAACTCATGGACACTATTCAGACATAGAGGACTTTCAGTCCGCTTAGAGTCCTTTCTGTCTGAAGGACCCACACTGATGAAACCTTGGGCTATTGATCATTGAAGTATTATAGATAAGCTTAACCAGAGATATTCCAGATTGGTGATTTTCATAGTAGGTGGGAATCATCAAAGGGTTGGGATGAAGGATTTTCAAACAAAAATTAAATTTTGGTGTTTGTCAGCCACTTTAATAGTCAGTCATTATCCCAGTAGACATTCAGTTCAAAAAATATTAAGTGCCTCCTTTATAGTAAGAGCCATGTGGTAAAACAATACAAATTCTTATCCTCAAGGAGCTTGCAAATTAGTGAAGAGATAAGACACACTCATGAATACATTACAAGTTGGGAAATGATTGAATGCACAGGAAAGGTCAAACAGAAATTCATTGAGAGAGGGAATGATATCTAACTGAGAGAACTAGAATTCATTCTGGGAGATAGCACATAAGCTGAACTTTGAAGGAAAGAGGAAAATTATCAATAAGCAGACCTACAGAGATGAATGCGGATGAATTATGCAAAGGCACAGGCAGGGGAGGGAAAGATGAGATTATTAACAATGAATAATAAACTTTGGCTGGAGGATAGAACACAGAGGAGTAATTTGAAGTAAGGGTCGAAAAGGAGGTTGGAACATAGAAGGATTGTAGAAGGCATGAAGGATAAAGAATTTGAACTTTTAATAGAGGCAGTAAGGAGCCACTGGAAGTTTTTTGAGCAAAGAAGTATTATGATCTGTAACATATTAGGAGTATTGGTGGAAAGAAGAGATTAAAGAAGACAAGCTACTGAAGTTAGCTCCAGGTCAGAGGTCAAAGGTTATCCAAATGAGAGGTGATAAAAGCCTGAACTATAGTATGGAAAGGGACTTGATTAGAAACAGATTTGAGACGCTAGAATGGACAGAAAACATAGAATGTTACGAATGGAAGAGACCTTAAAAATCATCTAGTCCATGGGTTCATCACCCTTTTTGTGCTAGGTACCTCTCTGGCCACCTGGCAAAGTCTATCAGCCTCTTTTAGAATTGTGTTGGATTATAAAGGAAACCAGTTATACTGAAATTCAGTTTTCAAAATTTTAAAAGCAAATCCCTGGATCCTAGGTTAAGAACCCCTGTTTTGGTCCAATTCCCTCATTTTATAGATGAGGAAACCCCTTGGCAAATTGACTTCCTAATGGTCACAGGGCTAGTACATAGTAGAGTCAGGATTCAAACTCAGATCTTCTAACACTCATTCTGCTGTTCTTTCTGTTATGGTGCTCAGACTAGACCGCTGTCTTAGTAACGGGTTGGTGAGAGGAAAGAATCAGAAATTTTTGAGCCTGGGTTTAGCAACAAAAATAAATAAGTTGGATCTGAAGACCTTGCAGTGATGAAAAATGTGAATTTTGGAGGAGGATAGATAATAGGTTCAGGTTTTTGACATGTTAAGTTTGAGATGCAGTAGAAATATCTAGTAGACTCTCGGAAAAATGTAACTGGAATTCCCATGGAGAAGTTGGATTTGAAGATAAAGATTTATGTCTTTTGGATCTCTCTTTAATATGAGAGAATCAAGAACCATTAAGCCTGGTTTTTGTCACTACCTGTTGACTAGGGTAAAACAATATTCTTCATTTTGCCTTATAAATATATATTGTATGAACATGTATAAGAGACTCATTTGAGGTTTCATCAAATAGTATGCAATATAACTAGAAGCATCACTGTAATGTCCTTGCACGTACACAAGGAGAAAACTGTATCACAGAGGCTACATGACTGACCCGGGGTCTCACCCATGAGTCAGCAGAAGACCTAGGACTAGATCCTAGGGATTCTTATCCCTTGGCCATGTTGTCCTCTACTGCTTGTTGTTTTGTTTTTTAACATTTTGAGGATCTATTTAAAGAATCAGGTGAAACGCATGTGAAAGCTTTTCACATAGAATGAACTCTTATTCCAGTTATTATTGACTCCCTTCATGTTTACAATGACTTTTTCTTTACCTGGAATTAGTAAATAACCACAAGGGAGAAGAAAGAAGGAGGAAGACATTTATTGCCACTATGAAGAATTGGGGTTTTTTGGTCTCTTTTTTTTATCAGCATTCCAGAATTTCCCCTTGCCCTTCTCACAGTTGCCAGTATGACAGTACACATTCAGCTGTTCTGCTGACATTCATATTTGGTCAGTCTAGTTTCAGTTTTAGTTTAATTTTTTTTCTGTCCCTTAGCCTGGAAGATGAATGACTATTTTTCCCTGACTATTTTAGTCATGTTATATTGACAACAACTTGAATTTAATCTTCATGTTGTTGATCATAAATACATTTTTCTACTAATGCTTTAAAATGAAAGCACAATCCAGTTTTGTCAGGGTAATACTGAAATGTCAAGTTTCAGGAAACAAAACCCCCAGTCTGCTTCCCTCCATCCAAAAAAATTATGATTACAGTAACCTACAGGAATGGAATGTTACAAAATTATTTTTGTACTTATCTCTATTACTAGATTGTAAGCTCCTTAAGGACAGGGATGGCATTTTTATTCCTCTTTGTATTTTCTCTACAGGGACTTGTACTCTCAATAAACATTTGTTGAATGAATAATACTAAGAAATATTAGAAACAGCTACTTTGAAGTATATATTTACATTTTGGGCTTCTAGTAGGTTCCTTATTTGGAAACAACTTTCTAAATAATAGAAGTTAGAAAATAATACCAGGAAATAATGTAGGTGATAATGTCATCACAGAGTAAAATATTAATATATATGTTTTCTCTTAACTTATTTAGCTGGCATACTGTGTAGTTCAATTTTTAGAAAAGGACAGCACACTTACTGAACCAGTAAGTATATTATTTTATTTTGGTCAAATTCATAATTGTACTGTGAAAAATGTATATATTTTGCTAAATGTAAACATAATACAGTGTGGTTTTGTTTATAACATGTAGAAGTATGATCATATGAGATAAATAAGCTTTATCATTCATTTATTTCTACCCAGGCTATACAATTAAGCCAGTTATGGATCCAGGGACATGTTATATAAGTTTTAAAAGACAAGTCATTGGCTAAAATAATTTGTTCTGTAGCAATGACTTGTTATAATAAAAATTATTTTCTTCTGCCTTAAATCTTACCCCTTCCTTTTTTTCTTTTGAGCTCAAAGTATTTTAACGCTTGCCTTCATTAAAGCATGTACATTTTAATCCCCCCATTAAGCATTTTGATGTTTTGCTTTACTTACTACATATCCAACTGACCAGTTAAGAGTAAATGTGATATAAAAATTAAGAATATGAAATCCTTATTATAACCAAATAGACTTTTAGTCCAGGAGGCCCTTAAGCTTTTTTTGTGTATCCTGGACCCCTTTGGCAATTTGGTGAAGTCTGTATGCCACTTCTTAGAATAATATACAATTTTTTAAAAATTCATAATTAAAGGTTCGGTTAGATGTAATTTTTTTCCCTTCTGAGCTAACAGTCTCCTACCCCCCAAAGTCTACCTACAGACCCTAGGAATAGGAGAAGTAAGAGTCCTTCTTCTATCCATTTTGTGATCCTTATTTCACAATCTGTTAGCAATTGTTTCACAATCACAATTGTTAGCAATTGTTAGTTGGATTGCCTGCTTTCTTGTACTTTGTAATTTTAATTTGTTATGGTTTTAAATTTAAGAGTTGTATATTTAAATACCAATGGAAAAGGTATTATTTTTTTTAAAAACATAGTTGACAAAATAAATAGGATTGATATTTTTTTTCCTAATAGCTATACTGCTTCACTGCTAAAGTGTCAATTTTAAAGTAGGAGAAAATGTCAGAAATCCATAACACTTAGATATTTGTCAACTGGGGGTAGTTCAAACACCATCTTGGCAATACTGACTTCCCCTCAGGTAACTTGATTTATATCCTGTGCCAGCCATCATACTTCTAATTTTCCTGCTTAGATCTGTTCACCTTAGATTTCTCACGTATAGAAAAAGCTCTTGGTCATCATCATTAGACACCAACAAGCAATAACAAAAAATTCTGCAGAGGTGATGTGCTCAGAAACCAGGTGAAGGAGAGCACTGTCTGACTTAATCCCTGCTTCCAGCCATCTTAAAGAGTGACATTTACTCTGCATTCTCCACCATAGGATTCCCAGGAACTATCTACCATATTTGTGTCTGAGACTTTGGAAGCCCCAAAGGAATTGTACCAAATCTTATCAGACTTCAATATCAAGCACAGTCGAGGTACTGAATGCCATGTAGAGGATACAGTATTTATCCTCCTTAACTAAAACTGAAGACTTGTTTTGATGGTGGAAATGCAGCTGCATAATTGATATGGAAGCATTTTTTAAAAGCATTTTTTTTTATATGTGGCATGACCTGATTCCTAAGGTATTTTCCATATCAAAGACGCAAAGAGATTTATTGTCATATTCTTTTTCTGTCCCAGGAATTAAATGAAAACTGTGAACGTTGAAGATAGTTCTATTAGTTGTCAAGGCTACAGTACTACTGGTCATGTTCCCCCAAAAGGACATTGGAAGGTTTTTTTAATTTGCTGTTAATGCTATTGTTATTGAGAGACAGCATGGTGTGGTATGAGTTAATCTAGTCTCACTTCTGACACATTCTGACCATTTGACCCTGGGGGAGCTAGTAGTCACTTCCCTCTCTGTGCCTCATGCAGCAGAGAAACTGCCAGTCTGCATGGGAGAAGGACGTTCCTCACCACCAACTCTCTTCACAGTTGGAATCATAGGTCTGATCCAAAACTATTGTCATAAAGCCAAAACAAAAACTACATTTGTTTATTGGGATATATTTGCTTAATAAAGGCATTTCACTTACTACCGTTTAAATGTTTCCATTGAAGGTGGGCATGAAATTATGTCTTGAAATAAAGTGATCCCAGAAGCAATAAATGTAAAAGAAAAACTATGAAGTCATAAAGGAAAAAAAATCTAATTCTACCTCAGGCTCTTTTCTTGAATTCTTAGAATTGTAGTCATCTAGGAAAAGTACAGTGGATTGTGTTAGTCTAATCTTACTGATATATCTGGAAAGCCTTACTATAGTATATACATTCTATACTTGGAGGTATTTGAAATAACCAAAGGATCTTTAGTTTCTTTTCAAATTGCTTGCTTTAGTGATAATAATATTAAAATATAGTCAGTTATGTTACTTAGACATTTTGTTAAATAAACATTGATAAAAGTACAATAAAATTATACTTACTGGTTATTCTTATAATAAATATATTTTAATATAATATGTATTTTAATATTTATATTTTAATAAATACATAAACTTAACTCTTACGGGTAAGTTATATTGAGATATTCTCTAAAATGAGATGTTTATCACTTTTACTAGTGCTTCATTTTTTAATGTTCAGTTTAAAAGATTAAGAGATTTTAAAGCATCTACCATCTAGCATTACATTATTATGCAATTCTTTTATAAAATGTTTATGAAGCCTTAAAAGATTTCTGGGCCTACATATAAAATTTTCTTTTTAAAAAAAAAAGGCAACACTTTTAAGTATTTAACCTCTCTTAAAATACACCCTACAAAAGTGGAGTATGCAATTCTCACCCATTTGTCTTTGAGTAAACTTGGTCTTGAACTAAGTCCCAAAGTATAAAAAATTTCCTCTCCCTCTCTTCCCACTACAATGCCAAGTCAAAGGGAAAATTCCAAACCCCAGAGGAACCACAGAATTCAAAATCCCCTAACTTCAGTTCTCTGAAATTCAGGTCGCGGGACCATTAGTAATCTTGTCCAAGCTTGACTGTCAAAGGGTTCATAGTAAGAGGTTATCTCCAAGGAAATGAGCTTAGAAATCTAGTCCTTATAGAAAAGTTCAATTTCTTTAATTACACTCAAAAGTAAGTAACCATTGTTGACCAAGATTAGCATTCCCTGAGCAACTCACTTTCTTCAACCAAAAAAAAAAAAATACTGTTTCATTCTGAACTCACAAATATAGCTGATACAAGAATCCAACTTGTCCAGGTTCTAACTCCTTCAAATTAATCCTATAATAACTCTGTAAGCTATTATCAGAAAATAGGACCTTTTTGAGAGACAGTTAATATCAGAGCCACTTTTTGTTTTATGGTTCACAAACTGATTTTTCTTTTCTGTTTCAAGTAATAGAATTCCATTATACAAGTGAACAAGGAAAAAAGTAGATGTATAAAGTGAGTTTTAGGGAGAGAGCATGACATCACAGAAAGGCACCAAGACTCAAAATCAGAAGACCTGAGTTTGATTGCTGACTTCCAACACTCACCAGTTGGTGTGTGTACCTTATCACAGTACTTACCTCTAAGCTTACATTTCCTTATGTAGAATGGAGATGATAATACTTATAAAAATAAAGAGCCATGAAAACTTGGGTTTTTTTATGTTATTGTTGTCATATGAGTTCTTTCCAAATTGTAAATTTGAGATGGGAAGTAAGGAGACATCTTATATTGGTTCATATGAATACCTTCTTTGAAAAAAAAACTTATAAATATCCAAAATTTCACAGCTGGGATTACCTGTGAACAAGTAGTTGCTTGTATAAAAATTTTTCAAAGCTAAATCCAGACACTCTTTATTCTGAATAATGGAATAGAGATTTGGAAATGATAGAAAGGACACAGAGGACCTACCTTCATGTGTCACTAAAAATTCTGTACCTGGTCCAGTCCACAAATAAACCAGTGTATTACATCAACCACATTAATCTATTTTTAGTTGTCCTAGTTCCCTTTATTCTTTATTACTCCTGGCCACTCATTTCCTTTTCAAAATGTATTCAATAAAGCAATCTTAAGACAATTTAACTAGAAGGTGTTGGTTACATAAACTTACAACCTGGATTTGGATCAGATGTAAAGTAACATTCTCCAACTTTAAAAGACTAGGGCGCTATTACACTTTATCATCCCTCTTTCCACAAGCAAGCCAAACCTTTGTCTTAATTTGTACAAACCAGGGATTTGTATAATGAATTAAGATCATGTAGCTCAAGAGTTGAAGGACCTAATGTGATTTTTCTTTTTCTAGGTCGTGATGGCACTTCTCAAATACTGGCCAAAGACTCACAGCCCAAAAGAAGTCATGTTCTTAAATGAATTAGAGGAGATTTTAGATGTCATCGAACCATCTGAATTTGTAAAGGTCATGGAACCTCTTTTCAGACAACTAGCCAAATGTGTTTCCAGCCCACATTTCCAGGTGTGTATTGTTTAGAAAAATATAATAAATAATTAACTGTATGAGGTTTTTTTTTTTATTTTGAAAGCCATACATTTTTAAGTGGTAGACCAAACTTTACTACAGTGCCAAAGTTTGTTCAATATAAAATACAGGTTAACAAATATTCTGACTGGTCATGCTATAAAACATAGCATCCTTTATGTCACCATTTAAAATTCATTTCCTCTTATTTTTCTTAAAGTAGACATAATAGATTATTGCTAACTTCTAAAACTCTAAAACCAATACCAGTTGTCATCTTCATGTAAAGCCTTGCTTCCAAAGCACATAGCATGATATTTTAAACCAAGTGGTTATAATGGATTGGCTCTATTCTCTAAAATACATTTCTTCTCTTTTTCAGTCAGACTTCTCACATTATCCCTTCTCTCTCTAGCATCTTCAGTCTGTTCCTTTCTACAGGCTCCTTCCCTTCTGCTTTTAGATATACACAGGTCCTCTAAAAAAGTACCCCATTCACTTTGCCTCCATTCCCAATTATTCCATTCCTTTCGTTACCATATTTCTATAATGTGTGCCTTTATGTTTATATCTTCTCCATCCCTTCTTTGGCCTCTGCATTTTTACTTTGACCACCACTCCACTGAAAATTTTCTTAAAGATCAGTAGTTATAAAAGAGTGAGATGCATCAGGAGAGACCTGTGTGTGGCTTCAGGAGACCTATATTCAATCCCTGCCAAGCTGTTTATTACACTAAACCTCACTAAAGATCAATTTCCTATTTTTAAAATGAAAGAATTCTAATAATTGATTTCCAAGACCCATTCCAGGTAGGAAAGGACCAGGTTGTGGTGGGCTTTAAATACAAAACAAAGAATTTTGTATTTGGTCCTGGAGATAATAAAGCAACTGCAAGAGTTTGAGGAGAGGGGGTGACATGGAAAGGCCTGACCTGTGACATCTAACCAGAAAATGGATTAGATTTATAAGGCAGGGAGGCCAGTTAGGACACTGTTATTATAGTCCTGGAGGCTTAAACTAGGCACTGTGAATGAACAGGAGACATACATGAGGTAGAAATGACAAGATTTGACAATAGATTTGCTATATAGGGTGGACTGAAGAGTTGGGGATAACTCAAGGAAGGGATCCCTGCAAACTTAGAAAAACATGAATGAACATTATCTAAATTACGTTGTATTTGTATTTATTACATTTTGATCTGGCTTAGGTCACACTTACCATGGGGATGGGAGAAAGGACAACAAGTTTGACACCTCTAAGAATATATTAGTTTGAAATGTCCCACAGGTGGGGACAACCCAGTGGTACAGTGGTAGAGCATCTGCCCTGGAGTTGGGAAGACATGAGTTCACTTACTAGCTGTGTGACCCTGGACAAGTCATTTAAATCCTGAATCCCTCCAAAAAAATAAAGAAATGTCCAAAGAGCAGTTGGTAATGTGAGAACTGAAGTTCAGGAGAGGTGGTAAGACAGGTAGCACTTAATTCAACAAAGACTTTCTACTGCTAACTGTTCCCTTTTAATTCATTTTTTAAAATACTTGTTGTTTGCTTACCATGTGCAAGGTACTCTACTAGGTGCTATGGAAAATGACAGTCTGATAGGAAAGATAAAACATATACTTGAAAAATTAGTATGACAGCAAGTGCCCTAAGACAGGTAAAAAGAAAAAGCTGTATAAATTCCATGGAAGGGGAACTCATTTTCTGCTGGGGTTATCACAGGGAACATTTTATAAGAGAGGTAACATTTTAGCTGGTACTACAGAGGTCGAGCTTCCAACAGATAAAGAGAGAGAATTTGGGCGGGGAGGGAGAAATGCAAAGATGCAAAGCAGACACCAAGACTGGAACATGCAAACTGTGTTTAAGGAGTAGCAAGTAGTCTAGCGTGGCTGGATAAATAAAGAAGATTGGAACTATGGAAGACTTTAAATACTAGGCTAAGGAATTTGAATTAATATCCAAATTGTTCAGTGAACAATGGGGAGCTATTGAAATGAAGCTACCAAAATGGTGCTGTATGGTGATTAGTCTGGCAGTGGTTTATTAGATGGATTTAGGTAACTAAGAAGTAAACTCTTGGATGTAGAAACCAATTATGGTAGAAGATGATAGAGGCCTAAAATGGATTGGTCACAGACATTTTGTTGCAAAGGAAAGTGTGCTGCATTTGGAGTCAAACAACCTGGTTTAAATCCCAACTTTGTTACTTTTACTACCTTTATGACCTTGGGAGAGTCACTTGACTTCTCTGAGCCTCATTTGTGAAATCTGTAAAATGAAGTGAACTAAATGACTTTTGAGGTCCTTTCTGGATATAAGTCCATAATACTATGTAAAATGGATTATAGATTAAGAGTAGTCTCTATGTAATACCTACTCTTGTCCATGACCTCCAAAATTCTTCCAACAAGAGTCTACCCAAAATGTTGTAGATCTTCCTCTTGGCTTTTTAACATAGTTAATAAGACATTTGATAAAACACATGAGCTGTCCATCTTTTGTCTTTCAGTATAACCACATGACCAACCAATCTCCTTTTCCAATCATTCATGCCTGAGGTAGTATATGTTATGCCTTTTTTTGTATATAAATTATTACACAATTATTACCATTGGTAATATGCTGCCATCTGTTTAATAACAATGGCACTATAATCTTTCTATTATCCTTTGGTTTGGCCACAATTTTGATCATTCATGGTTTGTGGTATTCCACCATTCATAAGTCTTATAGCATCACATATAGATTTTTATCTAAAAAAACAGGTTTTTGATTGAAGGAATAGTTTGGAATTGTCAAAAACACTGTGTCATTTGCAAAATGATCCATCTGTAGTATGTCTAAGATGAATGTACAAAGAGATAAAATGGTCCATCCCATCCACCTTCACATCCTAGTCTGGAAAATAGCCATTTCTTATCTAGGCTTTTTTTCTTGTGTGAATTGATTGGCCAACTCTTTAGTGATTGTAAATTTATAGAATCAGTTCCTGAATACTCTCAAAATTATATCCCCTTGAGCATGGATTTCCTCTAATGTGTACTTGACATGGATGAGCTATTCTTCCTGTGTTATTCTTGAGTACCATTTCTGCTTCCTCACTTAGCACATCATGGGCTGGGTAAAATCTAGATATGGTGATTCTACTTTCAAAATGCTAACAGATCAGTACCATATTATTGTCCAACCAGTTTCATCGTGAGGGCAAAGACCCTTTCATTTTTATCTTTATATTCCCTAGCATTTGCATAGTAGATAATAATAATTGGTCAGTAAATTGTTTAATTTCTCTGATAAGATTTGTTCTCTCTGACCTGGGAAGTTGAGAGTCACTAAACTTAACATAGCCAAGTTGCCTAACAAATTATCCTGTTTTATACAAAGCATACATGAAGCATTTTGTTTCCGTGTATACCGGCATTTCCAAGCCTATTTCTCACCATGTTATTTTTCAGTATACTTCATAGCCTGACCTCGGTGTAAAATTTTAATGAAAAGTGCTTCATAAAACTTGGTAAAAAATTTTATATATATGTATGTGTATATATATATATATATATATATATATATATATATATATATATATATATATATATATATATATATATATCATGCATTTGTAATCTGTTCTGAACCTAATTCACTTATTTTAGTCATGTGCATAGAATTAATTCTCATTGGAGAGCATTCCATATAGAATCATAGAATTTTAGAGCTGAGATTTAGAAGACATTTAATCCAACTCCCTCATTTTAAAGATAAGAAAGCTTGAGCCCAGACATGTGTGATTAACTTAACCAACTGAATGCTGGGACTCTAAGCAAGAGGACCAAGCCTAAGGCCTAAGTTTCTTAACTTCTTATGCAGTATTCTTCCTCTTTCAATATTTCTACTTAACTGTCCTATTTAATAAAAGAAAATAATTTTTAAACCAACTACTAAGGCATAGAGCAAGGGAATACCATTGTCTAGAAGTTTTATTCACAGAATTTCTATTTAGACATACCAGAGGACATCAAAATAATATGAAAATCTAGTCATTAAAAACAATTTTCCTGGAAAGTTTGAGCTTCAACTTCAGGTACAAAGTTATCTAACTTCAAAAACAAGCAGATTGGCACATAAATTCCACATTGTGCCTTAAGTCATTGTGTGTCATCATTTTGAATAGGATGTAAGCATATGACAGGAAGCAGAGGAGAAGAGAAGCCACAGAAGAGACTAAAGCAAGATTCCAGGTGCGGTATGGTTAGAGCACATACCAGAATATTTACCAAATGTATGATTTGAGAAGTTATGATATGAGATTAGTATTTTAAATTTATGTTCAAAAATTGAGTTTACAAAGTTTGGGGTTTAGGGTTTTTTATTTTGTCTTTGGTTATCAAAAAATTCACTATTATTTAAACTTTAATGAATCTGTGGTCTCATCTGTGTAGGTATTTCTTCTACCCACACAGATTACATCTGTATATTTTCATCCTGTATAGCTCTTGTCCATGTTTTTCTGTACTTCCTGAACAGGAACAGCCATCCTTGACACTAGGGATCATCATGATTTCTTGGCAGTTTATAGATAGCTACTAGTGGAGCCACCAGAGTGTCCGTCAGTGATCCAGCCTTTGTTCTTGTTAAATGCCTAGATCATCTCCTTTTTTTGGTCATACATCTCCCTAATAATATCCTTTATGATGTTTGGAGAACATAGTTCTTCAGTGATATTGTGTTGCAGCCTATTCGTACCCATCATATGTCTCTGTATTGCATTTTGTGTGACCTTCAACTTTTCATTCTTTAGACATTGATATTCTACTAGTCATAGCTATGCAGGATCACCAGTTAATAGTATTAAAAAGATAAGACTGTTTTAGGAAAACTCTTAAGATCATTAAAAATGACTTTGCCATTTCCCAAATGCAAAGGAGGTAAATTTCTTTCTATTCAGTTTTGGATGTCACTCATTCCCCATACAGTATCTGTCTATCTGTTCTTCTCTCTCCCTTTCTGTCACACACAGACACACAGAGAGACACACTCACACACACACACACGCTCACCACACACACGCACGCGCTCGCACAGACACGCTCACCAGGGGGGAAATAATTACATTTAATAGCCAGCAAAAAATGTTTGGAGACTTCTTTATCCACTTAGTTTTTCCTGCATAGATAGCTAGGTCAAATTTTTTATGTGATTATGAACCTCAGAAACCTCTGAAGTATTCTGAGACTTAATCCACTCAGTACAATGTCATCTTCAAACAAAAGCATTTGGAGCACTTCACCAGCTATAGGTAACAACTCTTCAGTTTCAGCTTTATGGTAGACTTCATAACAGTAAATGTCCAAATACCTTTGGAAGCCTATGTCTCCTGGCTTTAAAAGTCTCACTTGGTATCCTCAGAGGCTGAATCAGATGCCTTTTTATTTTTTTTTGCAGGAAACAAAAAATAAGCAGAAAAAGATCTTGCACACTTTACATGTTTTAGTCAGTTGGATTATTGTGCAAATGTGATTTGCTCTTTTTCAAAGCCCTGCCTATTCCATTCTTATACCTTCATCAAGGATTCTTTCATTAAGTATCTCATAAAAATGCTGTAGCAATGAGAAAGTAAGCATATTTGTTGTTTAGTCATTCAGTCGTGTCTGACTCTTCATGACTCCATTTGGAGTTTTCTTGTCAAGGATGCTGGAGTGATTTGCCATTTCCTTCTCCATCTTATTTTACAGATGAGGAACTGAGGCAAACAGGGTTAAGTGACTTGCCCAGGGTCACACAGCCAGTAAGTGTCTGAGGACAGTGATGTGAGATGAGGGGAGAAGAGGGAACTCAGTGAAGAGCATCAGTTTTTTCAGTAAAATATGTAGCAAGGTTCTCAGCTGAGAGGGTAGGGGGAAAGGAGCCATGGGACATGTGAGGAGGAATGAGAAGGTTTGGAAACTGTTTCATCCTTAAAGGCCTAGTGATAATAGGAGCTAAATGAATCTCTTGCCAAGCTTTATGTAAATTTGGGTTTTTTCCTCCACTGCTTCACTCTGTTTTATGTCAATACCATTCATAAAGTTTAACTGTACTGCATAAGTTTATTAAATCTTTTGTTATCTTTATTTTGACATGACCTTCATTACCTAACATATCCCTCTCTTCTACATACCCAGAGAGCCATCTTTTATAAACTAAGAAAAATAAGCATGTCCCCAAACATATGGTCAAAATAGCCTATGCAGATGCATACTCTTGGCCACCTCCATAAATGGGGGGGGGGGGGGGCGCTAATTTTTTTTCTAAAGCAGAGACTTTTTATTCTTTTTTTCAATTTCAAATTCTGTCCTTCTTCCTTCTCCCTCCCTAACCCAGCGAGAAGTCAAGAAAAACAAAATCTATTACAAAAATGTATAGTCATGCAAAACAAATTTCTGCTTTAACCTTGTTTCTACTATAACTTACAAAACAAGCTTATATTTTAAACCAGTGTTGCACCCCAGTTGCTAATAATATCTGTTGGTGTGGCAAGAAGATCATATGTTTGTTGACTGAGGCAGTTTGGGGGCTCTGTTTGTTTCTTTGTTATAACTCATTTACATCAATTAAACTTTGATAAGATATGATAATGGTCTGTGTTAGTGTCTGTTCTTTATCCATTTCCCACTTTTTTGCATCAGGTTGGAAGTAGAATTGTATACCTTGTCATATTTCTTCTAGTTTGGTGTTGGTTTTTATATTTGCTCTAACAAATCAATCTTATGTGTACACAAACAGCTGATCTGGAAATAACTCCCACATAGTGACCAGCGATTGTTTTTGTCTCTTAGGACTTTTTTTGGTGATGTTATTTGGTGTTCCCCATATCCAGTGCCTCCCAACTCTATTTTTGAAAAAAGTATTCATGGTATACAGACTTTTCAGGGCACTCTACAAGCCTCTGACATCTATTGCTTTTTACTTCTAAACTATGAACAAAAAACATTTTTACATTCCTTTTTCCATTGACATCACTGAGCATTAAGTATATTGATTTAATTCAGAGAATTTTAAGGAGTTCTTTATAAAATTTCTCTTGCTCAACCTTTACAATAAATAATTATACCTTGCATGACATCTTCATAGTAGTATTTCTGCATACATTTGCCATGAATACTGGTCATATAAGATGGCCAGGTGTTTATAAAATGATGTTTGTTGTGATCCTTGGATACACTGTAAAACCACTGCCAGCTCTGTCACTTGTCTTTCCAAGGAGAATGTGTGAGCCATCTTTCCATCCTATAACTTTATTTGTCTTTTGGTTTCGAAAGTTACGTGATTCAGTTCTTCCATAATTTGTCCACTCAAACCACCATTATCTCACATTTAGGGTATTTGTAGTTGAACTAATATAGACAGTCAGAAAACTGGGTGATTCTTAACACCTTTTGCTCCCTTTTCTACCACTTTGCCATTGCAATAGCAAAAACAGAAGAAGCTTCATAGGAGTCTATTTTATTGGTTGCTCTGGTTCTTGAGTACAGCCCTTGTCCTGTTGCCAGGACTGTACTCAAAGCCTATTTAGGATCGTATGCCAGAGCCTTCATGCAATGGCTGCCACTTTAAGGATCCAGAGTCATCTCCATGCCACAAGGAGGCTTCATGTAGGTCTCTGTGGGAAAAAGGTTTAAAATGCAAGAAAAATTACAGATCTTTTCCTGAATTTCAAACCATTTAACTTTCATTTCTTATTCTAATGAAATCTTACCTCCAGATTTATCTTTAGTCATTTCCCTAAGTGCTGCAAAATTCAACTGCTTTGAGTTTTTTGTTTTGTTTTGAAGTTTCATGCTCTTTAATGTTGTATGCTCCATGTGTCAGGATGTCTTATAGAATAGTGTTTATATGTAGAAATAATCATTTTGGATTTTAAGCTCATTAATTAAAGTGATTGCTCCTTTTCTGAACACCTAGAAGACTTTGTATGTAGCACTTAGGGCCCTTTTCTCATTCTGTCTTTGTATTTGTCTTTCCTATTGAACTATAAGCATTTTGAGGATTATGTTCATGTCTTACTCCTCTTTGCATTCCCCACAAATGTCCAACACAGGAATTTGCATAAACCTTTATTCATTGTGTATTTATTGAATAAATAAATATGATTGATTAATACCAGCTTAGAGTCATAGGCTGTTGGGATCAGGAGTCAGGTTGTGTGGTTTCACTGTGCCAAGCAGGACAAATATCAGTGAATATTTGTCGTAAATGAAGGACTTTTAATAGAATATGGGCATACATCACATAATATTCCCTTAGCCAACATCATTTCTGAATAAATTATTAATAACATTATAATCATACTTTAACTGAATATCTCATACTTCCTAAAAGTATTTAGCTCCTTACCTAAGTGACTCTGGCTCTACTTTCAGCTGTTTTCCTATGGTACATTTCCCTACATTCTCTCAATAAACGATCTCAAATGTCTCTTCCAGCTCTATGATCCAGATTCACTTTTGTGTGTGTGTGTGTGAAACCATTTTACAACGTTAGGTAGCATAAGCCTGTACTTCACCTGTTTTCAGGTTCTTAATTTGTTATTTACAGATTTAAACCTGTTCACTGTAGAAAAAATTATGTGTCTTTATTTTTCAGGTGGCAGAGCGGGCACTGTATTACTGGAATAATGAATATATTATGAGTTTAATCAGTGACAATGCAGCAAAGATTCTGCCCATCATGTTTCCATCTTTGTACCGTAATTCAAAGACCCATTGGAATAAGTAAGAAATGTCACAACTTTGACCAATGACTACACTTTGTCAGTTTTGCTGAAGCTTCTTACTAATTAGTGTTGAAATCTAGATTTTAAACGTCAGTGAAGAAAACTCAGAATTGAGACTCCAGGTTTATGTAGACTCAAGTAATACTGTGGGTTCTGTCAGTGGCCTTTTTTTTCTCTCCTTAGCTGCCAAGTCAACATCATGGCATATCAGGTAACTCGCAGTCTGTGTGACTTCCACAAAAGCAGTATCTCATGAGCCTCGTAACCCAGGATCTCACTCAGAGAAGCTAAAGCTTCCTCTTCCTGGAGGACTTCATAGCTAATTTTTGCCCTGCGATGCCTCATGGCATTGTCCCTGATGGCAAAGGCACAGTAATCTAAGCCCATGCACTGAGGGATTCTTGCCGCATAGAACTTACAGTAGCTTCCTTAATACTACCAAGATTCTTAAAAAAAAAAGAATGGACTTAATATCCAAAAGAAATAAGTACATTTAATTTTATTTCCTTCTAAGTTTCTATTCCCTTATTTCAAGTGCTTATTTACTGAATTATATCTTTTGAGACATAAAGAACTTATTTTGAATTTTTTTTTTAAATCAAAACATTTATTGGAGTCTTGTACAAAAAAGTTTTCAGTCACAAAACGTATATTATAAATCATTGAAAAAGACATTTGGCATGCATGTATATTCTTTAAAAAAAAATTTTGAAATGATAAAGTCTAGATTATCACATAGTTCTCAGGTGCTCTGTATGACGATCGTCATTTCTACTGAAGTTTGTGGGGTCTGCCATGATAACTACCCAACTCAGCAAGTCGTTGAAACCTTTTTTATAGCAGTGTTCATAAAGAATACATGCATAGGGATCAATAGCCACTATAGAAATAGAACAAAGCTATCTAAAAGTCATATGGTTAAAACTACTATTCAAGTCAAAAGTCATTATTTTTATGAAAATAGTTTGATGTGGAAAGTGATGTCAGTCATTCACAGGCCTCTGGGGCTTGCTTTTCTTTTAACAGTTTATTGCTAACAACTTTAGTGTGATGATAACCTGGGGAGGAATGATAGTCCTGCCCAATCAGTGACAAATCAAGTTTTCATGATCTTTTGAGTTGCACTATACCTTTCACAAAAGCAACCTCTCCCCCATCCCACCCCCACTCCCCCTTCCCAATCCTAGCATTAATTTTACTCAAAGGATTTCAAGCCAGGCTTCAACACATGCTTTTTCTAGGGTGATCACTGCTACTTTCACCTAACCATTTTTTCATCTAGACCTTAGCATTTCAAGAAAAAGGCATTACGTTTACAAAGAATTGTATGTAAATGTGGGCTTATAAAAAACAAGAAAAAAAATCACCTCTGAATTAAAGTGGTGTAAAGCTAAGCATATTTGAGGGCAAGTAAAAATTCTGTTTCCTAGGCCATGTTCAGCATTAAAAAGGTTCATGCTGCTCATTGTTTCCAAATGCTCTATTTCCATTTTCCATTATGGGCTAATGTGCAGCCACCAACCAGCTAACCTTCCAGCTAAGAGCCTCCCTATGTGAATAATTGTCTAATTACTTTTCCCCAATACTTGCAATAAGAGTGACTGAGAAACTGTGTCCAGTTACTCAAGCTCCCATTTTTGACACCTTTGTGGTTTTGTCCAAATAGGAATGAACGCTGCTCCTTTCCTGTTTGGTTGGGATGACTGGGCCTCCTTAGAACCCTGGCTTGAGTCAGTCGCCTTGTAAAGGTCAGAAGGCTAAGAGGACAGAGGGAATGCCCCTTCACAGTTAACATCATTTTTCCTCATAGAATTAATGTTTTCCTCCTCCAAAGTCTTGCTCCAAGATTACAGCTTTCCTCAAAATCTATACCATCAGAGCGCAAGCTCTGACAGGTAGTAACAGAGTGAAAAGAATAAGTACAATGGATTTGTATACTATATTATAGATTTATTTTCCAGAGATCAGCCAACCCAAGTACAGAGTCATTTTTACCAGAACAGTCACCGACTAGAGATCTTTTTTTAGCCACAATAGTTCATGAACAACATATATTAGTTTTGCCTGTATAATATTAGTAGTGCTTATTTTTTCACATATATATATATAATCCCTTTAGATGTAAAGGGATTCTCTTCTGCGTTAGTGGAGGGACTGCCCATAGTGTGATAAAATTACGACTCTAACATCATGTCATAGAGTGACATACATGTAGGCGTAGAGAAACAGTATCACGTAGCTGAAAGGAACCAACTCATATGTACAAAGAATTCCCTAATCCCCTTAATATCCCTGACAAGTCTCTTCTTAAACACCTCCAATCATAGGGAATCCACTCGTTCTCAAGGTCCCCATTCTTTTGTGCAGCTCCCATTATTATCGATCTAGGAAACTACAGTCTGAATCCCTATTCTTGTACGTGCTGCCTCTGGGATCATAAACAAGGCATTGCTTCACTTCTCTAAGACTGTTTCTCAGCTCTATAAAGGGCTCTAACACAGTACCTATCTCACAGGTTTGTTGTGAGGAAAGTGCTTTATAAACCTTAAAGAAATAGAACTGTGAGATAGTTTAATTGTCCTTCTTGACGAACTGACAGAAGAATATGTCTTTGAGGACCAGCCTAGATCAGTTAGGAGAGTCTCGTCACCAAGTTAGCCACAGGGTAAGGAGTCTTTCAGTCATAGCAATTCTTTGATGGAAGGAACGCCCACACTGATGAAATTACAGATTATTGATCCACTTTTATTATAGTCAACCAAAAGAAATTCCCATGTTGCTCATGTCCAAAAATGTGTCTCCTACATATTAGTTTCCCATCACTTCAGGGATGAGGAAATTGAAGCCCAGAGAAGGGATGTGATTGGCCCAAGTTCATACAACTGGAGAGCAAAGCTAAAACTAAAAGATTTCCTGATTTCAAAGTGGGAGTCTTTGATTATATCACAGTGCCCTTCACTGACTATTATATTTGTACACAGTCCTTTTTTTTTATTCATTAATCTGGATAAGGTTTTGAATTACAGATGAGCAAATAAGTGGGTGGAAAAGCTGATATACCATGCAGTTATAGTGGTGCTCAGTATAATTTGATTACTGTGAATTATTGCTTTTAAAATAGTAAACAGTTTTCATCACTTTTATGATGTGAACATTGTCAGTAATAAGTAATTAATGTCTAAAAAATAAAAAATAACTGTTGAGTGCCTCTGATTAATAATGTTGAATATATTTTCCAAATAGGAAGTTTAGCTACAAAGGAAGTTTTCTTAGGTATTTCTCTAAGTAATGTTATTTTACTAAGATTAAATAAAGATGATTGAAATTTAAGAATAAATTTGAACAGTTTTCCTTGATCTTTGAATATCAAAATTTCATTTTGAATATCTAAAAACTAAAAATCAATTCAGTTTTTTAGGTAGGGTTTGGACTAGGTGACCCTTAATAGTTCCTTCTGGCTCTGCAGTCCTTTGGTTCCTCTGTTAATAAAATTTGCAAGACTATTAAAATTATCTAAAACACTTCAAACACTGGCTTCTGTTTAAGTGATACTACACAGGTGTTTTTGTGAGGCTATGTTTAATCTTTAGAGATTTCTATTCTAATCAAATTAAAATACCTACAAATTAAATGTTCTCCCAAAGTGATTTAATTCTCCAGTTCTCTAGACAGCTGACTACTGTTGACCAGTATGTTACATTATTCATCTTAAAGTATTAAGTTTCAACCTGAAATTTTACTTGTAGAACAATACATGGCTTGATATATAATGCATTGAAACTCTTCATGGAGATGAACCAAAAACTGTTTGATGACTGCACGCAACAATTTAAAGCAGAGAAAATGAAGTAAGTCATGGTCTTCTAAATGTACTATTTCTGCAGTGTCTTCCTAATTGTTACTTATCAGCTTTCATTGCTTGTTCTGAAAAAATCCTCTTAACTTTAAAGTAAAACTGAGGCCCTTTTTCTCAGGATAAACAGCTTCAGCTTTGGCCTTTTATAACTTTCTTGTGAATATACTTTAGGGAAGGCGTTTTTTTTTTAATACTTTAAGGTAGATTTTGTGTCCAGGAAAAGTAATACCAGCAAAAATTCTAAGAAGTGTAATTAATTAACTCTTAAGTTATTTTGATTCCCCTCTGTAGGCAGTTTTTCTTCTCTTCCCTTCTTTTTTTACATGAAGATGTTTTCTTAATTTCCATCTCCCCATTTCTTCTCCTTTTTTTCTCCTTTTCCCCCACTTTTCATTTCTTCCCCTTTATTCCACTTTCATTGTCATGACTAGGACCTTTGGACCATTGCAGGAGGTTAGGCCTCATCAATCACATGGGAAAGATAGCAGCCTTTCCACCTAGCTGCAGACCACCAATTTAAAGGAAGATAACTTCACATTCACATAGTGCTGAAAGATTTACACAGCCCTTTACACATAGTATTTAATTTGATCTTTGTAAGATCCTGTGAAGTATATGCTGCAAACGGAAACCATTTTCTGCACTATTTTCCCCATGTTACATTTGAGAAATCATTTGTCACAGAGAAGTTAAATGACTTGTCCATCAACTCCACAATCAGCAGGGGTCAGGAGTGGGATTGCAAACCAGGTTTCTTCTGTCTCCAAGTCTGGCACTTTGCTTCCCATCCCCCCACACTGCCTCCCAGAGATACTTTCACCTGTATCTGTCACACCTGTAATGCCAGGGTTGTAACAAGGAAACAAGAGGATAAGGGTATACAACAGAGTTTGGGAGAGAAGTCAAAATGATAAGAAAAGAGGAGCAATCTATCTGCTTACATAGGACATTTCAGGAAAGGTTAGAAAGCCCTAGTTAGCCATATTGAACAACCAACAACAATGAATCCTGCCAGAAATCACTTTCCCCCATGCCCTTAGCCTTATTATGAACCTTTTTTTTTTCCTACTAGCAGTTGCTCAGTCCAGTTTAGTGAGAATGAGCAAAATGGATCAGCTGATCATTTTTCCCTATGTGTCCCATTGATTCATCATATTTTATAAAATATCATAAAGATTTCATGTTATGAAATGTCTCTGTTCTTCCAGACAAAGCTTTTTTGTATTCCCAAGGATTGCATATATATTTTCATTCCCATCAGTACTTACATATTTTGAATCCATGATCTCTTCAGTGTGGGTACTCCCTCCACTGGTACTTCTAGTCCTTCTCGTTCTGTGTGGATCTATAAACTAGCATGTGAAAAAAAAAAATGTGCATTTTAAAAGATTCTGAGGAATCTTTCAGCCTCCCATGGGGGCTCATGACAGCAAAAAAAAAAAAAAAAGAACCTCTGCTATTGGTCTCCTAATATTTCATTGATACCAGTTTCTGGTTGGGACAGTGACTTCTTCAAAGGTCACACAGCTACAGAATCCAGGTTGTCTGACTCCAAGGACTCATACTTGCGCATTTTAGCTCACTCTACCCTCTCTCCCATTTTGCCATGTACTCTGATGTTACTTTAGATATAAATTATGCCATCCAAGTTAAGAGAGATTGTAGACTTTGTAGAGAAGTGTCTGGGATAAGGTGATAAGCTCTCATAGGTTACCATTGCTCCTTTGCAGGAGTGAAGGACTGTGACTTTGGAATGGTACATATGTCAGACACATTGGATGTGGGGTTTTTTCTCTTTTTTTTTATTCTTTATTATAAGGAAAAGCTGGCAAGTTAGGGGAGGGAAGTAGAATATATTTGGAAGTGAAGATGAAAGACAATAAAAAGGAGATAAAAATATTTTTGTTTATTTTTAGAAATTAGCCTTTTTAAAAATTTCTCTTTTCTGGCATTTTAATTTGAGATCTTGCTATTTTTCAGAGAGAAGCTAAAACTGAAGGAACGGGAAGAAGCATGGGTTAAAATAGAAAATCTAGCCAAGTCCAACCCCCAGGTACTGAAAAAAAGAGTCACATGAAAACATGGGGGGTTTTTGTGAATATCAGTATAAGATCAGGTATTTGATATCATCTTAAGAGATGGGGAAAGAAACCAATTCTACTAATAATGTATATGCACTATCTGCAATAAAAAATACTTTTAAACTTTGTAAACTTCCTCTTGTGCAAGTACTTATTTTGTGTGTCCCTTATCACCACCACCCCCAAAAAAAGTTACCTCAGAATTTACAAAGTAAGTTTTTCCTTTTTTTAAATATGTCATGGAACTAGTTGCAGCTAGAAAATGTAAATTAAGAGACTGGACCTTAGACCAGTGAAACCCTTATTTGGACCTTAGGTCTTTGGACTGTAATCACAGCTTGCTTCTTTTCTGACAACTATCATAGATATTTAATAAAAAATAAAAAAAAAAAAGCCTGAAGCAAAGCCTTGCATTCCTTTTTTCCTTTTAAAACAATAGATTTTTTTTTAAAGTTAAATTTAAATTTCTTGAAAGTAAAGCAGATGACTTTTTCTTCTAGAACTGCTTTACTCTTTCATAATAACTAAGTGTGCAGCACATTACTACAATTTTACAGGAGTTAGAACTGGAAAGCCACACTAGAGATCACCTAGTTCAACTCCTTATTTTATAGATGAGGGGCCTGAGGCATAGAGATGTCACATTACTTAGGCAAAGTCACAAAACTAGTAAGCAGTGGAGCCAGGCCTTAAACCCAGGCTTTCTGACTCTAAATCTGGTCCCCTTTCCATTAACCCCAGGCTGCCCAGCTGTGTGAGCCAGCAGTCAATCTGTCCTTTATCTTCATTCATCAGAGTTCGACATATCAAAAAAAAAAATTGTTTTTAAAACTGAAGCCAATTAAAAGATTTTATCAAATAGTCATAGTTCCCAAATTGATTTCTCGTTTTGGCGGGATAGTTCTTTGAAATGGAGACCTTTGGTTTTGTGTATATGTGGTATTTGTAAATTCAAAGCAATGTCGTGAAACCTCCTTACCTCCTGCCTTCTATTTGATATGTCACTCTGATCCTAATGATGTCTTTTATTGAATGTCAGTCTCCGAGTCTTTTCCACACCAAGATTTTGTTTCCAGGTTTCCTTCTACTCTGCTAAAAAGAAATAATTTCCTAACATGATAAGAATCATTGGCTGAATCTCAAGATGCAAAGAGACACTCAGTAATTTTTCCTACTAGGATCTACAAGTTACTTTTTTTGGTTGGCTTTTTTTTGTGAAAAGTTTAAAAAATTTCTCTTTCTGTATATTTTTCCCTGAAACTAGAGAATATTTGTAACATATGATCACTAAGGTCTTCTTGATGAGCAGTCTCTTTTCTGTCATTTGTTACCATTCTAGTCCAGCAGGTTTTTGGCAAGCAACTCAGTTAAATCTCAAGATTAATTTAAGCAAATGGAACTATGAGGGAGGTAAAATTATGTTTGATCCAGAATTCATATGCACAGTTAAGAGTGGTTTGTGTCATAAAATACATATTTGTTATTTAAAATTCTCAAAAATGGTTTTTAAAAGAATGGTAACAAGTGAGCTAGTTTTATTCCTAATTCTTAAATGTTTATGAAAATAAGCCTAATGATTTTTATTACCTTTCTATTAGAGCTGCAGATTAAATCTCAATCATTATACCATTTCATAAGACTGGAAAAGTTAACTTCTTTTAAGCCGTATTACATAGAAATATTTTATTACTGATTTGAAGTATATAGTATATGATACATAAAGTATGTAGTGTAACTTTTTCAATTTTTTTTAAAGTTTTATTTCTTTTTGTGTATAAGTTTATGATAAGCACTTTCTATTTAATAGGCTCTAGTATATTGTGTTTAGAATTTTTTTTGAGCAAATTAATTTCAAATAATATTCTTAAGTCCTCTTAGGAGGTTTCTTAAAAGGTTCCATCAAACTGGACAACTGACAGAGATCCTCAAGCCTTATATATGTGTGTGCCTGATGCTGCAAAAGTGTCTTGCTTAAATAAATTATTAACGTTAATGATGCTATACCAAACACTTGAAAATCCACAAGCTGAGAATTTTTTCTCTTTGAAGTTGAAGACACTATCTTATAAAACATAGACACATACCACATATGTAATATATAGGCTATATGATTGTGTTTGCATAAAGTACAAAAATTGAGTTAAAGCACCTTTTATGCTTTGCCTTGGAAAAATTAGTCAAGTGTGTGGACTGAATATGTACAGTAAATATGGACCTACTTTTGGTACTTATTGAAGCCTAATAAATGTTTTTTCTTCTTCTTTCTTCCTTCCTAATTATTGAATTTCCTAAAGTTTGATTGTTATCCTCTTGATTGTCATTCTTTTGAATATTCTTGTAACTTTACCAATCATGTAAAAGTGATAGTTTTAACTCACAGTCATAGTCTTCAAATAAACCACTTTGTGATGGCAGTTACAAACTTCTGTAATACCACACCCTGAATTTAACATTGTTCTGTCTTCTCATCTCTGTCTGTACCATTTGTTACTAAATCATAGTAACATCTGTCAGCACCTTACTGTTGTGTGATAGTATTTGAAAATGGAAAATACTTCATGGATTAAAATTTCAGAGTATGAAATTACAATGATCTTAGCATATGTTCTTCAAATTATTAAGAGAAAATACTAGTTTTATAAGCATTTCAGTACATTGCTTGCTGTCCTGTGTCGAAAATTTTACAGGTTCTATTAACTGTTCGTCATATAACAGACTAACACTAAAGAGTTTCTACAAATAATACATACTTTGAGGCGATTGAAGCCTAGTTTTCAGTTCCAAATCAGACTTTTGGTGGAATGTGTCATAATTGTTTTATTTTTATACTGGAACTGCTAATGACTTACCATATGTCCATTGTTACATATTTAGAAAACTTGCATTTTGCTTAGTCAGTGCTCATACATTTTCCCCAGTTTAAAAAAAAGTTTCTGTTTGTGTCTTTTTCTTGGATACAGAAAGCAACTACATATAGAGGTTTGCAAGGTTTGGGGCACTTTAAGAAGTATTCCGTTCTGGTCAGACACATTATAATTAACCTTTTAAATTACCTAAAGCAAATTATTCCTTGAATTAAATACTACTTCACCTGGCAGTAAAATGCTTTGAAGTATGTAGTGGTTCCTTCCTGACTGACAGTGACGATTTTAACAATTTGCATTTTAGTACACAGTGTATAGTGAAGCCAGTTCCCTGAATCTTCCAGTTGCAATGGAAACAGATGGGCCTTTATTTGAAGATTTACAGATGCTGAGAAAGACAGTCAATGAAGAGTCACGTCAGGTAAAATTATGTGGAGATAAGTTGAGCTACTCTTAATAAATACTTACAATTTTAGCTGATGGTGCTATATGTGCCAGTATCTTTGTCTTAAATCAATATGATAATTTGATAAAACACATAGCAAACTGAACATGGATCTTATCTAGTAATGGGATCACTAGTATTAAGTGATAGTTTATTTTTTTAAATTAAATACCTTGAAACCTGCATTTTTCTTAACCTCATCTTTTAATGACAGTAATCTGAAAGCTAACCACACTAGTTTTAGCTTCTGTACAACTCTTATTCTGAAAAACAATAGCAGCCTCCCTAGCACTTTCTCCTTCTGCTTCCCTGCTTTTTCAGTTCTAACCTTGAGGCAGCCTCATCTCTCTCTTTGTCCAGATGACTAACTCTGCCCTGGCCACACTGGAAATTTCAAGGTAGAATAATTTTTTCCCTCTCTCCACTTAAACAGGAACACTGTTTGGGGTGGGGAGGGGTTTGAATAGTGCTGCAGAAATTTGGGTTGCACACATTGCCAAACGTGTTAAATTCTAAAGAAAACACTGCAAGCAGAAAAGAAAGACAATTAATTCCTCCTTAAGAACTTACATTTTATAGGGAATTCCTCATGAGCTTACCTCTCTCTGCTAGGGAGCCCCAGGATCTTCTCTGCAGTGAGTAGTCTTAGAAAATTACCTGGGTCATTGAAAAGTTAAGTCTACACCAAGCAGCTAGTGCATGTCAGAGGTGGCCTTGAATTCAAGGTTTCCTATCTCAGAGGGCCTGCATTGTATCCATTAACCCTTGCTCCCTCTGTGTCTAGTATTATTTGCTATTAATCCACCTACTAGAATATAAGATCTATTGTGTTTTTGTGTAATTTCAGTCACATGTTGGCATTCCCTCTACCAGTCAAATCACAGATCCAGTGTAAGCTTATCGTAGTTAATCAGCTAAGACAGCGTGGTATAGTGGGCAAACGGAAGGGAATGATAAGCATTTATGTAGCACCCACTGTGTGCCAGGCACTGTGCTAAACGCTTTTAGAAATATTGTCTCATTTGATTTTTGCAACAACCCTGGGAGATAGGTGCTGTTGTTACCCCCATTTTTTAACAGAGGCAATCAGAAGTCAAGTGACTTGCCTAGTTTCACACAGCTAGTATCTGAGGGTCAAATTTGAACTCAGGTCTTCCTTCAGACCCAGATTCCTATCCGCTGTGCCCCCTAGTTAGCTCAGCTAAGGCAGCATGGTATAACAGGAGAAACCCCAGAATGGAAGCCAGAAAACCTAAACTTTCTGTTCCTGTCTCTGCCATTGATTGGTTGTGGTGACTTCAGACGTATAACTCTCTGGCTTCATTTCCTCATTTGTATTATACAAGTCCGGAACTAGACTGCTTCAAAGATCCTTTCCAGCTATGGCTATCAGAGTTCTTGGTGAATCAGGTTTCAGTCATAATACCTTCTATGGATGTTTTCTAGGTGCTTTTGGCCTTGGCCTGCAAGTTTTTGTGGAGTTTGGTTTCATTAGTTATAAGATTCTGGCTTTATTACTTGCCATGGAACTCATTTACCTCTGACCCTTTCCTGAGAACTGGAATAAATCCCTAAGGTCACTTCTAGCTCCAGTTCTGGTTCTTTATGAGCTTGGTGTGTCTTTGGTAGTGATAGGTCCAAATAGAATGTCAAGTCTGCCACTTTGGAGGCTATTTCACAGGTTAAGCTTTCAAGGAGAATTTTTTCTGTTATAGATCATTTGGCCTCTCACGGGGATTTAAGTAGTTCTCTTACTTCCTCCCTCAAGATCACCCATTCGTATGTTAAATGCATAGGCATAAATTTAGCCATGAGCATATTCAGGAAAACTGACCTTAGAAATAGCTCTACTAAAGTGTAACATATTATAGCATAAAGATGACCCTGGGCTCTCAAAAACTGTGAAAACTCTAGCAGGTCCTGCCAAGCTAGAATGGTGTCAAGAACAGGCCTTCAGACAGTCTGTCAGTTATCTGAACACCAGACTAGCTAAGTTTGGAAGTAGTTATTAATATGTCATCCATGGAGTGATGGATTTTTCAGCCACGACTCAGGTTGACAATTGTGATCTGTATGAGAATAAGAAATTTCCTCATTTAGTGAAATCTGTCTCTGTAACTACTTTACCTTTCAGCTACCACAGCATATTCCTTTAAGAAGTATCAAAATTAGTTCACAAATTGTTTAATGTTTCTTTTTAAAAACCAATCCTTTATCATTACTATGAGCTGTGTTTTGTGTGGTGTTAAACAAACTGCACTTTGCGTACAGTTAATTGCTAAGCCCAATTAATGCAAAAAAAGACTATAGTTGGGTTTTTATTTTTTCAAATTCAGTAAGTCAGAATATACTCCATCAAATTAATTATAGATCTAGGCAGATGTAGCAGTGGTTTTTAAATAATGTTTGATGAAAGAGTCCTATGGACTAAACACCAGAAAGCCACAGACCTTTTTTCGAACACCCTGCATCCATGTCATCCCTAAATCTGGGTGTTGAAATAGGTCAGTGAGCATTTTTTTCCATCTCACTGAAGTTTTAAAATTAGGAACATTTGCATGCTTAAGGTGTAAAGGACTCCTTTGGAAACATGAATAATCCATATGTTGCATAATCTAGTTGTCACTGGATTTCATACTTTTGTGAGATAACTCATTGCTCCGTGAAATTAAGTTTTTCCAAGAGTTATTTTGGTTTTAGGGGGTTTTTAAACTTCTTTTGAAAAATGAAGGAAAGAATTTAAATTCACTCTTCTTGATGGACCCAGTGAACAAGTACCATTTCAGTTTTGCTTAATTTATTTGAGAAGCAGCATGACTACAGTTAGAGAGGTGACCTTGGGGTCAGGAAGTCCTACCTCTGACCTGTACTGGTAGAAGTTTCCTGTACCACTGAAATCAAAGTCTAGTCTCTGGCTCCTTAGTCTAAATGTTTTGTTTTGTTTTTTAAAGAGTACCACTGTAATAACTCTTCAGAAAGTCTGATGATTTGATAGCATGCAGCGGGGAATCAGAGTTGATTGTCCTCCAACCAACTATAAAATTAGCCCAACTATGAACTCAAATCATGTAACAGCTTAGGCTAGGAAAGCTAAAAATGATGACCTGCCTCATCTAGTGGAGGAGGCTTCATGCCTCCATGAGGATGGGACACCTGTCTTTTAATTGCAAGGGTTGGTACAGTTTGGGACTTTTACGGCGTTGCTTCAAACAAATGCAGTTGCCAAGGATTTAGATGCCCTTGCTTGTAAGAATAGCGTAGGTCTCTGACACACTAACAACTTTGGCTATGCCTGTGAGGATTAGAAATAATTTGATCTATAAATATCATAGTAAGTCAGAACTGAAGCCAAGGAAATAAGTAGCTTAGACTAAAGTTTGAATTTTCTCATTCAAGCTACTTTCAGGCCCAGAACCTAAATACTTAAGGAAAGGGAAGAAGAGAGGGGAACAAGCCTTTATTAATTGTCTGCTGTATGCAAGACACTGTATTAAGTGCTTTACAAATATTTGTCTCATTTGATCCTCAGAACAACCTTGTGAGGTAGGTGCCATTGTTCTCATTTTACAGTTGAGAAAATTGAATCATATAGCTAGTAAATGTGTGAGTCTGGGCTTGCATTTGAGTCTTCCAGACTTCAGGCCTAATGCTTTTTTCACAGCACCACCTAACTGCTGGTCTCTCTAGCTACTTAATAGCTTTTGACCACCACAGCATATTTCTTTAAGAAGTCACAAAATTAATACAATCAGACATTAAGAAAAATGTATATGAATACCTAACAGGAATATGCAAAATGCCATAAAAGATGCCATAGCATTTTGGAATTGGAAAGGACCTCAGGATCTAAATGCCTTGAGTGCAGGGAGAGGAGTTTCTTGTTGGATAAGAGAGGATCCTAGACTTCCACTCTGAATGAGCTCTCATGAATATTTTTGCATGCCATATTTTAAACTCCTTTGGTGCAAGAACTGTATTACTTTTTTGTCTATGTGTGTGTGATATTTAATACAATCCAAACCTTACTTATTACGTATGATGTCACTGAAGCACATGCAATTTGCCTATAGTCACATGGCAAGTTAGTGACCACAGTGGGGACAAGAACTGAAGTCTCTTTCTTCCCCATTCATTATTCTGCATCATGCAGCCTTGGTACCAGTGAACTGCAACAGGCCAGTCAAGCTGGGCAGACTGAGGTAGAGTTGTTTTAAAGTGTCAAATAAGGAAGAACAGGGAAGTAGATGGAAATGGAACTAAGCAGTGTTCTTAGACCTTAAGGCTGTTCTGTCTTTGAGTGTTTTATGTTGATTTGTGTGGTACCTTGCTCTGTTCTGTCTTTGAGTGTTTTATGTTGATTTGTGTGGTACCTTGCTCTGAACAGCCTCACTGAAGCAATCAAATATGCCAACAGGTTGATGATCTGTGTACTTCTTTGAGGAAATCTGACACTTACTTTAGTAATTTTCTTTGTGCTACAGTCTAATTTTGATTGATTCTGGGCTCTTAAAGACTATTTCAAGGGGTCATGAGCTCTTAGACTGACTAAAATAAGTTCGAATACCTGCACAGCAATAACTTGACTACCTTCAGAAGTTTAGATTGAACATGGACAGGTTGGCTATCAGGGGATCAGTTTAAGGTTTAGCAACTCATAAAGACCTATTTATGCCTTTGATCTACATCATTTGGGAGTTACCCAGTGAAGTATTAAAGTAGTAACTGATCATTAGTAACCTAGCACTTTCTTGGAACAATTTTAATCATGTGTGTTTTGTAACCAGGAAAAGAATGTCTTCTCTCACATAGGTAGCATTTACCACAGCACCTCCACATGCAGTACTGTGCCTGGCACATAGTAGGTACTTAACAAAATCTTATTGATTTGGCTTGTAGAATCATCATAGAATAGCAAGCATTTGGAGAGGGATTTATTCATTAATACAATAATATTTATTGAGTGCATGCTTTATGCAGAGTCGTAGGCAAAGTAGACAGACAGCATACCCTGCTTTCAAGGTTATTAGTCTAGTTAAGTGAACAGACCATGCAAATAACTAATATAGGGAACATAAATACAAAAATAAGGCATGGACTTATTTTAATGGAGGAAGTGATCACATGGGGGAAACAGAGAGGGAATACTTATTGGTAGTCCTTGGTTTCTTTTTCCTGAATTATAATTTAGATCATACCAGATCTTTGAGGCTGCCATATAAATAGTTCTGTTCTGACAAAAACCATCGGTCCATAACTTCTGGACTAAGTCTTGTCCCAAATTTCAGCTATTCTAGATAATGAGATAGTAGGAGTAGAGCCTCCATTTATAAAATATTGGCAGGATCTGCTTTTGAACCTTTAACAGTATTTTAAAAATTGGTTACTTAATACATATATTCATTCATTTTCCCAGTTAGGTTCCCCCGATCACTTGGCCACTATATTTTAGGAAAACTAAGAGAACTAACAGTTGTAATAGTTGCTTGTGTTAGTTTTCAGTCAAGCCAAATGTCCTTTTTTCTTTTTCTTTTTTTTTAAGAAATACTCCAACTGAATTTGGGGCACATTAACTTTTGTGCAAAAGTGATATTTTGTACACATTGGGTTTTCCGTAATTTTTTAGTTTATTTCTTATTAAATTTATTTTTTCAAACTGATAAAGTACTTAAATTTGATTCCTTAAAAATAATTTGTATTCAAAATCAGAAATAATCATAGGACTTGAAAGTTATGTTATATTAATGTAAAAAATAAAAAGAAACATCTAGAGAAGGAACCACTTAAAGCAATTTAATACTTAATTAAAGGTGTTTGTTTCCATTCCTCTGGAGAATATTATTGGAATAAGAGTTTGCAAGAATACATAAAATCCAAAATGTTTTCATTCAGAAACTTTGTAAAACTTGTGTGAGCTTCTATAAAGGACATCAGATAGAATCTACTAATTTAAAATGAGTTGTGTTTTGAACAGAGAGACTTAAAATGTTTGCAATTCTTATTTTAACAGTTGGTCGGGAGAAAAACAGTTACACCCTTGCCGATAAGGAAGGTGTAAAAAAGAAAAGTTTGAAGTGAAGGTATTCATTATTAAACGTGTACAGTGTATTTAAAAAACTTTGACTTTAGAAAACAACAGAACTTAAAAAGTACGTAATTGTATACATGAAGTATTTTCCTTTTTTCATGTCATTCCACCTTTGTGCCAGTAGTGCAGAAATTGTCCTTTAGAAACTTCAATCCTTACCTAGTTTTTTATTAGTTTTATCCTGAATTGAATTATAGTGAGCTGCTAGTTAACCCTATTAAAAGGGGAGAAATGGACCATTATATCCACTTTATTCTGTTACTTTTAAATATTTATTTCAAAGTCTGGCCTTTTGAAGGAAACTTCAGAAGCTTTTCATTTCACTTGTTTCAAATCTGTTTCTAGATAATTTTTTTCCAGTAATCATTCTAATACATTTGTGATTGCCATCTCCTCCAGCAAGCTTCATTCATTCAGTCTGATGATTTGCATGTCTGTCTTCACTTCTGTTTTTTCATTTTCTCCCTTGTGAATTATAAATTTATTCGTTTTTTGAGCCTCTAAATTAGAATATTTAATCACAAAAGCCCTGTATGTGTCACAGTTTTTTGCCCTGTAGAAAGTTTTCTAAATTCAGATTCATCGGTTTTGAAATTTTAATCATTGTCATTACTGTAAAAATAGACTTATGATTACTATGAAATACCTGTCTCTAAAATGACTAAATATTCTAGATTGGTTTTTTTAGTGGCTGCTATGACTTGTCTGGTAGGTTTAAAGAAAAATCTAATAGTACATATGGAGACTTGTCCTCTAGGGTTTCTTTGGTTGGTGCTTCTGTTGGACCCATTTCTTAACTAAATTCCATACATTTGCCATCATCCCTAAAGAAAAAGACTCTCAAAAGATAAACTGTTTCCTTGAAAGAGTTGGAATTATTTCATTATGGTAGCTAAATAACAGTTAACCTTACAGGAAGAAATCCTAAAATAACATCATATTAGAAATTTTTTTAGTCTTAATATTGTCAGTTTCTGTAGATCCACATTCAAAGAACTATTCCTGAAATGGTCTTGGAAAAAGTTGAGAGATTTCTTTGCAGATGTAACCTTCTAATAAATTTCTGATGTTAACACATAGTTTATTTTTGTTTTACATAGCTGTGCACCAGTTTCGTATTCATTTTTATCAGAAGTTAGTATAGTTATGTGTTGGAAAAAGTACACCCAAGAAGGAAACTGTTACAGTTAGACTACTTCTGCTGTCAGATGACTTATTGTTAAGGAATAATTTTATCTGGATGTTGATACAACACCTTTGACAGTTAATTACTATGTTTAAATATTATGGCTGGTTTTTTTCCCCCCACAGCTTTAAGATACTTATATATCTGACTCAACCAAAGGGAAAGAAAAGATGATTATTTACATATTATTTGATATGGTTTCTAATTATCTAGTGGCTTTTTAAATAGAGAACTTTTTTGTGACATCTGCTTCATGGCTATGTTTGGGTAACTTGCTAATTTATTGCCTCAAAAGTATAAATGGATAACTATTTTGGTATTTATTACCCAGGCTATTACTGCTTTAAAGCTATATTAATATTGCTATTTTCACTACTATTTTAAAATATCATTGATGGAAATAAATTGCTACCATTAATCAGCTCCCCAAATACCCTTAATGTTGACACTCCTTTCTTTAAAGCCACATTTATTCAATTTCACAAGCAAAAAAGGAGGCCTTATTTAACTAAAGCAGACCTATTTACCAGAAAGAGTCATATCCTAAATTCCAGATAGTACAGGAAAGGGACACATGTATTTTTCTACATGAAAGAATTGGAATATAATTAAATACATTTCCCTAAATAGCCCTTTTAACTTTAATTTGTAAGTCATGCATCTTTTATTGGTTTTAAATCTAAGTTGAAGAATTAGCATTCCTCCTCTTTACTTACCTCTGGTTGAAACTGTATGAAACTGCACTGCTTTAAGTACAGAATGACTAATGACCACAGCAGCAAGTTACATAGGAAGGCTCTTCTGGGCTTTCTGACTATTAAGAAACAGACAGAAATTGGGCTCAGAAAACTTAAAGAAAAAAGTCTACAAAATGGAATAGACAGATTTATGAGTTTTGTTTTTTTTTTTTTACAAGCAATAATAATAAAGATGCGAAAATGTCAACATTTGACACATACTATTTCCCTTTTTTATTTCATTTGAAAAAATCCTCTTATTACTGTTTAGTATTCCCAGCAACAGAGTAAAAATCTTCATACGATATGTATTGAGCCAATTTTTAACCACGTTTTTGAAATGTATTTCATTCTTCCAGGTAGCTTAGTTTTTAGCCAACTTCATTGCATTTTTAATTTCAGGCACAGAAAGATCAGAAAAAGGATCGTCCTCTTGTGCGCCGCAAGTCAGAACTGCCTCAGGATATCTATACCATGAAAGCCTTGGAATCCCATTGCAGAGCTGAGGAGATAATATCACATGATGGGCATTAGTTTATCACCATGGAACGTATGGGGAGGAGGCATATTCTTTTCGACTTAGTAGAAAATACATACATCTTGTGCCATACAAATCAGTTGTACTCAAAGTCAAAAGCTTTCTTCAACCCAGTTCTGTAGGCAATAACTTAATTCAGCATACAGCTCAAGATCAGTAGTTCAAACAATGGTAAATTATCAGGCTCCATTTACAGAACCATGGGTTGATAAGTATTAAGTGACCACGTTTTTCAGGTGGTGGTGCCGTCATAACCCCAGCATATTCTAAATATGAGTATTTCACTTAAACATTAGAGCCAAATAGAAAAGCACCCTGATCATAATCAACTCCATATTCCAACAAAACAAAATTTATTTTCAATAAAAATAGCTGGTACTATGATAATGTTAAATGTTTCAGAATTCAAAGTACACTTTAAAGTATTACACATTTTAAAACTTTACAACCTTGAAATTATTTCCACATTGTTCTATACCAGCAGTTTTTAAAATACATGAAAATGTTTCTTTCATATTTTAACACACAGCTTACAAAAGTTGACTTATGACAATCCTCAGTCGCTGTTGTTTTTCTATGTTATTTCTTTACTTTGGATAGAGACATGTGTATCTTGTCTTAATAGTTTTACATATATCTAAAGCCATATCTTCAGGTCTTTAATACAGCACCAGTATTCCAGGAGTAAAATGGTAGAAGAAATTTGTTTTCCTAAGCTTTTTCTGTCTACCTTAACTGGAATTGGATTAAATTTTTTTAAGTGTTTCATTTTCCAAATTTTATCTTGCCTTTAATTGAACATTGTTGCCCCTTATCCAGGCTCTTGAACCTTAATAATATATTTGGGCTCTAAGAGTTCAGAATTTTGTAGAAAAGTTAGAATAAGGTCATTTTAAGTTGAATCATTTCTCGGCCTAATCCATCCTGCTGCCTTCCAGCAAAACTAAACGTCGATTGTATAATGTGCCAGGTGTTAAAATGACATTGTTCTATATCTTTGAGTAAGTGTGGGTCTCAGAGCTTAGAGGAAGCAACAGTGATGGTAATTTTACATAAATGTATATTTTTTTTTCTGTTGAAAAGAGCACACATGTTACAAATACACCTCACAAGTAAAATGAAAATGCATCTGTTTCCATTGAACTTCAAATGCTGCTATATATTCCACAAACTTACTTGCATGTAATGTACTTTTTGTTTTAAATGAAACAGCACGGGGGAGGGAGGGAGGGAGCTCTAACTTAGTGCTTTGTCTTTTTTATTTTCTCTCAGGGTGGCCAGTATTTTGACTTATTTATCCTGCTTGAAAGCTGTTTGAGATGTGTTCTGCTATTCTAAATGGGTGGTTCTAGTTTCTTTTGTCTCTGACAGTAAGATGATATAACTTCAATGTTAAATGTCAATGCATAAGAAGATAAAATGTGGCTTCTTTAAAGATTTTTTTTATTAAACAATAAAATGAGGTCTCCTGCATCCATTAAAGATATTGTGAAAAGCAGACATATAGATAATTTGTGCAGATGTAGTGCCTGCTGTCTGTCAGTTTCATTTAAAATCCATTTCCAATGTTTATTTCCTTTTGTTTCAGAGGAAAATCATTTGGGGGGGAGGGGATTTAGTGTATTAAAAGAGAACTTAATTAAAAGTCTGCCCCTGCTTTAAAGTGGAAAAGTCCACTTTATAAGAACAAATACTTCCTGTGAAACTTGAAAAGTATCTGCTTTACCATTATGAAAATCTATAATTTTAAAAAAAGTTTAGATGCCTTCTCCTTTTGAGGGAAAAAGGGTGCTTTTTTATTGTATAAAGCAGTGTCTTATGTATTTTGATATACCATTGTTTGAACTTCCATCTTTAGCTGGTAGATTATCAATAGATTTGATTTGGGGTGTTCACTATGTTTGTGCAAGAGATTTCTGGAAAGAGGTAATCTCCTTTTTTGCCCTAGGGAATAAAAGCATATATATCAATGTTTGGTTGATTATGTAAAAGCTCAGCTTTTAAAGAACATCTCTAAGTTTTATTTCTGCTCTTTATTGAAGTTAAACATTCACCAAAAAAAAAAAAAAGATAAATATGATGGTTTTTTGAGAGAAACTAATTTCTGCTTAGGTCAGAAGTATGACCTGATATGACATTTTGGTCCATTCAGGTTTTCATGGTCAGTACTAAGATTCGCTATGCTAACTGTCAACTTATTGTCCAGGTATATCATGTAATTTATACTGAGCTAATTTTAAAACTGCTCCATCAAAAGTAAGCTAGAATTTTGGTGACTGTTTTTTCTTCATGAAGTCCTATGTTCAACATCTTTACATTTTCCAAAACATACCTGTGCATCAGGAATGTCAACAATATTACAAGTGTCTTTTTAGTGTGGCTTTAGTATGGCTTCATTTTAATATTGTACATACATTGTACTTTGTTTATGTAATAAGTAATAAAAATGTAGACATCATATTTTGTACAAAATGTCCTATGTACAGAATAAAAAACGTTCATAGAAACAGCAAACATAGGTAAGTGGCACAATTATTTTTCTTTAGATGATATCTGTAACTTTATGCTTTAGTGAAATGTTAAGTTCAACTGTACCTACATATTTTTTAACATTTTGTAATTCAAGACTTTTTGTTCTGACATTGTTTATGAAGAGAAACTTCATATACTTGCCATTTAATATGCTCTTTTATCTAATTTTAAAATTCTAAAAATGGTGTATTATATGGTCTAAATAAAGAACATGTGAGTTTTACTTGTTCATCATGAAACTAAATATAGCTGCAGTACTGGGTAATCTGCTTCTGGTGAATACTCAAAATAACATTGGTTTGTTTTTTGTTTTTGTTTCATCCAGAATACATAGATATTGCTATGAAAATAAGAAAGGAGACTTGCAGTTAATTAACAATTATTTTTTAAAGTGCTCCATAAACTCATTTTAAAGCTTTGTAAATAAAACTTTTCATAGAATGATGTCTTTTTTAAATTGCCAGCCTGACCCTTTTTCTGATTAGCTAACATGAGCTGTAACCAAAGGAAGTTTTAGAAGTTTCAGAAATAACATTACTTGAGTTTTGCCAATTCTTATATTTAAGGAAAGCAAAATAGAAGAGGTTTTGAAAATATAATAGCCATCTATAACATTGGATTCCAGATAATCTTTTTCTTACACCCTATTAGGTTGGTTGCCATGATCACTAATATTGTTTTGAGATTAATAAATATTAATACATATATTAAATATTAAATACTACTTAAATAAGAGAAGGTGCTCACCAAAGGAGGCAAGAGAACAAAGTTCTACTTTCCTTTCCACAATTACTTAACCTGCCTCATGCAAAAGTGCTCCACTAGAAAGCACTTTGCAAAACCCTAATGTGTTATGTAAATATTTTTTTAAAAAAATACATAAATATAACGTGCTGGAGTTTCAAGAATGCTATTAGATAAATTCAGCTTGGTAGTAGTGTACATTATTAAGACATGGTAGAGATCAAAAAGCTAGTCCAAGCTGCACTATTGCTTTCTTCCTCAGAGTTAATATTAAATAGTATAGGTATCTGATAACAATGAAGTATAATGAAGAAAAAGAGGGCATTTGACATCCCATTCCCAAAGCACCAGCACTTAAAAGTAATGCTATGGTAACAATTCTGTTTTAAAACAAAAAATTATAGAACAAAACCAGAAGGGACCTAGATTCACTCTCATTTTACAGAGGAGGAAATAGGCCCAGAGAGAAGAACTGACTTAAGTCACAGCAAGTTAAGTGGCAGAGCCAGCTAGAACCCAGAAATCTTTACACTAGGCTACTTTCCCTTAAATTATTAATCACATTAATTCAGCAACTCTTAAAACACCTACCATGTTCAAAGCACCACTAGGGATGGAAAGATTAGATCTTTCCAGGCATACTCTGTAGCACACACTCTGTGCTGTACCTACTCCCTGTTATCACCCACATAGCATTACACTACCTACATCCGTGTGACCACCACGGGACAAGACGTCACATCCATGAAGCCTGTGTATTGAGATGTGAGGGGTTAACGACATCAGTGGAGCAAGCAACTAATGAACACATGGATCCCTAAAGTTATTTTTCATACAACTTCTGGGGGAACAAAGGATTTCATGTTCCAGTATCTAAATAAAGTTAACATTGCTTGTATTTGTTAAAGAATAATATGCTGAGGCTGTGTTTAGCCTTTGCAGTTGTTTTTTAATAGCTAAATGAATTACTCAAATAAGAGTCCAAAGGATTACTTGGTTATCTTATGCTTATTTCTGTTTTAAAAATAATAACAAGTAAGGCAGGATCTTTTTTGAAGTCCATTTGGCAGTGCTTTATTGGAAAAAGCATAGAACCTCAGCCAAAATGCCCATGTAGGAAAAGGCCACTGTGAGGTCTGCAGCAACAACAACAAAAGAGAGATTATTATCCCAAAGATGTGAAAGTCAACATCTAGCTTTGATGATCTCCTCCAAAATGCGCTTCGTGATAAGTTACCTCTAAGCTAATAAGTACTTTATGACTGTTTGCCTTTTGACTTCCCAGTAAATTCAACAGGACCCCAAAATCCGCTTTTGTCAGTGGATCTCAAATTCTTACTGGTTCTTCAGTTTATGGCGAAGACCATCTGCATTAGAATTTGTCCATGTTTAGCTCCTTTCTAGTTGTATAAACAATCACAAGGTTATTTCCTGTACAGTTCACACTGGGAACAGATTTTTGGTAGAAAAACTGGAGAAAATCACCTGTGGGTTCAGATGATTACTGAAACAAATGTTTACCTGCTAATTTTGCTTTTTACTTTTCTGTCTAGTAAGAATAGAAATGGCCTCCTTTATGAGGTACTTTTCATAATGGTCCCTAATGAGGGAGACGCATCCTACTTCTGTACATAAGATGTAAGGTTCTATCAAATCTTAACTGGTGATTTTTTGTTTTAGAGTCTGAACTGAAACTATTAGGTAGGAAGGAAAATATGGAAAGAAAATTTTACTGTTAAATTATTGCCTTTTAGATAACCTCATTTCACAAAACCTTTTTTGCTCTTTAAATTCAAGCATTCAGAAAATTCCATGAGCAAATCAGTTACCTGCATCTCTTCACAGTAATCTGAAAAACACAATGTGAGGTCTCCCAGAATATTCAAGTGAAAACTAAACACTTTGAATGCAATTAACAAAATGCATGAATTTTTAGAACTAATTATAGGAACAAAACATCTTCAAGGGAGGAGAGGTTTTTATAAAAGCAGACTTTTGAAGGACTGAAAAATGATGTAAATTGTAGAAGATATTGGTGATTCTTACTAATAGACCTTGTAGAAAAACCAAATTTCATTTCAAACTGCATTTGAAGTACAAATAAGCCAATCACCTCAAGAAGCTAACCCCTTTTCACTAACTCCAGGATAAAACAACTTGTATTCATTAAAGTGAATTAAACAAGAGCCATTTTCCAAGATTCCAGAGAGTTGTTAAATGGGCAATGTTATTCACTTTCACTAGCCCATACGCCCTCACCACCACCAAAAATAAAAAACCTTACTGTCAAGTGAACGGGGCTGTGTGTATCTCTTGTCTGTTTAGGAGGAAGAGGGAGGGAGTACAGAAGGAAGAAAAATCATTATCTTGCCAGAAGCTTTTCCTAAGAGTGATTCAGGTAGCTCTCTAACAGTGCCATTACATCAGAAAGCTGAGGGGGAAAAAATAATCACTTTTCTTCTCTAGGCTGACAACTGGAGACACTGGTGTGACCCTGTTAGAGAATTTAAAATGATCATTAAATGTCCACGAAGTGCAAGAAAAAGAAGATAGCAATCTTTTAGAAACTTATAATTAAGTCTTCAGACCAAAATATCCATATACCATGTGATATAGGTGCCTTAAATGTAAACTATATACCACGATGAAATTATCTAAGATATACGTGGTAGAAATTGACAACTTGTCTGCCAAGGAACACCAGTCAAAAACTGTGCTGTTCAAAATGTTCCCAGAGTTCCTTTTTCAAAACTGCCTTCTGAATCTGAACCACACAAGGATAAATGTCATTATACTATAGTCACACATAGGATGTTTGGGCATCTTCGTCACTTGGAGAATTTCCCAAAAAATCAGGGTGATGATGAATCAGCATCATGGGCTGCATTGAACACCAACAAACCTCTTATCAGGATTGGGAAGTAAATCCATTGGATCTGTTTTCAACAAATGGAGGAATAGATAATGATGTAAGTGAAATTTGAGACATTGTAGTAATCCAGTTAGCAGAGGAAAAAAATACATTTGAATAATTGGCCTTGAATGTTACATAGTCTTGCTTTTAATGGAAAATGTGAACCAACAGAATTGAAGAACATTCTCCAATTAAGCTAACATTTACTAAGCATTTCTTATGCACAAAAGTCCTCCGCTGGGCCCTGGTGATCAACTGATGCTGTTCTCAAGGAACTTAAAGGTCTAATAGATTGTTCTCTGGACAATGTTGTTTCTCAAGGTACTACCTGATTGCAGGATATAAGAGCTGGAAGGGAATACAAAAGATGTACCAACCCATGCCTTACCAATAATCTTATGACATCCTTAACAAGTAATCTCGTTGATACTTGAAGACATCCAGCAAAAGGAGGCAGCTTTTTGGAAAAGGGTTTTGGATATAAAATTTTTTCTTCAAGCCTAAATCTACTTCTGCAGCTTCACATGTTATCCCAAACTTGGCCCCCTAGGAACAAGCAAAATAAATCTAATGCTTCTTCCCTTCAAGTACTTGGCAGATTGCAATCATGTCACTTCCTTTCCAGGGTATATAGACCAGTTCCCTCAACTAATCCTTGTATGGTATATGGTCCAGTCCCATCACCAACCTGTTTGTCCTCTTCTAGATACTCTCTCCCTTGTCTATATCCTTTCTAGAATGTAATGCCTCAAACTAAAAGCTGTTCTAAGGGTGGTCTGACACATGACCATATAATAGTGAAACTGTGACTTCTTTGGTCCTGGATTCTGTTCCTCAATGCACTCTTGGATACTAATCACTTTTGATTGCTGTGTCACGCACTCTTATTGAGTCCACTAAAAAACCCTAGATCTTCCCCCCCAAAAAAATTGTTTAGCCACACCTCCAACAGATATTTGTGAAAATGTTTTAAACCCAAATGTAAAATTTTACATTTATCTCATTAAAGATCTTCATTTTAGATCATCATTGTGTTCTTTGCAAATCTTATAAGCATACCTTTTGGAGCTTCACATTTATTAGGATTTTGAACAGCACATGGCCTAAGGCAGATCCTCCTAGAATATTCCTCTAGAGAACACCTTCCACCCCCAAGATTATATAAGCCAATTTATGAGTGTTGGATTTTGTCATTCAATTAATTCCAACACCTCTAGCTACACTAGCTTGTATATCTCATATCTATGCCTCTGTCCTGTTCACAAGGTTACCATGAGACTGTCAAATGTTGTGCCAAAATATAAGTATACCATGTCTGCATCATCCCCCTGCTCTACCATTCTAATTACTCTATTAAAAAAAAAAGGAGGGGGAAGAAGAATGAGATTCGTCTGTTCCTGAAGTCATACCATATTTCACTGCATAATCGTTGCCACCAAACATTGGTATATAACCTTTCATTGTGTAATCATCGCATGGTATAACTTTGTCACCCCAGCAGCAATGTATTCACCAATGGATATGCTTCTCTCTTACTGCAAGCAAGCCACAAGCCTGGAATTCTCAGTGCACGTACATTGTCAGTATTCAGCTTTAACATATACTCACAAGCACTTCATGCATCCTAACCTTGCACCAAAGACAGATTAGTAATAAATGATTTTTAACCAATACCAGCACCCCCAAAAGCTACACCCCACTTTTTGCAAAAAAAAATTGCCGTAAGATCTATGATTATGCAGTAAAGCACAGTATTGGCTTTTAATTATTACAGTTTCCATTTTCTGAGTGCTAAAAAAAATATCTCTTTAATAATGTAGCCTATAACTTCTGCCAGGAATGGAAGTCCAGCTTATTGACTTATAGACAGAGACTTCGTCTTCTTCCCTTTTTGGAAAATAGGGACATTTGCTTTTCTCCAAGCTTTTGGTACCTCATTCTTTATGACTTTTCAGTAGTCACTGAAAGCAACTGGCAATCACATCCGCCTCACCTAGTGTTTCCATCACTTTGATCCACCTCTTTCCACTTCCACAGCTAAAAATCATTTGCTAATGGGAGAAGAGAAGGAAACAACCATTTACATATCTAGGAAACAAGTACCTGTGTGCCAAGTCCTGCTAAATGATTTACAAATATCTTGGCTAATCCTCACAATACCTCTGTGAGGTAGGTGCTGTTATTCTTTCTGTTTTGCAGTACAGGAAACAGGCAGAAGTTAAGTGACTCACCCTGGGTCACATAGCTAAATACCTGAGGCTAGATTGAAATTTGGATCTTCCTGACTCCAGACCCAGAACTCTACCCATTGTACCACCAAGCTGATAAGTCCACCGGTGTACATGCTTGCAGTTACAATGTTCATCCATGAAGAAAGAACAGCTCAAGTGGAACTTTAATCCTTCTTTCTATACAATGAGTTTTGAGGTCCTTCAGAGTTTTCCCTACTTCCATGCTACATAGCACCCAGTGGGTCAGAAGCCAAACTAGAACTTTATAGGGATCTTTACACTGAACCTAAATCTTGCCTTCTACAATGTCAGTGCCAGAATCTTGCATATAGTGGGCTGTTAATCAATGCTGGTTGAATAGTATTCAAGTCTTTGTCCTGTCTGCCAGTCAAAGGTTTTCCCCTAGGCTTTGACCTAGACCCTTGGTCTGTCTCTTCTCACCTTCTTTCAAGAGATCATGTATGCAGAACACTTTCAAATCACAAAGCACTACATAAATGCTAATTGGTGATCTCATCAGCCCCCTAGGATTCAAATATCTCTAGATTACTCCCAAATCTCTACGTCCAGCTGTGCACAGATTATGCATGACTGACTGCCTCTTAGACATTCCCAATTAGACATCCTGTAGGCATCTAATTTATCATGTCCGAACTAGAGCTCATCTCTCCAATTAGACAAGCTCTGAAAATGGTTCTGTTAAGTCTTAATGGTCTTAAAAATGGAAAGAGTGGGGGAAGGGAAAAGCAAGTTATGGAAAATTGCCACAGGGTGTACAAGTATAATTTTATACAAATGGATTTATACAAAGGGATTGGCCAACCCTTGAATCTCACTAATCTGAATTGTTCAAAAGAAAGTATAATATACATAGTTGGATACTGAAATAAATTTCACTCAGCAGAGAAATAGGAGGGAAAAGGGAGAAGGAGGTAGGAGGAATTTGAGGGAAGATAGATTAAGGGAGAGGCAGCTAGGTTGAGGAGTAGAATCCCAGGCCTGAAGTCAGAAAGACCTGGGTTCAAATCCAGCCTGAGACACTACCTGTGTGACATGGATGAGTCACTTAACCCTGTTTACCTCAATTTCCTCATCTATAAAAATGAACTGGAGAAGGAAATGGCAAACCACTCCAGTATCTTTGTCAAGAAAACCTCCAATAGGGTCGGAATGAATCAGCACGACTGAACAACTACCAGGAAAGATTAAGGGGGAACTTAGTCTTAAAAAAGTAAACTCTACAGATGCACAAATACCTCTTTGAGATGGAAAAGAATGGGAATCTGAGGAAGTACCCATAAATTGGAGAATGGATAAACAAGTTATGGTATAATATAAATGTGACCAAATACAACTGTGCTGATCATAGAATGAGACATGATTTGGACATAGCCAGTGTGAAAATTGGTTTGGATTGACTATACATGTCTGTAATGGGTTTTATTTTTCTTGTGTTCTTAGGGGGTAAGGGTGTGTGTGTGTGTTGATCCTTCGCTGCCAAAGAAGACCATGCCATCAGAGAAATGATGACATGACTTTGCACTTGACTTTGTTTTGAGTGAGGGAGGGCTGTGCAGGTCACCAGCCTCACTTCTTCTCCAGAGCCATCTGAATCCAGTGACCAGATATTCATCAGGATGACTGGAGATGACCCAGGATGAGGCAATTGGGGTTAAGTGACTTGCCCAAGGTCACACAGCTAGTGAGTGTCAAGTGTCTGAGGTGATATTTGAACTTAGATCCTCCTGACTCCTGCACTGGTGCTCTATCCACTGCACCACCTAACTGCCCAAGGGGGTAAGGGTAAAATGGGAAGTGAGAAGGCAGACTTTGGTTGATTAAATTAAATATTTTTATAATTATTCTAGTGCTGCTCACTTCACTGTGAATCATTTCATTACAGGTCTCAGATTCACCATCATTTCTCAAAATACAAAAGCATTCTGTCACATTTATATACTGTAACTTGTTCAGCCATTCCCTAGCTGATGGACATTCCCTCAGTTTCTAATTCTTTACTATTTTTGTACATCATCAAAACTTGTTTTGCTTAGGACTTAGTCCTGCCTTCTAATTCCCTCTTCTCCCTTCTGCCCTTTTCCTTCTTCACTGTTGAGGGACATGTAGTTCTGCAGCTCCTGTTTGTGTCCATATGTGATCACTTCACATAAAAATAAGATTCAAGGATCAGCCGCTCCTCTTCCACTTCCTCCTTGTTTGTATAGACTTCTACTTGTGCACCTGATGGTGTGAGATAATTTTCCCTAACCTTCCTTTTCCCTTCCCTCCCTAGTACATTCCTCATCCTCCCCCTCTCCATTCTTCTTTTAAAGTCATCAGCTCATAACAGAACCACTCCCTGACCTTTTGTCTGCTTAGGCTCCCTCTAGGATCCCTAATGATAGCAGAGTTCAGAGACGTGTCATTTCCTCACATTAGAATTAAACATTTTATCATTGCATAGTCCCTTCTACTTGGTCATTCTGGTTTATTTTTGTATATTTCTCTTAACGCTTGTGATTGCACTTCAAAGTCTGTGTTGTGCTAGATTTTTTCATCAGGAATGTTTGGAAGTCCTCCATTTCATTAAAAATCTATTTTCCCCTATAGGGTTATCTATACTCAGTTTTGCTGGGTAACTTATTCTTGATTATAAGCATATATCCTTTGCCTTAACATCATATTCCATGCTCTCTACTCCTTTACACTGGTGGCTGCTAAAATATGTAATTCTTATTATGACTCCTTGATACTTTAATTCTTTCTGGCCAGTTGTAATATTTTTTTTTCTTTGACCTGGAAACTCTGAATTTGGGTTATGATGTTCCTTTTGGAGGGAGATGTTTTGGGGTTCCTTTCAGAAGATGACTAGTTTATTTTCTATTTGCACTTTGGTTTCATGTGCCAAGAGGTCTAGGCAATTTTCTTTTATCATTTCTTGAAATAGAATATCTAGACTTTTTTGGGGGGGTCATGGCTTTCTTAATTTTTTTTCTCCTCTGTATGTTTTCCAGGTTAGTTATTTTAGCTATGAGATAATTTATATTTTCTTCTCACTTTTTAATCTTTTGACTTTGTTTTTAATGTTGTTCATTGTCTCATGATTTCATTAGCTTCTATTCAGTCCATTCTAATTTTTCGGGAAATTTGAGTCTCTTGTACCTCCCCTTTCCAATTGTTTATTCTATAACTCTAATTTCTTTCTGAATTTTTACCTTCAGCACTCTCATTTATTAAAAACTTTTAACTTTTTTTTTTTTAAAGTTCCTACTTTTTTCAGGAAGCAAGAATTCTTCCAGGAATTCTTGATGAATTTGTATCCAAGCTTTGCTTGTAGCTGTTCTGAGCATTCCTGTTACCATAATGGCTCCTTGTGATGGGGTTCTTTTTATTGTTTTTGCTCATTCTTTAAACCTACTTCTGGACCTCAGACTTGATGTTAAGACTGAGCTCTGCACATTTCTGGAGGGAAGATCTGGGCTGCTGCTGCTTTCAAGGGGTATTGAATACTGTTATTCCAGGATTTCATAGTGAGCTGCAAACTCAGTGCTCCCCAAATGGTCTAATCCAGGGCAAGTATGATATCTGTCCCCTAGTTAGACCTTTGCATGTTCTTGACCTAGGCTTGGGTCTATGCAACAGGCTTTGCCTCGTTTGTGGACTTTCTTCCTTTGGAGTTTCTGTAGACTGCTGCTGGATTCAACCACTATAGCCAGCTAGATAGCTCTCCTCATTGAAAATGACAGAACTACAGGCTTCACTTTGGCCTGGCATTCCAAGATTACTGCCTCTATTCTGCATGCCTCAAAATGGGCTAGAAGTTGGAACTGAGACTCTGACCAACAACTAGGATCAAAGCTACATAGTTGCCACTTGCTTCTCAGTTATAATGTATTTATGACATTGGATGAGGCAGTTTTGCATGGAACAAGACTGTAAATCTGTAACCTCCCAAATACCACTGAAATCTATTTTTTAAAATCACTAAAGCTTTGCCCAATCAAAAACTTTCTAGAAATCATTTGATTCAATATGATAAACCAAGCCGCAGACTAGATTGACAATGTACCTCCACAGCTATAGTAGTAGTGTATCAGATCTATGTCATATTGTTCAGATGTTTAATTTTATTACTTTCTTACTTACTGGAACTGCTCTCCAACTTACCAGTGAAGCTAATTGCCAAATCCAATGGTCTTTTCTTTCTCAGGATATATATATATATATATGTATATACACATATATGTGTATATACATATATATATGTATGTATGTATGTATATTGTATCTGACTCTGTTGACCACCCTTTGCTGGCTCATCCAGGTCATGCCCCTAAGTGCAGATGTACCCAGGGTTCTGTCATAGGCCATCCTCCTCCTCTATTTTCTCTCTTAGTGACTTCATCAGCTCCAGTGGGCTTAGTTCTCTCTGCAGAAGATCCACATATCTACATATCTATCTCAGTCTCCAGAGCTTTCTAGTCCTGTGTCATGAGCTGCTTATTAGATGTTTCAAACTGGGTGTTCCAAAGATGTCTCAAATTCAGTATGCCTAAAACAGAACTTACTGGCTTTCCTCAAATATCCACCTCTCTATCAAACTTCCTTATTTCTACAAGGGCACCAACATTTTCCACTCTCCTGGGTTTATAACCTCAATGTCATCCATAACTCCTCTCTCTTACCCTTTCCTATCTCCCCCACTCTTGTCTCTTTCCCTCCCCTTTATCCTTTCTCTTACCCTTTACATATCAAATCAGTTGCCAAATTGTTTCATCCCCATCTCTACAACCTTTCATTCATCCTGCTGTCTCCACTCATGCAGACACCACTTAAGTTTAGACTGTCATCATTCCTCACCTGGACTATTTCTACTCAGCAAAGCCTTCATTAGGAAACCATTTGTCTTCCTGCTTCATCTCCTCGAAGGTGGGAAAGTGATTTTTCTCAAGGATAAGTCACACCATGTTACTCTACTACTTAATAAGCTTGGTGTTTTGCCCCACCCTCTTTTTCCAGCCTCCCCCTTCCTGTACTCCTTATAATCCAGCCACAATGGTCTTTATTCTTCACATGTGGCACTTTCTCTCTCTCTCATCTCCTCGCCTTTGCAATGGCCATTCCCTATTCCTGCAATGCACTTCCTTTCACCTCAACCCCTTACTCCCTACTACCTCTATTCCTGTCTCTAATGAAAAGGCAACCCTTCTTGCAAAAACAAACTTCATACACATAAGTGATCCCATCCCATATTCTCTTCTACAGTAGATTGCCTTCTCTATCATTCCCACTCTTTCACTAATCTTCCGTCTCTCCCTGTCTATTGACTGCTTTTCTACTGCTTATAAATGTTCCTGTGTCTTGCCCAACCTCAAGAAACTCTCACTTGATACATCCACCCCCACTAGCTCTTGTTCTATATCTCTCCTCCCCGCTGTCTAAACCCCTTGAGTAGGTCATCTACAAACAGTGCCTCCTCTTCCTTCTCTGTCACTCTCTTCTTAACTCTGCTATTTAGCTTCTTGATCTCATCATTCAACTAAAACTATTCTCTCCTACATTACCAATAGTCTCGGAAGTGCCAAATCTAATGGCTTTTTTTCAGTCCTCATCCTTCTAAACATCTTTGCAGCCCTTGACACTGTTGATCACTGTCTGCTTGATATTCTCTTCTCTCCAGGTTTTCATGATACTGATCTCTCCTGGTTTTCCTCCTACCTGTCTAACTGATTTATCTCCTTTCCTGACTCTTCATCCACATCATGTCCCTAATAGGCAGTAGGAACCTATTTAACAGAAGGGCATGATTAGATATATGCCTTCAGGATGATCATGATGAGGGCTGGAGAGGTAGACTGGAGTTTCCTGCATGGGCCATCTAGAAAAGAATTTGTGGACTCAAGCATTCTTGAGGTCAAAGTGGTAAAGACTTATTACTCAGCCAGCAAGAGTTGGTAGGGAACCTACATCCTTATAGGGGTACAGTTAAAGTACATATAGGATATTCTATAGTAAGACCTGCCAAACATGCTACCTAGGTGATTCAGGGTAGGATTAGAGTGGTTAAGGAGTGGTTAGTTCTTAAAGGAACATGCACTTTTGGAATCTATTTAGCAAGTATTTTACCCACAGTTCATTGGGAAATATCCCAAGGGGAGGCTACCTGGAGGTGTGGTTTTAGGCCTGAAACCAGCACTGTCAACTAACTGTCAGGACTAAGGCTGCTCTCATCAACGTCTTCTTAGACAAGATAAAGGAGGCAAATGTACATGTATCTAAGTCTAGGATACACAGATTAGTCAGTGCATAGCAAATGTCTTTATGACCTAGTACACAGCCAGTTCAGGCAGTGCACAGCTGGTTCAAACTAATAAATTCTGTAGTTGCAGCTTGCTACTGTATCAGGGAGAGAGATGAAGGTTTTGCTAGGGCAGGCTGTCCTTGGGTTGGGGAGACACTGCCTGGAATAGTGATTTGAGGTTAGGGAGAGATGTGATTTTTAGAGAGAAATATGATTTTAGAATTGGGGTCCAAGTACAAGCACCCAAGCACCCCATCAGTCATATTTTGGGAATATGGTGGGGTTGGGGGCAGGGAAAGAAAAAGAAATATTGAGCATCAAGAAGACTTTAAAAGTCCTATTAGTTTTACTTCTTCCTGGTCTCTCCTTCCATTCTCCTCCTTCTTATACTACCTATGTAGTATACCTAGGCACCAGTAATCTAACCTTCTCTCCCATAATACAGAAGTGCAATGGAAAGAAAAATGGAATGGAAGCCCGAAGACTTCGGTTTATATATTGATTTTGCCACTTTCTGTGTGACGTAGGGGAGGTCACTTAATCTCTTTTTACTTTTTTTCTCTGCAAAATGGGAGGAGGGTGAAGAGGTAGAAAGGGAGCTGATACTTCTATTAGTATGAAGAGCCAATGAGAATATGCATGGAAAAGCTCTAAATCCTTTCTCTAAGAAACCCTAGTCTGCCATTCTCAATGAGAAGAATAAGTTGTAGCATCTCCATCAGCTGCATTCTAACTACAGTTAATCAGTTTATATTGGTTGAGCCAACAGCTATCAGAAGTTGGGGCAAAAAATGTTAGCAGCAGGGAACAGTCACTTGCTAATGATTTAAATCAGCTGTTTTATTGGGCAAAAATATATAAAATAGGCTAGTCATCTCTAAGGGTCCTGTACTCCTAAAGTCTGGCTTCTACAGTGGAAAGAACATTAATGGAGTTTCCACTAACTGGGAAACCCCAAAGATGCTTCTCAGAAGGTACAGCTAAGAAAATGTGGAGACATTACTAGAATGAGCTCTTTATACAGAAAGTTCCATGAGCCAATGAAACGAGGCACTGAGGGATAATCTCTTGGAGACTGCATCACAAGCTGGGGATCAAAAGCTCATATCTGTGCTATACAAGCAGTCCCAACATTGCAAAATGGAACATACAGCTCATTCACAAAAACTTCAAGATCTTTGCTAGTGAAATCCCTTGGGCTAGCATTTTCCAGCCTAAGCCACGTGGGCGGTATTTTTGTGGCCCAAGATACTCCTAGACTATAGACAATTCCATGGCATATGTCCTAGATCTCCTAAACTGGTTCTTAGGCCTCACAAACCATGCCATTGTTTGTGTTACAATCACCAGGCTCCACCTTTTTTATTGTGTAAATAACTTGTATTTTCAGGAAAAGAAACAGCCTTGAAGTCTGTACAAAGAAGTGCATTCAAACTGATTCCTTTTCTGTAGAAATACCCACCTTTTTCATACCCATTGGCTAGTACCACCAGAAATAGTTACACCATTAAGTGAGCTATCTAGTCTCCTGTTGTTTGTCCTTCATTCTTGAAGAGGACCATGACTTCAGGAAGCTGATGCCATGACTTGCAAATGAATTGGATTAAAATGAGGCAGGTCTGTGCAAAGTCATCAGCCTCACTTTCTCCTCCAGAGTCATCTGAGTCTAAGGGCAAGATCTAGATCAGGACAACTGGAGATGGCCCTGGATACATATAGCTGCCTAGGCCCTAGATAAAGGTATTTTGGTTCTAATATGGGAAGACCTCATAGTCAGAAACCTGCCTGCTAATCCACTCTTAGTGACAGGATAAATTATCCATTGACACCCAACTACCCTCAAGCTATTTTGAATGCAGATGGCTAGCAAAATGCATCCCCCATCCCCCAAGCTTCTGTCAGAACAATAGCTCTCAGAAAAGTGAGCAACCAGGGGACTTTCTGCTTACAAAAACAGACAGAACACCTTGATTCAAAATGTCAAACTGACAGTACTGAAAAGCACATTTTCTGACGTGAATAAAGCAAGACCCCTTCAGGCATAAAGTATTTGTTACTCCTTTAGTAGGCCCAGTCATTATGAGCACTGAGGATCAGATACGAGAAACTAAAATGTTTTCTACTCAAAAGGAGTTTACATTCTAATGTAGAAAGACAAACATAAAGAGGAAATGGAAAGAGCAGGGAGGAAGGCAAAGTTGCTGCTGAGATGGTGGGGCAGTCAGGAGGGTGAGTTGAGCTATTGGTCACCTTAGGAAAACCAATGACATGGTGATGTCTTGGGAATGATATGGTGGTGTCTTGACTCAGGTATAAGTTGGATTTAAGTGAAGTAGAGTTGTCCAAAGTCATCAGCTTTACTCTTTCAGAGTCATCGGAGACCAGCGGCAAGACAAAAGGCAGGACAGCGGACAACGTTCCAGGGTGTCTTCAGTGTCTAACCAAGCAATTGCTCATAGCCTTCGTGACCATTGGAACAAACTTCTCATCTGCCCATTCCGCAGAGGAAGGTCTTCTCAGGCTTGGGGTAGATATTCCACTAACTCATCATTAAGTTTGAGGCCTGTAAGTTAGCCTCAACCTGGTTTAATCCATCTGCCAAGATGGTTTACCAGAGCATGGCCACTGCTCATGCTACAGCTTTTTGGAGCCACAGGCCAGAGTTGGGTGAAGATGGACACCAAAGGTGCAAGCCCTCACATTAGAGGTGCTAGTCCTTCCTAAACACTCCACAGAGGTGAGCATGGCTGGAGGCCCTCATGAAATAGCAATCCTGGTCAGGGACTTGCTAATCTGGAGATCAAGACCCAGGGTGGGTGCATGTCCAGGATGGACAGGCCTGCTGCCACTAAAGTTCTTGTTCTAGAACTATTAGAGAGTTGATTGGCTAGGGGAGAAGCATGTTTGGATCTAGGCTTAAAGAAAATCTCTTTGGCTGCTGTGTATAATGTGGATTAGAATGAGGACATGTTTGAGGCAGAGAGAACAATTGGGAAGCAATAATTTGAGAGCGAGGTCATACACACCTGAGTGAAGATAGTAATTATGTGAGTAGAAAGAAAAGGAGAGAAGAGAGATATCATGTAGCAGCAGAAATGGCAAGGGTTAGCAGCTGAGTTAGATATATGAAATAGGGAGAATGAACAGTCAAGGATACTCTTGAGGTTACAAACCTTGGATACTTTTTTAAAAGGATGTTTTTGACAGAAATAGGAAAGTTTGGAAGAAGAGAGGATTTCAGAGAGATAGAGTTCATTTGGGGTCATGTTAAATTTATATCTCTGGACCATCAAGTTTGAAATGTCCAGAAGGTAATTGGTGATGTGGAAATGATGTTCAGGAAAGAGCCAGGGACTGGATATATAGATCTGTGAGCCCTTTGAATAAAACTGATAATTAAACCCTTGGGAGTTGATGAGGTTACTATGAGACAGTGTAGAGAGAAAAGAGAGCCCTGGACAGAATACTGAGAAACACCTTTAGGTGTTTTAATTGGGGAAATGATTGTGACATTTAAAAAAAAAACCCTCAAAAGTCATTAGTTAAAAATAAATACAATGGTGAAAGTGATGTGGATACAAATAGTGCCCTAAGAGTTAAAAATAATATTAAGAGTTGACTTTGTGAGACTCCTAGTTTATTCTGTAGCCTGAAGGGGCTTTAAGGTCCTTTTCCCCCTTATCTTGAAAGAACTGCTTTTGTCTCCCTTATATTGTGGTCCCCAGGTCCTTTAATCTTTAACCTGGGTCCTTCTGCTCTGTCCTTAAATCCTTAAACCATAAAACTTCCCCCTTATCCTGGCCTTGTCTGCCCCCATCCTGGGTCATAAAATTTCCCCTGTCTCCCTTATCTAGTGTCTCCTATCCTGTCATCCATCTTCTTCATCCTGTCCCTGATCTTTAACCTCCATAAAAATCTCTAGAGCTATATCACAGTTCTGAAACCTTTACATAAGCAAAACTCCCCCAAATACTGGGGTCTCACTTAGCTTTCTTGCTAGGAGACCTGTACTGCTTTTGCATCAATAAAGCTCCCAATGGCTACCGAGAAAGTGTAAGTGAATTCTTTCAAATTTGAACCAGCTCTCCCATCTCTCTCCAACAAAAGAACAGAGAGAAAAAAAAAGAAAAGACAATTCATTGATTTGCATTTACCCTAACCTAAGGATTACACACAGCTAGGTGACAGAGTATAGAGTGCCGGGCCTGGAGTAAGGGAGACTCATCTCTTTGAGTTCAAATCCAGCCTCAGACACTAGCTGTGTGACCTTGGGCAAGGCACAACCCTGCTGGCCTCAGTTCCTCATCTGTAAAATAAATTGACAAGGAAATGGCAAACCACTCCAGCATCTTTGCCAAGAAAACCCCAAATGAAATCACAAAGAGTCAACCAACCAAAGGATTAATTAAATTACAAAAATTTTGCTTACTGTAGCTGATTGAAAACTGGCCTTGGGGTCTGAAAGACCAGGGTTCAAGACTAGTTTCAAGTTCCCTTTTGTGATTTTGGGCAAGACACATCCTCTCAAGCCCACAACTGTCTTAAGACTCTAACTACTAGAAAAAAATAGAGGGAGTTGCCTCACCAGGAATTCTGAATGAAATACCAATGAAATCATTCTCTAAAGTTCTATTCCATTATTTCATCCCAGTGTGGAAGGTCTGGAAGGTTATATTAGTGAAACACAAATTCAGTTAGATCCTGGCGACCATTCCATCAAACTAAAAAGTCTTTGAGCACAGGCCCAGTGACAGTTTGTGCCTGTTGTCTAAGGACCTTTCTGAAGTTGACTTCCCCATACATAGGATAACACACACACACACACACACACACACACACACACACACACCTACATACCCACACCTACACACATACACCTACACACACCACACATCACCACTCTCCCACACACAACCCCCCACATCCAAGGATGAATTTTTTTGGGTCCACCGCATAGATGTGAAGGAGTTAAGATGCTGGACAATGGAGGAGATAAATGAATCACATCTATGAATCTTTAAATAATTATTATTACCACTGATTCAGATGTACATGACACTTTACAGTTTTCAAAGCACTTCCCTCTCAACAATGGGGAGAGGTAGATAGAACAAGTATTATTTCCATTTCATCAACGAGGGAACTGTGGATTAGACAGGTGCCCAAGGTCACAAAGACACTAAGCGGCAGGGTCCAGATCTGAACCAAGGTTTCTCCTGAGTCTAGTGCTGAGCCAAGAGGGAGATACTAGATCCTTTTCTGAGAGTTGCTGTTGCTAGGGAGAGAAAGATGGGAGCATGAAAACAGGGATTACACATAGAACCTCACTGGAACCTTCACATCAAACACTTTGGGGGCTGGAATTTGTGATCCATTTCTTTAAACCTTGTAGCTATTTCCATCACTCAATCAACCGGCGTTTAATTATTAAGTGCCAGTTATGCACCAGACACTGCTTGCTAGACAGGCATCGGGAGAGTTTGAAACAGTGTATCTCTTACCCTCTTGTGTGTGCACATGCATGCCTTGGTGTTACTTTTTTTGCATACTATTATGTGCAACAGGTCCACGATTCCCTGGCATGGATTGCCTGAAACGTGACCTTCACCTATTTATTTGTAAGGCAATGGTGCAAGGCCCGGAGGACGCACCTGGGCGCTCCTAAAAGGCTCGGGCCTGCAAATCCTTTTCCTGGTGTTTCGAGGTCACTTAGATTTTTTTTCTAGCTGCAGCAGAGGATCGGAGCAGGGCCCCCGCAAACAGGCGAACCCGCCTGGGCTTACAGCTCCTTCCCGGAGCTGCGGGGGAGGCCCAAGACGCCACGTGGGACCAATGGGGCTCAGCCCTGCGCTGTCCGGCCGCTCCGCTAGGCGGAGTCCCGGGGGAGGAAACCTAGAGAAGGCATACCAAGGGAGCCGCAGGGTGTCTGGGGACTGGGGTTGGAGGGAGCTGACGCCAAGGCGCGGTTGCTAGGCAGCTGAGTAAGAGTCTCCTGAGGCCCCGCAGGGCCTGCCGGGAGTTGTAGTTGGAAGAGAGAGGAAGGCGGGCGGGAGTGCAGGTGTGGCGGGATTGGCTGATTCCCGCCGCATGGGTGAAAACGACCCTGAGGCTTCTCAGGCGTCTGGCTGCAGAAGTCAGGAGGAGAAAAAGAAGGCAGAGCAGCCGCCCTTCTCACTGTGGGGGGGAGGCAAAGATCCCCCAAGGGGCTCCTCGGGCATTTATCAAGTTGTCAGGTCGGGTTATTCTAGGCAGATTGGGAAAAGACTCAGCACAGTGCTTGGCGTATAAGCGCTTAATAAACGTTGCGGCTGTTAATGATGTGGACGATAATAATTAATAATAACAATAATGATAAATTACCTTCCAGAGGAGGCGTGGGAGGGAAGAACCTTAAGGGGAACCCAGAGAAGTCACAGAAGGATCTGAGGATCCAAGAGCATAAAGGGGGCCTTTAGCTGTCAGATGGTCCAATCTCCCTCCTTTGACAGATGAGAAACCTGAGCCCAGGGAAATTAAATGACTTGCCCCTGGGTCACACAGGTAGCGAAAGGGAGACCCAGGATTCGAACCCAAGTGCAAGTTGTCTCCTAACTGCTGTCCTTCTGCTCAGACCCAGAAACAGTTCTCAGTGCCCCTGACCAGAGTCCTGGAAGTTTGGGGTTGCCTGACTGCCACCCCACCACTGCCACCCTACCGCTCCCTCCAGAAAGGGCACTGGAGAGCCAGAGGGTCGCAGGGAATCTGTTCAGAATCTGTGCCTGTTGCTGGATGCTAATCTCGGGATTTATTTATTTATTTTTAACGTGCATTTTTTTTTTTTACCAACATTCATTTTTGAGTTCTATATTCTTTCCTTCCCTCCAGCCTCTCCCCAACCCATTGCGAAGGAAAGCAATATGATACCCATTATTCATATGAAACCATGTAAAATATATTTCTCTATAAGCCATGTTGGGGAGAAGAGCAAGAAAAAATAAAGTGAAAAATATGCTTTGAATCTACATTCAGAGTTCATCAGCCCTCTGGAGGTAGATAGCATTTTTCATCATGAAGCCTTTGGAATTGTCTGGATCATTGTATTAATCAGAGTAGCTAAGTCTTTCACTACGAATTTTTTTATTTTTTAAATAGTATTTTATTTTTTCCCACAATTACAAATCAAGAAATAATTTTAGCATTCTTTTTTTAAATAAGATTTTGAGTTCCAAATTTTTCTTCCTTCCTTCTTTCCCTTCCCTCTTCTAAAAATGATAGACAGTTTGATATAGTTTATACATATACTATTATTATATGAAACATAGGTTCATATTTATCATGGTTGTGGAAGGATGAACAGACCTAAAGTAAGAAAATCATGAGAAAGAAAAAAATGAAAAAAAAAATATGCTTCTATCTGCATTCAGAGTTCATCAGTTCTTTATCTGGATGTGTACAGCATTTTCCTTTGTACTTGTCTTGGATCATTATGTTTCTGAGAAAAGATGAGTCATTCATGTTGATCATCACATGATGTTGCTGATACTGTATACAGTGTTTTTCTGATTCTGCTCATTTTACTTTGCATCAGTTCATACAAGTCTTTCCAGCTTTTCCTTTACTCTGTGTCTATCTGCTTCAAGTGTGTTTCTTGTAAGCAACCTATTGTAAGATACTGATTTTTGATCTACTCTTCTGTCAGCTTCTGTCTTATGGGAGAGTTCATCCCATTCACATTCATTGTTATGATTACTACTTGTGTTTTTCCTTCCATTCTATTTTTCCTCCTGTTTGTCTTCTCTCTCCTTTTCCCACATCACCAATGTTTTGCTTCTGCCCACCACATCCCCTTAGCTGCTGTCCCTTCTGTTAGTCTCACCACCACCACCACCACCCCTTTATTTAATCTCCTCCTCTCCTACTTCCCTGTCAGGTAAGATAGATTTCTATATTCATCTGATTATGTATATTATGTCCTCTTTGAGACAGTACTGATGAGAGTAAAGTTCAAACAAATGCCCATCACTTCCCCTCCCATCTTCTCCTCCACTGTAATTGGTCTTTCTTGCCTTTTCATATGAGATAATTTACCCCATTCTACCTCTCCCTTCCTTCTGTACTCATTTTGCTCCTCTTTCTTATCCTTTATTTTTTTTATGTCATTCCCTCAAATACACCTTATACCCATGCCCTCTGTCTATGTTTATTCCTTCTATCTGTCCTGTTAATGCTACAACTTTTAAGAGTTACAAGTTTCATATTTCCACACAGAGATGTAAATAATTTAGCTCAGGTTTATGCTTCCCTCTGTCTTGATATTTGGGGGTCAAATTTTTGGTTTAGTTCTAATCTTCTTATGAAGACTTGAAATCTTTCTATTTTGTTGAATGACCATTTTTTCCCTTGATGTATTATGCTGAATGTTTCCAAGTAAGTGATTCTTGGTTGTAGTCCTAGCTCTTTGCTCTCTGGAACATCATGTTTCATAACCTCCAATCCTTTAATGTTGCAGCTGCCAAGTCCTATGTGATTGTAATTATGACTCCATGATATTTGAATTGTTTCTGGCCACTTGCAATATTTTTTCCTTGACCTGATAGTTCTGAAATTTAGCTACAATGTTTTTTAGGGTTTTTATTTGAGATCTCTTTTCTGAGGTGATCAGTGGACTCTTTCAATGCTTATTTTGCCCTCTGGTTCCAGGACATCAAGGCAGTTTCCTTTGATAATTTTTTGAAAGATGCTGTCCAGGTCTTCCTTTTGATAATGGCTTTCAGGTAGTCCAATGATTCTGATATTGTCTCTTCTGGATCTATTTTCCAGGTCAGTTTTTTTTCCCATGAGGTATTTTACATTTTCTTCCATTTTTTTCATTATTTTGAATTTGTTTGATTGATTCATGATGTTTCATAGAGTCATTAGCTTCCACTTGCCCAATTCTAACTTTTAAGGTATTGTTTTCCTCAATTAGCTTTTGTATCTCCTTTTCCATTTGGTCAGTTCTACTTTTTAGACAGTTTTCCAAACTGTTGAGTCTTTTTTCATAATTCTCTTGCATCACTCTCATTTCTTTTACCCGTTTTTCTTCTGTCTCTGTTGTATGATTATTAATCTCCTTTTTGAACTCTTCCATGAGTTCTTTCTGGGCTTGAGATGACTCCCCATTTTTCTTTGAGGTTTTACCCATAGGTGCTTTGGCATTGTTGTCTTCTTCTGAGTTTGTGATCAGATTTTATGATCAGATTCTTTTTTTTGTTGTTTTCTGCTCATTCCCTGCCCCTGCCCGGCCTCTTTTTTTTTTATCCTTTTCTTTTCTTTTAAATTTGATCTCTGCTTCATGTGTGGAAGTAGCACCATCTCCCACTTCTTGTGCCAGTGGCTGCAGGCCTTGACTGTTTACCTGATGCTGTACTGATGTTGCCCTGATGCCCACCAGGGACCCTTGTGTCTGGTACTGTGCTGCAGGGGTGGGGTGAGGATTGGTTGATGCTGCTGAAGACTGCAGGACTCTGACAGTTTATCTGATGCTGACCTGGGATCCTAGTGGTGGGGTATGGTGTGTGCTAAGGCCCATTTTCCATTTAAGGCTTCTTTTCCCCAGGGCTACACTGAAGCATATGGAGGTCTGACCACTGGAGGATGTCTGTTTGCCCTGGGCTACACTGAACCACTCAGAAGTTCATCACCCTAGGATGACTGCCCCTCCCCCAGCCTCCCCAGGTCTCATTGTGAATTATTGTTACAATATTGCTGTTACTTTGTGCAGTGTTCCCCTGGTTCTGCTTACTTCACTTTGCTTCAGTTCACATGAATCTTCCCAAATTTTTCTGAAACCACGGAAGGGGTATGATTTTTTTTGATTCAACATTTATAAAACACCTAATATATGCAATATATTGTTGAATATGTTTTTATATTTGTTTGAACACACTGTGCAAAGAAGTGTGCATTCAAAGACAAAGTAAAATACAACATAAATAATATATATTCTACTGTGTGATCAGAATGATGCTTTATGAAGATTAACCTGGTATTTGTCTAGGATTCATTGGAGCAGGAAGAGATTGAAGTCAGAGAGAGAAATTCTGTAATAGAAAAAAAATCATGTTCCTCTCTACCACTAGAGGGGGAAAAACACTTGCTATATTCTCTCTGGAGAGTCTTTCTCAAGATGGAAGCCATTTGCTCAGTTTCAAGAGCATCAAACAATATGATTTGGTTGAAGTTTTGTATGGAATTTGCCATGAAATGGAAAAGGGTGGAATTTCCCAAACTACTTTGGTCATATTAAAAATAGGAAATTTGAAATACAACAATGGAAGCCATAAATGCAGCAATCTAGAGTCAAAGCTACAACCCACTACAATACCACTAAAGGTATAGGTTAAGACAAGGACCAAGGTGCTTGTGAAAGTTAATCACAAGAGCAAAAAGCACCCCAAAAGCTAATATGCTGCAACTGCCTTCTAGAAGTAACCCAGGTGTAATTTTAATAACCTGCCCCAGCTCCCTATATGAAGAGAGAAGACGAAAAGTTGTGTATGTAGGATGCCCAAATGCTACAACAGGTGCTGATATGAATGGGAAATGCATTAACTGATTACTGGGGGACAGAAGAGGAAGACAGTTCTGATCTACCACAAATCTGCATGAGGTTGAAGAAATCCTGTTTTGGGTAGTGCAAGGAGGCAGAGGGGTGGGGGAGAAAGGTTATATAATATCCTCTCCATCCAGTAAGGACAGCGTGTATGTTTGAGATCTGTGGGGAAATGTGGGGATTAAAAACAAAAAAGGCTTAAAAGTAAGGAAGCATTTTTTTTTAATTTATGAAAATCATAACTAGGTGGTGCAGTGGAAAGAGTGCTGGACCTGGAATCAAGAAGACTTATCTTCCTGAGTTCAAATCTGACCTCTATAATGGAATACTATTGTGCTACAAGAAATGATGAACAGGAAGACTTCAGAGAGGCCTAGAAAGACTTATATGAACTGATGCTGAGTGAAAGAAGAACCAGGAGAACTGTGTACACAGCAACAATCACAGTGTGTGAGGAATTTTCCTGATAGATTTACCTAAAAAATTCCCAAAGGACTTTTGAGGTAAAACGCCTTCCACATCCAGAGAAAGAACTATGGAATTGGTTTGCAGAGTGAAGCAGACCATTTTCTTTTGTATTATGTTTTGTTTTATGGTTTCTCCCATTCATTTTAATTATTTTATTCAACATGACTAAGGTGAAAATGTATTTAATAGGAATGTATGTGTAGAAGCTATATAAGATTGCAAGCCGTCTCGAACAGGGAGTGGGGAGGGAGGGAGAAAAGATGGGGAGGGAGGGAAAAAAAATCTAAGCTATATGGAAGTGATTGTAGAATACTGAAAACAAAATAATTTTTTAAAAAATCTGACCTCAGACACTAGCTGTGTGACCCTGGGCAAGTCACTTAGCCCCATTTGCCTCCATTTTCTCATCTATGACAAGATCTAGAAAAGGAAATGAGGAATCACTTCAATATCTTTGCCAAGTGAACCCACAAAGAATTGGACATGACTGAAACAACTCAACAACAAAAATACTGGGCAAGAACCAACAGGAGAAAGCTTCTTGAGGGCGGGGTCTATTTTTCATTTAGTTTTCGTATTGCTAGCACACAGAAAATATTTTGTACATAAGAAGATGTTTAGTTAATAGGCCGTTGAATTGGATTAGATTGAATTGGATTTAGAGCTTGAAAGGGTTTTAGTGGTTGTCTAGTCCAATCCTCTCATTTTTTAGATGAAAGAGCTCAGGGCCAGAAAAATCCAATGACTTGCATCCTCCTCCTCCTCCTCCTCCTCCTCCTCCTCCTCCTCCTCCTCCTTCTCATCAGAGCTAACATATTTATGGTTCTTACTATTTGCCAGGCACTATGCTAAACACTTTACAAATATTATCTCATTTGATTCTCTCAACAACTTTGGAAGGTAACCACTATTATTACCCCTATTTTACATTTGAGGAAACAGAGGTTAGTTAAGTGACTTACCCAGGGTCACACAGCTAGTGAGTTTCTGAAGCCAGATTTGAATTCTTATCTGTCTGCTGACCTCCAATCTCATATCTGCAATTGCTTTTCAGACATCTCGCAGTGGATAACCAACAGATGTTTTAAACTCAAAATGTCAAAAAATGAATTATCCTTCTCCCTAAATCTTCCCTCACTCTCCCCTTCCCATTACTGTATAGAAAAATGCTCTCACTCCCTCAGGTTCACAACCTGGACTCCTCACCACCTTTTGCCCCTACATCCCATCTGTTCGTAAACTCTGATGATTTCACTTTTCCAATATCTCTTGAATATGTCCCCTTATCTCCTTTGATGCTGCCACCACCACCATTCTGGTGAGGTCTTTCATCTGCTCATCCTTGGACTATTTGTAAGAGCCTGATGGTAGGCTTGCTGGCCTGAAATTTCTAACTCTAATCCATGCTCCATTCAAGCAGCAAAATGATTTTTCTAAAGAGCAGATCTAATCATGTATAGCGCCAACATGATATTCACAGCACCTACAGCAGCTATGAATACACTGGAGTAATTCTGCCTCTCAAAATACAACAGACTCTCCCCATGGAAGACAGAACCAAAACATTTATTCAAATATCAGAAAGCAGAATCCCAACACCAGAAAGCCAAATCCATCATAGTAACAAAGAAATCCATACATAATAACAATGTAGAGGGCACTACCATCCCCAAGCCTGTCAGTACCTTCCCACAAACAAAAACTCACAGCCAGATGCCTGCTTTCCCTTTCTCCCTCAGTTCTAACTGCTGTGACCAATTTCCTCTCAGCTCTGCTCCAGCTCGGCCTCTTCCTGCTCCACCCCTTCCTGTTCTACCCATTCAACAAGCTCCTCCCACCACAGACTTCATGTGACTCAAACTCATGTCACTTAGACTTCCATGTGCCTTATGTAGGTCACATAGGCCTATTAGTGGATGGGAAAGATTAAAAATACATTAATTGTAATGTATTAAAAATACATTAATTCCATTAAAACATATTAACAATACATCATATTGACCTCCCTACTCAATAAACTCCATTGTCTTCCTATTACCTCCAGGATGAAAACTGAAATCTTCTGTTTGAGGTTTAAAGCTGTTCATAAACTACCCCTCCCCTACCTTTCTAGTCTCCTTACAAGCACCTTAGTCTCCAACACAGACTCTTCCATTTAGTGACACTATACTTCTTGCTATTGCAGGAACAAGACACTCCATCCCTTGGCTCAGGGCATTTTCTCTGGCTTTCTCTCACACCAGGAATTGTTCTCTCTTCTCATCTCTACTTCCTGGTTCCCCCAGCTTCCTTTAAGCTGACCTATACCTGATACCTATTTTTATACTGAATAACTTTTCTAAAATGGGCCATGTTAATCCCTTTTGGGAAAACCTTAGATATAAACCTACTTCTCCCACATCTATCCCTTTCTCTCTACTAACATTTCTACCATCTTAGTTCAGTGTCTTATCATCACTCACCTAGATTATTCCACTGGCCTCCAAAGTGGTCTTTCTGCCCCAAGTCTCTCTAGGTCATTCTGCACACAAGGTGATTTCCCTTAGGGTACCTACCATGTTAGCCCTTTACTTGACAAATTCTAGTGGCTTCCCATTGCCTCTAGGACAAAATGTAAACTTCTATTTGACTATTAAAGCCTTTCACAAATTGGCCCCAACCTGTCTTGCAACCTCATTGTATATTACTCTTCTCATACTCTTCAATTCAGCTAGTCTCCATTCCTCACATAGGACTTTTGATCTTTTGCCACCATACCTTTGTACTAGCCATTTCCCATTTGTGGAATATAAACCATTCTCACCTAGGCTTTATAGGATCGATTGTTCTCTTCCTTCAAGATAGGATTCAAGTATTACTTTCTACACAAACCCCTTATCTGATGCCCTTCAACTGCTGGTGCCTGCCCTCTTTCTCCAGTAGTCTTGTTGTTGAGTTGTTTCAGTCATGTCCAATTCTTTATGACCATGTTGGAGGCTTACTTGGCAAAGATACTGGAGTGGTTCACCATTTCCTTTTCTTGCTCTTATTACAGATGAGGAAATGGAGGCAAACAGGGTTAAGTGACTTGCCCAGGGTCACACAGCTAGTAAGTGTCTGAGGCTAAATTTGAACTCATGAAGATTAATTTTCCTGATTCCAAGTCTATTGCTCTATCCGCTGCCCCATCTAGATGCCCCTCTCCAATAGTTACAAGATAGTTACTTGGTATTTACTTATATTTACTCTTTCGACTTAGTCTGCCTATATTTAGTTATGCACTTGTTATCTCTCTGTGGTAGAAACAATATCCTAACCCTTCCTCCCCATGCAGATTAGGCAAGCTTTTCCTTAAAAGCTATTGAGATATTCCTCAGAACTTGGTTGGAAAGAGAAGGGAATAAGCATATATGCAGCACCTCCTATGGGCCAAAAACACAAGAAGCAGATAGCTGGCTCAGTGGATAGAACACTGGGCCTGGAATTAGGAAGCTCCGAGTTCAGATCCAGTATCGGACACTAGCTATGTGACCCTGGACAAGTCATTTAACCTCTGTTTGCCTTAATCTACTGGAGAAGGAAATGGCAAGAAATTACCAAGAAAATCCCATGGACAGTATGGTTCATGGGGTCAGGAGGAGCAAACAGGATTGAACAACTAAACAACAACACTGTGCCAGTAACCGTACAAAACGTTTTACAAAGATTATCTCATTTGATTGGTTGGTCATAATGTTGGTACTACTTCATCATCTTCTGAATACAAAGCATTCAAGAGGAATGCAGGCACGGTAGGCTGCTAGAAGGGGAACAGGATCCAGATGAGAGCTTCTGGTCAGTTACATCAACTCCAGGGGCTTTCAATACCTATCCTGTTGAATACTCTCTTTCTCTGGTGAAGTAGATGATTTTTTAATAATTGTTGAATGACCTCTAGGTATTTCATTTTATTCCATTATTAAATCAGTTAGGTCCAGCTCAGACTACTATTCCATTGATGAGTTGGGATTGTTTCATTATATTTATATTTCTATTGCTTAGCAGGGTCTGGCACTTAGTAGATGCTTAATGAATGTTTGTTGATTGATGAGCCATACCTAAATTTTCTCTTAAAGATAATGGGGTAATGGAGAGCCAGAGAGTGAGAAAGAAAGCTTGACACTTTCCCTCTTTGGGGTCAGGATCACTTCTGAATTGAATTTGAGTCTGTGTGGACTCGATTGGAGCCTCTTTGTGTGTGTGTGTAGGGGAGGGGGTTAGCCATGGGGTTAAAGCAATAATAATAATAATAATAATAATGTTTGCAAAACACTTTGGAATCATTGCTTTATTTGATCGTCAAAATGAGAATTTACCTGGGGAGGTAAACGCTATAGATGCTATTATTTTCATTTTACACCTAAGGAAACTGAGTCCTAGGGAAGTCTCAGAGATCTACATTACAAGTGGGGTTCAAACCCCCATCTTTCCTGACTCCATTCCAGAAATCTTTACCACAATTTTTTTTACCACTTCTTTTTTCTTTACCACTTCACCACAATTTCTACAATAGAAAATCAGTAGTTTCTATTTATGTTTCTTAAATAAAGTATTTTGAAGCTGGGTGTGCATTTCTTCTTGTTGCTGACTCATCAAGATCAGTGTGTAGCATCTCTACAAAAGCAGCTTCATAGGAGCTGGTTTTTTTCCACCTGGAATTCCTGCCAGACTGCAGGGCTGAAGCATTTCCTCAGACATTGGAGAGCCTGCCAGTTCAAATGGTTCTTGCTGACTCATAAAGGGCCTGCAGACATCTTTGTGTCAAGATATTGCCTTACTGGACTTTGGTACTGAAAATGCTTAGTCACCTACAGAGGCAGCAATGCGACATTTCACTGAGCCTGAAATCAGAGATTTCTCTCTTCCCTACTTAATCAGGCCCTTAGGGCTACATTCCTATCCTATCCTTTACCTCTGATTAACTCTAAGAAGCTGCCTGCAATGACTGGTCCAAACCCCTCTCCTTCAGCCCCTCACCTCCCTATGTTGCCTCCAAACATACTCCTACTTTACTAAGGAAACTGAGGGCCTCAGTCATAAGCTCCTCCATCTCCCCTACAGCATACCTAAACATCCCTATGTACAATATGCCTACAACATAGTGTCACCCATGCAAAAGCATGGTACTACTATTTATTGTTGTTATTGTTTTTTGCTTTGCTCCAGTTTCAGATGATAACAAGGCTAAACTCTCTCCTCATGCCCCTAATATCTGTCTCCTCTAGGAACTTGCCCTATCAATCTTCTTCTCTCTGTTTCTTATTTTTAATCTTTTAAAAAATCTTTTCCTATCTAGTGGTTCCTTCTCTTTTGCCCACAAAAATGTTCAGACCTCCCCATCCTTAAAAAAATCTCTTCCCAATATGAATGTAATATGCTATGAGAAACTATGAACAGGAAGACTTCAGAGAAGCCTGGAAAGACTTATATGAACTGATCCTGAGTGAAAGGAGCAGAACCAGAAGAACTTTGTGTACGGCAACAACCACAGTGTGCCAGGAATTTTTCTGGTAGACTTAATACTTCATTGAAATGCATGGACTTAAAAAATTTCCAGTGGATGCTTGAGGTAAAATGCCCTCCACATCCAGAGAAAGAACTATGGAATTGGATCGCAGATAGAAACAGATCATTTTCTTTTGTATTATGTTTTGTTTTGTTTTATGGTTTCTCCCATTCATTTTAATTCTTCTATGCAACATGCATTTAATAGGAATGTATGTGTAGAACCTATATAAGATTGTACACTGTCTCAGGGAGGGATTGGGGAGGGAAGGGGAAAAAAATCTAAGATATATGGAAGTGACTGTCGAGCACTGAAAACAAATGAAATAATTCAATTAAAAAAAATCTCTTCCCCTAGCAACCTTTCTCCCTATTGTCCTGTATCTTTCCTTTCCTTCACTGGTAAATTCTTATAATGAATATGTCTATACTCAAAGCTGCTATTTTCTTACCACTCCTCCACCTCCTGTAATGTGGCTTCTGATTTACAATTTCTACTGAAACATCCATCTCCAAAGTTACCTCTGATCACTAATTTTTCAATGTAACATCCACTTCCTAAGTATCATCTTCCTTAACATTGTTGCAGCTTTTGAGACCATTGACTGTCTCCACCGCCTAGGTACTTGCCTCTTCTTTGGTTTCCATGGCGATGCCACTCTTCTAATTGTCCAACTACCTCTCTGACCACTTCTCTTTTGGTGTCCTTTGCTGGATCATCCTGTATCTCCCAAGAGATCCCTAAACTTTCTGTCCTGAGTCTTATTTTTTTTCTATCCTTTTTTTTGTTAGTAATCTCATCCATTCCCCTGAGTTTAATTATTATTTCAATGTAGATAACTTTCAGACCTGTATACTCAGCCATAATCTCTTCCCTGAATTCCAGACCTGCACAGTCAGGACTGTACCTATTGAACATGCCTTCCTGGATATCCCAGTGGCACCTCAAACTCAACATATCTAAAAGAGAATTCATTATCTTCCTTATTCCCCTCCTTATCACTTACTTTCATTTCTCCTGATTTACTTCTGTTGAAGACAATTATCCTCCTACCTACCCATGTTCAAAACCTTAGACTCATCTCTGAGTCTTCATTTTCTCTTCCATAGCTCTTCTCCTACTCTCAACTGATTAGTTGCCAAATCCTACTGATTCAACTTCTGCAATTTCTCCAATGGACTCTTTGTAACTTCACGCAGTATCTCCTTCCGACTGAAAGTTTTCCCTCATTCACCACATACAAAGAAGGGGAGATGGGGGAGAAGGTTTTTTCTAGTCTGTTCACTTGACTTTGCTCTAACCTCTGTGCCTGGGGGCACAAGAGACCAAGATAAGATTGGGAGTGGGAAAGAATGATTTGATAGCTTGATTGGACTGGAAGAGGAGACTCAGGCAGAAGAAAGGAATGAGAGCCTGACAGAACTTCAGTGAAAGGACTGAAGGAGAGACTGGGGTTAGTTTTCAGCAGTTCTTGAACCGCATCTTGGGCAAGAGTTGTCAAAGGAGCCTGGGGGGACAGGGGTGGGGGGTGGAGGTGGGGAAGGGAGGGGCACCAAAGGGCTCAGACTAAGAAGTAGCAGCTGCATTAGGAGGTATCTGAGGAGGGAGGCCTAGTAGTACCTAGTTGGGAAAAAATGTTGTAACAGACACTGGTGAGGGTTCAGGTTCAGCAAAAGCAGAGGGAGGAACAGTTACAGAGACAAAGAGTTGAGGAAGCAGGCAGATGAACTTTCAACTAACTTTAGACACTTATTATGAGACCCACTGGGATTCTGTAGAAGGTCCCATCAAAGTTTATCAGTCACTCCCGTCCCCTTCTCTTCACTCACACAGGCACCACTGGAGGTCAGTCAGGCCTTGACATGGACTGTTACAATATTGTTCATGACTCATGAACACATTTTGGGGATGTTATAGAGAGGTTGGTGTCCAGGGATGGTTGAATCCTTCCTATCTTAAGATTCTGTAACTTTCTGATTCTGTAAACAGGGATTAAAATTTGAATTATCTACTTCACAGTCTTGTTCTTTCAGCAAGTAGTCCAGGGCCTGACATATAACAGATACTTAATAAATACATATTGATCAATTATTGTAAGAAGAGAGGAAATTGTTATTATTTTAATCTACTAGGGGACCTTTTATGTTTTTATTGGAGTACAACCTAAGGATATCAATGAATTATTGAGGTTTCCTCTATAATATGCAAACTTTAGGAGACAGGATCCATTTTCCCATTTTGAAAAACTAAAAACTTCCAGGTCAGAAAACAAGATCCTATTTCATCAGAGCAAAGAGTCTTAGGGGTTATAGCATAGCATGAGAGGGCATACTATAGCATTTTGGAGCTGCAAGGATCCTTAGAGATATCATTTAGTCCAATCTTTTCATTTGAATGATGAGAACATTGTGGCCCAGAGCTTTGTCCAAAGTTAGAAAGATCACTAGTAGTAAGCAATAAACATTTATTAAGCACCTACTGTGTGCCAGGAACTGTGCAAAGTACTGGAGATACAAAAAGAAGCCAAAGACAGTTCCTGCTCTCAAAGAGTTTGCAATCTAATAAGGGAAACAATATACAAATATATGCAAAGCAAACTATGTACAGAATAAATAGGAAATAATTAACATAATTCCAGAAGGCCCCAGAATTAAGAGGGATTGAGGAAGGTATCTTGTAGAAGGTAGGATTTTAATTAGGGCTTAAAGGAAACCAGGGAGTTCAGTCGTCTGAGCGGAGGAGGGAGAGCTTTCCAGGCATCGGGAACAGTCAGAGAAAATGTCCAGAGATGGAAGATCTACATGTTGGGGTGTAAGGTGTAAGAACACTGGAAAGGTAGAAAGAATTAAGTCATGAAGGGCTGTGAATGTCAAACACATTCAAACTTTTTGTAGAATGTTCCTGGAGGCAGTAGGAACCCACTGGAGTTTATTAAGTAGGAGGGTGACATGATTGGACCTTTGTTTTAAGAAAATCACTTTGATGACCGAATGAAGGATGGATTGGAGTGGGGAAAGGCTTGAGGCTGGCTGACCCATTAGTAGGCTACTGCAGTAGTCCAGGCATGAGGCAATAAGGGCTTGCACCTGAGGAACCACAGTATCAGAGGAGAGAAGGGGACACATATAAAAAATATTGCAAAAGTGTAATTGATAGGCCTTGGATATGAGAGGTGGGAGAGAATGAAGAATTCAGGAGTTCTCCTGGGTTTCAAGATGAGGGATTGGGAGGATGCTGCAGTAAGTACTGTTGAAAAAGGAGGAAAAAAACATCACCATGGGTTGTGTAGTTAGAGTTGGAAGGATCAGTTGGTGCCTGAGGTAGGCTTGGAGCTACAGCTGTCCCAGACTCTAGGTCTAACAGTGTACCACCTAGGCAGGCTGATAATGGCATCTCTTCCCAAAGTTTCATTTTCAAGTCTATGCAATCAATTAGAATAAATTTAGCAGCATTTACTGAGGACCTACTATGTGCAAGATACCATGTTTATGTGCCCGGGGTACAAAAAGAAAAGCTTCTGCCCTCCAGCTATCATACCCCTCCTCAGCTCTATCACCAACTGCCCAAGGAACATCAGTTTCAATATATCTAAAACGAAACTGCTGAGTCAGATGATCTGGGTTCAAATCCTGCCTCTGTCTTTTATTACCTGTGACTGGGCAAAGCCCTTATTAGTCTCTTTGGACCTCTGTCTACACTGGTAAAATGGAAATCATAATATCGCTTAAAGTCCTAGGGTGGTCTTGAGGAGCAAATAATCCATGTGGAGTCGAGAAGCACTGATGCAGCACACGTTTAAGGCGCTGAGCACATGCCAAGCTGTTTGTAAACTTTAAAGTCCTTTCAGCAGCAGCCTCTTCTCTTAATCCCTCCCTGTTCCTCTGGCTTCTCTTTTTTCTCTAGCTGCCCCAGCGGGTGGGGAGGGGTCTGGACTACAAGTCCCAGGAGTCATTGCGGCGCCGCCGCCGGCGCGCGGGTCTCGTGACTGCCGCTGCTGAGGGCGGAGTCTTGCCTGCGCGCCCCTGGCTGTCTGTTTCGCTGGCGGCCGGTGGGGTGGTTCACTGGGTCTGAGCGGCTCGGCCGGACCCGTCCCTCTTCCCGGCTCTCGCCCGTTCCCCCGACGCCCCGACACTCATCCCTCTCTCTCGCCACACACACACCCTTGTCCTCCTTCGCGCACGCCGTCCTCTCTCCGCGGCAGCGGCAGCGGCCCCATGTCGGAGCCCGGGGGCGGCGGCGGCGAGGATGGCTCGGCCGGCCTGGAGGTGTCGGCGGTGCAGAACGTGGCGGACGTGGCCGTGCTGCAGAAACACCTGCGCAAGCTAGTGCCGCTGCTGCTGGAAGATGGCGGCGAGGCCCCGGCCGCGCTGGAGGCGGCCCTGGAGGAGAAGAGCGCCCTCGAGCAGATGCGCAAGTTCCTCTCCGACCCGCAGGTCCACACCGTCCTGGTGGAGAGGTCCACGCTCAAAGGTGCCGCGCCCCGCCCCGCGCCGCCCCGGGGGCTCCCCGATCCCCAGCCCTGCCCCGCCGATCCTGCCCCGGGTGGGCGAAGTCTTCCCCCTTCCCCTTTCCTTCCCCGAAGCCCCCAACCCGCCGACCCCACCCACCCACCGTAGGGCGGGGCGCTGGCAGCAGCGCCCAGGGGGAGGGCGGAGCCCGCAGCCCAGGAGGGGGCACCCTGGCCATGCCATCCCCGAGGAGGGAGGGAGGAAAGAAAGCCTTCGTCAGTTTCTGTATCCCAGGTTACCCCGTCTGTCTACCGGGGTGGGGGTGGGGGGGAACATGACGACCAGGTCCTCTCCAGCCCAGTCTTTGCACGGCTCCGGGATTCCGGGACCCTGAGCTGGGCGATGTGGATGACCTCAGAGGCCATCTAGACCAAAGCCAGGCATTTGATGGAGGGAGGAGACTGGGGTCATTGTCTTTCCTCTAAGCTCTCAAAATGGCCGTGTTGGGTGGAGCCTCTTCTTGTTCGGTTGGGTCTCAGACAGCGTTAGTTTCCCTTTCCCAGTGGGAGTAGGATTAGGAAGGAATCCGAGGAAGCCTTGAGAGACGAGAAAGAATCCTTTACATCCTAGGATCCATGGTATCAGCTCAGCTCGGATATAGTTCACTTCAACCCCTTGACTTTACAGATGGGCAGACTGAGCCAGAAGGGAGCCCCTTGTCCATCGAAGTTCATGCAGCTGCTTAATGATCCAGAAAGAATTAGAATTAACACATGTTCTCCCTGTAGCATGGATAGCTGAAAGAGCGTTGGGATTGGATTCAGGAGAGACCTGGCTTCCAGAGCACCTCCTTTGCTTCCTAGTTATGCAAGCTTGACAAATCACATAAATCTTTGACCCTCAGTATCAGCACGGGCAAAATAGGAGCCATATCTCACAGTTGTTAGGTTTAAATGAGATATTTGTAAAGTACTTGACACACCTTGAACATAACTGTTATTTTGACTGAACCGTCTGACTTCATCTCCACCTGTAACTGTTAAAATTTTTATCTCCAAAAAGACAAGACCAGGTTTTCTCAGAGAGTCTAAATCTTGTGTGATTCCAAGAATTTCATCTTGATGCATTAAAACTGATCACTTCTTACTCCTAATTGTTATCATTAATAGAGAACTCAAGTTGCAAGTCATACTGTGCTTCTCCTTTTTGTAACAAAGCAACATATTGGCTATTTAGTATGTTAATAATGCATTATTTCCTTTCCCTGAATATGGATGTAGAAATCAATAGGGCTAGGTTTTTTTTTTGTTTGGTTTATCACATTCTTTTTCTTATGCATAGTTTTCATAACTTCTATGATAAAGCGAATTATTATTTGAATCATAATTACAGACCCCAAATTATTTAATTTATTTTATCTGCTTTTAAAATATAGTCCCTATATAAAAAAAAAATTTTGTCCCGTGATTTGTTAATAGATGACTCTTGATCAACTTAGTTTTCCAGATTCTTACTACTCTGACATCACAATTACAGCTTTTTAAATTTGAATTGTGTCAGTTTATTATGGTATAGAAATACTGACTAGAGAGCATTTTTTTCCTAAAAATATTTTCTGCAGTATCCCTTCTGGTACAGATTTAAAGTGGTCTTCTTATTCACTTCATTTTTTTCCCCCTTTCAGGAAAAATGAGCATGGTATCAACTCCATAATGACTTGCAGTTTTGAAAACTGGCTCAGTGTCTCAAATATTTGAAAATGAAATCTCACTTTTTAGCTTTAAAAATGACTAAATTTTTGTTATCAACTACTGTAGACATTTTGTTTTTTCACTTATTGAGATCTAAACAAAGATTAAATTTAAGTTGACATTTAGAAACAAAAATACTTTAGTCTTTGTTGTAAACCTATTAGCTCAGATTTCTTCCACTGGGCTACTCAGTGCCTCATCATAGTATAGCTAACATGATACTATATCAATATAGTATAACTAACAGGCAACTTGGCATAGAAGACCTCTATTCAAATCTTACTTTTGTTACTAAAGAACTCTGGGACTTTGGACATATTTCTTAACCCCTCTGAGTCTGGATTTGTTCATCTGTAAAAGGAGGACAATAGTACCTCTAGTATCTGTACATCATAGGAGTCTGAGACTATGTGAGCTCCTATCATATATGTAATGCACTTTGCTTTTGTGGCTGTAAGTTGTAGAATAGCTGCTGATTCTCAACAATAAGAGGATATTTCCTCCCTGGGAGTTTGCTACAAAGATGAAATCAGATCCTACAGCTTGGTGATGATTGTTCAAGTTCCAGTAAGTAAGTTGGGAGTGGCTTAATGGATGCTAGGCTGTTAGGTGATGATTTTTTTTTAAGGGGAGTCTTAAGGGTGACTATAGCAGCTCTTGAAAATGCCCTCTCAAATATATAGGGATTATAGAGGAAGGCAGTGCCTACTTATAGGGATGAAATAATAAATTTTTTGAAGTACTGAAGTAAGCTTAAAGTTACTTGTAGTGTGAGACAAATGTGACATTTCAGTATCACTTAAGGGCTTTATTATGTTATATTTCTTTTAAGAATTTGTTTTAAAATTTTTTGGTTTGAAGTTTTCACAGTTATCAGGACCTAGCTCATTGCAATACAAATCTGAAAATCTAGGTTTCAGTTAGTATGGAAACAAATCCTATTTGTTAAAACTAACTAAAGACTGCCAACATTGATAACACTCATGAATATGTTTAAAATTGCTTTTATTTTGTTGAAATGTGTCATTATTAAGTGACAAAAGATCAATACAATTTTATTTTTTGTATCTTTTAAGAAGTTAAAAGATTTAAACTGTTTCTTTTGATGAAACACTGCTTTGATACTTTGAATCTGAGATTTTGAAGACTCTTAAAGAGCTGGTAGGAAACTCAAGAGGCCATTCAATACAAGCTTTATCTGAGAGGCATCTCCCTTGCAGTACAGCTGACCAAATACTCCTCCAGGAGACTTCTGCTTGAGAACCTTCAGTGAGGTTCATACTTTTCAGATGACTTGTTCTCCTTTTAGAAACTGCTCCAGTGGCTAAGAAATTTTTTTTGTCATCAAGACTAAATCAGCTGTGCCACCCATTGTATTTTGTTCTAGTCAGTAGGACCAAGCAGAATAAGTCAAATCCTTCCACATGAAAAACTTTGAAGATGTTTGAAAACCGTTATCATGTCCCCAAGTCTTCTACTAGGTTAATGTCTCCAGTTTTTCTACCAATCCTTGCATGAATTGTCTCTTATCCTTTCTCAGTCCTGATTGCCCACTGCTGAATGAATTCCAGATTGTCTGTATTTCATAAAATTGGACCCCAAATTCAGCACAATGCTTCTCATACAGTCTGACCAAAGCAGAGTACAGTGGAACTATTACTTCACTTAATGTGAATCCTGTAGTTTTTTTTAATGCATTGTAAGATGAAATTTTTTGTTGCCTTCCATGTCATATCATTAGCTTACTTTGAAGTCTTCTGAAATTCAAAGATAAATTTCATAGAAGTTGTTATCTTCCATCCTTTGCTTGTGAAGATGATTCTTTTAAATCCAAATATAGAACTTTATTTCTTTTAAATTTCCTTGTATTCAGTTGTTAGTCATTCTAATCTTTTGAGATCTTCTTTAAGCCTGTGAACAAACTAGTTAGACATCTTTTCCTAGTTTTGTGCCATTTCCACATATAATAAGTATACCTTTTACAACTTTATTCAGAAAATAGAAATTTTGAACAATACATGACCAAGGATAGTTCCCTGAAGCACTCGACTAGAAAACTCCCTCCAAGTTGACACTGACCCATTGATGACTACTCTTGGTTCTGGTCACTCTAAATTTCCCTAAATCTATTATGTGTCATAATTTTTTTCATAAAGATAGCATGAGAAGCTTTATCAAATGCTTGCTATTATCTAAGTATACTAGATATCTAGCATTTCCTGTCTAGTTATCTTGTTGAAAAAGAAAAAGGTTTGTCTGTTCTTTTATTTTGTTTTTCTAAATTTTTTTCTTATTTACTAAGGTTCTTTGGATATGGCAAGTATGGAAGGAGGAGGCCCAAAGCTTCAATGTTGATCTAGGGCAGAACAGGCAGGAAGGCAGGAGCGAATCCAGCAAGGCTTGAGTAAACAATGATATCTTCAGGCAGATTTGATTGCAGGAAAGCAGTACTCCCAGTGGAGTCAGTGACTCCAGGAGCACTACTGTATTTCAGTTAACAGGACACCAGGCAGCAAGTTAGATATAAAGGATTTTTAGTCCTGGGTTTTACCATTAGTTAAATATCTGACCTTAGGAAATTCAGAGTCATTCTAACCTCCTTCTTAGAGACAGCTTGGCATGGAGGTTGGAACAACCTGAGTCTAAATCCTGACAAATACCCACAAGTCATTGGACTTTCTCTCATCCTCAGTTTCTTCATTACTTTGAAGTCATCAACACTTTAGACTTGACCCTGAAGCCATTGAGACAACAATATATCCTAGATTTCATGTCTGCCTTGGTCATAGGACTCTAGAATGTTGAAAGATACAGGCTTAGAGTTGAGGAAATTGGTTTTGTCTTGAAGCATTTCCATTGACTTTTCATCTGCCATTAGCGGGTCTAGGATCTCATACCTGTTGTTGACCTTAGCCTACCACTCATTCTTGGAGACTCAGATTTGAATTTGAAAGGAAAAGCTAGAGGAATACCTAGGGAAAGAAGATAAGGAAAACTTCCAGAGATCTCAAATAGATTTAAGACATTCTGTGAGAGAAGAAAGGGACTATTTTGAATTAGTAGAATTTTGTGAATATAGATGGGAAGGAGACTTAGTTTGTGGATAGGAAAATGTTGGAGATGTAGGAAAAAATAGGAAATAAGTAGGAAATTGGGAGCATAAGGAACTGGGGAGCTATTTGATATAATGGAAATAGCGCTGAATTTGAGTTTAGAAGACTTGGGTTCAAATTCCCCTTCTGCTACTTTAAGGCATTAGCTTCTGGGATCTTGGGTAAGATATTTCATTTTTTTGGGACAGTGTGAGTAAAAGGAGTGCTGTCTCTGATGCCTATTACCTGTGTGACCTTGGACAAGTCTCTTAACCTTCCCAGGCCTCAGTTTCCCCATTCCCAAAGTCAAAGGGGTAATCTAAAATCCCTTTTAACTCTCGGTTCTATGACACTATAAGAGTGACTGGTAGACAAATATATGAAAATTAGGTAAATAGTTCTAATTTGTAATATGCCTATAGGTTATTTGTTCCTATTTTAATACCTATCCTTCCTAGGAAGTAATATAATCCTTTAGATTACCCACCTTCTTTCTCTTTGTTTCAGTTACTACTTAATGTAATGGGGGCAGGAATTCACTCTTTTCACAAGATAATGTTGGAAATCATAAAACATTTGGAGTACTTTAAAACAGTCTAATATAGCCTTAGAATTAACTGACATTTTGCACAATACCCTGGGAAACTAAATCTCAAAATTTGATAGCAGGACATTTGTAATCATGAGATAGATGATACTAGCTTGGCTTTACTGCCTTTGAAGCAAGTCTGTAACAGCCTTGGACTTGAGAGATAGAAGGGCTTGGGTCTGAATCCCACCTCAGACCCTTATTAGCTGTGTGACCCTGGGCAAATGACTTAAACTCTGTGGGCCTCACTTTCCTTATCTTTAAAATGAGGAGGTTGAATTGGACATATAAGGTCCTAGTAAGCACTAAATTATAGTGATGGCTATCATATAGTGCTTTCTAAAGGTTTGCAAAGTGCTTTATATATACAGAGTGTCTGAAAAGTCGTAGTGTAATATTTTTGATAAGATTAAAACTACACTAATACTTTTGGGACTCCCCTGTATTATCTTACTTGGTCCTCTCAACAACTTGTGAGGTAGGTGCTCTTTGTTACAGAAGAGGAGACTGAGGAGACTGAGGCTGAGACAGGCCAAGTGATTTTCTCAAGGTCACATAGCTAGTTAGTATCTAAGGCAAGTTTTGAACTCAGGCCTCCCTGATTCCAAGTCTAGTGCCTAAAGCAGTCTGTCATCCTATGCCTAGCTTGCCATGGAGAAATGTTACCACTTGAATACCAAGTGGTTTCTAAATGTTATCACTAGTCCAAGTGGTATTGGGATATTCTGAGTAATAGGTAACTATTCAAGCATTAGATTCAGAGTATTTAATGACTTTGGTTAAAATTTTTATATTATATTTCTGTGTATAGAGAAAACTGGTTATTTAGGAGACCTATTAATAGAATACTCCAGGAATGTGCTAGTATTGAGGTTAATTACGCTGTTGTTCTTGAGGAGATACCCATTGCCTCTTCCCTCTCCCACCCTTTGAAACTACTTTCTGGGAAAGTAATAACAATAACTCACATGAATATTGGGGTTATAAAGAGCTTTACATGCATCATGTTATTTCATCCTCACAATTACCTCTGGAGGTAAATAATGTAAGTCCGATATTCCGAATAGTTGAGGTTTGCCTAGGGTCACACATTTGGGGTAAATGGACCCATGCCTAATGATGTAAGCCTTCCAATAGAGCACTCCTTCTGCAGTATATCTGTCTCCTAGTCTTTCTTTAGTGTTATTTAATTTGTAAATGTGCTCATCTGCAAAATGGTTGAAAAGCCCAATGGAGACTGAGTTTGAGAAGATTTTAAGTGAAAATCCACCACTGAGAGATATGCTTAAAATTCCTAATTTCACAATTCATAAACACTAAAGAATAGCTTGTATCCAGTATATGTAAAATGACTTGTTACTTTTAATCTAACAACCTGGGAAAGGCTTTCATAAGTGAATAGGGGGAAGAAGTATTATAACTTAAATGAATAAGGCAATCAGTATGTGTTGCTTTGGGGGTTATGTCATTGGGCATATTTTTATGCTGCACTGCAGTAGTTTTGTTGCGGAAGTGTAAGTATTCCTGATGCTCCAGTGACTCATCACTTCAGTGAGCCTACATTTCCTTTTCCTCTTCTTTAAATGTAGTGTGGCCAAAAAATTAGAAATCACAGAAATGGAAAGACTTAGCTAAAGGTGAAGTTTGGGTTACATGTTTTCTCCAAGTTTTATTTATTTAGTTAGTCAAAAAGGTTTTGTTTTGTTTTTTTTTTTATTTTGAGGGCAGGGTAGAGAGTTGCAAAGATAATAGTACTTGAATAATGCCAAAGTTTCCTTTTGTAGCTCAATAAAAAAATGTAACTGATGTGGAGACTGTGGTTGATCCTGGTTAGTGAATCTTTTAGCATATGTAACAGAATCCTATTCTATTTGAAATAGAAATGTCAGTTTCTGATTGATGTTTTCAGTTTGTTCAGAAACACATTGCACTTAGATACACATCTATAGGTTTGTACCCATCCTAAGAAAATACTTGTTTTATGCTATCTATTCAAGAAACTTTTTTTTAATAGTGGCATATAATTCTTTTTTTTAAATAGGTCTTCATAGAATCTAGTAACATTTAAAGAAAGCATTTTGTTGCATTTATTTTTGAGAATGCTTTTGATGCTGAAAAAGGTGATATCTGTTCAATTCTTTTATGTAGCTATGTAGGCTGTGTTTTTTTCATGTTGTAGCTTTAAAAAAATCCCTTCTTTCATACGTTTGAGAACATATACTTCATTAATTAGCCATATTGCATCAACTTCTTCGTGCATCATTTGTTTCTAAATGATACTATTTGACCTGTGATATTTCCAAGAGCAATTTGGGGTCCTGTATCTGTAGCTATATTTTTTAATTCGACCTGTGATTTCATCAGGTAAAGAACTCCTGGTGAGGAATGTCCTCTAGCAAACAAGTCTGAGTGTGCGCTACTGGTTGGAGAGTTGGCTGGAACACTGAGATGAAGTGACTGGCTTTCACAAGCTCACCCAGTCATTGTGTGTCAGCTCTTACTGACTTCAAAGCTAGCTCTTGATCCCTTAGAGCACATTGCTTCTCTGTTAGGAAATATCTTGGTGTCTGCATCAACTGTTTCTTTGCATCAGCACTTCTCATACTGAACTATAGAACATGTGAACTAGAGGTTCAGTGAAAACATCCCTTTATTTATGACATTCATTTAAATAGTTTTTTGAATTCCAAATTTTCTCCTCTCTGCCCACTTTTCCGCTGTCCTTGAGAAGGCAAGAAATATATCAGTTATATATATCAAGTCATGCAAAACATTTCCATATTAGACATGTTGCATAAAACTAAGGTAAAAAGCAAGAAACCTAAAGAAAGTGAAAAAGACATATTTCAATCTGCATTCAGGGTAATGAAAGCATTTTAGTATTAGGAAGTTATCTAAAAGGAATTGACTCTTCTCCATAGCATGAGAACCTTTGATCTATGCCAGCCTGCAGCTCTGACTCCTGCATTTTGGATTCAGTTCACTAAAATTATTTGCAAATTTATGTGATCACTCTTGGTAATGTGCCTTCCCCCACCCCTCAAGGTAACCTTGTGCCTTTTACCACAGAGCCCTGCAAAAAAAGGTTATATTTTTCAGAGATGTCCTCTGGACAAATCAGTTAAGAGTCACTGCCATACATGCTTAATGACTGATCAGTAACTTTAATAAGTACGTACACAAGACAGTAGGTGTCACAAAACAGATGGTGCACTTCTTAAATTCAAATCAAATTTTTTGTTGTTCTTGTTCAGTCCTGTCTAATTCTTTATGATCCCATTTGCAGTTTTCTTGGCAAAGATTCTAGAGTGGTTTGCTATTTCCTTCTCCAGCTTATTTTACTAATGAGGAAACTGAGGCCCACAGGGTTAAGTGACTTGCCCAGGATCGCATAGTAAGTGTCTGAGACCAGATTTGAATTCAAGAAGATGAGTCTTCTGGACACCAGGCCCAGCACTCTATCCACTGTACCACCTGGCTGCCCTTAAATCAAATGAGATCATAGCCAGTCAGATCAGATAGATCATATTTGTAAAGTCCTTGGCACAGTGCCTGGTACATAGTAGGTGCTTAATAAATGCTCATTTCTTCCTTTATATTCTGTGTGGCTTTTCAAAGGTCCTTCAGTGGAAGTGTTTTTATATTAACAAATATTATTAAAAAGATTTGAAGTTTTAGTATGCACCTTGAATTTGTTTTATATCGTGATTAAGGGAGAGAGTACCTTTCAGATGACATACTTGTGAATTTTGCCTATCACTTTAGTTTCCTCATGTGTTAAATGAGGAAGTAGAACTAGATTTTTAAGGTGTCTTACAGCCCAGAAAGACTATGATTATATAGGTATAGTACCCTAAAATTGATGATGTAATGAAAATTATTCATTTGTGTGAATGTATCTATAGAGAAATCTCTATAGATGATTTTTGCTTCTATATATTGTCACAAAAAGAATTTATTTGTAGCTTTAGTTAGCTATTGTACTTAGCCTCCACACTGAATTTAAAACACTTACTAGCTGTGTGACCCTTGTTTGCCCCATTTTCCCATTTATAAAATGAATTGGAGAAGGAAATGCAAATTATTCCAGTACCTTTGTTGAGAAAACCTCAAAAGGGGTCATGAAGAGTCAGAGATGACTAAAATGACTGAACAACAACAACTGAATTTAAGATTTCTTATGTATGGTAAGCATTCTTTATTAAGGTCATAAAACTTAGGTCATTTATAGGAGTGTTTCTGGCTAATAGCTTTTCAAGTATGCCTGGAAATGTAAACTGTAAACCCAAAATTTATTGTGTCTATAATTGCTAGCCAAAACTGGAAAAACAAATCTGATTAATCTTTTAAAAAACTTTCTTTTGTTTTATTTTGTAGAGGATGTTGGTGACGAAGGTGAAGAGGAAAAAGAATTTATTTCCTATAATATCAACATTGACATTCACTATGGACTTAAATCCAATAGGTGAGTAGTAAAAGTTAAAATGGAATTAAAAAGTCATTTATTAAGGCTTTCCTCTGTTTAAAGCACTGTACTAAAAACCCTGAGAATACAAATAAATAACTGAGATAGTCTGTTTTTCAGTCATTTTAGTCAATAAGCATTTATCAAGCAGCCACTGTGTGCCAGGTACTATGATTAGAGGTAAGGGTACAAAAAAAGACAAGAAACAGTCTTGGCTCTCAAGGACATAGCACTCTGATGGGGAGATAGCATGCAAACCACCATGGACAGAGGATGAATTAGAGGTAAGTCCAGAGGGAAGGTAGTAGCATTAAAGGGAATCAGGGAAAACTTCTCAAATAAGGTGGAATTTCCCCTGAGACTTGAAGGAATACAGGAGATGGAGATGATGAGGAAGAGCATTCCATGAATGGGGGACAGACAGTGAAAAGGCCTGGAGTCTGGAGATGGAGGGTGTTGTTCAAACTACAGCAAAGAAGCCAATCTTACTGAATGTCAGTGTGTGTGAGGAGGGGGGGCAAGGTGGATTGGGGAGGATAAGATATAAAAAACTTGGAAATGCAGGAGACTGTAATGAAAATGACAGAAAAAAGATTTTATATTTGAACCTGGAAGTGATGAGGAGCCACAGGAGTTAAATGAATAGGGAATGACATAGTCAGATCTGTGCTTTGGGAAAAATTCAGCAGCTAAGTGGAAGATGTACTGGAGTGGTGAGAGTTTTGAGGCAAGGAGACCCACAAGGCTACTGCAGCAGTCCTGGTTTGAGGTGATGAGGGCTTGCACTATTAATGTCAGGAGAATAGAAGAGATATCCAGGAGATGCAGCAAAGGTAAAATGGACTAGACTTGACAACAGATTAAATATTGGAGGAAGTGGAAGTGGTGACAAGGAGAGACTGAATGTAAGTGAAAGAGTGGGGATGTTAGAGAGGTCAGTCTCAGTGTGCTGGAGAAGATGAGATAGAATGGTACTGCTTGTGCAGACAGAGGGGTTTCCTTGGCAAAAAGAAGGGCCACCTCATGATGTGAGATGAGTGAAAGAAGACATAGTGGTAGATGGTATCTCAGTGATGTGAGATGAAGAGGGAGGGAAGGATAAAGAGGGAGCTTTGTGAATGGGTGCAGTTTTTAAGTGAAATACGAGATGGGGCTGTCAGCTGAGAGTGAGCCATGGGAACTTTGAAGAGCGATGAGAAGGTTTAGAAGAGCCAAAGTAAATTGATTATTGGGATATATAAAAGGATTACCTTGCCACAGTGAAATCTCAGTTGAGATTATGTCACATAGATTTGTAGCAGACTCAGTCACTATGTTCTTTCTAATGGAGGATAATATATATAGGCTGGAAAAGCTTTTAGCCTAGCTATAGTGGCAAGGAAGATGGTAAGGCTTGATGGACTGGATGGTAAATGATAACAGTTTGGCTACAGTGTAGTGTCATTTCAGTTGATAAAAACTACATCCAGTTTTAATGTTGAACAACTTAATAGTACCGGGAATAATTTTTTCCAGTTCTTTAGTAGCTGTGGCTGCTGAGAAAGTAGAAGCAGCAGTGCTGGCAGAAGCATTTGCTGGTCTATGTCTCTGCCAGAGCTGGTCCTCTGGATGACTGTGGGCGGGGTGGTTGGGAGGGCACTGTTACCCATGGGCCTCTGGGATGTGGGATCTTGGGCAAGGAATCTCCAGTGGTGATATTGGAGATGGTTTCCCCTGCTTCACTCACACTGCCTCCTTTCTCTCCCATGGGGTCCCTAGTTTGCTCCAGCTTAACTGACTTTTCCACCTGCTGGTTGGTTGTAGATAGGTTGGTGCTGTTCTTCCATTTAGTGCTAATGGTTCATTTCCCCTAGGGAAAGAAAGCAGCTATCAATAGTCCCATTTACACTTAAGATAAGTGCAGCAAAGTAGTAAGAAGATGACTTTTTGTTGCAAAACTGATTTTCTATATCGGTCCTAGCCTAAGTGACTATACATTGACATAGTATTGAGTCCTTAGAATAAAATGCAGTGTGGTACATGCAGATGCTGGCCTGGGAGTTGAGAAACTCAAATTTCATTCACAGTATTTTCTGGTTGTGATCTTCAGATTCTAATTACTTTCTGAAGTAGGTGGACCACTTTTCAGCCCCATGAGCAGTGCATTACTGTGCCTATCCTCCTACATCCCCTCCAGCAATTGTCAATTTTCTTTTTTGTTAGTTTCGCTAATCTGATGAGGGTGGGTGTCTATGTGTGTGTTGTGGGGGGGAACCTTAAGAGTTTTAATTTGCATTTCTCTTTATAATCAGTGAGTTAGAGTATTTTTTATGTGGTTGTTAGCAGCTTATATTTTTTATTTTGAGAACTGCCTGTTCATATGTTTTGAGCATTTATTTACGGGGAATGGTTATGTTTACCTAACTTGAAACATGATAAAATAAGTGTTTTTCTTCTATTTCCTTTTCAGTCTTGCATTCATTAAACGTACTCCAGTGATTGATGCCGACAAACCAGTATCTTCCCAGCTTCGAGTTCTCACACTGAGTGAAGATTCTCCATATGAGACATTGCATTCTTTCATTAGCAATGCAGTGGCTCCATTTTTTAAGTCCTACATCAGAGAGTCTGGCAAGGCAGATAGGTAAAAAAAAAAACAACTTTGGTTTATTTGAAATATTAAACAAATTGCTAACATTGTTACATGTGAAGTAGTACTACTTATTGGAAAGAGGCAGAAAATTATGTAAGCTACTGATAGACTTTTGACATGTTTCGATTTTAAGATGTTTCCTATCTTTTCAGGGATGGTGATAAAATGGCTCCTTCAGTTGAGAAAAAGATTGCAGAACTTGAGATGGGACTTCTTCATTTGCAGCAGAATATTGAAATTCCAGAAATTAGCTTACCAATTCATCCAATTATTACAAATGTTGCAAAACAGTGTTATGAACGTGGAGAAAAGCCAAAGGTTACAGACTTTGGGGATAAGGTTGAAGATCCAACTTTTCTAAATCAGCTGCAGTCTGGAGTCAACCGTTGGATACGAGAAATTCAAAAAGTAAGAAGTCAGGAATGTTTACTCTACAAAATGTAGTTTGAGATCTTCATGGGAGGACAGGCCTATGTTTTTCTCTTACCCCTTTCTCTGAAAGAAAATATTAATGCTGTTACTGTGGATTACTTTAGTTCTTGGATTATTTGATGGTTTATATTTGAAATATTAAGATAAACAGTGACTTGTTTAGGATATTTGGAGACAGTTGGAAATTGCTGAGAAAGTTGGAAGGGACCTCAGCAGCCATCTAGTTGAATATATATCCAGAAGAATACTTACTTCAACAAACCAGTCAAATGGTCACTTAGCCTCTCTTTGATCATTTGACTAGAATGGAAGCTATTTGAAGGCTTCCAGTGAAGAGGAAGCTGCTACCTCTGGAGGCAGCCCATTCCACTTTAAAATAGTTTTACACACAGTTGTCAGGATACTTTTCCTGAACACAAGATCCATTCTTACCTCTTTTCCACTTCTACCCTTTGCTCCTTGTGTTCCCCTTTGGAACCAGTAAACAACTCTAATCTTTTTTCCACATGAAAAAAGATTTTGAATAATTGATGACAGCTATTTTACCTACTTCAAATCTTCTCATCATTAGGCTAAACATCCCTACCTCCTTCAACCAGTCCTGTGGGATGGACACAAGACTCTTTAGGGTAATCATAATGATAACAGCTAACATATATTGCCTACAGTGTTCCAGGCACTGTACCAAGTGCTATACCATTATTATCACACAACAACCCTAGGAGGTAGGTGAACTACTGTTATCCCTGTTTTACAGATGAAAAATCCGAAGCAAACAGTAACTTGCGGAGGCCAAATTTCAACTTAGATCTTCCTGTCTCCAGGCCTGGCACTCTATCCACTGTACTACCTACCTTGGTTGCGCTTCTCTAGGCACTTTCCAGCATATGAATGTCCTTCCTAAACTGGCATCCAGAACTGAGCACAACATTCCAGATGTAGTCTAATTAGAGTATAGTACAGCAGATCTATAAATCAACCTCCTTATTCACAGGAACTTAGAGATACAAAGGACCTTATTCTTGGAATCCCTCTCCCTGTGGTCCAAGGACAGAGTTAGCTTTTTTCACTTCTGTATGATACTATTAACTTAGATTGCACTTGCAACTGGCTAAAACCCTCAGTTTTTTTTTTCAAGACAGACTGCTGTTTAACAAAGTCTTTTTTGTCTCATACTTGTAAAGTTGGTGTTTTAAAACCCTGTTTAAGACTTCACAGTTCTCCATATTAAATTTCATCTCGCTAGAGTCATCCCAGTGTTCAAACTTGTCAGTATCTTTTTTGGATCTTGACTTTGTCATCTTCTTGTTAGCTGTCCCTCTTAGCTTTGTGTTTTTTTGGAAATCTGAATAGTATCTATCCATGTCTTTAACCAAGTAATTAATAAAACCATTAAACCACACAGGGCCAGACCATAGATACCTTTCATTACAGTTTTTCCTAATTTTTATTTTCAAGTAAAGCAACTTTGTCTGCCAGAAGAGGAAGCCAACTTGAATTATAAGATTGGGTTTTTAATTAATTTAGATTTAGGTTTTGATTGTGATGGTATTTTTAAAAACCTTTGCTGTTATATTTTGTTTATTCATATTTTTACATACTGTCTTCTTCTCTCATAGAATGAACCTCCTAGAGGGGAGGAACTGTTTGATTTTTGTCTTTGTATCCCTACCACCTAGAAGAATGCTTGCTACATACTACATGCTTGGTAAATTTTTTTTTTAATTCATTTAATGTGATATTTGTCTTTAAAGGTGACCAAACTAGACCGAGATCCAGCATCAGGAACTGCCTTACAGGAAATAAGTTTTTGGCTAAACTTGGAACGTGCTTTGTACCGTATTCAGGAAAAGCGTGAGAGCCCAGAGGTTCTTTTAACTCTGGATATCTTGAAGCATGGCAAACGTTTTCATGCAACAGTCAGCTTTGACACAGATACAGGTAAAAAAAAACAGTGCTAAAATCTAGCCTGAAGATGATTGACTTGGGTTTTTGTTTTTTTTAAATGTTTTATACTAATGATTTTTGACAAAGCTAATGATGTGTTGTGCTTCCTTGCACACTTTTCGTTTTTTATGTGTTTCTTTGGCCATATAGTCTGCTTTTACCATAGCTGCCAGCCAGACATTTGACAGCCTAGGGGTGATGGTGGAAAGATGATAAGGATAATCTCCATTTGGTAAACCCAAGGAAAAAATGGTTTTCCTAATATTTATTCCAATTCCTTTCCACTGACTATTCCACTTTTTTTCCTACTCTCTACCCCAACATCTAAAAACTCCTAGTCTTCCATGTCTGCAGAACTGTCAAGATATGTGTTTGATTTGATACTGAACTGTGGCCACTGGTTGCCTTCTGAAGTTCCCAGACTGATACTTTGTGAGAAAAGGCTGACCCAAAGACCTAGGGTCTTGTAGTAGTAAGTTCAGAATCAGAACTTGAACCCCAATCTTCTGATTTCTGGTATAGTGGTGCACAGTAGTTATAAGACAGTGATTAATTTTTCTCTATTATTCTCTAGGTCTGAAACAGGCTTTAGAAACCGTAAATGATTATAACCCTCTGATGAAAGATTTCCCTCTGAATGATTTGCTTTCTGCTACTGAGCTTGACAAAATAAGGCAGGCCCTGGTTGCCATTTTTACCCACTTGAGAAAAATCAGAAATACAAAATACCCTATTCAGAGGGCCTTGCGTCTGGTGGAGGCCATTTCAAGAGACCTGAGTTCTCAGCTACTCAAAGTGCTGGGGACGAGAAAACTCATGCATGTAGCATATGAGGAATTTGAAAAGGTAAGTCTTAATGAAGTGAGAAACCGTACTTTAGGGAGATGGAAAAGAAACTTGTCTTGAAAGTATTTCCACCCTTGTTTATGCCCTGCTAGGTCATGGTTGCGTGCTTTGAAGTTTTCCAGACATGGGACGATGAGTATGAGAAATTGCAGGTGCTTCTGAGAGACATCGTCAAGAGAAAGAGAGAAGAAAACCTGAAGATGGTCTGGAGGATCAACCCCGCACACAGAAAACTTCAGGCCCGCCTTGACCAAATGAGGAAGTTCAGGCGACAGCACGAGCAGCTAAGAGCTGTCATTGTCCGAGTGCTCAGGCCACAGGTGAGGTTCTAGTCCTCGGCATCATTGGAAGCAGTAGTTTTGTACTTTTTGTACCTGTCATGAGTATAACATCCATATCCATAGTTTCTTTTTATGACGTCAGCCCCAAATACATTCCTCCTTCCTCTCCTCCCAAAGAGTCTTCCTTTGAGGCAAAGAATTAAAAAGGAGGAAGAAAAGGCAATTCAGCAAAACCATCCAACACATCACTCAAGTCTGATAGTGTACGCATTGTTCCATATTCGTTGTCTCTGCTTCTGCAAAGAGGGGAAGGAGGAGATAGGTTTTCTCATCTCTTCTGCAGGGTATCTTCCTTCTTGCTGCCTTCCTCTTTTTTTCTCTCCCTCCACCAAATCTCATTTCTTCCACTCAAACCAACCTCCTTATTCACCACTTCCTGGAACAGGTAGATCTGCTTGACCATTACCTGCACATCCTTGCCTCCATACCTTGTACATCTATTATTATTTTCTAAAACTCCTGACTCTTTTCTACCAATTCAAAATGTAGTTTAAAACTCCCCTTCTGGGAGCATTCCCTGATTCGTTTCACTTTCCACTTGTAAGCAGTCAAATACTTAACTAATTGGTGTTCTGTTGTACTAAGTGCTTGCAATCATAATTAGTATGTTTTTTAAAAATTGCTTTGTAATGCCAAATAGTGGTCACATTCTTCAGGTGTTTAGCTGGATTATAATCTGTAGAGCAGGGACCGCACTATGCTCTTTTAGCATTTCCTGTAGGGATCAATACATAGCAGGTCAGCAAAAAATTGTTGACTAACAAATTAAAAAATTTTTTTTTCTTGACTTGTAGAAATCTAATGTTCTGCTAAATTATTTTCACCTCTTAAACTTATGTAAAAATTTGCAAATATCCTTTGCAATTAACCTTATGTTTTATAATTTGTTTTTGTGGCCTGAGTGCTGGTTTTGGTGATATTTAGTTTGTGTACTGATATAATTATTAGGTTAAGAAATTACTATAGAATTGGAACACTTTTTTCCTAAAGTAACTAGAACCTTTTGACATTGCTCTTGAGCATGAGAGCTATCTTCCGTGTGTACCTCGTAGCTGAATTTTAAAATTTAAATTTGCCTAAAGGATAATGAAATGCTAAAGTTTCCATGCAGTTGTCTGGATTGTAAGCAGAGGAATTTTCTATAAGTAGTAACCCTTTTTTGTATTATTTTGTTTTGCAGTGGTAATGACATGCTTTGAATTAAGAGGAAATATTTCATTGACATGATGGGGAGTCTGTCTGCACTATATAACGTAGTACCTATGCCCAGTGAAATTCAAACTTTTAGATGGTTTTTGCTGCTGTTTCCTCTTCAGGTCACTGCAGTTGCCCAGCAGAGCCAAGGAGATGTGCCTGAACCCCCGGATATGAAAGTGGCTGAAGTTCTTTTTGATGCTGCTGATGCAAATGCTATTGAAGAAGTAAACCTTGCTTATGAGAATGTCAAGGAAGTAGATGGGTTAGATGTTTCTAAAGAAGGCACAGAAGCTTGGGAGGCTGCAATGAAGAGATATGATGAGAGGATTGACAGAGTAGAAACCCGAATCACTGCTCGCCTTAGGGATCAGCTTGGTACAGCAAAGAATGCAAATGAAATGTTCAGAATCTTCTCCAGGTTCAATGCTCTATTTGTCAGGCCTCACATCCGTGGCGCCATTCGGGAATATCAAACACAGCTGATCCAGCGTGTGAAAGATGACATCGAATCTCTTCATGACAAATTCAAGGTTCAGTACCCTCAAAGTCAAGCCTGTAAGATGAGTCATGTTCGTGATTTGCCTCCAGTGTCTGGGTCCATTATCTGGGCTAAACAGATTGATAGACAGCTTACCGCCTACATGAAACGGGTTGAGGATGTCCTGGGCAAAGGTTGGGAGAACCACGTTGAGGGGCAGAAGCTCAAACAGGATGGTGACAGTTTCCGCATGAAGCTAAACACTCAAGAAATATTTGATGATTGGGCAAGGAAGGTGCAACAGCGTAACCTTGGCGTTTCTGGTCGCATTTTCACCATCGAAAGCACTCGGGTTAGAGGCCGAAGTGGAAATGTTCTCAAACTAAAAGTGAACTTCCTTCCTGAGATCATTACACTTTCAAAAGAAGTTCGGAATCTCAAGTGGCTCGGTTTTCGTGTTCCATTGGCAATTGTGAACAAGGCTCACCAGGCAAACCAGCTTTATCCATTTGCTATCTCTCTAATTGAAAGTGTCCGTACATATGAGCGGACATGTGAAAAAGTGGAGGAACGCAATACCATCTCTCTTTTGGTGGCTGGCCTAAAGAAAGAAGTGCAGGCTCTGATTGGAGAAGGCATTGCCCTGGTGTGGGAATCTTACAAACTTGACCCATATGTGCAACGGCTGGCAGAGACTGTGTTCAACTTTCAAGAAAAGGTTTGTTTTATTGTAAAAATGATTTTTAAAATTGACACCAGTTGCCATTCCATGAAACCCAGAGGATTTCATACATGTTTGTTAAGGGCTGAGGCAGGCAGTGTGGCAGTGGATACACAGCCAGCCTCAGAGCCAGAAAGAGTTGGGTTCAGGTCCAACCTTTGACATATGACTAGGTGACCCTGGGCAAGTCACTTAACTTCTCTGTGCTCTTGGTGACTCACTAAGACTACAAGTTTCAGAGAAGGTACAGGTCTACATTGGTAAGGGACTTTTCCTTACCAAGGAGTCCCAGTACTAATGAACCCCCCCCCCAGTGCATCCCCATCCCTGTCCCTTTGTCAAGTATTCTAGGAATGTGTTAGATATTTTCATAGACAAAATAGCTATAATGTTTTATAGCTTTGATACTTAATTACTACTGAAGATAAATCCAGACTGTTTTAGGGCTGATTTTAACCAGTACTTAATGAAAGTTGAGCAATGGAATAAAAATTCTCTTGATTCAGACTGTTTAAGGACATTATCTTGGTGATAAGAGTTAAAAAAGAAATGTGTCATTACATATATCTGGCACTGAAATTGAGTGTGTGTCATCAGAAATTGACATGAAACGCCTTTGAGTATTTAGTTCTTTTCTACTCCTGTTACAAATCTGCCAGTAAAATTACTCGAGTAACCAGGAGAAAAGTGAATAGAATTGAGATTGTTGCAACAAACTAAAGTAATGGCTTAAATATTTATTGCCTTACAGGTGGATGATCTGCTTATTATTGAGGAAAAAATTGACCTTGAAGTTCGTTCCTTGGAAACTTGTATGTATGATCACAAGACTTTCTCTGAGATCTTGAATAGAGTCCAGAAAGCTGTGGATGACTTGAATCTTCATTCCTATTCCAATTTACCCATTTGGGTCAACAAACTTGATATGGAGGTATGGGATGATTGGGAGTCCTTATAAACTGGTCTTTTCAATGAGAAAGGTAGCAATAATTTCCTTTACTAAGGCTAACATGTAAGTAGTGCTCAACTTAGTATTGAGTTATATTCTAAAATGTCATTTTATAAATTAGAAATTTGGAGCATTGCTTGAAATTGAGCTTGTCTGTGAAAAAAGATTGGGCTATTTATAGATTAAGGAAGGTTTGAAATGAGACTGGTGTGGGGAGGCTGTTTGAAAAGCAAAGAATTTACTACCAAGTGTCATAAGGTGTTAAACAGGTCTAAATGAAACTGACCATTAGACTAGGGCCATGTTATTAGTCCTTTTTCTCTCAGCATATTCATCTTCTCTAGTACAATGTTATAAAGGCATAGGAAAATGGTAGATTACAAGGCTAGCTTAAAAATTTTCATTTAATGAGAGAAAAACATGAAGTTTACTCTCATCACATTCCACTAAAGGAAGGAATAAAATGCACACTCATTTTGGTATGAAAACCTATCTTACAATACAGGAAGGTGGGGGACAAGGGGATAAACAGGGTTGGGGGGACGATGGAAGGGAGGGCATGGGGAGGAGGGTACAATTTGAGGTCGACACTCACAGGGAGGGACAGGATCAAAAGAGAGAATAAAAATAATTGGAAGCAGGATAGGATGGAGGGAAATATAGTTAGTCTTATACAACACGACTATTATGGAAGTCATTTGCAAGACTACACAGAGTTGGCCTATATTGAATTGCTTGCCTTCCAAAGGGAGGGGGTGGGGAGGGAGGGAGGAAAAGAAGTTGGAACTCAAAGTTTTAGGAATAACTGTCAAGTACTGTTCTTGCCGCTAGGTAAAGGGGTATAGAAAGTTATTTGGCCCAACAGGACAGAGGAGAGGATGGAGACAAGGGCAGAGAGGAATGATGGAGGAGAGAGCGGAGTGGTGATGGGGGCAATTGGAATGCTTGGTGTTTTGGGGTGGGGGGAGGGGACAAGGAGGGAGAAAATTTGGAGCCCAAAAATTCTGTGAAAATGAATGTTAAAAGTGAAATAAATAAATAAATTTAAAAAAAATTTTCATTTAACTTATAGCAAAGTTAACTAATACATTATTTTTTAGTTGTAGGGACTCATCTTGTACAAGAAGGAAGAGGGTGGGAAAAGCATTTCACCTTTCTTAGGGGTAGAACTTCAGAATGAAGGCATTTTTTCTACAGTCCTCTTCTCCTTACCTTTCTGTATCCATTACCTCCCGTTATAGCTCCCAGTCTGTGCTCCAGACTGGTGCTGCTGCCTAAAGGACTCAGTGGTTGGGTTTTTCTCCCCTACTCCAACATCGGTGTTAGAAAGGAAACTATTTGATGGAACTAATTAATGTAGAGGATATGAATTAACTCTGCTTCCAGAAGTATGTGCTGTTTAGAAGAGGATTTTTGTTAATTCAGCTAATTGGTAGAATGTTCAGTATAACAAAGTAAAGCAGAAAAAGGGAGGAAAAACATCTCCCTGGCCTTCCTCAACCCTCTTCTTCCTCTGGCTGCTTAACTTTCCCTCGCTCTTCCTAAAGCCAGTTTAGTTCTTCCCTTCAGTTTCTGATTTCACATGTTCTCTTAAAGGCCCATGGTGTGGGTGTGGGTGTGTGTGTGGGTGGGTGGGGGTGTGTGTGTATGTATGTGTAAGTAGCTCAGTTGGTAGGGCCTAATGTGCAGGTCTGATAACTTCATTCAACAAACATTTATATAGGCACTTATGTACAGTGTATTGTGCTGAGTTGGAACCGTTATAAAAAGAAATAGGATTAAGTCTGTGCTCTCAAATTGCACTTATTATCTAGCAGAGGTAAAATAAATACTTCAGATACAGAAATTTAAATGCATTTGTACATAAAAGAGAGTACAAGGTGTCATCGTTTCCAACTACTCACTTTCACCTTCCATAACCGATCTGTTGTCAAGTTTTTATAATATCTCTTGTATGCATCCCTTTCTTTCCTGACACTGCTGTCATCCTGATGCAGGCCTTCATCACTCCATTCCTTGACTACTGCTGTATCCTATTAGTGGATCTCTCTGTCTCAATTCTAGTTCACCTACTCAGCTGTCGAGAGTGATTTTCCTAAAAGGCAGGTCTGACCATGTTACCCCCTGTTACCTCCAGGATCAAATAAAAAAAATCTCTGTTTGGCTTTGTTTTTTCTTTAAAGCCCTTTATAACACAGCTCCTTTTTACACCTTACTGCCCTCCATCATTACTCTGGTGAGGCTAGCCTCCTTGCTATTCCTTACACAAAACCTTTCAAATCTCATCTCCCTGCATTTTCATGGGTTGTCTTCCGTGCTTTCCTGCCTTCCTTTAAGTCTCAGCTAAAATCCCACCTTCAAGAAGCTTTTCTCTGCCCTCCCTTAATGCTAGTATCTAATCTCTCTAAGATTATTTCCAGTTTATCTTGTTTATATATAGTTGCTTATATGTCTGTCTTTCCCCATTAGAATATGAACTCCTTAAAGGCAGAGATTGCTTTTGCTTTTCTTTTGTATCCTTAGCACAATGGCTGGCATGTGTAAGTTCTTAATAAATGATTGCTGACTGTTGACTGACCATCTCAGGAAAGAAAAGAGATCATCTCTAGCAATATTGGTTCAATGATACTGTTTCCTATAGGCATTTGAGCTTGTCTGTGAAAAAAGATTGGGCTATTGATAGATTCGGAAGGGTTTGAAATGAGACTGGTGTGGGGAGGCTGTTTGAAAAGCAAAGAATTTACTACCAAGTGTCATAAGGTGTTAAACCAGGTCTAAATGAAACTGACCATTAGACTAGGGCCATATTATTAGTTAGTCCTTTTTCTCTCAACATATTTTTCCCTTTTTGTTCAGACAAGACTATATAGTAAACTAATATGCTTTTCAGTCTTTGGACACATAAGGTCTGAAATTTTACATCTACCCTTTAAAATTTAAAAACCTTTTTTTCATTTGATGCTTACTGGCCCCCAGCTTCTTATCCCAGAGCATTGGTGTCTTAAAGACAAATTCTAGTTAAGATGCTTGAGGCAGGGAGATCGTACATTTAGAGATTTTATAAATAAAGGACCTGGGAGGTTATGTTTAGTCCTTGGTAGTTAGAGACTGAATTGAAATGAAATCTTATTTGTTGAAATGTTACATTAGTCTAGGTGACAGATGAGAGCCTGAAATAAGTGGGTGGCAGCAGGAGTAACGGTAAACAGTGACTGAGAAATGTTGGAGATAACAATGACAAGTTTGGTAACTGATTGACTGTGTGGGGTGAAGAGTTGAGAACAATGCCAAGAATTACAAGTTCGGGAGAATGGAAGAATAGCTTTTCCCATGACAAAAGTAGAGAATTAAAAAGAGGTATGGGATTTGGATGATGAGTTCTGTTCTAGACTTGTTATAGTCAAGGTGCCTGTGGGATGCTGAGTTTGAAGAGGTAACTAGGTAGTTGGTAACATAGGACTAAAGCTCAGGAGAGAGACTAGGGCTGGATATATAGATCCAGGAATCTCCACTGACTGATCTGTCTAGAAGATAATTAGTCCCTTGGGAGCTGATGTAATTACCAAAAGACAATGAGTGTAGAAGAAAGAAGATGCAGGACAGAAGCTTAGGGTACCCCCACAGGTAGAGGCAGGTTATAGATGATGAACCAGTGGTGGGACAGGGAGAAGGTGAAGTAGGAGATAGCTGTGCCATGAATACTCAGAGAAGGCAGAGCATCCAAGATGATGGGGTGGGAGCAGGAAAAGGAGGGGACACAACAGTAGTGTCATATGTTGTACAGAGAGTTCAAGAAGGATGAAGATTTTATCAAAATTAAGAGATCTTAAAGTACCTTTATAGATAGCCGTTTTGGTTGAATGATGAGATGAGAAGTCGGTTAAGAAATTGAAGAGTGAGGAAGGGGATAGGAAATAAGAGGCAACCAGTAAAACCAGTGTAGGCATCCCCTTCCCACCCTTTCATAGCTAAAATGCCTGGAGTTTTTGTTTTGTTTTAGAAGGTGGGGTGGTGGAAAGGAGGACATGGGATAAAAAAATTGTTCTTGGTTAATAGTATTTCCTTCTCTTTAGATTGAAAGAATATTAGGTGTTCGTTTGCAAGCTGGCCTGAGGGCTTGGACCCAAGTTCTTCTTGGACAGGCTGATGATAAAGCTGAAGTTGACATGGATACGGATGCTCCTCAAGTTAGTCACAAACCAGGTGGCGAACCAAAGATTAAAGTAAGTATCTCTGGATCAGAGGGACTTTCTGAGCCCCTAATTGATAAGTCTCATTCAGTCTCTTCATGTGTGACTTATGACATAGCAAATAAGCAGATATTCTTCAAGGAGTTAACATAAAAGGCCTACAAGTAGATGATTTGCCTAGCATTTTTCAGAGGAATTTGGTCACTGATTTAGCATTTTTTAATTCAAAATGATAAATTGAGGATAGACTAGTAGAGATACCACAGTGTTCTTCTATCCTTTCTTATCCTACACACTTTCTACTTCTGGGTGAATATGAATAATTGATGGGGACCACTGCAGAGTACATCATAAATCTTAGCTTAGTAGGTTTTATCTAGAAAAATAATTCTACTTATCTAGTCAGACATGTTCACCAAGGACTTTGATCGGTGAATCCACTTCATTTTTCCTTAACTGTTATATTTTTCTTTTTCCAGCAGTGTGGGTAGAGGAATGAGAGCTGGATTTGGTCAGGATCGCTGGGTTCGAATTTAGGCTCCAGCACTTACTGGTTGTGTTGTAAACATAAATAATTTATTTAATCTTTCTGAGCCGTGATCTTCTCATTTTTATGTTGAGAGTAATAACTTGCATAATCCAATTGGAATTGTGAGGAAAGTACTTTCCAAACATTAAAAGTGTGATGTGAATATGAGTAGTAGTTGTTCATAATGGTTTAAACATACTTTTTTGAACATGATGGGCATAGTTCAGTTTTATCCTTGTTAGGCTGATTAAAAACTTAGAGATCATACATTTAGAGATTATAAATAAAGGACCTTAGAGGTCATATTTAGTCCTATGTAGTTGGAGACTGAATTGGAGTGAAATCTTATTTGTTGAAATAGTCCTCAGCCAGTTTGAAAATCACAGATTTCAAAAACTGATTTATTAGATTTTCATTTATGCTGTTTGTATGTTGCATACTTAGTGCTGACCTGCATTACATGCATGTTCAACCTAACTTAGTTTAATGAAATCCTGTGATTCTTTGCTATTTCAATCTGTCAGTATTTACTAAGGGTTATTTATGTACACTCAGTATATAAATTATATAATTATAAAATTGTATAATAATAAATTATATAAAATATTAAGTCTCTTTTATGCAGCCAGCATTGTTCAAGGTTTATGCAAGTATGTATGGATACAAAAGAAGGGTGAGTGTCTCTGGCCTTATTTTTAGTCCTTTCTAGATAGGGGGAAAAAGCAAACAATTGAACAGCATGAAATACTTGGAAAAAAGTGATTCTGCCTAAAAAAGAACAAGTTTTGTTGTTTTGACTCAGAATTATAAGAATTCAGAGAAGGGAGTGACTTACATATGGATATATAACTTCTTCAGGTTACTTAATTGGCAACTTACTTTTTTTTTTTCAGAATGTTGTTCATGAATTAAGAATAACCAATCAGGTGATTTATTTGAATCCACCAATTGAAGAATGCAGATATAAGCTCTATCAAGAAATGTTTTCTTGGAAAACAATAATACTTTCACTTCCCAGAATTCAGAGTCAGAGGTATCAGGTAAGCATTAAAATAACAGTGGTTCCTAAACATTTCATCCTGTAACTGAATTAATCACTGTTCAAAAGATTCCTGTGATGTTTTCCTCTCAAAAAAAAGCTCTGCTGGTCAATTCATTCTGTACAGCTGCCCAGATTGTTGAGAACTAGAACTCTATCCAGTCTTACTCGGCATCCCAGAAAATTTTCTTTTTTTTTTTTAAATTTTAATTTTTAATTTTTTAACACAGTTTATAATAGATAAAGCAATTCAAACTTTTGGTCAGGTGATACTTCTTTTTAAGGCATTTACAATCAGGACCACAAAAGAATTTTTTTTTTTTAAACATTAACCAACTGAGACACAAATAATATTTATGTTGCTAACTTCACAAACTCTTGACCTAATTGTCTCCACAGTATTACTAAGAATTAAAGAACCCTAACCTATTGTTCTTGGTCTGAAGTCCTAAGCCTAAAGCTTAATTTTAGACTTAGCCTCGGATGTTCCCCTACCAATAATCTATTCAGATCTGGTATTAAGCTTGCAAACTTTTTGACTATAGGAAATTGCCACCAAGCGTTGGGACATTGCAGAGATACAATATCTCCCCAGCTTTATGTTAGTTCCAGGCAGGATTAGATTATCCTCTTGCATTCAGTCAGGCTTAAAGTCTGCCAGATGTCAGTGGGGAAATTGAGTCAGGAGAATCCTACCTCAGCCCAGGCTGAACAGCCGCTCTCCCACCCTTCCCATGAGATTACCTTTTGCAGTTCATGCCAACATCTCACCAGCTTACTGACATCATGGGTTGGAGGTTCAGATCTCTTTTCTTGCTACCCATACCTGGAATTAGACTCAGCAGAACAGTCACTTAATAGTCCCATAGCATCTAAAAAATGGCAAGTTCCCAGAAAATTTTCTAATTAAAATTTTTGTTAACCTAAAATTAACAAACATCTACAAGCATGAATATTTCCATATACAAAGAACAGAAAAGGGGATTGCATATGAAACTGTTACTCTTTATTGCATATATCTTGATTTTTAAAAAAAGTACATGAGAAATTCAGCACATTAGTTCCAAAACTGCCCTGCTTCTTTGTCTCCCTCTGAACCTCCTTCTGTTCTCTTCAGTGCCTTAAAAAATTGCTCCTTTGATGCTCTTACCTTTCTTTTCCTGTATTGTTCTGATATTCCTATCAGTAGCCTTCTTCCCTCCAAATATATAAAAAAAAAAATTTTTTTTAAACCCTCCCCCTTGTACAACTAAGCATAATCAAGCAAAACATCCATGCATTGGCCATGCCTTGAAAACAGGTCTCAATACCTCTAGTTAATCTTTTCTCTGTCAACGTAGGAAACAAGGTAATTTTTCTGATTTCTTGATTGGTCATTAGAGTTTATTATTAGAATTCTTAAGTCTTTCAAAGTTTTTTTTTGTTTTTTGCAGTGAGATTGTTATTGTATAAGTAGTTCTACTTCAACTCACTTCATGAAAGTCTTCCTGAGTTTCTCTGAATCTGTCCTTTTAACTTTTTTTGTTTTAAATGTAGTGAGCACCCCAAAAAAGAACATTTCCTTATACAAAGTAAAATAGAAAAAGAATCCCTATGAAATTGAAATTTGGTACAGAGTAATTTTTAAAAAGCCATAATAAATTTAGCATGTTACTTTCACACCTTTCCTGCTTGTCTGTTTCTTCTTAAACTTCTTTTTATGTATTCTTTTCTGTGTATTTTTCACAGTGCTTCAATGACCCTCTTTTCTTTCATTTCTTCTTTTTTTTCTGCAAGAATATCAGTAGCTTTTTTTGCTCCTAAATCCTCCCCCTCAAAAAAACACACAATCATTCCAGCAAATAAACTCATTCAAACAAAACAAATTTATACATTTGCCATGTTCAGAAACTTATTTTTTGTTCTTACCTTGTGTCTGTTACTCATCTATTACAAGGTGAATAGAATGTTTCAGAGTTTTTATTTACAAGGTTTTTACTTTGTAAATTGTTAACCTGGTTCTGCTCACTTCATGTTGCATCAGTTTATATAAGTTTTCCTAGGTTTCTCTGAAACCTTCCTTTTCATTATGTCTTACAGCAGCATAGTAATATTCTATTTCTTTCTTATATTAACATTTGTTCAGCATTTCTTAAACGATGGGCACCCTCTAGTTTATAATTCCTTGCTGTAATAAAAAGGACTGCCATGGATATTTTCTGTATGCATACATCCTTTCTTTATTTGGTGTGTTTGGAACATAAGCTCAATAGTAGTATCGCTGTTTCAGAGTATGTATGGTTTAGAGACTTTGGGGGCATGGTTCTTCACTGCTTTCCAGAATGGCTGGACCAGTCCCACGTTCCAGCAGTAGAGCATTAGCACACCTGTTTCCTGCAACCCCTTCAAACAATTATAATTTTCCTTTTTTGTCATCTTTACCAAGATGATGAATGTGAGGTAGAACTTCAGAATTTTAATTTGCATTTTTCTTAGTGTTTTGGAGCATGTTTTCATGTAGTATGCTTTTTGTCTTTTGAGATGTTTGGTTTATACTTTTGACCATTTATCAATTGAGGAATAAATTGTTCTTATATATTTGAGTCAGTTCCCTGTATAACTTGGATATACCCTAATCAGAGATATATCTGCAAAGCTTTTTTTCCCAGTGAACTTTTTCTTCCAATTTTAACTGTTGATTTTGTTTGTGCAAAAACTTTTCAGTTTTTTGTAATAAAAATTGTCAAATCAACAAACACTAAATTCCTACTATGTGCCAAGCAGTTGATATCCCATGTTCTTTTCTCAGTCTTGTTTGGTGAAGAACTGTTTCCCTATCTATAGTTGCAAAAGAGATCTCATTCCCTTTACTCTAATTTATTTTGTAATGTAACCTTATATATCTATGTCATATATTCATTTGAAGCTTATTGTAATATATAGTGTGAGTTGGCCTAAACCTAAGTGTTGCTAAACTGTTCTTGAGTTTTCTCAGCAGTTTTTGTTGAATAGTGAGACCTTACCTTTGTAGTTGGAGTTATAACAGCAAATCTTTGAAATGAGAGGTAAGATTAGAGAAGGAAAATTAATCCTGGTGGTGTATCTTGACACTGTCAAACACTACCACCAGACAAGCAGTTTGAGTTGGCAGCTCAGCCCTCCCTAGTCTCTTTGGAACTCTGCTACTAATAACAATTTTATTTTATAAACTCAAAGGATTATTTTATCCAGTCCACTGCCTCTGGGCAAGGGATTTTGTCCTCAAAATCTGACTAACAGATTGTAAATATTAAGATCACTTTTTAAAAAAATACCCAATTTAGGAGCTCTCATTAAGGCCAAATTTTCTTTAATCATACTCTCTTTTCTAGTTTAATACATAATAAAGAACTTAAAAAGTAATTGGTAGCTGACCTTGTAATAATTCTATATACTTTCAAACTTGGCATTTTTTCAACTAATTATTTATTGTACTATTACTATCTACCAAGGCCCTGTGATAGAGAGGATTTAGACACTGTCTTTACACTCATGGAATTTACAATTTAGCTAGGCAGTCTTACCTGATTTTTTTTTTCTTAACTAACCATTGCCCTAATGTATCAATCACTTTGAATTGTATCATTTTGCCTGAAGTATTAGCAAGGCTTAACTTGTTTCAATTCTGTGCCTTTCGAGATAGACAGAAAATCATTTATTTTGAGTCAGACTTAGTGTGTCTCTTGCACACTTAAGTAACACAGTGGACCAAACCATATTTTCTTACTTTGGTGTTAACCTTGTTAACAAGAATTAAGTAGTACTATTTGGTGATTTGTAGTATTTAAATTTGACCTTCTATTAGTTATTTTCCCAGTTAGTGTGACTTTGAGGAGCTTAACATGATTTTATATAGATGGCTTGTATTTAGAGACTCCTTTTTTGTTAGGTGGGTGTACACTATGAATTGTCTGAAGAAGAAAAGTTCTACAGAAATGCTTTAACACGGATGCCTGATGGCCCTGTTGCCCTTGAAGAGGCTTATTCTGCAGTTGTGGGCATTGTGACTGAAGTTGAGCAGTATGTCAAGGTAATAGCCTCCATTTAAAACTCTGGGTTTAATTTTCTTTAGAGTTTATAAAATACCCTAAAATGGGAATTGGTTCAAAAGTAATTTCATTTTGAAAAAATCCACCCTCACCTACCTATGGTTTTTGTCTTATAAATATGAAGGTAAACATTTTCAGCATGTATAATGATGTATGATTTATTTAGAAATATTTATAATTAAATTCATAATCTTAGTAATGAGATCATTTTCTTAGGTTAGCTTTAAACAATTTAAACTTTGCTCTCCCAAATCTGAATATAGTAAGACTCTGAAGAATGAGGTCACCATGTTCTATGTTAAAGATTGATAGTCTCACGTGGAATATGAATGGATAGGATCAGTACAGACTTTAACTTGGTTTAAACTGTGTAGTTGAATGCATTATAATAACTTGTGTCCCAAAATCATCCATATTACAAGAAGTAATTTTCATTCTTGAAAAGCAGAGGTTCTAGTTTCCTCTGTTTTGGTTACACATCAATAATACTGAAGGATAATGGGTAGCATTCACTGACATCATGCATTGGAAGCACTCTCTATGGAAAGAGAGAATAGGGTTTGGATACTTTTGTCCAAATAGGAATAGGGTCTGAATCTGGGCTTTACAGGTAAAGGGCACCTTGCTGGTGAGGAAACTGTACCACTGCAAGTTGGCACCATCTCTGCAACTTAAGAGTCTTAGAATGTTGCCCATAGCACTGAGAGATTACGTGACCAGGGCCATTCAGCCAGTGTCAGTGGGGGAACCTGAACTCGGGTCTTTGTGGTTCTAAGGCCAGCCCTCTGGCCCCTGTTCTGTGTTGGCTTCTCTCCAGATTCTGAATGCTTTTTAGCAGTATTACTTAATCATTTTCTATATTTCCAGGTTTGGCTTCAGTACCAGTGTTTGTGGGATATGCAGGCTGAGAACATCTACAATAGACTTGGAGAAGATCTGAATAAATGGCAAGCTCTTTTGGTCCAAATCAGGAAAGCCAGAGGAACTTTTGATAATGCAGAAACTAAGAAAGAGTTTGGGCCAGTAGTTATAGACTATGGCAAAGTAAGTTATATTATTGAAAAGCAGGGGATAGTTCACAAAAGATCAAATTTATTTCTGGATAAATTGTAACTGAAGCATAAATTTCAGAGATGTAGCTAAATGTTGTGGCCTTATTCTCTTACAGGTACAATCTAAGGTGAATTTAAAGTATGATTCTTGGCATAAAGAGGTCCTTAGTAAGTTTGGACAAATGCTGGGGACAAACATGTCAGAATTCCATTCACAGATATCCAAGGTAAGGTGTAGTTTTTGTAGTATTGACTAATCTACAAATGTGATTTGTTTTCATGCTGAAGTATTGTACTCTTTTTAACAGTCTCGACAAGAGTTAGAGCAGCATTCTGTGGATACAGCTAGCACATCTGACGCTGTGACATTTATAACATATGTACAGTCTTTAAAACGGAAGATCAAGCAGTTTGAGAAACAAGTTGAGGTAAGATGGTTTATGGCTGTATGTGAATGGTTTAAATTTTTGTAGGGCAGACCAACAATATTTACCCTTATCAAAAGTTGTTTCTGTAACTTATCTCAGCTAAACTTTGGGGTTGTGAGTTCTATTTATGCCTTTTCTTAGAATTGGCTGTTTTTGCTGTGGTTGTTGAAATTAAAATAATCAAATACAGATATCTTTAAGGCTTAAAATAAGGGGGAGGCCAACATATAGTTTTCAAATACCCTCTAATATGGTCAAGGTCATGAAAATGTGTAATCATTTGATTAGGGCCACTGACAGTGGGTTGGATGAACTATGGGAATTTGGGCTTTGCCTCCTTAATTTAGATTGTCAGCTACTAGGAGTTAGGATTAATATAGCCTTTATCTCAGTTTAAGCTGTGCAATCAAATGCATTATAAGCATCAGTTGCATTCAAGAAATCATCCATATTGCAAGAAGTAATTTTCTTGGTGATTTTTGTTTCTTAAAAGCTTTACCGTAATGGCCAGCGCTTGCTTGAAAAGCAGAGGTTCCAGTTTCCTCCATCTTGGCTATACATTGATAATATTGAAGGAGAATGGGGAGCATTCAATGATATCATGCGCCGCAAAGACTCTGCCATTCAGCAACAAGTGGCGAATCTCCAGATGAAAATTGTCCAGGAGGACAGGGCAGTGGAGAGCCGAACAACAGATTTATTGACAGATTGGGAGAAAACAAAACCTGTTACTGTGAGTTGTGTGTCTGTGTGTGTGTCTGTCTGTCTTCTGGAGCACTTACTGGCCCACTTATCTCCAGCAGCCATGGTGGGGAGTAGGCTTGCAGTGCATAGCCCTCGCTAAAATGAAAAATTTCCTCAGAAATATATGACTTTATATTCAATAAGGTATACATTCTTTCCTTTTCCAGTCTTTGTGACCCTCAGAATCTCTACTCTTCTCTTAGTCCCACTCATTTGTCAGAAGATACCTCCCTTCTGTTAAGATTAATCCTCAGCATATTGTTGGCACAGCCCTGTGCATGTCTAATCCACGTGCCCTCATTTTTTCTTCCCCTTAGCCCTTGCTGCTTCTTCAAGTTAAGCATTAGGCTACTAGAACAAAAAAGGATTTGGGGTTTTACTTTCTGTTATGTTATTTAAAGTAAACCCACTGATAGACATGGGGTAAAATTTCACATTATGATTTTTCTAGACCAGAACTATGGTGTGAAGTTTGGATTCAGGCAAAGGGCCACACTTGAGGACCTAGAGAGCCACATGCAACCTTGAGGCCTCAGGTTCCCCATCCCTAGACAGTATGGAAAGCTTCATCAGAAAGTTGCTTTGGGTTTCTGAATCTTAATTTTACCTCGAGGAAAAATTTACAGAAATAGAGTGATAGGTAGAATACCTGGTTTAGCCCCATTGGAGAATTTGAAAATTAGCTCTCAAATAAAAAGTGCAGGCCTAGCTGAGAAAAGGCATAACAGAAGAGCTCATAGGCCGTAGTCTGGCCCTACTTTTTTGAGCGTGAGAAGTTTTTTTTGTAGCGTCACTAACACACACCCTAACATACCATTAGCAGACTGTTGTTGCAGCAAAGGAGAGTGAACCAGAGAATGTATTTATGAGTGTGGTGTTTTCTTTTGCTGTTGATTCGTATTGCTTACTTTAGAACCTCTGGTCCTTATTTCCAGGGGACAAATGGGGTTAAGGGGAATGGAGGAAGTGAGTCACCTTTCATTAAAGCTTAGAAAAACAGTAGTGCTTCAATAGAGCATTAGAACCGGGAGGAACCTTAGACATTGTCTAGTTCAGACTTCACTTTTGATAGCTCTAGCAGGAGGGCTTTACTTGACAGTTTCTTAGTTTTTGCAGTTCATATAATCAACCAGCATTTCAGTTCAGCTTACATTTATTAAGCATCTATTATGTGCAATGTGTTCAGTCGTTTCAGTCATGTCTGACCCCATTTGGGGTTTTCTTGGCAAAGATACTGAAGTGGTTTGTCATTTCTTCTCCAGCTTCTTTTATAGTTGAGGAAACTGAGGTAAATAGGGTTAAGTGACTTGCCCAGGGCCACACAGCTTGTAAGTGTCTAAGACCAGATTTGAATTCGAGTCTTCCTGACTCCAGGTCTGGCATTTTATCTACTGTGCCGCCTAGCTGCTTGATTATGTGCAGAGTACTGTGTTAGATCCTAGTCTACTGGTAGCAAGTCTGCCAGCATATATTAAGTGCCTAACAGAGCAGACAAAGACAGAAATGAAACAGTCCTCACCCTGTGGGTCTTTGGGGAGAGATGACTTGTATGTCTGCAAATATATGCATGACAAATAGAAGGTTGAGGGGTGGGTACAATGCATTATCAAGTCAAGGAGATCAGGAAAATTTCATTAAAGAAAAATAAAGAGTCTAAGAAATTTTAATATTCAAGATTTCCTATTAATTAATTAAAGATTCTAATAACCGTGGTTATGAAGAAGGCAGTCTGTGCAAAGGTGTATTGAATTGGGAGATGGAATGGTGAAGATGAATCTCAGCAAAACCAGAGGCCATAGCAGGGAGTAATAGCCATGGTAAAGTAAAAAAGGCAGGCTGGGGCTGGGTTAGGAGGGACTTTCTGTGCCAAACTTGTATTTAGTCCTAGAGGTAATGGGGAACTACTAGAGTTTGAAGAAGGAAGTTACATGGTTGGGCCTGTGTTTTAGGAAAGTCACTGGCAGCTGTGGAGGATGGATTGAAGAGGGCAAAGATTTAAGGAATGGACACCAATCAGAGAATGAATGAAAAACCATTTATGTAATGTTTCCTATGTGAAGTTATTACTATAATAGTAAGCTATCACATTTATCCAGGTGAGAGTTAAAAAGGACCTGGGTTTGGGATGATGGCCATGTGAGTGGAGAGGAAAGAAGAGATAGAAGAGACATAGAAATGACAAATCTGTGGGGCATGGAGTACAAGAGAAGTCAGAGTGTCAAGAAGGCACAAGGAGAATAGGCCATTTAAAGAGACCCTTCGTAGCCTTTTTTGAAACAGTTTCTATGGAGTGGTAGGGACGCAAACTCAGATGCCAGAGAGCGGAGGAAGATGAGGCTGTCATTATAGCCTCCTCTTTCTCAGGAGTTTAGCAGTGATGGAGAGAACAGATCTAGGATGATAGCTTGTATGTGTTGATAGGGTATTAATGGGATGGGAGTAGGTGGGGTATGCTGGTGGACAATGAAGAAGGAGCCAGTAGAGGAAGAGAAGGAATATTTGATATGGGTCAGGTTTGAGGAGAAAAGAAAGGTCTTTTATCAAGTACCCATGTGGAATGATTAACCTTAGCAAAGAGAGAAGACCTATCGCATCCTTTGAGCCTATAGCAGAGGAAAGAAGGTTAGATAATGATGTAGTAGAAAAGTTTTCAGACATGGAGTTATGGAGATCAAAAATGCCATAAGAGAGGGGTTTCATTATTGTAGGAGGTGAAGTCATTTGCTGGTGGGGGGTTGGGAGATATGTTAGAGACCTGAGGAAAAATGAGAGTGTTTATAATAATTGCTTCAGTTAGTATGATAATCAACTGGAGAAGAATAAAAGAACTATATTGCAGCAACGAGAGCCCAGGTGCAGTGAAGAAGCAAAGCCAGCAGTAAGGCTTTGTGGCTGCTTCCTTCAGCAGCTTAGATGCCATGTATCCAGGTATAAAAGGTTTAGTAACCCAGAATTGAAGAGGACTGGCCAGGGCATTAATGGTCTGGAGAAAAGGAATTTAAGATTAAAGGTTAAACTTGCTAATTGTGGGGTTTAGGAAGGAAAATGTCAGGCAAAAAGGGAATGATGAATTAGGAGAAAAAGGAGGGCTGGAGGACTAGAGTATTCTCTGAAGAGGGAGGAAGAGAAAACATGAGCTCATGATCAAAGAAGGGAAACTCAGACTTCACAGTCAGAGAGGTTAGCTAGCTTGAAGTTTAGCTGGTAAGGTTTAAGATGGGACCGTTCATGTTGGTGGCTGAGATGGAGTAGAGATAAAGATCAGAGGAGTTGGATGAACTGGAAGTTCCGAGTATTTGAAGGGATATCAACCCAAATGGTGAAATCCCTAAGATAAAGGCAAAGGTAGGAAGGAAGAGGAGAATTGTGCACCTGGTATGATCAGTAGATGGCAGCAAGGATCTGATAGGGTGTTAGAACTGGGTAGAGTAGACCCAAAAGGAGGAGGGTGTTGCATGGTAGTGGTGGAGGGAAATGGTAGAGTTGGGCAATGGAGAGTGGCCAACCCTGGAGAAGGTGGCAGAGGATGAGGCATCCAAGAATAACCAAGCTGCCATGAGTGCTAGCAGACACAGAGACCATTATGAAGGGGAGTTTTTGACAATGGAATTAGTGTTTCAGAGGGTACGCTGGAAAGAGAAGGCAGAAGGAAATAGAGACTCAGTAAGGGTAAGGATGAGAGCATATAAAAACATAATACAGAAAGAGGATTTGACCCTCAGCAGGTAAGCCATTTACCACAGGAAGTTAAAGAGGAGGTGGTAGAACTTTATTGCTCATAGGACTAGGGAAGTACTGTGTATTTGAGTACCAGCTGATCAGCGGCTTGATGGCAGTAGCTTCAGGATCTATCTAGTGGTAAAAGAAATCTCCCAAGTTGGGGAATGTGAAGTTACAGTGGGTGGGAGACTGAAGTAAGAACCACAGTTTCCTTATGATGGGGCGGGGTGGTGGTGGAGGGAATTGGCAGAAGGTGTGATCATGGATGTCTGTAATTCTGTGCAGTCTTGGACATGAGTTTAAAAATATTTCATCTTGCTGTTTGGGGATTTTTAAGATTTACATTTTAAATAAAAAATTTAACTTGCTTTCTTCATGGGAAGAAAAGTTTATATAGCTGATATATATAGTCATTATAATCTAAAAACGTTATTTCAGGCAAGAAAAGTTGTTTATCTCATTTCCTGCTAATACTTTAATAATTTTTCATACAGAGAAGTTTGTTTTAAATCCCCCAAATTTTAAAATTTAAAAGAACATTAAAAATGGCCCATCATTCCTCGACACTTTTTACTTTGTTTTGTAATTTGATTTACTCTTTTAACCAGAAAACATGTCATCTGAGTGCTCAAGGTCAGTCTCCCAATGCTTTCCTGATTCTGTGCCTTTGCTCATACTATTTCCTCTATCTCTAAGGAAGACCAGTTTAACTTCCCTATTTTTTTTTCCCCCTCCACACGTCCTGGACTTCACCTAACACTTTGTTGAACCTACTTATGTATTTTGTATTCTTGCTGTTTGTGTGTCTGCCATATCCCTCCTGCTTGAATGGTAAGCTTCCTAATGTCCTATATTGTGGTTTAAGTAAATTTTTTATGTTGCACAAGTAGGTACTTACAAATAGGTATTTGTTTAGAGTAAAGTGAAATCTGTCTTTTTCTCACCTACAGGAGCATGTTTTAAAATGATTGGTTGTATTTGCAGCTACTCCAACTTCTAAGCAGCGAATATTAAGTTTTTCCACCCTGAGCCTCAGCATTGTTCTGATTTTCACTTTGGCTTGGTGTATTTTAGGGCAACCTTCGTCCCGAGGAGGCTCTCCAGGCACTTACTATCTATGAAGGGAAGTTTGGGAGGCTGAAGGATGATCGTGAGAAATGTGCCAAGGCCAAAGAAGCCTTGGAACTCACAGACACAGGCCTTCTCAGTGGCAGTGAAGAACGTGTGCAGGTATATACCATGTATAATTGATCACTATGAACTGCGGAAAGATTTTTGTTTTCTGTTCCTTAAGTAGAATTGCTTCTTTCTGAATAGGTAGCGTTGGAAGAGTTACAAGATCTCAAAGGTGTTTGGTCTGAACTTTCTAAAGTCTGGGAGCAAATTGATCAAATGAAGGAGCAGCCATGGGTTTCAGTACAACCCAGAAAGGTATATTTCTTTTAACTGTATATTCCTGTGTAATTTTGTGCAGCAGATTCAGCCTAACACTACTTAAAGTTTTTGTAAAGATTAACATTAAATGTTAACAAAATATCATTTACATTCCATAGACTAGATTTGGTCATTTAGATACTTATTAAGTCTACTTAAAACTTAGAATTCAGTAATAACTATTGTGTAAAAGTTCTAGAGAGAATCGCTTCACCGTTACTATATAAAGAGACCTGTTGATTGGCTAACTAAATAGCAATTTGACTTTTTTTCTTTCAGCTTCGACAAAATTTAGATGCTCTTCTGAACCAGCTGAAAAACTTTCCTGCCCGTTTACGACAGTATGCTTCCTATGAATTTGTCCAGAGGCTTCTGAAGGGCTACATGAAAGTAGGTTAACACCTTCATTTTCTCAGTTGCAGTAAATTATGTTAAAAGCTTATGTTCATGGGTAAATTTGTTGTCGCCATAGATCAACATGTTGGTGATTGAACTGAAATCAGAGGCACTTAAAGATCGGCATTGGAAACAACTGATGAAGAGACTTCATGTTAATTGGGTTGTTTCTGAGTTAACCCTTGGCCAGATATGGGATGTTGATCTGCAGAAAAATGAAGCTGTTGTCAAAGATGTCCTGCTTGTAGCACAAGGGGAAATGGCTTTAGAAGAATTTTTGAAACAGGTAAATATTAAAACTGGAGGACTTCTGTTGTGTGTGATGATAATGTAGTTCTGTGGACTTGGAGCCAGAAGTTCTGACTTGAAATTTGGTTTGCCTTTCTCAGGGAGTTTGGTTTAGTGGATATGTGACTCTAGGCAAATTACAGTCTCTTGGAGTTTATTTCCTCATCTGTAAGATGGGAGAACATTTGTACTAGCCATCTTACAGAGTTGCTAGAATTAAATTTGATTATTTATTTTTTTATATATATATATATATATATATATATATATATATATATATATATATATGCAGTGCTTTGTAAAAAGACACAAAATGCTATCAAATGTATTATTAAGCATCTGGCAACCGAGTGACATAGTGAATTATAAGTGGGATTAGAAAATATTCAGTACTCACTAAATTAAATATTTCTTGTGGTAGGGATACTGTGGGGCAGGGGAGGCATGATTTTGACGTTTTCTAACAAATGTCACCAGACAGTTATCTTCTTAAATCTTCCTAATTCTTAATACTCATGATGCTAAATGCTCAAATACTGATATACCTTTCTCCCCTAAATTCAGATTAGAGAAGTATGGAACACCTATGAATTAGACTTGGTTAACTATCAGAATAAATGTCGTCTGATTCGTGGATGGGATGACCTCTTCAATAAGGTCAAAGAACACATCAACAGCGTCTCTGCCATGAAGTTATCTCCATATTACAAGGTATCTTACCTTGTCATTGTACTCCGATTATGTCATTTCGCTGGCACATTTTCACATACCCATAGATCTTCATTTATTTGAAACTGGTGAATTAATTAGAGGCCTTTTAAATTCCAGTCCAGAATAATGAGTGAGCGGAACTTTTAACACTTTAAAATGAATTCTAAATTACCAAAATGTAACTATCAGAGAGACCTGCTAAATGTAAATGTAGATGGGATTCTAAAGATTAGCAATTAACTTCTGCTACTTTTTTACAACCAGGTTTTTGAAGAGGATGCTTTGAGCTGGGAGGACAAGCTGAATCGGATCATGGCTCTCTTTGATGTGTGGATTGATGTTCAGAGACGATGGGTCTACCTTGAAGGCATCTTTACAGGCAGTGCTGATATTAAGCACCTTCTGCCGGTGGAAACCCAAAGATTCCAAAGGTGTGTATTTTGAAATCACGAACCCCCAGAATGAGAATAAATAGAAATAGTTATCCTTGACTACACTTTAAGCTTTTATTATTAAAAAGCTAATTCACATTTTCATTGCATTTTTAGCATCAGTACAGAGTTTTTGGCCCTAATGAAAAAAGTATCAAAATCCCCCCTCGTTATGGATGTTCTGAATATCCAGGGTGTGCAGAGGTCTTTGGAGAGGCTGGCAGACTTACTTGGAAAGATCCAAAAAGCATTAGGAGAATACCTGGAAAGAGAGAGATCATCCTTCCCAAGGTATGCAATTTTTGACAAGTACTGAAATATATTTTAATTTCAGCTTTGTATCATCTTTTATTGATAGTCATTTAGTGAGTTTGTTTACCATTTTCTGTACCACATATTATTTGGTTTAATTTACTAATTGAATGCTACTGACTACTGATTAATTCTCAATAGCAACCAGTAATATTAACTAATAACTTCAGATTTTTCTGTCATCTTCATTAAACTCTTGAGCAGCTAGCTTAATAGAAGATAATAGGAAATGGTCTGATGAAATGCAGAGTCAGGAAACCTGGGCCCGACTTGGGGCTCTGCTTTGACCATAATCTCTCTGAGCCTGTTTTTCCATTTACAAAATGGGGTTAATGCTGCCATTACTGTTTCTGCAGTTTGGCATCTTCTCTGTGACTCACATCTTAATTGCCTAAAGCAGGGTTGTCAAACTTGCCGCTAGCAAAACGTAAGAACTAGATTAAAATGTATTTGGGAAATGTTTAACAAAACAAATAAAAATACAGTAAAGCATAGGTGATCAGAATGCAGGGAGCAAAGATCTGTTTGTATTTGAGTTTGACTCCACTGGTCTGGAGCACTGAGAGGTTAAAATGACTTAAACTCAAATCTCGCAGGCTCTGAGGGCAGCTCTTCATACATTGTACATCTGATTTCAAGTTGTAATAATTAATAATAAATACAAAAGGTTAGAGTGTGCCACAACTCGGTCTTTTAGGTTATGGGGAGGCTAGTTCCTCCAATAAGAGGCAGCCGTTGACCCCGGGCTAAATCAGAAGTTCTCTTTGTCTTCTTATCAAGGAATTGGAGCATATGGCTAGCTCCATGGGAGACATCCTTTTCCAGCAAAGGCCCAAAAGTTGCTTTGCTTTGGCGAGGGGACTCAGATTGATCTGATGTTCTGACCATCCCTGCCCAGTAGACACTTTACCTAATTAAATATTTGTTGTCCCAGCAGAACAAACCAAGGTGCTTTTTGTCATATTGGTCCATATCTCTAATTCTTGATGGTTCTCAGGGAATCTGGAAAGGATGAAGCACTATCCTCTTGATTGCCTTACACTAAAGAATCTGAGGATGGTCCGCATGCCATAGTTTTTATTAGTCTCCTTCATGCCATGTACTGAGTCCCAACAAAATCTATGCAAAACATTTCTTAGACACTCCCCAAATTGACAGTCTTTGGTGAAGGTATAGCCCTGCTGTGCTCATGGGCCTAGAGATTACATTCACCTCTGAATATTTCATTACATAAATTAAACAGATATTTTACAAAGTTCTTGCCTTGGTGCTTGTAAGGACCTGTTCTAACCTTCCCTAAAATAAAGAATAAAATTTAAAATAAAACAGACATCTAATAATATCAAGAAATGAATAAAGGGCATAGAGAAAAACAAAATCTTTCCCCTCAAAGGAAAAGTCTAGATACTTATGCTCCCAAGGCATATAGGGTTCTCCAAACAGGGAGCTGATTCATAGATTCCATTGGAAGTTACCCTCAAGTAAGAAACTAAACTCTCCTGTAAGAAAATTCTTTCTCTGGGTCTTTACAACACATAGGACAACTTATAAATTTCTTCAGTGGATCCTTGTAACTCATAGGGCAACCATATGGAGATCTAAGCTAGAAAAAATCCCACAAACTGAGATGGGCCTCCAAAATATGTAGGGCTCCTGAGTAACAATTAAGCATTTGGAGTCTAATGTAAATCAACCCCTGACATCCTGAATAAATCCCTAAGATATTGCGCCAGCATCCTATTCCCAAATGTCTCTGGGCTCACACAGACCAATTTGATCCTGAGGAAGTGACCCCCAAGGGATTAATTTTCCTCTGATTCTATATCTATTTCAGGATAAACTTCAAGGAAATCTTTGAAGCAAAGCTTAGTATGGTTTAAGTCAAGAACTACCCTAAGAGTGGGTAGTAGAGACCCCTCCCACAAAGGAGTTTACTGTGTACATTATGGGCATTGGGTAACAGGATAGCTTATTTCATTCAAGATTATTATAGCCTTGATAAAGTAATAAAGGAAAGATATCTGACATTTAATATTATGGCTGGCAGTTATACATTTCTTTTTTCATTAAAGGTATTAGCACAAAAGGGATAACTGAGTAGGATATATACATTTTCCAGAATGGAAACATTTTTTAACTTCAATTAAAGTTAAGAAATTAGTTTTGAGTTTTCCATTTTAATGTCAGCAAAAGACTAGCTAAGAAGAAATCTACTTAAAATAGGACAGGTTGAACATAAATAACATTTTTTCATGTGATAAAATATCAGCATTCTTTTGAAGAACATTAATATTATTGATGTCATAATGGGACTAGCTATACTTTAAGTACATCGAAGTCTTTCTGAAAATGCTTAAGAAAAAGAAAATTAGTCTGTGTCTCCCCTGCGTAGTTTAATTACTTAACTTCCTGGGGAGCAGGGAGATGGGAATGGGGAGGAGGTCACTGGATCAGACAATCTGTAGAAACCCCTTTCTATTTTGAATGTCAGTTGGAGTATACCCAGGGTGGGGACTTATTTAATTTACATTTTAAATTGTCTTTTAATGTCTTTTGGTTTTTTTCCTTATCATTTCTGTATCCATGTGTACATTCTCTCTTCCTTTGCTCTCCCCTCCCCCCCATTCCTAGAATGGAACCCTTCCTTGTAGCAAAGAAAAAAGCCATTAAGCCAAAGCAACTGATAAGAGTGGCTGCATCTGACAAGCATTCTGTTACTGTGGACTGACTGATCTGACTGGTTTTAATGGGACCTTTGATCCACAGAAAAATGCAGTCAAGGGGAAAGCATAAGTAAAAAAGCTACAAAACAACTTAGAGCTAACTTTCTTTTTAAAGCTAATTTAAAAAAATTTAAACAGTTTAATTTTCCTGCTTTTAAAATTAGGTAAAGGGGATGGGGATGAGGTAGGCAGAGGGCAGGCCAGCATTCCTAGCTTCAGGTCCTTCTAATTCCTACCAAAGTGGTTCTAGCTTTTCTTGAGAAGTGGTGAGTGCTCTGTAACTCTGTATCCTAGCCCAGGGGCGGGGAACCTGTGGCCTCCATGCAGGTTCTAGCCACTCCAGTTCTAACCCTTAACATACTCACCCGTCCCACCAGCTTGCTAACTATCCCATCTCCAGGCAACCTAGGCCTATCTTTGGTGATATCTAAAAGAGTTCTGAAGTTAAATGGGTGGCCTGATATTCTGTAATCTAAATTCCTTTTACTCAAAGAACCTTGCATACATATGTGTCTCTTAATTCCAGGAGTAGGTTGAGTCAATAACTTCATTTTACTTAATTTAAATTTTGTTTTTACATCACCTTTACTCATTCCTGAATGTCCTCTCTTGTAATGAAGAAGAAAAAGGGGCAAAGAAAAAAAGAGATACAGCTGCTAATTTTAGAAAATTTGCTAGCAGTCAAAAGAAACTCGGCCTGAGCTAAATCTAGTTCTGGCTTGAGATTCACTACTTATGGTCTAGTCTCTCAGGATAATTTAAGATTTAACCATAAACGGAGTCTCTGTGTATTTATACTATAACATTACTTAAGCAGTTTAAAATAAGTACTTTGTCTTTACTAGGTTCTACTTTGTTGGTGATGAAGATTTGCTTGAGATAATTGGAAACAGCAAAAATGTGGCAAAATTGCAGAAACACTTCAAAAAAATGTTTGCTGGGGTTTCCAGCATCATTTTAAATGAAGATAACTCCATTGTCTTGGGAATTTCATCCCGCGAAGGAGAAGAGGTAGCCAGAAGTTCAGTTTTGTGGAGTGGGAAATAACATTTCACATTTCTACTGGTCTCAGTTTTTAAATTTAATTATTTCAGGTCATGTTTAAAACTCCTGTGTCAATCACAGAACATCCCAAAATTAATGAATGGCTCACACTGGTGGAAAAAGAAATGAGAGTCACCCTAGCTAAACTTCTTGCTGAGTCTGTTACAGAAGTAGAAATCTTTGGCAAGGCAACTTCAATTGATCCTAATACCTATATCACTTGGATTGACAAGTACCAGGTAACTTGAATTGCAAATTTGTTTGAACATATGTCTCTGAGTAGACCTGTATTTACTGGTTTTGAAAACTTATCCTTTACAATTAATCATTTTTCAGGCCCAGCTTGTTGTTTTGTCAGCCCAGATAGCTTGGTCTGAAAATGTAGAATCTGCACTGACCACCATTGGAAGTGGGGGTGGTGATTCAGCAGCTCCTCTGCAGTCTGTGCTCAGCAATGTTGAGGTCACATTGAATGTTCTGGCAGATTCAGTGCTAATGGAACAGCCCCCGCTACGCAGAAGGAAATTGGAACATTTGGTGAGCATTGTGCCCCCATTATACATTTGAAGTCATGACCATAAAGAAAACAAACCTGAAATGCCTTCATAATTATCATTTTAAAAAGTAGGGGAACCAAACAAGGAAAGTTTGTAGATCATCCACAGTAAACGTTGGGATCTGAGCAAGATGAAAGATAGCTGCTCTGTTGGAGGCATACAGGGGTTCTGGGAAGTGCCCTAGGTGAATTCCTTCCCATCCTTTATAGTTCAACTTCTAAATCACCTCCATCAAGCCTTAGCAGATTTTCCTGGTTGGTAGTAACACTCTCTTAGGTCTCTCATAACACTTTATTTAGCCAGTCTAATCCACATGTCATACCATGTTTATTATTTTATCTCTGCCTTATTTCCTCAATCTCTAAGCTTTCTGAAGGGAGAGACCTTGTCTTATTTAAACTTGCTATTTTCCCTAAGCCCTAGCACGGTACTTTTGCACATTGTAGGAGTTTAATGAGAGTTTACTGAATGAAGGAATTTTAGGCTACTTGTTCTTAATGTTTTTTTCCCCAAGAAAGTGGCTGCAGTGGTGTTTAGAGGGGCTGAGAGTTATAGGGAAGGATTTCTTTAGTCAGACAAAAGCAAAGGAGTGTGCATACTTAGAGACTTACTTACTAGGGCTTAAAAGCCCTGGGGTGGGGAACCTGTGGCCTCTGGCTTCCCCACCCCTGGCTTAGCCTGTCTTAGATATGGAGAATACTTGTGGGATATTGATGAGAACTAAAAGTTAACAGGTGAGTTGTAACCCTCTTAAAGAAATGACTGTTGAATAGAAATGTCTTAATAATAGCTCGCATTAAATCACACTACAGGGTTTGCAAGTGCTTTACAAATATTATCTCATTCTATCCTCACAGCAACCCTAGAGATAGGTACTGTTATTATTATCATTTGACAGTTGAAGAAACTAAGGCAAATAGAGATTTAAGTGACTTGCCCATCTAATTAAATGTCTGAGGTCAAATTTGAACTCAAGCCTTCCTGGTTCTGGGCCCAAAGCTGTCCACTGTGTCACCCTGTCTGTCATTAAATTTAGTAATAAAGTAGCCCTGCATGTTGAAATAATTACTTGAAATATTGCTTAAATTAAATCAACAACTCCATCCCCAAAATATAAAGAACACATTGCATTGCTTTAGTTACTGATAAACTGTTTTCTTAATCTGCTATCTGCCTTTAGATTACAGAGTTAGTTCACCAGAGAGATGTTACAAGATCCCTGCTTAAAAGCAAGATTGACAACTCTAAATCCTTTGAATGGCTTAGCCAGATGAGATTCTACTTTGATCCTAAGCAAACTGATGTGTTGCAACAGCTGTCTATTCAAATGGCTAATGCCAAGTTTAACTATGGTTTTGAGTATCTTGGTGTTCAAGATAAATTGGTACAAACTCCACTTACTGACCGCTGCTATTTGACAATGACACAAGCCTTGGAGGCGAGACTTGGAGGATCTCCATTTGGTGAGTTCATGTATATGTAGTGTTTTCAGGTTCACAAAGTACTTTTCTCATAGCTCTCTGCTGCCCACTGTTAGGGAGGAGAAAGTAGACTTAGGAAGAAAAGGGAAGTGACTTGCCCTCAGTCACATAGATATTGGAGCTGAGACTCACACTCCAGCCTCCTGGAGTCCACATCCAGTGCAGAAGTATTTCAGCATTTCATGAAAATTGGTGAAGGATGTTGTGTCTCTATCAGGGCCCTGACCATGTCTCTCTTCAAATGTTAGGTCCTGCTGGCACTGGCAAAACAGAATCTGTCAAAGCTCTTGGACACCAGCTTGGGCGATTTGTTCTTGTTTTTAACTGTGATGAAACATTTGATTTCCAGGTAAAAGAGTTTTGTTTTTTTTTAATATGTTATAATCACAGTTTGATGCCAGTACAGTATAAGTTGGGAGATTTCCGATTATGCTAAGACCTGATTCCATGAGGAACATAGAGTATGTCTGCTGCATGTTGCACCTGGACAGTCATTGGGCATAATTTTAAAAATTATTGAAGGATGTGACATACATACTTAGAGATGGCCCTGGTCTCTCAGATTTAACAAATGCCCTGCCTCTGTAACTCTAGAATGGAAGCTCCCTGAAGTCAGGGGCAACTCCTTTTGTCTGTGTCCTCAGCACTCAGGACTTTGCCCAGAGCAGCTGCTAATAAATAAGTGCTTTGGGTGTTGGACAATTACGGAGCTTGGAAATGTCAAAAATTCCCATTTAAGAAAGGCTAAGCACCTATAGCTTAAGGCTATCAAGGGTTTGGAATAATTTTATTTAATTGATTCAGTTTTAGAAGATATTTTCAAAATTAAGCAAAGAAATATTTGCATGGTAGTTGAAGTTTTATTGGGTAGTGGAGGACGCAAGGAATATCTTCAGGGATATGAGCTTCTTTGCTAATCCAATGATTCTTTCCCTTTTTTTAGGCAATGGGGCGTATCTTTGTGGGACTTTGCCAAGTGGGTGCTTGGGGCTGCTTTGATGAATTCAACAGATTAGAGGAGCGCATGCTCTCTGCTGTGTCCCAGCAAGTTCAGTGCATTCAGGAGGCCCTGCGAGAACACTCTAATCCCAACTATGATAGAAGTAAGAGTTTGTTATGGTTAAACTCCTTTTTCCCTTAAGTAATATAAACATAATATAAATACATAGATCTTTGTTGGTATATGTATATGTATCCACATGTCTGTACATCAGGAGAGGTTTCTCCTCTCATTTAACCTTTCACTGATGATTTATGACCATCTCAGTGAAGAATCAGGATCTGTTGAAAAGACTGAGAATATTTGCCTCCTGACACTAAAGGGCCCCAGACTATGCTGCTTTCTGTGTTATTATATCCGTTTTTTGGGTCTTTTACCTCTGTCAGTGTGTTTGACTTCACATAGGCCAAGTACATCTTTTCTTAATCTTTTTTTAATCTTTCAAAAATGGGCATATCTTGTTCTTATGCCACATTTGCTTTTTAAATCTGTCCCTCCCCTTCTCCCCTATTCATTGTGTAGTGAGCCATCTTTTATAATAGCAAAAATTTAAAGGGGAAACAATGTTTAGCAAAATGAGCCCATGTGTCTACTGTATATGATGTATGCATTACATTGAAAAATTTATGAGCAAAATGCAGTGTGTTAAGTGAGGTTAACAGGAAAGGAGGGAAAGATCATTTCTGACTGGGAAGGTCAGGGAAGATTTCATGGAAAAGGTGACATTTGAACTGGAAGTTTTGAGTTTGGTTTCATCAGACAGATGTAGTAGCAGGAAGGGGGATGAGGATACAGGGAATGAGGAGGGAAGAGGCCTATCAGAATTATCCCATTCCTTTGACTGTTTTGAAGTTTAACTTTTCTTTGGGGGTTTCAAGCTTTGAATTTAAGAAACTACTGAAGTTTCTAAGAAACTATTGAAGTTAAGAAACTACTTTTTTTCTAAGGATCTACTGATAAAGTCCTAATGTTAAATTTTAGCTTCTGCACCCATTACTTGTGAATTGCTGAACAAACAAGTCAAAGTGAGCCCAGATATGGCTATCTTCATCACTATGAATCCTGGCTATGCGGGCAGATCAAATCTTCCAGACAACTTGAAGAAATTATTCCGAAGCTTGGCAATGACAAAGCCAGATCGCCAGTTGATCGCCCAGGTCATGTTGTATTCCCAGGGCTTTCGCACTGCTGAAGTACTTGCCAACAAGATTGTACCATTCTTTAAGTGAGTAGCAGTCATTCACAATCACATTTATTAGATATAAATTTGCTTTGTTTTGTTTTTTAAAGATATTTTTAAACTTAAATTTTTTTATTTGTAATTATGATAGCTAGCATTTTTTAATCTATGTTAGTTAAAAGTGAAATGTTTTTCCCCCATATTTTAGACTATGTGATGAACAGCTTTCCTCTCAAAGTCATTATGATTTTGGTCTTCGAGCTTTGAAGAGTGTGTTGGTAAGTGCAGGTAATGTGAAGAGGGAGAGAATTCAGAAGATAAAAAGAGAAAAGGAAGAACGTGGTGAAGTAGTTGATGAAGGGGAAATTGCTGAAAATCTACCAGAGCAAGAGGTATGTACAAATATTTATTCAACTCCTGTATGGATACTGACAATATCATTTAAGAATTTGTCTTGACCTATGTGGTGTGTTACTCAGGGTTATTTTCTCAGCCTTTATCTCTTTTTCTTTCTTTCTTTTTTTTTTTAAGTTTATTTATTTATTTTTAGTTTTCAACATACATTTCCACAAGACTTTGGGTTCCAAATTTTCTCCCCATCTCTCCCCTCCCCCCACCCCAAGATACTGTGTGTATTCTGATTACCCCTTCCCCCAATCTACCCTCCCTTCTATCACACCCCTCACTTCCCTTATCCTCATCTTCTCTATTTTCTTGTAGGGCAAGACAGATTTCTGTACCTCATTACCTGTATTTCTTATTTCCCAGTTGCATGTAAAAATAATTTTTAACATTTGTTTTTAAAACTTTGAGTTCCAACTTCTCTCCATTCTTCCCTCCCCACCCATCCCCATTGAGAAGGCAAGCAATTCAATATAGGTTATACTTGTGTAGTTGTGCAAAAGACTTCCATAAAAGTCATATTGTGACTATGCTATCCTGCCCCCCATTTATTCTCTCTTTTGACCTTGTCCCTCCCCAAAAGTGTTTACTTACCCTTCTGTCATTCCCCCCCATATCTCACTTATCCCCTTCTCTGCAACTTTCCTATATGGGGCAACTAGACAATGCAGTGCATAGAGCACTAGTGCAGGAGTAAGGAGGACTTGAGTTCAAATCTCACCTCAGACACTTGACACTCACTAACTGTGTGACCTTGGGCAAGTCACTTAACCCCACTTGCCTCATCCTGGGTCATCTCTAGTCATCCTGGTGAATATCTGGTCACTGGATTCAGATGGCTCTGGAGGAGAAGCGAGACTGGTGAGCTGCACAGCCCTCCCTCACTCAAAACAAAAGTCAAGTGCAAGTCATGTCATCATTTCTCTGACGGCATGGTCTTCTTTGGCAGTGAAGGACGAACACACACACTTTACTGTAGTGTAAGATAGATTTTTATACCAAATTGAGTATGCATGTTAATTCACTCCTTAAGCCAAATGTGATGAGAGTAAGCTTCACTTTTTCCCTCTTGAGAGATAACTTGCTCCATTCCATTTCTCCCTTTCTTCTATATTCCTCTCTCACCCTTTAATTTTATTTTTTTAGAAATCATCCCTTCCTATTCAACTCATCCTTTGCCCTCTGTCTATATATATATATATATATATATACATATATATATATATATATATATATATACGCACACACACACATATATATACACATATATTCCCTCCAACTATACAAATACTGAGAAAAGTCTCAAGTTAGAAATGTTATCTTTCCATATGGGAATGGATACAATTCAACTTTAGTAAGTCCTTTATGATTTCTCTTTCCTGTTTACCTTTTCATGCTTCTCTTGATTCTCGTGTTTGTAAGTCAAATTTTCTATTCAGCTCTGGTCTTTTCATCAAAAATGCTTGAAAGTCCTCAGTTTGTTGAAGGACCTTTTTTTCCCTTGAAATAGTATACTCAGTTTTGCTGGATAGGTGATTCTTGGTTTGAATCCTAGTTCCTTTGACTTCTGAAATATCGTATTCCAAGCCCTTCGGTCCCTTAATGTAGAAGCTGCTAGATGTTGCGTTATCCTGATTGTATTTCCACAATACTTGAATTGTTTCTCTCTGACTGCTTGTAATATTTTCTCCTTGACCTGGAAACTCTGGAATTTGGCTACATTATGTGTAGGAGTTTTTTCTTTTCTGATCTCTTTCAAGAGGTGATCAGTGGATTCTTTCAATATTTTTTTTACCTTCTGGTTCTAGAATATCAAGGCAATTTTCCTTGATAATTTCATGAAAGATGATATCTAGGCTCTTTTTTTTTTGATCCTGGCTTTCAGGTAGTCCCAGGATTCTTAAATTGTCTCTCCCGGCTCTGTTTTCTAGGTCAGTTATTTTTCCAGTGAGATATTTCACATTGATGCTATTTTTTCATTCCTTTGATTTTGTTATATAATTTCTTGATTTTTGATAAAGTCATTAGCTTCCATCTGCTCCATCCTAATCTTTAAGGAATTATTTTCTTCAGTGAGTTTTTGGATCTCCTTTTCCATCTGGCCAGTTCTACTTTTTAGGGCGTTCTTTTCCTCATTGGCTTTTTGGATCTCTTTTGCCATTTGGGTTAGTCTATTTTTTAAAGTGTTATTTTCTTCAGCATTTTTTTGGGGTCTCCTTTAGCAAGCAGTTGACTCGTTTTTCATGATTTTTTTTTGCATCACTCTCATTTCTCTTCCCAATTTTTGCTCTGCTTCTCTTACTTGATTTTCAAAATCCTTTTTGAGCTCTTCCATGGCCTGAGACCAATTCATATTTTTCTTGGAGGTTTTGGATGGAGGAGCTTTGACTTTGTTGTCTTCATTTGCATGCTTTATTATTCCTTGTCACCGAAGCAAAATTCTACGGTCTGATTCTTTTTCTGGTTTTTGCTCATTTCTCCAGCTATTTACTTGACTTTTGAGCTCTTTGTCAAGGTAGTTCTCTGATTCCAGTGGGGATGGGGTGTGTACTGTCAGTCATAATCTATGGGCCTAGAGCTCCAGAAACAGTGGTTGCAGCTGCCCCTGCTGCTGCTGTGGCTGCTGAGGGTTCCTCAGTCCCCTCCCCACTCTGCCGCCCTGGGGCTGGAGACGGATCACTCCACTCTCCTGCATTGGTCCCACAGGCTTTTCCCACTGACCTTCCAATTTATCCTCAGCGGTTTGAGGTTCTGAAGTCTGGAATCTGCCACAGGTGTGAGAGATTCAGTCCCCCCAAGGCCTGCTCAGGTCCTGTCTGTACCAGGGTGGCCCACACTGGACTGTGCTGTGCTCCCAGCATGGCGCAATAGGCACTTCCCAGCAACCTTCCAGGCTGTCTTGGGCTGGAGATTTGCTTCACTGCATCATTCTGTGGATTCTGCAGCTCCAGAATTTTTTAGAACCATTTTTTACAGATATTTGGCTGGACTTGGTGGGGAGTGCTCTAGGAAGTCCATGCTATTTCTTTTTCTGTAATGTCTCCTTTCATGACCTCATGTACTCTCACGGTACTTTTCTGTAGCCTCAGCCTCTCTTATTAAACTCCAGACTCTTCTCTAATTCCCTGTTATGCATCTCTTTCTGAAGGTTCTATAGCCCCAACACTTCCAAAATGGAATTCTTCTGTTTTCACCCTTAAAATAAAAACTCTTATTCATCCTGACCTCACTGTTTCTGTTAATGATACTACCATCTTCGCCATCATTCATTTGGAATAGTCGAGCTCAAAAACTCACTGTTGCATTGAACTCTTTCCTTTATCACTTCTAATCAGGACAGTCTTTACGTCCCATCAGTCCATCTTCTTTTCTCCATTCTTAATGCTGCCACACTTGTTCATGCCCTCATAAACATAACAGTAATAGTAACTGACAGAAGTGTTATGTGCCACTTTACAGTGTGCAGAGCACTTCATAGCCATTGTCTCATCTCATGCCCAAAACTACCTTGTTAGATGATATTATTGTCCTTATTTTAAAAAATTTATCTTATTGCATCTTGCTTTTAGTTTTGTAGTAGTTTTTAGCCTAATGTTTCTGCTTGTCTCTTGCCCTCATTCCATCCTACCTGGTTTTCTTCCAGGTTACTTTTCCCCAGTCATAGCCTTGATTGTCTTCACACTAGTACAGCACCAGAAGTAGCACTTTATTACATGCGGTTGAAAGTTCAGTCCCTTTTACCTGGCATTCAACAACCTCAGTAATTTGGTCCCAGTTTTCTCTTGTACTGCTCACCTTTATTTCCAAACTAGATTGGGGTCCATCTAGATACCTTTTGTCCTCATCCTTATCCAGATCTCCCTTCCTCTTCTCTGCCCATAAATTAAAGTCTAGGTCAAATACTTATCTCTTCCATCAAGTCTTCATGTACTACCCCCAATCTAAACTGCATAAATGTTTGTTAAATTGACTGAATGTGAGTGGCCCATATTTTACAATTTATTCTCTCATTTGTCTGTATTATTGCAAGAGGCTTGTATGTAGATTTCTCTTTTTCCTTATCTATCCTCCCTTCAACATTTATGAAAGGTTGGTTTTTCTAGAGCACAGTGCCAATTCTGTACTCAGTTGGCTTAAAAAAAATTTGCAACAATCTAGCCTTTCATTGCTCCCCATTCAGATGACTGAATAAAGTGCAGACTCCTTAGACTAGAAATTAACATTGTAGTCAGATTTGTTCACTCTTCCCTGAAAATGTACTCCTTTCATTTTTGTTGACCCTTTTTTTTTCCCGGTTAGCACTGGTCCTTTTGCCCAAAGGCTTTCCATCTTTAATGTCACTAGCCTCCTGCCTTCCATATATATTCTCCCACCTAAATTCTGTGGCCACTCTATACTTCATTTCAGTTATAGCTTACCTTTATTATTATGTACGTATCTAGATTCCCCTGCTAGCTTGATTTTATTTAGAGAAGGTTTTATTTTTTGTTTTTCTGGTAAATGCTTCAGGGCATATATTGCCTATAGGAGGCACTTGATAAGTTAAATTGAATTGATGAAATTGAATTAAGTGTCTTTACCTAACTCTTAGCCAAAATGCATTAGAGAAGCTGTAGAATTCAAGGTAATCTGAATTTTTAGCTGGTAAATATGAAAGATTGTGATAGATGAAGATTTTTTTTTCTCCTTCTGAAACTTGTAATCTGTTATTTTTACTTAGATTCTAATTCAGAGTGTCTGTGAAACAATGGTACCAAAGCTTGTAGCAGAAGATATTCCTTTGCTCTTCAGTCTTCTCTCTGATGTATTTCCTGGAGTCCAGTATCATCGTGGTGAGATGACAGCCCTACGAGAAGAGCTCAAGAAAGTTTGTCAGGAAATGTACTTGACCTATGGTGATGGGGAAGAAGTTGGTGGAATGTGGGTTGAAAAGGTATCTCAAAAGTTATATTTATATAGTGTATATGTGCGCACACACACACACACACACACACACACACACACACACACACACTCTCTCTCTCACACACTTCATTTTATCCCATGCCTGGCATTTTGGTATAGATGTAGAAAAACTTCACAATCCGTGTCATCACCATATAAATGTGTAAGAAATGCAATACTAAGTTAATCCTGTGCTCCATCTAGTTGGCTATTTTGCCTTAGAAACTAGCACTGAGTGATATTTTGTGGGAAAGATTAATAATTATTCTCTGTTACAAGAAGAGTCAGGGTCTATAAACATTCCTAAGTTTCCCTTAACTCAATTGGAACAATCTTTCATGGATTTTGTTAAACCTTTCTTGAACACATTTCTGTAATTTTATTTCTAAAGTTCACAGGGCCAAATTCTTAGCACGTAATGACCGTATGAAAAGGATGAATCCCCCATGGATTTCTTTGAATATACAAAATATTAAAGGGTGTGCTTTTGTTTTGTAGGTTCTTCAGCTCTATCAGATTACCCAAATAAATCACGGTTTAATGATGGTGGGACCTTCAGGAAGTGGAAAGAGTATGGCTTGGAGAGTACTCTTGAAAGCTTTGGAAAGATTAGAAGGTGTGGAAGGGGTAGCACACATCATTGATCCTAAAGCAATCAGCAAGGATCATCTTTATGGTACTCTGGATCCAAATACTCGAGAATGGACAGATGGGTTGTTCACACATGTTCTCAGAAAGTAAGTTAAGGTTTTGGCCTATATTTCCATGGATAAGTTTCAGTCTTCCAGGTTAATTAATCTTGTTTCTTGCACTAAAATGTAATAGTAGTGGTAATGGCAGCAATTGCCGATGCTCACAGTTTATATAATTACCTTGTTAGATAGTTAGAACATTATCTTCATTTTGCAGCTGAGGAAATGGGTTCAGAAAAAGTGAAGCAACTTACGGTTAAATGTTATAGACCTTTATGGCTATAATTTCACTCATACTTCACTCCTGGGAGAGAGTAAAGAAAAACCTTTATGCAGTTCTTTCTTAACCAGATATTTCTTTACATTTTTCTTTGAATTCAGAATCATCGATAATGTGAGAGGTGAACTGCAGAAACGCCAGTGGATCATCTTTGATGGAGATGTTGATCCTGAGTGGGTTGAGAACTTAAACTCTGTACTAGATGACAATAAACTACTAACCTTGCCAAATGGAGAGCGTCTCAGTCTTCCACCCAATGTAAATTGTGCTCCTTTACGTTTTTATTGTTTAAATATTCTTTCTTCACTATCTAGCTGAAATTCAGTCTGACACTATTAGCAAAAGTTATGAAAGTACGATTCTTTTTCAGTTGCCATGTATGTGAGTAGGCGTCTAAACTGGAAAAAATTAAAGTTAGTCACAATCTTGGTTGCTAAATTGTCTCTTCCTTTGGGTAGTAAATGCCATTTTGAAGAGAAGGGAGTAATAAGACATAACTGAAAAAGTATCAGCATTCTGCTTTTTATAATCTGATATGCTAATAACCCAATTATGAAAATAGTTATTTATCAGAAGCCTGTAAAAATAATGACTTGGTGGGTGGGCTGTAGGGGTGTAAAACTAGGCAGTTCTGAGAGGTGAGAGGAATACTGTTTAGGTCTTAAATGTCTAGAGCTAGATTTTGCAACTCTAAAAACTGAACTGTAGTATCAGTTTAAGAAACAGAAGGCCTATTCCTCTTGACCGTTTGTTAATCTTGTCATCAGTTAGCCAAGTTCTGGGTTTTTATCCAAGTAGATGGTAGCTTTTGTAATCATGACCTAATAAACCTGGATCCTGTGGTAATCATTTTGTGACCATCCTGTTTCAAGAGAGGCAGCTCGACATGGTGGCTAGAAAACTGGCCTTGAAGGTGGAAAGTCCTGGATTCAGAATCCTGCCTCTGACACAAACAGGCTGTATGATCAAGGGCAAGTCATTCCGTCTTTTTGCCAGTCACCTCTCTAAGAATAAATGTCAGAGAAAGGTCTTGCCCTGCAGAGAGGTTACCTAGAGGATCCTATGCTAGTGAAATCACAGTCTAGCCATTATCCTTACACAGAATCCACTATCAAGAATTTTCTTGGCTAAGATACATACATTAAAACCTTCTTGGCCTCAGTTTGCATTTGTATAAATAATTCTTCATCTTCTAGGAAGGAAATGTAGGTGAATATTCTGATTGTGGGAACTAGCTTGCATTGAACCCTTTCTTTCTATGACACTGTAATTTTTCTGTGTATAAATAGATGAAGGAATTGAATATTTAGCTACACAGCAACAAATCTATTGCTTGTGTTCTTTCTAGGTGAGAATTATGTTTGAAGTACAAGATTTGAAATATGCAACACTGGCCACAGTATCAAGATGCGGAATGGTCTGGTTTAGTGAAGATGTTCTGAGTACTGACATGATATTCAATAACTTCCTGGCCAGACTGCGAAGCATCCCACTGGATGAAGGTGAAGATGAAGCCCAGCGCAGACGGAAGGGGAAGGAGGATGAAGGTGAAGAAGCTGCTTCACCAATGTTGCAGGTAGGATTTAAAGCATCTTGCAGTAACTGTAGCAGATGTTTTAGAAATGAAGAATGTCACAGCAGACATTTGACAGTATTCCTAGAGTCTGAGGGACTGCTTCCAGGATGAAGGTTCTTGACCCCTTTGGACAGTCTGACAAAAGGCTATGGACTTCACAGAATAATTTTTTTTTAACATACAAAATACGTAGGATTAACAAAGAAACTTATTATATCAAATACATTTATTGAAAAAAGAAGGTCATGGACCCTAGGTTAAGAATCTCTGTTTTAGGAGGTGGCTGAGAACTCAAGTGTTAACTATGTAAAAATTTTTACACCGAATTTTTTTATTGTAGCCATGAGATCCACTCACCTTGTGGTTGGTGTTAAAAAAAAATTCTAGGCTATTGATAATAACTATTAATTTACCTATTTTATAGATCCAGAGAGATGCAGCAACAATTATGCAGCCATATTTCACATCTAATGGATTGGTCACTAAGGCACTTGAGCATGCTTTCAAGTTAGAGCACATCATGGACCTCACTCGGTTACGATGTCTTGGCTCCCTTTTCTCCATGTTGCATCAGGCCTGCCGAAATGTTGCGCAGTACAATGCAAACCATCCTGACTTTCCCATGCAAATAGATCAACTAGAACGCTATATTCAGGTAATTTAAACTATTGAAATTGAAATAACCGCTAAGCTTAGAGGCTAGTCTTCTGTTTTAAAATAGAACGGTTTTTTGTTTTTTTTTTTTTTTAGATTTTAAGATAGCTGAATCTTTACTCTGACTGGGTAGCTTCATCTCTTACCTTGTAATTTGTAGAAAATTAAATTGTAATTCCTCTTCCAACAGCGATACTTGGTTTATGCCATCTTGTGGTCTTTATCTGGAGATAGTCGTCTGAAAATGAGAGCTGAGCTGGGGGAATACATCAGAAGAATTACTACTGTGCCACTGCCCACCGCACCTAATATACCCATAATTGATTATGAAGTAAGTGCTTGTAGGTTCTGATCTTCCCAGATTTATTTCAAAACCCACATTTCTGTTTAATGTTTGTGGGCTGATAGGTTTAATTCACCCCAAGAACATACTTGCAGTGAATTTAAACTTTATTTTGTTAAAAATGGTGAGAAATTTGGTTTTCATATGTTGGTGTTGAGGGACAGCAAGAAATGCAAGTATTCTAGGAGTGAATCCATGGCCTCAGCCTGGTGTAGTGGAAATGTTTGGGGTTGGAGGAATTGGGTTCATTCTCTAATAACTCTCCTACTTATCATCTGGGCAGACATAGGCAGATTTCTTCCCTTAGTTTCCTCATCTGTAAATTATCTGGCTGCATTATCTTCAATGTTCTTTCTAGTTCTAGATGCTGTGATTCATATTGAAAGTTTTAGTGTATGTGAATGTAAACAAGCAGTATGGTACAAGGAACTACCCTAACCTAGTATTCCTTGTTTTATAGGTTTCTATTACTGGTGAATGGGCACCATGGCAGTCCAAGGTTCCTCAGATTGAAGTAGAGACACACAAGGTTGCTGCTCCTGATGTTGTCGTACCAACCTTAGACACAGTTCGTCATGAAGCACTCTTGTATACCTGGCTAGCAGAGCATAAGCCTTTAGTGCTGTGTGGACCACCAGGTTCTGGAAAGACTATGACTCTCTTTAGTGCTCTCAGGGCTTTGCCTGATATGGAGGTAAAAGAAAAGCAGCATGCCAACTGAGATGTCATAGACTTAAAACTCTAGTATTTGCATTAAAACACTTTTCTCTCCCTACCCCTTTCTCTTTGACTTTGTTTAGGTTGTTGGGCTTAACTTCTCAAGTGCTACTACTCCAGAACTCCTTCTAAAGACCTTTGATCACTACTGTGAGTACAGGCGTACACCAAATGGAGTGGTGTTGGCCCCAGTTCAGCTTGGAAAGTGGTTGGTTTTGTTTTGTGATGAAATTAACTTGCCAGATATGGATAAATACGGAACACAGAGGGTCATATCATTTATCAGACAGGTTTGTATACTTTAAAACAGCTATAAATTAATTGTGTCTGTCATATCTGACAAAGTTTCCCATGTTATCCTTGTGAACAAGGGATCTGGGCTTGATGGTCATATATAGTGATAGATTAAGGTCAACTTGGAGGGCAGTCTCTAGCAGAACATCCTAAGGTTCTGTCCTTAGATATTTCTGTCAGAAGTATTGATGAAAACAAAGCTGGCACTCTTCTCGTTTTGCATTTGACTTGAAGCATAAAGAAATGGTTAACTCATTTTAGATAACTGAATCCAGATTGAAAAAGTTTGACAGGTTAGCATGGTGGGCCAAATAAAATGAATTTTAATAAGGATAAATCTAAAATTATAATGCTTGAGTTCAGAAAATCAGCTTCATTGGTATGTTAGAGTAGATATGACTAGATAATAGATAATAGTTTTATGAGAGATCTGGAGATTTTATTGGACTACAAGTTTCATATGAGTCAAGGGAGTGATGTGACACAAAAACACAAAGAAAAACCCAAAAACTACAAAAAGCTTGTCACTGTCCTAGATTATATGAAGAAGACCATAGTGTCTAGGATGAGGGTGGTGATGGTTGCCTATACTCTCCCTTTCCACGCTGTAGCTGGAATTCATTTGTTAGGAGCCATAGTTTAGGAAGGACATAGGCTTGCATTGTGCTTAGAATAAGGTATCCAAAATTGTAATAGGCTTTGAGATAGTCAGATGAAGAGCTATTGAAGGAAATGTGAGTGTTGCCCTGGGAAAGAGAAAACTTAAGAGAGAACATCATAGCTCTCAAGTAAGAGGAGGTATTAGTTTGTTTGTGGTACCAGATGGCCGGCAAAACTAGGAGCAACACGTGAAAGTAGTAAAGAGGCAAATTTTGACTTTGTTGTAAGGAAAAAGGACTTTAAAATTAGAGCTAACCATAAGTGAAGTGAACATTATCTTTGGAAGTAATGATGTTCTTCATTGATGTTCTTCAAGAAGAGTCTGGACAGTCTAGTTTTGAGATGTTGACAAGAGATTCCTTTTCAGGTATGAATTGGATCTCGCATCATTCTTCAGTTCTCCATTTCCCTTAATTCTCCACTAGGGAATTGGGGGAAAAGATTATTTTATCTTATACGGGAGTATTTCTCTTATATTCTTTAATTATGTCTTTCTAATGCTTAGATTCTATGATTGTAATCTTTTATATTCCCATTTTTGTCCTTCAGATGGTAGAACATGGAGGATTCTACCGAACATCTGACCAAACATGGGTAAAACTGGAGAGAATTCAGTTTGTTGGAGCTTGTAATCCACCTACTGATCCTGGAAGAAAGCCCCTCTCACACAGGTAATGACCTTGCGCATTTCATAATTTTAGCACAAACCCAACATTACTTGTAATTTGATTTACCCAAATAAAATCCAAGTTTCATAGAGTAGTACAAATCTACTAGAGGTAGTACCCATGCTTTACTTAGGGATTCTCAGTTCTTGGTCTGTCTCTGCTGGGTGACCTTAGACAAGTGATTTCGCTTTTGGAGACCTTGGTTTCCCTACATATAAAACAGAATCTTTTCAGTTCTTAGCTTTATGACTCATTCTGATTCCTCACAAGCATTCTCCCTGGCTTTTTTCCCCTTTTTGTTGTTTTAGAAAAACTATTTTATTCTTAAATGAACACACCTCATCTTCCTAGCTTTCTGTATTTGGTACCATTTGATTTTGCCCTTTGAGTACCCACAGAGCCAAACCAACAATATCATGGAATTGAAATCTAGAGTTGACTATAAGGACAGTGATACTTTGTTACTTTTAGTTAGTTCCTTTTCATATCTAGCAAATGAGACTTGCAAGCAATGATTTGGACCAAAATGGGAGAGAGGATAGTAAATGCTTGTTGGATTTGGTTTGAATGGTTAACTTGATTTTTAGATGAAAATTCCTATCTAAAATGGTTTGTTGGCTTTCACCAGATTTTTGCGCCACGTACCTGTAGTGTATGTGGATTATCCAGGACCCGCATCACTAACTCAGATTTATGGCACATTTAACCGAGCAATGCTGAGACTCATTCCATCTCTTCGAACATATGCAGAACCTCTTACAGCTGCGATGGTTGAGTTCTATACAATGTCTCAGGTACTTTTCACACATATATATTTGCATAAAATAATTACCTTACTTGTGTGTGACACACTTTTAACTTTCAATTCAACAAATGTTTATTAAATATCTCCCAACATCCGGAGCACGCTGCACTACATGTTGGGAATATAGAATAATGATCAAGGAGCTTATGTTCTCTATCTACTGTTGTTATCTCATAGTAAAATATTCTTATGTAACTTTTAAACTTTTGTAACTTTTCAGGAGAGATTTACTCAGGACACTCAGCCTCATTACATCTATTCACCCCGTGAAATGACCCGATGGGTAAGGGGTATCTTTGAAGCCTTGAGACCCTTGGAGACTTTGCCTGTTGAAGGACTTATTCGAATTTGGGCACATGAAGCTCTCCGTCTCTTCCAAGACAGGTATGGAAAATGAAGTGTGTGAAAATAGAACGTATTTGGAATTTTTGTTCTCTGAAATGACAAGCAGTTAACCATACTGTATTCAGCTTTCAGTGTTGATTACTCACATTCTTTAATGTAAGTAACTTTTCCCCTCCTAGATCCATGAGCAGGAGCTTATTATGAATTGAATGAGAAAAGAAACTTTTACTCATATGAGCTATCTTGATATTCCCTCCTCACTGTGCTTACCACGGTACCTGGCACATAGGACCTATTTAATAAATATTTGTGGACTCCTGTGGTAACCATAGTCATCATTCCCCTTGCCCATTCCGTGTCAGGGATGACCCTGTGTTCAATTAAAGTTCAGTTCAGCAGCGCATGGTACCCAGGTTCTGGGAACATGGGAGACATCTATGTAAAATTGGTTGTCTACCCACATGTCTTATAGTATAAGTAGCATGATGTGAAATAGACAGATGGTACAAAATAATACAGAAGCGTATCAGCCTCTAAGAAGTGCCCCACTTTCTCATTGTGTTAGAGGAGTTACTCTTCACTGTTGAAACCTGACAAATGGGCCCTGCCAACCTGGTAAGACTTCAAGGAAAAACTGTTTTGAATTGTTTTCTGAAGACCAGCCTAGCAACTTATGGCAAGGCCTGTTACCTCACAAATTTTTATAACTTACTGATTGATCCAGTCATTCTGTGCTGTCTCTTCCAGCTTTGTGTCACCAGCATCATCCGCTCTCACTTTTACTCACACTTACTAGCGCAGTAAGTGCCTGAGGCTAATTTGAACTCAGGAAGCTGAGTCTTACTGATTCTAAGCCCAAACTCTATCCACTGCACCATCTAGCTGCAACTTTCTTCTCATAGCATGGTCATATTCTGTTACATTCATATACTATGGTTTGTTCAGCCATACCCCAAGTAAAAAAAAAAAAAACTGCTATAAATACTTTTGTACATTTGGACCTTTTCCTTTTTCTTTGATGTCTTTGAAGTATGGGCTTAGTAGTGTTACTGCTGGGTGAAAGAGTAGACTCAGTTTAGTAACTTCTTAAACGTAGTTCCGAATTGCTCTCCAGAATGATTGGACCAAGTCACCGTTCTATCAACAATAGAACAGTGTGCCTATTTTCCCATAGTTCCTCCAGATTTATCCCAAGAGCATATAAAAAAAGTGTGTAGGATTTGTATCTAGAACCTTTATCTTCTAAGTCACTGTTTATTCTTTTTCTTAAAAACAGACTCGTGGAAGATGAGGAGAGACGTTGGACTGATGAGAATATTGATATGGTCGCTCTAAAGCACTTCCCTAACATTGACAAAGAAAAAGCCATGAGCAGGCCCATCTTATATAGCAACTGGCTGTCAAAGGTATCTTGAACCTAAATAATCTCATTAATAATATCACCTTTTCTGTTGTCCTTTTATGACTTCTGAATTTGACAGAGTTCTTAAATGGAGCTGCTTTTGCATTAGGTCTTTATAGTTAGAGTAATCTCAAGCGGGGAATGAGAACTTGTAAAGTAGAAAGCAAGCTTCTTGAAGGGAGGCACTGCGTAGTTTTGTCTTTGTATCCACAATGCCTTGCTCAGAGTAGATGCCCAGTAAATGTCAGTGGAATGGAATGGAATTGGTTCTTTTTTTCCCCTCACTTTTCTGAAATGGTGTCTCCAATACCAGAGAGTCCAAGCTTAGTAATAGAATGTAATGCTTCCTTTTTCTGCAGTGTTAAGAATTTCTGGCATTACTTCCAGAGTCACACAGGGTTTTTGTTCTTATTTAAATATAGACAGCTATTCCCCCCCAAATTTGACTTGTATAAAACCTGTGGCTTGTAATCAGTGCTGTACATAATTTCTTATTAAGGGATTTTGTTTTATGGGGGCATGATACCTACATTTGTGTTAGCATGTCAGTGAAGCAGTCTGGATTTTGCCAGTTTAGTGCAGCTGGGGCAGGGTTATTGCATGATTGATAGGGCTTCTCTAAATCATGTTGATCTTTATCTTTTCGTTACCTATTAAGATATTTTACTAAAGGTATGAATATATCTTACATTTATGTATCATGTAATGATTTCAAAAATGTTTTTACAAATGTTATTTCATTTAGCTTTCATCACAGCCCTATGAAATAGGCCAAAAATTATAAAATAATGTCCTTTAAGTTTCCTATCATAGTTATTTATAAGCATTTTTAAATTTTTAAGGCTAGAAAAGCTGCTCTTGACCCTAAATATGTTTGTGTTCTCTTAGCTTCAAGTATATATGGAACCCTTAAAACTTAAGTATTTAATTCCTTAAATCTCAATTAAGTTCTATTTTGGACATCTTGGCTTGTCATTCTTGTTGATACAGTTCTCCTTACTTGAGTCAAATATGGCTGTGGAGGTATATGCATTTTTGTGTGGTATTTTTTTGTTTTTGGTAGGATTACATACCAGTAGATCAAGAAGAGTTGAGAGATTATGTCAAAGCTAGGTTGAAAGTGTTCTATGAAGAAGAACTTGACGTGCCCCTTGTGCTGTTTAATGAAGTTTTAGATCACGTCCTCAGGATTGACCGGTAGGTGTAATGCTGCCATTCCTTGGGTGAGAATGAATGGATGCTGCAATTTACTGAAAAACAAAGCAAAACAAACCCTTCTTTCCAGTAAAAATTTTGAATATAAGTCCTAAAATGCATAAGACATAAGACTTTATCTTCCATAATACGTCTAGATCTTAGAACTTTTTGTATTGATTCATCTGGAGAGTGACATGAAAAACTTATGAACATTGCATTGGGTTGTCTTATTTTTTAATATTTTTCAGAATCTTCCGTCAGCCTCAAGGCCATCTGCTGCTTATTGGAGTTAGTGGAGCAGGAAAGACTACTCTTTCCAGATTTGTTGCTTGGATGAATGGTTTAAGCGTCTATCAGATTAAGGTAGGTACAACCTGATGTCCCTTTACGACACCAAAAGCCTGTGCATTTAATATTATTTCAGTTGCTAACTTACAGTGTTTCCCTAGAACAGGGGTGAGGAACCCATGGCCTCAAAGCCTGTAGGTCCTCAGATGTGTCCCTTTGACCAATTCTAAACTTTACAGAACAAATCCCCTTAATAAAAGAATTTGTTCTGCAAAACTTGGACTCTGTCAAAAGACCGCACCCAAGGACTTAGAAGGCCATATGTGGCCTTGAGGCTGCAGATTTCCTACCCCTGCTGTAGAAGAATAAGATCCCATGTCATAGGTTAATTTTATCCTATGAATTAACTTCATAGGTCCACAGAAAGTACACTGGTGAAGATTTTGATGAAGATCTCAGGACTGTGTTGAGACGTTCTGGCTGTAAAAATGAGAAGATAGCATTCATCATGGATGAGTCTAATGTACTGGATTCTGGGTTCCTAGAGCGAATGAACACCCTCCTTGCCAATGGAGAGGTAATTTAATAAAACATTGAATTAGACCTATCTGGTAATTACCGAATATTTGAAAATGTGATTCATTTTTTCCCTTTAGGTTCCTGGTCTTTTTGAGGGAGATGAGTATGCCACCCTTATGACTCAGTGTAAAGAGGGTGCACAGAAAGAAGGCTTAATGCTGGATTCACATGAGGAATTGTACAAATGGTTCACTAGCCAAGTTATTCGCAATCTCCACGTTGTGTTTACCATGAACCCTTCTTCCGAGGGACTAAAAGACAGAGCAGCCACTTCACCCGCTCTTTTCAATAGGTAACCTGATGCGCTGTCACTTTCTGTTTCAGGCACCGTCCCTTAGGTTCCTGATTTACCACAGAGGAAACGCTGTTGTATGGAAAGACATAAGACTCTGTCTTTTTTAGGTGTGTGCTCAACTGGTTTGGGGACTGGTCCACTGAAGCCCTCTATCAAGTCGGCAAAGAATTCACTAGTAAAATGGACCTTGAGAAGCCAAATTATGTCGTACCAGATTATATGCCAGTGGTTTATGATAAGTTACCGCAGCCACCATCCCACCGGGAAGCCATTGTGAATAGCTGTGTGTTTGTTCATCAGACTCTTCATCAGGTAGATTCTGTCACTAAACTAATTGGCAACAATCACATGTAGCCTACATATAAACCTAATTGATGTCCCCATGTTACAGTGCAAGAAGGTATTGTAGAAAATCTGTAGTGTGAAGCTTATTCTTACCAAGGTCAACAAAAAGAAAATGATTTTTTTTTTAAATGTTTATTTATAATCAAAATTATATAATTGAACCATAATGAAATGCTTTTCAGTAATAGAAAAGCAGTGCTGTAATTGTAGGGAATCGCAGTCATGCTGTTTGACCACGTATAATATTAGGGAATTAAGAATTGAGATGCTATTTAATTTTAATTCATGGAGTGGCTTCATTCCTTGCTTTTGGGTAAGTCAAGGGACATTGGCTGTTTGTACATAGAATTTTAACCATCAAGTTATCTCCTTCCCACTCCACTCCTTTTCATCACATGTAAAAGTCATACAGAAAAATTAAAGTCCTCTCCATTAAGTAATATATGCATATAATATTTATAAATATTTCCAGCTGAGAAATTGGACTTCATCACCCTTATCTAAAAATTACCTTAATTTCCTTTTGAAAGTAAAAGACTTAGTGCAATTAGAATTTCAATATTAAAAATACAGAAAGCATCTTCACAAATACAAGCCCATCTAATTTGCGTCATTCTTTAAATCAGGAGTGTTAAACAAGATATTTAACAGTTACTCATGATCAGAGGTTTCTGGCCGGTAAAATCAATTTACTCCTCGGGTAGAGTTATGATGAATGGATAAGTATGTATTAGTGCTGTGCGAAGCTCTGTGCTAAATGTGGGTGATCCAAATAGGAGAGTGAGGCAGTCTTTGTTCTCAGGGGCTAATAGGACACAACACATGTGGAAAGTTTCAGCTCATGACATATTTTAAATTTCTAAATTTTTGTTTTTTATGAGTACCCTACATAAGGCAGCAGATTTCTTTCTCATTGGAGGCTTTTTTCTTTTTTTTAAATGTTTGTTTATTTTTAGTTTTCAACATTCATTTCCACAAAATTTTGAGTTCCAAATTTTCTCCCCATCTTTCCCCTCCCCCACCCCAAAATGCTGTGCATTCTGATTACCCCTTCCCCCAATCTGCCCTCCCTTCTATGACACTCTTCCCTTATCCCCATCTTCTCTCTTGTCCTGTAGGGCAAGATAGATTTCTATACCTCATTGCCTGTATTTCTTATTTTCCAGTTGCATGCAAAAACAATTCTTAAGATTCGTTCCTAAAACTTCGAGTCCCAACTTCTCTCCCTTCCTCCCTCTCCACCTATCCTCACTGAGAAGGCAAGCAATTCAATATAGGCTTTATATGTGTAGTTTTGCAAAAGAATTCCATAATAGTTACATTGTGTAAGACTAACTATATTACCCTCCATCCTATCCTGCCCCCCATTTATTCCATTGGAAGCTTTTTTGAGAAATGTCATCAGATCCACCAATTCTCCCTTAAAGTCAGCAAATAAATTTCCTTTCTGGGACATATCACTTTCAAGTACTCTCTTAACAGTGTGTCCTCTGCCTGGGCAACACCATCTCTGCTGTAGGTATCTGTGTAATAGAATCCTGTGCCCTGACAAGTCTTGGATTCACAGAGTTAGATCAACTTCCTATCCTTGCCTCCATTTTTAGCCATGTGGCCCCTTTTGAACAAAAAAATCTTCTTAACCTGTTCAGTACTTTCCTTTTGGAATTTGATTCTGCTTACTAGGTGTCCTCTTTATATCTTTCATTTTAAAGGCTAATGCTCGTTTAGCAAAGCGAGGAGGCAGAACTATGGCAATCACACCTCGTCATTATTTAGACTTCATCAACCATTATGCTAATCTATTCAATGAAAAACGCAGTGAACTAGAAGAGCAGCAGATGCATTTGAATGTTGGCCTTAGAAAAATCAAAGAAACTGTTGACCAGGTATTTTAAAAAATATAGTTTTTTTCAATTTGAAGTGAAAGGAGGGTGGGAAGGGAGCCAAGTGGGTCGGGGGGGAATCACTAGCCCCACACTATACACCTGTGCACTGTGATCACAGGTAGAGGAACTACGTCGGGACTTGAGGATAAAAAGCCAGGAGCTGGAAGTCAAGAACGCTGCTGCTAATGACAAGCTGAAGAAGATGGTGAAAGATCAGCAAGAAGCAGAAAAGAAAAAGGTTGCTATGTTGTTTCATTTCCCTAAATTGTAGTAGCTAGTTTTTTGTTCTTTCCCTAAAAAATACTGAATAAATTAAGTAGCAGCCAGTGTGTGACTCCCAAACCACTGTTTCTTTATAGGTTATGAGCCAAGAAATTCAGGAACAGCTGCACAAGCAGCAGGAAGTGATTGCTGACAAACAGATGAGTGTAAAGGAAGATCTTGATAAAGTGGAGCCTGCTGTCATTGAAGCACAGAATGGTACGTGAAGACAGCGAAGGCTGAGCTTCCTAGGAAAAGAGCCTTCAAGATCAGGGCTGACAAACTTGGTTATCTCTGAGGTGATGCCCAGCAGGGTGACACATACTGGCAGGGGAGATTGGCTTTATGTACCTTTCTAAGAGCAAAATGGGTAAATCTTTAAAAAGAAAGACTTTAAGAGGAACATTGTCCTCATCTCAGACAATATAGTCCATAATTCATGAGGAACATACAATTAGGGTGTCGGGAAAAGAGCAGAAGGTTAACAGTTGTGACATCTAGAATCTACTCCTGGCTCTGCAACTAAGTCCGTGTAGGGATCTGGGCAAGTCATTCACGTTTAAGGGTGAGCTGACCAAGGCCCAGAGGTTGAAGTAGTTAAATTAAAAATATCTCTCTTCCAGTTCTGAAATTGAAATCGAAAAACAGTGTTATATATACTTCAGTCTCCTTTTTAATTTAGAGATTGGAGTTTATTTGTTTTAGCCGATTGGGTCATTCATTTGTATGGCATCGTACTTAATGCATCCATTGTATTGAAACACATAATGCCACTTCAGAAGCCAGTACTAAAGCATTCTGGCTCTAAGTTAGTACTTGAAATTGAAGTAGAGACAGCAGTCATTTCTTCTCACTTTTCTTCCCCTCCTTTACTCTGCCAAAATTTGTCTTCCATCTGCAAAGTAATTATATTGACAGTATCTCTCCCTGACCCTTCTGTAATTCATTTTCAGTCTTAGAATTTTTTCTGTTTCATCCTTTTCCTGCCATCAGGTTTTATTGTTTCTAATAATAAAACCTTGGTTTTTTATAGTTTTCTCATTCTTTAAGGTTAAAAAACTCAGGTTCTAGGGCCTTCCATTTAAAACTAATGCCTTATGTAATGGTAACTTCCTTATGGATTCTTTGGGGACAGTGGCTTCTCAACCTTTGGAAATATGGTAAACTGATTTAAATTTTTATTGCTAATTTTATTCAGGATAAGATCTAATTCTACCCTTAATACAACTTTTAGTGGAATTTCAGGATAGGAAGTTACACAGTTCAGCTGATGTAAGATTTGGCCTTTGTTTTAAAATTTTAAATTTCATATGCTCCTATCAATTATAAATCGTGTTTGGCTCTCTCTTTTTCCACTTTGTTTTTTTCTTTCATTGTTTAAAATTCTCTAGTTTTTTGTTTGTCTATAAGGAAATTATTTTATAAGCATGAATCAATTACTAGTAGTAAAGATTTTCCCTGCCAGAAGTAATTTTTTATTCCTTGGTGGTGGTATCTTGCATAGTGAAACTCTCTTTATGATTGTTTTTCAAGGATTCAGTTACTGAGAATGAATGGGAAAACTAGGCTGGAAAGTGCAAAATGAAACATACAGAGATTTTAGATATTGTATAGTTTCCCTGTGTGAATAAGAGAGTTTTACTATGTTATTAGTCTTTTCAAATGTCATTAGGGTGGTCATTGTGAATGATAAGTAACCTGTTCTGCCCATCTGGTGTGTCAATTTGCTGCAGTAAATTTTGCAAAAGTATTGTGCTTCATGTTGGTAACTCAATCTAGTTAGCTGGCATTCTGAATGACTAAATTCCTTTTCTAGTGATGGGAATTCAGAAGAGCTAAAGCCCTAGCCTGGCTACGAAATCTTCCATCAGCCTCGCAGATCTTTTTAGTCATTGCATGGATTTTTAGAGGAGGTTCAAAGCTTCAGGTTGTGATTATTGTTCTCATCTTACTATGTTTGTACTTGATCTTCCTTTCTCCCTCTCCCCAATCAATACTTTCTCTACTCCTTCTGCTCCAACTCGTTTGACTGCTGTCTTTTAGCTGTAAAATCAATAAAGAAGCAACACCTGGTAGAGGTCCGCTCTATGGCAAATCCCCCTGCAGCGGTGAAGCTGGCACTAGAGTCCATCTGTCTGCTGTTGGGTGAAAGCACCACTGACTGGAAACAGATACGTTCCATCATTATGAGGGAAAACTTCATACCAACTATTGTAAACTTTTCTGCTGAGGAGATCAGGTGATTAAATGAACGTACAGAGCTATTGCTGGGAATTGAAAGAAATTGTTCGTAACATATTTGGAGATAGTTGTCTTTATCTGGAAAGAAGAATTTAAAGTTGGCAGTAGAATTTCTTATATTTAGCAGAAATCCTCATTAACTTTATGATAATCACCCGCTTGGTATATGCCTTTGGTGTTGTTCCCTAAAATACACCATGATTCATCAGGCGGGTATCTTTTTAGGCAAATTTTTTGTAAGTTAAGAACTGAAATTTCTTTCGGACATTCCCAGCAGTAGTGTTATTATTTCTTAACCTCTTGCATGCTGAATGCTGTTTTCATCCCCCACAAATAGCTGTGAGCTCTATAAGGAAGCAGCATCTTGTTGAAGTAAGAGCAATGGCCAACCCTCCTGCTGCAGTAAAACTGGCTTTAGAGTCAATCTGTCTTCTGTTGGGTGAGGAAACTAATGATTGGAAAAAGATCAGACCAGTTATTCTCAGAGATAATTTCATCAGCAGCATTGTCAACTTTAATATTGAAGAACTAAGGTATTGGTTTTAGTTTTGTCTTTAGTGGTCATTTGGGGTAATGTATAGAAATATTGTAGAGACTTTGAAGTAGAACTTTTTATACTTTGAAGAAATGAATCCCAAAGAGATGCTGACCCACTCTTCTCTTATATTTATACTAAAGAGTGCAATTCTTTTGCAGCGATGCCATAAGAGAAAAGATGAAGAAGAATTATATGTCAAATCCAAGTTACAATTATGAAATTGTAAACAGAGCATCTTTGGCTTGTGGCCCCATGGTTAAATGGGCAATTGCACAGGTAATCAGTTGTGGAATAACCAGTCTTGGAACCATTTACTTGTGAAATTTAGTGACTGGGAGAGACCTTAAAATGCCTATAATATTGATCAACCTTTGCGTATCTGACAGCTTAACTATGCAGACATGCTGAAGCGAGTAGAACCCTTGAGGAATGAGTTGCAGAAACTGGAAGATGATGCCAAAGACAACCAGCAGAAAGCTAATGAGGTTGAACAGATGATACGGGACTTGGAGGCTAGCATTGCGCGGTACAAGGAGGAATATGCTGTGCTGATCTCTGAGGCCCAGGCGATTAAAGCAGACCTCGCCGCTGTGGAAGCGAAAGTAAGGTCTTACTTGCTAACCCTTAATGGTTCTTGTTCCATTTCTCCAAAGTTAAAAAAACGCTCCAAGATGGTATTTGAGATTAATGTGTGAGACTTTCATTTTGGTGGGGAAAGGGATGACTTCACCTGATATGTGCTGCTTTAAAACCAGTTTGAGGCTGTGTGGGGCAGGATTTTCTAAATGCCTTCCTTAGCACTTTGTGAGAGTAGAAACATTAGGTATCAAGAATGTCTTCTAACTGTTTTTGGATAAATAGCCCAGCTGTAAATGCTGCCTATGGTTTTAATTAAATTGTATGCTTTAACTTTAGGTAAACCGAAGTACTGCTCTTCTCAAGAGTTTGTCTGCTGAACGAGAACGCTGGGAGAAAACAAGTGAAACTTTCAAAAACCAAATGTCAACTATTGCAGGAGATTGTCTGTTGTCCGCTGCCTTCATCGCTTATGCTGGCTATTTTGACCAACAGATGCGTCAGAACTTATTTACTACTTGGTCCCATCACTTACAACAAGCAAATATACAGGTAAAAATCCACTAAGGCTTATATTCTGGGGTTAAAAGTAGAAAAACAAACTTAATATTTGGTCAGCTTTTGCAAAGACAACTGGAGAGTTTTGTGCAAAAGCGGGTGAGATTTGATGAAGAAAAAATAACAAAGATTCAATATTTCAGTTCCGTACAGATATTGCAAGGACAGAATATCTTTCAAATGCTGATGAGCGGCTTCGCTGGCAAGCAAGTTCCTTACCTGCGGATGATTTGTGCACTGAAAATGCAATCATGCTCAAACGGTTTAATAGGTATGCTTATAAGCAACTCAAACCTAATTCCTTTGAAGGACAACTGAAGTGTTTGTGTTTTGGTAATTTTTAATCTCACTGTTCATGAATTTTCAAACTCCCTTCTCTTCTCTGAGAATAAACATTGGGGATGTTCTAAGAACTGAAATTGTTTCACCTGGAGAGAAGACTAGAATGGCCAGTGTTGTGTTAGGATGAGAGAAAACAGAATTTAGATGCAGTGATGAATGAAGGTGATTAGATACCAAAATATAATTTGTGTTTAAGGCCTCCTCTTTATAGTGATACATACAGGATAATTGTAAAATAGATAAAATGTAGTTAGGGAGGGGAAGCTCTCACAGCTAAGGAGATCAGGAATGGCTTTGTGTAGAAGGTGGTAGTTGAAGGAAGTGGGTGATTCTAAGAGGTAGAGGGAACATGATGTCCCATGCATCTCGGGCATGTAGGGTGACCATTGCTAAGGTAGACAGAAGATGAAGTGCCAAGAATGAGTAATAACGCCAGTTTGGCAGAACCATAGTGAATGGGGAGGGAGAATGATGTGTAATGAAGCTGGAAAGATAGGTTGGAAAGGGCTTTAAAGGTCACACTGTGAAGTTTATATCTGGCTTTAGAGGCAGTAGGGAGTTGGTGGCATTTATTGAGTAAGGGAACAACTTGGCCAAATCTGCATTCATGGAAAATCAGGACTTTGGCAACAGTGTAAGGGATGGATTTGAAAGGGGAAAGACTCATGACAAAGAAACCTCTGAGGTGGCAATAGTCTGGGTGAAAGGTGTTAAGGGCCTGAATTGGAAGGTATTTGTGTGGGTAGAGAAGGGGAGGAAGGTGAAAGATGTCATGGATTTGAAAAGATAGGACAGACTTGGACATATTCAAAGGCATTGGGAAAGGACCCAGGAGAAAGGGAGAGTTTGAAGTTTGAGAAAGGGGGTGGGAATTCTTGTAAGGGTAACGTGCAGAAGGAAATGGGATCAAGGGAATTTACAGAAGGGTTGGCCCTTAGGAAAGAGAAAGGCTGCCTCCATCAGAGACTGGGGGAGAGGAGGAGATGGTAGGGGATAATATCTAGGGGTTTTGAGATGAAGTAAAGAAGAGAAGAGGGAGCCCACAGCAATGTCTTCAACTTTCTCAGTAAAGTGAATGGTTAGCCGAGAGGGTGGAGGACCTTGTAGGGAGGGGACGGGAGGTGGGGGGGTGGGATTGGGAAGAGAAGAGATGGTTTGGAAAAGCTGTTAGTAGTTAAATGGAGGACTTATTAAGGAGAAATAAATGGATTTGCCTTTTTGCAGTGAGGGCTGATAACATAAATTTGTAATGTACTTAGGCAGCAGTTTTGTGACTAGATGGCCTCAATACTATAATACTTTTGGCCGTTGTAATGTTTCAAATGAATTTATATCTCATGTTAGATTTGTTTTAAATTTAATGTCAGTTCTATAAATCTATATGCAAATCAGGGACATCCTCAATTAGGATATTAGTAGAGAACAACAACCTCTTCACAAGTGAGATTTACCATAGGTCTACATATGTAGAACGTAAAAGATGCCGCTGTACTTATTTTTTGTTATTATGAAAAAATACTTGATTTGCTAGGCAGAACAAAGTGCTACCTTGTGAATTCTTTTATAACAAAGTATCTCTCATTCCTATATCAAGATAAGCCTTGATTCCTTGGAAGATGTTAAGAACTCTTATTGCTTGAGTCTCAAAACCAACAGATGGATGTCAGATTCCTCAGGTGCTGCCCTGGTGTGTGGCATGCTGGGAGAGAGAATGGCTTTTGGCACAATTAGTAGGCTCCCTGTAGTGACTTTAGAGTGGACATCAGTGCACAGAATGGGCAGGCACAGATGGGTCACAATCTGCATCATTGGAGAGAATTCCTGATTGATAAGATCAGAGGTCTACTTTACTACTTAATCAATACTTCTAGTATTTGGTCTTTGCAAACTTGGCATTGCTTATAACAAAAGCCATAGGGTTACACCGTTATGAAGCATTTTTTTTCTTTTGTCTAAATGGTAGTAATATGGATATTGACACAATTCATCAAAAACTTGGCATCAATTTGTGCAAATCCTTTTATAAATATTTACTACATTCTTGTTTTGCCTGTCTTCAGTGGGTTTGTTTTTGCTAAGCTAACACTTTATTATGTGATTATAGATATCCATTGATCATTGATCCTTCTGGACAAGCCACAGAATTCATTATGAATGAGTATAAAGATCGGAAAATTACTCGAACAAGCTTTTTGGATGATGCCTTCAGAAAGAATTTAGAAAGTGCACTGAGATTTGGTAACCCCCTTCTTGTCCAGGTGTGTAGTTAAATTCCACAAAACTTATTTGTTCTCCTAAGTGTATTCCTTGAGGCCAGGGTTTTTGTGTGTGTCATATACCCTTTGAAAGTCTGGTGAAACCTGTGGATTCTTCAGAGTAATGTTTTTAAAAGCTGAAAATAAAATACCTAGGATTATAAGAGAAATCAATTATTTTGAAATGCTGTTATCAAAATATATATAAGTTCATGGATCCTAGGTTCAGAACCCCTGCTTTAGGCCCGTATTTGATTTTTAGAAATTATGAGATAAGACAAAAGAAAACCATATACGAATGAAGACATCTTGATAATTTGAGAACCCTGAAACTTTAGCAGTAGAATAGAGGAGATAGAACTTAGAAATTATAACTTTACAAAAAATAGTGCAAGAATAAACCTCATTATAGGTTCAGTGGCAAAACCTAATTTGAAACCTATTGGAAAAGTTCTCAGTTACTAAGTGGTTGCAGATATTTAAACTGTAGATGTTTATTAAAAGTATCCATTTATTCATTAAAGTCATTATGTAGTTGATGCTAATTGTGGAAGATGTTTTATTCAGTACTTCAGCTTACATTCTTGTTTAGGATGTGGAGAGCTATGACCCAGTTTTGAATCCAGTGCTGAATCGTGAAGTCCGGAGAACAGGTGGAAGAGTATTGATCACCCTTGGCGATCAGGACATTGACTTGTCTCCATCGTTTGTCATCTTCCTGTCTACCAGAGACCCAACAGTAAGGAAGGACACAAACCACGTATAAAAATGTGTCAAGTTTTTGGGTATTGTCAGTGAATACAAGACAGAATGGTATTCCATTGTCTCTTTTGATAGGTTGAATTCCCGCCAGACCTCTGTTCCCGTGTGACATTTGTAAACTTCACAGTAACCCGAAGCAGTTTGCAAAGCCAGTGTCTGAATGAGGTTCTTAAAGCAGAGAGACCTGATGTGGATGAAAAACGTTCTGATCTCCTTAAACTTCAAGGTTTGTGCCTAAATCTGATAGTAAGCTAAAATGAAGTCTGAGAAAATTTTACAGAAGTTTATTTGGTGAAAGTTAGAAGGTTGAGGAGGGGCTGCTAGGTGGGTAGAGTAGAAGACCTTCTTCCTGAGTTCAAATCTGACCTCATACTTACTAGCTGTGTGACCCTGGGCGAGTCACTTAATCCTGTTTGTCTCAGTTCCTCTTTTGTAAAATGAGCTGGAGAAGGAAATGGCAAACCACTCCAGTGCCTTTGCCAAGGAAACCCCAAATGGGGTCATGAGGAGTCAGACACGAATGAAACAGCTGAACAACAAGAACAGAAAGTTGAGGAAGTTCAGCATTCCAGGTTCTGTCACACGTATGTAAGGGTCTTGAACTTTGACAGAAGAAATGGTGGATGTCATGTTCTATGAGACAAAGGAATGGGGGCCAGGCTTCATAGTTCCTTCAGCTGCCTCTCTCCTTGACTAGGCTTGACTTTCATAGCGAGCTCTAACCTGGATATTAACAGTTGTCCTCTAAGAATTCCCCAGTTGAGTACAGCCATGGAGACACACTTGGCAGTCTCTGGAGCATGACCCACTTGGCTGTTAGGTAAGATTACAATCCTGCACCCAGGGCTTGTTGGCTTTGGTCTGTAATAACTTACTGATGCTTTCAAAGCAGCCGTTAGATGCTGTGTAAGAGTCCTGTGGGATATGTCATGGAAAATTAATGGATGCTTCAGTTCATCCTTAATTGTTGCCTCTCTTGGAGAAGGAGTAGACCCCCAGGGAAGGTTTGTGTTTCCCTTTGAAGAAGCTGCAGTCTTCTTTACCACGTGGTAAATATAGACTGAAAATGAATGCAAATATGCCATGAAAGATTGCTTTCCTTTTGGCAATAAGTATTAACCATCGTATTTAGTGCCAGAAAGTGTGCTGATGGTTGCTCTTTTGCCAGTGGCTAAAAGGCCTTTGACCTTTCCCTGGGTCTGTATTGTGAGTTGACAGCTAAATTATGGAGATGTTGTCTTTCCCTTGCCCTTTGTCTTCTATCATTTCAGTTCACCTTAGTCTTCAAGTCTGCTTGGCCTCCCATTACTTTTCCTTACATGCTTCCTCAGTTCTGTGGTTGTTCCACATGCCTCTCCCTATCCCTGACATCCTGGGCTAATAGGATACCCTAATATTGTATACAGAAAAGATATTACAGCTTGGGACCTCAAAAACTTGAGGTCTAGAACTGAAAAGCTATCCCTTCTCCAACATCTGTACTTGTGTTGATGGTAACACTTGTAACATCAGAATTATCTTTGATTCTTCTCAGCTCCTACAACCTCATTTGTCAGTTCTGTCCATTCTACCTCCATGGTCTTGCCACATTTGTCCCCTTTATTCTTCCACTTTGCCACCCTAATTCAGATCTTCATTTTTTCTTACTTAGACTACAATTATAATTTTCTTACCTACAAATAATCCCCTCTTTAATCTTTAATAGCATTGTCCAAGTCTCTGGCTGTGCTAAAGCGTCTGCTTAAAAAACCAAAAACCTTCATTGGCTTATATTGACTATCAGAGTATAAATTCTTGAACTTGGTTTTCTTCAAATAGCATCTCTGTGAAGCCTACCCTGAGCTTCTTGCACAGAGTAGGTAAATGTTTGGTGAAAGACTGGGTTTCACTACTGTAACTAACGTTGTTTGTTTTTTAAAGGTGAATTCCAGTTGCGTCTACGCCAGTTAGAAAAGTCTCTGCTACAAGCTCTTAATGAGGTTAAGGGCCGTATTTTAGATGATGACACCATTATTACTACCTTGGAGAATCTGAAGAAGGAGGCAGCAGAGGTCACTCGAAAAGTAGAAGAAACAGACATCGTCATGCAGGAAGTTGAAACTGTTTCCCAGCAGTATCTACCACTTTCTACCGCCTGTAGCAGTATTTACTTTACTATGGAGTCACTGAAACAGGTACAAAGTACTAAGAGTACTAAGCCTTGGTCTTAAACAAATTTTGGCTTTTTAATCATTTCAGTTTATGTAGTTTAGACCATTACTGTGGAGCTCAAATCTTAAAGTTTATTGCTTTTCCAAGCTTGGTTTGGCTGGCTGTATGTTTAACCTTTTATGCCAAATGACACGTCATTTAATGATCAAGTGTTTTTAAGCTCCTGATGTGTATCAGGCACTGTGCTTAGAGCTGGAAATACAAAGACAAAAAAAACAACAACCAATTCCCACTCTTGGGGAGATGGTATTTACAGTTATGTATAAGGATGTACAATAGGAATAGAATAGAAATATATGGTAGATTAGTATGAGGTAGTTAGAGAGGAATAACACTGGAAAGGCGTTGTGGAGAAGGAATGGTCCTTGAGCCATGTCTTGAAGGAAGTGAGGGATTTTCTGAAGCAGAGGTGAGGAGAGCCTGCAGTTCAGATATAGAGGATGGCCAGAAGAAGAGAGAGGCCACTTTGACTGAAGCATCTATATTATAGGAAGGTGAATGGTGTATGATGGGACTTGGGGCTAGTTATGAAAGGTTTTACGAGTCAAACAAGTTTATATTTGATCTTAGAAATAGTAGGGGAGCACTGGATTTTATGAAGTAGGGAAGCAGTGTGGCCCTGTCTGCCCTTAAGGAAATTACTTTGGCAGCACTGTGGAGGATAGATTGGACTGGAGAGAGACTTGAGGCAAGGGAGGCTTTTGCAGTAGGCTGGATCAGGGAGGTGCGGGGAGCTTTAAAGGATTGAACTAAGGTGGCGGCCATGTGGCCAAGGACCATGGGACAGATGCAAGTGATTCTGGAGAGAATTATCAGCTGCTTTGTGGAGTGAGAGAGAGTGGAGAGTGGTGCATACTTCTGAAGTTGTTAACATGGAGGTGGAAGAATGCTAGTCCCTTGGAAAAAATAAGGAAGTTTAGAAGGAGAGAGCTGTTCCACTTGAGCAGTGAGGTTAGAAACCACCACATTAGAAAAGGTTGAGGAGTAAGTGAGAGAAGGGAATGTAGAGGCAGCAAGCACAGAGAGATTTTTTTTTTTCCAGGAATTTGGCTGAGAAATGCAGGATATATAGGAAGGTAGCCTAGAGAGAGGAGTCTAATGAAGGTTTTTTTTAAGGATGGATGAGGCGTTAAGATAATATTCAAGTTAGATTTATGGTTCACATTAGTCACTAGCATTATTGTAGGTCTGAAGCATCATCATAGAGAATTAGAAATAAAATTATCCTACCTTTAGAGAATTCGGGAAGTGATAGTAGAAAACTTAGCAAAAACTTGAGAACTGGTTATTTATGTGCTTTGACGACTTATCTGTTATAAAACGTACCAGTTAACATGGGTTTTACTGGCTAGATTCCTTTATCTTTCCTTTCCCCTTTCCTTTCATTTTTCCTTTCCTTTCCCAAAACCTTAAACCTACTGCTGTCTTCTGGACCCTCCTGCCTTCAAAGTGATTATCAATAGTAACTGTTGCTGTTTCCCTCCCAGCCTGATGTCTTCATTTTCTTTGCCTCATTAAAGGGGCTAACCCCTGGCTACTTCTTAAGCAGGCCTATTCAATGAATAGCCATTGCCTCATCCTAAGTGAGTACCTGCAAAGTCCTTGGCCTAAAGGGCCCAAGGTCTCCCAGTGCATCCTGGGTCATCTCCAGTCATCCTGATAAATATCTGGTCACTGGATTCAAATGGCTCTGGAGGAGTAGTGAGGCTGGTGACCTGCACAGCCCTCCCTCACTCAAAACAAAGTTAAGTGCAAGTCATGTCATCATTTTTCTGATGGCATGGTCTTCAGCAACGAAGGATGAACACAATTATAAAATGGCTTTGCCATTACACACATACACTTGTATACCTTTATATCTTGTATATTAGATGTACATAAGAGATATATACTGCAAAAAGTTTCTTCCATTGAGCAGCTTCCCTTCTTATCCTAGTTGTCTGTGTATATGCATATAGTTTGCATATGCAAAAGCCTTTCAATTTTATGTAATTGAAATGATTTTATCTTTTATGAACACCTCTGTCCTTTGTTTATGAGCACTCCCCCTTAGCTATGTCTACAAAAGGTTTTCTTCTGGTTCTCTTCTAATTTTTTTTAAATGATGTGACTTTGAATACTTGGGTTGTATATCCATTTTAAGCTTATTATGATATTAAGTGTAAGTACTGCAGCAAAATTTCTGAGACTTATATCTTCATGGACTAATTTGCTGGTGACCAGCTCCAGCGTCAGGAAAAGTTTTTTTGGTTTCTGCTGTGTTTTCACGGTTATTTGGAAAGTAGAGAAAGGAAACATAGTCACTTGAGAGAAATTCTAATTCAGAATTAGGTGGATTTTTTTAAACTTTCTAATTATTTGTTTCACTTTTGTGTGTAGATTTGGACAGTCTAACTTTGGCTAAATTATTTCTTTTCAGATACACTTCTTATATCAATATTCCCTTCAGTTTTTCCTGGATATTTATCACAATGTTTTATATGAGAATCCAAACTTGAAGAGCATTACTGATCACACTCAGCGGCTCTCAATCATTACCAAGGATCTCTTCCAGGTAAAAGACAAATTGCCGATTTTCCATGAAAAATATTTATAGGTTTCTTATAAAATGTGTTTACTCCAGTGTAAATAACTGATTCAGTGATTTTTCTTTGAGATCATCAACATCTGTTCCTTCTGTCAACAGGTGGCTTTTAACAGAGTGGCCAGAGGCATGCTTCATCAAGATCATATCACCTTTGCGATGCTTTTAGCAAGAATTAAACTAAAGGGCACTGTTGGGTAAATTTATTTATTTTTCCTTCCTCAAATTCACCATTGGGCAAAGAACTAATCATCATGTTTTCATTTATTTAACCAGTACTTAGTGAAAACCTGCTGTGTACTTAACCCCATGCATTATGTGGTTGAAAAGGTGGCTGAAAGCTCAAGGCCTTTGTGAAGAAGAACAATTAGAATGTGTGTTTTACAAATGATTACAGAAGTAGAAACAAGAGGAAATAACTTTGTGTTTTTCCTAAGTTAATTTGTTAAATTTCTGCTGTAATTTTATTTATTCCATGACCAAGTGGTCTTTTGGTACTGTTACTTTTAATGATAATGAATGTAAAAATAAGAAACCTGAGTTAAAGAGGTGTTTCATGCACAGGGAACCTACGTATGATGCTGAATTCCAGCATTTCTTGAGAGGCAAAGAAATCGTCCTTAGCACGGGTGTTGTTCCCAAAATTAATGGATTGACTGTAGAACAGACGGAAGCAATGATGAGACTGAGCTACCTTCCTGCATTTAAAGATCTAGTTGGAAAAGTCCAAGCAGATGAGGTAAGTGCTTTAATTAACTGTTATTATGAAGAAGCCTGGCCTTGTCCCAGAAAACTGGACATAAGGAATTGTGCCTGTAAAACAACATGAATTGTACTTGTGAAATCTTGACTCAGGCTTTCAGTATGTGAACTTTAAAATAGCTTATTGCTTTTTAATGTTCTTTCTTTGCATAATGGTAATGTGTTCAATGTTTCCATTACAGCAATTCTGCATTTGGTTAGACAGCAGCTCCCCAGAGCAGACTGTGCCCTACCTCTGGAGTGAAGAAAAGCCTGCAAGTGAGTTTAGGCCTATGTTTTTTTTCCTTTTGTAATCATAATTCATTGAGGATTAATCCCTAGACTATAGTTGTCTTGGTTTTTTGATCAAGTTTCATCTTGTTTCTTGAAGAGACATCTCAAGAAATTGAAGTTGGCAAACAAGGAACAGTTGTGTAAATTTCCCAGGCAAGAGCAAGTAGCGAGTGCCAAATTCTTTGGCGTATTAGCTATCAAAGAATCAGCAGTGTGGGAACTTTAAATTTTATAGATTATACCTGTCAATGTGCTCTCAGGATAAAGGGGCTGTCAGCTCCATGGAGTTTTGCTCTAGCAGTTTTGCAGGGGAGCAGCGGTGACCCCAAGAGCTACTATCAAGTAAGACAGAGGTCTCAGGATTTCATTTCCAGTACACTTAAAGAGCAAGTGGAAGTTTGCCATAACCCCTCAGCATGCATGAGATGTTTCCTTTCTGCCTGGGCCTAGTAACTATGATCTGGTTTCATAGTAAAGAGGCTCTTCTTGTGTTGTCAGAGAAATGTGAGTGTCCTTAAAGAACAGTAGGAAGGATTCATTGAAAACAAATGGGGTTTAAGAAAGGATTCTGGGAAGCAGTGAGAAATCCTGACCTTATATGACACACAGGAGAGGGAAAAGGACCAGGGAATGCTTAGAGATAGTGGCAGTTAGGATGTTCTTGAAGAAGGAGGGCGTTGGACCATCTCAGGAGGAAGCTGCTACTTGTGCTCTAAAGAATGGTGGATTGACAGCTACCATGAGGTTACTGAGTAAAGGCCAGAAGACGAAGGGGTTAGCATTCAAGTTGGCTCCCTAGTGGTGATAGCTCTTTGTTAACCTGATAGTAACAGGAGGAAGCCCCAAAACTTACATCTAGAGTGCAACAGAGAACTTCCTAAATACGTTTGTTAATCAATAAGCATTTTTTAAGCATCTCCTGTGTGCGAAATACAAAGAATGAAATCATCTCTGCTCTCACAGAGCTTACATTCTGATGGGGGGAAATAAGTACATATGCATATGGCATAAATACAAAGTTTGATATAAAGTGGTTTGGAAGGAAGAGCAAATCACGTTGAGAAAAATTCCCACATCGGCCATGTCCAAAAAATATTTGGCTCAAACTGCACCACGTCCATCTGTCAGATAGGTAGTATGTTTCATCCTGGATCCTCTGGAATAGTGGTTAGTCATTGCATTATAAGAGTGCTTATTAAGCCTTTTTAAGTTGTTTGTTTTTACAGTTTAGGTGCCCTAGAAATTGTTCTCTAGCTCCTGCTTATTTCACTCAGCATCAGTTTGTACAGATCTTCTCAGGTGTTTCTGAAACAGGGTCCATCATTTCTTATAGCATAATAGTGTTTCTTAACATTCACATGCCATCATGTATTCAGCCATTCTTCAGTTTGACAGTCACCTTGTAAGGTGACAGGTTTTTGCCACCACAAAAAAGAACTGCTACAAATATCGGCATACATCCAGGTCAGGGGAGGGAAACCCATGGCCTCAAGGCCACATGTGGCCACTTAGGTCCTCAAGTGCAGCCCTTTGAATCTGAAAGTTTGAGTTCCGTCAAAGGGCCACACTTAAGGACCTAGAGGGCTACATATGGCCTTGAGGCCACACCCCTGCACTAGGTCATTTCCCTCTCTTTGACCTTTTTTGGAGTATGTTGTCCTAGTATTAGTATCCCCGCATCCAAGGGGTGTGCATTGGTTCAAGCAGTTCCAACTTGTTGTCCAGAATGGCTGGACCCATTCCTGGCTCCATCATGAATGTGCATTAATGTGCCGGTTTTCTCATAGTCTCTTCAGTGTTTATCATTTTCTCTCTCTTGTCACTTGAATTTTATTTCTCTTACTGGAAAAATTGTGGACAATATTATGAATGATTAGTGAGCATCGGAACAGGAAGCTGATCCCAGAGGGCTGGCCGGGCTTCGTTACGAACAAGCCACATCACCAGACTTTCCCTTTTGTGGCAGTGTCATTAAATGAGAAGAGAGGACATAGGAATGCTGTGGTTATGAAAGTTAAACTAGATTTTAGGAAATTTTCAATCTTTCATTCAAATAGATAATCTACTATCTGAAGGATTAGTGAGAAAAATGGAGTCTGCGGGCTCAATCGTAGTGCTGTTATCTGGAGTCAGAAAAGATGCTTGGCTTTCCCAGAGTAGTTGTTAATGGTTTACGTCATTCTGGAGGGAAGTCTCTAGCGGACTGCCCCTGGGCCTGTCCTTGTCACAGAATGTAAATGACACGAGGCCAGCAGCTCGGGTGAAAGGCAGACTTTTCAGATTTGCAGCTGACAACAAGACCAGGATGGAGAGCTCTCAGTTTGTTAAGACATGTCAGATTCTAAAATTACATCCACTAACAGAATTGAAGAAGATGAAACATAATAGGGACAACTTGCATTTAAGGAAATTAGCTTTGCAATGATAAAGTGTGGTGGGCATTCATGGATAGCTTTTGTTTGAAAAGATCAGGAGATTTGGAGTCAGATGTGTGATATGAAACCCAGAAAAGCTAATGCAACCTCAGGCTACCCTAAAAAAGGAACAGTAGCTAAAATGAGAGAGCCAAGACTGCCGCTTTACTCCTCTTGAGTCAAAATGTACCTCGGTGTTTAGGTACATCCTAAAATCCTAGGGGCCGCATTTTAAGAAGAACATTAATATACTGTAGGGAATCTAGAAGAGGCAGCCTAGAAGGTACAGGGCCTAGCTTGATGATTGTGCCACATAAGCATCAGTCAAAGAAATTTAAAGAGTATGTATCTCGGAGAAGAGAACACACTGGGAGGTAGGGAGCAGGGGCAGTGTTGGGGCAGGGGAACTGTCTTCAAGGATTTGAAAGACTTAGGTAAAAAAGGAGTCGATTAGTTCTGACTGGCCAGCAAAGATCAGTGGCTGGATGTTGTGGAGATGGATTTAGCAGAGGTGGGATGGGCCACCTCATACCAGACATCTGCCAGCACCTGCCTAGGGTTCTTGGTAAAGTTCTCACTGGACTCGGCTTCCTTTTAGGTCCCCTCCATCTTTGAGATTCTGTGATATTTTAACAGCAGTGAAAGAAAAAAGGTCCAAACTTCTATTCTGAGTCAAGTAGGCTCTGTTGTTAAATGTGAAAAACAAAAGAGAAACCTGTAGGAAAGCAGATTCCTTATATATTGAATTAAATTGAGCTATTGGTGCTTTTGCATTCTTGTAATGACCCTTCTTCATTTCAGCACCCATTGGTCAAGCCATTCACCGCCTGCTGCTGATCCAGGCTTTCCGCCCTGATCGACTCCTAGCCATGGCTCATATGTTTGTTTCCACAAATCTCGGTGAATCTTTCATGTCCATCATGGAACAGCCATTAGATCTGACACACATTGTGGATACTGAGGTAACCCAAACCAGGTTTATAAAATGCAAACATTAGGAAGCAGCATTTTATCCTACTCTCAATTCAGACAGTAGTTTTCTCTCATTTGGACAGCAATGCAACCTGTGAAACACATTAGAATTAGTATATAGAGTGGGGCATCGAGGTGTCGCTATAGTGCACAGAATAGAGTCAGGAAGATTCATCTACCTGAGTTCAAATCCAGCCTCTACTAGCTGTGTGACCCTGGGCAAGTCATTTTCCTCTCTTTGCCTTGGCTTCCTCATCTGTGAAATAAGCTGCAGAGGGAAATGGCAAAACCACTCCAGTATTTTTGTCAAGAAAGTTCCAGATGGGGCGGCTGAACAGCAGCACAAATGGAGTGACTGGGTTATCGTCCCTCCCGGCTCTGCCTTTTATTCAATTCTGGGCATGTGAAGGACTTGGAAAGCCTAGCATCCATCCAGAGTAGAGTGGCTAGGATTGTGAGGGAACTTAAGCCTTTATGAGAAAGATCCATTGAAGATGGAGATGAGAAGACTTAAGGGGGAGTGCAGACAGTAATAAGTTGTTACTTCTATAACTGGGGCCTGTTAGTGGAAGCAGGGAGGCACATTTCATTCCCAGGTAGCTCTGTCCAACACTGGCAGGGGCTGCCTCAGGACAGAGAGGGAGCTCCTCATCACAGGAGACTCCAAGCAGAGGCTGGAGGAAGAGGGGAAATGGGGGCTTCTGGGTCAGACTAAGAGACGTCCTGAAGTTCCTTTCCAGCCCCATTCAGTGCTTCTTTGACTTTGTGTGTTTGGCCTCTTTGCATTCTGAGTAAGTCTAGCAGCTGAGGTGATCCCCAGAGGCCTTTTGTGAATCCTGTAGGGTCTCATTGTGATAGCCCTTTAATTTCCAGTGAAGAAAGAATAATTATATATTCTTGCTCACAGTATTCTCTTTCTTCTTCTGCCCCCATGCGTTTGAGGATATATGGAAAGATAGGTGCAGTTTCTGATTTTATCCAGATTTTTAATACTGAATATATGTCTTTATAGGTAAAGCCAAACACCCCTGTCCTGATGTGTTCTGTGCCTGGTTATGATGCCAGTGGACATGTGGAAGATCTTGCAGCTGAACAGAACACACAGATCACATCCATTGCAATTGGTGAGGATGCTTGACTCTGCTCAAGAAGCCCTAGCACTGCATCTTGGGGACCGAAAGCTAAGTGTAACCTTCCATTTTTTTCTCTCTGTAGGCTCTGCTGAAGGCTTTAATCAAGCAGATAAGGCGATTAACACAGCAGTCAAGTCTGGCAGGTAGGTTTTATTTTTTTCCCCCAGTGAAAATCTCAGGGTTCAAACACTGTGGGTCATGGTGTAAAGTGTGATGGAATGCGTCCGCTTGCTTTCTCTAGATGGGTGATGCTGAAAAATGTCCATCTGGCCCCAGGATGGCTGATGCAACTGGAGAAAAAGCTCCATTCTCTGCAGCCCCATGCTTGCTTCAGACTCTTCCTCACAATGGAGATTAATCCTAAGGTAAAGAGTGAAAATCCTGCCGCAGTGTGCTTTTCTTCAATGCTAGCTTAATAGAGCACACACCGAGGTTTGGGGTTTCTCGGGTGTGTGCACTGAACTTTCACTGCCGTCATTGAGTCATACACGAGGAAACATGAGAGTTGATAGAGGGGTCACATTTCTCCTCAGGTGCCTGTGAACTTGCTTCGTGCTGGACGCATCTTTGTGTTTGAGCCTCCTCCCGGTGTAAAAGCCAACATGCTGAGGACCTTCAGCAGTATCCCTGTGTCAAGAATATGCAAGGTACATATAGTGCACACTACTACTCTTTTCGGTGCCGATTCCAAAGGTAAACGTTTATTGACATATCTCCCTGTCTCCCACCGTGAGCCTTTAAACTACAGGCCATCCCCAACTTAGGAGCAAGTTGAGTACCCAGAGTTCCTTCCTTAAGTCAGTTATTCTCCGCACAAAAAGTGCTATCTGTAGTTGATGATGAGCCCCTTATTGCAGCCTACTTAAAACCACAGTATAGCCAAACTGTAGAATTAATGATCTCAGCCTGACTCGTCAGTCCTGGAGGGAGAGGATTTTTGCAGTGGAAAGAGGATGAAAAGTTTCTTGCCCCTTTTCTTGAATAAAGCACCAACCTTAGTTAACAGGCAAATTTCTTAAATACCATCTGCTTCTCCCACTTCCTATAGCATCCAGCTACTAAAATTTAATGTTCCAGAATCCTCTCTCCTCTCCACCCAAATAAAATGTCTAGATAGATTCTTCATTAAGGTGAAGTAATCTTAGTGACTTAATTCACATTAATGTGTGACAGGACTGATAATTCCAGGACTCTCTAATTGGTAACATTTCAGGCAGTATAACAAAGCGAAGAAAGTCATTTCAGGGAGTGTGGCAAAGATATCTTTGTGGCAGAGAACTAGTACCTGACTGGTAGGAGACCCTCAACACTCAGTTCTCCCATTTTCAGTTTCCTTTTTTCTACTTCTCAGTCCACAAAAGTAACCATGGCACCAGCAGACATGGGCACCGCAGTGTTATCTGGATGGGGTGTTTGAAGGTTCAGAGATGATCAGAACAAGCCTATGCTCTCATTGAGAAAGATAGGAGAAGTCACATGGCCGTAGAGAATTAATGCCCCTGAAGTGGATCTCTCCTAAAATTAGCCATGCAGGCATTCTTGTATATATGTGTGCATACACACCTGTGCTGTGTACATACACTGCTCTGTATATTTTACTTGTACTTTGAAGAAACAAGGAGTTAATCTCAGGTGGCAGGGGCACTTTGTCGAGTGTCAGTATCTCCTCCCTGAGGAGTGATGAGCACAGCTGGATGAGAAGCTGAATCATGACACAGAAATTCCTGAATGGCAGGGAGCCTCCTTCAACATCTGGGAAGCCCTGGTCCTTCTCATCTTGTTCAGAGAGAACGCGGTTGCTAGCTATGACACAGCAGTACGCTCCACTGGATGAGAGACGTGCTTTCTAAGGATTTCACAGGACATTGATCACTAGATATTTCCTGGAAAAGCAAACTCCCACGTTTATTTTGGCCACTTGTACATTGTTAAACATTCAACCCAGATGAATGGTAAAATCCAGTTGTGTTAATAAGTCAGTAATTATCATTATATTAGGATTTTAAAGGAAAGGAGATAAGTGGCCTCAGTGGTCAGTTTCTTAGTTAATTTATTAGTATTGTTTTCATCCCATAGGGTATGAGTACAGAGCTGGGCCGCAGATTTCATTAGAATAGTCAAGGCAGACCCCCACCCCTACCAGGCCAAGTAGGCACTTTCTCTGCAACTTACAGTCTTAGAAAGTTTCCTAGAGCACTGAATGATTAGATGATTTGCCCATGGTCATTTAGCCAGTCTGTGGCAGAGAGGGGAATGGAATCCAGGCCTTCTTGGTCCTGAGGCTCATCCTCTATCCATAAATCCTCTTTTCCACTAACTTCAGACACATCATCATGCCTTCTGTACGCTTCTGTATTCTCCTGTCATTAGTGACCAGGTTCCTAGCTGTGTCATTGGACGTATCCTGGTTTTTTAGAAGTACAGCAGTGGAATGATGAGAAGCATAGTGTCCTGAGTGAGTGAGATGATGCTATAATCCTGCTGTACTCTGCCATGGTATCCCATGGCCACCACATCTTAGAGGGACATTGCAAAATTTGAGTGGATCCAAAGGAGGGTAATTAGGATGGCTAAAGTACTTGAAACTGCCTTTTAGTAATATTAACATTCACATAGGGTGTTAAAGTTTGCAGGGTGCTTTGTAAATATTTTATCTTTGCAACAACCCTGGGAGGTAGGTGTTGCCATTATCCCCATTTTACAGGTGAGAGAACTGAGGCAGACAGAGGTTAAGTGACCTACCCAGGGATATCCAGCTACTAAGTGTCTGCAGCTAGATTTGAGACTAAGTCTTCCTGATTCCATGTCTAGCACTCTGTTTACTGCCACCTAAGCTGTTTTATGAGGGCTAGTTAAAGGAGCTGGAAAATATTTAGCCTAGAGAGGGGAAAATTTGGCAGAAATACATGCTCGTTTTCTTTACCAAGTAACTGAAGGATTTTTATGGGATAGAATTGTTAGACTGTACAATAAAGCAGATAATTATTAGAAATCACAGGAAAGCAGATTTTGGCTTAATATAAGGAAGAGCTACCCCAAAAGATAATGATGGGCTGCCCAGTAATGGTGAAGAGTTGATACATCCTTAGAGTTTAAACTGGAAGCTGAGATGACTAGGTTTTAGGGATCATTATAAAAGACAGACATTCATTAGGCAGGGGTTTGCAGTAGATCAGAGGTCTCACACTTGCTGTTCAAGCTAATTAAAATCAGGGAAATGTCTTGCAAAATAAATTTTAAATACAGCATTGATACTGCCAATTTGTGGTTTTCTGAGTCAAGATATGTGGTCTATAGGGAACTCATTGTACTTGAGTTTGACACCACAGCACTTGATGATTTCTGACACCCTTAACTAGGCCTCAGTAATTCTATACAAATTACTGCTTATTACTAAACTGTTATTTTTTGGTTTTGTCTTTATGTGCACATAGCTGGGGTGTGATAACTGTTTGAAGGAATGAGGGAAGAGGGGAGTGGATTGTTGTTGTAAACTTAGTATTTATTGCACTGATTCTGACTGAGTTGTATATGCTGTTTAGAAGTTTGGAGCCACCTCATGATATTTTTTCTCTTCTTGGTGATTTTGCTAGTCTCCCAATGAGCGTGCCCGCTTGTATTTCCTGCTGGCCTGGTTCCATGCAATCATCCAAGAACGCTTGAGATATGCACCCCTGGGCTGGTCAAAGAAGTATGAATTTGGAGAATCTGACTTACGCTCTGCCTGTGACACAGTAGATACGTGGCTTGATGATACGGCAAAGGCAAGCTGGTTCAATGCTTCCTCTTAATCATGTGTCTCCTTGGGAAACATTTACATTAGTAAGAAACTGTGGTGAAAATAGGATGTATTCTGTGTGCTGAGAGTGGGCTGCCACTTAGTAGTAACCCAGACCTAGCAGAGGCATCTTTCTGAGGTTCCTTACAATTGAAATCCAGACTTTGCCCATCCATCCTTGGTTCTTGAATTGGTGACACAGATCATTCTTTCTCCCTAGGGCCGGCAGAACATTTCTCCTGATAAAATCCCATGGTCCGCTCTGAAGACACTGATGGCACAGTCCATTTATGGAGGGCGTGTTGATAATGAATTTGACCAGCGTTTGCTGAATACTTTCCTAGAGCGTTTATTTACAACGAAAAGCTTTGATAGTGAATTTAAACTGGCCTGCAAAGTTGATGGGCACAAAGACATTCAAATGCCAGATGGCATCAGGTATTCAAATTCTTTCATTTGGACTTAATTTGTAGCAGGGATTACTTACCTTCTGACAGTGTAGCTTTTTTTTTTCTTCTGCTTTGGCCTTTCATCATGCAAGATCTAGCTCAGTTTACATAAAATACTTGGAATCACTTACGCAGTTTATGATGACACTTCTGAATTTGGCCTGGGTGTGTTTTTGTTTTTTTTTCCAGACGAGAGGAATTCGTTCAGTGGGTTGAACTGCTTCCAGATACACAGACACCCTCGTGGCTTGGCTTACCAAATAACGCTGAGAAAGTCCTTCTCACCACCCAGGGTACCTTGTCATTTCTGTGTCCCTTTGTTGGCGCCGATGATCTGGGTTAAGGATGTTTCTGTTCGTTGCTTCCTTTTCTTCTTCCTTCTGGTAGGAAGGAGGGAAGCTCCTTTGGAGCTTGCTTATCAGCACCTCTGACAGTAGGTAAAAAGAAGGAAGAAAACAGTTGGAACAGTAGATGTCAGCATCATGCTGACAGCTGCATGAAAGGTTTGTTAGAAGGATAAGTTGAAGTTATTGGTAATGAATGTTCCCTTCCAGAAGTTCTAGTGCTTGGAAAGGATCTTCATAATCATGGAGTCCAAATCCTTCATTTTATGGAAAAACAGAAACCTCAAAAGATGGCAGCCTTCCCAGAGTCACACCCAAAGTGCATGGCAGAGCAGAGATCTGAGCCTAGGGCTTCTTAACACTAATACTCTTCCCACTATTCCACTGAATCCCATTTGTGTGGCATCTAGTGGGCATGGAAGTGTTTGATGAACCGATGCCATTAGATGAACATCACCTTGAAAGGGGTAGGTTAAGGTACTTGCTCTGTTTGAAGATGAGGAAGAGGCTCCCCAAGGTTTTCATTTGCAAGATCAGTAACTTATCTGGAATTAGGACCTATTTAAATTTCCTCTTTTATATTACAACATGCTGTTCTAAAATGAGATTTAAAAGAAGAGAAGCCTTTTCATTGAAAATTTAATTTTGAAATAAGCAAAACATGTTTTACAAGGCAGAAATTGCTCCGGTATTAGGTGTAAGTAGCATAACAGTACTTTTTCTACATTAGAATACACTTTTTCATCATCTTTTTCCACTTGTGAGAATAAAGATTAAAGGAATTACTCAGGGAACAGGAAAGTTTAATCCAGGCAGTCTCAGCCGTGTTTCAGGGTGTGAAGAGCTGCAGAAGTGACTTTCTTTTGATTGAGAAGAAAGCTTATTAGCCTGATAAGATCAGACTTCCAGTTGGGTTCGGGCAGCCTTGTAAAATGCTTTTGAGACTGTCAGTATCTCTGAGGTGTTGTGGAACCTCTGAGTGGTGCTCTTTGGGTTCAGCTCTTCTACCTCTTCTGAATCCACGTGACAGTACTGCCACATAGCCCACATTCTCCACATTACCCCCTAAAAATACCTTGAGAAATTACCAGATAACTTACTAATAATTTTTAGGTTCACTTTCATAATGTCAGCATTTCTTCATTCTGCATGAACTGTTTTTGGTGAAGCCCTGCTGGCTCTCTGTGATCAACACTTTCTGTTCTCTAGCTTACTAACCATCCCTTTAATACTGTGTTCTAGAATATTGCCAAACTCACCCTGAATGAGCCCATGCTCACCAGACCACCTTTCCCCTTTTGAAATTAAGGCCAGCGTTTGTTCTTCTTTGGACAATTCTCCACAGACTTTCAAAGATTACATGACAAGGCTAAGCAGCCACACTGAACAGTCCTGTCAAGACTTGGTAGCGTTCATATGGGCCTGGTGATGTGAACTGACAGGCAGTTCAGACCTCTCTTAATATCTCTCTGCTTGTCTTGACTGTCAGCTCCCTATCAGCCATTTTTATTCTATCCTTTTCAATTAAAGAAAGATTTTTTTAAGTACCTGCCATGTGCTGGGCCCTGGAAACACAAGGATAAACAGGGACAACCACAGCCCTTAGGAACTTACTTATCCCCTTCTTGGGGGACACAACCTGAGTGTAACCTCTCAGGGAAGGGAAGGCAGTAATTATTGAGGTCTTCACAGAGGGTGGCGCATCTTGAACTGAATTTAGAAGGAAGCAAGAAAATTGTTTGCAAATTATTTTTAGCATTGAAATCAGAAGCAAAGGGTTCAGTAGTTCTATTTTCTTTGTATCATCTTTTATCATCCAAAGCAGAGATTCTTTCCCTTCTTTGATCTTTGTTTTTTTCCCCCTACATAACTTTTTAAAAAACATTTTTTGTTTTCCTTAATTTTCCTTGTCTTTTTCCTTCAGCTTATTGGAAGTTACAGTGCTCCCAGCACTGTTATTACTGGACTGCATTACCCTTTTATGTTTCTCTAGTACTATCTGCCCTCATTGCTATCTTATCTTTAAGATAAGATCTTTCTTTTTTCTTTATTAAGTAGGTTTCCGTGTATTATATATCTACTTTGGTCTCTTTAGATCAGTGGTGTCAAACTCTCAGATCCACTAAACCAACTGAACGTTAACTTCATACTCTTAAAAACTCCTCCTCTCCCTCCCCCTTCTTTCTATTAGAATTGTTTCTCTTGATCACTTCAGAGATTTACTGTGGAAAACTTCTCAGTCTTCTGGCCTATCTTTCAAGCATTGCCTTTCCTTTCTCTAAAAGAAACAGCTTTCCAGAACTCAAAAGTATATTTAGGCTGTGTCCTCACTTTTCTTATCACAAATTCTGAAGTGAAATTTGTCACTTCTTTCCACTTTTCCTGCCGCCCTTGTTGATGAGAATGATCCAGAAGGGCAGTTTCCCTGTTGGGAAGCAGCATGGAAAAGGCTGGGGATATTGACAGCCAGAAACCCCTTGTTTGAATCTAGCTCTGCTGCTGACTCTCTCAGAAGAGACTTTTAGCTTTGTAAAATGAAGGGGTTGGAGGAGGGGGCGTCCTAAACTTCTTTCCAGATCTCAGTCTTAGACCCTGTTTTCCTGTCACTTTTTGAAGGATGAAATTATCAATTGTTATGCTTCTAGGAGATGTCCAGATAAATCAAGTTTTTTCTCTCCTATTATCGTGCTTCTGTGCTAGCTTTGTCAACTGATTTCCACACATCTGCCTCTTTATCTTTATGTCTGTATGGTCTGTGGTATAGTGTGTTTCTTTGATCTTTACTCCAAATGTTCACCCTATGCTTCCCATACTTTGGTTTCTAGATTTCCTCCCAGAATCATAACGGCTTTATCTTTGAAGCTAATCTACTCCCTTTTCTTTTACCTATCTTCTTCCACTGAATTCTAGTCATGAGTCCAGTCCAGTCAACAGACTTCATGGTGTCAAATTTACCTTCTTGTTTTAGAATCTCTGCGTCATTTTTTTTTGGTTAACCATGTGTTGTGCATTTCTGCTTGGAAATCTGCAAATGAGAGGATTTTTTACTGGCTTTCTTGTCAGATTTCTTGTGAATTTCTGGGTAGTTCTTTACTGTGATTTTTTTTCCCCAATATTGTAGCTCCTGTCTGTGGTTTCCAGCTAGATTAAGATACAGAGGCAGTTTCCACCCTTCCCCTTCCTTTCCAGTTTAAAACTGTTTTGTTAAGATTTGTAGGACCCAAAGCAAATACGTTCTTACCAGTCATTGTTAGTACCCTGACCTAATGAGCCTGTTGTTCCTACATTTTAATCCATGGTCCAGAAATAGATTCTTTTCTCTTTAATCAGCTCTTAACTTACCAAAATCTGCTATTTTTCTTGATTGATCACAGGGATGAAAACACCGGAGTTCTTCAGCTTCTTGTTTCAGACTTTATGCATCGTAGCCATTCTTTCTGGATTCCTTCTGACAGTGTCATTTGTAACCATGTGACTCACCAGAAGGGATCATTTGTCATCATGTCTGGCAGATCTGAGAAGTTCTCTGTCCTGGTTTGCCTCTGGAAGGCAGCAGACCTTGCTCTCAAATGGGCTGTGGTCTAATATGAGGGAAAGACACATACATACATAAATAATCAATACAAAAGGGATTGTGATAAAGGCAACAGAGAGGGTCACACTGCTTATCAGTAATTTATTTTGCTAGTGAGAGCTACGTCTTTTCAAGTGATGAGATCAGATCTAAAATTCAGTAATTCCTGTTACATAAAAGTGACTCTTTCTTTCTTACTGAAACTATTCCATTTAGGTTGAATTAACCTAGCTTTGGATTTCTTTTTTAAAGTAAACACATTTTAGACAGTTCATATTCATTTTTTTCCTTTTTTCAAACTCCTTACTACCGTTAAATGTATGTGTGTTTGGCTTAGGCATTGACATGATCAGTAAAATGCTGAAGATGCAGATGTTGGAGGATGAAGATGACCTAGCTTATGCAGAAACAGAGAAGAAGACACGGACAGATTCCACTTCTGATGGCCGCCCAGCTTGGATGAGAACTCTCCATACCACTGCGTCCAACTGGCTACATCTCATACCATTGACTCTGAATCACCTGAAGCGAACTGTAGAGAACATTAAGGCATGTTCCTTCTTTTGTTTTTTATGACTTATATTACAGTTTTTTTTTAAAATTGAGTTCTAAATTCTCTCCCTGCCCTCATTGAGAAGGCAAGCCATTTGATACAGGTTGTACATGTGCAGTCAAGGCATATTCTTTAATTCCTTTTTCCAAGCGTGTCTCTAGGAAGAGACTGGAATAGCTTCTTTTGTTGAGAACTGAGGCTCTGCAGTAGAAGAAATAGGTGTCTTTTTTAATAGTACACCGGTCAGAGAACTAGTCATGGGACAGATGATTTGATTCCTTCGTGGCGCATTTATATGCAAATGTTCCAGGAAGAGCAAAGAGAGCAATAAGCTCTTGTCCACTTCATGCTCAGTCTCATTTCAAAAACTCACTTTCCCAGGTTCTGTACGGACACATGTATGTACAGTTATTTCTTTTAACAAGTAGAGTATGCAGAAGATTATTCTTTGTGCAGCAGAACAGCAAACATTTTTCCTTTACATCTGTACTGGCTTGTTCATCACACTTAGCTGGTATTCCATTCCAGCCACCACTCCCCAGCTTTGCAAAACAGATCTACCATAACGGATATATTCCTCTAAACCCTAGTGTGGTGATTTCTACCTGCCCAACCCTATTATGTACTGCGTATGCAAGAGAAAAAACAGAATTGTCCCTGCCCCCAAAGAAACAACACTCAAAACATAGAAATAAATGTGAAGTATATGCAAAGTGATTCCAGGGAGCTGTGTGATCTGGTAGGGCTCTGAATGCTGAGTTTTTGAAAAAAGCTGCTCTTTTCCCTTCAATTTGTTCTTAATTTCACTTTAAATGTAGGACCCTCTGTTCAGATTCTTTGAGAGAGAAGTGAAAATGGGGGCTAAGCTACTCCAAGATGTCCGCCAGGACCTTGCTGATGTGGTTCAGGTGTGTGAAGGAAAGAAGAAGCAAACCAACTATCTACGGACGCTTATCAATGAGCTGGTGAAAGGTACGGTGGCTCCTGCTTCCTTGTATATGATGGTCTCACTAACCACAGTGTCTGTCACAGTCATGGAGGCTCCTCTGACTTGGGGTCAATGGGCTGCTGATCCTCAGGCTGTTGAAGTGCTCTGTAAAAGAATAATGAAGAGTAGCTTGGCTAGCATAAGAAGTTTTGAAAAAAGTTTCATGTTCAGAATGATACATTTGACTATGTGGGATGGTCATTCCTTCTGGGTGCAGGTCAGTGTGGACTCTAAGGTGCCTGGCAGGCAGTACAAAGCTGGGAAGGCCTCCATGAAAGCCCAGTGACAGACTGTGTGCATGTATCTATTCATTTAAGGAACAGACTTCCTTAAAGAGGAATAACACAGGATAATTAAAACCATTCATTTGTCTCTGTGTCTGGTGTTTAAAAATGTTTCCTGAAAGCACTGGATTTGGTTCCTGGAATCAAATATATTCTGGATCCAGATGTCCTTCTCAGGAAGTTTTGGATAAATCTGTTAGCCAGTTCAAATTATGTGTAAAAGGTTAAGGTCTGGTGACTTTAAAAATGCCAGTTATTGTGATTCATGATTCACAGTAGTTAGAATGGAAGCTGCCCAGCTAAGAGGAGATGTTTACAAAACATGGCTGGTTTTTGAGCTGGCATGCAGACACTGTCCTGAACATCCCATTGTCTGTTTGCAGGTATCTTGCCTCGGAGTTGGTCTCACTACACCGTGCCTGCTGGCATGACCGTTATTCAATGGGTTTCAGATTTCAGTGAACGGATTAAACAGCTTCAGAATATTTCACTGGCAGCTGCATCTGGTGGGGCAAAAGAACTAAAGGTACCTTCTCTGTTTAACTGAATTGAGAACAGTTTCCATTGGAAACCCAGCAGTTGTCAGCGGCTGCCCTGGGCTAACATTAAGGGAGGAGTCAAACTTCATTGGGAAACCTAGTTTGACAGGTTTATAGCATGTCTTTGGAATTAGTTGAGACTGCCAAGTGGACCTTAAATGTAATCTCTTCGGATCAAGAGGTTGGCTTGGTTTTTAATTATAAGGCAAATTCAGAATGTTCCTGCAGAAAGTCTGATACCATCTCAGTGTTCATGCTGAAATCTTTGGTTTCAGAGGAGAAAGATTCCCATTATCACATACCTGGCCTAAAAAAACTGCTTTTTCTTTTGGGGACAGAATATCCATGTGTGCCTTGGTGGCCTGTTTGTTCCTGAGGCTTATATTACAGCCACCAGACAGTATGTGGCCCAAGCAAATAGCTGGTCCCTGGAGGAGCTTTGCCTGGAAGTCAATGTCACAACTGCCCAGAATGCTGTGCTGGATGCCTGCAGTTTTGGAGTCACAGGTGAGCTGAGGGGAAAACCGCCTGTCTGCCTGTTCTTGGTCCAGATTAAGGGCTTGGTGTGGGCACAGTTATAATTGAGATGGTGATCTGAGAGCCACAAAGGCTGCAAAATGTTGGTGTATATTTATCTAACTTCTATGCTAAACAAGTAGACTTAATGATCTGTTTCTAGGCAGTTTTCCCTTTTCACGTTTAAGTCTCTGGGGAGGGTGGTTTTAACTCTCTCAGATTCTCTCTTCGCTGTAATTTTATTTGTAAAATTTGTTTAACATGTTTCTCTTAGGTTTGAAGCTTCAGGGAGCCACATGCAACAATAACAAATTGTCTCTCTCTAATGCAATTTCAACCATACTACCTATAACCCAGCTTCGCTGGATCAAGCAGACAAATGCAGAGAAGAAAGCAAATGTGGTAAGTTAACCATGGCCAGAATGGGGGCAGGGGGGAAGGGGGTGCGGTTGTGCCACCAGGGCTTTTCTCATCTCTGTGGCTGATATGTGTGCTCCTTTCTTTAGTCTGAAGGTGTTTTTCCACAGAGGTTCACCTTGAACCCTGTGTCCTGTACAGGGTGCTTCCCAGACTCCACAGACCTTCCCATGGGCCCCTACCTCAGTCTGTGTAGTTACTTTTTGGTGAAAAGTAGTTACAACAGTAGTTACAACAGAGGCAGGGGTGGGTAAGAGTGCTTTGGGATTGTGATGATTGGACAGAATCTGCATTTGGCCCATTGACTCGGAAGAAGAATTGGAGCAGCTAGTGATTCTGGGAGCCCCCCATGGGGAAGTTTTCTGTTTTCTTATGGAAGGTCTTTAATACTAGAGAGTTTTCAACTCTGCTGTTTTCAGCTTTGTTGCTTTAACCAATCTCATGATGAACCATTAATTTTCCCATTGCTCAGTTCTGCTGATTTGGTGGTTAATGTCTTGTCTTGAGCACTGAGCTCTTTTTTGTACATTTGTTCTCTCTCCTGCAGGTCACCTTACCTGTCTATCTGAACTTCACCAGGGCAGATCTCATCTTTACTGTGGACTTTGAAATTGCTACAAAGGAAGACCCTCGGAGCTTCTATGAGCGTGGTGTGGCAGTCCTGTGCACTGAGTGACCTCCTGCTGGTCTCTCAGTTGTGACTCATGTCCTGATGGGCACCTGTAATACTGTTTTTCATGCTTAAATTGTGTTCGGAGGGTTATGGATTGTATGAAAAGGGATTTGTGCAAGTGGGTAAATAGGAGATTGGAAGTTGAGTGTGTTTGAGGCATAGAAGTGACAGTGAAAAGGCAAAAGGAAACAGTGGTTTGAAGATGCAGTTTTTATATTGTGAAATAAAGTTACCAAGCATGAGTGTTTCCTTGACGTCATTGTGCCAGTGTCAGCACTTGTTGGGAGCAGATGAAAATGCTACAAGTTGTGGGCAGAAGGAACAGTCAGAGATCCTCTTCAGTGGACCTTGTGCGTGACCTCCCATGCCACACTGATCTTGGAGGTCAGAGCCATTACACTTTTACATGATGAGGTGCCCGTATTCCAGGTGTGAATGGGAGCTGCAGGTACCAGAAATCACATGGTAGAAAAGAACATTGACTTTGAAGTCAGGAGAACTGGATTTAGATCCTACTGCTGTCATATATTTATACATATATATGTATATATAAAATGTGTGACTTCAATACAAAGATGTACACAACAGTGGATAGCAAAAAAAAAAAAAGTTTGGGGAAAATATCTCTGGGTTAAGATATGGGAAGCCAAAAGACTTGTAGAGGACATAAAAGCATCCTGTCCAGAGTTTGGAAGTGCTAGACGTGACAAGCCCTTCATCACAAAAAGGGAAACATATCCTCAGACAGCAAACAACCATTTATCACTGTAGGAATGTCTGGGTACATTCAGATAGCTTCTTCGTGAATTAAGATTTGAATCAGTGCCAAATTAGGAGAAAGTTTTAAATGGTTGTGGTGTGAATTAATTCCCAAGCTAACTTACTTAAGCAGGTTATCAACACCAAAAAATGGGGAAGTGGATAAAAGAACAGACATTGACACAAACTATAGTCGTTTTTTTCTTTAAAGGAAGTTCAGCAACATACATCAACTGCTAAAAAGCCTAGAAACTGCCCTTATCAGCAAACACTTCATCTCCTTCCCAAATAGAGATGGTAGTCAGTATAAATTCATTTGTAAAAGTATTTTGGAGGATGATGGTACAAGATTAATCAGGACCATCTCATAAAACAGCATTTAGAAAAACAACCTTCCAAAAAGCAAAGATCCAATTAAGCCACTTCAGTGATTCCCTACTTACTATTCTTTATCCCTTACTCTCAACCTACTTTTCCCAACCTTCAAATTCTCACTCTTGGAGTAATCCCTGCCATCTCTGCTTCTGGCAATCCGTATAGGAGGTTGAGAAATCCAGAAGATAGCACCAACTAGAAATTTATAGTGCATAGTTACGTTTACACTTGGATCCTCACTCTACAGCTACTGATTCCTTATCTGACTTCCCAGCATCTGATCACATCTATTTCTTGTCTCCAACCCTATTTCTGCCCCCTCCACTTAAGAGAGATAATCCTAGCTTTCACTGAGAAGACTGAGACCCTCTACATGAGCTTTGTGCCTCCTCCATTTTTCAAATTTCACAATTAGGACTTTCCTTCTGTCAGTTTTAAGGAGTAGACTTTAACTGCTTCTTTAATCCCAGGCTGTAGTTTCTCCAGGACTCTACTCATGTCATCATGCTCTTCCTTAATGCATTTTTAAAATTCCCTTTTTATTATGAATAACAACAGGTGAGCATCTCCCTGTACCAAGAAGAAGTATGACTATATATGAAATCACAAATCTCCACTGCACAGAGCTGACTTTTTAAAGTATATTTCAAATTGAACATGGTAATTCCAACACTGCCCTATTTATATCCTCTTCCAAACTTCTGCATATTTCTTTAATGCTTCATTATCAGTCTTTTCTTTTTTAGTATAACCTTCATTATTCCATTATTTCCATAATTAGCTTCCCCCCAATTAAGTCTTTCCTTGTAACAAATAGGAATAGTCAAGCAAAATATCCATTCCTTAACCATGTCTGAAAACACATGCCTCGTTCTGTACCCCTCGTCCATCACCTGTCATCATTCTTCTGGAGTTGTGGTTGGTCACTGAATTGATCATGGCTCTTGAGTCTTTCATTGCTGTTTTTCTTTACAATGTAGATATTGTAGAAATTGTACTTCTCACTTAGTATCAGTTCATACAGTTCTCTTCAGGTTTCTCTTAATCACTAGTAACTCAGCGCCCATGCTAACAAAGGGAGAGAAAGCCTGTGCAACAAATTCAGGAGGAAAATAAAAGGTCTCAGGAGGTTTGGTGATGGAAGCAGAATACCGTGGCTGACTCCTAATCTGTGCTCAAAGTGTCTGATAGCATGGCAGCTAGAAAGATGACTTCCCAGCTTTCCCTTTTTGTATACCAGAAAAAAAATCCCATTGGTAATTGTGTGTTACAGATGCTCCCTACTTTTCAAGGGCTCTGGGAGAGTAATTGGTAGGGGACAAGGTGCTGTTTTCTCTGCTTTCAGGTTTCCACTTTGGGATCTTTGGGAACAGTAATTGACTGAGGTCAATGAGAATGAAATGCTTACTGATTTACTCAGGAAAGTTGGCTAACAAGGGTCTCATCTAAGATACCAGGTGCTATGAGACTGTACGGGTCCAGATGGACACTTTATGCCATTATTTTTGGGCAAAATAATAATCAGACACTTTGGAGGCTAAAAGCAAAAGCAGCTGCAGTACTTAGAGGATATATGTCAAATGTTATGTAGCTAAAAACCTCAGGGAGTGCTGTCTCTTAAGTTATCTGGCAAATGTCAGAAGAATGACTGGATGCGGGATCAAAAGTCTCCTGAAGGTGCTTGTGGGATTTTTCCCCTTAGGATTCACATATAAAATGCCAATTCAGAATCCATCAAGGAAGAATAAATTTTTAATATACAAATATCCCAATAGGGCAATAAGTCTTTATTTGTTGATAAAGTATGTATAAATCTCTGTGTCCATATTTATATATGCACACACATAGTTGATTCTCATCACGCATGGTAATTATGAGCTATAAAGTCTCAGCAAACACTGAATAAGTCGATTCCAAGCCATTGCTCCTAGGGGAAATACAGGATGAGGTTCCTAGCTTCTGGTCACATTTACTTCAGCATTTTCCAAAGTAGCTTTGTGTACAGATCAACAAATTTCCGCATGTACCACACTGAACTCACAGCCAACAACACTGTAACTCATCCATGAATGAAGATTATCAAACATGTATTTTCACTTGTAAGGCACATCATGGCCTTTTTGTATATTTAGGAATGTAAGACATTTGGGGGCCATTTTAAACAGTAAAATCACCAAGAAAAAGAAAATATTAAAATGAGGAAAAACGTGGCACTAGATTGTGAAAAAGAACACTTATTTACTATATGAAAACTGAAACAAAGCAGAACGTTGCCTTATTCAACCTCAGCCGAAAACGTGCACGTCAGATGACTCAAATTGTTCTCTCTGTGTGTGAATGACTGCAAAAGTGTTGCAAGGATTGATTTTAGGGTTACAAATAAATTTTCGCGAATAGGTGAATTCACAAATGTGGAATCTAATAACAAGGGTCAACCATGTACATACACATTGTATATATATATATATATATGTGTATATATATATATATATACATATATATATATGTATGTATGTGTGTATGTGTATTGAACACACATACGTGTATATATGCTATAGCAAGTAACATTGACCAATTTAAATTCCTCAGTTGAAGGATAGGAAGGCTAGTTGAAGGATAGATAAATTTTGCAATTACAAAATTCTATAAAGCAAAATTATAATCTTATCCACATCAGTCACAGAGACTACAAGTGAAACCCTGTGAATTGAACTGCAGTAGAGTACAACAGGTTCTCTAATGTGGCCAAGTGCCCAGGAATGGTAGTCTAGTTAAGGGGAGGAGGGGATATGGCTATCATACTAGGCAACCTCCCAGCAGGTCCCTAGAAGCACCCCAACAACATATGGGTCCTTGAGGATTGTGGCCTCAAACTTAAATTCTACAAAGCATTTATCACATCGAGTTCACTTCCAAATTCAGCCCAGCCGATGGACAGTCACTCTTGCTTTTGGACCTGGCATTTTGGCTGTGGGGACAATTCACTCAGTGGAATTGTCTCAGTTACTTTTTAGGGCTATTCTTGTGGATCATAAATTCTGTCTTGGAACCTGAATTCCAGACCCCTAGTGGCTTGTTCTGCTGACCTTTAAAGCTCCCAAGGTCTAATCTGTTTCATTCCAAGTCTTGTTGATTCTACCTTTGCAACGCTCCCCAAATGTGCCTCGTTCTCTCTTCTGACAGTGCTGCTACCCTGGTGCAAGCCTTCTTCATCACCTCCTTCCTGGACTATTGCAATGGTCTGCTGGCTGTTTTCTGCTGCACGTGTCTCTTCCCCATTCCAGTCTGTCCTCCACTCAACTATCAAAATTAACTTCCCAAAATGCAAGTCCAACCATGTCACCCCTCCATTCAATAAACTCCACTGTGGACATCTTGGGGGCTGTCTGGGAACGGGATAGGGCAGAAAAGGCACTAACTACAGGCACTGGAGTAGAAGCAGCAACAGTGGTGGTGGCAGCATTGGGATAGATCAGCCTTCAGGGATGGTAAGTAACTGAACACCAGGTCAGGAAGAGATTACAGGAAATCCCTGAGCTAACACTTGGCACAGGACCAGGTATCATTTGTCAGCGATATCCCCTGGAACCCAGTTCAGTGTCACAGTTCCAGAGCAGAGAGGGGAAGTGGTAATTGTGGTTGGGAGGGAATAGGGGCCCTACCTGAACAGGGATCAGAGTTCAGACTACAAAGTCGGTGATCAGACCACACCTTGGACTACACCACTCTGGAAGCATTAAAAAAATTCCTCCCTGCTCCCACCCCCATCTACCTGTAAAAACAGCGGAACATAAAAGCCTGAAGCCAGGTCAGTTACTCTCATCACCCTTCTTAGAGGTGAGCCGAGCCCAACTCTAACATAAAGTTGAGAGTCAAGGAATAGCCTGGAAAATTAGTAAATAACAACAAATAGAACATGACCATAAACAGCTACTATGGTGACAGTGAAGCTCAAAACACAAACTCAGAAAAAGGCAATCATTTGAAAACATCTACAAGCAAAGCCTCAAAGAAAATGCAGATTGGATACAAACCCAAAAGTTCCTAGAAGAGATAAAAAAAGAGCAAAAAATATATATTTTAAAAATTAGAGTGATGCAGGAAAGAAATGAGAGCCATGCATGAAAATTGTGAAAAGAGAATTAACAGCTTGGTAAAAGAGGCACTATAGGCCAATTTCTCTAATGAATATTGATGTATAATTCTTAAATAAAAAACTAACAAGACCATAGCAATATATCACAAAGATTGTACAGTGACCTGGTTGGATTTATACCAGGAATTCAAGGCTGGTTCAATATTAGAAAAACTAAAAGCATAATTGACCATGTCAATAATGAAGACAAAAAAATTATATCATTATATCAATAGATATAGAAAAGATTTTTGACCAAATGTAACATCCATTCCAGTTAAAAAACACTAGAAAACATAGAAATAAATGGTATTTTTCTTAAAATAATAAGCAGTATCTCTCTAAAATCAAGAGCAAGCATATCTATAATGGTGATAAACTCATAAACTGAGCCTTTCCAGTAAGACCAGAGGTGAAGCAAAGATGTCCATTATCACCATTATTATTCAATACTGTGCTAGAAATGCTAGCTATAGTGATAAAACAAGAAAAAGAAGTTGGAGAAATAAGCACAGGCAACGAGAAAACAAAATGATCACTTTTTGCAGAAGAGACCCATCAACACACTGTAAAATCTTCCTTTACCGCTAACTCAGTCTGGGCCTGTGATATGCAAAGTTCTTATCTCCTCTAGTCTCCATGTGAAGGGGTCCACATGGTAGTGAGGAGAGAATGCTGGACTGAATCAGTTCTAATCCTTGTTCCATCACTAACTATATGATGGGGAAGAGGCTTCGCGGTGTGGTGGGAAGAGCAGTGAATTAGGAGTCAGGAGATCCAAGATCAAATCTTAATTCTGCCATATAGTACTGGGCTGAGCTTAGGTTAGTTACTTAAGGGAGGTAAAGGAAAAAGCATTTATCAGGTGCCTTCAATGAGCTAATTTATTGTAAAGACAAATATTGTCTTGTTTGATCCTTACAACCACCCTGGGAGGTACGTGCTATCATTATCCTCATTTTGCAGTAGAGGAAACTGAGGCAGACAGAAGTTAAATGACTTTCCCAAGGACGCACAGCTGGTAGGTGTCTAAGGTCTTATTGGTATTCAGGTCTGCCTGACTCTAAGGCCCGGTGTTCTAACCTCTCTGGCCCTCAGATTCCTCAGCTCTAACGTCTCTTCCAACTCAGTCTGTGATCCTGTGAGTCTGTAGTAATCCTGGAACCTCAGGCAAAGGACTTCATCTCCTTGATTCTCAATGGCTTCATTTATTAACTGGAAACTGTTTCTCTTGGAGCAAGGAGCAAGGATCAGTTGCCCTTTCTTATTATTTTAGTAATTTGTAAATAAAAGCATGGGAATCCCCAAAGGAGACCATGCCCTGCTCTTTGTCAGTACCTCCACTCTACCCGGCTCCTTTAGAAACTCACACAGGACTCATTTTCATTGGCTTCATTTTATTGGCACTTTCTGAGAAGTTGTTTGTTCTTGAAACCAGTAAAAGGCTGGAGTACCTGAACTCAATGATGAAAACTTGAGTCTCAGCTGCAGCTGTGGGAGGAGACAGAAGACTCACCTTACTGTCCAGACCACCACAAACTTGCTTACCATATAGCAAGGGAGAAAAATGTTACATTACATACACTTTCAGGTGGGGAGGGAAATAAGAGGGAAAAAGATGATAAAAGCATATTATTTCAGATGTTACTAATTAAGGTGTGATAAGTTTATTTTCTGTCCAACACTCACTTCATAAGGTAGCATAAATTAAATTATTGGAGTACTTTAAAAAAAATAAGTACAAAGTAAAAAAGCTAATCACAAAATATTCTCATCCATGGTTTAAAATTCTTATCCATGCTTAACAAAAGATATTCATCTTTACTAACTTTGTGACTGAAGACAATAAAATGATAAAATTTTATTCTTTAAAAATATAGTATTGCTTGAACTTGTCACTAGACTAGCTCAAACAGTCTGTACTGTCATCTGAATTTGTCCGTTTCATTGTATCTGGAGAGACTAGAATAAGCTATTGTTTTCTACAGCATTTTGTAGTTCCATCTAGTCAAATGATCTATTGTTTCGATACTTTTTAAAAAACTCATGATTTCTTTGACATGAGTGTTCCCTTGACCAATGCAGATTATAACCCCTCCACATCTTAGGGCAGAGTGGTTCCTGCTCCCTAAAGGGTCTGTGAAAGGGGGGTGTCTATGAACTTGGTACATTTAATGCCTGGCCAACCATATTTCTTTTGTTAACTGTAGTTTCTTTGTTATCTTACTATTATATTTTGTTCATTTAAAAAGATTGTCCTGAAAAGAGAAGGGGTCTATATGCTTCATTGGACTGTCAGAGGTTCAAAAAAGGTCTGAAGATCCCCTGCTTCAGTGGATGGTTTGACCATCACCAGACTCATGCTCAAAGCCCTCTCAGCTTTATATGATCTGGCTAAGCTCTCTGGAGTCTAGAGTCATCTCTGCACAACCATAAAGTGCCAAAGGAGGATGTCAGTGAAGAATGTTGTATTGCAAATCATTCATATAGAGACAGAGGAGAGTATACATTTAGAGACAAAAAGGACTTCAAAGATTATTTAGTCCTATCTTTCAATTTTTCGGAGGAGGAAACTGAGGCCCAGAGAAGGTTGTCCTGCCACACAGAATCAAGATTTTAGTTCAGATCCTCTGACTTCTAATCTAGTAGCCTTTCTACTGAACACACCCACATAGATTCATATGTAACATATACTATCTCATAATTACATATAAGGATAGGGACAAGGCCTGTGATAGTATTATATAAGAAACTCCTGAATAAAGAATTCCTCTGCCATTGGAGGACTGCACCTTCTCTGCAATATCTTAGTTTCAAAGAGGTGTCTACCAACCATTGAGAGGTTAAGTAATTTACCCAGGGTCCCACAACCAGTAGATATCAGAGGCAAGACTGAAACTCGGGTCTTTCTGGCTCTGAGGCTGGCTTTCTCTTTACTATAGTATGCAGCCTCAAACACCTGTGTCCTACACACAACACATGTATATATGTTATGTGTGTTATATATAGTTGTGTTTAATATACATACAATACAGGTGTATGCATGTGTATATATAAAATTTTTCCACCCCCTAACCAGGTTCATGTATGTCTATAGCGTGCTTGTATGTGTCTACACAGATATATAACTATCTTGTATACATACTCACAATAAATGCATACATATGTGTATATTTATTTATGTTTGTATATATGTCTCCATATATGCATATACACACGTGAAATTGTTCATGAATAGGTAGCATCAACAGAATATCTGATTCAGACAAGCCAAATGAAAATGAATCCATAGGGAATTATGACAACATGGTTTTAAAAGTCACACTAAATATTCAACATGTTAAGTCCATCGTGGAACAACTGCTTCAGTGACTTTCTGAAAGAACCAGATGTGAATCGTGTCATCATGCTCCCCTAAACTGCTTTAAAATTCATTGCGAGAAAGCAACTTACCTTGGCTTATGCCATATGCTGTTTCTTTCTTTTAATTTTTTCACACTCTGAATGTGGTAGTTCCAGTTTTCTTTTGAACAGCGGTGGTTTATACAACTTAAAGTCCTTATCATACATGAAACTGGCAGGCTTCAAAGGCACTCTTGCTATGTTTTCCAAGTGTCTTACAGGTTTAGGAGGATCAATATTCATGAACCAGTAATGTTCTAACCTTGGCCCCTGCATCTTGGGAATTATTCTAGAATCCACAGACAATTCAGATGGCTCTGAAGGTCTTGCTGAACAGTCTCTCACCTCTTGATTGATGATCTCTACTGGCAATTTCACTTCATTCATAGGCTGCATGTACACGTCATTTGTTTCAAATGCTGGAGAAGTCCAACTGGTAGATTTGGCAAGTTCTGGACTTTTCAGAAAGGTGGAGTCTTCTGTAGCAACCTCTTCAGGGAGATGTGAATTCTGTGAATTTGAAACTCGGCTGCAGCTCACATCCCCAAGGGAACAATTATTCAAACTGTAGTCTGAAAGATTCGGTATATCTTCAGAGTCCCCATCGTAAGGATCTAAAAACTATGAGGACAAAATTATTTTTAAGAGTCAGTAGTTTCTAGCCGTGTCAAAATTTTTTTCTGAAACTACCCATAGGCACAAATACTTTCTTCCACCGTTATTGACTTAGTCAACTTTTTGTATCAGAATTGCCTATATAATTTTAAAAATGCATTAAACCAAAACTGAACATCACCAGGGAAGCCTAAATGATCTGACTATAGTTGGCACAGTTTAACCTCTTTTAGGGCCAAGTGCCAACCATGCATCTGTCTCTCATTGTGTCAGTTCAAAACAGGGCACACATCAAGTCTTATGTGTCCATCTTTTTGTAGAGATGGGACACCTAGGATTTCTTATAACTTGTTTCCTTCACAGATATAGAGGCAGGTATTCAGAAGAAGAACTGCTTTCATGTTACATCATAAAAGGAAAATAAATCAAGGAAATACCAAGAATTTAAAAAGTTGAAATAATGAATGTTCAGCTAACAAATGTCTGACCCTTATTATCAGTTTAGCAGATTGTGCCTGTGGTCTACTCTCAAATTTAACGGTTTGATTTGCCTGAACTCAAGAGCTATTTGTGTTGGAGAAGTAATAGTACATGAATGAGACCCATATTCAGAATAATTTTTTTTTAAATCTCTTCCAACATTGTACACAGTAACAGCAACATTGTGCAATGACCATCTTTGATAAGACTTCACTCTCCTTGGTAATGCAAGGATCTAAGACAATTCCAGAAGACTCATGATGGAAAATACTATCCACATCCAGAGAAAGAACTATGGACTCTGAATGCAGATCAAAGCATACTATTTTCTCTTTTTTTTTTTTTTTGTGGTTTTTCCCTTTTGTTCTAATTCTTTCACAACATGACTAATGTGGAAACACGTTTAATATGATTTACATGTATGGTCTATGTCAGATAGCTTGCCCTCTTGGGGAGGGAGTAGGGAATGGGGAGACAGAAAAAAAAATGGAATTTAAAATCTTATAAAAGTGAATGGGAAAAATAAATTGGGATTGGAAAAAAATAAAATACTACTAAGTGAAGGGGAAAAAAAAAAAAAATCTCCTCCCCACCCCTAACCAGGAGATGGCAGTATAACATGGCCTCATGGGAAAGTAGAGACTTACTAGTTGTCTTTTTCCTTTTCCATTACTTTCACGTAAGTACTATAATTTTCTATTTATTCTTCCTTACCTTTTCTCTAGCTGGGTCATACTGTACTGTATTATTATACAGTTTGGTGGACTCAAAAGAAACACTATATCCCATGTGATTGGCTGATTGGTTTGCTAACAGCACAAAAATGACCTTTTTTTGTGCCTGCAAACATTCTATTATATTAACATCTGCTCTCAATGCTAGTTGTTGAGTTTTTTTGGAATATCGTTTCATATAAGAGCCTTCAGTGAAGAGAGAGAGAAACCAATAGGTTTAGTACCATAGCATCAATATATGGATATTATATATTATGTTCCATCTGTCAGTCTACGTATGTACCTACCTATGGATGGATGAATTTGTAGAGCTTCAATAATGTATTACATTCAAAGCAAGACAATGTGGAAACGTCTTTAAGCATAATTAAACCACTGACAACTGGCAAGTTCAAAGCCCAGGATTGGTTGAATTAATCTAAGTCAGTGGTCTCATTTGTTCTGTGAAGTTTAGATTCAGTTAAACGGCCTCATCTGCAGACCTAGAGGGCCACATGTGGCCCATCCCTGATCTTGCTACAGAATGGTGCCTAAAGTCATCTTCCTCCAAAACAGATATAGACCATCAATAACTACAGGTGCAGCTAAATCTAGAAATTGGTCACATATGAATGGCACTGTTTTTAACTCAAAATGGGAAAGAAGGGATTTTTAGTAAAAAGAGACACCTGAAAATTGAATTCATTCGTTGGATTTTGATAATACGAACAAGTACTCATACTCAATCTGTATTTCAAAATTTCACATGTCCTTACATTAATTACAGTATCTGATATTTTATTTTCCAAAGTAGCTGAACTAATTGTCTATACAATTGTAGATTCTGTACATTCTGAACCACAACATACCATGTTAGCTAGGTTTCTTTTTTTATTAAAAAAACTGATTATTTCCCAAAATGAGATTCTTCAAAATATATCAACAATGCTAGGATCCTCAGAGCATCAGTCTGATGCTCTAAAAGCAATTTCCACAGTAACCAGGTGTAGTGATAGATCAAAAAAGGTCTATTCCCCCCTTTAGCTGTCAAAGTACATGAAACTATTTGTCATGCCCTTGACTGCATCCTCCCCATATGTCTGAAGAAAATAAATACTGTGGGACCTTTCAGAGATAAGCAAAGGCAGACTTTTCTGTAAGCTATAGCCAGGGAACGGAAAGCTTGGCAAGTCTCTTCAAGTTGGGGAAAGGAGGCTGCTGGGAAGTCCCATAAGGGTGCCTTAGAATGAGGAGGGAAGAAAAGACAAGACCAGGACCCAGGATGCTGTGGGTGGCAGAGGCAGCTCGCCTTAATGGGACCCTAATTGACTCCAAGTGAGACAGTTTGTCATCAGGCACAGCTCTCCCTGTAGGTGGAAGAGGTCTGGAAACAAGACTGCAATGATTTTGATGTACCATGCGTGAAACGTTATCTTGTTCTATTTCTGACTCCTAAAACCTCCAGGTTCTCCTACCACTGCCTTGCTCCTCTGACTTTGAGTCTCAAAGCACTGAGACATTTGAAAAGTGTTTCATCCAAATGGAGGACATAGCTAAAAGGGGACATTCTGGGAGACAAGATGCTCAGAAAAGAGAGAGGGAAAGAGATGATGGGGGCTTAAATCTTGAGCTAGAAAAATCATCATAAAATTTTAGAATGGAAAGAGTTCTTCTAATCCAAGAACTTCATTTTATAGATGAGAAAATTCAGGCCCTAAGAAGGCCTTTGCCCCCATACTGGGTCTTGCCCTATCTTTACCTAGGGCTTCCAAACTTATATTCCAGCCACCAGATTAAATTCTTCCAAAATTTGCCCAGGATAACAAGAGGAGGGAACCATTAGAGAAAGCAAAATAATCTTTTTCCGTTAATATTGCCATTTTTTATCCAGTTAAGTTTCTAATTATCTCAAATTAAAACTATACCATTTAACTAGTACTTAAACAGAGTAAATACCCTAAAATATGGTCAGTTTTTAAGATCTAAGTCAACCTACCTCTCTTATGATACCTTCTGCAAGTTCCATGCGATTCTTTTTGTGATCGCCCTGGAAAAAAAGAGGCTTGAACACTCTTTACTATCAAGAAAGCCATCCAGCACCTTAGCCCTCAAAGCTACTTCTGCCCATAAGCCAGGGCCCATGACAGGAGAGGGAGATCAGGGAATGGCTGGCTACGTCCCATACAATTTCCTGTGGTGCTTAGGGACCCACAAAAGATGGGGCAACTCAGGACAATGAGAGAAAAATATCTTAGGGACTTGTGAGCCCTAAGGGAAGGAGGGAAACCTTTGACAAAGCATTTCCTAAAGATCCAGAAACTCAAACCAAAGTACCCTATATCCAAAAAAACAAAGTTTTAGGTGGAAGCATTATTGAACACTTTCACTGATTTAAAAGTAAACATCTATTTGAAAATCTGAAGAGATTTAAAATAAGTATCTATCTATACTGAAGCTGGACAGAATTCCAAGAAGGAGGACAATGTGGTCTGATCTCATCCTCAGGATCAGAGAATTTGAGAATTCTCTGAATTGTGGACTTTCAGAGCCAAAAGTGACCTTAAAAATAGCGTGATTCAGCCTCCTTAGAGGGGAGGAATGAGACTGAAAGACACAAAATGTATGATTTGGTCAAGGTCACCCGGCAGGGTAAGGAGCAGTCTCAACAAGTAAGCCAGTGTTCTCTCCACTACATCAACACTGTCAAGATATCTAGAGTTTTTTTCTTTTTCTTTTTTTTTTTTAAATAAAAGAAATAAGGAAGTAAGGGAATGACAAGTAACAAGGAAGTAATTACTTGGTACATCACAAGCACTTGGGACTGGAAATCCTCACAAGATTTTGAAAGAGAAAAGACTTGCGAGGAAGGAACTAGCTTAGGGCAATGCTTCCAGGAAGACTCATCTTCAGAAGTTAGGGGTTTCTAGTTCCAGTAGAACATCTCCATTCTCATATATCACTGCCTCCCCCAATTCCAACCCTAGCCACAGAGCCCCACTTTTACCAAGAAAGGAAAGAATTTTAAGCAGTAGGAGCAGCACCTTAAAACGATGGAGCATTTTTCTTTGCCTCTTCTTGATGCCGACCCTGGTGTGGATAACACTGAACGCTTCTCGGATGCAGCTACGCCTGTCCTGCCTTTGATCGGCCATGGTTCAGGAAGGTGGATTTTTATCTTTTTTACTTCATTAAAAATATTGTCGAAAAGAAAACACCGCAAGGTAGCTTTATCATAAAGCATTAGAAAAGTGACTTAATTGAGATCTCCTAAGAGTCAAGTTCTCCGGGTAGAGATACTCGCCCTTGTCCATATTTTTGGGACTTCGTATTTAAAATCAAAGAAAACTCAGAGACAAACTCAACTGTTATCTAATCCAACCTTTATCTGAAATGGGAGAAGTCCTACCCACATCAGCCCTGGAAAGTAGTCCTCTAGCCTCCATTTAGACATTCCCAGTGATGGTAATGCCTTAGAAGGCTTCCTTTACTGTTGTTGGACAATTCTAATTTTCAGGAAGTTTTACTCTTCAAGTTGAAATCTTAGCAATGTCTATCCATAATTTCCAGTTCTGTCCTCTGAGGTCAAAGAGAACAGATTCATCTTGTGCATGGCAGGCTTTCAGCTCTTTGAAAACAGCCAAGATGTCCCCCTTCTACCCTACTCTAAACTAATATCCCTAGATCTTTCAACCAATCCTTTATGACAGTTTCTAGTTCTTACCATCCTGGTTGCCTCCTCCAGACACATGCCTTCACGTCAATGACTTTCCCATAATATAGTGTCCCTCATTACTGGGATCTACCCAGGATAGAGTATAGTAGCAAGACCATCACCATGTTTCCATTAAGGTAGCCTTTAACCTCATTAGTTTTACTGGCTGCCCTGTACCCTCAGGATTTCAGCTCATACCAAGAGAAAACTCAGATCTTTTTTCACTTAAAGAGTTGTCCACCCAAAACTTGCCCATGTTGCCACCAGGGTAGATGGCTTCGTATACCCAAGTATTGAATGTTATATTTATCCCTTATTAAATGTTATCTTTTTAGACTCATTTCACTGCTCCAGACTATCAAGTTCTTTCTGGATACCCATTCATTCTGTCATCCAACACACTGGCCATTTCTACAAGTGTCATGTCACCTGAAAATATCAGAGGTAAGCATATATCCCAGGGATCCTCTACTCTAGACCTCTTTCCAGGTTAACAGAGATCCATTAATCACCACTGTTTGGGTCCATTTGACCAGAGGGACCCACAGTAGGCACACTTACTGAGACACACAGGTGTGCAAGAACACAAACACATACATAGAGGAAGGGAAATGGGAACCAGGAGGAATCAAACTTTATCACCAACACAAACCTACTTGAAGTTTCATGTCACTTGCTTTTTTAAAGAATCCTCTTGTGAAGGTATCCTGTAGAAAGAACTTTCAATTACAAACAAATTCCACAGTTTATTTCCTTTTTAAACAAATTTTCCATGGATACAGTTCATTCTAAACACTCTTATCATCTAATTTGGCAAGTTTCTAAACAGGAAGAAAATATATTTTTATTATCTTAAATGCTCTAAAATTAGCTCCCAGACTTATACCAAAGGAAAAGGTCTTCAAATACTTTTAGAACTACAGATATGCCTTCCATATAGTGACTTTCCCTATTGCGATTTTACCATAGCGCAATTCAACATAAGAAATTAAATGAGAATTTGGAGGGAGTTTTGTGGAAGATGCAGATGACATGTGAAGGCCAGCAGATGACACAGAAAAACTTTAGAAATTCAGAAATGCATAAAATATATGCATAGTATTGTATAATGTCAACGCATTTTTATCTTTTAATACTGTAAAAGAAAAAGAAAAAATTCAGACTTCTTCTCTGGTACAAAGGTAGGGTCAAAAAATTGTATGTGGATTTTCCAGATCCTCCCCCTGATCATGTGGAAGGGATAACTGTATAGCTATTTGTGAACCAGAACAAGGAAGTCTACAGAATTGGGGAAACTCAAAATTCACTCGGCTCATTCTGGTTTCTTTTGCATGGCACCACTTCTGAAGATGTCTACTGGACGTGGATCACACCACACTGTTTCCTCTGTAATAAAATAAGGAAAGAGACTAGACCTGGTTTTATTGGTATCAGGAACTCCCAGATGAGGAAATTTTCTCTACCAGTGTATTGGTAACTTCAAGGAACCTACAGTCTTACAGCGTTGCCTAGAGAGCAAAGCAGCTAAGTGATCTGCCCAGAGTCGGACTGTCAGCATGAGCAAAAAGCAGGATTTGAACCCAGATTTTTCTGGCTTTGGAGCCAGTTTACCTGGTAATAAAGTAACTATGCAATATTAGTGAATCCTGTGACAGAATAATGGAAAGAATATTGTATTTAGAGTCAGGGCATCTAGAATTAATACCATGTGCTATATAGAATGTTTTGTCTCATACACCTGAAACAGAAGGACAACATTCTTTTCTCATAGGACTTATTGATGAAAAGGCCATCTGTAGAATGAATAATGTCCTTCTTTTAAATAAAAAAGCTCAACGACTTGTTGGCTTATTTCCATTTCATTATCAAAAAGAAATGGATGTTCCCATCTGTTTCCTATTGCATATTTCCAATATGCAGAGAAATTTTAACTGCTTCATTGAAATCATTTCTTGGTTTTTAAATGTTTACCACGTCACTTGCTAGGTACTGAAAGTGTAAAGCTAATGTAACTAACTCACTTGAGGTACAAAGAAATTCAATTGCTCCAACTTTAGCCTAAAGTAATGTTCTGAGACTTACCTCAGAGGGCCTTTATAGCAACAATGATGATAATCATAACTGACATTTTATCCTAGAGACAATCAGGAGCCATTGAAGATTTTTAAGTAAGAGAGCAGCATAGTCAGACCCGTTCCTTAGGAAGATGATTTTGGCAGTTGGGCCAAAAAAAAAGGGGGGGGGGGAGAATCTGGAGGCAAAGAAACTGGAAGCTGTTAGAAGAGTCCAGGGAGATAGTAATAATGTCTGAGTGAGTTGTTGACAGTATGAGTGGAGAGAAAGAAACATGCTTATGAGGTACAGTGTGAAGAGAGAGCAGAATGTGGCACCTGACTGATTATGGGGAGGTAGAGGGAGAAGGAAGAATGCAAGGTGACTCAAGTTAAATATTAAACAAAACACTTTAGTGATGAGGAAGATGGTGGCACCCTTGGCAGGGAGGACTGGAAAAGAGGAAGAATTGGGGGGCGCAGCGCAGGAGGGAGGATATGAACAAGTGCAATTTGAGACATGAGGAGTTTGAAGTGCAAACAGGATTATGCAGACAGAAATGTCCCACAGGCAGGTGGTGATGTGGAACTGGAGATAAGGAGAGAAATTAAGGCTCAGATCAGAAGTTTATCTGCATAAAGGAGATAACTAAACACTTAGAAACAGATGAGAGCATGAAGAGGGAAAGAAAAAGAAAGAGAGGAGGGAGAGAGGAAAAGAGGGAGAAAATGAAGGAAGAAGAGGAGAAAGGGAGAGAAGGAAAAAGGGAGGAAGGGAAAGAAGAGAAGGAAGGAAGGAGGGAAGGAGAAAAGAAAAAGGGAAGGTGGAAAGAGGAGGAAGGAGAGAGGAAAGGAGGGAGGGAAAGAAAAAGGAGAGAGGAAGGAAGAAAGGGAGAGGAGAGGGAGAAAAAGAGAGAGGGAGGGAGAGAAAGAGGAAGAAAAAGAGGGAGGGAGAGAGGGAAGGAGAAAGAAAAGGAGAGAAGGGAGAGAGAGAGGGAAGGAGAAAGAAAAGAAGAACAGAGAGGAGAGAAGGAAAAAAGGAAGGGGAAGGAGAGAGGAAGGGACAGAAGGGAGAAAAGGAGAAGGAGGAAGGGAACAGAAGGAGAGAGGGAGAAAAGGGGAGGGAGAGGGAGAAGGAAATAAAGGAGCGAACCTTCAAGGATCCCTAGAGGCAACTAGGTAGCACAGTTATGAATCACAAGACCTGGAGTAAGGAAGACCTGAGTTCAAACCTGGCCTCAGACACAAGTTGTATCAATCTAGGTAAGTCATTTAACTTCTGTCTCAGTTTTCTCATCTATAAAATGGAGATAACATTAGCACCTACCTCCCAGGATTGTTGTGAGGATCAAATGAGATCACATTTATAAAAGCGCTTTGCAGACTTTAAAGCACTATATTTTATCATCAATCATCATCATCTTCATCTTCAGTCATCAATCCTCATCATCCTGAAGGGTGAGAGGTTGAGAATAAACCAGCAAAGGAGATTGAAAAGATGCAGTTAAGCAGGAGAAAAACAAGAAACAGGAGAGAGTACTCAGGTAAAGGAAATGATCCATGGGGCAAAAGGTATAGAAAAGCCAAGCAGGATGAGTGCTAAGAAAAGACCATTGGATTAAGCAACAGAGGTTGTTTGACAGACAAGCTTCAGGAGAGTTAAGGGGTCAGAAGCGAGAGATGGCATGGAAGTGGTAAAATGGAGATATATGAAGGAAAAGCTTGGGGAGATGGATAGAGGTTTTTACATGATTACAGAGACCTTACCACATTTGTGGGCATTAGGAGAGGAGCTACTATATTGAAGAAAAGAGAGATAGGAAGACAGATGGAGCAGACTGCCCCAAGAGACAGGAGGGACTATGATAAAGGGCACAAGTAGGATCCTGGCAAGAAGGACCCTAGAAAAAAGATGAGATGAAATATGCAGGGTTTTCAAATGCCTAGTAGGGATAATGGGCAGCTAGGTGACTCCATAGTTCACAGAGCACTGGGCCTAGAGTTGGAAGATTCACCTTCCTAAGTTCAAATCCAGCCTCAGCCATTTCCTAGTGGTGTGACCCTGCACAAGTCACTTAAACCTGTTTGCCTCAATTTCCTCATCAGCTAAAATGAGCACATGTTAGAGACTTAGGACAGGGGTTATGAAACCTTGGGGATTTTAGAAGAAAGGTATGGCATAGCCACTACAGGGGAAATGTAATAGTAAAGGTTTCCTGTACAGCGCTTAGAAGCCAATTGAAGTTAAATAATATAAATTCACAACAGATTCAATCAATAGTCCAAACGTTTTGGGAAGCAATTTGGAATTACATAAACAGCTACAAAATCCTTCATACCCTCTAACCACTGGCAGAATGACTAGTACACCCTAGTGATGCTCTTATAAACCTATATATTGATATCAACACATTCCCAATTTTTTTTTTTGCAATAAGGACATGTGCAATAATCAGGGAATGGCTGAACAAACTGTGGCATACAAATGTAATGAAATGTTATTATAATAAACCTGAAAAATATTTCTATGGCATGACAGAGAAGAAAAAATAAGGTAGAGAACTGCAAGAACATGTATGTGTGTATGTATACAAATATACATATCTGTGTATATATTATGGACAACTATGTTAGTATAAGGGTAAAGCCCTTTCAGATTTAAGTTGTCAGCTCATAATGGTGAATGGCAGGTAAAATACGAGGCTCTGAGGAGCTAATTTGCAGAGCAGCAAAGCCTGAAGGACTGAGAGCATGGCATTGCCTTTCCCTCTATGGGAATAGGGAAGGGAAGATGGAAGAAGGGTTTAGGGGGAAAGAAAATGAGTTGCGTTTTGTACAAGTTGAGTTTAAGATGGCTACCAAGCATCCAATTCAAGATGTTTGAAGACAGTTTAGTCAGAGACACGAGAGTTCAGGATAGGATAGGTAGATTTGAGAGTCATTCAGCATAAAGAGGGTGATTAAATCTATGGGAGCTGATGACATCCCCTAGTAAAAGGGCAAAGGAAAAGGAGCCCAAGGACAAAACCTTGAGGGATAGCTATGGTAAGAGGATATGGTCTGGAAGAGGACCCAGGCAAAGAGATTGAGAAGGAGTGGTCACATAGGTAGGATGATAACCAGCAGAGAGTGGTATCCCAAAAACCTAGAGAAAGGAGAGTACTGAGGAGGACAGAACAACCAACAATGCCAAAGTCCGTAGAGAGACCAAGGAGAATGGGGATTGAGAAAAGACTGGATTTGGCTACTAAGAGATCATTAGAGCAGTTTTGGGAGAATGATAAAGTTGGAAGCTGGATTGTTAGGAATATATAGATTGCTTCAGTACTTTGTTTCCCAGATGTTCATTTGAATAAGACCAATAGGAGAGACTGAGAGTTTAGAAAAATGGAGAACCCTGAATTGTAGAGCATACAAAGATTTGGGAAATGTACTGGATGATCATCATAAATTAAAGTTGGATCTCTTATAGAGGGAACTCAGCCCTGAAACCAAAAGGGTATTCAAAGAAAAAGAGTGGTGCTAACTTTTTGCATAGCTACCTGTTGACTGGGAAGTTGTGTTAAAATTGCATCAGGTTCTGGTTCTCCTGACTACTACCCTTCTTCTAGTCAGTATGGTAAGCTTATTATAAGTAGCTAGAATAAGGGGCAATAGCTATAAATAAGATTGTAAAGGAGAATTTGGAAGTCATATGCAAACCATCTCAAAAAAAATCAAAGGAGCACAATTTGAAAATTGTATTATACATTAACCAAAATTTGCATTTGATAATATATGCTGAATCAGAAGAGGCCATCCAGGCACCTCTGTCAAGGTTCTGGTCCTATGCTGTATAAATTCCAGACCAATGCTAGACCTCCATAGCACCAAAAAGAGCTGATAACTTTAGGATGACATGGATATGTTAACTCTGAAGTTTTACCAGCAACTTTGAGATGATTTGGATAGGTTAATGAACTAACCTCCAAAATGGCACAGATAGGACTTGGTCTGTTTCCCTAAAAAGAAAAATTGTGTAAAAATGAGACCTTAAACTCCTCCTTCCAATCTTCCATCTTCCATCTTCAATCTTCATCAAGTTCATGCTGCCTAATGCTCCCAACTCAAATTCATGGTTATTAATTATCTGTGCCTCTCTCCTTTCCTCATTCTCCTGGCCTTCCTTTACCACTTTCTCTCCCATCTCCAAACTGCCTGCCTCTGTATTCCCACTTTTGGCTATTTGTCTCTAAATGCTCTGTGTGTTTGGTCCTCATACCCTCAGAGTTTATTAAAGTGTGATTGCCACCATGTTTCCCTCTGCCACTTGTGTTCTTTCTCATTGACTACCCAAAGAACCAGGATTCAAAATGAAGTTAATTATCAGTTCAGAGGTGAAGAAAACCACGAAGCCTGGCCAAGGAAGCAGGACTGGAGAGGCTTCTACCAATCCTAGGCAAGAAATCACTGCACTTTCTGAAAGGGCACAACATAACCTTACCAAAAATGGTAGAGAGGAACCATAGATGCCTTTAAGGAACAAGCCCAGCTGAGTGGAGGAACTGTCTGTCCTAGCAACAGAGTGACCCAGACAAGAAAATGGGTAGGCACAAGCAGATTGGTTCATCTAGCTGAGAGGCACCATGCTGCTCACTTTGAGGAGCTGGCCAATCCTACCAGTGAGGTGGCCCAGCCTAGCAATAGAGCCACCCTGTCAGCCAAGAAACTATGGTGAACTCGTGAAGGCAGTTCAAATTACCTTGTTATGTTTTTCCTAACTTTGTTCCCACTCTCCTCAATAGACACTACGTATATTGGTGGTAGAGTATGTTTTGGGTTTATGGGGAAAATATTTGGTTTTGTCCTTGCTTTTTAGTTTGTGTTATTTTTGCTGTGCTATTTGAGTAAATGTCTTTTTTAAGAGTGACATTTCTAGTTAATATGGTTCAGTGAATGGAGGCAGACGGTCTAGTTCCCAAGTACTTACTCAAACAAAAACCTAAAAATCTCACCACACAAAATAATGATCAAGAAATTCAATGGGAACTATAGCAAGTGACTTCTACCTCAGAACTGCATGGAAAGTGAGAATTCCAAGCTCACAGGCAATGGAAGAGGGAACCAGAACCAGCACAGGCAGACCCTTAGCTTCCTAGTATCACACAACAAAGACAGGTGAAGCTCGCATAGTTCTGTATCTAGGGGCAGTGAGAGAGGAGAATTCCCTCAAGAAGACCCACATTGGTCAGAAACCCACAGTAGGGGCCTGGCAATTTATCAGGCATGATAGCAACCAGTCTAGGCAAGACAGTGCTCAGATCAGCCTTCTGTCCTGAAAGGCTAGTCCTCTGACACACAAAGATTCAGGGGAGGCCTAACTCTGGGTGGGAGTACTTCATGTAGGAATCTAGGTAAGACAAAGCAAGAACAAAAAGAGCCAGTTATCTCATCCCAAAATACAGAAGTAGGCAAAGCCTGACCCTGGCAAATAGCCCCCATTTCAGGAATTAAGGTTGAGGAGATGAGTAATAGGAGATAAAGATACTAAAATAAGTGGTCAATAGATAAGTGGTCAAGGGGTTCTTATAGGTAAGTCTCTCCTATCCCATTCAAAGGATAGGAGTAAAATGATTCTCAAAAGAATTGCAAACTAGTTGGTTGGCTGTTTTCCTTTGTTTTAGAAGAGGACCAAAATGACATCACCATGATAAATTCAAGTTTCAATGTGTCCAACTGTGACTGATCAGATCCATAGGAGCTCAGAACACTCTACCACGGGTTAGGCACAGATAGTCCATAAGAATTTTTGGGGTGGATACTCCAAATTTGCACATCCTATGTTTTCTTTGTGCCAACTCAATTCTGCTTTGCTCACAGAGCACAGCACCCTTTCTGATGTGGGCATGCCATGCTGAGCAGTCCTGTGCTAGCGTCTTCCATGTTGCACAGTACTCACATGGGGCAGGCAATCACATGATGGTCAGAAGAAGCAATACAAGGACATTCTCATCTCTCAATAACTTTGGATTTGACTGTGCAACATGCAAACTGTAACAACCATATCAAAGAATGCTAAGATAACTGATAAGAGAAATGCAAGTCACACCTTACAAACTGACAAAGATGAGAAAAGACCTATGGGAATAGTCAAAGTTGAGGGACTGTGGGTACACAAAGCTGAGGGACTAAGGGATAGATATGTACACAAGTGCACTGTTGGAGAGCTGTAAATCAGAACAGCCATTTTGGAAAGCACAATAAAGTGACTAAAATATCTACACCCTTTGGTCTAGAGATTCCACGACTAGGTTTATAGCCCAAAGAGGCCATTGATAAGAAGAAAATCCCCACATATACAAACATTTACAGCAGTATTTTTTGTGACAGCAAAGTATATACCCATCAGTTGAGGAATGATTTAAACAAACTGTGGGGCATGAATGGAATAGAACATTATTGTGCTGTAAAAAAATGATGTGTGTGATGGATATGGAGAAGCATGAAAAGATCTATCTGAATTGATGCAGAGTGAAATAAGCAGATACAAGAAAACATAGTCATTATAAGAATATAACCAGAAAGAAACACACACACACACACACACACACACACACACACACACACAAAATCAAAAGTGAGTATTTCAAAATTATAAAAAACAAGAATGGCTTGAAAGATATAATAATAACTAACATTTATGTAGCACTTAGTGTGTGCCCAGTACTTTGGTAAGCACTGTGTATTAGCTCGTTTGATCCTCACAACCACTCTAGGAGGTAGGTGCTATTACTATGCCCATCTTACAGATGAGGAAATAGAAGCAAACAGAGGGTAAATGACTTGCCCAGGGTCATACACCTAGAAAGTGTCAGGGATTGGATTTGAACTCAGGTCTTCCTGACTCCAGAACCACTAAGCCACCTAGACACCTCCATCCTATCCCATTTTGTAGAGGTGGGAGGTCCATGAATGTGGAACATTGCACATATCTTCAGATTTTTTCATCTTATTGATTAATTATACCTATTTCCTCCCTCTTTTTTTTTCTTCTTTTTGCCATTTTTTGTCTTTAAAAATGTTATTTGTGATATAAGATGGCTCCCTAGTTTGAAGTAAGGGTAGGAATACTAAAGGAAATCATAGTGATATAAAAACAAACAACATCAGTTAAAGGCTTATTTAAAAACAATGTTATTTCACTTTAAAAAGTCAAAAACAAATTGTAATAGTTTCAGATAAGTCCCAAAATCTAACCACGAAACTCCACAACAATTGCAAACAGAAACTGAGGAAAAAATGGATTTTCTGCAAAGACTTCATGAATATCTGAGAAAAAAAAGCAATAAGAGATAAAATATGACATAGAAGTTCTAAAAGTTATTTGAAGGAAAATAAATGCCTTAGAACAGGAAGTGATAACCCTTACCCAAGTGTGAATTTTCCTGAAAATTACAACAGACCAAAGAGAAATCAATAACTCTATGATGAGAGGAGAGAGAATCCGAAAGATGGGGAAAAAATTGAAGTGTAAAGTATGTGCTATCAGGTATAATTGACCTGAAAAACAGGTCAAGAATAAAATGTATTAAAAATTACTGGAATCTCTAAAAACAATGATTTTTAAAAGAAGCCTGGATGTAAAAAAATCATAAATGAAAACTGTCATGATATGTTGGAGTCAGAGGCAAAGTGAATTAGAAAAGAACTCATCAATCACTTTGTAAAATAAACCCCAAAAGCAAAAGTCCCAAGAATGTCATAGCCAAAATCCAGGCATTCCATATTAGAGAAAAAAAAAATATACTGCAAGTAGTTAGGAAAAAAAAAAAAAGGGTTCAAGTACCAAGGCGCCACGGTCAGGATTCACACAAGACCTGGCATCTCCTGCTACAAGAAGAGGTCTAGCAATACAATATCTTGAAAGTTAAAAACTAGATTTATAATTGAAGATAACTTGTTCTGTAACCCTAATTATAATTCTACAGTGGAAAATGGATCTTTAACGAAATAGGATACATTTTTGGTTCAGTCATTTTTCAGCATGTTCGACTCTGTGACCCCATTTGGGGTTTTCTTGGCAAAGATACTGAAATAATTTGCTGTTTCCTTCACCAGTTCGTTTTACAAATGAGGAAGTGATGCAGGTAGAAGTTAAATGACTTGTTGAGATAAAAAAGGCAGAGCTTTTATAGGAACTTTGAAATGCCAACACAAGGCGTAACAGAAACCTAGAGAGGTAAATTTATCTGAGCTATTGGAAGATACCGTAAGATGATGAAGAGCTAACATCCAAACTGAGGGAGAAAAAAACCAAGCATTTGTTCAGAACTTTAATGACTTCCAAAGGAAAACAGAGAATATAGATATGTTCTATTGATGGGGTTTTACAAGAGGAAAGAGAAGGTAAAAGGAATACTCTAGTATAAGAAAAAGGGGGTAGAACTTATTTCTTATAATTGGGGTGTCTAAGAAAGAGTATACAAATACAAAGGAAGAGATGTGGCAAGGAGACATTAGATGAACTTCACTATTCTCTGAACCAGACAAAGGAAAGTTAAATAACACACCTACGCATAGTTTGGTGTAGAAATCAATCAAATTTAATGGGGAAATAGATAAAAAAAAAAGAAAAGGAGGGAAGAAAGGGAGGATAAAACCAGTGAGAGAATAGTTGCAAGCAAAACAAACTTCCTAATTGGGAAGGGGGAATTAAAAGAAAAGAAAGGGAAATTAAAGTATATGACCACCAGTTGGGGAATAGTTGAATAAATTGTGGCATATGAATATAACGGAAGATTATTGTGCCATAAGAAATGAAGAAAGAGTATTACAGAGATTCCTGAGAAGTAAGAACTGATGCAAAGTGAGGTAAGCAGAACTAGAACAATTTATGCAAAGAGATCAACATTGTAAAGAAAAACAACTTTGAAAGACTTAAGAAGTCTGATCAAAGCAATGACCAATGCCTCTCTAGAAGACCTACCAGGAGTATTACCTACGTCCTAATAGAGAGGCAATGAACTCAAGGTGCAAAGAGAAAAATACATTTTTGACATGACTACTTTATGGATATTTTCTGCTTATTTGTTACAAGGGTTTTGTTGGTTTTTGATTGTGAAAGATGGAATGATTAGAAGTGAGGGGGAAGGACAATAGAACTTATGATGCCTAAAGAAAAAAAAAGGAACATTGAAGTATTTTTAAAAGTATAGAGGGGTGAAGAAGGAAGTTCAGAAGCAACCACAGATAAGGACATTTTGGAAAGTAAGAGATTGAATTTATTAGAATTTTTTTTTTGCTTGCTTAGAATGAAAGAGATTCATGGTTTCATATACACTCCCTTTTCTGTGTATGGTTTTGTTGTGGAAATTAGCTTTTTAGGAGGTATTTAAGTTCAGAATTTTTAAAAAGATAAAAATTAATTGATTCTATTAGCTGAATGTTAATGGAAAGCACACCGCTAGGGGCTCAGAAGCTACAATATGAAGAGTACTTAGGAAGCAGCCATATCTTTAAGGGATCCCAACCATAAAGTGCAAATTTGAGTGAGAGAAGTGTATGGGAGCCCAGAAGGGGTACTACATAAATAAAAATAATAGCAAGAAAATTTAGATAAATACTCAGAAGGAAAAAAATATTTCAGAAAGATCCACAAACATATTTGTGTTAATGGAAGGTTAATCAAGTTTTCACAAATCATATATTTCTGTTAAACAGTTATCTTTAATTAATGATTCAAAGCATTAACAGACCCAGTGTCAGTAGAGCAAGCCTAGACTAGGTCCTTTTTCAAGAACTAGACTGAGACCATTTCTTATTTTCATCTGGTAGATAATCCAAGCAATAGAAGATTAGCAGCCTTCAGAGAACCAAAAGGACAGCAAGAGCAGAAATGGTGGTAGAAAGGCTTATTTTACAACAATATGGTCGTGTATTATATAACAAATGTCAAAAGGTTAGCGTATTAATGTATTGCATATGACCAACTAGGTGTTATTAAATTTTCTAATCAAAAAGTAGAAACTAGAAAATATTTAATGTTTGTGCAGAAAAGCAATTCATTTGTAGAACATAAATATTTACAAAGCAATTACAAAGAATAAGGAACATTTTCCTATATTTCTAAGTAAAACTCTGGACAATATCTAGTATTTTTATTTTTAAATGCTATGCAGCAAAAGGAAGTGAGGGGATAACAGAGCAAGCTAGATATCTGCTAACCCAACATATGACCGAAGTTAGGAACACCTTCACTTAGCTTCCACATACCTCAGACCTCCCCAGACCAATGAGTCCCTACACAATTACACCTTAACAGTAGGAATTATATATGCTAAACCTGCATGCCTGAGTAGACTTGTTCTAGCTTTGCCTTCCTCTCACCTCCACCTACGAGAAAACAGTAGGTTTATTGGAGCTGTGAAAGCTTGACTCAGTCGAGTGTAACAGGTTCCCTTTTCCATAGAAGCTCTTTATTTATGCACATGAAGAATTAACCCCAGCCTACACATGAATGTTCCATGGTCCTTCCATGAAAATATTACCATGCGGATTAGTTTCTAACGTGGGATTTGGGGAATCTCTAGGGATTTATCATGTGGATCATCCTCATTCATAGAACTGTAAATCAAAGGTGACCTTAGGAAGATTATAAATTTTCTAGGAGAAAATGGAAGAAGTCATTTAACCTCTCATTGCCTCAGGCAACTAAGACTATGAGTTTCAGAACATTTGCTGAAAACTACAACACAAGTAACAAGTTGTGTGGATGAAACACATGTCCAGACCAAAAACAAAAATAAGATGGGTGGGGGAAATGGGGAAAGCTACACAAAGCCTATAAAGAGAAAGTACATAGTAAAAGATTATAAGAAAAACTATGAGAAAGGAGGAGGTGGGACTAACATTTATTTGCAAAAGTGGAGAAATAAAGAGATTTATGACATTTACTTTAAATAGCAGAGCACCAGAAACAAACATTCTGCTCCTTTATATGAGGAGAAAGAGAAGGAATTAGGGAGTGACACAAAAATCTTCTGGTCAGCATGACAAAGAGGAAAAGAACTGTGAAAGAGACAGTCAAGATAAGGACTTTACCTCTGTCTTGGTCTCAGATTCAGAATCAGTACTCGACTCGATTTTGCATTTTTGCTTTAAAAGAAAAAGAAAAGTTTACAAAATTTGAACTAAAACAGTTGATTGTTGAATCTGGCCCAGATAGACCAGATCAGGAGTTCTTCACCTTGTTGGTGTCATGTCCTCTCTGGCAGTCTAGTGGACTCTAAGGACATCTTCTCAGAATAACATTTTTAAATGTATAAAAGGAAATGAAAAGGAAACCAATTATATTGAAATTACCTTCCCTCATACACACATAAAAAAATGCTTATGGACCCCAGGTTAAGACCCCTTGGACTAGATACACTTTTCCTTCTAATAAATTCTTTAGATGTTCCAATAATCATGGAAATACGAATTTTGCTCTTTAAAATGGTTTCCAAAACATTGACTTGGTTGAAACACTGTAATGCCATAGTGACATTACTTCTTTGTGGTTCCAGTAGTGAGTATTAAAAATGATCTTTTTCAAAGGCAACTGCCTCTCTATATCTTCTCCTCATTTTAAAATAGAATCTAGTGAATACCATTTCATTTTTCCTGGGCAAAACCAAAAGCAACCATGAGACCTCACACTTTAAATGGGGCAGGGCTACATAATGGAGAAATTTATAAAAATGAGACTAGAAATTAGTATGTCTAAATTGGGTCAGGTGACCAGTTCTCCAACTGGAACTATGCAAGGCTTCAAAATCATTTGGGGGGTGAGCGTGGAGACACGATTCACATTTCCTGCAAAGTTGACTCCCATTTGAAAGACCATCAGAGGAAGGAAATATTTCCAAGATCACAATTCAAATCCCACCTCCAATCCTTACAAACTGTGTGATCCTGAGCAAGTCACTTAACCTCTCTGAGCCTGTTTCCTCATCTGTAAACTGAAGGGTTGCATGTGATGACCTCCAATGTCCCTCTCAGCTCTACTTCTGTGATCCTACAATTATATAAAGACTGGCATGGATACCAAAAAACCTCCCGCCACCTCAGAAAAGGATGTTTTTTTTACCTTGTATTTGTGAGTCAATTTCTCCACAAAATCTGGGCTTTTATCTGAATCCATCAGATCGCATATGTCTGCCAATGGGAAAAAAACAAAAACATAGTAAAGCACGTGGGCACCTCCCAGACCCAACAGAGCTGGGAAAGGGATGGGTGTGTGGGATACTTTCCAGAGTGGACAAACAGGACATTCATTATGACTTCATTTTGGTGACCAATGTTGGATTCAAAATTTCCCAAGATTAAAAGGAATAATCCTTTCGACAGCTGTGAAGTAATCTTATACAATTGTTAATTAGAAAATGGGTCGGTGGAGGGAGCTATTGGTTCACCTGGTTTGTTGGAGGAAGGGAAAGAGGGAAGACTACATACAATTTTAAATTATTTTCAGAAGGAAAGCAGAGTTTTTCTGTTCAGTCAGGCAAACACATACATATACATACAGTCAGATGACCTAGAGATGGAAGGGGGCCTCAAAGATCATCCAGTATCTAAGGGGGAATTTCTCATTCAAGCAGAGCATCTCCTTGGACTGGAAAGTTGAGTTCAAGCCTCCTCCCCTCTCCAACCCCTCCCAAATTGGGAAGGATGAGATAAGAGGAAGTTTCTATTTACATCTAGCCCTTGGGGCCAGAGGATGTGAAGGAGTAAAGATGTCTTTGCCCAGGTAGACAGCCCCACCCCCCTCCAAACTCAGCTACCTGGGCCTGGTGGTCTCCACCCCCTCCTGTAGCATCCTGGTCTTCTCTTCTTTCTCCTGCCCTGAGCTGTTCCCTCCATCATCAGGCCAGGATCCCTAGGGATGCTGTCCCGCAACCTACCCCCTCCTCTTTCTCCTTTTCACCTTCTCTCCTCTCCCTTTTCTTCTTCTCCTTCTCCCTTACTCCTCCCCCTTCCCAGTAGAGAACAGGTGGGGACTTGGGCAGACATAATAGGAGGATAAGAAGAGTCAGGTGTGAGAGCTCAGCCCGACTTGGTCATTAAGGGCTCTAGCTAAGACTGACCAATCCAGTATCATTCAATCGGTATTTATTAAGCCCTGTTGTGCAACAGACTTGAGGGTTACAAAGGCTAAGACGAGCCCAGTGCCTGTACTCCAAGGAGTTTACCTTCTACTGGGATGGGGAGAACAACATAAAAATAGGTATATGAAGCCTTTCCTATTATTTATATCCTTCTTCCTCCCAAACTACTCTTGGCATTAATTTTTAAAATATTTCTTCTGTACATACCTGTCTGCCCCTTTAGAATGTAATATGTTTGAGAGCAGGGATTGTGGCATTCTTTGAATTTATATCTCCAGGGTCTAGCACAGTGCTTGGAATATTTTATAAACTCAATATAGATACTTATTGATTGGTTGATGATCATTTAAGGTGGAAATTTGGAGGCAACATGATACAGTGGAAGGAATGAACCTGGGTTCAAGTCTTGAAACCTCTCTGGGTCTCAGTTTTCTCCTCTGTAAAATGAGAGGTTGAACTAAGTGTCTCCTCAGGTCTCTTTTTTGCTATGAAAAGCTTCCAGTATGAGGTGCTTCATGATTTGAGCCTTAAAATGTTATACATATACATGCATAACCTTTATTATACTGCTTGCCTTCTCAATGAGAGGGGAAGTCAGGAAGGGTGGGATAATTTGGAGTTCAAAATTGTAAAAAATGAAAGTTAAAAATTGTTTTTAGATGTAATTGGGAAAAAAATTAGTGAATTAAGCCTCAAAGAATGAGTTATTTCAATGTACACTGATTTTTAAAAATCAGTTGAATCAGTTATGCATTATTTTGACAATATACAATATATTCAATATATATTGACTTCACATGTATAATGGACATATTGCTTACCTTTTCAGAGAGTGGGGGACTGGTTGGAGGGAGGGAGAGAATTTGGAACTCAAAATTTTAAAAAAGAGAGAATGTTTAAAATAAATAATACATTGAAAAAAAATTTCAATAGAAATAAAAATTTCCTAACACTCCCCCAAATTAGAAAGTGCTACTTTGGAAGGTAGCTCAACTCTATACTTACTCTAAGTACCTAAGATCAGAGAACCTTTACAGCTGGAGGGACCTTAAAGATCATTTAGTTCAGTCCTCTCCTTTTATTTTATATTTTAAGGGGGAAAGGTAATGGGGTTAAGTGACTTGCCCAAGGTCACACAGCTAGTAAGTATGTCAAGTGTCTGAGGCCCAGGTAATGGACCCAGAATTTTGGCCTCTGGCTCCAAATCCAGCACTCTTTCCATCACTCCACACTACATCTCCCTTTAGGTTAATGGGATGTTCCTAACATTCTCCACACCCACCCCTTAGACAGGAAGCTCCAGGAAGTCATGGACTCTTTTTTCTTTCATCTTTACCTTTGCAACAGAACATAGTCCTTTGTATACAGTAAGCACTTAATATTTATTTAATTGAATTCCAGTTGGGGCTTTCTTTCTTCAAGAAATAGTGAGTAAAGGTCTTCAAGTTTAGGCTGGATGGGACCTAGGTCAAGATCTTGTAGCCTTCTCCTCGTTAGATGCTCTTTGAGGAGACTCTTGCACTTGGAAGACTGAGGGAGGGGTAGAGATTTCTCTAAAGTCACATAGGTCAAATCTGAAGAGCCAAAAGTTTATCCCAGTCTCTCCCCTCCAGGAAGGGAGAGTGAAGTGGAGGCTGAGATAACGTATTTTTGCCCAGAGGGAAGGAGAGTATCTTGATTGTTATAGGATCCACAAATCTTTTGGGGTTTGGGGGGAGGGGTTGTTTCATTTTTGCATTATTTATAGGCACCTTTATGGATTCCTACTTTCAGCCCATTCTTTCTGGGTGTTGAAATAAAGGTTGTCTTATAACAAAAAATAAAAATGATGCACATCTGGATAAATTATTTTTTAAGTTAATTTATTTATTTTTGGTTTTCAACATTTACTTCAGTAAGTTTTAAATTTTCTCCCTCTTCCTCTCCTCCTCCCTCCCCAAGATGGCATGCAATCTGATAAAGGCTCTACATATACATTCCTATTAAATATATTTTGTAAATTATCTTTAAATTTTTTTTAATTTAAAAACTTTATGTGGCATTTTTGTCACCTTTTTTTTAATCTTGGTAAACTTTCCTGGGGAGAAATAAAGCACAGAGTACTATAGGACTGAGATGAGACCTCTGGATGACTACATCTGGGTAAATTTTTTTTTTTAAATAAAACTTTATTGATATATTTTATTTTTTTACAAATAGGTAATTTTCTTTTTTAAATATGATATTTTTATAGATCTTTTTTTCATATCTAGGTAAACTTTCCAGAGGATAAATGAAGCACAGAATAGTATATACATTGTTTCATCAAACTTTGCCACAATGGGAGGAAGGAAAAAATGCACAGCTCCAGTACGATATAGCCTGTCTGAACTGGAAGGCACTTTGGCAATCATCTGGTCAACACTGGAGATAGGGAAATATGGAAGTGACATTCCTCCATAAATACGAACAAATACTTTTCACAAGAAGAAATTAAAATGATTTAAGAATATTCCAAATCATTAGTAGTAAGAGAAAAGCACATTTAAAAAAACTTCAGATTGTTTACCAGCATGCTGGGAAAAGATGATTAAAAAACGAAAGTGCTTTATGTTGTCAAGGCATTGAACAGGTAAGCAAGCATACTCACAGAGTGTGTGGATGGGCTGTGATTTGTGCCAACTCTTCTAGTGGGGAAAAAAAAATTGGAATTATGAAAGAAAAGTCACTACACTATTCATATCCTCTGACCCATCAATCCTTCTGCTGGTCATGTAGCAAAAGGAGGTAAAAGAAAGATCAGAGACAACAAAAACGTTATAGCAGTTCTTTTTGTAGTAGCAAAAGAACCCAAAAGCCCCAAACTGGGGAGAAAGTGAGTGCTTATTAATTGGGGAATGGCCCAATTGTGGAATGTGAATGGAATGGAGTATTATTATACCAAAAAAAAAAGAGAGAGACAGAGAGAAATATGAGGAATCTGGACAAACTTGGGAAAACTTGTAAAAAGTGATGCACATGAGGACAGCATTAAGAAGACATTTTTGATAATGGCTTGCAATAATCTAGATGAAAACATGACTCAAAGACCGTCAAACTCAGATTACACTGAATAGTCTTGGCTCCGATTGCAAATATGACTCCACTGAATAGATGAGATAATAGAGCTGCAGAATGTCAAATCTGGTTGCTTCGAGGGTTTTTGCTATAGTTGTTTGTTTGTTTTTGTTTTTTTAATTATATAAGAGGAAGTCAAAAACTGGAGAGAATATGTCAGGAAATAACTGTGATGTAAAAAAAAAAAATCACAAAAGGAATTCATTTTTTAAATAGGAAAAAAGATGAAGAGAGCTGGAAAAGGCAGCATTTTTTCTCTATTTCAGCCCTGTCCCTCAATAAAGACTCAAATCAGTCACTGCATTTTTTATGCCGGGAGGACCTAATGAATGCCCAGCCCTACGGTTACTTTTTCTTCTCTCTCAAAGATTAGAAAACCCTTTGGGGCTAAAAGTACTTTATGCCAGAAATTGGGAATTTAGCCCTGTGGGTGATAAACAAATGCTTTCCTTTTCAAACAAGATTCCTAGTCCCAGGGCTCTTTTCCCCTCCAATTACCGGAGTCTTAGGTCCACGTTGTAAAGAAAGAATCAGATAACAATTTATCTATAAATCAAAACAGATTGGAAAAAGAGACTGAGAATAAAATCTTGCTTCCCAGAAACTCTGTTCTAATGACCAGCCAGCTCTATTATGTAATGGCTCTAGGCTTACCTTCTGAATATGACCTCCATTTTATTTCCCAGGCCTGGTTCAATGTATTAATGAGGGCTTGTTATTTTTACAATGTACTCAGAAGTCCAGTTTTGCCTGCATGATGTCATGTCATTACTATGACAACAGATTATGATGCTACAAATTATCTTGTAACATCTCGTTTGGAGTAAGAAAATGCCTTGATCATAAAAGGAACTGGATTTACAGCAGCTACAAGTCATATTTAAGTGAGCTGGCTCCTATTGCTGATGAGGTGCTTTGTTTTGTTTTTTTAAAGAAGGTATGTATAAAACTGACCCGTGGCTCATTACTGCTGCAGAAAAGCAACCCTGAGTTTACTTGGACCAGTTCCAGTCATGGAGGCTTGTCAAAGAATCTCTGGCTCATGGTCCCACACAACGCTCCTCCTGGGAACCGTAAAACTTGGTGCTTGTCTAGGTCTCCAGAAAACACATAGAAGGAGAGAGAAAGTCACTTAGCTCCCACACTAAAGCTCCCCAAAATATTACATATATGATAGATTTTATTTCAGTCAACAGAAAAGGCCTTGAGGATAATCAAAACAATTCTCCTTTTCTTGAGAGTGGCCATGCATCCTCACGGACCTTCCAGAGAGCTCTATAATACCGCTCTGGGTGACAGCTCAGACCTCCCCAGCCTTCATTAGCCCCAGAAAAAAGAAGCTTGGGATGTATACAAATTTCCCATTCCTTTAGCTCACCAAAGTCCTCATTTATTTGGGAAGATGTTTTAATTAGGCAGGAAGTAAAATAAAATGGGAAAAGATATATTTCACCAAAGTGCCTCTGGGACTCAGAGATACTTGAGGGGAACTGAAGTTGCCAAGGTTAAAGGCAGAATCAGGGACTCTAGGATTATGAATTGCAGAATGGGGGGGAGGGTACACATGGTGGGAGGACCCTAAGGCAAGGCAGTGGGACACATGTTTTAGAGGGAGAAGGAGCCACAGCTTCGTGGTGGCACTTTTGGGGAAAAGAGAGACATGGTACCAAAGACGTTTTGAATGGAGACTAAAATGGCGACATCAATGTGGCTATGGCTGTCCCTACCCTCCTCTTGGCCTGTTCAAACCTGCAGAGAAAGGATTTGTCTGGAACAACTGGCACTGACATCAGCTAAAGGACAAAGAAGATTTAATTCCCACCCAGCCCCAGCCCCACTCCCAGCCCTCTTGCCTGCAGCTGGCCAACATTTTCTACAATTTCTCTCTTTCTTTGAGTTGTTCATATTTTCTGATTTTCATAGTAAATTATGATCTGTCAAAACTGGTTGGTGATTTGAGTTGGTCTTTATTTGTGACCAGGAGGGCTTTGTAGGCCAGTGGGGGTGGAGAGAGGACTGTGAATGGCTTGTGGTACAGAGACAAACAGGAGAGAGTTTCTAAATCTTGGTCTGAGATGACACTGGGTTTTTGTCCCTAGCTAGGGGCTCAGCCAAAGAGAAAAGAATCACAATCATTCTTGATTCATAATTTTAGTATAAAAGATTCAAAACAGGCTAAATGGGATATGGGGTTTTCGTTCTGAAGCTCAGGCTAAAAAGAGCTGATGAGTTGACACTGGGAGAGATGGGACACCGGGAGCTAGGAAGCAAAGATCTCCAATATAGTCACATGCTCTAGAATTATTCTCCCAATTCCCTCTGGGCTGGATCCCCAGAGAAGGCTACTGCATCTTTCCTGAGGATTCTAGGGATGGCTTTCTAATATTGTAGTGTGAGAGCCCCAGCAGTACACCTCCCCTCCTCCACAAACCTCCATTATAACCTCCCTACCCTTACATAATAAGCAAGTTCAATGGACTAAGGGTAGTGATTGAAGAATATATCTCTACTCAAAGTTTGAAAAGAGTTGCCATGACTAGCAGATGGGGGTTGAGTAGTGTAGTCAGAATATATTTCTTTTTGAAGTAGGGGTAGGCATGGCACTAACCTTTAGCTTACTTCAGATTTTCTCTTTAACTGGTCTAAGACCTAGCTCACTTACCCAACCTATACCTTTGTTGGCATGACTGAGTGATTCCCCAGAGAGGGGTGGCTCCACCCCATCTAAGGAAAATACAAATGTATACATTCACTACCAAAGCTCCAGAGTCCACAGGAGAACTTTCCATTTACACAAGTTAGTCACGATGACCCCCTCTAACTCTTAAACATGAAATATTTCCTAAACAAGGTGGCAAAAACAATAACATAATTTTTACTACATAGAAAGTTAAAACAGAAATAATCAAAAACACAATAAGTCTTGTAAGAAATTACCAACATTATACTCTGGGACCCTCTTCATTTAGCAAGATTACTTTAGCCTTGGAAATCACACTTTGTCTGTGCCTTCTGTCCCTGGGGTCTCTGCCTCCCTCTCATAGGAGGGGTGGAGAGTAGAGGCCAGAGAATGGAGGACTTCTTCTAGAACCTCCATTTAAGGAAGGCACTCAGGTCAGTAATTTCTTCATTTCCCATGGCTGGATTCCTCTGAGCTCATCATGCCTTTTCTCTGGGTCCCTTCTCTTCACTTTGTATGTTGTCTATGGACTCTTTAGAGGATGGTCTGCACCACATTGGGCCTCCTCTTCAAGCATGTTAGAAACACACTTGACACTAATAAAGTATCAAGGAAAATTTGTTACATTAGAGTTCAGAGGAATTGAACACTTTGGCCGAAGCAAACCCCCACCCTCTTTTCAGGAAGAGAGAGCACTGAAGACAGAAGCGAGAGGAGCTATACACTATTAGTTCAAGACAGATCCTTCCACCAGAAGATGGATTGGTCCATTCTCCATTAGGTCACCATCTTCTCTATATGCCCATTACATAACTCCTCTTAGTATGATCCCCCTCCCAAATATACTTTAACATAGGACCCATGATCAGAATATGGAGGAATAATTTTATGCAGGGTATGTCTGCTTATATGTATGAGGTTCATTAAGCAAGGGTAGTGAAAAAAAGCCTTCTCCAGGTAACTCTAGGTCATGTTTCTTGGCTAGTTACAGCTGGCTGTAGATTTGGTTCCTTTAACAAAAACTTTGTAATTTTCTGAAGGCCACTGTCTGTCTCCTGATTGGCTGAGTCCACTTGCACTCTGCTGGCCTTCTTATTATCTGACTTATTCCCTATGACTTCATCAACTAATAATAACTTCTGTAGAAACTTAACTTTTGCTGTCTCTCACAGGCCGCTTATTATTTCAATCAGATAAAATACAAGCTCTCTTTGGCATTTAAAGCCCTTCACAAACTGGCTCTAGCCTCTTGTTTTACCTCACTGTTTTCACACCACTCTATATTCCAGCCATATTGACCTTCTCCCTGTTCCTCATACATGATATCCTGCCTCTTACTTCCATGGTGTAGTAGGAGTAATAGTCTAAGACCCTACCCAAGTCAAGCTGGGCTAGTTTTTTTCATTAAAAGGTATTGGAATGAGCAGAGATAAAATGGCAGAGTAAAGGCAGGGAATTATCTGAGTTCTCCCAAATTCCCACTCAAACATTAAAATAACACTTCAAAATTAATTCTGAAGCAGCAGAACCAACAAAAGGACAGGGTGAAGCAATCTTCCAGCCCAAGACAACTTATGGAGCATGGTCCAGTGTAGGCCAAAGCTGGCAAGCCAGCAGCAGGCCTTGGAGGTGAATGAATTAGTAGAAGCAGCTTCTAGAGCTCTTAGCCCACAGATGGTAAGGGGGTTGGACAACTGATCAAAAGGAGATGATAAGGGAACTTTTGGCACTGGGAGCAGGACTCTATTGCATTGCAATATTGCATTGCAGTATTGCAACCATGCTAGGTTCTAAGTTGCATTCTTGGGGCTAGAATGTGTACCAGGAAAAGAGTACTTGTTTTTGCTTGTATACCAGAGCATAGGCTGGGAGAGCAGTGACAACATCTCTCCTTAGATCATACCATCCTGGAAGAACTAAAAACTTACAGACTCCCAGAACTACCTCTGAAAACAGCAGCATGAAAAACCTGAAGCTTGGGACAGTGCCTTCTGTACTCCAGAAGCAGAGCCCAATTTTAACATAAAGTTTAAAGTCAAGAAACAGGCTAGAAAAATAAGCAAAAAAATAAAAGAACCTGACCATAGAAAGTTACTATAATGACAAGGAAGATCAAAACACAAACTCAGAAGATAACAGTCAAAACAGTCCAGAATCCAGTGCCTAAAAGGAAAATGTAAATTGATCTCAGCCCCACAAAAAATTACTGGAAGCACTCAAAAAGGACTTTAAAGAGCAAATAAAAGAGGTAGAAGAAAATGGGGGAAAGAAATGAGAGTGATGCAAGGAAATCATGAAAAAAGAGTAAACAGCTTGGTCAAGGAGGCACCAAAAAATACTGAAGAAAACAGCACTTTAAAAAACAGAATAGGTCAAATGGCTAAAGAGGCACAAAAATCCACTGAAGAAAAGAACTCCTTAAAAAATAGAATTGGCCAAAAGGAAAAGGAAGTACAAAAATTCACTGAAGAGAAAAAAGCAGATTTGGCCAAATGGAAAAGTAGATACTTAAAAGCTCACTGAAGAAAATAATTTCTTAAAAATTAGAATTGGGCAAGTGGAAGCTAATGACTCCATGAGACATCAAGAAACAATCATACAAAGTCAAAAGAATGAAAAACATAGAAGAAAATGGGAAGTGTCTCATTTGGAAAAAACTGTCCTGAAAAACAGATCAAAGAGAGATAATTTAAGAATTCATTGGACTATCTGAAAGCCAAGATTAAAAAAAAAAAAAAGCTTAGTCATTATCTTTCAAGAAATTATCAAGGAAAACTGTCCTGACGTCCTAGAATCAGAGGATAAAATAGAATGCAGATCAAAACACACTTTTTAAAAAACTTTATTTTTCCTGGGTTGTTTTTTTTTGTCTATGTTCTCTTTCACACCATGACAAATATGGAAATATGCTTTGCAGGACTACAGAAGTATTATCAAATTGCTTGCCTTCTCAATGAGGGAAGATTGGAAGAAAGGAGGGAAAGAATTTGGAACTCAAAATTGTAAAAAAAAATATAAAAAATTATTTTTACATGTAATTAGAAAAGAATTAAACCATTTTTTAAAAAGTATTAAAAATCAAAACAAGGGACTGAAGGAATGAAAGGGTCTCTTTTTGTAACTGTCTCATTTCATTCCATTTTCAAATCTGAACTACCATACTGACCTGAGTCAGACCAAACCTACAGCACATGATTTTTTCACAGGCTATTTCACATATTCCTTCCTTGACTCTGCATCTTGACATCCCTAGTTTCCATCAAAGCTCAGCTCAACTGCCACTGGCTACATGAACTACTTCACAATTCCTCTATTTGTTAAGTCTTCTCTCTGGCCCCACCAAAGTTAATTTGTGTATATTTTTTAAATGCTTAAATACATACATGTCATTTTTTCCCAGTACAATGAAATCTCCTTGAAGGCAGAAATCGTTTTCATTTTTTAAATATACCCAGCTTAGCACAGGGGCTGGTAATTACTAGATCTTTAATAAATGCTTGTTGAAGTGAACTGAATTGAATTGATCTTACAATTTGGGAGCCACTGATAATTTTTAATCAAGAGAGTGACACAATAGGGCCTGTGCCTTAGGAAAAATCATTTGACAGCTTCATGGAGGATAGACTGGAGAGAGGAGTGACAGTTTAGGGGGCTATTATTAGAACAGTCCAGGGGAAATGGGGGAAAAAGTCTAAACTTAGTGTCATGGCTATTTGAGTGGAGAGGATGGATTTGAGAGATTTTGTCCAAGTAGAGGCTAGGACTTGATATAATGATTAACTATGGGGAGTGAAGGAAAGGTAAGAGGCAAGACTACAAAGTTAGATGTCTAAAATGACTTCCATCTCTCCATGGACTGGTTTGATTAGCATAGATGAGAGGAGGAACCTTTCCCTGAATTTATTTATTTATTCTCTTCAACCATGTCTAAAGAACCCAGGTGGGGGCTGATCAGTACTTACCTCACTCCAAAGATTCATCCCCTGGGCTTTCAGGACATTTGAACCTGGAATTTGCAGGCTTGTAAGAAATGCCTCAGTGGTTCTCCTTGGCTATGCCCATGGGAACTCTTCAGAAATTGGACCATCAGTACAATGAAACTGAAAATAAATTGATCCAGAGCATCCAGAAAATAGAGATAGAGCTCTTAACTTTCAAACATCATACAAGGAAGGCCAAGGGACAGTTAATGGAACTGGTGGTCTGGTGTTAGTGGCCAAAGAAGTGGCAATTATGCCAGACACAGAGGACTCCCATCTGGGCTCTAGAACACTGCTTCCTCTGCTGTTCCTATGGGCCCCCACCTATAAGAACACAGCTCCAGAAGAACGATGTTTCTCCTGGTTTGCTGATGGCTTCAGCTACAAGGGAAGCAGATGCAACTGGACAGTGTCAGTCATTAATTCAGTAACAGAAGATACCTTAGGGAATGGGGATCCTAGGAAGTCCTCTCAATGGGATGAGCTCCAGGCTGAATGAGTAGTATGTGAGGAATGGGGCAGAGATCTTTATCTATACTGATTCCTGGTTCATGGCCATGAATCTGGCCAAGTGGTCTAGTACTCACAGGGCACAGAACTGGACAATCAAAGGCTCTTCTCCCCTTTGGGATCAGGAACAATGGAGGAATTTTGCTGATCCCTCTAATGACAGATGGTTGTTTTCAGGGCATGTCAGTACCTACTGGGAACATCACAGCCTAAACAATTATGTGGGAATCATTACTAGAACAGCAGAGGTTAGGGCATGTGTCCATTGCCGATATGGCATTACAGTGGTCATCTCATACTGTGTTGAGCGCAAGACCACATGATACCCCTAAGGATAGGGCAGCTTATCTTGCCCTGCTAGGTTTCTTGAGTCAGTTTTATCATTCACCTAACCCAAGTTGCCCTCAACCTGTCATCAGTTGGAAAAATTGTACTCTCCCCTCTCAGGGCAAGAGATTTGTTGTCCCTACTAGTCAATAATGACATCATTATACATATGACTGCCTAGGTCAGGTGTCTAACCTCCTCTCTGTGACAAATCAATAGCCTCCTAGTAAGAGGAAGGACTCTCCACTTCAATTGTTTCTGGGATCCAGTCTCCAGGAAGACTTACTTGACAAGAAATGGACTGTTTGCACACAGCTCTAGCTTAGCTTTTGTGACCCTTCTTTATTTTTCCACAAAGAACTGCCTTGAACCTCAACGTCCTTGCCCCCTTTGCACTCTGAGATATAATTCAAGCCCCTCCCAATTGGTAGACTTCCTTTCTTCTGAGATAATTTGGACAACTTTCCAGAAAGAATTTGAGGAATCAAGGGGTGCTATTTTTGAGAGGTACCTTAATTTTTAATAGCAAGAGGTCAATAAAACTGTCACTATATAACCATGGTGGATGAGTTTTCATTTGGAAGAAGGGAATCCCTTTGATGACTTGGTGACATCCCTGGAGGTGGAGTGTCTTTATTTAGCTCTAGCTCCTCTGAAAAGGTCTCTAAAGGAGCAAAAATTTCATATCACTTCCTCTGACCTATCTTAGGGAGGGGAGGTTTTGGTGGGTGAGTCAAGGAATACTGAGTGGGTTATAGTACTGGGAGAACCTCAGTAGCCACGTATATTATGTTGCATGCCAGAGGCTAATGAACCCAGCCATTTTACCAGAGATATCCTTAATGCATGACAAAGAATTGTTGACTGTGCTGAAAACACCATCATCTACACTGTGTCCCTGCTATTCCTGGTAAAGCTGTGACTCATCATAACTGCCTTGCATTGAGAGACCCGCTGTGAATTGCAAAGCTTTGGCATCACCCATCACATGGACAAGATATTGAGATCTGAGATTCAGTCCTTCTGAACAGAAGAGGAGAAAACAATTAGGATTTCTGGTTTATGTTCTCTTCCCCAGTTTTTCATCTTTCTCTTTATGATTATTTTGGATGAAGACATATATTTTTTTTTCTTTACCCCTAGCACTGCCTATATCAGGGAGGTTATCTAAGTAAAAACTCTGAAAGCATTTAAATTGTGGAAAGTATTCCAGACAGAGATGTCAAACTAGATGTGGCCCAAACCAGACTGAAATATAATTGGGAGATACTTAACAAAATAAATAAAATACCAAAAACCCCATAGACAGCAGTAATATGTGGTTTTCCAAGTCAATTTGAGGCCCTCAGGGATCCTTATGTTTGGTTTAGTGGCCCTCATTTCTATTTGAGCTTGATACTGCTACTCTAAAAGATCGTTAGGATCTTAGCCCCAGAGGAGTGGTATGTGATAGGACTCTTCACTTCCTATCCCACAGTATGCATTAGGCAAAAGCAACAAAGCCAGGAATTGATTGACCCAGGGGTAGGGCAAGACTCAAGCTGTGAACTTGAAACCTTGATATAGCTTCCTGGTGACCTTCAGTTGCAAATTTATTGGACCCTCACTGCTGCCAGGTAATCCCTACAATCCCTCCATTATCAACTCACTAGCCCACTCTCCACAGTGGTTCTTCCAAACCTTTTCATACCTCCTCAAATCTCCCATGGCTCCCCCTTTGCCTACTCTCTCAGCTTGCCTTATATTTTACAGAAAAAGGTGAGCCCATTTTCCACAAACTCTCTTTTCTCCCCTCTTCCTCACCTCCTATCCCTCAAGTGCATTGTGGAACTTTTTCCTCCTTTCCCTCTATCTCATATGATGTAGTGGCCTTATTCCAAGGCTAATCCTTTTAATTATTTAAATGACCTCATTCCACCCTGTCTTCTCCAATAAATTGTCCCCTCTGTCATCCCCACACTTTCATTTATTTTCAATTTCTCCCTGTCCACTGGCTCATTTCCCACTGCCTGCAAACAGGCCCTTGTCTCCATCATCCTAAAAAACCCCTTACTTGACCCTCCCATCCCTGCTAACTGTCATCTTACTTCTCTTCTGCCTTTATAGCTAAACTCCTCAAAAAGGCCATCTACTTTCTCACTCTTTTCTCAGTCCCTTTGGTTTTGGGCCTTATCATTCCACTGAAATTCCACATTTACGAATTATCTCAGTTGCGCAGTCCAATGGTCTTTTTGCAGTCTTCATTCTCCTTAGTCTCTCTGCAGCCTTTGACACAGTTAATGACTCTCTCCTCTCCTCTCTATGTTTTCAGGACACCACTGTCTCCTGGTTCTCCTCCTGCCAATCTGCCCTATCCTCTGTCTCCTTTGCTGGATCCTCCTCCAGACTATGCCTTTTAGCTGTAGGTATACCTTAGCATTTTGTCTTGAATCCTATTCTCTTCTCCTTTTTTTCTACTTCACTTGGTAACCTCATTAACTCCCATGAATTCAATTACCATCTCTCTGCAGATGATTCTCAAATCTACCTTTCCTGTTCCAACCTTGCTGCTGAACTCCAGTGCTGCATCTCCAGTTGCCTTTTGGACATCTCAAAATGGATGTCCAGTAGACATCTTAAATTCAGTATATCCAAAACATAACTCATTTACCCCCATGCCCTCCTCACCTCCTACCTTCCCCATGACAGTAGAAAGCAATACCCAGTCCGGCAGGTTTCCAACCTAGGAGTCATCCTGGATTCCTTCCTAGCTCTCACTCCCCATGTCCAAGCTATTGCCAAGCCCTTCCAAGTTTACCTCTGCAATCTCTCTCATATACATCCCCTTCTCTCCTCTATGCATCACTCTAGTGCTCACCACCTCACATTTTAATTATTGCATTAGCCTGCAGATGAATCTGCCTCAAGTTTCATTCCAATCCATTTTCTATTCAGCCACTAAAATGATTGTCCCAAAACATAAGTCTGATCATGTCACCTCCTCTACTCAACTCCAGTGAGTCCCTGTTACATCCAGGAGGAAAAGCAAAATGTTCTGTTTAGCATTCAAAACCCTTCATAAACTAACCCCTTTCTACTTTTCCAATCTTCTTGCACCTTACTCCCTAACACATACTTTTTGATTCCATGACACTGGTCTCTTAGCTGTTCCACTAATATGACACTCCATCTTTGACTCTGGGTGTTATCTCTGGCTGTCCTCTATGCCTGGAATGCTCTCCTTCCTCCAATCCAACTACTGACCTCCCTGGCTTCCTTTATATTCCAACTAAAATTCCACCTCTTATAGGAAGCCTTCCCCAACCTCTCTTAATCCCAATGCCTTCCCTCTTTTAAGAATGTCCTATTTATCCTGTATACAGTTTGTTTTATATGTATTTGTTTCCATGTTGTCTCCCCACTAGATGGTATTATCCTTGAGGGCAAAGACTATCCTTTGCCTCTTTTTGTATCTCCAATGCTTAGCACAATGCCTGGAACATGTTGTTAGTTATGTCCAACTCTTCCTGACTCCTGGACACACCACAGACCTTCTATCTCCTGAAGTTTATGTTCAATGTTTCTATGACACTTATAGGCATTTAATCAATGTTTATGGAGTTGAATTGAACTGAACATCATTCAAGTAACCACATCCAGTCATATGTGTTTCTGTATGGAGACTGGAGAGGTATAGGAAGGTAGGGGTGGAGAGGTATAGGAAGGTAGGGGTGGAGGGGCAAGGTGTTGGAATTTAGAAGCTAAGTGACACCGTATCCTTGTTTTGTGTCTTTTCTTTGTTAGCATTAAATCGAAGTCCTTTTGCCTAATTTCATCCTAATACTGAACCTGAACTAACAGGGGACCAGCATCAGGACAGCCCCTAACAACTTGGTGGGTACCTAATGAATATTCAATGAGTTTAATTACTGGGGAATCTGCACTTCATTTGGTGGGGCTCAAAACTTTTCAGTTAAAATTTGGTACTCAAAATCTTGTGGAAATGAATGTTGAAAACTAAAACTAAATTAATTAATTAAAAAAAAACCTTCAGTTACTATCACTTGGAGACAGACAAGGAAAGCACATTATACCTGTTACCACAGTTGAACTAGGAGGCCAGTTAAAGTGTGGGGCCAGCAAGGCAGCAGCAAATGCCACTAGTCATGATGAGGGTATCAGCCTCGCTCCCAATCTAAGATCGTCTATAAGCAATAGATAATAGAAGGGAGAGCCTGAACTCCTGAGCTTGTGTTTGTAGTAGGCTGGCAGGTTATATGGAAGTGGAAGACTTCTTAACCTTGGTAGGAGTGAGAAAATGGTGAGGGGAGGGAAGGAGTGACAGCGAGCCATTTAAAGAGTTCAATGGCAGAGTAGTGTGGCTTTAAGAATTTGACTCTTTTCCTTTGAATTTCTTGGTTAACTCTGTATTGTATATGTTCCTTGGAATTTTTTATTTCTTGGGAACAGAAAATACTTGAATGGTTTGTGCAGTGTTAACTTGTGTCACATCACCAGTGACAGCTATGGCTTAAACATTATCTCCCAAGTCCTGTTATCTCAGCAAGTCTTGTGCCAGAAGTTGAGGGATCACGGCAAATGGGATACTAACATTTTACCACCCTTCATATCCCTAACCTTTTCTTCCAAATGCTAATATTAAAATATTAGATCTCTTAGGAAGTCGTAATTTATTATTCTTTCATAAAAATTGTACAATTTCCTGCCAAACCTGATTAGCTCTGCATAAATCAGTAAAACTATTTCAAGGCAGTATTTATTTCCACTTATCAAAGCCACATGAAGCACCAAAAAATGTAGGTCATTGCTCTTTAAGTGAACAGAAAAATAATACCCTTGGAATTACACAATCCAATGTAAATATTTTTGATGGGCCTTTTATTTTATCCAGGTCAATTATTTTTTTAGAGCTAGCTTTAACAAACAAAATCACAGAACCTCAAAGTTATCAGGGATATCAGAGGGCATCTTGCCCAACCTATACTTGAAGCAGCAGCCTATATAGCAACCTATATTATAACCTCTCCAAAGTGTGCTCAAATACTTCCAAGTGATGGTGAATTCATTACCTCCTGATACAACCCATTTCATTTTTTTTAAAACTAATTGTTAGGAAATTATTGATTGGTAAGAGTGGGTTGACTGATTTACTTAACCCCACTCAGGAGCATAATGGTAAATGTTTAACAACCAGACAAATATACTTGTCAGTTGAAGTTACTCTATGTGGCTCCAAAAAGCTGTATTTGGCTCAGTGGCCATACCCTAGTAAACTATTTCAGGAGATGGGCTAAACCAGGTTGGAGGTAAGCAACAGGCCTCAAACCTGTTGGTGAATTAGGGGGGAATGTCTAGCCAACTATGTGAAGACTTTCCTGACAGAATGGGCAGATGAGAACAATTTATTCTAATGGCCATAAAGGTGACGTGGAGCCCTTAGAACTTGGTCAGATATTGAAGATGCCAAGGTCATCCATTGCATCCCGGGCCATCATGTCATCTTCACCTTTATCCTGCCACTGGACTTCAATGACTCCGGAAGACAGAGTGAGGCTGATGACTTTGCACATCCTTGCCTCGCTTAAATCCAATTTACTCAAAAGTCAAGACATCATCCATGGTATCATTGGTCCTGTACAAAAAAAAAAATGAACAACTTGCTGGATCTTGGGGGATGGGTGGAGAGAGATTGTACTCATAACACACTTTTCAGTTTAATCTGCATCATTAACATTTTCTCCTTCACTTTAAAAAATCTAAACCATCAACAAAAATCAATTCCTGATTTGTAGCATTTGCTTATTTTTGAGATGTAAATACACTGAAAATTTGATAGTCAGCTCTAGAGAGCCATTAGGAGACAGCTCCAGCTCACCTCTGGCCTTGCTCTACTTAAAGTAAGTAATAAGATAGATGCTCAATCAATTAGTTCCTTCATAGACCTTAGACTAAGTGGGAAAGAGCCTCCAAACTGGAATGGCATTGAATAATAATCTTCTTCAGATAGATTGTACCCAGGGATCATCCATAAATTATCAAGTATGTTGAGCAGGAATTCATTGCAGAAATTGAAGCAAATGGGCTTCTGTCCCTGTCCCCTTCCAGTGACTCCCTATTACCTCTAATATCAAATAAAAATTCCTCTGCTTGGCATTTAATGCTTTTCACAGTCTAGCTAGTTGTTTGCACATTAAAATATGTGCTGCATGAGGGCAAGGAATAGATTCTTTGCCTTTCCTTGAATATCCTTGCTTAGCATTGTGCCTGGAACATAGCAAGTGTTGGCTGACTGATTACTTTTCCATTCTGACTATACTCTTCTATGTAAAACAAACTAGACTTTGTACTGGTGGTAGATTCCATCCACTAACACTCTGCCTTTGAACAGGATGCCTCAGTGAAGAAAAGACTCACATCAGAGGGTCTTCAGAAGAAGCATCTCTTAATTCATGTTAGGAATTGTTTCTTTTTGATCCATGTTTCACAAGCTAGTATGATTTCTCTTTTTGTATGATAACGAATTGTCAATGGCCTACTACTTAAGAATGCTTTCCTAAGAAACCCAAGAACGCTACAAGTAGTCAGGTGATGTACTTTGCAGACAACAAAGACTGTGACTGGTTGGCTCTGAAGTAATAGAATCAAATCCTTGTTAGACTTTTGATGTTGCTATTAATACCCTATGACACACAAAAGCATTGCTTCCTGAGCTGCATTTCCTAGCTATGTTAAGAAATAGCCCATTCCTAAATGAAATGGGAAAGCAATCACACTTTCAAACGTTTTCTGACCTTGTAGGCTAGAGGAGAGAATAAGAGCTTTCTAAATTATAGCAAATAACTTTAAACAAATTTCTCCTCCTACTGAAAGAAAAGAAAAATCAATCTCGCCTGGCTGATGGCAATAAGTTCAGCTGAAGGTTAGGAAAAATTACCTAATTGGCATTTGCTCTATCCCTATAACAAGAGCAATATTGGCTGTAAAGTGTTTTTCTCTGCTTATAACATACCTTGACTTCTTAGGAAAGGACTCTGAGTCCTTGACACTCTACAAATTAATTTTCATACGTATCATCGTTTCCAGAACAAGGGTGATAATGGCTTAGTTTTTCCCTTGTCCTCTGAAATAGTGTATTCAGTTCTAGGTGCCACCTTTTGGGAAGGACATTTAGAAACTGGAGGGGAATCAAGAGGAAGACAACAAGGGAAAGGGGAAGGGAAAGAAAACAAGCACTTATAATGTGTTCTAATTATATGCTGGGTGTTAAGTGCTTTTTACAAATATTATCTCGTGATCTCACAACAACCCTTCAAGGTTGGTGCTATCCTTATCCCCATTTTGTAGGTGAGAAAACTAATACAGAGGATAAGTGACTTATCCAGGGTCACACAGCTAGTAAGCATTTGAAGTCATATTTGAACTGGGGTCTTCCTGACTTCAGACCCAGCACTCTATCCATCGTGACACCAGTTGCCATTGAGCAGGACTGGATTTGTATTATATGAGTACAAGGAGTTAATTGGGGAACTCCTGTATTTATTGGACTGGGACATTACCCCTGGAGCTGAGCGTGTACCCATGCTCCTTCCAGTGGGCAGGACATTTTGCTGAAAGACATTCACAACCAGAGACTACTGGTTGGTCTTCCTGAACACTGAATAGGAAAGGGAAGGAGAGGAGGAGGCTATATTCAAGAAGATTTAGCGCCATTCAGTTGCCTTTAAAGGGAGAGATGAGTTCTCCTTTCTCTTCTTCTCTTCTGATGTGTGACTAGGGAATCCAATTCATTGAATGAGTGTATCTCACTCAAAGTGAGAATGCTATAGGACCTTAGCTTGAAAGGGCCAGGGTCTCCCATTGCATCCTGGGCCATCTCCAGTTGTCCTGATGAATATATCTGGTCACTGGATCCAGATAGCTCAGGAGAAGAAGGTGAGGTTGGTGACCTTGCACAGCCCTCCCTCACTCAAGTCAAAGTCAACTGCAAGTCATGTCATCATCTTGATGTCATGGTCCTCTTCAAGAATGAAGGACAAAACCAAAACAATAAGGGAATCCAATGGCTCTTTCTTCAACTTTTTTTTGTGATGGAGAAGGGGATTTCTTCTCTTTCCCTTCCTCTCTTCCTCCCTCACTCATGTTTCTTTCCCTGAACACAAGCGACCAAATATCCAGAGGGATGAATATTTTGAGCCTAGTGGCTACATCAAAAGTTCCTGGGTTTCTCAGGAAGAGCCATCTTCTTTTAAAAAGTGATCTTTGAAACAAGCTCTCAAGGGTGAAGATGACTCTTTGGAGGAGATGCAACGCAAACAGTATATGAACCTTCAATGAGTTGTTTAGAAAGTACAAAACTAAAATGAAGGTGAAGAATTTGTTTGCTGCTCTTATGCTTAGACTACTCCCACTCACCTAGATGGGTCTGGTGGGAACCATGCCACTGGGTACTTTAGGGATAGCTGTGAGGGTTATTTTTATAATGCCATGTAGTTTGCAAGCCCCGATTGGTGTGCTTCTTTCCAAAATAATCAGATCAGAGTCATTTAGTCAACCATTCTTCAATGGCTTTTAGAAAGAAGTAATTACTAAGATGATATAATTGATACAGAACATTCCTCTCCACCTCCAAAAGTCTGTGACATGTGACACACTCTCCCATCAGTGCATACAGAGTCCAGGGAAAAGTGGGCTCAAGATTAGAGAATACATATATATGGTAAAGGGGGTAACTCAGCATTTGACTGCTGAAAGTCATTTTCTGCCCTTCTTGGGTTACTAAAGAATTTCCACTTAAGAAAGCTAGCTTCTTTATTGGGCTTTCTGAAAAACTGAGAAGTTTTGTCCAGTCTATCCTTAGCTTCTGAGGTAGACAATTCTGCCAACTGCTGCTGACCTGGGGGTTGATGATGATACCAGGATGCCTATGAAAAAATGGCAAAAATCCTCCAGACCCTTTGAAGCTCAAAAGATTTGGTCAACTAGAGGGAGAGAAGGGGGAGACCAAAACTGAAGCCTGACACTTTCCTCCCTCTCTCATTCCAAGTGACTCCTTAGGGGGCTTATCTGGAACACTCTCCTCATTCAGAACTTGCTGCCAGATGCTCAAATAACTTGGGTTCTGAACTTGTCCTTCTATGTCATAGATGACCCACAGGATGTGACTAATCTTCCTTGGCCAATCAGAACACTCTTCCTGTCAATACCACTCCAGGTCATGGGGACATTTCACACTTGAAAGTGTTGGATTTGTTGGTCGAGATATTCTTATTAAAGTATCAGAAAAATCTGCTGACTTACTTTAAGTGGCCAAGACTCATTTAGACCAATGAGTGGGGGAGGAAGAGAGGAAGGGAGAGAGAAGAAATCTCCTTCCCCATCACACAAAAAAAAAAGTACAAGAAAAAGTCATTGGATTCTCTTAAGTTACTTTAAGATAACTTGATTGATTTACTCAATTGGTCCCACCCTTACATAAATATCAACTTTATAGAAGAATATAATAGAAATTATGGGTTACCACTTCATGTTTTAAGGATTTATCTGTGTTTGATTGTGAGTCTTTTGTGTTTTAAGCATTTCTTTTGTGGTGGAAGAAATACATAGCTGTCTTAAACCTATACTATTTTGCACAATGAGTAACTTTCTATAATGGACCCCTTTAAGCCCTTTTGAGGAAGCCTAGATATCCATCAAACCTAAGATTTAAAAGGTTATCTCTAGAGTTCTACTTTGGGGTAGAGGTGTAATGAGCCAGGAAATATGAGAACTCTCTTTGGGGCCAGGTTCCTTCAAGACAAAACATGGTTCATGTGAGAAATGAGCTGGGAACCCTTAGTGGGAGGAACCCACTCACATGGGGAATCATTTGAAAGAGTTGATGATATGTAGTCCAAAGAAGAGGAGAATCAGGGAAAGCATGCTAGTTGACTTCAAGTATTTAGAGGGTGTCTTATGAGAAAAGGAATTCAGTTCATTTTTGCTAAGCCTGGGAGGGGGGTTTAGAAGCACTGGGTGAGTGAGCCTCTGTTCTGGGCTGGACCTGATTCAGGCTAGTGTCTTGGAAATTTAGGTTCAGTCCTGGAATAAAAGTAAGACTCTCCTAAGTCACCCAACAGTTAACAAAAAGAAATTTATTCAGATGTAACAAGAGAAGGATGTTAAATAAGGGTAGACATCAAAGACATCTTGAGTTGATTGAAGCTCTCTTGCCTGAATTGACATTCAGCGTGTTCAGGTATGGTTGGACGAGGTGACTTTTGAGCTACCTTCTTATTCTAATATTTTGAATCCTGGGATAATATGCAGCCTCCTAGAGACAATGAACCATTAGATCACTTTTCTAACATTCTGGTTTCTTTGGGCCAGCTTCTCAGGGACCAAGGGTCATCAACAGGAAAGTTGCTGCACCATATACATCATGTTCAGCCCTTTTCTTTATTTGAATATACAGGGCTTTGACCATAGTAGGTACTTAGCATATATTTATCAATTTGAAGTGAATTATATTCTTAACATCCCACTTCCTTTATGAAATCATCTCCTAATAAAGCAGATAATAACTCACACTTCTATAATGTCAAAGGTTTACTAAATACTTTCCTGATGACATTATTTTGAGGTAGGTAGTACAAGGATCAGGATCCCCATCCTACAGATAAGGAAACTGAGGCAAGAGGCATCATGGGACAGTGAGAAAGGAACTGATTCTGGAATCAAAGTATCTTTGGTTCAAGTCCCACCTTTGAACTGTGCGACCTTGGGCTAGTCATGTCCTATTGGTCTCTCAGTCTCCTCATCTAAAAAATGGAGAGATTGACTTAGATGACATTTGAGGTGCCTTTCGGTTCTGTGTAGATCCATGGTCCTAATGTAGATAACTGGGCCTGGAGACAGGAAGACCAGTCTCAGATACTCAGTAACTACGCAACCCTTCGCTAGTCAGTAATCCTCTCTGTCTGTTTCCTCATTTGTGAAAAAAAAAAAAAAGGAAGAAAGAAAGAAAGAAGAAAAAGAAAAAAAGGAGGGGGGACAACAATAGTACCTACCTTACTGGTTTCTTGTGAGGATCAAATGAGATAACATGTAAAGTGCTTTGCAACCTTTAAAGCGCTATGTGAATGTTAGCTATCATTATCAGCTATGATGAGCCTCAGATAGCCTCCTTTCTTTCCCAGATTGATGGTTCCATAAATGAAGGGAGATAAGGTTATACAGACAGTTAAGATGGGATAGTGGATAGAGCACAGGGCCTGAAATCAGGAAGATCTGAGTTCAGATCCAACCTCAGACACTTACTAGTCGTGTGACCCTGGACAAGTTATTTAACCCTATTTGCCTCCATTTCCTCATCTGTAAAATGAGTTGGAGAAATAAATGACAAACAATATTTTTGCCAAGAAAACCACAAATGAGGTCATGAAGGATTGGACACAACTGAAAATGGCTGAATAACAACAAAGCCAAAGAGCTGAGACTTGATTCAGGAAACAATTCCCTATTTTAGCCTATTGAAGTAGTATCAGAGTTAAATGTGACTAACGGAAACTCTTTTCATTGAGCAACGCTGCAGCTTTAAAATGATGCTAGCTAGTATTTATAACAAATACTTTATGGTTTAAATCATCTTTGTTGATTTCACATCCCCACCTCATTCTCCAAATGTGAACCTTGTTGGTCTCTCCCCATCTCACCTCTCCATAAATTAACAAAGATTTATTGGCTCTCTACTATCTCTTCAGTAAAAATTGTGCTCAGAAAAAAAATCAACCCACATGGTCCCAGTCCTCAGTTGCTTGGAATATGAGGAAAAGTAAATGAAAAAAAATGGACAAAAATCCTGAATGGGACCTTAGAGGGAATAACTGTAAAAAGTGAAACTTTATGAATTGAAACTGACTAATTTGAAGGTAAATAGTTCCTAAGAAAATTTGGTTATTTATATTGATGGTTAGTGTTGTTTTTAATAAAAAATATTTAATTAAAAATAGAAATACATGTACTGTGTTCTAGGGAAAGTGAGAAGATTGGGTCTGACTGTAATACAGAAAGCTTATGAGAAAGTAGTGGAAAATATTGGCACAGTTCTCTAAATGTGATCCTGGCAATAAAGAGTATATAGACCTTGAAACATTACCATGTGCTGGGCATTAAAATTTATTAACATTCACTAAATAAAGAATTAGATCTACTAACACTTGTGTACCTAAAGGATCATAATAATCTTATATTCACATCAGTGCAGAGTACATAGTAAGTACTTAATAAATATTAACTAACATCTATTCTAGTCTCAAGGTCTTTTTTTCACAGGAATTGTTCTTCAACTGGTCTCCACAGACACCTTCCTGTAACCACAGTTAAGGAGACAAGGCAGTTGAACTGAGGGAGTAGAAGGGTAGTTGTTGCTGCTTCTACCGTAATACAGAAGGAAACAAGCTTTTTTAAAAACTTTACTTTTCTTGAGACTTTTAAAAATCTGTTTTCTTTCACAACATGGTTATGGAAATACATTTTGCATGACTGCACATATATAATCTACATCAAATTGCCTCCTCTAAAGGAAGGGGAAAGGGAGGGAGGTAGAGAATTTGGCACTCAGCATTTTAAAAAATGAATATTAAAAATTGTTTTTACATGTGAATGAAAAAAAATTAAATACAAAAATTTCATGTCAAAAAAAGAATGACCCAAGAATATTTCTGGAGTGGTTTTCCTGGGCTGATTTTATGATATAAGGGCTGGGTGTGAGATCAGGAAGATCAAAGTGCCAGACGACATGGAATGTTGTAGAAGGCTGATAAGAATAGTTACCTGGGCAGTTTTCTCTGTGTGCTTATGTTTGTGTTCAGCTGTATCCCTAAAAACACATATGCATCAGGCTCAGCCACAAACTGCTGAAAGCATTGGGTATGGCTGCTCCAGAGAGCAAGGTGACTGTTATGACCTTGTGATCAAGATTGGCCACAAAAGGGACCCAGAAAATACCTTCTGAACCTTATCATATTCTTGAAAGTCAGACCCTGCCACATTCCATACTTGGGCAAGTAAGCTTTTTTAATTTACATTTGTGCTTGATTAAGCATAAGGCACCTATGTGTTAAATGTGGAGTCAGGAAAATGTGAGTTCAAATCTTACCTCAGCAACTTACTAATTGTGCGACCTTGGGCAAGTCACTTATCTGTTGTTTGCCTCAGTTTCCTTATCTGTAAAATGGGGGTAATAATATCTACCTTCCAGGGTTGTTGTGAGGATCAAATGAGATCATTTTTACAAAATGCTTTTCAAATCTTAAAGTGCTCTGTAAGTGCTGGCTATTATAATTATTATTTTATATATTAATAAGAATTATATTTATATTATATTATTATTATTAAAGTCCTAGCAACCAGTTTTTCAGTTTTTGTTCCCAAGCAGTTGAAAACAGTTGAAGAAAGGCATACAATCAAGTCAAAATCATCCATTACACATTTGCGGTGCATAATTTCAGCGGTGTCATCCCTGCTGCTCTCCAATACTGACACTCAAAGATTTAGGATATGTGATCTTATCAGTGCAGATGTTACCAGCTGCCGGTGATATAGATCAGAAGCCATGGCTAGGTGGCACAGTGGAATCAGGAAGACCTGAATTCAAATTCAGCCTCAGGCACTCACCAGCTGCTGTGATTTTGGGTAAGTCACTTAGCCTCTGCCTCAGTTTCTTCCACTGTAATAGCACCTGCCTCCCTTGGTTGTTGTGAAAGTCAAAGGAGATAACATTTGTAAAGCACTTAACACAGTGTCTTAAGCACACAGTGAAGTACTTGATAAACATTTGTTCCTTCCTTTCCTTTGTGACTCCAGCCTCTGTCCCTCATAACTGACCAGCTAGGGGACCTTCTTAGATTTCTCTGGAAATTATGGGTATACCAGGGGAGTCCTCACAGGCTGTTCACTGTGATCCCTTTCTCATATTTTCTTTTTGCTTTATACATTTTGATCATATATTAGAAAACATCCTTTCTCCATCATTCCTTACAGCAATCTATTAAAACCCTTCCAATGCCCTCTGCCTGGTAATCATGTCCAATTCTTTGGAGACTGAAGCCTTCTATGACTCATAGTCAAACAATGACAGGCAGAATATTGGTATTTGAAAAAAAAAAAGAGATAGGTCTTTGTTTCAGGGATAAGTTTGGGATGATTAAAGAATTCTTGTGATTTTTCAAGGACAAATTCCTATATTCTACACTTATGAAATCTATTGTTCATTTCTCCATAATAACTGGGTTTTTAAAAATTATTTTATTGATTTTTTTACATCACTGTCATTTCCCAGTACCCCTCCCCCATAAAACCTTCTTGGAACAAAGAAATACAGTTAAGCATAACAAAGGCATTGATCATAACTGCCAACAGATGTCTCCTTCCACATCTATAGTCTGTCCCAGTCTGTCATCTAATAAGTACAATATCTCATCATCAGTCCTCTGGAGTCACCGGGAAGTAATAATGGTTCTAACCTTTTTTTTTTTTTCTGTTCTTTCCCAGCCAATTGCCCTGACAGCAGACAGCTAAGGTATACTTCAACTGAGGAGATTAAGGGCATCCAATGAGGAGGGCCAGGATCACGTGTTCAGGTACTTAACCATCTCCTTTCTGTTAGACTGGGGATGTAGGGAACCAGAGGAAAATAACTCTGATGTCTATACATTGGTATCTGTGATCTATCAATAACACTTTTTTTTTTAAAAGAAAGAAAATCTGTGTTGATTTTTTAAATCTCCATCTCTCACACCACAGATATCTTTGCCAAAAATCTCCAGCTCTTCTCCACCCTCCCTATTAGTGAAGCCTCTGAGTAATCTGAATTCCCCTGCCTTGCTAAGGGAGGTGTTGACACAAGGAGAAACTTAGCAAGTGGGCTTTGGGGGAGAGGGAAAGAATGTAGAATGGACTCCTCCTAAATCAGCATGATGCTGGAAACAGACGAATTTGAACAGGGCCAGAAGGGAGCTTTCTCATAGCACTTCCCACCCTGTAGGACCTTTTAGGTGGGGAGGCAAAGGCTGTGGACCAAGTGTACAGAAACAGGTATTAAAAGAATGGAGGCATTCTGACCAGGAGGTCTATTAATGAGGTATAGACTTGTCTAACATGATGTGACAGCTCTGGAATAATCTCTCCATAAGAGCCAGATGCTAGAGAACCAATCCTTTGGAGGAGGTGACAAGTACATTTGCTGGATGGAGAATGACAGATCCACCAAAGATAGCAATCAAGCTGAACAACAGGAAGTAAAGCTATGTTAGAAGCTGAGATATAACAGTTAAGATGATAAAGAAAATTGGTGCCCAGGGTTGGGACGGGAGGATTGGGACCGTGGAGGAGAGTGAGCTTGCTAAGAGTTCAGGATTTTCATAGGAGGCTGAGTAAAGAATGAGGAGAAGCAGTGGTTGGTGATGTGTGGAGAGAGCTGTTGTGGTCCAGGGGGTGGGGTGGGAGAAGCACCACAAAAAACAAAAGGGAACACCAACATAGAAGAACAAACACTAACTCTGATACTTGTTCAAACCCCACCCAGAAAAGTGCTATAAGTTATAGAGATCATGCAGGTCTTCAGGAACGACAGTTGTTTTGGGGATGCTAGGACCCCAGAATAGCAACATGCGGGTCCTGCCTGGAATGAATTTGATCCAAGTCTTCTTTCAGTCAAAAATAATGTTTATTAGAACAGAGTGAGTGTGATTCTAAAAATCCACCATGCTGGCCAGACTCTTAAGGAATCTGAGTACCTTAATGGAGGCAAGATGGATCTTCTATAGAGAGACTATGGGAAGGATCTAGGAAGGGCCAAGTACTCTGAGGTGACTGGGAGATAAAAAAGGACTGGGTGTCCTAAGTGAACACCAGGGACCTGGACCACATGGCCAAGGGAAAAGTGGGAAGTAGCCAGAGGCGATTGGGAGGTAACAGTGAAGGGCTGGGCTAGGTTAGAGGAAATAGAGAAATGGAAGATTGGGTGTAGGCCACTTTGCAAAGTCAGTTGAGAGATGGGTTGATGCCTCTGGTAAACTTAGACCAGAGATTTGACCTTGTGGGAAAATTCAAGGAGAGTTCAGGGGAAAGTTCAAAAAGTAGGAGAAGGGTTTCCAGGGCCCACATACTGTCAGAAGGAATAGGTTTTCTCTTAACCTCTCCCATGATATGACTCCTTTTGGGGTCTATTACTTTATAAATAAAACTATGCTGTGTTTGAGCTTTGTGAGTTAAAGTGCTTATAAAGGGAACTGGTGAGTACCTTTGGGGAAATGTGAGATATAATCATTCCAAGGTTCCATCTGGGTAAGGGCAATGACCCAGAAAAATGGGACATTTCCAAAAGGTACCCAAGGCATTCATGCCATGAAGGAACCCCTGACTTAAAGGTTATACATATATAATGATGCTATCTCCCACATATAGCATACAGGTGTCGTGTGGTTCAAAAGGAGACAAAATAGACATCCCCTAGCCTCTTCTCCCCCTGGAGACTCTATGGGAGTCTTTAAATGGGAGACTTTAATTCCTGTCAAGAAGGGAAGCAGGAAGTTGGGGCTGGATGCCACTGCTCTCTTCAGAGAGAAGGGGTACCAGGCTAAAATTATGTCTATCTATTCCCTTAAATATCAGTCTAGAGGAAGTCATTTTCAGGTTCAAGCTAAACTCCTGACTGCTGTTTATTAATGCAGAAAGGAAGATCCAAGCTTTAAGTCGAAGGCTGAACTCCCTTCCCACCAAATACCAGTTTCACAATGAACACACATAGCAATTAACAAAGAAACCCATTTGTGTCAAAATTATATTTTGTTATGGTCCTTACAACCACCCCATCATTTAGTAAAATAAGTATGTAAGTAGCCAGTGTAAGGTAACAATAAATTGGAAATAGAAACAAATACTTTAAAGAGGAATATAGAAACCCCAGTCCAAAGCTTCCTACTAAATTAATTAAAGCCCTATCCTGAGACTGTGCTAAAATTAAGAGAAGTCAACCAGGCCTCAACTGCCCCTTGGTCTGTGAGTTACAGATAAGCACCAGACAGTAAAACCAGAAAAACCTCATGCTAATAAGGCAAACCTGCAGTGGCATCAATAACTTTGAGATGACATTAAAATGCTAATGAGTCAACCCTAAGACAGTGTGTGTGCAAGATATAATCCTCCCAATGCCCAGTGGAACCCTATTACAATGGGACCTCAAAACCCAGCCCCTCAAGTTCTCCTCCAACTGCTCCAAGTCCATGCTCCCAATACCAGTGTCCTAAGTGTCCCTCTCTCTCCTGTCTCCTTCTTGAGCTATCTGCCTCCTTTTCCCACCTGCTTCCCTGAACTTTCTCTGTGCTGTCCTCAAACTTTCTGCCTCTTACTCTCTGTGCCTTATTAAAGTGTAATGATTCATTATTCCCTTCTTGCTGTCAGGGTGATCTTTCCAGTCAATTATCCAAAGAATCAGGTTTGTTTGCCTAGGCCCTCAACCAACCAGGACTCTTTGTGATCTTTTTCCTAACATGTGAACTGGATAACCAGATGAGGATTTAATTTGTTAATGAGTTGGGACCTCCCCTCATGGCTGGGCTTAATATTTATTCAAGTCAATTGCAAAACAGAAATCAGAGAAGGTATTTATAGAAAAACATAAAACATGATACATCCATTGGGAAGGAGCTAACAACTCAAATGAGTGTGTGTTCTAGATCTCATTGCTGTTCCCATTCAGTCATTTCAGTCATATCCAATTCTTCTTGAGTTTCACCGGCAAAGACACTGGAGTGGTTTCCCATTTCCTTCTCCAGCTCATTTTACAGATGAGAAAACTGAGGCAAACAGGGTTAAGTGACTTGTCCAGGGTCAAATACCTAGTAAGTGTTTGAGGCTGGAATTGAACTTGGGAGGATGAGTCTTCCTGACTCCAGACCCAGCATTCTATCCACTGCACCACCTAGATGCCCATACCTATTACAAAGGAAATACTTAATATTGATTGGTCTACCTACCTATTGATTACCTACCTATCTATCTACCTACCTATCTATCTATCTATCTATCTATCTATCTATCTATCTATCTATCTGTCTATCTATCTGTTCCATGTTCTGGGTACTCTTAATATGGCCATGATAACTTCTTTCCATCAGCACTTCTGTTCATCCCTGAATAAATTAGAAAAAATAACCCTTCCAAAACTTTGTCACTCTTTTCAAGTCCCAATGAGATCGCCACACTCCTCAGTCAGCAGATAATAATAGTAATAATAGTATTTAACATTTATGTAATGCTTACTATATGCCAAGTCCTGTGTAAGTGCAGTATAGTGATTATTTCATTGGATTCTCACAATAACCCTTGGAGGTAGGTACAATAATTAACATCATTTTGCAGATGAGTAAACTGAGGCAGAAGTTGTGACTTGCTCAGGGTCAGCCAGCTAGTAGGTGTATGAGGTTGGATTTGAGCTCAGATCTTCCTGGCTCTAGACCCAATGATCTATGTAGACAAAATGATCTTGTCTAATACTTTTCTGAGAAAATTAAGGCCATTCATTGTGAGGTTCCTCATTTTCTGTACTCTGCACTTCAGAACCTCTCTGCATTTTCACCCCTATTCAGTCACAAAACCTCAGAGTTAGGAGCGACCTCAGAGGCTTCTTAATCCAACTTGTCCCTGACCTGGATTATCTCTCAAGGGGATGATTCAACCTTTCCTTGATAATTGAAGTTTATTGGCGATATTGTGCAAGTAGTCATCACAAAGGGCCAGCAACAGCTCCATCAGGAAAGGTCCTAGCATTCTACCCTCATTTCCTTTTTTGACAGGGTTGCCACCATTGCATCAAAAGATTGATTGTTTTTTAACTCCGTCATAGGATATTTACACTTATCTCTATCAAATTCCATTCCTCAATCCATCTCCTCCTCTCCTCACTATTTCTCAGTAGTATCTTCACTCTATCCTTTCCTCCAGTCAAGGGAAACTCGTAATCAGTATCATTTTCTCTCAAGAGTTAATAGCACAGCAAAAGTCATCTACTTGAACATGTGCTTGAAAAGGAATCCCCCTCTACAACTTTTCCTGAGAAATGATCTAGCCTCACCTCCTCTGGAAGGAAGCTTCTTAATTCAGCCCATTTCAATTTTGGATAACTAATTATTAGGATTTTTTTCCCCTTATACTAAATGTAATTGTGTTTTGGCAACACCCATGTATTGTTCACTCTTCTTCTCCCTGGGGCCATTCAGATCAAATAGAATTCATTCTCTTGTACAATGTCTTCTCTATTTTGATTGCCCCAATTTATTCTGTTTCTATCTTATTTTTTTGTATGAGTTCTCTCCTGTTAGACTGTGAGCTTCTTGAAAGCAGGGACTGCCTATTGCCTTTCTTTGTAGTCCCAATGCTTAGAACAGTGTCTTGTCATCTAGGAGGAATTTAATAAATGTTTTTTAACCAATTGACTATCCTAGTCCCCATGCCCTCATTTTCTCATTTAAATATTCTCTTCTCCAAATTAAATATCCCCAGTTCCTGTGAATGAGCCTCATGTGGTATGACCATCCTGGTTACAACCCCCTGACAGAATATTCAGTGCAACTCCCATTTCCATCATTCTGGACACGATTCCTCTCTTAATGTTGCCCAAGAACACATTAGGTTTTTTTGGCTGCTATGTCACACAAACCAGCATCTTATATGGAGCTCATAATCTTTACCATGTTGTTCTTGTTGTAGTTTGTCCTTCATTTTCAAAAAGGATCAGTGACATCACAGGTGGTCTGGACTCGTGAGTGTATTGGACTTAAGTGAGGTAGAGTTTACACCAAGTGAAGTAGAGAGAGCTACACTCCCCCTTCCAGAGTCATCAAAGCCCAGTGGCAAGAAGAAAGTCAGGATTAGCTGTGGCCCAGGATGCAATAGATAGTTGGCTTCTTCCACATCTGACCAACTGGCTTCCTTTTGTGAATGTCCACTATCTCTCTAAAAACATTTTTTAGAATTTTGTCAGGAATTGAAGTCAAATTAACACCTTCTCCACTACTTTGTCTTTCTTTGAGCATGTGTTTGTCCTTCGTTGCTGAAGAAGACCATGCCATCAGAGAACTGATGACATGACTTGCACTTGACTTTGTTCTGAGTGAGGGAGGGCTGTGCAGGTCACCTGTCTCACTTCTCCTCCAGAGCCATCTGAGTCCAGTGACCAGATATTCGTCAGGATGACTGGAGATGACCCAGAATGAGGAAATTGGGATTAAGTGACTTGCCCAAGGTCACACAGCTGGTGAGTGTCAAGTGTCTGAGGGGAGATTGAACTCAGGTCCTCCTGACTCCTGCACTGGTGCTCTATCCACTGCACCACCTAGCTGCCCCCTTCTTTATGTATGAGATGAGGAGAGGAGGAAGGTAAGATGTGCTTTTAATTTCATACCTTCCCAGAAGCTTGACCCTCTGATATTATCTCTTGCATTTGTCACTCTTTTCCTAAGTAATGACTTTTCAGAACTGTCTACAAACACACTTAGACCTCTCCATCTTTAAAAACACCAATAACCTTTCACTTGACCTCACTTTCCTTTTAAGCTGTTGTTCTGTCACTTTTAGTGCTAAACTTTGAGGAAGACTAGGCTACACTCAGCTGTTTCCACTTCCTCTCCACCCATTCACCCCCTCAGTCTTTTGAATCTGGCTTCTGACCACCACTTTATGGAAATTTCTCTCTCAGAGTTTACCAGGGATCTCTAATTTGTAAATCCAACGGCCTTTGTTTTTCTCAATAATCTTACTTTACTTTTTTACAGGTTTTGACTTTTGTTGACCACCTCATCTTCCCAGCTGTTGCTGTCCACCTCTGGTTTCTTTGTCCTTGCTCTCTATAACCTCTCATCCCTCTCCCCATAGTTCTTTGCACATGATTCTTAAATCTAAATACATCATCTTCCCCGCCCCCCCCCCCCCCCCCCCCGCCCCAAAAATGGCCCTCTTCCTAATTTTTCTATTTTTATTGGTGGGGCAGCTAGGTGGTGCAGTGGATAGCACACCAGAGCAAAAGTCAGGAGGACCTGAGTTCAATCTCCCTTCAGACTCTTGACACTCACCAGCTGTGTGACCTTGGGCAAGTCACTTAACCCCAATTTCCTCATCCTGGGTCATCTCCAGTCATCCTGATGAATATCTGGTCACTGGACTCAGATGGCTCTGGAGGAGAAGTGAGGCAGGTGACCTGCACAGCCCTCCCTCACTCAGAACAAAGTCAAGTGCAAGTCATGTCATCAGTTCTCTGATGGCATGGTCTTCTTCAGCCACGAAGGATGAACACACATTTTTGTTGGCACTACTTTTAGCAGCCATGGTTTTTAACTTCAGCATCTTCCCTTGACATAGTTGCCCCCCCATTCCAATCAGTTATTTTAAAAAATTAATTAATTAATTTTGGTTTTCAACATTCACTTCTATAAGATTGAGTTCTAAATTTTCTCTCCCTTCCATCTGCCCTCCCCAAATTCACATGCAATCTGATATACATCCATATTAAACACATTTCCACATTAGTCATTTTGTAAAGAAAAATTAGAACCAAAGAGAAAAACCATGAGAAAAGTAACAAAAATAGAAAAACAAAAAAGAGAGGAAAATAGTATGCTTCCATCTGAATTCAGACTCTATAGCTCTTTCTCTGAATGAAGATAGTATTTTCCATCATGAGTCTTTTAGAATTCTCTTGGAACCTTGCATTGCTGAGAAGAGCTAAGTCTATCAAAGTTGGCCATTGCCCAATGTTGCTGCTACTGTGTACAGTGTTCTCCTGGTTCTGCTCATTTCACTCAGCATTAGTTCAGGTAAGTCTTTCCAGGTTTTCCTAAGGTTAGCCTGCTCATCATTTTTTTATGGAACAATGGTATTTCATTACATTCCTATACCACAACTTGTTCAGCCATTCCCCAGTTGATGAGCATCCCCTCAATTTCCAGTTCTTGGCCACCACAAACTCTAAATATTTTTATACATGTGGGTTCTTTTCCCATTTTTATGATCTCTTTGAGATACAGACCTAGAAGTGGTATTGCTGGGTTGGATCAGTTCACAACTCTACTAATAATGCATTAGTATTCCAGTTTTTTCATATCTTCTCATGTCATTATTTCTCTGATGGCACAGACACACACATCTTCTCCAACATTTATCATTTTCTTGTTATGTCATGTTAGCCAATCTGATAGGGGTGATGTGGTACCTCAGAGCTGTTTTGATTCACATCTCTCTAATCAACAGTGATTTAGAGCATTTTTTCACATGACTATAGCTAGCTTTAATTTCTTCATCTGAAAACTGCCTGTTCATATCATTTGACCACTTATCAACTGAAGCTATGCCAATCAGCTATTAAGCCCTATACAGTCTACTTTCATAGCATCTCTTACACACTTCTTCCACATTTACACTGCCCACACTCTAGTTCAGATTCTAATCATCGTTCTCCCTCTTCATGCCTCTTCCTACCTCTTCACTTTTCATACAAAGAATTTTCCTAAGAAAAACAAAATAATTTTGACCACATCAAAAACCTCCAATGGCTCACTTTTGCTTCTAGAATAAAGCATAAATATCTTTACCAGACATTTCAAGGATACATGCTCTCATTTCTGTCCTTTTCCCTCAAGGCTCAACTCAATTGTCTCCTCTTCAGTGAGGCCTCTTCACGGTTAGCCCCAGCTTTTTAGCATTCTCTCCTTCCTCTAATATGCCTGCAAAACTATCTGATCATGCCTTTGCTCCCTTTCATGTCTACTTAGTATAGTACTTATTCGTGGTGACCCCTCCACCAATGACCCTTCTATCTTCCAACCCATTAGGATTTTAAGTTCCTTAAGTGGGTACATTCTCATTTTTATCTTCTACCTAGTCATGTCTCATACACGGAAGGGAAATGTTGAATGATGTTAGCTTTTTGGCTGCCATATTGGACTACTGGCTCATAATGAGCTTGTAGCCCACTAAAATGCTCAATCTTTTTCATACATGAATCTTAATTACAAAATCACAGAAACTGAGAGTTGGAAGGGACTTCAAAGGTTTGTAAAAGTGATTTTAAAAAAATCCATCATAGGATATTTACATTTATCCTTTTCATTCCATTCCTCAATTCACCTCCTTTTTATTCCTGTTTTATTTCCATTTTTTCCTCTCAATCTCACCACAAAGTAGTTATGTGACCTTGAGGAAAGTCATCTCAACATCCTTGATCCTGTTTCCTTAACAGAGGAATTTAATAAAGAACAATCCTTACATTTCCTTCTCAGGGTTCTGAGTATCAAATATTTGTATGGAAACGTTACATAAGTAAAATGTTTTGTAAACTTTGAAATGTTCTATAAAAGTAATTTATTACTCATCTCCAACCTCCCCTAAGACCCTGTTCCAGCAATCAACCATTTCTCCTCCTTCATGAAATTTTAATCTTTCCCCCCATCCATTGATTTCTTGTATTTGGAGTCAAGGGTCATGGCTTGGAATCTTGACTCTGCTTTCTTACCAGAGGTTGCTTCTCTGAGCTTTAGTCTCTCCCATCTTCTGAATGAGGGTTAAATAATAATCTACAGGGTAGCTTCCAGTTCTAAGAACTGTGACTCTCTAGTCTAATGTGATCAGGTTTCCTCAATTAGAAAAAAAAAAAACACTTGCCTTAACCTTCCTTTCCGATTCATCTACCTTCTTTGTTGTCCATCGTCAAACTTATTAGAGAAATTGTCTACACTGGATGTTCTACTTCACTTTCCATTCTAGTGTGTGGTTTCTACCAGTTTGTACTTTTTTTTTGCACCTGTTTTTATACCATGGTCATTTATGCATTTTCTTTACTCAAGAGCAGGCCAGATGAGATGCATCATGTGTTAAAAACTTAATGCCTTCATTGACCTTTTTTCAGCTTTCTACAGATTTCATCACTACCTCCTGGATATCCCATCTTCCCTTGGCTTTTATATTTTTCCAGATTTTGCTATGCTCTAACTTGTCATATTCTTAAAGTGGTGTTCCATGATATTGTTTTTAGGCAAGTCACTCTCAAGCTCCCAACATGTACAGATATTAAAATCTTGAGCCTGACACAGGTCATCAACCATCTGGAAAATGTCTTACCACAATCCAAATGCATCATGTCCTAAACTAGAAAGTTAAAAGGCCATCCTCAAATTTTCTGTGCAGGTACAGTCTTACTCTCATCACTACTCTTCCTCTCAGTGTACTCCTACTTTATCTTTAGAGACTGATGCTACTCAGTTCTTAAGTCTTTTCATTTTACTCTCCTACCCTGCGTCTATCATCCAAGCCAAGCTGGATGTCATATTATATACGATGTACCAGTTCTACTTTCTACCACCTCTTTGCCTTTACTACTAGTGTTACTCTTTTATGGAAACCCTTTTCTATCTTCCCTATTCCATGACCTGAATTCAAGGAACCTTTTTCATGAGACCTTTGTTGCTCTGGGTTGATAGCAATTCATAACATTTTGGGTAATTAAATTTTTTTTGGGGGGGGGGGGGCATACATTTTTCCTACTAAAGCATGGGCAAGCTGAGGTATATACAGAAAAACTTAATTTAAAAAAAAACTTATTAAAACAAGTCCCTAATGTTCAATTTCCTATTTTCATTATCTGCTGAGTCCATCCCCCCATCCTTTGATGACCTATCTCTTCCTAACTCTGCCAACCTAATTCAGAATGTTTCCTAAATCCATCCCTGATGAAAATGAACACAGGTCAAATCCAATTAAAATTCCTATGGCAGTCAATTTGAAATCTTGCATCAGGTTGACACATTTAATTTGTTCGCCCAACCATGCACTACCTACCCTATTTTTCTTATTAGACTAAGTCTAGAAGAGTTCAGACAACAGCAAGTTTTTCTAATACGGGGAAATTTGGTGATTAAGATGAAATCTTAGTATGTGCAGTTCTAAGTTTGTACTTACAATTGGAATTTAAGAACTTTGCATATGACATCAGAAAATCATTGTACTCGTTGGTTCACACATGAATAAACTTGAGACAAAAATATGGACTTGCCCTGTTACTCACACTTGTACAAAGGTCTCAAAACATGTCTTCTGAGGGATAGCCCACTGAGAAAATAAGGGGAAAAGCAATGCCCAAAAATGAAAAAGTGAAAGCAGACCCACTGAATGAAGTATGTGACTTAAAAGTGTTCTGGTTTGAATAGTTTTACCTTTTACTTCCCCATATGCAAATCAAGGGTAAAACCCTTCATGGGAAGTTATAAGAAAAGGACTATCATGTATGATAAATTATAATTTAGCTAACAAGAAATTTAAGTGGCCATTCAAAGATACTTTAGTAGAGAGAGTAAGATACATTCTATAATACACAGAAATTGTACTTACCTTTTTCTTAAATCATGCTTCATGCTGGTCCAAGTCAATGTAATTCATCATAGACTACATTATTGCAGCAAAGACTATTTGTTTAGTCCTAATTAGAAACGAATTTTATAACTTATTCTGAGTTTAGATTTATAGTCCATCCTTACATCTTTGATAAATTTAGAAGCAACAAGGACAGATGTAGGATTTGAACCCAGGTTGCTTTAATGTCATTTACATTAAGATGCCAGTGTAGAAGAATCACCTAAAATATGGAAACACTATTTCTACGTCTGTATCATCTCTGTACGTAGAATTATCAAAACCCACACCAATAAAACTATGGTGGGAAAGTACCAGTAACCATTTACCAAATGTAGACTAGCCCCGACTAAGCACTCAAGGTTCTGCAAAACACTAGCTTAAATACTAATACAAGATTTTGCAAGGTTCCAGGTCAAGAACTTCGGTAACGCTCTTTAGCACAGTATTCTTCTATACCTATTTTGGTATTTGTCATGAAGTGTTAATAAAAAAATGCTAAAATGAAATTTGAGTTTTAGATTTGTAATCCTTTTAAAACAGCCATAAAAGGCAAACCCAGACTAAAATGCACTTTCTAGATAACTTAATTTTATTAAGCCATTACATTTATTAGAAGGATGGTTATTTGACTAGCCATCCCTCCTTTATCTAAGACTCCCTTATGGCAGTGGGTTCAATTTATATGCCCTTCAAAGGTATTTCTGAGGGGTAGCAGCCAACTGATTAACAAGAAAACTATTAAAATGAGATGGACTATATTACAGTAAAGTTCTTGGGGTACATGACTTCTGTCATCCAAATCTTTCAGAGATTTATCTGTATCACCTTTCTGACAAAAGGATCCATATTTCCCTAGACTTCCCTGGGAAAACAGGAGTGCACCCATTAGCTTAAACTTAGTAATTTTACTGCCTTAAATTTTGGCCTGGGTAGATCTTTTTTTGCCTAGTTATTTTATTTTCATCTGTACTTGTTTTATGCAATATTCATTTCTACAAGATTTTGCATTCCAACTTATTTCTAATTCACTATTTGGTATTAGCATAATAGAAACATCAGAAATAGGTTTTTCCTACTGAAATCACTAGACTGTTCAATGACCAACTCAACCGCAGTTTTTTCAAAAATTGAACCAGGTTGAGTGTAAGAAATTCCCATTCAGTTAATACTTTCTGAAAACTGCTCTAACTTTTTAGTAGTCTGAAATAAAATTTAACACAACTTGCTAAGATTTAGCACTTTTCAAACAATTTTTTGAAAACTTATGTTTTATGGTTTTTATGTGGACTCAGTATTCCTGGCTCATATTAATAAAACTTACCCAATCAAAAGGCCTAAATAAGCCTGAAAATTCTTTACTCCAAGCTCTTAAGCAACAATCTGGCTAACTTTTCACTCAAGTACATCCCTATTTTTACCAATGAAAAGTTTAAAGAAATATAACATGTGCTGTATATTTGTTCAATTCTAAGAATGTATTATGATATAATATATTCACATTCAACTCTGGCTTTGGAAAACTAAGGTTACTCCCACAGTTGCTTGGTGTTAACACTTTTATTTTCCTAGACTTCAGGATTTTATACATGCAAAAATGGGTGGAATAGAATGGAACTCAATTCTTTTAAATATATAAAAGAAAGACAATTTTATAAACATTTTAAGATACCTCAAAACAGTGTATTTTAGAGACCAAGGAGTAATTCAATTCCATTATTCAGCTTTCTGTTACATACTGTATTCAGACCACAGGAGTGTTAGTGAGTTAACATTAGATTACAATGTTTGGACATTTATTAAGGATATTATTTCTCCCTCCCTAAAATAAAACCAAAGTAAACTACAATGATTACTAGTTCTTTGAATGTCTAAGGTATCACAGTATTGATTATACTTAAAAGGGAAGAGAGTCCTAAACTTCCCTTTAAATAGCATGTTCATGCCATACTTTTTTAAAAAGTGATTTAACAAAAATAAAGAGAACATATCTGAAAATGTACATCAGAGGGAATGAAGACATCAAGTATTTTCTCAACACCTTATACAAAATAACTTATTCAGACTAGTCTAGGAAACATGCTGTAATTCCATGTTTTGGAATGCTTTTTAGTCCACTTCTTCCATGCGCGATGTGTCATCATCCCCTTCAAGAGGTGGCATTTCTTCAGTGATAGCTGCATTGGTTTCTTCAGTAGTTGAATCGTCTTCATCAATTCCTATTTTAAGACAAAAAAAGGCTCATTTTAGAACTTTTTAGTATTGTTCAAATATATGTACCTTTGGAACACTTGAAACTTTCTCTTAAAAATTTCAATTTATTATACCCCCTCAAACCTTATCAACCTACCAAGACCAAGTTTGATCATCCTGTAGATCCGATTGGCATGTGTCTGGGGATCTTCCAAACTGAACCCAGAAGACAACAGTGCAGTTTCATACAGTAAGATGACCAGATCTTTCACTGATTTATCATTCTTGTCAGCCTCTGCCTTTTGCCGTAGTGTTTCAATAATGGAATGGTCAGGGTTGATCTCCAAGTGCTTCTTCGCTGCCATGTAACCCATTGTTGAGTTGTCTCTCAGTGCCTGAGCCTTCATTATTCTTTCCATGTTTGCTGTCCAGCCATATGTGCTTGTGACAATGCAGCACGGGGAAGTAACCAATCGGTTTGATACAACTACCTGAAATTATAAGGCAAGATTTCCAATTAAGAGAAAAAAAATTCCAAAACAAACTACATTAATAGGTTAGTTTTAATAGTTTAGTTAAATTACATGACACAACTTGAGACCATTAAAGAATTTTAGTTAAACATGATCTTAAAGACATCTTTGTTCAATGTTACTTTCAAACTTGATTCAAGTTCTTCCAAACATCTCAAAAGTAGTGGTGATAATCCCAAAACACAGAAAACTTCCATACCTTTTCAACTTTTTTCTCTAGGATATCTTTCATAATTTTGCAAAGGTTTTCAAACTTTGCTTTTTTTTCCTCCTGTTTCTTTTTTTCATCTTCATCTTCTGGGAGTTCCAAACCCTCTTTGGTTACAGACACTAAAGTCTTGCCCTCAAATTCCTTTAGCTGTTGCACACAATACTCATCAATAGGTTCAATCATATATATTACTTCTAAACCATGTTTCCGAAGACGCTCAACAAAAGCTGAATTAGCCACTTGGTCCTTAGTTTCACCTGAAAAAGCAAAATCACTCACTGAACATTTCATACCTCCCATGGATGTGTTTATTTCACTGCCTCTCTTTTAATTTTTAACTAAAAATTAGGATCTCAAAATTTCAAGGTTTTAAATAAGGCTTCCAAACCTCTTGAAAGATACCCTTCTACTACCGGCCTTTAATGGAAGACTGCCAGTATTTAATTGGGAAACTTAAGTCTGTTAAATAGCTTCCTGATTACTCCTAGTTGTGCATAATGTGGCTTTAGTTCATCCTTCTACACAAGCCTTGCCAAATACAGTTTATAAAATTTGCTATTTTGTTAACTTTAAGAGGTCTTGTAATTGGGTTTTTTTCACCATCCTGGCTACCACGCATCCCTTTCCCTGGATCTTCTATCCACTTGGGATGATCAATGTCTTTCCTAAAATGTGGTATGTAGAATCAAATATAATCAATCCAGACATAATCTAAGATTTTTTTAAAAATTTGATACCCAAATCTTTCATCCATAAAAATCTCCATGTCTCCCTACCAATCCTGTTACCTTGCATATATGTACCATTATTTTTAAATGTTTTAATTAATTCAGATATTTTAAATGTTTTTACATATAGTCCTATTTTGAGTCCCATTTACAACCTGTTCAAATTCTCTTCATCCCAATTTAGGGTCAGTTACGTCTACTAAGATTATGTCATTGAGATTTGATGAGAATGCCTTTAAAATCAGTCAAAAACCGAAATTCTATATTATTTTCATTCAATTATTAGTTGAGTGTTACTAATGCATGGATAATGCAAAATGCTATTTTTTAAGTAGTAACATTAATATGAATTACCAGTAATATAATAGATATGCTTCTGGTTCTCCTTCATCCTCATGCAGTAGTCCTTAAGAGAAACCATCTCATCACCAGAAGCAGAAGTATAATATCTCAGCAATTCTGAAAGTTTCTTTCGGTTCTGGGAGTCTTCATGTATTCCAAGCTGGAAAAAACAAAACAGAACTTGAGAACCTTCCAAATTTTAACAGCAGAATAAATAAACTGATCAAAATTTAACTAACCTTAATGTTTTTAGAAAACTGCTCATAAAACTTTTTGTAATTCTCTTTGTCCTCAGACAGTTCAGTGAAGAGTTCCAAGCACTTTTTGACCAAATTCTTCCTTATTACTTTCAGAATTTTGCTTTGCTGCAGCATTTCACGTGAGATATTTAGAGGAAGATCTTCAGAATCCACTACACCTCTGATGAAATCTGAAATAATTTGAAATGACCTTCAAGTAAAAGTACATGAAAAAATTGTCCTCTAAACAAGCAGAAGACATATCATCTCCTTCCTTTCCCTTATTTAAAATGAAGACAGCTAAACACAATAATGCACTGTGCCTGTCTGCAGGCAACTAAAGACCTCCAAGTTCAAATCCAGCCTCACATACTTCAGAGATATGACTCTGGGCAAGTCACAACCCTGATTCTGCCTCACTGTCTCCAATTGTAAAAAGTGGTTAACTTACCTCACAGGATTCTCATGAGAATCAAATGAGATTTTAAAAAACATGCTTAATACATAGCACCTGGAAGGCATTAAGTGTTTATTTCCTTCCCTTCCTACTTACTCAGATATTCGGGAATCAGTTCTTCACAGTTATCCATAATGAAAACTCTGCGCACATACAACTTGATGTTATTCTTTTTCTTTCTATTTTCAAATAAATCAAAGGGTGCACGTCTTGGAACAAAGAGAAGGGCTCGGAATTCCAACTGTCCTTCCACTGAAAAGTGCTGTAAAAAAACCAAACAAAACACTTCATTAAAATCCATACAAGCAAATTCTTTACATTAAGGTGTACAGAGCTCTCAATTTCTTCAGCACTGTTCATAGTTTAAACATGGTAACTTGATTGGATATTAACAATATGCAAACAGGATTTTAAGAATCCAAAATGCTCCACTGCCAAACTTCTCACCATATACAAAAGCTATAGTAAATTGTTGCTTAAGAACCTACTACTACTTCTTGGGAAAATCCAGCTATTTGAAACTTACTTTCACAGCTAAATGATCTTCCCAGTCATTTGTCAAGCTCTTATAGAATTCACCATATTCTTCATTAGTTATATCATCAGGATTTCTGGTCCAAATTGGCTTTGTTTTGTTAAGCTCTTCTTGATCAATATATTTTTCTTTAATCTTCTTCTTTTTCTTCTTGTCACCATCTTTCTTTTCTTCTTCTTCGTCGGAGCCAACATCTTCTATCTCTGGCTTGTCCTCAGACTCCTTTTCTTCTTTTTCCTTCTCCTGTTTCTCTTCTTTCTCCTCTGCTTCATCATCACTGACTTCTTTATCACGTTCTTTCTCCACCTGCAAAATGAAAGCACAAGTGGTCATTTCAAATACTTATAATGAAAATGAATACAGCATTTATTTAGGGAGCCTGTCAACAACAGAAATAAGGTGGCTCAGCACTTACATAATAAATATTTAATATTTTCTAACAGGACAAGATCCATTTACAGATGTTGTCTGCATACAGTATAGTAAGCTACGAAACCCAATACAAGCTTTAAGAGCTACCATATTATGTGAAAATTGCAATAGTTCTGTTTATAACCATATGAATGAGACTATTTACAGTTGTCAAAACAAAGATATAAAATTTGCTAAATACCTCTTCTCCTTTTGCAACCTTTCCTAAATTTTAAGGATTACCTAACTGATGAGCTGAATTCAGAATTGCATTATTTCAAACTTACAAAAAGTGTAATTGGATAGCCAATAAACTGCGAATGCTTCTTCACAATTTCCTTTATTCTTCGTTCCTCCAAGTACTCAGTTTGGTCCTCTTTCAAATGCAAAATTACCTTTGTTCCACGACCCATAGGTTCACCTAGAAGAGGAAAGGGAAAAAGTATATGTGGGAGACTCCTCTGATTTGTAATTTCATCTGAAATCTCTAACCTCAAACATAAATGGGAACTAAGAAACCAATTTAATAGAGAATACTAATGATTTTTTGAAAATCCTTTCCATACCTCTGAAACAATACCTCATAGTTCTATTCAACCAAGAAATTCATTCAACGTGATGCTCAGAATGCTTATTTATTGTAATTTTATCTTTGAAGATTAACTACAAATTTTCTAACAAATGTTTCCTTCTCATTTTATGTTTAAAATGACAAGCAGTAGTGCTGAACTTACAATAAAGAACTATACAGATCAAGGTAGTTCTTAAAGAATAATTATACTAATTTTGTTGAGCCTATATCCTATTCTTTCATGTTATAAAACTACCCTGGGTTTTATTTCTCAGGCTACCATTCATAGGAACTTGTGTATCTAGAACCAGAAGCAAATTCAAAAGCTACCTAGCTCAACCAAGGCCCTCATTTCACAGCTGAGAATAATGTGTAGTTACTGTGCCCCTGGTCAGTTTCAAACGGGGCTTTCCACTCCCTCCCTCTTCCACTGTACCAAAATACTTTCCCTCTCCCTCTCTGCATAGAAAATGCTTTAATTGTACAAAAGCGAGGTCTCACTATGCACATACCTACATCAGTCCTAACGGTGAACGACCCTCCTGCTGAAGACTCCCAGGCATACTGTTCATCATCGTTATGTTTGGTGATGACCGTCACCTTCTCAGCCACCAGATAGGCAGAATAAAAACCAACACCAAACTGACCAATCATGGAGATATCTGCACCAGCCTGTAATGCTTCCATAAAAGCTTTGGTTCCGGACTTTGCTATTGTACCAAGATTGTTGATTAAATCAGCTTTGGTCATTCCAATACCAGTATCTACAATGGTTAGGGTGCGATCATCTTTGTTTGGAATGATGCTGATGTTCAGCTCTTTCCCAGAGTCTAGTTTACTTGGATCTGTCAGACTCTCATACCTGATTTTGTCCAGGGCCTACACCAAGAAAAACACGTTTAAAAATTTTAATCATGAATTAAAACAGCTATACTGGAATTAAATTCAATTTCAGTAACACAAAGAAAAAACTTACATCAGATGAATTTGAAATCAGCTCTCTCAGAAAGATCTCTTTATTAGAGTAGAATGTATTAATGATTAAAGACATCAACTGAGCAATTTCTGCCTGAAAGGCAAAAGTCTCCACTTCCTCCTCCTCCATGGGTTGGTCCTGGGTCTGCGTTTCCTCAGGCATCTATGGAACATTGTTATCAGTTAGTCAAGCAATATCAATTAAAGATTTTTAAAATTTCAACCCGTTTTTACGTGAGGGTTCCTAACAGATTTAATGGATCTAAAATTAGGGCTACGGTAGAAAAAAAATGAGACTAATTCACTTGGAATCACGTCATTATGTGAGTTAATTCATGCTTCAAGGGGAACACTTTAAAAACCGGGGCCACCGACTGATTCAATTGCTTCTCATCCTTTAATTATTGAAGAGACTACCACCACCTCCGTAGCCGGATTAACGCCACCAGGCTCAGCTCATTAAGAGGATAAGCCGTCCTCTACAAAGGCAGAGGACTGAGGCACAAAGCTGAACTCTGAAACGATGCTCAAAAATTCACTCCTATTCAATCCCAACACGAGTAACGTTTAAAGCATTGGTAATTAGACGCTGGGGATAGCGAGGAAAAGGTAAAAACTAAGTTTCCCATTTCACAGAGCTTACAACATACGGGGCTTAGAATCGAAAAAGAAAACGTTTAAAAAAAAATCGACGAAAGAGGCCCACAGCACGCCTCCTACGAAGCTCTTCTTAGCCTCGCCAAGCCCCTCTCCTTACGCATCGCCCAAGGAGATCGGTGGGCAAAACGGGCAGTGCACAAAGTCTCAAATCCCCCACTCGCTTACGAAGATTTGAGTTTGGGGGTACCCCCAGCCCCCCCCACCCTCGGGCTCCGACGCAGGTGCCCCGCCCGCCGGGCAGAGCAGCCCCGGGGGCAGGCGGGGGCGCCGGCGCGCCACGGGCTCCTCACCCCCCCACGCCAGGCACCCTCCTCGGAATGGGGGGGGCCGAACCCCCATCATTATTTCCCCTCTCCCAGTCCCGGGTTTTTTAGGGGCGCTCGCCTCGTCCACTTCTCGGGAAGGGTGGGTAAAAGCGGCGGGGGAACGAAAATTGGGGGGGCGCCTCAAGACCTGGCCCCAGGGCCCTTCGGGCAAGGAGGGAGCCAGGGAGGAGCCTCCCCCCCACCCTCGGGGGCGCCGAAGCCGGGGCAGCTTCCCGCCTCCTCCCGGTCCCCCGAGCCGCGGCTGCGGGAAGGGCAGGTGAGCCCACGCCCAGGTCCACGCTGCGGGAGCCGCGGCCCGCCGGGGTGGGGGGGGGGGGGGGGTAACCTTACCTTGGCAGAGAGAGCAGGAGCCCCAAGGCTTCAGCCGGCAGCGAGACGGGAGAGCAGCAAACTGGCGCGCGGCCGCCCCCGCCCGCCCCTTATATAGAGTCGGGCACTCCCCGCCTCAGCAGCGCCTTTTCCAGAAGCCTCCGGAACCTTCCGGAAGAGGGTTCTCGAGCCCTCCCCAACCGCCGCGGCCCTCGCGCGTGCGCACAGGCTCGCGGCCCCCGCCCCGCGGCGAGGCTCCTCCTCCCGCCCCCGCCCAGGCCCTGCTTTCTTTCTCTCTGCTCCTCTCTCTCTACCCCTCCCGCTTCCTTTCCCTCTTCGCTCTCCTCCCCCACTGCGGGCTACGGAGGAGGCGGTGGAGAAGGGAAGCTGGGCTGGGGAGGGGGGTGCGGGTTTAGCGTGCTTCCATCTCCCCTCTCCTCCCCCCCCACTCCTCTGCGGCCCACTCACCCAACCCCCAACCGATTGCGCGCGGACACAGCTGCCAAGCGCGGGGGGCGGGGGGAGGGGGCCAGGGGCGCGTGCGCACAACGGCCTGCCCGGGCTGCTGCTGCCTGCGTCGGGGCCCGCGCCGGGCTCCTGCGCTGTTGCCATGGCCTCCCCGCTAATCGTCTTGCCTTCTTCGCCACCGACCGCCCCCACCCCGCCGTCGGAGCAGTCTTGCTCTTACGCAGCAAGATTTGTCCCGCTTCTGCTCACGCGTCTTTCTTTCATAGGGTTAGACCTGCGAGTGTTCCTCCCCTCCCCCCTTTTTACAGACGAGGAAACTGAGGCCCAGAAAAGGCACGCACTCGCCCCAAGCCCTCAGTCTGGGTGCTCCGCGGCATCGTCTTCTAACTACCTGACTAGGATCCCTCGGTCAGCTTCGGCCCTGCTCCTCCCCCTCCTCCCCCTCCTCCCCCTCCTCCCCCTCCTCCTTCTCCTCCTCCTCCTGCCCCCGGCCTTGTAAACACGGGCGTTGCACCAGGCCGAGTCTCCACACTCCGGGAGATCTGACCCACTCCCCCGTCTCCAGTTACCGCCTCCGTGCAGCGGCCCTCCCCAGCGGCCCCCAGACTCCACTGCCAGCGGATGAATGTTTCCACTTGGATGCCCAGCTGGCATCTAAGACAACACGTCTAAAAAATTTAATACAAAATCCTTCATTTTTAAAAAATATTATTTATTTTGACATTCTTTTGAGCTCCAGATTCTCTCCCTCCTCTACCCCCTGAATAAGCAAACAATATTGGTGAGAAATCACGCAAACCATTTCTGCATTAGCCATGCCCCACTAAAATAAGGGGAGAGGAGGGTGCTTCAGTTGGCACGGCGTCCGTCCGTTCTCTCCGGAGACGGGTGGCATGTTCTCACCGGGAGTCCTTCGGCATGGCCTCGGGGGTTGGATCGATGGGATCAGAACATCGCTGCCACGGTGCCATCCTCCCCCAGTGCTCACTCATCCCCCTCCTCATTTCCCGCAGCCCCGCAGTGCTCCATCACAATCCGGTGCCACCACTTGTTCAGCCTTTCCTGCCTGACGACCCCCCCCAAAAAGAGCTGCTGTGCAGACAGGGCTTTTTCCCTTCTCTGTGATCTTTTTGGGATACAGACCTAGCACCGGATCAGAGGATGCCCAGTTTTGTAGCTCCCTGGGCACAGCTCCAGATGGTTGGACCAGTTCAGCACTCCACCAGCAGCTCCTTCATGTGCCTATTTTCCCTCATCTCCCACATCACTTGTCCTTTCCGAGAGATAGGGAGTGCTACCCCAGAGTTGTTCTATTTCGCATTTCCCTGATCAATAGCGGTTCAGAACATTTTTTATAAGACTATAGATAGCTTTGATTTCTTCTTATGAAAATTGATCAATTGGGGGATGGCTCTTATTTTATACATTTGATTCCCTTCTCTATATGTCTGGGAAATGAGAGCTTTATCAAAGAAACTTGCTGTCATTTTTTTACATCCTTGTTTATAGTACCTTTTAGGAAAATGGAGTTTCCCAGATTTCTTCTCTTAATTAGGTCTATTTGGCTTTTGCTTTGAGATCATGATTGCTACCCCACCTCATTTATTTCGGCTAAAGCATAAGAGATTCCCTTCCAGCCCTTTATTTTAACTTTGTGTTGCCTTTACATTTCAAATCTCTCATAAACCGGACAAATGGTTGGATTCTGTTTTCTGATCCATTATGGGTTAGCTCATCCCATTCCCATTCACAGTTACAAGTGCTATGTATCTCTTCCATCGTGTTTTCTTCCATTTATCCTTATCTTTCTATCTTGTCCCTCCTCAAAAGTCTGTTTTGCCTCCCTTTTATCATCTCCCTCTCCTATATCTTTTATCCCCTTTTCCTCTTATTTCTCTATTGAATAAGTTACATTTATATACAACTGTATATATATTCTTCCTTCTTTGAACCAACTCTGACAAGAGAGGTTCAGCCATTGCACCCCCCTTCTCTCTCCCCTATAAAAGCTCTTACTTTTGCCTGTTTTATGTGAGAAATTTTTCTCTATTCTACTTTTCTCCTCCCCCTTCTCTCAGTACATCCCTCTTTCTCACCCCTCCTTTTTTTTTAAAAATTATCCTAGCATAAGACTCACAGCCGTGCCGTCTGTTCCAGCCTCTTTCCTCCCTGATATTCCCATACTTCCACATTAGGCTGTGGCCCAACCAGCATAGTTGCTGACATTATTTTCCACTGTCTCCTTCGCTACAGTCTCTAGGGAGGAGGTAACCTTTCTGCCTCCAAAGGCTAATTCCATACATGTACCCCTGATTCAGGAGAATGCTGAAGCCACTTGTTAAATTTTCAGTGAGGCAGTTAAACCTTAGAAATCAGCAAACATTGCACTCAGGCCTTGGCTTATTGTTTTGTTGATTATTTAGACTTAAGAAAGTGATGGAGAAAATTATAAAAAAGCAGATTAAAATTACAGCTTGTATTTTCAGAAAGCTTGGTTGTTAAACATTTGCTAGCACATCAGTAACTCCCTATCACTTTCAGGATGAAATATAAAATCCTGTCTGGCATTGAAAATACTTCATAATGTCCCCTGACCTTTCCAACCTCCTTACCTCTTACCCTTCCACCCCTTCTTCTCCTCCACTATGTACTCTGTAACACTGGCCTTCTTACTGTTCCTTGAACAAAACGTTCTATCCCTGGACTCTGGCCATTTTCACTGACTGTCCTCCTTGCCTGGAATGTCCTTCCTTCCTCACATCTGCCTCTTGTCTCCCTTGGCTTCCTTTAAGTCTCAGCTGAAATCCCAAAAGGATTCTATAGGCATCTTTCCCACTCCCTCTTAATTCTTTCCTCTCTTTAGTGTTGTTTTTAATTGTTCAGGTATGTCTAACTCTTCATGATCCCATGGACCCTACTTTCTGTGGGGTTTTCTTGGTAAAGATATTGGTGTGGTTTGTCTTTTCCTTGAGTGACTAGCCCTGGGTCACACAGCTAGTGATGCCTAAAGCCAAATTTGAAATCAGGTCTTCTGGACCCCAGACCCCTGCATTTCATCCACTGAGCCATCTAGCTGCTAGTTGATTATTCCTATTAATCCAGTATATACCTTGTTTGTAAGTAATTGTTTGTCTCTCCCATTAGACAAACTCATGTACCTCTAGGGTGGGATCGTCTTTTGCTTTTATGAATTTGCCTGTCTGAGTTTTCATGATTCTAGTCTTACTAGCTACATCTACCAGTCAGACTACTTCTCTTTGGTTGGATCTTCATTCAGGTCACACCCACTGACTATGGGTTTTCCCCCAGGGTCTGTCTTGGCCTCCTTTCTCTTTATAATCTCTCACTAGGTGATCTCTTCAGCTCTCATTAGTTCAATTACCATCCTTTTGCAAATGATTTCTAGATCTGTTTATCTGGCCCTAGTCTCTCCAGTCCCACATCCCCAACTGCTCATTGGACATTTTGAACTGGATGTCCCATAGGCATCTTAAGTTCAGTATATCCTAAGCAGAACTTATTATCACCCTATCTGCACCTTTCTTCTGAATTTATTGTATTTTTTAAGAGTCACCTAGGTTTGAAAACTCATTGCCATCTTTTTCCTACTCCACACATTCAACAAGTTGCCAAATTTTGTCATTTCATTCTCTACAATATCTTTCATTCCTTTTCTCCATTTGCATAACCACTACACTACTTTAGGACCTTTCAATTGTACCACTGCAGTATTAATTTAACTGATCTTCCTGCCTTGTCTCGCCCTTCAATCCATCCTCCCCACTACCCCCAAAATGATTTTCGCAAAGCAGAGATCAGATCAGATCACTTTTCTGTCCTAAACAAGCACTAGCAGCTCCCAGTTATCTCTAGAATAAAATATAAAGCCCTCTGTTTAGAATTTAAAGTTCTTTACAACTTGGCCCTTTCCAGTTTTATTACATTCCAGTCTGCTTCATGTTCTGTATTTTACCACATCATTGTTGCAGATTTTATGCCAAATATTTTTGCAAAAAAAGTGGGGTGTGACCATTATGTGAAGCTTTAAAAAATTTGTGCTGGTATTACTTAAAAATCATTTATTATTAAACTGTTTTTGGTGCAAGATTAAACCCATAATCAGAAAGAAATGCTTCACACATTAATATATCGTTGGCAGATGAACTATACAGTTTAGCTATCATGTGACTTACTCATGGCAGTTTTGCCTGACCAACCACTCCCCTTTCACGTAGGGCTCTTCATTGGGTTGAGTGACTATACCCTTAGTGCTACAGTGTTCTAAACAAACAGCAAAAATAGACTTTCTGAAATATACTGACAATGCACGTGCACTGAGAATTCTAGGCTTGTGGCTCCCAATGTGCAAGAGATAAATAAATATCCATATGCCACAGGTGAATACATTTCTGCTCTGTTTACCTTTTAAGCATCTTGACAAACAGAATTATACCATGTGATGATTACATGATGAAAGCTTATAAACCAGTTTTTGGACTGAAAACAAACGAAAAACCAACGATTATGGGGTAAAATAAGGTATTCTACTGTTTAGCCAAACTGGCCAACTTTCTTTTCCTTGGAAAAGAAAACTCTGTCTACTGTCACCATGCCTTTGTATTAACTATTCTCCATGCCTGGAATGCTGTTCCTTCCAAACTTCTGCCTCTTAGAATCCCTGGCCCCTTTTAAGGCTTTCTTAAGACTCTAACAATACATTTATCTTCCCACTCAGCTTTCTAAAGTCAAGGTTTAACTGTGTTATCCCTTCCCTAACGGATAAACTCTAGTAACTCTCTCTCACCTCCAAGATCAAATGTAAAATCTTGTTTTACTTTAAAGTCCTTTGTAATCTGACTTCTTCCTACCTTTCCAGTCTTTTTAAACCATATTTCCCTTCAGGTACTCTGTGATCCAGTGACACTGGAATCCTTACTGCTCCTCAGATGAGACACCTGACTCCCCTGACATTTTTTTCCCCCCGGACTCCCCTTTTCTGAACTCTGACACCATGACTTAGCTGCCTTTCATCCTGGAACTTCCCTCAGTGCCCAAGGTCTTCTCACCCTGGAATATCCCTCCACCATGCTGGCCCCCTTTTCTCATTGGTGAGTTCCTTTGTTGGGGGAGCAATGTTCTGCTCTGTTTGGGGGATGGGTCCAAGCTGCCCATGCTCACTTCTCCCAGATGAACTGGTGAGTCTCTAGATTTTGCCACTATTCCTCACTCAGATGTTTTCCAAAACCTTTCCTACCCTCTTAAGATGTATACTCCTGGAGGGAAGGGAATGCCTTTTTGTGTGGTGGTACAGTGGCTAGAACACTAAACCTAAAGGCAGGAAGATCTGAATTCAAATGGGGCCTCAGGCACACTAGCTGTGTATCACGTAGCTGGGTAATGGGGTGTGACTCAGTTCCCTCATCTGTAAAAATGAGGATAATGACAGCGACTACTTTCTTGGGTTGTTGTGCAGATCAAAGACATAATATTTGTAAAATGCTTTGTAAGCCTTAAAGAGATATAAAGTACTAGGTACTATTATTTCTATATCCCCAGCACTTAGCACAGTGCTTGGACATAGTAAGTGCTTAATAAATACTTGTTGCTTGACCCATGCCTGGAGTTCTCTCCTTCCTCGTCTCTGTCTTCTGGTTTCCCAGGCTTCCTTCCAGTCCCAGTTAAAATCCTGCCTTCTATAAGAAACCTTTCCAGTTCCCCCTTAATGTTAGTGCCTACCTTCTATAAATTATCTCTCTTTTGTTCCATGCACATATTGTTTATAAATAGTTATTTGCATATTGTCTCCCCCATTTGACTGTGAACTCCTCAAAAACAGGGATCATTTTTGCTTTGCTTAGCAAAGTGCTTGACACATAGTAGATGCTTAATAAATTCTTGTTTATTTGAATTGACTCAAACACAGGCTTCTTCAGCAGGCCTTTTCTGGTCTTCTGCCTCCTACTGTCACTCCAATACTACCTTTTGTCTTCTCTGTATTTGTCTTGTATGTTCTCACTTGGATGTGCTGTCTCTCCTATTAGAACATAATGTTCCTTCAAGGCAGGTACTATTTGATTTTTCTTTGTATTCCCTAGCACCCATGACATTTCCTGGCACGTGGTAATCTATTAATGCTGTTGATTGATTGAGTGCTGTCCCCAGTACATTATATTATGACTCTCACCTCTATGCTTTTGAACAGGTACATTTCCTCTCCTTTCATATTCTCTCTCCTCACTTCAAGCTCTTGAAATCTCTAGCTCTCTCTGAAATTCAAGCCAAAATTCAATCCCTTTGAGTGTTCTCTGCCTAAATCTTTTGTATATGTATCTTCGTAGGGAGCAGCTTAGTCTTACAAAGTTGACTGGGGCACTGAGAGGTTAAATGACTTGTCTTGGATCACCAGCCATTATATGTCCAAAGCCGAACTTGAACCCAGGTTGTCCCGACTCTGTCCACCTCTGTAACCTCTCAACATGCTGCCCCTCACCTTACGCAGAGAAGGCACTTAATAGATGCTTGTTGAATTGAATCAACTGCACCTTGTATCTTGTATCATATCTACCTGTGGGCATAGAGTTTTCCCCAGGAAGGCTGTAAGCTCCTTCATTTTCATCTTGTTTCCCAGCTCCTAGCATGGTACCTTGCATACAGTAGGCACTTAATATTTGTTAAAAGGAATTAAATCAAACTCTATTGAGCTCTATCCTCTAACCCTCTAGGACCCTATACCTTGAGAATGTTCTTTGTCCCTTCCCTCTCCTTTTTAACGCACATTCATTCAGTTACCAACCCTTGTTTCTACTTCCTAAATATCTTTCCAATCACTCTGGTTCATAATATTGTCTCTTACCTAGTTTCCTGTGTTAGTATCCGTCTGATGGTCTGATGCTCCTACTTCTAGTCTTTCCCTTTTACACTGCTGTCCATTTGATCTTCCTAGTGCAATACCATGTTTGGTTTTCTTGGTAAAGATACTAGAGTGGTTTACAGATGAGGAAACTGTGGCAAAGAGAGTTGAGTGACTTGCCTAGGATCACGTAGCTAGTAAGTGTCTAAGTCTGGATTTGAGCTCATGAAGATGAGTCTTCCTGATTCCAAGACCATTGCTCTATCCACTTCTGCACCTAGCTGCCCCTTTGTAGCTATACTTAGTGCCTAATATAGTCCTTGCATTTATTTTCTTAGCACCTGGGGCCTCCTCTCCCTGGAACACCCAACCATCCCTTGTGCCTTCTCACTTTGGAACATCTCCCAGCTGAGCTGCCCCCTACCCACCTCCTCCTACTGGTTAGTTCCTTCTGGAGACTCCAGGCCAGTTTATCTTCATTACCTTCCTGGCCTTACTCCTGACTTTCCAGACTTCAAAACCATGCCTTGTCCCCCACCCCCACATAGGTACTGTCATTCCCTCTTACCCCTTCCTCTTTTGGCATGTTGTCTTCTCCCATGAGACTATAGTCTCCTTCAGGGCAGTGACCATTTTCTTTTTGTTTATATTTGTATCTCCAGTACTTTGCACAGTCCTGGCACCAAGTGATAAGTGCTTAATTTATATTTTCTTCCTTCTTTCTTTTCATTCTTAGGACTGATCTGGGGAATTCTCTGATTAAGTTGAGTTCTCTGATCAATATGTTAAGATGAAAGATTATGAACCTTTGCTTGGGGCATCTCCCTTTGGTGATTGTCCTCTGGGGCCTTGCTGAAAGGGCAGAAGACAGTTCCTAAATGGCTTCTAGGGACTGGAGATGACCTGACCTAAAGGTGTTTGGCTAGAATCCTAAGAAGGGCGAATTCTTAAGGAGGAAACCACTCTTTTTTGCTGGACTATAAAGATGAACTGATTGACTCATTTAGCCCTTTTTTTTTTTTTGCTGTTTCCTTGTTCTGCAGACAGATCAGAGCATAGCAAAGTAGACATGTGCTCTTTTTGGAGAAGGTAACCTGTGGATGCTCTGTTTCCTTCCCTGAAAAACTGTAATGGTTACCTTGAGGTAGAAACACATAGTAGTTGTGTTTTTCTAGTTTTCTTGCCCTCTCAGTTTGAGAGGAGAGTTCCTGATAGTGTGCTCTCTGAACATAAAAGATGGCAGCAACCAGAGCAATGAGAGAGTGTCTGCAAAAGCATGTGGCAGAAACAAATATGTGCTTGCCTCATCAGAAGAGAAATTCATAGACAATATTCTGAAACCTTGACCTCCTGGAAGAATGGAGAATTTTGATTTTCTAGACAACAAAAACTAAGAATATAGAAACCAACTAAGAAAGGTGATTTCCTAGGCAGAACGAGTCTTGGGAGTTGCCTTGAACATAGCTCCATGTTTGAGAGTTTGAGTACCGGACCTTACCCAAGGTACAATGTTCCTATTGCATGTGTCATGTACCTCTTTGTCAGTCTGCTGAACCCTAAAAATCCTATCTTAGAATAATGTTTGTGAACACGTAAAATATATAGAACCATAAGGGAAACCAATTACATTGACATACAATTATCAAAATATTAAGAAACAACTTCATAGATTCCAGATTAATAGCTCTTGTTCTAGAAAGAAAACGGGATTTCCTGAGCAGCATGCTTTTTGGAAAAAGAAGAGGATTAGGCCCTTGCAGTTGAAACAAAGAGCCAAGATATGGGCAACATGGTCAGAAATAGGACTGGGTAGGTATCTTGTCATCCCTCCCTCTAATATTTTATCATGTCTATATTTGCTGTTGTTATATTGGAGATCATGACTGCTACATTTTTTAGTTCTCCCGAAGCATAAAAATTTTGCTCTGGTCCATTATTTTAACACTGTGTGAATCTTTATGTTTCTGATAAACAGTATATTATTGGATTTTTCTTTCTAATCTATTCTTTTTAAGGGTGAGTTCATATGATTCATATTCATGGTTATGATAATTAACTGAATTTTTCCCTTCATCTAATTTTCTTATATCTTTTACTTTTTTTACCCTCTACCCTTGTCTTTCCAAAGATGGTAAAAGGGAAGCATGTGCTGACCACTAGTGATCTATTATTGAAGTAATCTGCTTCTATTGCACTGTCCCTTTTCCATCTCCCTAACTTAGATTCCAATCACAGATTCTTGTCTTTATTTTCTTTCATTTTATTTCTACCCTTCATAAACCACCCTCCAAAACTAAAGTTTGTTTTTTGCTTCTGCCTAAACTCTCACCAATTCTACCCTCCTTTTAAAAAATATTTTTTTCCAATTACATATAAAGATAATTTTTAACATTTAAAAAAATTTTGAATTCTGAATTTTCTCCCTTTCTTCCTCCCCAATCCCTTCCCTAAAATGGTAAGCAATTTGATATATGTGCAATCATGTAAAATCATGTAAATATTTCCATATTGGTCATGTGAAAGAAGAAACCGATCAAAAGGAAAAAAACCGTGAAAAAAATATAATGAAAATAGTATACTTCCATATACATTCAGACTCAATTAGTTCTTTCTTTGGATGTGAATAGTTTTTTTCCATTACGAGCCCTTTAGAATTGTCTTGGATCATTTTATCACTGAGAAGCACTAAGTCATTCACAGTTGATCATCATACAATATTGTTGTTACTATGTACGCTCTTCTCCAGGTTCTGCTCACTTCACTTTGCATCAGTCCATGTAAGTCTTTCCAGATTTTTCTGAACTCTGCCTGTTTGTCATTTCTTAAAGGACAATAGTATTCTATTACATTCATATACCACAACTTGTTTAGCCATTCCCGATTGATGGGCATCTCTTCAATTTCCATTTCTTTGCCATCACAAAATGAGTTGCTATATTTTTCTTTTTTCTCTTTTTTTTTAATGATCTCTTTGGAATACAGACCTAGTAGTGTTATTGCTGGATCAAAGGGTATGCACAGTTTGATTACCCTTTGGACATAGTTCTAAATTGCTCACCAGAATGGTTGGATCAATTCACAACTCCAGCAGCAAGCCTTAGTGTCTCTATTTTTCCATATCCTCTCCAACACTTATCATTTTCCTTTTCTGTCATATTAGCTAATCTGATAGGTATGAGGTGGTACCTCAGAGTTGTTTTAGTTTGCACTTCTCCAATCAGTAGTGATTTAGAGTATCTTTTCATATGACTATAAATAGCTTTGATTTTTTTCATCTGAAAATTCTCTCCATATCCTTTGACCATTTATTAATTGGGGAATGACTTGTATTCTATAAATTTGATTCAGTTCTCTATATATTTGAGATACTTGCTATAAAAATTGTTTCCCAGCTTTGTACTTTCCTTCTAATCTTGGTTGCATTTCTTTTGTTTCTGCTAAAATATTTAAATTTAATATAATCAAAATTATCTATTTTATATCTTCTAATGTTCTCTATCACTTGTTTGGTCAAAAATTTTTCCCTTCTTCATAGATCTTTATAGATCTAAACTATTCTTTGCTCTTCTAATTTGCTTATGGTATCCCCTTTATGATTAAATCATGTACCCATTTTGACCTTATCTTTCTACCCTTCTTCTTAAATTATCCCACTTTCTTTTTCCCTTTTCCCACCAATTTGCTTATTGAGATTAGTGGATTTCAAATTCAGACTTTGTGTGTGTGTGTGTGTGTGTGTGTGTGTGTGTATTCAAGCCTCCTTTGTCAGACTGAAATGAAAGTGAAATTCATGAGACACCTGCTCCACTCACCCTTTCCTCCATGTAGTTTACTTCTTAGGTGAAACTTCCACCTCTTTCTTCCACCTCTCCTCTCTACAATGTTCTTTTCTCTCCCTCTTTTCTCTCTTCTCTTAAAACATAAAAACAGAACAAAAATACCCCATTTTTGTCAACCAGACAACAAGCATTTTTTTAGCATTTTTATTTAAAATTTTGAGTTCCAAATTCTATTCCCTCTCAAGAAGAATCAAATAAAAGAAAAAAATGAAAGAAAGTGAAACAGCATGCCCCAGTCTGTATTCAATCAACAATACAATCAATTCAATTTCAATTCAATCAATAATTAGTTCTTTGTCTGGAGGTGAATAGTATGCTCTATCATTAATCCTCTGAAATTGTCTTAAATCATTGTATTGCTGAGAATAGCTAAGCTAAGTCATTCACAGTTCTTCATTGAATAACATTGATGTTACTGTTCTCTTGGTTCTGCTTACTTCACTATACATCAGTTCATAGAAGTCTTTCCAGGCTTTTCTGAAATCATCCTACTTGTCATTTCTTACAGCACCATAATATGCCATTACAATCATATACCCTTTGATTTCCAATTCCTTGCCACCACAAAAAGAACTACTATAAATATTTTTGTACAGAGAGGTCCTTTCCTCTTTTTTTACAGTCTCTTTGGAATACAGACCTAGTAGTGGTTGCTTAATCAGAGGGCGTGCACAGTTTTATGACCCTTTGTTTCCAAATAGTTCCAAATTGCTCTCCAGAATGGTTAGATCAGTTCACAATTCCACCAACAGTGCATTGGTATCTCAGTTTTCCCACATCCTCTCAACATCCAACATTTTCCTTTTCTGTCATAGTAGCCATTCTGATAGCTGTGAGATGGTACCTCAGAGCATCTTTTCATATGATTACTGATAGCTTTGATTTATTTCTCTGAAAACTGCCTGTTCATATCCTTTGATTAACTATCAATTAGGAAATGACGTATTTTTTTTTTATAAATTTGACTTAGTCCTCTATATATTTGAGAAATGAAGCCTTTTCTAGAGATAGTTGTTGAAAAAAATATTCCTCAGTTTTCTGCTTTCTTTATAATTTGGGTTGCATTGGTTTTGTTTGGGCAAAAATTTTTATATATTCAAAATTATTCATTTTAATTTTTGTAATGCTCTCTGTGTCTCCTTTGGTACTAAATTCTTCCTTTATCTATAAATCTGACAGATAAACTATTCCATGCTCACTTAATTTGCTTATGGTATCACCCTTTATGTGTAAATCATGTACCATTTTGACTTTATCTTAGTATATGGTATGATGTGATAGTTTATACCTTAGTTTCTGCCATATTGTTTTCCAGTTTTCCCAGCTTCTTTTTTCAAGAAACATTTATTAAAAAATTACTATGTGCAAGGCACTGTGCTAAATACTGGGATGTAAAAACTGTAAAAACATGGTCCCTGTTCTCAAGGAGCTCACATTGGAATTTGGGAAATAACATGTAAACAACCATGTACTCACAAGATATATACAATGTAAATGAGAGGTAATCTCAAAGAGAAGACACTAGCAACATGGAGCTAGGGGGAGCAGGAAAAAACTGGGAGGCAGAAATAAGGAGGGACAGCATTGCAGGCATGGGAGACAGTCAGTGAAAAGGTTCCAGAGGTCAATCTATGACTCTTAATGGCATTAAGGTTTTGAAAAGACACATGCTTCTTCTCTTTCATTTGACTATAAGTACTTTATCATAGTATAGTCCCTTCTAATTGCTCAGATTTACCTTTACAAGATTCTCTTGATTGCTGTGTTTGCATTTCAAAATTTCTATTCAGCTGTGGTATTTTGCTCAGAAATGCTTGGAAATCATCTGCTCCATTGTAAATTGATTTTTTTCCCCCTGTATGATTAAATTCACTTTTATAGGGCAAGTATTTTTGATTGTAGTGCTATACATTTTGCCTTTTGAAATGTTGTGTTTTAAATTTTCCTGTTTATTACAGTGGTAGCTGACTGTGGATCCTTGGTACTTGAACTTTTTCTTTATGACTATGTGCAATTTCTTTTATCAAACCTGAAAGCTCTGGATTTTGGTTAAAACATTCTTAGGAGTTTTCATTTTGAGGGTTCTTTTAGGAGGTGATCTATGAATTCTTTCTATTTTTACTTTACTCTAAAAATATTTGGGATGTTTTTCAGTTATGGTTTTAGATATATAGGTTTTCTTTTTTGTTATAGCTTTCAGGTAGCCTCATGATTCTTTTAAAAATTATTTCAGAAATATCTTTTGTTTTTACATCACTTAAATTTCTTCATATATCCCTCTCTTTTGTTGAAGAAAAAATACTAGTATTAATATTGTACTCTTTGTTTTTAGGCTCAAATTGGCCAGAACTAATTTTATTTAACTTCTCATTAATCTATATCCACATAATTTCTACCTTGAAGAAAGAGATGTCTAAAATGACATAGTCTCCTATGACCTCCAACATGATCTCTGTCCCAAAACAATTCTGAGCAACATTTATAGGAATCTTGAACAAGGAAAAGATCATAATATGTTAAAATATGGGTTCAGGGTTAGAATATTAACCATTATTTCCCATAGCAGCTCTTTAAGGACTGCAAAGAGTTCAAGATCAATTGGTCAATTATCTTAACTTTGAGTACAAAATAGGACACTGCCTTTAGATGGGTCACTTCATTTGGGTGGAGTTTGGTTATCTTCTTACTTTATTTTCCTAGGAAAGGCTTTTTAGCTTTTGTTCTATCTACTTTCCCAAAAGGAAAAGTTTGAAAAGGGTTTTAGGCTAGAGAAATATTATTTCCCAATATTTCTAGAGAAAATAAAAACTAGACTTTTTATATGCTTCCATACTCTTTTCCCCTTAGAGAGCTGTCCCATATAACAAAGAATATTTTTTAATGAAAAAAGACAAAAGGCAAAATGCCTTCCACATCCAGAGAAAGAACTATGGAATTCAATCGCAGAATGTAGCAGATCTCTTTCTTTTATGTTACCTTTTGGTTTGTTATATGATTTCCCCCATTCATTTTAATTCTTCTATGCAACATGACTAAGGTGAAAATGTATTTAATAGGAATGTATGTATAGAACCCATATAAAATTGTGTGCTGTCTCAGGGAGGGAGGGAGAAGAGAGGGGGGAAAAATCTCAAGTTATATGGAAGTGATTGTAGAACACTGAAAACAAATAAAATAATAAAGTACAAAAAAAGGAAAAAAGACAAAGTTCAAGAAAAGGAAAAAATTGACAAAACAAATCAATAAATCAAAAAAAAAAAGAATCTGAAAATATATGGACTGCTTCACACCTATGGTCTGACTCTGACCTCTGTAAAGGAGTGGGAGAAAATGTCTTCTCATATTTTTTTCCTTGGAGCTGTGCTTCTTCTTTGTAATTTTGTAACATTCATTTTCAGTGGGTTTGTGCTGGCTCTTTATATTTACCTTGTTGTAATCATTGTAAATAGCTTTTGTTGGCCTTGCTTGCATAACTATAAATTAGTTCATCTAAGTCCTTTTATGCTTTTCTGAATTCATCATATTTGTCATTTCTTACAGCACCATAGTAGTCAATCAGTAAACATTCATCAAGTGCCAACTATGTGGCTGGCACAGTGCTAAGTACAGAGGATATAAAAAGAGGCAAAAGATAGTCCCTGCCCTCAAGGAGTTTGCAAACTAACAGAGGAGACATGTAGACAAATATATACAGAGCAAGCTATATACAAGGTAAATAGGAAATAATTAATAGAGGGGAAACCCTGGAATTAAGAGGCGTTAAGAAAGGCTTCTTGTCAAAGGTGGGATTTTAATTAGGACTTAAAAGGAAGCCAGGGAGATTAGTTTTCCAAGTGGAGGGAGAGTGTTCCAGGCATGGAGGACAGCCAGAGGAAAATGTCTGAAGCCAAGAGATGGAATGTCTTGTTTATGGAATGGCCAAGAAGCCAGTGTCACTGGACTGACAAGTATTTATCAGGGAATAAGTAAGGTGTAAGATGATTGGAAAAGTAGAAGGGGGCTAGGTGATGAAGTAATTTGAATAGTTAGTCCATTACATTCTTGTGTAGCAGAGACAATTCTGCCTCCCACTGCCTGAGAGCCAGGTCTATTACTTTTCGCCCCTCCTCCAGGGTTTTCTAGTACCCTTAAGGGGTTTGAATGTAGTTAATTTCTCTGCCATTGGCTCTAGCCTCCAATGATGGTGTTCTCTCAATTTTGAAGTCCCTTGAACTAGCTTTTACAAAGCAATATTCACTTCAAATGTATAGCAAAAACGTACAAACAACCCAGCTCTCTATACCTGGAGGCATAATCCCCTCATCACCCAACCTCCACCTCCAGTGATGGAAGGGGAATTAGATTCATAGTTTAACTCAGTTCTGATATAGTGAGGTCCTATCAAATGCCAAGTCCAAAGACTCCTTGACTTTGTGTGCCAACACCAGGAGGGCTTCCCTCTTGGGTTGGCAGCAACATCTGACCTGGAATCCTGCCTCAAGCTGAGCATGACTTGAGCTCCTAGGTCTGTGGACTTCACCACTTCTATCTAGAACTGAAAAGGACAAATGAATCAGACCAAAACCCTGATCCTGATTCTTCATGCCACAGGACCTAAAAGGGGGGACAGGGGAAGGTAGCCTTTTCCCTGACCTGTGCTATGGGTAGGCAGAACCTTCTCTTCCAGATGGACCTAGAAAGCCACAGAGAAACTTGTCACAGTCTAGCAGTTTTAAAAACTCAGCCTGTTCTGACTATACCCCCAATGGAAAGAGGTTTCTCCCATCCACATGCTAGGGGAAACTTGGGATGTTTTCTCCCACAAGCAAATTCCTGTCATCTCCCACATGAGTGCCTTCATCTTAGGTGATTTAAATGTGTGCAGTAAAGTATTGCTACACATGTATCATAGTTTGTTTAGTCATTCCTCAATCAATGGACATCTTTTTTCAAAAGTTCTTTGCTACCACAAAAAAGTGGGGTGTAGGGTGTGTTCAGGGAAGACTAGTAACTGTGGTATGAGAGTTGCTGAGCCCTTTTCAGGGCTGTTCATCCACCTTTGGTGTCCACCTGATTCACCCAACTCTCACCTGTGGCTCCAAGAAGCTGTAGCATGTGCAGAGGACATACCCCTGTCAACCGTTTTGTCACTCAGGATAAACCAGGATGAGGGTAACTGAGAGGTCTCAGACCCATTGGTGACTTAGGGGAGTTACTACCCCAAGTATGTAAAGACTTCCCCAGTGGAATGAGCAGATGAGAACAATTTGTTCCAAGATCCATGAAAATGACTAAAGCAGGGGCTGTGGAGAGCTCAGAGCCTGGTCATACATTGAAGATGCCAAGGTCATTCACTGCATCCTGAACCATCACCAGGCATCTTGAATTTGTCTTGCCACTGACCTCCAGTGACTCTGGAAGAGAGACCGAGGCTGATAACTTCAACTTTATGCAACTCTGCCTCATTTAAATCCAATGTATGTTTCAATCAAAAGACATCACTCGTACCATTTTATCATTTTTATCTACCTCAAAGTCCTCTGGCATCAAGCAAGTGATGAAGAAGCAGAGTGTGCCTACACTGGGAACTGTAGTCATGACCCTGCACACAGGCAGCCTAGGCCAAAAGGTAGTCTTCTCACTGGACTGAAGTAGCAGTGGGATTCAACAGCCCCCTGGGTGTCTGAGCAGCCTTTTTTAGGGACCATTTGCTCACCTCCTGTCATGAGGAATGAGTAGAAAAGGTGCCCTAAAAATTGTCTGCTTCAGACACTCTGTACCTTGACCCCAACACAGTGACGTCTTTTTGGTTCTCTTTGAGAACAAAGGACAACCACTACCACCTCCACAAAAAAAGGGCTGCTGCAAATACTTTGTTGTATATGGGGACTTCTTTTATCAGTGGCTTCCTTGGGTCATATCTAGCAGTTGAATCACTGGGTCCTAGGGTATGGGTATTTTAGACACATTTTTTGGCATAATTACAAATTGTTTTCCGAAGTGGTGCTATACATCCACACCTGCAATGAGATAATTCTTCTATCTTCCCACAGCCACTCCAGAGTTATTTATTCCCGTCTTTTGTCATCTTTGCCAATTTGCTGGGTATAAGGTGAAGCCTCAAGGTTGTTTTGATTTGCGTTTTTCTTATTATTAAGCATTCTTGGAGCATTCTTTTATGTTGTTCACTTGTTTCAGTGGTGTCCACTTCTTTGGTGATCCCATTCAAGGTTTTCTTAGAAAAGATACTAGAGTGGTTTGCCATTTCCTTCTCCTCTCATTTTATAGATGAGGAAACTAAGGCAAACAGGGGTAAGTGACTTGCCTAGGCTCACAAAGCTAGTAAGTATCCAAGGTCACATTTGAACTCAGGAAGATAAGTCTTCCAGACTTCAGCCCTGGTGCTCTATCCACTGTGCTACGTAGCTCCCCTGTGGCTCCAGGTAGCTGTAGTATATATAGCTGCTACACCCTAGTAAAACCTTCCTGGCAGATGAGCTAAACTAGGTTGACGATAGTGGATAGGCCTCATACTGTTAGGTGAGGTAGGGAAATGTATATCCCAAGCATATGAAAAGCCCTCCAGTCCCTTCCGTATTTACAGAATGGACCAATGAGAATAATTTGTTTCAGCAGCCATGAAGGTGGCTGAAGTAGAAGCACTTAGAACTTGGTCAGACATTGAAGATGTCAGGGCCATCCACCACATCATGGGCCATGGCCAGTTGTCCTGACTCTTATCTTGCTGCTAGACTTTGATTATTCAGGAAGAGGGAGTAAAGCTGACTACTTTGTACAACTCTGCCTTGCTTAAATCCAATTTACCTGCAAGGCAAGACATCACCTTGTGATGACATTGGTCCTCTTCAAAACAAAGGATCAACCCCAACAACAATTTGCAATTTTTGAGAACTGTTTGTTCATATTCTTTGATCTCTCTCTTTTTTTTTTTTTTGACTTTTATTCATACATATGCCTGTTAGTTGTCCATATATCAGATTCAGACCTTTGTTTAATAATTTTTATATAGATTTTTTCCTATTAGGTCACTTCCTTTTTTTAATAGATGCATTAATTTTGTTTAAGCAGATGCATTTCAATTTCATGTAATTAAAATTATTGTTATCTTTGTAACTGCCTCTATTATTTTTTGGTTAAGAATATATCTTTTATCCATAGCTGTTAAAGTTCTGCTTCTCTTCTAGTTTGTGTGTGTGTGTGTGTGTGTGTGTGTGTGTGTATGTGTGATGATCTTTGATATCAGGTCATATATCCTTTTTGAATTTATTGGAAAATATGATATAAATTATTTAAGCCTAATTTCTGCGTGACTGCTTTCCAGTTTTCCCAGTGATTCTTACAAAATAGGGAATTCTTTTCTTAGTAATTTGTTTGATTTATTGATTATTGCTTTGATTAATTGAGTTTCTTTATTTCTGTTTCTCCTTTTCCTATTCTGTTCTATTGAGCTACCTCTCTATTTTTAACCAATACCAAATAGTTTTGATAATTACTGCTTTATGATACATTTTGAGGTCTAGAAGTGCCATTCTTCTTTCATTCCTACCTTTTTTCATCATTTCCTTTGATATTCTAGATCTTTTGTTCCTCCAAATGAATTTTCTTATTATTGTATTGAATTCTGTAAAATATCCCTTTGACAGTTTGACTGCTATAGCATTAAAAGGATAAATTAATTTTGGTGGCATTGTCATTTTCATTACATTGGCACAGGCCAGTCATAAGCAAAGACCATTTCTCTAGCTATTTAGTTATTTTTTACTTTCTTAAGGAACAATTGGTAATAGAATCCATACAAGTATTGAGTGTGCTTTGGTAGTAGTACAGTAATTCTTAAGTGATTACTCTGTGACTGGTTTCCATATCAGTTGTTTTTGACTGTAGCTGCCTCATATGTTCTTCTATTTTTTCTATCTCTTGCTTTATATGTCGTTTTTCTAACCTTAAGAAGCCATTTGTTTAATTCATTTGAATTGACAGGGAATCTGTTACTTGGGCAAAGTTTACAAACTCTTATACTCTAGAATTTATTTTCCTTCCCATTCTTTCCTCCTGAGTTATTTCCTTTATAATACAATTTTTGAACTTTTGCTTCCTTTCTTTCAGGAATTTGGTTAAATCTTGTGGCCATGCTTTGCTTTTGTTTGATGTGTGGCTTTTAGTTGTTGTAGAGTTTTATTTTCTTTTTTCTAGGTTTGTGTTTTCAGCATCCCTACATCATTAATATTTCTTTTTCATCGATATCTTCTTCTGTTTACTTTTTTATAACTTTACTTCTGAATTGGGACTTTGTATCACAGCCATGCTCTAAACACTTCAGAAAAGAAGAGTTGGGCCTTGCTTGGTCCTCATCTCTGGTAACCATGGTCCTGCAACTGCTTCTTCTGAGTACTGAGCACTGTTTTCAAGGATGTCAGGCACAGCTTAGGTCAGCCAGCTACTGTGATGGGATCTAGGACCCAATTTGATTGTGGCCCCTAAGATAAGCAGGCTCTCAAGCTGAGTTTGGGGTCAAAATAACATAACTACAGACTTCACATGTCCTCTATTGCAAGGCTTCCAAATGCACTGCATGCCTGGTCTAGGGCTTTTCTGCCTGGATCCCTTTCATAGTGTTCACAAGTTCTGGCACTGAAGGTACTTTCTCCTTGGATTGCTTGATCATTACTCAGTCTGGTACTTTAAAAGAAAAACAAATCTTTCCTGGAGTAGTAGGAGTCCTTCAGCTAATTCCATCATCTTAGCTGGAACAAAAGTGAATTATTCAGACAGGGTAGGTCTGTTGGGAATAGAGGTGCTGACCTTTCAGCTCAATAGTATATTTGCCTTTCAGATGGAGTCCAAACCACAGGGGAAAGTATGAGCCTGGGAGAGATGATATAGAGCCCTGTGATAGACCTCAGATTTGCTAGAATCCAAATGTTGACCTAATGACTGCCCTGAGTTCAGTTCCTTCTGTAAGGAAGTACAATGAATACTTTACATGTTTTCTGTGTCACCTTATGAGTTCCTGTGAGTCCTTTACATCTTTTACATTTACTATGGTGTTAAATAAGAAAGGCTCTCTTATAATTTGTAGAAACTAAGACCTGAGCTATATTTGAAGATTGTCCAGAATAAACTCTGGATAGAACAATGGACTGAAAAAATGAACCTTTTGGCATCTGCTCCAATATTTGGACCTGGTTTGTGTGAGTCCAGAATTTAGGTGGTCCTGAGCGGTGGGCTACATAGATGTTGCCTTTCTACCTGTCATTTGAGACTCAACTCAAATGCTACTTCTTCCAAGAAACCCTTCCTACTTTTCCCCAGTTGACAATAATCTTCATACTGCAGACCTCAAATAGCACATTGTAGCTCTCTAATGTGCACTATAATAAAATATTTTGTATTATAGCTATCTTTCTTGGAACATTTTCCCCTTACTAGGCTATAAAATCCTTGAGAGTACAGTTATCTTATTTAAACATTTTATTTCCCCAGTACCAGCATAGTATCCTGAATTCAGTACTTAATAGGCAAACAATAAATACTCATTGCTTTGCTTAAATAAATTTGGAAGAACTAGATTGGGCATCATATGTGTAGTGAGGTTCTTTTGCTCCCTTAAATATTGTTCTTCTGGGCAATATGATCATGTTTGAGCTAACTTCTGATTTCTTTGTCATTTCTGGGAGAAGGGGGAACCCCAAGTTCTCTATCTAAGGCTCTACTGCTATCCCACCAAATACCAGTTTCACAATGAACACACATAGAGATTAGCAAAGAAAATCATCTGTCCAAATCATAGCAGAACAGAAGTCAGAGAAGGCATACATAGGAGACAGTCCAGAATGAAGGAGCTCTCCCATTGGGAATAAGATAACTTAGCTCAGCCAAGAAAGTTACCTATATCTCACCTAAGGAGAAACTTCCTGAAGTCTGTAGAGTAGCTAGCAGGGGATGGGAACATGATGATTTCCTGATCTTCTTATGTGTTCACAGTCTTTTCCTTCAGCAACCTGAAGTGGGGCTGATGTTTTCCATCTTCCTTCTTGAAACTGGTCACCAGAAACACCAAGGACTGAGAACTGTCCCTCTGTGCCAGAACCCTGACAGGAAGAAAGCATCAAGGGTTCTGACGGGGCGTTTGGGTGCTTGTGCTCGGACTTTAATTCATTGGACCCCAATTCCAAGACCATATTTATCCCTAGCCTCAAAAAACCTGTCTCTGGCAGTTTCTCCCCAGCCCAAGGACACTATTCCTAGCAATTAACTATGCCTAGCAATTGCTCATGTGTAGGCCCCAGTGAAACATTTATCTCTCTCCCTGGTACAGTAACAAGCTGACCCTGTAAGAATTATTAGTTTGAACTGTCTTTGCATTGGCTCATAAAGATAATCTATATGATCAGACTATCTATACCAACTCCTTAACTCATTATATGCATCCTGGCCTCAAGACATACATGTACTCCCTATATCTATACCTCACTATGTGCGTCCTAGATTCAAGATATATGTAAATTTTCTACATCTATCTAATTAAATAGGATTGACTGGTAGCAGAGTGGACAGCCCTCAGGTGGCCCTGACTACTAGTTAACTTAGTGATATAGTAGACCTAAAAACCATACCTCTCTATGCTTCCACCCCCATGGGCTTTTCCTGGTGAATTTTGAGTAAAATGCCTGTGCAGCAGATACAAAAAATGTATGTTCCTTTAAAAACTGACCACTTCCTAATCCCACTCAGAATCACCTAATTAGCATGGTTGGCACATATATCCCTATAGTTTTTCCTATATAAACTTTAACTGTACCCCTGTAAGATCACAGTTTCCTTAGGAACTTTTGCCCAATGAGTAGTATAACAATAAACTTTTGCCAACTTGACTTAAAGATTGCTTGAGTCCAGGATTTCTTTCCAGACAACACTAGTCTTTGAGGGGTCCCTGAATCCCTCAAAACCACATCGCTTCCAGGAAAGTGGCATGAATCCCAATTCCAAGAAAGTGAGTAGTGATATTGATGGGGTACAAGCTGATAATGTTTAATATAAAATTTTGGAATAATCTCTTTGTTCCCTCTGAAGTAAACTCAGAGAGTGCCTCTTCCTATGTCAGCAAAAGCCAGTCAAGGCCGACTCTACACTCCTTAAGGAGACCTTTAACCTAAGACACTATATCTTGAATAATAAGACTTTCCTTTGATGAATAATGAGACTTTCCTTTGATGAATCTTATTATCTATAGACACATACTATGTTATGAATAATGGGACTTTCCTTTGATCTATAGACATATACTATGTTATGGCGTATTAATGATAAAGAAAATATAGACATCTTAGATCATAATTTCTATTGAACATTGTTTACCCTTTCCTATGTCAATTATCTGTTTAAGGGAGGAAGCCTACCACTTACTAGTGGTGGGGTTTCTTTCCTTATCACCGAGACATATGCTTACTCAGCTGGAATCCCAAGGCCTGACCAACATTACTTTGTTAATTGTCTTGTCTTACTAAATTTATGATTTGTTCAACTAGGAGAGTTCCCTTCTCACGGCAAAATGTATATAAGCCAGAAGATTTCTGCACTGGGTAGCCAGAACATTTCTGGCTCCATAATGCATTATGTTACCGTTGTCTTTAATAGGGAATTGATCAATTAATTAATTAAATCATAAAATGTATGCATTAGCCTGTTGCCTTTTCTTAATAAAGTTTTCAGGTCAACAAAGCCCAAGCCAAGACCTTTTTCCCTTGGATCAGGACGGCTTTTGTTCCATTTGTTGGAAGGACCCAGGAAAGTATGACCTTGGGGGGAGGCTCCTTGGATTCCCCTTCCATTTCTCCCAGCGCAGATACTCCCTATCTTATCAAAATCCTGCCATTCAGACTATTTAGCATTCTTTTGATATTCCTCCCTTTGAGCCTTCTCTTGAGGTCCTAGTTACCCAACCAGGATTGTGGATTGTCTGAACTACCAGCCACTCTCATCAAGATTCTCCTTGAGTTTAATCTACCAGGACTATACCTGGGATCCCAGACTACTTGGGGACACCTAGATTCTTCCCTCAGTTTTTTCTGTATTTAAATTCCATCTCACCTCCATGAAGGCACTCAGATTCAATCCAGCTCTGACTGTCTAGATGAGATGGCATCTGGCCCACCTGTTAATACAGGCACTACAAATGCTTAGGCCCCTTAAGAGTCAACCCAATATGGCGATTCTTTAATAAACCTTGTTTTTCTTTGGTTTTAAGAAAGCTTGTGTCGAATTCATTTGAGCAGGACCCAGCATGTCGGTATTTTGGGGTTTCCCGGCACCCCAGACCTCAACAATATGAGCCCCAGCAGAATGGGCACTGAAATGGGCAGGAGCACTTTATATCAGGAGACCCGCTGTAAATAGCAAAGATTTGGCATCACCTACCACATGGACCTCATGGTTACAGTCCAAGACTCAGTCTTTCTGAAATAAGAAGGGGAAACCTGAGGTTTCTGATCTTCATTCTTCATCCAATTCTGTCCCCCCTTCAGTGGATTGTTAAGTTTCTTATTGCCTTTTCCCCTATCTTTCTGTTTTAGTTTTTCTTTTTTTCCTTTGATATTGCCTGTGCCAGGCTTCTCACATCCCTTAGGCCAAGGTTGTCTAATAATAGACCTAATATTTAAGTGGTGAAATGTCTTTTAGAAGATCTTTAGAACTTTGCCACCAGGAGGGTAAAAGTATGGTAGGAACAATATCTACCAGGGGCCTGACCTTGTACTAGGCTAGTTTTTCCTTAAAAAGTAGGCTATTATCTACCTTTAGATTGCCTCAAGGCCTAATTGGCTCAGGGAACACAGGATCAAGCCATATATGAAGCTTCTTGTAGCCTACCTGGAGTTAGATGGCACAGTAGTTAGAGTACTGGACCTAGAGTGAAGAAGACCTAAGTTCAAATGTGACCTCAGACACATTAGCTGTGTGACCCAGGGCAAGAAACTTAATCTTTATCTGCCTCCTGTCTCTTCTTTAGGGAACCTTGTTGCTTTATTCCACAAGCTGGTTGCAATTAGTTCGCTCAAACTACTGCTGAAAAAAATCTCAGGTTCAAGTCTTTCAAAAATCATAAAATTTTGTAACTCCACAGTAAAAAGGGAATAATATCTACAGCACCTATCTCACAAGATGATGGGAGGACAAGTGAGATAATATTTATAAAGTGCTCAGCACAGTACCAGGCATATAGTAGGTGCTTAAATGCTAGTTTCCTTTCCCTTCACTTCTCTGGGTATAAAAGCCAGCATACAAGTCAGGAGCTCTGCCATTGACACAGGTACACTTCCATAGCAATGCAAGGAAGGGAAGCACAAAACTCAATCAGTGCAGGGTTGACTAACCTTTCCTTGCCAAAGGGGTACAGACTCTAGGAACCTCCTTGAATTCTCCTTGAATCTTCCCACTTAACCTGGCCTTTCACACTCAAATCTGTGGCCATTATCTGTTACCTCTTGATGGCCCCACCTGCTTCCCACCCAAACCCCCCATTGTCTGATTGCCTCCAACTGTTTCCAACGCTAGACCTGTCATCCCCTCCTCGAACTTCTCCTCAAGACCCTCCCTAAACCCCTCTTCCCATTACCCTAGACCACCCCCAGATCCCTCCTACAGTCTTTTCTGTATTTAAGTTCCATCTCACCTCCATGAAGGTGCTCAGATTCAATTCAGCTCAGACTCTGTGTAGCTGAGGTTCTGTCTGGCCCTCTTATGAATACAAGACTTACAAGTGCTTGGGCTCCTTGGGAGTCAACCCAATATGATGAATCTTTAATAAATTTTGTTTTTCTTTGACTTTAAGAAAGCTTGAGTCGAATTCATTGGAGCAGGACTCGGCGTGTCGGTATTTTGGGGTCCCCAGCACCCCTGAACCCCAACAATGCTATGGATACCTAAACTTCCTCTTGTCAACTGTCAGACTTCCACAAGTGTCTGATTTTGTTCTAGTTCTTTCTACAACGACCCTGTAAGGTACATAGTGGCTATAGTTGAAAGTGGATTTTAAGAAGAACATAGCTGACTTCTTTTTGTCTTAAATTTGCTGTTATATTTCTTTCCCTTTCTGTGTGATGCATCTTTGGCACAATCTCCTTTGGCACTCCCCTTCCTCCTAACCGCTTTATGATTACAAAAGAAAACTCAAAGGACTGAATAATCCCAAGAACTGACATCATTCTGTTTATCTGTCCTGAATGGTGAGTAGTAGGAGCTTAACAAATGCTAATTAATTAAATGACTGGTAAGGAAGATGAAGTTTTCTTTAGGTTTGGTGTAAATAGCTATGCTAAAGGTCACATTCTTTCCTTTGTAACAATTTGAGCATCCTAATTATCAAAGCTGCTTTGTAAGAAACTTCTCTTCACTTACAGTCGCTGGTTCTTGTAGCTCAGGAGAGAATATATCTACACATATGCACATATTGTGTAGATATACATAAACACATACATATATAACATAGATTTGTGTGCAATATATAATTTAATATATGTATATCACATATGTACAACATATATCATCTGCAGAGTTGTGAGATACAAATGCCCATCACTTACTGATGGTGTTCACTCAAATGGATAAAGAAATTACAGTTTACCTGTCTGTCTGTATCCTTTGATGTCTTTAGTTGTGCAGTAACTAACAAGTACCCTGAAAATTCTCTAAACAGCATCATTACCATTTTACCTCAAAAGTCCCAAAGTCAATTGGGTGGAGATTCTCATGGGTGGAGATCATCGCCTCACACCTGGATGAGGTCTGAGTCAGAGTTAGCAAAAATGAGAGAGAGAAAAGGATTGGTCTCTTCAGTCTCTTGGAGTCTCTTGAATGTCTTTGGGCTCTGTAGTCTCTTTGGGTGTTTCTGGCTTCCAGCTTCAGAGAGACGGTTAGGATGGGATTATGCCAACCCCACTTTAGGTTACTGAAGAAAGAGTAACACTCTGAGAAGAAGCTACTATAAGAGGAGTTGGCAGTCTCCTCCTTGTCCCTAGCCCCAGCTTGCTACACTAGGGAATTTCCACTTTGAGTGAGATCTGAAAGTGTCTTAATTAAGCTGTTACCTTATTCCTGTGAGAAGTAATTCATTTGAACCTCTAATCTATCCTAGTCAGTATTAATCAATTTGATATAATTCCACAGAGGTAGTGATTATAAGTTCTGTATATTAGGCCCCAGAGTTGTGAGCTGCAGATTGTAAGTTCACTTGCTTAATCATAGGAAACTAACTAGAGACCCTCCACTCTTGTTATTCCTTGTCATGATGACCAAGCCCAGTGTGGCAGAGATGACTCAATTATATGGAAAATCCTCCAGTTTATTTTTGTACCTCTCCCTCTTGTCCAACATGAGCAAGGGACCATCTTTTGACCACTGAGTCAGTGGAGATGGAGTTAGTGGAAATGGCCTCCACTGTGACCTCCCCTACTGATAATGTCATTTTTGGCCCTTAAGAGCAAGGTCTATCAACCAATGAGATTTTGTATTTTACCATGCCTCTTTTGCTTATTTGGGTATCAGACCTTTAAAAACAAGATCTTGGAAGAAGGAGGGATCTCAGATTGTGAGGAAGATCTGAGGTCTGTTTCATCAGAGGGGACCATGGACTCTTTAATAAAGTGCCCTTAGCTCAGAGCTCTACCTCAGTGGTTTTTCTTGTAGGTTGGGCAATTTTAATCCCTACATTCCCAATGGGAGAGTGCCTTCATTTTATATTATCTGTATATATTCTTCTACACACACACACACACACACACACACACACACACACACACACACACATTCTTAGATCTTTGATCTACTTTGATCTACTGTTCTCTCTGAAGTAAACTCAGAGAGTGCCTCTTCCTATGTCAGCAAAAGCCAGCCAAGGCCGACTCTACACTCCTTAAGGAGACCTTTAACCTAAGACACTATATCTTGAATAATGGGACTTTCCTTTGATCTATAGACATATACTATGTTATGGCGTATTAATGATAAAGAAAATAGACATCTTAGATCATAATTTCTATTGAACATTGTTTACCCTTTCCTATGTCAATTATCTGTTTAAGGGAGGAAGCCTGCCACTTACTAGTGGTGGGGTTTCTTTCCTTATCACCGAGACATATGCTTACCCAGCTTGGAATCTCAAGGCCTGACTAACATTGCTTTGTTAATTGTCCTGTCTTACTGAATTTATGATTTGCTTAATTAGGAGAGTTTCTTTCTCATGGCAAAATGTACTTAAGACAGATGATTTCTGTACTAGATAGTCAGAGTCACCTCTGACTCCATAGCGCTATGTAACTGTTTTCTTTATGGGGAATTGATCAATTAATTAATTAAATCATAAAATGTATGCATTTAGCCATGTTGCCTTTTCTCTAACCAAGTTTTCAGGTCAACACTACTGACTTGGATAAATGGGTTTTTTTTGTTATCCACTCTGTGTATTCATTGCAGGAACTGGTATTTGATGGGAAGGGAGTTAAACCTTGGACATAAAACTCGAGTCCTTCTTCCTCCATTACTGAGCAGCATCCAGAAGTTTATCTTGAACCCGAACACCATATCCCTCTGACTAAGGAGAAAATTGAGGGGATTAGGAGAGCAAGTGATTAGTTGTGGGAATTGAGTAAACCACACTGACATCATCTTGTGACTCAATTCTGGAGCTAGCTCAGTTCCCTTTCTACTCAATTATGGGTCTGGTACAAATTCTATTTTGTGAGAAAATTTTATTCAGTGAAGGAATTGAGAGAAGACTTTATTGCATTGTTTGAACCTAGCCCTATATACCTGAGAGACTGTACTACCCCTACCTGCTGTTTAGAGACCCTTAACTAAGTAACTAGACTTTGCTGACCAGAAACCTAGTCATATACAGTGATGTAAGGAGTTTTCTCAAAATTCTATATCTCAAGTAACCCATATGTTTCATCTGAAAATTGGTCCTGCACTGATCAATCAGTTATTATTTCTATGTTCCTTTGTTTCGGGGGGAGTGGGACATCTTTTTTCTGAATTCAGGAAATTGCACCTGTTTACTCCCCCTCCCACCTTGGAGAGTCCCTAATCTTTCCTCCAATTAGAAATCAGCTTACCTAATTTTATATTGTTTCCTTTTAATTAATTATTCTTATTTGATTAACTGTTTTCAAAGTATATAAGTTAATCTCCCTCTGAATTCAAAGTCTAACCCTAAACTGAGGAAGGGGCCTGGTCCTGATTTGTTGGGCAATTGACATGCATTGCTTAATAAATTGATATGCTTGGAAAATGGAAACTTTGTTTTCCTCAGTCATTTCATCTTTCACCCACTACACTAACAATATTTAAGGGAGCAGATAGATATAATTCTAACCTGGTACCCTCTCTTTCTCTCTGAGGAGAGCACAGTGACTAAACTTCCAGCCTCAATCTCCTGCTTCCCTTCCTGTCAAGAATTAAAGTCTGGAGTGGGGATGGGAGAGAGGGAGTTAAAGAAGATGCTGGAGAACTCTATTCTGCCTCCCTACAAGCCATGCAACGATACACCCATGCTACATGTGGGGGACAGCCTCATTATACCACCATTTTACAGATGTGGATATTAATGCTCCCCAAAAGTTATAATCAATGAGATTTGCCAAATAGATTTTTAAAACATTTATCCCAAAAGCAAAAAAATAAAAAAGAGCTTTGGACAATATAGATACACAGAAATAATAGTAGAAGTAAAATTGAGTTTCATAGAATTTGAGGAAAGGAAGGAAGGGTTATCTACCCTGTAAAACTTCCTCTCTGTTGTTTCCCTGTCTGTTAATGACCAGATTGGCAGTGATGATATCTTAAAGGCTCTTCTAGTTCTTTTCTGTATTAACATATTTGGAGAAGCTGAGTAAAATAAGAGAAAATGCTAAGGCTCTGAATACTATAATAATACACAAGTGAATTTTAATTGCTACCCACAGAAAAAGCAATTAAACTTGTTCTCTATGTAAAAATCCTAGGTTGCCTGGCAGTGCTTGAAGTGAAAACTCCTTCAGAGGGCACCTGAATGTATTTGCATAAAATTTGGCACACAGATTGTATTCTAAATAGGCTTACATTCTATTCTCATGTAATTTTCAAGTTTAATTAGTGTTTTTGTTCTATTTTACTTGCCCCCTTCTGGATGGGGGTGGGAGGTGGAAAGAGGGATTTCAGAGGCAGATTTTTGAGTTTCCCCATCCTCATCTTCCAGTTAAAAAATACTTGTGCCCTATCTCAAATCATCTAGATTCTGAGGTTTTTCTCTCAGTAGCTTCAAATCCGGAAAGTTTGCAAAAAAGGGAAGTATAATGCTTGGTAATTATTGAATAGAAGTGCATCACACTGAATGGAGTAGTGGTGGGTGAGTCTCCTCTACTCAGAAAGTCTAGGGGGAGCCTGTAGACCTTTAAAGCCCCTGGTTCACTAATTCAACAGATATTTATTAAGTGTGCAGTGATTGGAGCCTGGAAAAAGCACCAATTACAAGGGTTTAGATAAAATAGTGTTCCTGACCTCATGGAGCTTATAGTCTAGAAGAGGGAATAAAACATAAGATGAGAAAGCTATAATATATACCATGTATAAAGCTATAATATATAATATTATATATAATATGCATAATACAATACATAATGAAGAATCGTAAGTGAATTAGAGGTGCAGAACAAAGAGATGTGTAAAGTCCAAAGAGAAGGGTAGTTATAGCTGACCAGGGAGGACTTTCTTGAGAGAGTGGCATTTAGGTTGAACTATTCCACTGTCCAAATGCCCTATTGCCTTGAAGCTGGTCCTGCTCTGCATAAAATCCATGGAATAGATTGACATTGCTTTATCTCTACTTTGCAAAGAAGAGCACTGAGTCATAATACAAATTACAATAAGGTCTTATAAACTTGCAGTTGTACTAAGAATAGCTACGAAATATATTTAAATCTTTCTTGAATCTAACAGATTTTGGAGGGGTAACGATGCTATCTGAATAAAACTATATTGGCAAAAAGCTTTATAGTGCTTTGTATTCATTCTGGGAAATGGCTTGGTGTTATTAAGCTCTATTTTGCAGAGGAAGAAACTGAGTCATAATTTAGACTTGTCAGATTATAATTATATCTCACAGTTTTGAAGTTACATAAGAACATCTATGAATTAATCTAAATCCTTCTTGAATCTTTTTATATTTCCAATTTGTATAACCTCTTGAGAAGTGAATTTCATCTTTTTCCTACCCATTGAAAAATATATTATTTTTTTTTCTTTGTCCTAAAACATAATCCTCCAAACATCAAGGGGTGCTCCTAGTTATAGTATTCTGGGATTTGGAAAACAAGTCTCTGTTTACCTCTAATAAGAGCTGACATTTATAGACTGCTTTACATACATTTGGTTGATTCTCATAACAACCCTGTAAAATAGCTGCTACTATTATTCCTATTTCATAGAAGAGGAAACTGAAGCTTAAAAGGTTAATGGACTTGCCCAGAATCATACAGCTAGTTAACGTCAGAGTTGAGATTGAAACCAAGGTCTTTCTGATTCCAAATTAAGCATTCTGTCCACCATGCTAGGTTGCCTTTCCACCTTCTATTCAATCTCACTCATCTCTAGTCTATTCTGGGCAGGGACACAAAAACTATCAGGCATAAGAAAAAGGAAGGTATGGAGAGAAGAGAAAGAGAATGTGAAACAAATGCAAATAGACTTGAAAAAAATATTGGCAAGAAATGTTTGGGATTGGGTTAAATAATCCTAGGGCAGAGAAAGAGTAGGTAATTAATCAATAAGCATTTATTAAGTGCCTATTATGTGCCAGGCACTATGCTAGGCTACTGAGAATGTTAAGACAAAAATGAATTGCTTCCTGACCTCAAGGAGTTTATATTCTATAGGAGTAGAATAAGGAGGTCTTCTCGAAATCTGTAAATCTATAGAGTTTCTTCTGGAAAAGATACTCAGTGTACAAAGTAGGTATCAGTTAAAGAACAGCTATCCATTTCCTCTACCACAATGAAAAAAAAATACTTAAAACAAAAGAGATTCATGAAAGCTCATTGGAAAATTCCCTTCCCAATTCTTGCAGGAACTTCGCAGGAGAACTTTGTGCCCCAAACCAGCCAGAGTAGAAAAGACAAAGAATGCTGCAGCTAGGTGATGCAGTAGATAGAGCTCTGACCTTGGAGCCAGGAGGACCTGAGTTCAAATTCTGTCTCAGATACTAACTGTGTGACCTTAGGCAGGTCATTTAACCTTAATTTCCTCACCTAAAATAAAATGGTAAGACTTACACTTTAAAAAAAGAGAGGAAATTAGGCCTTTTATAAAGCACTTATAGTCTACTGAAGTGGGTAAATTTTCCTGGCTCAGCTTTTGATGGTTTTTGAAACAACTCTGAGTCCTAGGGGCATTTGAAGACCAATCAAGAGCTACTGGTTGAACATTCCCTTAGTAAGAGACCAGAGCATATGGCTCACTGGAAGGGGCTTAACCCATACTCAATATTCTGGTGCAAACTGAGGTAGATGCTCTTCCGAGAATTTAGAGAACACAAAGGCCATTTCTTGAAAATTAAATCCCTCTTTTCCCTAAAAGGGAAGAAAACCAGAGGAAGATGATGCCTGTGAAATTAAAGAAAGGTTTTTATTAACTAGGGAAGAAAAACATGCACATAGGTACTGATCAACCTGTGCTGCACATCAGGTAATGGATGAAAAGAGTTTGTAAAACTGTTAAACCAAGGAAAGTAAGGAATTTGGGGGAAAGGTGGATTTAGAAAGGAGTCAGTGAGTCACATCCTTAAGGGCAGGGGGCAGTGAGGAATTTCAGGTATCTAACTGTGGCCCTTTGATACACAAACAGAAGGCATTCTTGGTCATAAGTAGTCCACAGTTCAAGGCTTGATAAGAAGATATCTCCAAAAACAAGATATTGATATTCTGAGAGCCTCATAACCAAAGTTAGAGGAGTCTCCAAAAAACCCACAAGACCAGATATGTCCAAGAGTCCCATAATCCACAGTCAGAAAAATCTTTGAAGATAGGGATGTCTCTTTAAGATTCATAAACCACCAAATGCCTCAGGGTCTGCTTCGAAGCTGGTGTGAGCTTCCAGTTGTATTTATTCATGGTGACTGCAAAGGATTGTTGGTATGTCAAGCCACTCACTGTGTCTTGGTTAATTCAGCCAGGCCTCATACAGCTCTTCTTGTTTATCTGGATAATTGGGGAGCTCAAGCCCAAATTCACTTGAACAATGGGAAGTACCCCAGTCCTTTGGGGTCAATGGAGTTCCCCAAATTATTTCTGTTTCAATAATAATAATACTTTCCATTTGCATGCTTTCATTTGTCTAGCTCTTTCTCATTCATTGTTTCCTTGTTGGAAATTATTATACTTACTTCACAGCTGAGGCTCAGGGAAGTTACTTAATTTATCCCTATTTATATATGGGTAAGCAAGCCACTAATCCAGAGCTCTGTCTACCCTACCAAACTTTGGTAAAAGTAATGAAGTATAAAACTAGAAAAGCTAGAGGGGTGGAGTAGGGGTAAAGTTGGATTTTAGGAGGTTTTTGGAAGGGAGGATGCCCTTTGGATATTGGGGTTTTTCAGCTCAAAAAGGACTTTTGCTTAGGAATATCTTTAGTCCTTGAGGGACTAGGGAACCGAGGACAGGAAGTAAGGAATTAGCTTGTTAGGATTTACTCTAGGTTCTTGGATCAACAGAGAGAGATGATAAAGAAGAATTATTATTTCCCTTACGGGCAAGTTATAATGATATTTCCATTCTCAGCTCTCTATCCTCTATGGTTCTGCAGACAGTAGGTATATAATAAATGTTTAGTCTCATATGGAAGTCAATAGGGGGAGAGGAGATGTCACTAGAGCCAGTCATGTAAATAGCTCTCAATAAATATTTGTCATTCTCTTTTAGGGGTCTAGGACATTTTATGGTCTCTCTCTGACAATCAACAATCTTTTTGTAACTTCTACCCTTACCTGGGCAATTGGTGGGTCAAGTGGTGACCAATTTCACACTGCTAATATGTGCCTAAAGAGAAACTTGAACTTGTTTTCCTGATTCTAAAGCCAGCCCTATATCCAATAGACCATGCTACCTCTCTTTTGAGAATGAACTTTTATTTATATAGCATTTTGCATAATAATTCACATTTATATGTCTTATTAAAGTTTACTGAGCTTTTTTCTCACAAAGCTATGAGACAGGAAGTGCAAGAATTATTATCTTTATTTAACAGATGTGGAAACTGAAACTCACTCAGAAGTCACTTGCCCAGGATCAGAGCTAGTGTTTGAACATAGATTTTTTGATTCTCAGATTCTCTTTGTGTTTATTAAAGAGGGGCCACAATGAGCATAACAGGGTCATGTTGTAACAAATTTCAAACTGTAATGATATAAGAAAGGAAAGAGAAGTCTCCTGCTACTACTGACCTCTCTGGATTCCTTAAATCCCAACTAAAATCTCACGTTCTACAGGAAACTTTCTCCAATCCTTTTAAATTCCAGTGCCTTTCCTCTGTTTTTTAGATTTGTTATCTCCCCCATTAGAGAGTAAGTTTCTTTGGGGCAGGGACTGTCTTTTGCCTCTTTTTTTATATCCAGTGATTAGCATAGTGCCTGGCTTAATAGATGTTTACTGGTTTTTAAAAGTACCTACTATGTGCCAGTCACTTTTCAAATATTGTCTCATTATTATCTTATACTTATAGTAGTGTATGGGAGTCAGGAAAACCTGAGTTTAATCTAGCCTTAGATACTTCCTAGCTGTGTGACTCTGGACAAGTCATCCTTAACTTCTATCTGCCTCAGTTTTCTCATCTGTAAAATTGGATTAATAGTACTTAATTCCTGAGTTGTTATGAGGATCAAATAAAATAATGTTTGCAGAGCTCTTCCTAAACCTTAAAACGTTTTATAAATGCTGACTACTATTATTATAATACTGAGAATAGTTCCTGGCACATAATAAGTGCTTGACAAATGATTATTAAATGATTGATTGAGAACCCTAATGAATATCAGGGCAAAAAATTTTTTAAAATATGTTAACAAAGTGTCTACAGTATATTATCATATACTGTGGCCAGGGCAAGTTTATAGCAGGAATGCAGGTTTAGTTCAATATTTGGAAAAGTATAAACATAATCAACCATATTAGTAACAAAACAATAAAAATTGCATGATTTTATCACATGAAGAAAATAATTTTGATGTAATACCAATTTCTGTTTTAAAAAAAACTTTAGGAAGCATAAGAATTAAATTGTTGTTCCTTAATATGTAAGTATTATTTATCTAAAACTAAGAGCCAGTATTATCTGTAGGGAAGAAGTACTTGGAAACTTTGTAATAAGATCAGTGGTAAAATAATGACGTCTGTTATTGACATAATTATTTGATAGAATACTAAAAATTCTAGCTATAGCAATCAGATAAGAAAAAGAAATTGAGAGAATAATCATAGGCAATATGGAAATAAAATTATTGTCTTTTCAGATAATACTATGGTTTCCTTAGAGAACCTTAGCAATTCAACTAGAAATTAATTGAAACAACTTCAGCAAAGTAGTATGATATAAAATAAATCCACAGAAATCATGAGCCTCTCTACAGACAACCAACAAAACCCAACAGAAAGAAAGAAAGAAATTCCATTCAAGGTATCTTCAAAATATATTAAAAATTTGGGAGAAAAGCACACAATGTATGTGAATACAACTAAAAACATTATTTACAGAAATAACAACGTACCCAAGTAATTAGAAAGTTTTTAAATGATTATGGTTGGGCTATGACAATATAATGCCAAAGATAATATCACCTAAATTTATTTATTTAGTGCTATACCAAACTGTCAAACAAATGTTTTATAGAACTAGGAAAAATAATGAAATTCATTTGGAGGAACAAAAGGTCAAGAATCTTAAATGATATAATGGGGGTGGGAGTGGGAAAGAAGGAGGCATGGCAGTATCAGATCTTAAATTCGTTGCTGAGTAGTACTGGCTGAAAAATAGAAAAACTGATCAGTAGTGCAGATTAAGAACATATTTTCCAAAGCAAATGAGTATAGTTAATATTTGATTAACCCAAAGACTTCAACTACGGAGGTAAAGATTCACTATTTAATGAAAAGTTCTGAGAAAATTGAAAAGCAGTCAGGTAGAAATTAGGTTTAGACTAATATCTCACTCTATATATCATAATTAAGATCCAAATGGATACATGCTCTAGGCAGTTCACATCATAAATAAATTAGAGGAGAATGGAAGGAGATAGCTTTCATAGCTATGGACAAAGGAAGATTTCTTAACAAACAAGGGATAAAGATATTAGAAGAGATAAAATAAATGAATTTGATTGCATTAAAGTGAAAATTTTTTGCACAGACAAAATTAATGCAGCTACAATCAGAAGGAAAAAAGTTCACTGGGGAAAAAATCTTTATAATTGTTTCTCTGCTTAATATCCAATAATATCTGATAGGCAAGATTTAGAGGGAACTGATTCAAATATACAATTACAAATGTCATTCCTTGAGAAATAAATGTTCAGAGAATATGAACAGGGAGTTCTCAAAAGAAGAAAAGCTATCAAAAACTATATGAAAAATAAGATAAATGCAAATTAAATACAACTATTTCACAACAATCAGATTGGTAAAGATTTTAAAAAAATAAAATGACAATTACTGGAAGGGCTATGGGAGGACTGACATTTCTATGCAGAATGAGACCAATATTTTTGAAAGTGGCCAATATGCAAATATAATTTACATCACTGTGCTAACTTCTTACAATTGAAGTTAAAGGAAAGGTATGTCAATTTAAAAATACATAGCTTATATGATCCTGACTGCAGTTCTTTGGTGCCTGATCTTTTTCTGACTGCTTGAACTTCTTTTTCTTTGACCTGGAAACAATGCAATTCGGTTATGGCATTTGTTCACATGATGGTCAGAAAAAATGATACAAGGACACTCTCAAGGTCGCTCTTAAGAACTTTGAAGTTAACTCAAAATTTTGTGGAAATGAATGTTGAAAACTCAAAATTAATTAATTAATTAATTTAAAAAAAAAAAAAGGAACTTTGAAACTGATTGTGTGATATGGGAGATACTGGTACAGGACCACTCAGAATTGCCAGCCCACATCAGAGAAGGTGCTGTGCTCTATGAGCAAAGCAGAATTGAAGTAGCTCAAAAGAAACAGAGGAAATACAAATTTAGAGAATCTGCCCCAAATGTTCAAATAGACTATTTGTGCCCAATCTGTGGTAGAACATTCTGAGCTCATATTGCTCTGATCAGCCACAATTGGATACATTGTAACTTGACTCTAGCATAGTGAGGTCATTTTGGTCCTCTTCAAGAACAAAGGACAAAAACCAACCAATCAACCAACATTAAGTTTGTGATTTCTTTCAGAGTGTGATTGCTGGATTCTTTTTATTTTCACTTTGCTCTCTGGTTCTAACAGGCAAGGACAGTTTTTATTTTTTTTGATTTCCTGAAAGATGGTATCCAGACTTTTGTTCATTTGTGGTTTCTCTAAGTGACCCTCCAAAAATTTGCAATTTCTCAAGGTCATAAAGGTCTCTCTATCTGTATACTATTGGTTTTCAGTAAAAAAAAATGTTAAAAAAATTATGCATCAAGTATAACTTTAATTGAGTCCTGAAGCCCAGTGGTATGAGACTCTTTCCTTACTGATAGAGTGATAGTGTCCTTTCACTTTCTGAGGGGTGGGGTAGAGTTAGCAAGAAGGGGAAAGAAAGGAGATTCAGTCTCTTTAATCTCTTTGGGTCTCTTCAGTATCTCTGGGATCTTCAGTCCTTTCATATGCTTTTGGATTCTGTCTTCTAGAGGAAAGATGAACTATCCCAACCCAACTTCAGGTTGCTAAAAGGTGACTAAGACTCTGGGAAGAAACTAACATGAGAGGAGTAGGCAGTGTCTATCATGTCTATCTCTAGTTTGCTACACTAGAGACTTTAGGGAATTTCCCCTTGATCTGAGACTCTTGGTTGAGCTGAGATTATCTTACTCACAATGGGAGAGCTCTTTGACTCCATATTTTCTGATATAAATTTTCCTATGTATACTTTTCTCCGATTTTTTTTTTTTTTGCTATTGGCTTGGATAAATGGATTTCTTTGCTACTTACTACATGTGTTCATTGTGGAATGCATATTTGATGGGAAGGTAGTCAAGACGATGGAGTGAGAGAAGATTCAGCTTCCTGAGTTTGACTCTGAGCAAGTCACTTAACCTTTTTGCTTCAGTTTCCTACTCTGTAATATAAGCTGGAGAAGGAAATGGCAAATTATGCCAGTATTTTTGCTAAGAAATTCCCAGAGCTTAAGTCCTCCTTTCCTCATTAATGAACAGTAATCAGAAATTTAGGCTGAAATTGAAAACTACATCCTCTAGTCTGTATCAACAATATTAAGAGAGCAGAGAGATATAATTCTAGCCCAGTACCTCTTCTCTCTCTCTGAGGAGAGCAGAGTGACAAGCTTCTGGCCCCAATCTTCTGCTTTCCTTCCTGGCAGGATTTAAAATTTCCTTGAAGAAGGGTAGAGGAGAAGAAGCTAGCGACAACATCTCTTCTGCTTTCTTTTAAGCCATACAATGACACTCCCATGATTTGTGGAGGGGACAGCACTTGCAACAATAGCTTTTCACTTTTATGTAGCACTTTGTTTTACAAAACACTTTTTCCAGAACTATCCTATTAGATAAGGAGTGCCAGAATTATTATCTCTGTTTTTCAGAGGAGGAGACTGAGGTTGAGAAGCCTAAGAGTTTTGCCCAAGTGGAAAGCTATTAAGTATCAGAGAACTCAGCATTTTGGACTTATTTAGTGAAAAATCTCTTATTTAAATGTGTTTAATAGGAATGTATGTGTAGAACCCATATAAGATAGAGGGAGTGGGGAGGTCTGGGGGAAGGAAGGGGAGGGAGGGGAAAAAATCCAAGATATATGGAAGTGATTGTAGAACAGTGTAAACAAATAAGATAATAAAAAAAATTAAAAGTCTCTTATTTTAATACTATAAAAGATGCTTTGTTTCAATGGTGTCCCTCTGATGAAAGAGTACTATAGAAATGTTATTAAATAAATGCAATTGTGTCATTGTAAAGGCTTTCCCCTATAGATTGTGGTTTGAATTGGATTAGCACTAGGCACAATTATTAAATAGTTGGTTTGTTTTTGACACCATGCTTAATCTAAGTCTCCAGAGCCTACCTTTTCTGTATTCCATTCACCTATGACCTCAAACTTTACCCCATCAATACTTATCTATCCCATGTCCCATTTCCTTCTTTGCTATCTAATCTGATGAACTAATTCTTGTTGCAAACGTCTCATTCATTCACTCATTTTACAAACACTCATTAAACATTTAATTCACTTTGTTGAGACCTAGACATTCAAAGATAAATAAGAGTAGGTCAATGCCTAATGTTTTGAACTTCATGTTCATGTTCTTCTGCCACAACAACTTCTTTATTCAACAAACATTTATTTAAAAAGACTATGATGCATAAGGCCTTGTACTGTGTTCTTGAGAAGCAAAAATTAATAACAGTCTTTACTCTTAAGGAACTTATAATCTGCTGAGACACACGATAAAGCACAATTAAGTAAAACACAAGGTAGAGTGTGAGAAGGGCAAAGGAAAAATCCAAACAAATTGCTTTAGTGGGGTGGTGTCAAACTCAAACAGAAACAAAGCCAGTAACACATATATAAAAATCCATGCAGCAGCATATTCACTTAATTTTAAAATATAATGTTTTAGATCAAAAATTTTGAAAACTAAATAATCTAACCCTAAAGAATAAGTGGGTCAAAGGACAAATCATAGAAACAATCAATAATTTCATTCAAAAGAATGCCAACAATGACACAACATCCCAAAATTTATGTGATATAGCCAAAGCAGTACTTAAGGGAAATTTTATTTCTCTAAATTCTTACATAGACAAAATAGAGAAAAAGCAAATCAATAAAACAGATATGGAATTTAAAAAAATAGAAAAAGAACAAATTAAAAATCCCCAATTGAGCGTCAAATTGGAAATTCTGAAAATCAAAAGTGAGATTAATAAGATTGAAAGTAAAAAAAAAATGAACTAATAAATAAAAGTAGGAGCTGGTTTTAGGAAAAAACCAGTAAGATAGATAAGTCACTGGTTAATTTGATTTAAAAAAAAAGAAAGAAAAAACCAAGTATCTAGTATCAAAAATGCAAAGGGTGAAATCACCAGCAATGAAGAAGAAATTAAAGCAACTATTAGGAAATATTTTGCCCAATTATATGCCAATAAATCTGACAATCTGAGCAAAATTGATGGATATTTATAAAAATATAAATTACCTAGATGAACAGATCAGGAAACAGAATGCCTGAATAGCCCCATCTTAGAAAAAGGAAATTGAAAAAGCCATTAATGAACTCCCAAGAAAAAATCCCCAGGGCCAGATGGATTCACATATGGATTCTACCAGACATTTAAAGAACAAATAATTCCAATACTGTATAAAGTATCTGGAAAAATAGACAAGGAAAAAGTCCTACCAAAATCCTTTTTTGACACAATTTTGGTGCTGATATCTAAACCAGAAAGAGCTAAAACAGAGAAAAAAAAATTATAGACCAATTTCTCTAATAAATATCAATGCAGAAATTTTGAACAAAATACTAGTGAAGTGCTTATAGCAATATATAATATATACTATGACCAGGAATGCAGGGTTGGTTCAATATTAGGAAAACTATCAACATAATTGACCATATCAATAACAAAACCAAGAGAAATCATGATTATCTCAATAGATGCAAAAAATTCTTTTTGACAAAATACAGCATCCTTTCCTATTAAAAACACTAGAGAGCAAAGGAATAAAAGGAGTGTTCCTTAAAATGATAAGCAGTATCTATCTAAAACCATCAGCAAGCATTATTTGTAATGGGGATAAGACGAGGGATGAAGCAAGGATGCTCATTATCACCATTATTATTCAATATAGTGCTTAAAATGTTGGCTATAGCAATAAGAGAAGAAAAGAAATAAAAGAAATTTAGAATAGGGAATGAGGAAACAAAATGATCACTCTTTGCAGATGATATGATGGCTATACTTAAAGAACCCTAGAGAACTGACTAAAAAAGTACTTGAAATAACAACTTTAGCAAAGTTGCAGGATATCAGATAAACCACAGAAACCATCAACATTACTTTATGTGGTCAACAAAGCCCAGCATCAAGAGATAGAAAGAGAAGTTCCATTTAACATACTGGTAAACATTATAAAATAGTTGGGAATCAACCTGCCAAGATAAACTCAGGAACTATATGAATACAATTACAAAACACTTTTCATGCAAAAAAAATCATATCTAAACAATTGAGAAAGTATCAATTGCTCAGGAGCAGGCTGAGCCAATATAATAAAAATGACAATTCTAAGTTAATTTACTTATTAAGTACCATATGAATCAAACTACTAAAAAATTATTTTATAGTTAGAAAAAATAACAAAATTCACCTGGAAGAGCAAAAAGTCAAGAATGTCAAGGGAATTAATGAAAAAAATACAAAAGAAGGTGGTCTACCAATACCAGGCCCCAAACTACATTACGAAGCTGTAATTATCAAAACTATCTGGTTCAGGCAAAGAAATAGAGTGGTACATTAGTGGAACAGATTAGGTACACAAGATACAGTAGTAAATGACCTTAATAATGTAATGTTTGATAAACCCAAAGACTCTAATCTTTGGGATAAGAACTCATTCTTTGACAAAAATACTGGGAAAATTGGAAAACAATAGGGCACAAAGTAGGTATAGACCAACATCTCATACCATATATTAAGATAAGGTCAAAATGAGTATACAATTTACACATAAAGGGTGATACCATAAGCAAATTAGGAGAACAAAAAATAGTTTACCTGTTAGATCTATGGAGAAGGGAAGAATTTTTCACCAGATAAGAGATAGAGAACATTAGAAGTTGTAAAATAGATAATTTTGATTGTGTTAAATTAAAATGCTTTTGCACAAACAAACTAATGCAACCAAGATTAGAAGGAAAGCAGAAATCTGAGAAATAATCTTTACAGCAAGTATCTGATAAAGGCCTCATTTCTCAGATATGGAGAGAACTGAGTCAATTTTATAAGAATATAAGTCATTCCTCAATTAATCAATGATCAAAGGATATGAACAGGAAGTTTTTAAGTGAAGAAATCAAAGCAATTTACAGGTATTTGAGGAAGTACTCTAAATTACTTTTGCTTACAGAAATGCAAATTAAAACAACTCTGAGCTACCAGCTCACAACTATCAGATTGGCTAGTATGTCAGGAAAGGAAAATGATAAATGTTGGATTGGATGTGGGAAAATTGGGATACTAATGCCCTGTTGGTGGAGTTGTGAACTGATCCAACCATTCTGGAGAGCAATTTGGAGCTATGCCCAAAGGTCAACCAAACTGTACGTACCTTTCAATCCAGCAATGCAACTACTAGGTCTGTATCCCAAAGAGATCATAAAAAAGGGAAAAGGACCAACACATGCAAACATATTTATAGCAGCCCTCTTCATGGTGACAAAATATTGGAAATTGAGGAATGCCCATTGGTTGGGGAGTGACTGAACAAGCAGTGATATATGAATGTAATGGAGCACTGTTGTACAATAAGAAATAATGAACAAACAGATTTCATAAAAACCTGGAAAGACTTATACAAACTGATGCTAAGTGAAATGAGCAGAACTCGGAAAACATTGTACACAGCATCAGCAACATTATGTGATTCACTATAAATGACTCAGCTCTTTGCAGAAACACAATGATCCAAGTCAAGCACAAAATTCTCACGAAGGAAAATGCTATCCACATCCAGATAAAGAACTGATGGACTCTGAATACAGATTAAAGCATACTTTTTTCACTTATTTTATTCTTTTTCATGGTTTTTTTCTTTTGATCTGTTTCTTCTTTCACAACTGTGATTAATATGGAAATACGTTTTATATGATAGCACATATATAACCTCTACCAAATTGCCTACCATTTTAGGAAGAGGGGAGGGGAGGTGGGTAGGGAGAAAAATTTGGAACTCAAAATCTTGTAAAAATGCATGCTAAAAATTATCTTGACATGTAATTGGGGAAAAAAATTAAAATACTATTTTTAAAAGCACAGGGAAAATTATAAAAAATAGTTTTTCTGTGGTTTTTTATATTTGTATTTTGTTAATTATTTTTCAATTACTTTTAAAAATTTAATTTTTTTAATCTTTTTGGCTACATTTTAAGTTCTAAACTGTCTCCCTCCCTTCAACCCCACTCTGCACTAGAGAAGGCCACCATTTGACATAGATTTGTAATTTTATGTAAAACTATGTATACTTCTATTCATCAATTCTTTCTCTAAAGGTAGAGAGTATCTTCCTTCATGGGGCCTTTATAAGTGATTTGAGTATTTATAGTATTCAGAATAACTTGGTTGTTCCCAACTATTCTTCCAACTTTTTCCAATGATATTGCTGTTAACTATACATAATGTTCTCTTAATTCTATTCATTTCACTTTTCATTATATCATGCAAGTCTTTCCATGTTTTTCTAAAATCAACTGTAAAGTTAATTATGTTAATGAGAGTTAAAGATCTTCCCCTGCTCATTAAGGGAAGCTTGATTAGGGGAGATTTGTTTTGTAGGAAGGCCCACATCTTTTGTTAATTTCTAATGAGGCACTAGTTCTCAAGGGTTGTGATGCCCTCTCGCTCTGACAAGTGTTATGTATACTCTGAGGTAAGGCTTTGTTTTGGGGCTTACTCATTAGAAATTTTTGTTGGGCCAGATGAGACTCTAGGTAGTCCCTAAGGAGCCCCCTCTCCCCCCACTTTGAAAACCCAGATGTTGGTGCTTCTCTCTCTGGTAACTATGTATGTATGTAATGGTCAGACAGTTGAATCTGTCTGTTGATTTGTGATGTATGTATTGCTTATGGTCAGATATTTGGAAGTCCTATCTATGGGTCTTTATTCTCTGTTGGCATCTTCTTTGAAGTTCAGAGTGTTGATTTTTTTTCCCTGAACTAAGTGAATGATGTATGTGCTTGATTAAAGTAGATTGTTGATCCCTCAAAAGTTGCTTTCCTTTTAGAAAAGCAGATCTAAGAACCTGTACAGCAGGCCCTCCTGTGTATGTTAGGGTCCTTGCTGTTAAATCAACCAGCTTATTTCTTACAGCATAGTAGTATTCTGTCACAATCACATGCTACAACTTGTTTAACCATTCCCCAAATGATAGATACCCCCTCAATTTCTGTTGTTAAATTTTATTTTTATTTTAAACTTAAGAAATAAAACAAACATTTCCATAACATTGTAGAATAGAAAAAAAACGATTTCACATAAAACTGCAAATCTATTGTGTACAACTTGCTATTATTTTAAAATATGTAATAAAATTATCAGGTAACTTTCCCTTTTTCTTTCTTTTTTCCCCCTTTCTTTCCTTTCCAATTTCCCCACTCCCCCATGGATACCATTAGACACAAATATGTATACGTGTGTCTGTGTGTGTATATGTATAAAATCATTCTTATGCACACTTCTACTTATAAGTTCTTTCTGTGGATGGAGAAGTCTTCCTTCATAGATCAATTACTTTTTAATCTGGTTTGGGCTACACTTGTGAGTTTCATGGAGTCTACAGGTATGTATTTGATATCTCTGTTCTCATGAACCATCTAGTACATTCCAGGAGTGGGGGATGGCTTATAGGAAAACAGGTTAATTTTCTGTGGATCACTTGGAGTATCTGACCCTCAGTTTCCTTATCATCTTAAATGTCAATTTCAACCCAGGCTGTGTTGGTAACTGCTTAACAACCAAATTTTCAACAGGGAAAACATTTGTAAGTTTAATATGAGTTATTAATACTTCTTAAACCTAGATTCTAGCCAATCAACAAAACAATTAATCAAATCCTGGTTTATACCATGATTTCTGAGAGCTGGTTCAAACTGGCTTCAGCGTACTCCTGGTTGGAACCCTTTATGATTTAAGCAAGCTCCAGGGCTAGGAAGATTTTAAGTGAAGGCTTATGGGTAAGTGTTTGCATGTTATAGATAGAACCTTGGTGCCAAAGGTCTCCAAAAAGGAGGAACATGTACCCCTGAAATCATGAAGTTAGAGTGGTCTCAGGCATAGCAATAGGTTCTTAGTATCCTTTAAATCCACACTTAAACTATCTCTGGATTTCTAGGCATGCTGACTGTATCTTGGGCTGACCCTTGATTTCACAGAGCACTTTATTTCGCACCTTTTCAATACACTATCCATATAAATTATGTATTATAATTACCTATATTTGTATTGCACACCTTTATGGAACTCCATGAGGGCAAGCACTACCTTTCATCTCCAAACTCTGCATCCCACTCATCATATACACACAAGTAGGTACTTAATAACTGATTGTCCCATGAGTGACCCAATGAATGAAGATGCTAAGGTAGCATCTGGATTGCCTTCTTCTGTCTATGGTAGGATTACACAGGAACAGGAGAAGGAAAATTATGATCCTCCAAAGAAAATAAGGAGAAAAGAAAAGAGAGAGAAAAGAGCATAGATGAAAGAAAAGAAAATACACCAACAAAGAAAGAGTCTTGTTTTCTGCACGTGAAAGGCACAAAGGTTTGGCCTGGACTGTTGTTGGCCATCTCCACTTAATATTCCAAACAAGTGCCAAACTTTTGGTGCCACCTGCTGGTGTATTACTTCAAATTCAACAGTCAACAAATATTTGTGGAGTTTCTGTCATTTTGCAAAACCCTGGGTTGGAAGTTATGGGGAATAGAGAGACGAATTAACAACAGCAGTGGCAGCTTATGTTTCTGCAGCACTTTTAGGTTTAAAAAGGACATTCTTCACAATAATCCTAGAAGGCATGTGGTGCAACTATGATTAATCCTGTTCTATAGCTGAGGAAATAGGTTCAGAGTAATTAAGCCTAGTCTAGTGGGAGAGATTAGACATGCACATAAATAGATGTATTTATTCCATATAGTAAGCACTTATTCATTCAACAATTTAGTTGCCTAATTATTTGCAAGGTACTCTGATTAGTTTGGAAATATAATAGACATATCACAGTCCCTGCCCTCAAGGACTTAGCAGTCTAATGTAGGGGAATAGACAGGAACATACATGTGTCCTGGGGTCTACTTTGTGATGGGGCAAAGGAGAGATCCATAAAAAAGTTCTTTCTGTAAATTTGGAGAAATCTCTCTATCTGGAGGGATAATGGAGGAAACTATGAAGGAAGTACAGTTATCCCTTCCACATTGCAGGAGGATAGAGAGAGAAGGACAGAGTTAGGGGCCTGGCACCCCAGAGAGCTGGAAAATCCATGTAACAAATTTGGACCCTCCCTTCATACTGGAGAAGTCTGAATTTTTTCTTTTTCTTTTATGGGGTGTTTAAAGTACCTTACTGTAAAATTTGGGTTAAGTATTTGGTCATAGGTTCTGTGTAATCTGTTGTCCTTCACATGTCGTCTTCAGTTTCCACAAAACTTCCCCAAAATTCTCATTTAATTTCTTATGCTGACCCGCAATATCTCAAAACCAGGGTGGGGAAAGTTACAATGTGGAAGATTGAAAAAAGATTCCAAGAGGTAAAATTAAAGAGAGATTGTGCTTCAGGCATGGGTTCAGGAAAATGCAAGATGAGATTGGGGAACAGCTAATCAACTAGTTGGTCTGGATGGTAGAGTACTTGAAGGAAGGAGATGTTAAATAAGGTGTAATGAACATTTGTTGTCTGAATATGTGAACATAAAATTAGTGACCATGTAAAAAGATAAAAGATGCATGAGAGATACAGAAAAAATGCTACTATGAAAGTCCAGAAGGGTCAATGGTCACTTCTTGATTGGGAAAAATTTGATGGAGGAGATAGTATTTGATTTGAGACTTAAAGGATAGTAGGTTTTTTAATAATCAAAGATGTGGATAGCTTTGCATAAAACATTCCAGGTATGGGGGTATCTGTATAGGCCTGTACAAAGGCATACTTCAGTGCCTCTGTAGTTCTATGATCTATGATACCATGAGGATATTCACTTCATCATTGCAGATTACAACCTATCCACAACTTCTCAACCTGTGAGATTTTTGTTCATTTTATTCAATAGATCCTCCATATCGAATTGATTCAATGTGCCACAGATCTTCCTCTAAATCTTTTTATATTTCATGGGTACCAATGACATCTATCCATCTGTTATTTTTTTACTGCATGACCAGAATTTCTCTTCTTCTGATCATGCATTTGATGGATAAAATCCCTTAAACTACTTCTTAAGAGTAACTTGAAATATGGGGTAGTCTTCTTGTACCTGCCATGAATCTCTTTTTCCATTGACCTGTAGATTACTTGCAACTTTGGTGCCTTAAAGTCTGTGTATTTTAAGATATAAACTAAAGAGCTACTGGAAAATAGCTGAATTGAGAAATGGATTTTCATACTGTGGAGCAATTTGAGGTAAAACCTTATATGGTTCCCTATCTGCAATCTAGTATAAGCTCTTTATTTCAGTCAACTCTTAGAACTTTTGCAGTACCTGTTCCAAATATATATATACATATATATGTATATATGTATATATACACACACACACACACACACACACATATATATATATATATATATATATACATATATATATATATATATATATATATCCCCTTTTTCAGAAGCAGCTCCTGCTTTAATGACAGTTATTTTTCTTTTGCCATTTTATGGCTCTTTTGGGTGCTAGAAAGAATGAGCATCAAAGGGTAGTGATAACTTTAGGACATGTAATATAAGTGGAGTCCTTGAAGTCACAACAATGTAGCTATGAGGGAGTCACTGGGTGTTATGAAGACAGTTACAGTGAGAGATTCAAGAGACCTTTGGCAGAACATGCCAAAATGGCACCTCACTGTATGTCCCCTGGTGACTAGCCCATGACGTATCTAGCAATGGCTTCATCTAGCTTGTGGCTAGCAAACCACTGAAGAACTCATGAAGTGGCAATTGTTACAGAAGCAGATAGATAGTGAGAGATGAATGAGGTGAGCTGAGAGACCATAGCCCACAGTTTACCTGTGAGAACAAAATGCACGAGGAACAAACAATCCTTATCAATATGGAATTTGGAATGAATTAGTAAATGATGCATTTATTAAATATTCACTCCATGCAAAACACTGTACTAAGTGCTGGGGATACAAAAAGAAAAGGAAAAATTGTCCCAGTTCTCACAGAGTTCATATTCTAAAGGGGAAACAATGTAGATGAAAGAGTTTGGCTGTGTGTCAAATAGAAAAATTCCATGACTCGTAAGATTCAGTGATGTATCTAAGGAACAACTGATAAAAAAATACCAGAAAGGGAGAGTTGAGATTTTATACTCTGCCTAGGAAAGCTTCCTCTGCTCTGGAATTCTAATGTACCTTGTTAATTTCAACTGTGATTTGCAAATGTATTTTAATTATATACCAGTGAGTAATCTTTTTAGGGTCACACGAAGCTGGTAAAGGGAGTAGAAGATTCATGGATGGGGATCAAGCCATGAGAAATTCATGAGGTATTATTTGATTTTTTAAATATCCCTAGACAGAAAACCAAGGAAACACTGAGAAAACACAAAGCTGGCAGAAATTGGTATTTCACAAGTGTACTAGGAGGGGAGACTGTCTAGCTCAAGCATCAAGTGCCATCTAGTGGCTTGATCAAATGTATCAACCTACTGGGAAGATTGTTTGCCTGGGTCATATTAGAGAAGGAGCTGGGGCATCCCCTTGTATCAAGTTCTAGCTCCCCAATTAGCCATCTTAAGCTAGACTCTTGATTAATGAAACATTGGTTCTGCCTTTGTTAAAGCAAAAAAAATGTGTTTTTTGGAATCAAGAAGTCTTGAGTTTGAATCCTACCTCAGAAATTTACTAGCTGTGTGATCCTGGGCAAATCATTTAGCATCTCTCAACCTTAGTTTTCTCATCCATAAAAAAGGATTAATAGAACAGCACCTACTTCACAGGGTTGCTATGAGAATCAGATGACAGAATATACATATACCACTATAAAAATGTTTCCTGTTATTACTGACATAGTATTTCAATGGACCGGCCATCTAATCGTGAGTCATTTTTCCTGTATTAATGGTTAGGTTAATAATTGTGGATCTAACTGAGGCCCTGTCATGTTCTGGGGCTTCATGTAAATAGCCCAATATTACATATAGGTAGGAGATAGGGCCATCCCTTCTAAGATTACATTCTATCTACCCTATCTTGCATGTGCTGATTTATTTACATAGTTACCCTCTTTAGAATGTAAGTTCCTTGAAGGTGGGGACTGGCCTTGCTTTTCTTCATATCCTTAGCACTTAGCATAGTGCCAGGCACATTGTACGCAATGAATAAGCTTCTTCATTGACTGACTGGACACCTGGAATACTTCACCATCTTGAAGGAATCCCTCTTCTATTTATACCTTGTGCAAGACATCTTCCATCGTACATCTTCCTGTTTATGCCTAATTTGACATTGATTATTTCAAGTAACCCAACAGAATGTCAACAGAAAGGTGCCTGCTGAGTGTCACCAGACTGAAGCATTGTGTTATTGATGACTTCTGTGCAAAAAGTTGTGTAAAGGACATTATCGAGAACATGAACGACCAGAAAAAGAGGTGGCCTTGTCATGTAGCAAGAATGAGAGATGGTGGATGGACAGCCCAAGGGCCATCTTCATCTTTGAGAAAGAACTAGAGAAAAGTATCTACCCTGTTGAGTGGAGTTTCTAAGAGGACTTGTAGGAAGATATGGATACATGGAGTTGTTGGAAGGAAGGAGGCCTCCTACTGCAAGGAGTCATCAGCAATCTAAAAGTGGTTTTACTGACTAGATACTGCTTAGAAAATTTATGAGTGTTCCATTTTCAAGTGAGATGTCTCTGAAAAACATGTGTAGACTTCACTTATCATCTCAATTGCTTGCTCCTATGGTTTATACCTAGACATCTCCTCCGGGTACCACAATTAAAGGGGGTTGGGAGGAATTACCTGGAAGTCTGAAGATAACAGGAATCATCCAAAAGGCTGTTAATTGTTGTATTGAGTAGAATATGGATGAGTCATGATCTGTGTGGTTGAAGGAAACAACCAAACCTGTAGGATCTCAGATCCATTTAAGAATTAGTTTTTAGTTTCCATTTGCATGCATGTTGCATCTCTCCAGTAGAAGGTAAGCTACTTTGAAGGCTGGTACAGTTATATTTGTGGTGTTATATTCCCAGTACCTTGCACATATACAGAGCTTAATAAATGTTTATGCAGTTAAACTGAACCATTGCAAACTTAGAGGAACAATGAAGGGAGCTCCAAATTCTAACAACTAAAACACTGTAGAAGCAAAATTGTCTGGCCCGGGTCTGTTTCTCCAGTTAGTTCTAGGTGTTCTGCAGGAGCAAGACCTTTCACTAGTGTTTCAGGGTGGATGACCTTTGACTGTGGCTTTTGAGGGGGGTGGACACCACCTAGTGTTCAGCATGCAGCTCTGCATGATTACTGGGAATCGGGACTGGGGGCGGGGAACAGATGACTTAAACACTCGAAAACCGATTATTAAATTTTCAATGTGAACATTTACACCTTGAAAATCAGCAAATCCTACAAATAAGGGCTTGATTTATTCTTTTGTTACTATTTAGACCAGGAATCAGAAGATCATGGACCCCAACGTGCCCAGCTTCCTGGTTTTTGGGGTTTTTTTTATGGCCCACAGCTGACGAATGGTTTTTACATTTAAAAATACAGTAAAATGTTATTTACACATGTAAAAATCATTCTTATCTTACAGGTCATACAAAAACTACAAAAACAGACAGTAGATTTTCATCCCTTCCAACCCTTAGAAGTGCAGACCCTTGTTCTAGACTTAAGAAAATGATGAAGAAAATGTTAATAATACAGAAGATCTTAAAGTGTTTTGGATGAACTTTTGTTTTTGATGATCTAGTTGTTAAACCTTTATATGTTTCCTTTAATTGTTATAAAATTACTGGGAAACTGAAATTATAGAGAATGTTCAGATTTGTAAGGAATATAGTAACCTCCCTGATCTATTAAATGAAGAAACCCTAAGGAGGTTCAAAACTTCCATGCCCCCCTGGCATCCTCATAGTAAGACCTGTACTTACAAGTCTCTTTTCCCTGACCACTAGCCGTGGATCCTCAGGCATTGCACTCTCCCATCTCCCCATGAGTCAGCACTAGTCCTAACCATGAGCTTTATCCCAGGTCCAACCATGTGGTACCCTAACCCCAAAGCCTGATCCTGTTCCACCCCGATAAGAATCCATTTCACCTGTGCTGAGTGTCTAACTGTGTCTGCCCTATGTCCATTATTCTTGACCACCTCTTTGTTTTGTGAGTATCTTCCCTCAATAAAGCTTGCCTGCTTTACTTTCTATCCTCTCCTGTCCTGTGTTGCATTGTGTCTGGTGGTACTCAGCATCCCAGTAACACCAGTTGTCTCCTTAGAATGACCAGTTGTTGTCCAGGGTTGTAACTAAACATTTCAGCAGCATTCAAGGGATGGATCTGAGATTTTGTGCTCTGATGGCACCTGCCTCCTCCTCTTCCTCATACCAGGACTGTGACTAGGGCTTCTACCCCAAAATGAATGCCCCTTGGGCATCTGCCAGAAGTGGCAGATAAGAGAGACTTGCCTATACTAGACCTTGGTATCCCAAACTTCCCTAAATATGCATTAAGACAAAATCTAATCTGCTTTTACACTTTCAACTTACTCATAATCTATCCATTCTTCAGAAATTTCCCAGGCCATGATCCTTGCAGGGGTCCTACTTTCCTTCTTTCTTATTCTTGACCCCTTGGTAAACCAGTTCAACTCTACATTACCTTCTATTTAAGAGTACAGGAAATCCTCTGCTCTTGAATCCCTTGTCCCTTTGTCATATGGTCTTGACTCCTTAATAAATTCCAACCCTGGATTATTCAAACTAAGTGCCCCCTTTGCTTTTTTTCAAGTGCTGCTGAGCAAAGAACTAAGGAAAGTCGTAAAACCATGCTTATTTGGTCATTACAAATTCATAGAATTTTATCTAAACTGGACCTCACTCCAATAAGGCAGCTAAGGAAGGGTGGCACAGGAACTTCATTAAGTTATTGTTAATGGAGTAGTTCATTAAGGAATTTTTATGGACAGTTCCTGAGACATAATTAGGACAGTGAAGTTTCCAGTTCCAGAATTCTGAGTTACATGAGTTTTCTTCATTCATGTGTGCCAGCCAGGATTTTGTAAGTGCATGCCCACTCTTTCTTATAAATATTGAGTACATTGGTGGGATGGTGAGAATGAGTAGACTGCATTTATGTGTGGATGTAACGCCAATGTGATACCCATAGCAGCTGCTATGAATATGCATGTGTATTTCCAGGGTAAATTCTCAAAATATAAATAACTCTCTTCCTTAAAAGATGAAACAAAGATATTCAGATACCAGAAAGCCAAATCCACAGTACTAACAAAGAAGTTCATACACACCACCAATCTGGGGAGCACCAACATCCCCAAGCCTTCCCTCCATTAGGCCTTCCCTCAAACAAGCTCCCCTAGGCAAAATTCCTCCCTCTCTCACTCACCCTAGCTTCTCAACCTCAGCGCTGCCTCACTCTGTCCTAGCTCTGCCTCATCCTCATTTCCTGCTCTACCCATTCAGCAAGCTCCTCCCACCATGGGCTCCATGGCCTCAGCTTAAGCTGTGGGCTGGGCCAAAGCTCAAAGCAGGTCACATGGACCTATTAAGGGGCAGGGAAGATCTTGAAATTCTCTTAACATTACAGTGGATTGTGATATATTTATTATTTTTTCATTTACTTGGTATGAGTATCTGTTATTATTATTGCTTTCCCCTTATTGTCAAGTAAGTGGTAATGTTCATGATCTAACATGCCATCAGGGTGAGTGACTGGATATGTGAAAAATGGAAGACTATCCGTTAGGATTTGAGGGCTGTAGTGGTGAGTAGGTAAAGGATATTTCACCACAAAAGGGTTAACATTGGGACACAGAGACATGTAATGGTGGTCCTTTTCTAGGAACATAGACCTGCCAATGTGAGGGATATCTTGTTGACAAGGTTGGCTGAGGAAGCAGTACCATCAGGAGGGAGCCAGGTCTCAGTTAAGTGCCAGGAGATAGAATGAACTAGGAAACAAATTTAAGATAAGAGGAAGTTTGTTAATTAGGGAGCAGGTATTCTGGAGGCATAGGGGAAGAGGCAGGAGATCTAGAGTGGTACATTATGGGTTTAGGTTTGAGATAGATGAGAATTAGGGAACAGACAATTCCAGTTAGGGAACGGGGCTTGTTTGACAGGCCAGAGTTCAATATCATCATTATGATGGAGAGATTAAGAGGGGATCGGAGTATGGTAATTAGTGAGGCAAGAATACAGGCAGTGTATCAATGAATGGGGAGAAGACAAGTAAATACACGTGGGCTCAAAAAATCAACTTCAGGATCCTAGTACTAAATGGAGGAGGTATGGGTAGAAAGCAATCTGTATGAAAAAGTAATGGAGGTTTTAGGGTGCTGCTAACTGAATAAGAACTAGTAGTTATGTGGCAGTGAAAAAAACCAATGTGATGTTGGACTGCATTAAGAGGGACAAGCTTTGAGGAGTAAGGAAATGATGGTTCCTTTTTCCTCTGTCCTAGCCAGATCTAGTGCATTGTATTCAGTTTTGGCGTCCACAGTTTAAGAAAGACCTTTGAATGTTAGAAGTGTTCAGAAGAGGACAAGACGGATCATGACAAAGGTCTTGAGTCCACACTTTTGTGGGTTTTGTTCTAGCCTGTGAATAAGAATAAAGGCAGTGGATGGTGGGAAAATCCAAGGCTTGGCAGGGCAAGATTAGAGCCAGGATAAGGGAACAAAGGACTTGAGAGAGGAGGATAATGTATAGGTGAACTGGTTCACCAACGGGTGAAGGTGAGGAAGGAAGGAGAGGGTCATGAGTTCAGGAGCAGTAGCCTAGGAAAGAACTGAGAAGTAGAGGGTCTAGCAATCATGAAGAGGATGAAAAACTAAATTCAGACTTATAAGGCAGAAGGAAAAATGGGATGACAAAAGATTGTGATCAGACAAGGGAATTTCAAAGTTCAGGAACATGGAAGTGAAATACCCATGGGTGATGACAATATCAAGGGCATGACTATGTGTGTGTGTTCATCCTTTGTTGCCGAAGAAGAGAAATAATGACATGACTTGCACTTGGCTTTGTTTTGAGTGAGGGAGGGCTGTGCAGGTCACCAGCCTCACTTCTCCTCCAGAGCCATCTGAATCCAGTGACCAGATATTCATCAGGATGACTGGAGATGACCCAGGATGAGGCAATTGAGTTTAAGTGATTTGCCCAAGGTCACACAGCTAGTGAGCGTCAAATGTCTGAGGTGAGATTTGAACTCAAGTCCTCCTGACTGTTACATTGTACCACCTAGCTGCCCTGCATGACTATAGTGGAGGTGGGGTGGAGGAGCAGGTCATGGGAAAGGAGTAAACTGAAGAACTGAGTGTTTTAGGTGTTTTAGAGAGTATCAACATATATGTTGAAGTTTTATAGTATAAGGATGGGAGTTGGGCAGGAGAGAAAGAGTCAGAAAGAAAGGAGCTGTAGCCAAAGAAAATGACAGAAGCTCAGGGGAAACTGGAGGAGTACAAAGGAGAAACATGAGGTCAGAGAGAAAAATGAGAGGATAGTGTAGAAGGCAGAGGGTTGTGGAAACAACCACATGAGACCGTTGATGAAAAGGAGAGACACTACTAATTTGCTGAAACTGGGAAAACTCTCTAAAAGAACTGAATGTTGCCCAGACAATATAACTTGAACTATAGATGTGTGGAAGGGGAATCTAGTTATCTCTCTGGGGTCCTACAAGGTGATCCCCGAGGGGCATGTTAGGGAAAAGCTACAGAAGGGTAGTATCTCCAGGGAATGCAAATAGTACTCTGAATGTTGTTCTTCTGTCCACTGTTGTTAATTATCCTCCTGGGTTTTAAAAGAAGATCAAAATGTTCTCAACTCTTGTGCTTGTGGTTTGGCATGATGGTGCAAGAGTCAGTCTGGGTGTGTTTATAACTGAGGGGAGGACACCAAGCAAAGGCCTAGGACAACCACAGTGAGGCTTATTTGTTGAAATAAATAATGTTGATTTTTTTTTTAGATTCAAATTGTAGGGAGATAATGAAGTAGGTAAAGCAGAATGCGGAGGTGCGTGTGTGCGTGTGTGTGTGTGTGTGAGAGAGAGAGAGAACTTTGAGGAATTGTTGTTATTCTGTCTTTTCAGTCATGTGTGACTCCTTGTGACCCCATTTGGGGTTTTCTTAGAAAAGAAACTAGAGTGGTTTGCCATTTCCTTCTCCAGCTCATTTTAGATGAGAAAATTAAGGTAAAGTTAAGTGACTTGCTCAGTGTCACACAGCTAGTAAGTGTCTGACACCAGATCTGAACTCAGGAAGATGATGAGTCTTCCTGACTCCAGGCCTTTCATTCAATCCATTGTGCCACCCAGCTGCCCTGCCTTGAGGAATTACTGTACAAGTTTTATTCTTTATAGACTGTGCTGTTCCTTGGTTAATGAACATATAAGATCACTGGAATGTTGGCTTTAAAGAGATAGGTTTTTGGACTTCCTGCCAAGATTGCAACATGAAAGGTTACAGGGAACACTGTTCTTCCATACATACCTCAGCAATTATGTGAAAAGGACCTCAGAGAGAGGAATAATAAAGAAAACTGAAGGGAAACAAAAGCAATCTCCTCCATTTAGTCTAGAACTGCATAAAAAGGTGGCCAGAAGTCAATTGGAGGTTGGGAAGTGGAAGCTAATGGGAGCACAGGTCAAACTGGTATGTAGCCTAAGAGGTTAGGGGAAGAATTCAGACAACTCAAGTTCTGATAAATAGTCTGAAGCCAGCAGGTGCTCTAAATTAGGATGCTCTGGGGTTGGTCTCAGAATGGTACAAGTCAGTAAGTGGGATCAGAAGTTTGTGTCCAGCCCTGACTAGTGAGAACAGAAACAGGAGACAGAGCATGTTCCTACTGATCACTGCACAAGGAGACAGGGTCTGCTTACATACTTCCTGGAGCTCTGGGAATTATAGCATGAGGAAGAGCCAATTCAACGACTGACCACCTGTGAAAGACAGCCTTGGAAGAGGTCTAGGACTGGTATGATCCCACATTATTCTATTGGAGTCTATGAGGGCTACAGTAGGTGACAAAAATAACTCCTGGTTGGAGACAGCACAAGAAAACAAACATGAGCCAAGCCCAGCATCTCTAGTTGAGAATCAAAAGACTGATTCAGAAGCCAGGGATTGTAATAGGGCATTGTCCAAGCTACTCCATCCAGAATGGCAATAGCAAAAGCACTTAGAATACAGAAGCAAAGAGTATAAACACAGACTGCCCAAACTATGTAAGAGTCCCAGAGAGGTCAGAGTCTGACCCTGATATAAAGTCTCACACTATGAATTGAGGCTAAAAATATGAGTAAGCAGAAGAAAACACCGAACATGACAGAGAAATATTATGGCTCAAGAGATAATAGCCACTCAACATCAACTACAAGCAGAACATCAGAGAAAAGAAAAAAATAATGATAAAAAGTGAGAATGAAGAGAACTTAGCAGTTCCAGATTTTTTAAAGTACTCATCACCAAAACTATTTGACATTAGTTAAAAAATTTTAAAAAAGTTGACAAAGTAAACCACTCATCAGTTGAGAAATGGGTTAATAAATTGTGTTACATGAATGTAATGTAATACTACTATGTCATGAGAAATGATGAATATACAGAAGATAGAAAAGAAGACTTACATGAACTGAGGCAGAATGAAGTAATCAGAACAAACAAAACAATATCCACAATGTAAATGCAAAGAACAACAAACACAAAATCAAAATCAGTGAAGGTGAATGTTGCAAAACAACAAAGAACAAGCACAGACCCAAAGGAAAGATATGAGAAGAACACCTTCCCCTCCCCCACACACTGTTTTGCACAGCTGGGAGGTCCAGGAGTATGGAACATCAAGTGTATTTTCAGAATCTTTCAATATTATGTTCAATTTTGCTGATTTTTCCCCTTTTTCATTTTTTTCTTAAAAAGAATTGTCATATAGGATAACTATGGGGAAGGGAAAAAAGGAATACAGGGAGAAATTTATGTAATATAAGAAACAAAAATTACTAATAAAATTTTATTCTAGAGAATAGAAAAGTTGATCAATGGAACAAGTTAGGTATATAGATCCAGGAGCAAATGAATATAGTAGCATAAGGTTCTATAGACCCTAAGATTCTAGATATTGGGGTAATCTTTACTGTGTTATTAAAATGCTGGGAAAGTTGGAAGATAATCTAGCAGAAATTAGGTTTAGATCAATATTCATACCATATATCACAACAAGTCTGAAATAGAGACAAGACCTATCTACAAAAGGTCATATGAAAAATAAAATAGAAAATTAGGAAAGGAGATACCTGTCACAACTATGAAAAGGAAAAGAGTTCTTGCCCAAACAAGAGGATCACAGGAGATAATATAGACAATTCTGATTACAAAAAATTGAAGTTTTTGCATGATCAAAATAAATACACTTAGAATTAGACAAGAAACATTTAATTGGGAAAACTCATTGCAACAAATTTACCTAATAAAGTTCTGATATCCAAGACATATAAGGAATTAATAAATTATACAAGAAGAAAGTCAATTTCTTAATAGATGAATGGTCAAAGAATATGAATGGGCAGTTCCTAAAAGAAGAAATTCAAACTATCAATAACCATATGAAAAAAATGCTCAAATCACAATAAAAGAAAAGCAAATTGAAATAATTTCTATCTCATGCTCATTAGATTGGCAAGGATAACAAAAAATGGAAAATGATAGTTGCTGGAGGGACTGTGGGAAGTCATGTGTTTTTTTAAATAGTATTTTATTTTTTCCCCAATTACATATACAAACTTTTTAAACATTTGTTTTTAAAGATTTTGAGTTTCAAAGTGTTTTCCTCTTTTCCTTCTCTTTCCCTTCCTGGAAGAATAAGCAATTTGAAATAGGTTATACATGTGCAATCATGCAAAACATAGTTTCCTATTAGTCATGTTGTAAAAGGAAACATAGACCAAAAACCTCATAAAAAATAAAGTAAAAAATTGCATGCTTCTATCTGCATTCAGAATATATCAGTTCTTTTTTGGAGGTAGATAGTATTTTTCATCATGAGTCCATGTTGCTAAGAATAGCTAAACCATTCACAGTTGATCTTTGCACAATATTGCTGTTACTATGTATAATGTTCTCCTGGTTCTGCTTACGTCACTCTGCATCAGTTCACATAAGTCTTTCCAGTTTTTTCTGAAATCATCCTTCTTACCATTTCTTATAACACAATAATATTCCATCACAATCATATATATAACAACTTGTTCAGTCATTCCCTAATTGATGAACACACCCTCAATTTCCAGTTCTTTACCACTCCAAAAAGACTTGCTATAGATATTTTTGTACAAATAGATCCTCCCCCACCCATTTTATCTCCTTGGGTTACAGACCTAATAGTGGTATTGCTGGATCAAATACTTTGGGCATACTTCCAAATTATTCTCTAGAATAGTTGGATCAGTTCACAATTCCAGTAACAATGCATTAGTGTTCCAATTTTTCCACATCCCTTCCAACTTTTGTAATATTCCTTTTCTGTTTTATTAACCAATCTGATAGGTGTGAAGTGGTACCTCAGAGTTGTTCTAATTTGCATTTCTCTAATCAGAAGTGATTTAGAGCATTTTTATGACTGTAGGTAGCTTTGATTTCTTTACCTGAAAACTGCCTGTTCATATCCTTTGACCATTTATCAACTGGGAAATTACTTTTATTCTTATAAATTTGACTCAGTTCTCTCCATATCTGAGAAATGAGGCCTTCATCAGAGATACTGACTGTAAAAATTGTTTCCTAGCTTTTTGCTTTCCTTCAAATCTTGGTTGCATTGATTTTGTTTGTGCAAAAGCTTTTAAATTTAATATAATCAAAATTATCTGGTTTACATCTTCTAATACTCTCTGTCTCTTATTTGGTCAAAAATTCTTCCCTTCTCCATAGATCTGACAGGTAAACTGTTCTTTCCTCTCCTAATTTGCTTATGGTATCACCTTTTATGTTTAAATCAAGTACCCATTTTGACCTTATCTTGTTATATGGTGTAAAATGCTGGTCAATATCCAGTTTCTGCTGTACTATTTTCCAGTTTTTCCAGCAGTTTTTGGCAAAGAGTAAGTTTTTGTCCCAAAACCTTGGGTCTATGTATTTATCAAATACTAGAATACTATTGTCATTTCCTACCGTGTAACCTATACTTAATCTATTCCATTGACCCACCACTCTATTCCTTAGTCAGTATCAAATTGTTTCAATAATTACCACTTTATAATACAGTTTGAATTCTGTTACTGCTACTCCACCTTCCTTTACTTTTTTTCATTAATTCCCTTAATATTCTTTATCTTTTGTTCTTCCATATGAATCTTGCTATTATTTTTTCTAGATCTATTAAATAATTCTTAGGTGGAAGTCATGTATGTTCATGTACAATAATACATGGTAAAGCTGTGAATGAGTTCAACCACTCTAAAAATCATTTTGGAACTATACCCCAAAGTCACTAAATTCCACATACCTTTTAGCCAAGTGATGACATTTCTAAGCTTAGACAGAAAAGGGACTGAAGAAAGAAAAGACACATATACCCAATAATATTTATGACAGCACTATTTTTTTTTGTAGCAAAGAACTGGAAACAAAGGAAGTGCCCATCAATTGGGGGGTGGCTGAACAAATTATCGTATATAAAAGGAATAAAATATTATTGCAACTTAAGAAATAAGAAATATGACAGATTTATAAAAATCTGGGATGATTTGTATGAACTGCTGCAGAATGATGTAAACAGATCAATTTACATGTTAAAACATCATAAAGGAAAAGAACCATGAAAGTTTAAGAACTAGGATAAACACAGTGACTAATCATAACTCCAGAAGACTGGTGATGAATCATGCTTCCCACTTCTTTCCAGAGAAATAATGGACTAGATTTGCAGAATGAGACATACATTTTCAGATATGGTCAATGTATGGATTTGGTTTTTGTTACTACTTATTTGTTTTAAAGAAATGCTCTTTTTTAGGGGTGGGGAGTGTGGAAGAACTTAGAGGAGGAGTAAAGAGAGTGATAATGATACTACAAAAAAGAAAAAAAATGACAGAAAAGAGTGTCAATGAATCATTAAAAATAAACATAAGAGAGCAGAAGGAAATGAGGTGACAGACAAGCAGACTGGTGATGGAACTAGCAAGTTACATTTGAAATATTTTTAAAAACCAGACTACCCTAATATGTATATAGTAGATGTTCATAGTATCATAAAATTTTATTTTTCTGTACTTCTTTGTCTAAGGAAATGTTTACATTTGTTGATGACATTTTACCAAGTTCATAATAACAAAAAAGGAAAAATTTAAAAATATTTAAAAGATAAGTTTTATCCTAAAAAGCAGCCAGGGACCATTGAAAGTAAGGCAAAATTTCCCAAATGCTCATCTTATTATTCTCTTCTGGACCTACTTCATTATACATCAGCAACGAGACTAAAATATAGGGACTGACGGACCACTTCTATGGGCTATCTGCTAAGCTGTATGTCATAGTCTATACAGTAGACATTCTTTTTTTTTTAACATTTTATTTTATCATCAATACAAACATTCAGACATAAAGAACAAAAATTATTATATATTAAACTGAGCTATTTGTTTTAAAAGAAGCAGATTATTTAAATTTAATAAGTTAGTAACAAAATGTTCAAGATGTCTTTGTCATATTGTGAACCTTTTTGTTTTCTCTTGTATATTGTTATACTTATATGCTTTTATTTTTTTATTTCACTATCATTTCACACTAACTCATCCAGGCCTTCTACCCTCTATTACCACCATCTTCCTCCTCAACCTGTCCCTCTGTCCTAGAGAAGGGCTTTTTAAACTTTTTCCACTGGAGACCCCTTCAGCACTTCTTAAACTGTGGGTCATTACCCACAGTTTAAGAAGTGCTGCTAGATCTCTCCCTTGTAATAAATAAGTATAGTCAATGAAAACAAATTATCAAGTTGGCTGGGTCTGAAAATAATGATCTCATTTCACATCCTTAGTTCATTATTTCTCTGCCCAGAAGTGAGAAGCATTTCAGCATTAGTCATTTGAAGTCATGATTAGTTGTTGCACTAATCAGTATTGTGAAATCTTTCACAGTTGTTTTCCTTTTACATTATTGGGGTCACAGTATAAATTGTTTACCTGGTTCTACTTATTTTGCTATACATCAGTTCATCTAGGTTTTTCCTAATTTCTCTGAATTCTGTGCATCTGTCAGCTCTTATGGAACAGTAATATTCTATCATGTTCATATACCATTAACCATTCCATAACTGATGGCCTTTCACTTTGCTTCTATTTATTTACTGCAAGGAAAAGTGTTACTATACAAATTTATATATATATATATATGGGTTGTTTTGCTCTGTGCTTGATCAGAGGGAAATGAAGTATATACTTAATAGTGATATTTCTGGGTCAAAGGGTATTATAGTCTAGTGACTTGGTATAATTTCAAATTATTTTCCAGAATCTTTGGTTCAATTCACAACTCTGCCAACAGTACATTAGTGTTCCTGTCCTTCCAAAGCCCCTCCACCATGATGGTAGACATCCTTCATCCACTTGCTTCTTCCTGTAATGTATGGTTAGGCAAAAATATTTCATTAATTATGGATCTCATTCAGAAGATTCTGCAATGGTTTGGAGCTTTATGTAATCAGTGCAGTGTTGTCTATAAACAGGAGCACCTGGAGAACTTTGGCATGTAGAAGGATTCTCTATAAAATCTGACAGTGGCAGTGTAGATTAGAAGAGGGAGGAAATGGGGTTGGGAAGATAGATTGGGAGCTTTTTGCAGTAGTACAGAGGGAAGGTAATGAAGTTCTGAATTTGGGTTGGTAGCCATGCAAATGAAAAGAGATGGATTTAAGAGATATTCTGAAGGTAAAATTGACAGGATTTGACAACTGATGTTTTGAACTAGGTAAAATTTAATAATTTTCTACCTAGAAATGCATACTGTATTCATAGACGTATTTTCTTCCCTTTTGTTTGTCTTTTCATTTAAAAATGGAAGAATAAAGGGAGAATTTAATGAGCATTTAAGTTCTGGTCACCATCAGCTTCAACAACTTTCATATAATGTTTATAATTCCCATCTGCATCTGTCAAAAGCAGAATTCTAAAACAGTCGGTGGAAGTTTCTTCCAGTTCACAAAGATTGATGTAAGTGAAGCTGCCTGTGTTGGAGAGAGGGACAAAAAAAAAGGAAGGAGGTAATTTTCACATTATTAAAGCAGGTGAATATATTATATTTAACATTTCAATTTTCCTTTCAAGTTTCAAGTCTGATACTTAAACAGCTTTGGTCCAGGAGAAGGATCAGATAGTTCTAGCTCAATCTTGATGTTTTTGCAGAGATCCGGAGATGTATTTGGAGACCTCTCATTCTATTCTCCCACACAAAGGGAGATAGGAAGAAGGCAGAGATAACAAGTGAGGGTGATTAGAGGCATCTGGGTCAGGGCAGAGGAGTGAGAGCTGAATAGTTCTCCTCTTTTCCCATGTCAGCCAGTGGCAGGCAAGAAGCCAAATGCTCTTTTAATCTAATCCTTTGTTTTCTCTGGCAAGGACAAAGAGCATTCTGCCCAGAGAAACCTCTGTTGATACTATTGTTACTGTTTCAATGCAGGAAAAACAGTAGTGGGAGAAAATTATATGAATAAAACAATTTTTCTAATTTTTCTTGAAATAAGAGAGAGCAGTTAATAAGGAAACACATGTAATGTCAAGCTCTATCAAGATCAGCCGACTGCTCTGATAAAGACTTCATTTCTCAAACATATAGAAAACTAAGTCAAATTTATAGAAATAAGAGCCATTCCTCAATTGATAAATGGTCAAGGGATATGAACAGGCAGTTTTCGGATAATGTAATCAAAGCTATCTATAGTCATATGAAAAAAATGCTCCAAATCACTACTGATGAGAGAAATACAAATTAAAACAACTCTGAGTTATTATCTCACACCTGTCAGATTGGTTAATGTGACAAAAAAGGAAAATGACAAAGGGTGGAGGGGATGTGGGAAAATTAAAACGCTAATATACAATTGGTGAAGTTGTATACTGATTTAAACGATCTGGAGAATATTTGGAATTATGCCTAAAGGGTTATAAAAGTGTGCATACTGTTTGATCCAGCAATGTCACTACTGTGTCTGTTTCCCAAGGAGATAAAAACCAAAAGGAAAAGGACCTATGTGCACAAAAATATTTATAGCAGTTCTTCTAGCTGTGGCAAAGAATTGGAAATTGAGGGGATGCCTATCAATGGGGGAATGGTTGAACAAGCTATGATTGTGATGGAATGCTATTGTGCAGCAGGATGCTTTCAGAAAAACCTGGGAAGACTTTCATGAACTGATGCAAAGTGAAATGAGCAGATTCAGGAGACCGTTACAGCAATATTGTATGATGATCTACTATGAATAACTTAGCTATTCTTAGCAATACAATGATCCAAGATAATTCTGTAGTACTTATGATAAAAGGTGCTGTCCATCTCCAGAGAAAGAACTGGTAAGGCCTGAATGCAAATTCAAAATATTTTTCTTTATTTTTCTTGATTTTTTTTTTTGCCTGTGTTTTATTTCAAAGAATGACTTACATGGAAGTGTGTTTTGCATGACTACACATGTCATTTTATAACCTATGTCAAATTGCTTGCCTTCTCAATGATGGGGGGAGAGGAGAGAGGCAGAGAATTTGGAACTCAAATTTTGAAAAAAAAAATGTTGCAATTGCTTTTACATGTAATTAGGAAAAAATATTAAATAAGATATTTTTAAAAAGTTTAAGTGACTGACCTCCAAAATTAACTAGTTAAGGATGCTTAAGAATTTGAGCCATGACCATGGGGGTAAAGATGTATTCTAATATGAATTAGAGAAGGGGGAGAGCAAATGTGTCCTGAAAGTGGGGGACTGCCCTTTCTCTACTAAGGTATACACAGACTTCTTTTCTTCTTCTTAAAAAATTGATTTATATCCTGTGACCTCTGACCCAAGATCCATGATGGGATGTGGCTAGGGGCTTTCTAAAGAAAATGAGCTAGTGCTCCTCAAAGTTTTGCTCAGTGGTCTAGCTTCTGGTTGGTCTCCCAGCCTCAAGCTTTTCCCTATTCCAATCCATCCTCCACTCAGCTGTTAAACTGATCTTAAAACATATATCTGACTATATCACCCCCTATCCAATAAATTCCAGTGGCTTTCTATTACCCTCAGGATCAATGATAAAGTCTAACTTTTAAAGCCTATTATAACCTGTCTCCTTCCTACATTTCCCATCTGTTTATACCTCATTCACATCCAGGCACCCTGGAATCCAGTGATATGGCCTCCTTAATGTTCCTCACACAAGACACTCTATTTCCCAGCTCTGGGCATTTTCAGGTGGGCTGTGCCTTCCTGCCTGGGATTCTCTCCCCTCTCATCTCTCTTTTCTCGACTCCCTGGTTTCCTTCAGGTACCAGCTAAAATCCCACCTTCTTCACTCCCTTTCCCATTTCTCCTTAATCATTCTCTCTGTGACCACCTCCAATTTACCCTGTACATATCCTATTTGGGCATAGTTATTTGCATGCTGTCTTCCCCAATTAGACTGTGAGCTTGGAGGGCAGAGATTGTTGATAGAGCATTGGATTTGTAGTTACGAAAACCTGAGTTCAAACCCAGCCTTAGACACTGATTAGCTGTGGACCTCCCCCAACTTTTTTGCCTTCCCCACCAGAAGTTACTTGACTTGTGTCTGCTTCAATATCCTCACTTGTAAAATGAGGATAATAATAGCCTCTCCCTCAGGAGTACTTTGAGGATAAAGTGAAATATTTTAAAAGTACTTTGAAAAATTTTAAGTGCTATATGATAGATGTTATTTTAGCAGGTGCCTAATAAATGCTTTTGACTATTTAATTCATTTTCATCCTCTTGACCAAATGATACCTGACATTTTACCTCTTATAAAAACAATAGCCAAAAATGAGGCTGAAAGCCTCATGTAATGGGAAAGAACATTGAATTAGGAGCAAAGAAAGCCTGGGTTCTTAGTAATTCTGGTTTTGTCACTGATTAGATTAGAATAATTGAGCTTGCTTTTATGGGGAAAAAGTTTTATTCATGCATGTTGTTTTTATATCACGGTCATTTCCCTTTGAAATGCTCCTCCCTGTCCTGTTTGCACATGCACGTATACACATTGAACCCTCCCTTTTAACAACAATATTTAAGCAAAACCAACATTTGTGGGGACTCTACCTGACAGTTATGCCTTAGTTGATCTGTGAGGAGTCTTCTGGCTGTAACATTCTATGATTTTCAAACCTTGGGCAAGTTATTCCATCTTGCCAAGCCTTTGTTTCCTTGCCTGTAAATTGAAGATAATACATGGCATAGTGGATAGAGAACTCATCTTAGAGTCAGAAAGACCTGATTTCAAGGTCTACTTCTGACACATACTGACTGCAAGACCCTGAACCAGTCACAGGACCATAAGTTGTAGAACCATCTGCTGAACCACACAGGAGTCTGCCCTCCCTCTTCTCTTCTTCTCTAAATCTCACCTGCTCTTCAAAGCCCACCTCAGATTCTTTCACAAAGCTCTCTCTGATGAAATACTTCAATCTACCACAATCATTCTTGCTAATAGAATCTTCCTGTTGGAAGGGAACCAGCTGGTGTATCTTGTCCTTGATACTTGACACCTATGATAGCAGTGATAATAAGCAGCCATTCAGCCTCCACTTGAGTGCATCCAGCAACAAGGAACTTCACTATACACTGAAACTACTTGTTCTTATTTCCCCATGCCTCTAATATAAAATGCAAACCCTTCTGATTTTCATTTAAATCCTTCCCTCCAATCTGCCAATACTCCTACCTTAGGGGTTAGATCTATGCTTGCATTAGTTTAGGGAGTTCTATACACCAGTGGAATGACAAATCTCAATATAAACAAACAAAATCCCTTTACTGCATGAAGTTAAAGAGAAAATACTTTCCAAATTCTAGCACTATAGAAATATGATCAGTGCTGATGGGTCCATGATCTTGAACAAGCCACTTCCTTGTTCCAGGTCTCAAATCTTATACCATTCTTCCATTCCATAATTTTATGATTCTTTGATGTTGGACTAGTCACTTTTCTTCTCTAACGTTAGGTGGGGAATTATGGATTAAAAGCTCTCTGCTGTCCCTTTCAGTTCTAGCATTCATTTCTAAGGAGCTGGAAGTGATATCTCCAATATGATAAAGATATTTCTTGGTAGCTCAAGACAACAGCTTTAGACCTAAAGGTGAGTTAGTTTGGGTTGCCTTGCTTTTTGAATACCTATATTGAGTACCCTTCCCTGCAGTTAGAATCACAGCCTGACTGGCATTGTGTCAATGCTTTGCCTGTTTAAGTGGGTAATAATGAATGTGTGATGGGAAATTATAATATTTAGTTTATTCTTCAGTTTTTTTTAAAGGCTAATTTGATCTCTAAGCTAATTCATAACTCAGCATTCTGAGTAGCACTTCAGATAACCTAGTCAGCCAAATGCTGCTCACAAAGTCACAAATCCTTTGTATGCTCAGTAACTATTTTTTGTTTAAATGACAAGTACAGTACAAGCAAATCTTAGGTAGGACAGCTGAGCCAACACCCAACCTTGTCAGCAGAGTGAAAACAAGTGATGCTTAGCCTAAGTGCTGGACAGTTCTTATGCTTAGGCTAAGAACTGGGTGTTGAATAAACACTCAGTCCTACCTTCCCCTTCCCTTTTGCCCTTTGCAAAAAAGCATTCCACTTTGCTATTAACAAGCTGCTCTTCATCTCAGATTTGTGTAATCAATCAAACATTTATTAATGGACTAATATGTGCCAGGCACCATGCCAAGCCCTGGGGATATAAAAAGAGGCAAAAGACAGTTCCTGCTCTCAATAAGCTTACAATCTAATGGGCGATGATAACATGCAAATAAATATATACAAAACAAACTATATGCAGGATAAATAGGAAATACTTAAAAGAAGGTAAACACTGAAGGAACTGGGAAGACTTCTTGTAGAAGGTATATTTTAGTTGGTATTTACAAGAAGCCAGGGAAGTCAGCAGTTGGAGTGGAGGAAGGAGAACATCCAGACATGCAAGAGAGCCAGAGATGGAGTATCTTATCAGTGGAATAGCCAGGAGGTGAGTGTCACTGAATCAAAGAGTATATGTCAGGGAATAAGGTGTAAGGAGATTGGAAATGTAGGAGGAGACTAAGTTATGAAGAACTTTGAATGACAATAAAACATTTTGTATTTACTTCTGAAAGTAATACTTCTGGAAGCCACTGGAGTTTACTGAGTAGGGGGTGGTAACATGATCAGGCCTACATTTTAGGAAACATGGTGGCTGAATGGAGGGTAGATTAGAGTGGGAAAAAATTTGAGGCTGGCAGACCCACCAGCATGCTACAGGAGTAATCAAAGCATGAGGTGATTAGGGTCTGCATTAGAATGGCAGCAGTGTCAGAGGAGAGAAGGATGTGTATTCAAGAGCTGTTGCAGAGGTGAAATTGACAGACCTTAGTAACAGATTGGATATGGGATGTGAGATATAATGAGGAATCAAGGATGACTCCTACATTTCAAGCCTGAGGACTGGGGGAATGGTGTTGTCCTCTACAATAATAGGGAAGGTACAAGGTGGGAAGCGTTTGGGGGAAAGATAATGATTTCTGTTTTGTATATATTGAATTTAAGATGTCCACCAAGGATCTAGTTCTTGTTGTTGGAAAAGCAGTTGGAGATAGGAGATTTGAGGTCAACAGAGAGATTGGGGCAGAAAAGGTAGATTTGAGAACTATCAGCATGAAGATGGTAATTAATCCACAGGAGTTTACGCAGATCACCAAGTGAAGCAATATAGAGAAAGAAGATAAGAAGACCCAGCCCTGAACCCTGAGGACAGTTAGAAGGCATGATCTGGAGGAGGATCCAGCAAAGAAGACAGAAAAGGAGAGGTCAGATAAGCAGGAGGAAAGCCAGAAGACATTGATAGCCTGAAAACCTAGAGAGAAGAGAGAATCAAGGAAGAGAGAGTGATTAGCAGTGTCAAAGAATGCAGAAAGGTCAGGGAAAATAAGGATTGAGAAAAGTCCATTGAATTTGACAACTAAGAGATCATTTGGTAACTTTGATGAAAATTTCATCATTGGAATGGCAGGTCTAAAGCCAGATTGTAAGAAGTACGAAGAGAGTGAGAAGAAAAAAAGTGGAGACCCTCCCCTCAATTACTTTGAATAAATTTTATATTTCATGGTCTATGTGCATGTATTTCCTGACAGTAATATTGACCTCCTTGAAGTCAGGTTCTGTTTTTAGAATAATAATGACAATAATAATGTGCCAAGCACTGTGTTAGATGCTTTACAGACGTTTTCTCATTTGATCCTCACAACAACCCTGGGAGGGAGGTGTTATTATTTTTACCTTGTATCCCTAACACGTAGCATAGTGCCTGGCACATAAATTTTTAATCAATTAACAACAAACATTGACAAAATGCCTACTGTGTATAAGGACCTATGCTATGTGCAGGAGATACAAATATCAAGAATGAAATAATCTCTATTTGCAATAAGCTAATATTCTAATAGGGGAGACAAGTACATCTAAAAATATAGATAGTGTTGTTGTTCAGTCATTTCTGGTCATATGTGACTGTTCATGGCCTTCTTTGGGGTTTTCTTTGGTTTGCCATTTCCTTCCCCAGCTCATTTTATAGATGAAGAAACAGGCAAACAGTATTTAAGGGACTTGCCCAGTGTCACACAGCTAGTAAGTACTGGAGGCCAGATTTGAACTCAGGAAATGAGTCTCCCTAATTCCAGGCCCAGCACTCTGCACTACTGCACAGCCTAGCTGCCCATAGCTAGCATAAATGTAGTTAATAACTACATTCACATAAGCATATATGCATATACCTATAGAGAGAGAGAAGGTAGATGGTGAGGAAGGGCTCTAGGAATGGGGCAAGGGTTAAGGAGGGAATCAAGAAAGGCTTGGAGAAGAAAATAATACCAGAGTTGCATCTTAAAGGAAAGAGGGACTTGGAGGTAGAGGTTGGGAGGGAAGGCATTCCTGGCATGGACTATGGACCATCAGTGTAAAAGCACAGAAATGGAGATGGAGCAGTGTTTGTTGATTAGCAGAGATTAGGTCAGTGTGACTTGATTCTGAGTTGGGGGGTGGGCAATGAGGCTAGAAATGTAGGTTAGAGTCAGGTTGTCAAGGGTTTTATAAACTAAACAGTAGGCTTCATATTTTATCCTACAGGCAATTTTACTTGTCTTGTACTTATATTATATCCCATCCGCCTCCTCCCCCAGAAGAATATACTCTTCTTAAGAGGTGACTATTCCATTTTTGTCTTTATATGTCCATGACAATACCTGGTATACAATAGGGGCTTAATAAATGCCTATAATATTGAATTGAATTTGTGCTTTTAATGGCAAGAAGGCTACTCTTTTAAGCGCTCCCTGGAACACAGCTTTGTCATGTGACCAACCTCCTCTAAACTATAGGCATATTTGAGTGTGGCAGTTATCAATTTAATGTAATTGGAGTAAACTTTATAGATTAAAATGAGTATTCTGGCATAATAATAGTAAATGTTGGCTTCTTTCTAATCCCTATTAGGACTTTGTTTATGGTGTCTTGGAAGAAAGTTTAACTTCATAAATGTTGATATACGGTGATATTTTCAATGCCAAATGTTTCACAAACAAAACAAGTTAAAAAGTAGCGGTTCTAGTCTAGGCTTAGACCAGGCAGGACTGTTAAAACTAATTTTTCATGCCCCTTCTACTTGTGAGAAGCAGCATTGTGTAGTGGATAGAGAACTGACCTTGGAGTCAGTAAGAACTGGGTTCACATATTGCCTCTGACTCATACTGGATGTTTAACTCTAGACAAGTTACTTTATCCATTAGGGCCACAGACAACTGTCTCAGACTAAATTACAGAACAGTTACTAATCTATATATTGGTGGAGGAAGATTCCTTACCAAGAAAAAAAGGGTGTAGGGTTCCCTACATAATGAAATCAGTCAACTCGTGCTTTAATCCACAAGCCTTTACTAAGTGCTGGCTATTCGTGCCCAGGCACTTTGCTGAGTACTGAGGATACAAAGAAAAGCAAAAACATACTATTTGTCCTCAGGAAGCTCCTACTCTAACGGGGGAGACAATACAGAAACAATTATGTACGTGTAAGTGGAAAATAGTCTCTAAGGAAAGGCACAGGGAGGAGGGAAGGGATGGGAAAAGCCTCTTGCAGAAAGGTAAATCTTGAAGGAAACCTGGGAAAGCAAGAGATAGTTGATAAGAGAGAGGACTCCAATCCTGGAGGAAAGTCAGTGACAAAGCAGGACTTTGTGACATAGAGCTTCTTGTTCAACAACCAGTAAGAAGGCCAGGAGGGCTGATCACAAAATATGCAGAAGGTAGCAAATTTTAAGAACTTTGGAGAGGTAGGAAGGGATCAGCTTGTGAAGGACTTTAGAAGTCCGAAACAACAACAATAAGACTACATTCTCAGGTCCCATTTTGACGGACATCCAGACAATCTTTTATAATGGATGTTGGCTGCTATGACTAACAATGCCCCTAATTCTCTCATCACTTCCATCTTCCACAATGAAAAAGAAAATCAGGGCATCTCTCTTCTCCCTCCTTGTGGTTACCGGTCACCTCAACTTATCAAATATTTATTTTTTTCAATTTTTATCATTTATTTATTTATCATTAATTTATTTGTTTTCAGTTTTCTAAAATCACTTCCATAAGTCTTAGATTTTCTCCCCCTCCCTTGCGCCTTCCTCCCTGAGACAGCATGCAATCTTACATGAGTTCTACTCATACATTCTTATTAAACACATTTTCACATTGGTCGTGTTGCATAGAAGAATTAAAATGAATGGAAGAAACCATGAGAAAAAACAAAACAAAACAAAATATATCACAAAAGAAAATGGTCTGCTTCATTCTGCATTCCAAATCCATAGTTCTTTCTCTGGATGTGGAAGGCATTTTGCCTCAAGAGTATATTGGGAATGTTTTAGGTCCTTGCATTGCTGGGAACGGCTAAGTCTACCAGAAAAATTCCTTGCACACTGTGGTTGTTACTGTGTACAAAGTTCTCTTGGTTCTGCTCTTTTCACTCAGTATCAGTTCATATAAGTCTTTCCAGGCCTCTCTGAAGTCTTCCTGTTCATCATTTCTTATAGCACAATAGTATTCCATTACATTCATATACCACAACTTGTTCAGCCATTCCCCAATTGGAAATTTCCAGTTCTTGGCCATCACAAAGAGAGTTGCTATAAATATTTTTGTACATGTGGGACCCTTTCCCATTTTTATGACCTCTTTGGGATACAGTTCTAGAAGTGATATTGCTGAGTCAAGGGGTATGCACATTTTTGTAGCCCTTTGGATATAGTTCCAAATTGCTCTCCAGAATGGTTGGATTAGCTCACAGCTCCACCAGCAATGAATTAGTGTTCCAACTCTCTCACATCTTCTCCAACATTTATCATCTTCCTGTTTTGTCATGTCAGTCAATCTGATAGGTGTGATGTGGTTCCTCAGAGTTGTTTTGATTTGCATCTCTCTAATCAATAGTGATTTAGAGCATTTTTTCCTATGATTATAAATAGCTTTAATTTGTTCCTCTGAAAACTACCTGTTCATATCGTTTGACCATTTATCAATTGGGGATGACTTGTATTCTTATACATTTAACTCAGTTCTCTATATATTTTGGAAATGAGGCCTTTATCACAGATACTAGTTGCAAAAAATTCTTTCCCAGTTTTCTGCTTCCTCCTAATCTTGGTTGCATTGGGTTTGTTTGTGCAAAAACTTTTCAATTTAGTATAATCAAAATTATCCAAGTTATACTTTATAATGTTCTCTATCTCTTGTTTGGTCATAAATTTCTCCATTCTTCATAAATATGACAAATACACTATTCCTTGCTCTCCTAATTTGTTTGTAGTATCAATCTTTATACCTAGATCATGTATCCATTTGGACTGTATTCTTGTGTACAGTGTCAGGCATTGGTCTATGCCCAGTTTCCACCACACTGTTTTCTAGTTTTCCCAGCAATTTTTGTCAGTGAGTTCTTATCCCAGAAGCTGGGGTCCTTGGGTTTATCAAACAGCCGATTGCTATATTCATTGACTACTGTGTCTTGAGTACCTAACCTATTTCACTGGTTTACCCCTCAATTTCTTAGCTAGTAGCAAGTGGTTTTGATGATTGCTGCTTTATAATGCAATTTGAGATCACCTTCTGTAGCTTTTCTTTTTATTAATTCTCTTGATATTCTGGACCTTTTGTTCTTCCATATGAATTTCATCAAATATTTCTTAGTCACCTACTATGGGGAAGGCACTGTCCTGGATGCTGGTACACTGCACTTATAGGTGCTTGACAAATCAGTAAGGTTTTTTGTCTGAGTCCAGTGAACATTCCTCAAGAGAACACCAAAATTTAGTTCTCCATTCAATTAAATTCAACAAAATTTATGGAGTAACTACTAGGTTCTGGGCTAGATCTTAGGGGTACAAAGATGAATAAAATATAGACAAGTCTGCCCTCATAAAACTTATAATCTAGAGCAGAAGAAATGATATAATCACAAATAAATATAAGGCTCACAGTCCTCACTTTAGCAATAAGGCATTTTTTCTTTCTTTTTCCCATGTTAAACAAGTTCCTTCCTTCCCTTCTTCTTCCTCTTCTTCCTTCCTTCCTTTCATTCATTCTTTCTTTCTTTCCTTCAGAGGCAATTGGGGTTAAGTCACTTGCCCAGAGTCACACAGCTAGTAAATATCAAGTGTCTGAAGCTGGATTTGAACTCAGGTCCTCCTGACTCCAGGGCCATTGCTCCATCCACTGCATCACCTAGCTTCTCCCGTAAGCATATTTCCACATTGGTCATGTTGTGAAAGAAGAAACAGAACAAAAGGGAAAAACTACACACATAAAGTGAAAATAGTATGCTTCAATCTGTCTTCAGACTGCACAGGATTTTCTATCGTGAGACTTTTGGAATTTTCTTGGATCATTATATTGCTGAGAAGAGCTAAGTCTATCATAGTTGATCATCATACAATGTTGCTGTTACTGTGTACAATGTCCTCCTGGTTCTGCTCACTTCACTCAGCATCAGTTCATGTAAATCTTTCCAGGTTTTTTCTACCATCCTGCTCATCATTTCTTGTGGAACAGTAGTATTCCATACATTCATATACCACAACTTGTTCAGCCATTTCTCAATTGATGGGCATTCCCTTAATTTCCAATTCTTTGCCACCACAAAAAGTGCTGCTATATTTTTGTACATGTTGGTCCTTTCCCCTTTTTTATGATCTCTTTGGGATACTGACCTAGAAATGATACTGTTGGGTCAAAGGGTTTGATTGCCCTTTGGACATAATTCCAAATTGCTCTCTAGAATAGTTGGATCAGTTCACTAGTCCACCAACAATGAAAGCGGTAAGGTGTTTCAAAAAATGTTGTGGGTCCATTCCTATTGGGACAATCAGTGTTGAAGTGGGAGAGGGCACTTAATTGCTGGAGATGGGATGGGGGAGGAAAGAAGTGGGAAGAGGGCATTTTAGACTAAGGGAATATCAAGGCCAAATTATCTAGAGTCAGAAAAGTGCAGGACCTGCTTAGGAAATGGTTTGTCTTGAGTACAGGGCACATGATAATAGATAAAGTTAAAAGATAAATTGTATCCACATAAAGCCTAGCAAGATACTTTGCATTTAAGGTATTTAATATTTATTGAATGAATTCAATTGAATTCAATAGATATTTATTAAGTACTTATAATATGCAGAGCACCATACTAAGCCTGGAGGAGATATTAAGTATGGATAATAATATCTAGCACTTAAGGTTTCAAAAGTGTTTTACATATAGTATCTCATTTTATCTATCCCCAAATCCTGGGAAGTAGGTGCTATTATTATCCCCATTTTACAGATGAGTAAACTGAGGCTGAGAGAGATCAAGTGACTTGGGAAAGATCACACAACTAGTAAGTGTCTGAGGAAGGATTTGAATTGTCTTTCCCTAACTCATCCAGTGGTCTATCTATTGCACCCCCTAGATGCCATCAGGAAGCTTATAGTCACATATCTAAATAGCTATAATGCAAAAATAATACATAATGAGTGAATGAGAAATATAAAGTACTAAGTCACATTGGAGGTGGAAAAAGGTTTTGGAAGGGAAGAAAGAAGGCTTTTGGTAGGATTCAACAGACAGAGCAAGGGAGGAGAGAGTATTATAGGAGTAGGGAACAATTTGAGCAAAAATACGGAGGTGAGACTTTTCCAAGGACAAAAAATAAGAAAACTGAAATAAGGTTAGCAAGATAGGACAACCAGCTTCTAGAGGGCCTTGATTGCCAAGATGAGGAGTTTAAACTTAATTTAACAGAGAGCTTCTGAAAGCTGTTGAGCATAAGAGGGCACAATATGCATAAAGAAGATAAGTCCAGCATCAGATGAATATCATTTTGGGAGAAGACAGAGGATGGAGATGGGAAAACCTATTAGGAGGCAGAGTTAGAGGATGGGGTGGATGAAAGGATTCCTAGACACTAGGGATGAAATAGGCAAAGGTACTAAGCTTTAATACATAAAAATTGCATGATGCAGGACCTGCTTATGGCATAGCAACTCAACTTCTTTGGCTTAAACACACAGTACAATAATAATTTGGGCAGAATCATAACTAGAAATTTGTAGTCCTGGGACAAATATCACAAACTGGGCCCAGGACAAGTGGCACAAAATACACCCTCATTTGGATAGGTGGGAAGCATGGTTCATGCTAGCCCACTAGGTGGTAGTTTTCTTTTTAATTTATCATTCTTGTTAACTAGATGTTAAATTCTGTTAATTCTACACTGCTAAAGTATGGTGCTGTCTGCACCCACTAAATTTGGTATCTTCCAAATTCAGCACCCTAGAAAAAATCCCTGGTTGCCTCATCTTAGTTAAAGCATTGAATCTGGGCAGGTGTTAATATTTCCATAATAATACTTAAGTCACCAAATCTGAAAATTTGAACAATCAAGAATGCAGAAAGCTTGCAAAGGGAGTTTCCAGAATGGGTGGGGAAATGGTAGATTCAGATTCAGACACAGTCATCTGTCCCTTATAATGACTGACTCTTTTCACTGCTTTCTTTTGCACTAGTTGTCAATGATATTGCCATGAATGCAAACACAATTGCCTAGATAGATAAATATAAACAAAGAACAATGAAGGCCTTAAACAATCAGCTAGAGAGACTCTTTGTGGTTGGGGCTGATGGGGACCACTTCAGTCTCAGAGAGGAAGCCTCACATCATGAGGGGCAGTGGAAAGATCCCTGTATTCTGAGTCCGAGGCCTTGAGTTTATTTATGCTCCTTACTTTTGGGACCTTAGGCAAATCACTTCATTCCCTGGGTCTAAATTTCTTTATCTCTAAAATAAAGACATTGGATTATGTGGCCTTTAGAGTCCCTCCTAACTCTGAATCCCATAATCCAGAAAAGCTGGGGCTTTGTGAGACAAGGACTCATCAGGAGAGTCTGCCTTCGGATCAAGAGACCAGTAGAGCAACATAGGTAAGCATGGTGGTAGAAGAGCAAGTTGGTCAAATTCCTCCTGTAATGTGTGGGTAGTTGAAAATTTACTCATATATATTATACGCTTGCAGAGCTTCTTAAACTTTTTCTGTTTGAGACCTCTTTTGGGCAGAGTTGGCTGGTGTTGCATGGCCTGAGGGAAAAGCACAGTGCAAAGTGCTCATGCTTTGTGTTCAGAACCAAGGCTGCAGTGAAGTTGCCCTATGCAACATGAGCAAGTGTGGCTAGAAACACCTCAGATTCATTTTGTGTTTGATTTTTAATTAATTTTTAGTCATTATGCATTCAGAAACCTTTTACTGCTTACTGTTTACAACCCCACATGGGGTCACAACCCACATTTTAAGAAGCACTGCATATAGTGCTTTCACACAAATCTCATTTATCCTGATACTAGGACATCTCAGAGAAGGAGATCACACCTTCGTTAAAGTTCTGGCTAATGCCTTATCATACTGATGAACATGGCCATGGGTTCTTTATTTCTCCCACAAAGTTCCAAAGTGTTTATTAAGAATTAAAAATGCTGTAAAGAAGCCACACAGTTCATTTCACAGTCAACTAAATGTCTGAAAAACAAAAACAGCTTTAAAGGACAAGACAGGACAGACCATCAGGAACAGGGCAGCTCAGGACAGGGAGCAGAGCAAACAATGACATGAAATGCAGTGCATACTTTTTTTTCCCCACAGACAGCAATCTACTGTTAGCAGATCCCCATGAGTATCATTAAAAAAACAACTTTAAAAAAATAGATTATAGACATTTGGTCTGTACACCTGAGGTGACACTCCATTCCACTGTGCTGCTCCCAGGATATGATTCGAAAATATATCAGACCCCTGTTCTGGGCTATTAAGTCTAAGAGTTATCTGGTGACCCAACTAATGGCTACGAGTTCTTGAAGGTAAGCTATGGTAGGCTCTGTCAATCTGGATCTGACTGAGTCCAAAGACTGTGTCTGCTGTCTAAGGTTCAGCCTAGGGAAGTTTGAAGAGCCTCCCTACTGAGATTGCTTCAGGATGATGAATTTTTTAGCCACAGCAATTCTCAAGGACTCTGACTCCTGACTCCAAATGTTTGCACTTATTGTTTCCCATGCCTCAGCTCCACCTTTGGCTTTCCTGACTTCCTTCAAGCTTCAGCTCAAATCCCACCTTCCTCTAGAAGTTTCTCCCAGTCTTTCACGATGTTGGTGCCTTCTCTCTGAGACTATCCCAAATTTATTTAATTTCTTATTTGTATATCATCTCCCTCACTACATTGTGATATCCTTGAGATCAAGAGGTATTTTTTGCCTTTCTTTGTAGCTCCAGAACTTAGCACGTGGTTTCTGGCACATAGTAGGCATTTAATAAATACTAATTGACTAACTGATTGACCCCTTAAGTTTAGAGGGGTCATAATTTGCATTAAGTGGGAGAACATCTACACTTATGAACCTACAGACTCTTAAAGTATCGAACAATCATCTTTTTTTGTTTTGGTTCTTTTTTAATTTAATTATTTATTTTCAGTTTTTCAACAGTCACTTCCATAAGTTTTAAATTTTCTGCCTCTCCCTCCCCCCTCTCTCCCTGAGACAGCATGCAGTCTTATATGGGTTCTACAATACATTCTTATTAAACACATTTTCACATTAGTCATGTTGCATAGAAGAATTAAAACAAATGGGAGAAACCATGGGAAAAATCAAAACAAAACATAACACAAGAGAAAATAGTCTGCTTCATTCTGCATTCTGATTCCACAGTTCTTTCTCTGGATGTGGATGGCATTTTGCATCGAGTCCTTTGGGAATGTTTTACGTCCTTGCATTGCTGAGAAGGGCTAACTCTATCAGAAACAGTCCTCACACACTGTGGCTGTTATTGTGTATAATGTTCTCCTCGTTCTGCTCACTTCATGCAGGATCAGTTCATATAAGTCTTTCCAGGTTTTTCTGAAGTCCTCCTGCTCATCATTTCTTATGGCACAATAGTATTCCATTACATTCATATATCACAACTTGTTCAGTCATTCCTCAATTGATGGGCATTCCCTCGATTTCCAGTTTTTGGTCACTACAAAAAGAGCTGCTATACACATTTTTGTACATGTAGGACCTTTTCCCATTTTTACGATCTCTTTGGGACACAGCCCTAGAAGTGATATTGCTGGGTCAAAGCATATGCACATTTTTATAGCACTTTGGGCATAGTTACAAATTGTGAACAATCATCTTTTTAGATAAGTCAAAGAATGAGGAGCCAAGTCCTTTTAGAAAACTATTTAAAGGAATCTGTATGATGGGTGTATCTGCATGAGCTAGTGGAAAGAATTCTGGACAGTGTCAGGAAGACCTGAGTTTAAATCTCACCTCTAATTCTTACTAGCTATGTGATCATGGGCAAATCATTTAATTTCTCAGAGTCTCCAAGGAGATAATGCCTATAGAACACTTTGCAGACTTTCAAATGCTCTATAAATGTCAGTTATAATTATGATGACTATTATCTGACTCCATGTGATGCTCTAAGATCATGAGTAATAGAATAACATGTTCTGAGAAGGATCAGAATTGCAGGCAGTCAGTTGGCAATGAAAAGATGACTGAGCTGAACAAATTATGATATGTGATTGTGACAATATTACTGCAGATATGACAAATTTGGAAAACTCAGAGCAACTTAGGGAGATGGGTATGAATTGATGCAGAGGGATAGGAAAAGAACCAGGAGGACAATTTACAGGATGACCGCAACAACGTAGAGGAATATAACTCTGAAAGACTTTAGCACTCTGATCAATGCAGTGACCAATGAGGGCTCTGGAGGACTTAGGATGAAGCACGCCTCCTGCCTCTTGGCAGAGAATTCATGAGCTAGAGATGCAGAAGGAGATACACATTTTCAGACAGGACCAATGTGTACAGCTTCGTTTTGCTGGATGATACTTAATGTATTACTGAGGGGGAGGGATGTCTATTGTGGCAGGAGTTAATGGATAGATAATAACAGGGATGCAAAAAATAAAAGAGATAGAAAAGTACATAAAAACATTAAAAATACATAAAAGAAAACAAAAAGTTTGGAAGGAAATACAAATGGAACAATTTTTTTTACTATCCCAAATTTAATATATGCTTTAAAAAACACTGTTTATAAAGAGGTGCACAGTTTCACATACAGCTCTCTTCTTTTTATGTTGAAATGTTCATTGATGATTAAGTTCACAATAAAAAAGAAAAAAATTAAAAATAAGTGAGAGAATGAATATATCATAAAAGGAAAGAAGGAAAGATATCTGGTGAATATGAGCAGGCTAAAAAAAGTGATAAATGATTACTGGTGTGTAAGAAGGGGCAGAAGAGACATTATTAAGGGCGTGAATGTAGCGTTTGTTTAAAGCCATCCAAGGACGGGGAATTCATTGCATCCTGAGACAGCCTATTCACCTTTGGATAGCTTTATTAGGGGAAGCGACTAAGTATAAGTATCTACTATGCCAGGCACCGTGTTAAGTATTTTTCAAATATCTCAATTAATCCTCACAATAATCCTGGGAGGTAGGTGCTAATATTATCTCCATTTTACAGTTGAGTAAACTGAGGTCGAGTGACTTGCTGAGGGTCACATGGCTAGTGTCTGAAGCTGAATTTGAACTCAAATCTTTCTGACTCTAGGCTCAGTGCTCTATCCACTGCACTACCCAGCTTCTTCTATTAGAAAGTTTTTCCTTATGTTACTTTAGGAGTTAGTTGCTTAGGTTTGTAGTCTCATGGGTCCAAATTAAAAAGCTCTAAGTTTGTAGTAATTCTGCCCTTGGAAAAGTAGTTATCAAAAATATGATTGTCTCATGATTATGCCCCTAGTTAGTGAGCAAAAACTAACAAAGTGCAAAGGGGATAGGTTGGGGAGGATCCCAGTCTTGAACTAGGAAAGTTCACTCTCTCCTGTGTGACTCCCAGAGCTGTCCCATGCTCCTGTACTACCACCAACCAAGGATATAAGAGAATGCAAAGGACAGGGTCGACCACAGCTGGTTATGAAAAATGAGATTGGTTCAGTCAGTTGGAGTTTTTCACAAAACCAAAGGATGTGATTGGAAATCAGGTAAAGGACCTATATAGTTTTCCCATGTCCTTTTCCCCTCAGACACCAGAGTGAGTACCAAAGATTAAAAACAAGCAAAATATAAAAAGTCTAATACTTTTTTATAGTTTTTACTTCTTGGAGTTTCCCTTGGAAGCTTGGTTTTTAGGATGGCCGCTGAATATGTCATTGCCACTAGCCACTGTTGTTCTGAAGCTTCATAAGTTGAGGGAAAGCCCTTCCACCTCTCTCTTCTCCATGCATCCCCTTGATCAACTTAAAAACTCCTGCAGTAGGGGAAAAAACCACATCCTCCAAACATGATCTTGTATTAGCTTCCTTTCTTCTTGTAGTGGAAAGAAATACAATTTCCAGGGTCTTTAGTGACTCAGATCCCCTTTTAAGTTAGCCAGTCCAAGCGTTGCCAAAAGGACTATTCACACTTAAATTAAGCCTAAACCTTCCTCTCCACAGCTTCTGTTCTTATTCTAAGCCTAAATCTTCCTCTCCACAGTTTCTGTTCTTATTCTACCCAAGAATACTAACTTAATAAGAGAAGAGAATAAGCATTTATATAGTACCCACTACATGCCAAGTACCATTTTTTTTTCTGTTAACCAAGTATTATCTCACTTGATACAATGAGCCAGGGAGGTAGATATTATTATGATCCCTTTTACAACTGGGGAAACTGAGGCAAATAAGAATTAAGTGATTTGCCCAGGGTTGCACAGCTAGTAAGCTTTGGATTTGAATATAGGTCTTCCTGATTCCAGGTCTAGCTCTCTATCTACTATACCATCAATTGTTTCTAAAGATGACTTTATAATATCTCTGCAATGATTTATTTTACAGAGGCATTATATTTTTATTTCATGTTTTATCACAGCTTCTTATGATACCTCTTCTTATAATTCTGCAGTGTGACCATTTTGAATATTTCTGTGGCAGAAAGAGCACTAAGTTAGACTTAGAAGTCCTGATTTGGAGGTCATTAAAAAAAAAGAAAGTCCCCATATACACCAACGTATTTATAGCAACACTTTTTGTGGTATCAGGGAAGTGGAGATAAAGTAAATGCCCATCGATTGGGAATGGTCAAACAAATTGTGGTACACTAATATAATGGAATATTACTGTGCTGTAAGAAATGAAGAAAATGCTGAATAATAGTGAGAGAGGCATGGGAAGATTTATATGAACTGATGCAGAGTGAAGGAAGTAGAGCCCAGAAAACAATATACACCATGACTACAATAAGGTAAATGGAAAGAATAGCTACCACAAAGTGATTAAAAATGAATGATGCCTGAAAGGGAAGCCCTGCAGAGTTCCTGGTAGCCCAAGGAGGGATTTGGACTTAGAACTTGGAAGTGTATTCTATAGGAAATGAACTAACCTATCAGCCTAATCCTCTTCCTCTCCCCAAAGGCTGAGGATAGGTGGATGAGTGGATGCAGAAATTATGCCTCCTACCTCTTGTGGTATGTTTGCATATTCATTATTATACCCTTTGAAGCAAATATTCAAAATTTTGTATTCAAAATACAAAATTTTTGCAAAAGCCAATTTGATTGTTAGTGGATAAATGGAAGTGGGGTACAGAGCACACAGTGCTACAATGGGTGGAATGCCATTGGGGGAGGTTGCAGCTGATGGCAGAGAACCAAATCCTCACATAAGTACCAGAGATCTGGGGGAGGAGGAAAATGCAACGTTCCCTGCCTTCAGGCAGTGGGGATCAAAGGAGTATGTTTTAAAATAATTTTTAGTATATTGACATAAAGCAACCATGAGAAACTAACAATTTTTAATTATTAGTTATATATTTCTATAAAGACTGTTTCATAGTTGTAGTCATATAATTCCTGCATATGTCTTGGTAAGTCGATTCCCAAGTACTTTATACACTCTGTTGTAATTTTGAATGTAATTTCTTTCTCTATCTCTACCTGATGGGTTTTGTTTTTAATATGAAGGAAGATTAATGATTCATATACTTGTTTATTTTGTATCTTATTCTTTTGCTAGTTATTATTTCAATTAATTTTTTGATGGACATTCCAGGATTCTCTAAGTAAACAACCATATCATCTGCAAAAGTAATAATTTTGTTTTCTCTCTACCTATGTTTTTCCTTCAGTTGTTTTTTATCGTCTTATCACTACAACTAGCATTTCTAGAACTATATCAAATAATAGGGGTGTTAATGGACATACTTGCTTTTACCCCTGATTTTACTGCAAAAGCCTCTAGCATCTTGTCATTACAAATAATACCAACTCTTGATCTTACAAGTCTACTATTTGCTACATTAAAGGAATGATTCATGTATTTCTATATTTTAAATAGGATATGTTTTGCTAAATGCTTTGTCAGCATCTATTGATATAATCATACATTTAAATTTTTGATATTAATATAGTTTATTGTTCAACCAAGTTTGCATGCCTGATATAAATCTAGCCTGATCATAGTGCTTAATCTTTTTAATATGCCACTATATCCTCTTTGTTGATACATACATTATTCAATCAGATAATAACATGCACAAGTAAAAATGTATATATATATATATATATATATATATATAATCTTTCTATTCCCATTCAGTAATCACCAAAGTTCTACTATAACTTTTCTAAAATTTTATGTAAGTAGTTGACTTCTTTCTAATTTATCTTTCTTTAAATTGGATTTGTCTAGGTGTGAAAGGGGAAAATTGAAGGCCCTAATTTTTAGTTTTGTTGCCTATTTCTCCCTATATTTTCACTAACTTTCCCCTTAAGTACTTAAATGCTTTGCTCTTCAGTGCATATAAAGTATTGATATTATTTACTTGTCTATGATGCTTTTGAATGTAATTTAGTTTTCCTGTTTATCTTTTTTTTTTTTGACCAGCTTCAATTTTTACTATTGCATTGTCTGAAAGCATAACTGTTCTCCCTGTTGTGTTTTGTTTTTTTAGTTCTCCTTAATGTAATGAATTCTACTTTAGGACTTTATTTTAACTGTGTAAACCTATATATTTCAAATACATTTATTATAACCAAAAAATTGTTTGATTCTCTTTTCTAATCAATTATGCTATCCTTTTCTGTTTTATGGGTGAGCTAATTTCCTTCACTTTTATGGTTGTGACAACTAACTATGAATTCTCTCTTTATCTCCACTAACTATGAATTCTCTTATATTTCTTCCTCTTTCCCTTCTCCCCTCTTCCACTTTCCAAAGAAGGAGGGGATAAAGAAAAGAAAGAATCTGATCAGATTCTTGATGTTGATCAACACTAGGAATCTATAATTGAAGTGGTCTGTCTTTCCTCCTCTGCCCCTCCCCTCTTTGCCAAGCCCAGAACCTAATGTCCAAACTCTAAAAAGAGTGTTCTTCCACTTAAAAAAAAATCTCTCTTTTATGACTCACCTACTGGAGTTGACATTTATAGTGTATGTGATGGATCCCTCCCTGACTCTATTGTCCTCTTTAAATTGCCCTCTCTCATCTCCTTGTCTCTGTTAACCTATTGATGCATTTCCACAACAAATTCTTTGTATATGTAGACTCCTTTGTCCAGTTCAGATGAGAGTGAGACAGAAAGGTTCTGGTATAAATTACAAATTAGAAAATTCACCTCAATTTATATATATATATATTTTTTAAAGAGAGCAACTGAAGTATAAGCCTGCACACATTTGGAAAGACCAAACAATCTCTCCACACTCTAGTCCATTCTCCATTCAGCTATTAAAATGATCTTTTAAAAAAATTAATTTATTTGTTTTTAGTTTTCAACCATCACTTCCATAAGTTTTAAATTTTCTCCCTCTCCCTCAGTCCTCCCTCCCTGAGATGGCATGCAATCTTATATGGGTTCTACACATAATTCTTATTAAACACATTCAAAATGATCTTCTTAAAGCACAGGTCCAATGATATCATCCCCTCCAGTGACTCCTATTGCTTCCAGGATCAAAGGTAAAATCCTCTTTTTGGCATTCAAAGCCCATCATAACTTGCCCTGCCATTTCTCTAGTGTTCTTAACAACTTATAGACCACCCCCCCTCCACGTACTCTGATCCAGTGACACTGGCCTCCTGATGTTCCACATGAGACACTCCATCTCTTGGTTCCAGACATTTTCACACCTGTCCCCCAGTGCTTAGACTGCTCTCCCTCTTTATCTCTGTCTTCTGCTTTCCCCTAAGTCACAGCTAAAATCTCATCTTCTCCAGGAAGCCTTTCCTGATCCCCCAAATTCTAGTGCTTTCCTGCTATTGATTATTTACTATTTATCCCTGTATTATATTATTATATTATATTACATTATATATTATGATATATATTATATTATCCCTGTATGTGGCTTATTTTGTCCTTCTTTGTTTCTCCAGCACTAAGTGGCTGGTACATTGTAGGTGCTTAGTAAATATTTTTTGACTAACAAAAATAAGTGTGAGAGGAATTATGAGTGGACAGTAATGGATTATAACTAAAAGCAACAAAATTAAAGTTACTACATGGTACAGCCAAAAAAAAAAAAAAAAAGCCTGGTTCTGGAGTCAGGGTATCTGGTCTTGAGCCTGACTGTCACCCCTGTTCTAGTTCTGTGATCATGGACAAGTCATTTTTATCTCCCTATATTTTGGGTTACTCATCTGTAAGAAAGAGTGGAGATAATAATTCCTCCTAGGGTTGTAGTGAAGAAAGTACTCATAAATTTTAAAGTGCTATAGACTTCTGAGTTTTTATGATAGGGGTCTGGCACATGACCAGAGGATCTAAGATGACATCGTCTGGGGATCTGTTTCTAGGAATTGTGAAGATAAGAACCTGCTAGGCTTTTAGCATTGGCCTACTTTATGGTGGGAAGAGCCTTTATAAGCCAGAATGGTTGGTGTCTTCAAAGAGTAAGTCAGCATTGGTTGGGCCTTTTGCAGAACTTATTTTTGAGGAAAGAGGTCATTAATTCACTGGCACTATTAGGGAGGCCTTTAGGGCCTCCTTCTTCTACCTCTCTTAGGCTATCTTTGATCTCCTTTTGTACAGGGAGTGTAGTCTCATGATCTCAGGCATGTAGTCTCAGGCATTCAAGCTACATGGATTAGTCTGGAAGTTCGGTAATGTAGGCCAGGTGTTGTCGTCAGCTCAGTGAGTAACCAAGGAGCAAGAATCCCAGGAACCCAGCCCAGCAGAAGGGAGGCTTATGTTGCTCAGGATTTGAAGTTGGTGGGACAAGGCTATGTAGGAAATGAATGACTTGTTCTTGCTACAACTTTGAAGCAAATATCCCTTAGCAAAAGCTAATCCACTGTTAAGTAGCTAAGTGGAACTGGGCTTCTAGTTACTAAATTGAGGACAGTGTGGGCTGTGAGTAGAGGATTCCCCCAGTTGCTATATTAGCATGTACCAACAATATGTGCATTTGTTTGGGAAGGATCTTGTTACCACAATAAGGAAGTCAGGACAGTTCATTTGTAAGGCATGAAGGCATCATTTGTTAACAATAAATCTGACGAGGAGACCAACCTCTCTTGCCTTCTGAAACTCCCTGTAGTCAGCTATTAAAGCACAACTAGCCCAAGCTTCTTGGCTAATGTTTCTAAACCTGCCATTATTTATTGCAAAGAAGACCCCACTGACAAGGAGAGCAAGATAGCTGGGTAAAAACTCTTTATGGCAGAATAGTATAACCTTGGGATGTCTGATCACCTGGCTCCTGTAGGTATTCCTATGTGTTGTCATTGTCCTCTTTCCTTTCTTTCTTTTTCTTTCTTTCTTTCTCTTTCTTTCTGTCTTTCTTTTTCTTTCTTCCCTCCTTCCTTGCTTATTTCTTTCCTTCCTATAAGTCCCTGTGAGTAATATGTACTTCAAGTGGATGGAGGTGTTAAAGCACAGACCAAAGAACTGGGCAGTAATGACCCTGTGTCACAAGATTAGTAACGGTTTCATTCTTAACAGTAGCATCTGAGCCTTTCCTTATTTTTTTGGAATTCTTGTATGAAAGTCATGAGAACATGGCAATAAAAAACCATGGAAATAAGATAGTCATAGGTGGGGTTAGGACAGCTAAGGTAAAGAGGAAATGAGAAAGATCAAGTTCCAAAATGTGACTATTGGAAGGGAAAAAAGTTTCCATTTTCGTTCATTCATTTCTTTCTCATTCACCAATTACCAAATATGTTTCTCTCTCTCTTTCTCTCTCTCCCTCCCTCTCTCCTTCCTCTCTCTCTCTCTCTCTCTCTCTCTCTCTCTCTCTCTCTCTCTCTCTGTCTATCTCTCTTTCTTTCTCTCTCTCTCTCTCTCCTCTGCCTCTCTCTGTCTCAGTCTCTCTGTATGTGTGTGTGAAGTCCTGTGGTAGGTACTGTGATACCAGGAAAGAGACAGTAAGTCTGGGACGGAAAGCAGAGGGCACTTTGCCATTTCATCTCTGGTGATATCCATTTAGCAGCCTGCAAATATTTAAAAAATTTAAAAGTAGTATAAACTACAACTTTATAGTTTTTACAATTTCAAAAAAAATCTATTTTAACCTTTCCTAAATCCACAGATTTTATTATTTCATTGTCTTCACTACCAAAGAAACCAAAAAGATGATGAAGTGTCTTTAATACAGACAAACCAGTCTGTACAGCATTTTTCATTTGGCCTGCACAGCCCTGCCAGTTGGTTGATTCCACACTGGAGCTGATTGATAGGTGTGGCATTGAAAATTAAAATGGAAATGCTATGCAAATAACTTCCCTCAAGCATGTCAATGTAAATGCAGTATTTGTGTTTGACTCAGGCTTAGCATTATATTTAATTAATTTGAAAAATTCTTGCTTCTCCTCCGTCAAGAATCTGATTTCCCCAGTGATGCAGATCATAACCTTTATATTCTTTTAGACAGTCTTTTTGATTTTCTCCATCCCCCAAATTCAGCACCTTATAGTCAATTGATGAGGCTCCTCTCCACATTTAGTGAGGCAGGACCTTGGACAGCAGACATAAAATCTATCACTGTTTCCTTTACTTGAAGCCTTTTGACCTTGGAATAAGCTGTCAGAGGTTGTGCTTTTCTTACAGCCTTTGAAAACCCAAGGTCACCTTCATGCCAAGATGGTGCACTTGGGTAGCACTGTAGTGGAGTCCTACTAATTTAAAAAAATCAGTGAAAAGATTAATTTGTAGAATTGTGGAAGGGGTGGTGATGTTGGTGAATTGCGAATAATAATGAGAAAAAATTCCATCTACTCCAAATTTTTTTCTCTGGAAGATGAGCTGATGTGTAACAATTGGTAAAGCTTCTGAGACTGAAAAGCTTTTTGCCTTGAGATCTGCTATAGAATATAATACTTAGAGGAAGAATACTGAACTTGGCATCAGGATATTTGAGTTCAGGTACTATCTGTGTAATCTTAGGTGAGTCTGACTCTTCCCTCAATGATAGCTATGATGGCTGGGCTGGAACCAGGTCTGGTGGTTGGGAGCAATGCACTGCTCTTCCCAAGACTCTTAGGTTCAGGATCCTGGGCTGTCTCCATCAGGCTCTGAGGGGAGATGGTGGTCAAGTGCCTGGCACATGCTGCCCCCATAACTCCCTCAGGATGCCTTGCTGCTTCAGTTAAGCTGATTCCCTGGGAGGGTAAGTGGCCTCTTTCCTGTAAGAGTTGTTGCCCCAGATGATGGGTATAAGGACTGGGTCAGAAGCAGAGCCAGTGTCCTATCTAGATGTGTGTGTGTGTGTGTGTGTGTGATGTATATCTCACACCTCTATTGCTATTTATTACCTCTATGCCAATGACTCATATATGTGTATATGAGTTTGCACATATGTATATATGCATCCTATGTATGCATGGGATGCACCTATACTATACACACATATGGGGCACACATATATGGGACACATATCTATGTGAAATGCACATATATACATGTATATATGAAACATATACATATGTATACTCATGTACATACATACATGTGTGTATATATGTATGTGTATATACATGCATATATATATACACATACATAGGTCTTTAACATAGAGGTAATAGCAACAATTAGAGGTGTGAGGTGGGTACAGATATAGATATCACCCCAATCTCTCTCTTCAATCCCACATTCCTAACTGCTAGTTAGATCTGGCATGTCCTGGCATTTCTACCTGGATGCCTTGGAAGTGCTTCAAATTGAACATGTCCCAAGTTGTACTTATCATAAATTGTACTTTAGAGCTGGAAAATAACTTAGACTAGACTTCAATTTAGACCCAACCCCATAATTCTGCAGAAGAGGAAGATGAGATGCAGAATCATAGAGAAGGCAGAGTCAGGATTCAAACTTGGTTCTTGGATTCCAAATCCAGACTGCCCTCTTTCCATTACCCCACACTGATTCCTCAAACTCAGCCTTCCTCTCAACTTCCCTATTCCTGTTAATGACGCCTTAGAGGCATCTTTTACTCTAATTTTCCACCCTTACATTAAATTACTTGCCAATTCCTTTCCATTCACGCTCAATGTTTTTTTAGGCAGCTCCTCCTCTTTGCTCATACTGCACTACACCACCCTAATTCAGAACCTCATTTGCTTTGCCTGGATTATTATAACAACCTCCTCACTGGTGTTCCTATTTTCAGTCGCTACTCTCTCTACTCCTCAGGATCAAATACAAATTCTTCATTCTGACATTTGACTACCTTCACAATGAAATTGCAACTCATCTTTCTAGTATTATTTCACACAGCTTCCCTTAGTGTATTCTTGTTATTCAGTCATATCCAGCTCTCTGTGACCCCCTGGACCATACTGTCCATGGGATTTTCTTGGCAAAGATACTGGAGTGGTTCACCATTACCTTCTCCAATCTATTAAGCCAGAGAGGTTAAGTGACTTGTCCAGGGTCACACAGCTAGTAAGCATCTGAGGCTAGATTTGAACTAAGATTTTCCTGACTCCAGGCCCAGAACTCTCTCCACTGAACCACCTAGCTGCCTCCCTAATGCACTTTGCATTCCAGCTAACTGGCCTATTAGATGTTTCTGATCCCAAATTTTATTTTCCTCACTACATACATTTCTACAGGCTACTTTCTATGCCTGGAGCACATGTCCTTCCCATTAGCCCATTGAAATATTGTTCTTTTTTGGAGGCTCAGCTCACATTCTGTCTCCTCCATGAATCCTTCATTGATCCCTTACTAGCTGAAAGGTATCTTTCCTTCCTCAAATTTTCCTGGAGGATTTTTTCTATATCTCTCCTTTGTCCTCCTTGCACTTTACCTTGTATCATTCTTATTTAAGTATCTGTCAAAACCACCCTATTTAATTGTAAGCTCCTCAAGGACTATGTCATTTTTTATAATTTTGTTTCCAGCACCTAAAACATTGCCTTTCAGAGAATGCCAAACATTTGGGTGACAGTTAAGCAAGGTAGAAATAGAAGCACTATTTTCATAAGAATATACTACAGACCGTAAAGACAGAAAGTGACAATAGATGAGGAGTTGGGTGGAAAATAAGTCAAATACAGAGGCTTGATGTGTGGAAAATTTCAATTATGTAGCAGCCTTTGAAAGTCTCTTTGTCAAGATTTTCCACAGGCTAACAAATGTTTTAGATCAGATTTTTCTTAAATTTTGAGTTCTATCAATGCTTTTATTATACCACAATCACTTCCCAATATACTTCTTCCTTAGGACCCTCATTTGTAACAAAGAAAATCAACATAGCAACCATGTGTGATGGTAAGTTCAAGTTTTCACATCCATAGTCTCCCACCTCTCTTCTGAGATGAGGAAAGTATGTCCATTATCTGTCTTGTAGCACCAAGATTGGCCAGGACATTTAAGTTTAGGTTTTTTTAGTTTGTTTTCATTCACATTATTGTGGTCCATATGCCATCATTCTCTTGGTTCTGCTATCTTTGTAGAGCAGTCTGTAATTTAGCAGCTTAATGATTATTTCATTCCTCTGTAGAAAGTGTTTCTCTGGGATCACTGTTCCAGAGCCAGGCTGCAACAATTCCTTTCTCAGAGTTTTGGGGGATTTTGATGTATCTCTTTTCTCTAATTCTATTGACTTGAACCTCCTCTGTGTTTCCCCCCAAAAAGTGAGCAGCATCCCAATTCTATCTAACCATTTAGCATCAATTATCTTTTATGAAATTATATTTACCTTGAAGATATAGCAATAACAAAAACATGAATATTTTCCCTAAAACTTTGGGGCCATGCTCTTCCCTATACCTATATATCTGGTATCTGGGGAGAGTGGGCTGAGACTTTGCACAGTTTCTACACAACTTTGGTCCACCTGTTTTATGTGCAAATGTGGCACTGCTGCAGAATGAGTCCTCATCTCAGTTCCTGTTGGGTTCTAAAGGTTGTTTCTCCTTGCTCCTTGAGATACTAAAATTAAGATTATCGCAAAGCTTAGCACAGCATGGACTAGACTCCTGTAGTCACCTAACTCCCAGATGTCTGGGCTCCCAGACTCTTATACTCACAGATGGTATACTTTCTTTTTTAAAAATTATTTTATTTGTTTTCAGTGTTCTATAACCACTTCCATATATCTTGGATTTTTTCCCCTTCCTCCTCCTCTTTCCCCCCTCCCTCCCCACTCCCTCCCTGAGATGAAATGCCATCTTATATAGGTTCTACACATACGTTCCTATTAAATGCATTTTCACCTTAGTCATGTTGAATAGAAGAATTGAAATGAACAGAAGAAACCATAAAACAAAACAAGACAAAACATAATACAAAAATAAATGGTCTGCTTCATTCTGTGATTCAATTGCATAGTTCTTTCTCTGGATGTGGAAGGTGTTTTGCCTCAAAAATCCATTGGGAATTTTTTAAGTCCTTGCATTGCAATGAAGTACTAAGTCTACCAGAAAAATTCCTCACACACTGTGGTTTGTTGCTGTGGACAAAGTTCTCCTGATTCTGCTCCTTTCACTCAACATCAGTTCATATAAGTCTTTCCAGGCCTCTCTGAAGTCCTCCTGTTCATCATTTCTTATGGCACAATAGTATTCCATTACATTCATATATCACAGCTTGTTCAGTCATTCCCCAACTGATGAGCATCCCCTTGATTTCCAGTTCTTGGCCACCACAAAGAGTGCTGCTATTTTTGTACATGTAGGACCCCCTCCCATTTTTATGATCTCTTTGGGATACAGTTCTAGAAGTGATATTGCTGGTCAAAGGGCTTGCACATTTTTGTAGCCCTTTGGGATGGTTTACTTTCTTAACCTTTTGAAACTTATAAGATTGTAACCTCAAATTCATCCACATAAACCAAAAGAACAAACTCTCAAGCAAAGGATCATTTTCTTGGGGCACTGTGTTAGCCTCAGAGGTACATGTCCACTACACTTACAGCACTGTCTCATTGATCAAATGAGATATTTGTAAAGCACTTAGCACAGTCCCAGGCATCTAGTAGGCTCTTAATCAAGACTCATTTCCTTCCCTTCCCTCCCTTCTCATCAGACACTCTCAGTGAGGAGTAAAACCAAGAAAAAAAGATCCAAAAAGAAAGAAAGGAAGATATTAAGTCTGACTAAGGCCCTTTGAAGGCTGCCATAGCCAATAAAAGAGGCTGCTATCCACCACAGAGTTAGCAGATCAGAATGAATTACAGAATGTCTACATGTGATTCAAAGTCTCTCCAAGACACTTCCTTTATATGTTAACCATGCCTGTTTCAGAAGCAAAGCTCTGCTGTGTCTTCCACATGGGGAAGAACATCAGAGGCTCTCTGCATATGTGCCACTTCCCCTTTACATTTCAAAAAGTAGAGGAGTCAAAAAGGGAAATTGTCATTCTGTATCTTAGATACTGGTTGTTTAAATGGAAATGATAGAAACCTTGAGAGAAGGTGGCTGCCCATCTTAGAATTTGCTGAAGAGGAAGAGAAAAAGGGGTTGTATTCTGACATACACCTTAGATTTTGGAAGAGAAAATTTCAGAGTTCAGAGCAAGGCCAGCAAGATCCCATGAGCTAAAATTCCACAGGGCAAGTCAGCTGAGGAAAGTTGGTAAGGTGTCAAGAATGAAATTCTGAAGGCATAAATAAACAATTTCAATGCAGAAGAAAGGTTTAGTTATTTAAAGAGAATCATGTGTAAGAGAAGGGAATTTATTGACCAAGATTTTTTTTTTGGCTTTATGCCTTCTTACTTTATAAGAAAATTTAAAAAAAAATTTTAGTTTGGCAGAATCAATCAATAGATAACCACATCTATTATGCACCTTTAGTCCTTCACCTTTGAAATGAAAGGAGAAGCAGTTTTTCACTTATTTCTGGTGCTAAACCCAGTCATAGTTACACAACCTTCAGTTTTGTTTCATTATTCTCCCAATTTACATTATAGTAATCTCTCTATATGTTTTTATGGTTCTTCTTTTTACACACTGAATTATTTTTTCTAAGTCCACTTATCTCTGTATTTTTCCATATTCATTGTTTCCTATAGGATAGTAATATTCCATTGCATTCACATACCACATTCTATTTAGCTGTTCCCTAGTTGATGGATATCTACATTATTTCCGGTTTTTTGCTACCACAAAGTATCGTATTGTTTTGATGTATGTAGATCTTCATGTGATATTTGACTCACTGGGGAGTGTAAGACCAGCAGTGGTATCTTTAGGTCATTTGGTCACCTTTTTAGCATAATTCTGAGTAATAAACATAGGCAAGATGAAAGCAAACTTGTCAGAGTCCTGTAGAATAGTCTTAAGAATTCTAAAGCTCAGAATGAGCTGAAATGGGTAATCAAAGCTAAGGATAATATAAAGGATGGGTTTGAGGGATTTGCTTGTTTTTCAGGCTGGGTCTTCCTATTCAACCCAGGCTGGAAGTGCAGTAGCCACACACGACAATCAACCCTACTGCTGATCAGTGCTTGAGCTTTGCCCAGCTCTATTTCTAACCTGGGGTCTGCTCCTCTTTAGGCTCCCAGGAGCTTATCTTATTGGTACTAGAATTACCATGGACCTCTCTCCTGAGGGCACCTATGAATCCACAGCATCATTCATTGGAGCTCAGGAAGCTCCAGACAGTCCCATGCCATAGAAAGAGTTCATATTTCCAGTGATATAGCTCCAACCATCCAGTTTTCTTCTCTTTTTTTCTTCATCCCATTCTTCCCACTCTACAGATTTCTAATGGAGATAGAATTCTCTTATGTCTTCTTTCATTCCTCTTCTGTTTACTCCTTGAGATACAGCTTTCATTCTTTGAAGAAATACTTTATTCTCCCTTACATCTTAAAAATTGCCAAGTCTCATCAATTCTATCTCTTTAACACTTTATTCTCATATTCTCACTTTATTCTCATCATATTCTGTAATCTCCTCATATTCTCATTCCCTTCTCTCCACCAGTCCAGCCACCACCATAGTTCAGGTCCTCATCATCTCTCCCCTGCACTATTGTAACAGGTTGTAAATGGCCTCCCTATCTCAAGTCTCTCCCCTCTATAATCCATCTTCCACACAGTCGCCAAAGTAATATTCCTAAAGCCCAAGTCTAAACATGTCACTTCTCTGCTCAGTAAACTCCAGGGGCTCCCTACTGCCTCTAGGGTCAAATACAAGCTCCTCTTTTTGGAATTTAAAACATTCTACACACTGGCTCTAAACTACCTTTTAAGGCATATTTATTACAAATTATTCTCTTTCATGTGATCCGAACTGTCCATCTTTCTGTTCCTCATGCACATGGCATTTGATTTCCCTTTGCACTGGCTGTCTCTCATTCTGGGAATGCTCACCCTCCTTACTTCTGCCTCTTAGAATCCCTGGCTCTCTTCAAAGTTCAGCTCAAGTACCTCCTCCTACTTGAAGTCTTTCTTAAAACCCCCATCCCACCCCTACTGCTAATGCAATTACATTATATTTATTTTTCATATGTTTTATATATATTCATACATATACATGTTGTTTCCCTTGACAGAATATAAACTCCCTGAGGATGGGAGACTGTTTCACTTTTGTCTTTGTACGACCAGTGTGCCTCTTACAATGCCTACCACAGAGAAAGCAATTAATTAATGTTTATTGATTAATGATTGATTGATTCTTAGTGATAACTTGAAAAATAGGAAACATCCCCTCCATCCTTTCATTTTCTCTTCAATGACAGAAACCAACTTTCACTTTTAGACAGAAGTGTTATAAAATACTGGTCAAAAGACAGATATAACTCACTCTTTGATGGCTGCTACAAAATTTTTCTTGCCCTTCCACACTTTCTTAAAGAAAAATCTACTATCTTTTGTCTTTACAATGATATATCTTCCATCAAACCTTTATGACTAACTGATACGACAACTTGTCTGTTTTTAAGATGTGGTATTCAAATATGATGACATCCACCCACTTAATTTGCATTGCTGCTGATTTGCAGAATAAGCCAGGTTTAACCAGTCTAGAGAAATTCTCTTTCACATCTCAGAAACACACTGGAAGACAGCAGACTTCTCTATTATTAACTATTATGGTCAGAAATTCCCTCAGTACCCTTTGGTTAGTATTCACTAACTACCACTACTTATTCTTATTCCTCTGTCCATTTCTGGTTTCTATCTGAAGCCTGATATGGTACAGTCAGTAAGATCTGAGTTAGAATCCTATTTCAGACACTTGCTGACTGTATAATCTTGGTTAAGTCACTTAAGCTCTCTGAGGCTATTTCTTCATTTGTAATAGCAACCATATCACAAGACTGTTGTGAGAATCAAGCATGATGAGGTATGTAAAGTTCTTTGCATACCATAAAGTGCTGTATAAAGACGGAGTATTATTATAAATCCAAATCATAATTTCTCTCTCCTATCTTCATCAGGTACATTCTTGATGTATACATAGACCATTATCATAAAGATCTTCATAGAAATGAAAAAGTAGGCACATAAATCTATAGTTGCTGCTGCTTTCTTGGATATTTTTGGGTAAAAGTACCATTCATTAGCTTTAAATTCTTTTAAAGTTTATCTTATATAGAAAAATAAATTCTTGAGTACCTCTAAAATTGTATCATGGTCACGATGATTTCTTTTGTGTATATTTGTTCAGGTAGAGAAATTCTTCCTGACTTCACTTATATTGGATACTCAGGTGATGGAATCAATGTGACTCTACTATTACTGCCATTGAGAATAAATCATTATAGAAATATTGTTCTGTTCTGTTTCATATCTATTTGTTGTACTTCAGGTTTAATCTAGAAATATTCTCCAGATGATCTGACTTAGCTAAGTATCATCCTCTTTACAGAATTGTTTTCACTTCAATTGCCCTTTGCTGTTTTGTGTGGTAATATTATTCACAATCTTCTGTTGTCTTTCTATGTAACATTTTATAAATGAGTTTGATGTCTAAATAAATGGTGAATGTTGTTGGCATATCTCTCCAATCTTCAGAGATCATTTTTTTGTGTGTGATACTGTTTCTGAATTTCTTAGGTTTCCTTGTTGTCCCTTTTATTCATGGGTTAAACTTCTCTAAGAAGTGATGGCAGCCAACATTTCTACTTTTGCCATCTCCTACTTTTCAGTGTCCATTATTTGTTTGAAAGGATCAGGTTGGAATTTTGATAAACACAGAGAGTGGCTCCTTTTTTTCATCCTGTCAAGTCATGGGGATCTAGTTCTTTATAGATATACTCCTTTTGGTGGTGTTCATATAGAATATAAGCAATATTTCCTACCAGATTAAATCCCACACATGGAACTTTGAAGAGTCAATTTTCAGTCAAGAGTAAAGGAAGGGCCAATGCTGTTTAGTACTGAGTTTTTTAATTGATTTCACAGCCAGGAGGTTGGATGACAGAGTTGAAACTGAGCATGCATACAAAAGATTCAAGCAGATGATCTCTGTCTTCCCTGGTGACTGCTGGATAAAAAAGATTTTAGTGATGAGGGTAGTGGTGGTGGTAGTGGTAGTGGTAGTAGCCTCTACATCTCATCTGACTACCATGTTTGCATATTATCTCTGTTTCTTTTGTCTCTGTATTTATTCTTTCCTAATTTTAGGTGAAAAAGTATCTGGAGATGGAATAGGCCAAGTTACAACATTGTGAACTTTGAAGGGTCAAAAGAACCATCAGAGGTCTCCTCAGAATCAAAGTCAGTAGCAGAGAACACTGGAACCAGTAGCTAATAAGTAGCTGAATCTAGTGAGGAGGCAGTCCTGAGGTGTGACCTGCTAATTCAACTGAAGAAACTTGAGCTCTCCCACCTTCCCCAACTCTATCTTCCTCTTCATGCAGGGTAGGGCATTCATCTCAACCAATGAGTTGAGATGAATTTTATATCAATGAGTTTTGGGACTTGGGATACAAGTAAAATATGAGCCAAGGTTCTTAGCTGAGAGGGTGAGGAAGGCAAAGTCATCAGAGTTTTGAAGGAAGATTAAAAGGTTTGGAAGAGTCACTGTGGTGAGTGAAAAAGTGAATTAAACAAGTGCCTTACAGCAGTGAGGGACTAGTTGAGATCAGGTAACATAAATTTGTAGTAGACTCAGCATAGTTTAGTGTTTTTCTCCAGCTTAGTTAAGTAGCACACATGTAGGAGTGAAGGCAGCAGATGGTGGGAGGATTTGGAGGTCAGTGGAGGTAAAAGTGATTAAGGCAGGAATGTTCAGCTGTAGGAGAGCCATAGATTTTCCTATTAATAATTCAGAGGCATAGTTTCTATAATCACCTTCGCTTTCATCCCACCCAAAGTAACCATGCAGTCTGGCAGTAGCAATAGGTGAAGTGGGCTGGACATTTTCAAGCTGACTGACCTTCACAGCCCTAACAGAACCACTAGTGAGTGGTGTGACTACAGAATTGCCTAGAGGGTGACCTACATATTAGATTCCCTCTTTGGATAATTAATAGTGACACTCTGCCTTCCTGGAAGCTTAAGGGAAGCAGTACAGGAGCTGCCAAGGGTCCCTTCTGTAGTGAACTATCACATGCAGTTTGTTTTTGGATCATATACATGCCACTGTAAATTTTATTATTCATGGTTACTTTAATTGCATATTAAATAAAATAACAAAAATCTATCTATTTTTTTGCTCCTAAGTCTTCTTCTGAGCTCAATGAATCATGATGGAATCATAGAATTTCAGAGTTGGAAAGGATCTCAGAGGCTATTTAGTCTAAATCATATGTAAATCTGTAACTTATTATCATAGGAGGAAAAAACCATTTATCTAATTTAAAGGAAATAAGATAGAAATAGTCCTAGGACAAGTCTCTATTTGCCTATTATTCATTTATATTTAATGTTCTGCAGACTATTACATATATAGATAAAATAATTAAATTTTATAGTTGAATAAACTTTAGGTTGCTAGGTGACACAGTGGACAGAATGCCAGGCCTGAAGTCAGGAAGACACATCTTCTTGAGTTCAAATATAACCTCAGACTCGTACTAGCTGTGTGACCCTGGGCAAGTCATTTAACCCTTTTGATCTCAGTTTCCTCATCTGTAAAAAATGAACTGGAGAAGGAAATAGCAAGCCACTTCATTATCTTTGCCAACAAAGCCCCAAACAGGGTCATGAAGAGTCAGATATGACTGAAATAACTGAACAAAAACAACAAAAAGCATTAGAATATAAGCCTATCTTCTGTAGGTTCACTTAAAATACTTTTGGTACAACTCCAGTAGATGATTTAATGAAGAAAATTATATGTGTTTTGTCTTCTTCCCATATAATTTTGATTTCTTCTAAGTCTCTATATATTGAATTTTTTTCATTCCATACAGTTTAGAGAGTATGAGTATTTGGTATGATATTATTTACTAAAATACTGTATTAATTTTTTATGGATCAATGCTATATCCAGTTATATCCAGAAAATAATAAGTCTGTGATCTGATCCCAGAACAGTTTATTGAGTCCTCGTGAGTATTTTGAAGTATGTATTTATAGTATTAGAATTTGTCCTCTTATAGTCATGGAAAGAGAGTGAGCTTCTGATATAAAATTCTGGTCACCAGATTATAAAATTTAGTAGGTGCTACTTTTTTATAACCTGCACTGATATTTTGCATGATTTTTGTCATTACTTTGCATGATCTGTGTTGATCACTAAATCTGTACTCCTTAAGGATGGTTCTTTTGTAATGTCTACTGGCAATGACCTAGGCTAGAATTGCCATCCTAAACATCTTCATTTCTATAGACAAATGTGTATGACTAAGTCATTGGTTCTACAATTCTAATTTCAGACAGATATCATCTCCAAAGGGACTTTAGATTCTGTTTTTGGATTTTAGCCATTTTAGATCTTCCATCCAGAAGAAAGCTTCTTTCAGTTACAGTCAACAAATGCAAAGGCATGAACCTATTATTGCTTGATGAAGTAGTTTCTGCTTGTTCCAAAAGTATTTCTGCAGATTTCTGGCCTAAAAATCAGGTGCTCTGAGATAGTTTATCAACCCTCTTCTTCCTTTTTGACAAAGAAGTGTTAATTTATCTATAGGTACCTTTTGATGATGGGGCTTATGTTTTATTGTTGTACAAGATTTTGTGATAATATTCCAAATTTTTATGGTTCCACCATACAGTTCAAAAATATACATTAAGATTGGTATTATGTAGGTGCTAATTGCTTTAAATATACTCTTTCCAATGGGTTTTGATTTCAAATCTCTTAACATTTCCAGCCATAACTTTCTCCTTGATAGCTAAATGCTTGACATGTTCTGCATTGGAGAGTTCAAGGTATTTGAAAGTATCACCTTTGGTATGTATCCACAGTAATCCAATGGTAAGTATCCATTGGTTCAAATTTGATGTCCAGATTCAATCTCAAAGCCTTCAGTCTCTATCTTTCCTTGGCAAACAATAAGAATTTTATATTTATTGAATTCAAATGCTATTTTGAGATCATTATGTTTGACCCCTTGCATCTGTGTAAATCACTGGTGTCAAACTCAAATACAAATGGATCCATTTCTGTCCTGTAGTGACAATCACATACTGCATGGGCTACAAGTTTGACATCTGTGCAGATGACCAGAAATTTTCTACATTCTCTTTCACAGATTCTCACTCTTCTGCAATTCCTTTGCCTCTCAATTCTCCATAGTTTCTGTTCAGTTATTTATTTTGTTCTGTTTGATGTTTTGACTCTTTGTATCTACTTGACCTTTTGACTTTCTCTTTCAATTTCTGATGAAAGGAATCTAGAATTTGTGATACAATTTTGTTTTCTTTTTTGTTATTTTAACTGGGAAATATTATTTTCACATTTTCTGCCGTGCATACCAGATAGATATTGATGGAATCTCCCATTCCATTCCATTCCATTCCATTGCCTTTCTGTAGATATTCCATAGTTCCCTCAAGTTGCTTTTGCCATGATGGTGTTTGGCACCTAATCTTAGGAGCACTCTCTGGTAGCTCCAGATTTCCTCATAGCTCTTGCCATAGCAATGACTACCACAAATATTGTTGTGTGAAGATTCTAAAATGTTTTTACATTTTCTATCAAATATTGCATGAGAACACATTCATTATTATAGTTACAGCAAGTGCCAACTTTTAAAAATTACTCTTTTTTTACAGTTGATACTCTTCCTGGATTCATAACATCAAATTTACAATTTAGGTCAAAGTGTGCCTATCTTCTTCTCAAAATTATTTAAGACATCAATATTATTTTCTCATCCATTTTGTTATAAGATTTAATTTCTGAAATTTGTGGTAAACAAAAATGTTTATTCTTCCACTTTTCCTTTTTCATATTGTAATAGATTTTCAATTTTATCTTTCTTTTTTTAATTGAGGCTTAGGGATGAAATTATTTCTTGTGACTGTCCTACCCTGTTCAGCAATACACTTCTCTGTGACTTGGAGTTGAGGGTACTGTTGACAAACCTTAGGCTATAGCTGGTAAGGGTATTCTAATTTTTAAAGGCTATGTATGTTTATAGCAAATTGAATAAAATGAAAGTACTTATGTTTTTCAGTTGACTTCAGGATCACTTGTAGTTTGTCCACTTTAATGTTTAGTGCCATCTTTACTGAAGCATTTCTAGGAGGTGGGATGTTAGTGTGTGTTTCTGATTTGCTCTCCCATAGTTTACCTTCTTATGGGAGGAGTACCACTTGGTCTGCTCTGCTCATTGTCAAATGGATCACCATAAAAGTTTCGAGTAGGGCTAGCTTGCAATCCTATAATATCTAAGCTTTTTCTTTAATTCTTAGGAGCAGATGCATCACACTGACCTGGGTGTTAACCCACATAGTTGTAATGCCAGAGTATAATTTGGGAGCACTCTGAAGTTTCTTCCAGGTCTTCACAGCTACCATGATAGGTGTCAAAGCATGTGAAGTTCCTGCTGAAAATCAGTCTGGCTTACCATACTTTGCCATCACTACCCTCCCATAGCACAGATGATGAGTTGGACTTTGAGTTATTATCATCATCAGTATTTTTGTTATTCATCTTCAGCATGTATTCTGGTGTTCAGATTCTTATTTCTTCATTTGACATAATTTTCATCATTCCTGTTCTTATCTTATTTTTAAAAACATGATACTATAACTCTTTAGTATATACAGCTTGATTTCCTTTTAAAATATATTTTAAAAAAATTTCAAAACCAAAATAATTACATAATAAATCAATAATACATTAAATAATTAAATGTTTTATGTCAAAATATAAAAATTTAAAGCTATCATTTGTCTTCGCACAAGTCTTTCCAGGTTTCTCTGACACAGTTCTTTTTATGATTTCTTATACTACAATAATACTCTATTACATGAATTTTTTTTTATCTCTTTGGTGTATAGGCCTAGCCATAGTACTGCTAGATCAAAGGGTATGCACTATTTACTGACTTTTTGGTCATGGTTCCAAGTTGCTTTCCAGAATGACTGGAAAGTTTTCTATAGTTCCTTAAATTATTCATATCAATCAATAAACATTCATTAAACTCTTAATTTGTGCCAGGCACTGTGCTATGTACTAGGGATATAAAGACAGAATATGAAACAGTCCCAGCTCTCAAAGAACTTCATATGTGCCATTTCTCATGGAACAAGTGCTCATATAAGAGAGGTAATGTGACAGACTTGTATAGAGAGGGTACCTCAAAGCAAGAAGACCTGGGTTTATGTTCCACCTTGGGAACATAGTGGCTGTGTAGCTCTGGGCAAGACAATTAGCTTCTCAATGCCCTAGGCAGCTCTCTAGAAGCACAAATTGCCAAGAAGATGCCAACCTGCACTGGTAAAGTAGGAATTTTTTGACCCTGGTGTTCCCCATCAATGAAATCACAGCTTGAAGGAATCACATGAAGGAAAAGAGCGTTGTGGAAAGAGTACTGGATTTGGAGCTGGAAGACCTGAGTTTTCTAGTTACTATCTGTGTGACCTTGATCAAATCTCTTAACCTTTATGGGCTATAGTTTTCTCATCTAAAAAGTGGTGTTTGGACAAAGCGATCTCTAAAGTCCCTTAAAATTCTAAATCCTGTGATTCCCATTTCTCTCTCCCCTGTTGGATTGTAAGGAAGTTTCTTTAGGTCATATGTATTTTTTTTAATCCCATGTCCAGATCACTGGACCTGTAACGTGTTTAATAAACATTTGTTTAATTATACTGATTTTAATTAGGGGATTTTGCAGGGGGAGACAGAGAAGCAAAATCTAAGGTCCTTTAATCAGTAATGGCACATAATGGTAGATACTGAACTCTTATTATCATTTGTATTGGAAAGTATGTCCAAAAGTGAGCATAGGTATTATACCAACATTCAGTCAGTCATCAATAAGTATTTGTTAAGTACTTACTATGTGCCAGGCGCTGTGTTAAGCCCTATGGGTACAAAAAGAGGCAAAAGACAATTCCCACACTCAAGGAGCTCAGAGTCTAATGGAAGAGACAACAGGCAAGCAAATACGTACAAACATAAATAGGTAATAATTAAAAGAAGGAAAAAGCACTAGAATTAAGACAGGTTGGGAAAGGCTTCCTGTAAAAGGCTTTTGAGGAGTTTAGGTGGGACAGGAAGGAAGTCAGTGATATCAGGAGGTAGAGATGAGTAGGGAGAGCATTCCAAGCATAAAGGATAATCAGAGAAAATGCCTGGAGCCTAGCTAGACTTGTAAGGAGGCCAGTGTCACTTGATTGAACCGAATGTAGGGAGAGGAAAGGGAGGAGGGGGAGGGAGGGAGAGAATGTAAAATATAAGAAGATCAGAAGGTTGATGGGGGGAGGGGAAAAGAGGTTACGAAGGTTTTTGAATGCCAAATAGTGGATTTTATATTTGATCTTTGAAATGATAGGGAGCTACTAGAGTTTGAGTAAGGGGCAGGGCGGGGGGTGGGATTTAACATAATTGGACCTGTGCCTTGGGAAAATACCTTTAGTGGTTGAATGAAGGAGAAATTGTACTGGGGAGAGATTTGAGGCAGGCAGACAAACCAGCAGGCTATTGCAGTAGTCCAATCATGACATGATAAGGTACTGAACCAGGATGGAGGCAGTGTCTGAGAAGAGAAGGGAGTATATTCAAGAGATGTCCTACTTACCCATTTAGCTGTCACATGATGCCATGAGCTTTTTTTTTTTTTTTTTTTTGTATTGTTAACTGCCTGGTCTATTGTCAAGGTGAAAGGTGTAAAGGTCCCAGGTCCCATCTTTAAATGCTCCTGGATTTGATGTACTGCTAGTACAACACAGGCCAATAATTCTCTGCCTTTGTTGTTTAGAATTACACGAAGGATATGAGCACTGCCAGATTTTCAGAATTTAGAGAGAAAGAATCAGGGCAATTGTGTCAAAGTGGAAGGGCTAAATTATTGACTAAGAAGATTCTTCAAACCTGGTTATCCCAGTAAACAAGATTCATCTTCTATTGTGCACCATCGATAATAGCTAATGGAATTCAAGAGAAAGAATGGCCTTCCTAGTCCAGTGATGTGGTGGTACTATATTGATACAAAGTTTGTACTTTACATAAGTGCTCTCATAGGAAGCAGCTTAATAAAGAAGCACTAAGAGCAGAGTGGGTGGAAGAAAATGCATACTTAATAACACCATAAAATGCAAAATAAAATCCTCAGGCAGATCAGGGTGCTGATTAAGAAGGCAGTTCAAACGTCAACACAATGTTCCTTTCTTATATAACAATATTCCTTTCTTCCAGTTAACAAAAAGAAATCACATACCAAAAAACACATATATGGAGCTTTCAAATCTCTTTGGGTCTAGTCTGAAGAGGCATTGTCTTGAAATTTCTTTTAGCAGCAATAACATTTAATAAGACTGCTTAAACCTGTTAAATAATTCTTTGTTAAAAATATTTTAAAAAGAAAATAGCACAGGATTGGTTTTAGTGTCTAATTGTTTTCCTATGCAAATACAGAATGAATTCATTTGCAAAGTGGACTCACTCTAGTTGGGAATACAACTCATTTGCACTGCAGAATTTTAACAAATTGATATAATTATGTTGATTCCACAATTAATTAAAATATATTATGTCAATACACATTTACTAAGTACCTATATGCAAAGCACTGTCTTGGGTACTCTACAGAGATCAAATTTAAAAAAAAAACAGAAAATAATATCCAACATAACTTTCACAACATTGTAATAAGCAATATAAGAGAGAAAGATATTTATATCTCAAAGCTGGGTAGAAAGGCATGAGGGCCAAGAAGAAAAAAATAGTGGAGATGTAATGAAAGAAAACTATAGTTTACAATGAAGACAAAATGTCTTGGAACAAAGTATTGACGCAGTTTCGTTACTGGAACCACATTTGCTATTAACAATAGGCCAGAGAAATCATATGACTACTACCTACATAAACTAGAAAGTGTAATATCGATGTAATTTTTTTCTAAAGAAATTAAGTCTGAGCTGTAAGTATCATGTTAGAGAACTGTAGCCTGAGTACCATTAGATGGGTTTTTTTTTTTTTTAAATGGACACTGATTTCAAAAGGCCATGGACCATGTGACTGTAAATCTACATTTAAGAAATTACTATCATTTTTATAATTTTGTAAAAAAATGTTGACAGATAATAGTGTATAGTATAATGATCATTCTTAAAAGAAATTAATTTGATCGGGTTCATTCTTCTTTGGAAAACAAATTATTCCCACTATAATGTTCTTAGATTTTTAAGATCAAAATTACTGGTGATCAAAATCAAAATTTGCAAAGAGCAAAGCAAAGATGGATAGTGAGTATGAGCAGGGTACAATGTATTACTAATGATGTGCCAAGAAGTCCTGGAAAAGTCATCATCAAGGATGTATTGAGTCATCAGGCAGTGCTGCTAGACACTAATTCAACTCTATTGAACAGGAAGGATAAAATGTAAGGGAATTTCACAGTCCCCGGGGTGCTTATGTGCTCCACCTCACAGAAGTGAACATACTTGAGAAGTTTCAAGGTCTCCATAGTCCCCCCAAAAGTGGATAACCTTCAATTCTCTGAAACTGCCTCTTTCTGGGTGGGAACATTTTACTAATGAAAATGCTTAGTATGTATCTATCCAAACAGAATTAGCTCTCAAGTCCCTCTCCTGCTGGCAAAATGTCAACTCTCCCCTGAACTTCTTATACTTCACAAAAGCTCTAGTCATGTGACTTTAGAATTTTGGTGTCATTTTACCACAGGGATAGATAGAAGATGCTTTATTCCTTGAATACAATCAATAAAAGTGATAAAATAGTGCATCATAAAACATCTTCCACATTCATGCCTAATGCTTCTCCCAAAACCAGAGAACCTTCTCTCTGGACCCCGACTCCCCTCCCCCCCAAGACAGTACACAGATCATTCTGGACTTAGGAGTTCTAGGGAAGATATGTTTTATATTTTTTAGTTTCTAGTGGCAATTACTACAGTGATCAATCAAAGGAGAAACACAGTATGGTTCACTCAGTGATACTTAGCTTGTGCCTCCAGAAGGGCCAGGCAGTCATTAAACAGAATATCAGGAACCCGCATCTCAGCTTCTCTTCACAGTATAGGTCATAGATTCAGGGTCCAATACCCTTCTATTTAGCATGTTGCTGGCATGGATTTCTAACTGTTGTCTTTTTTTGTTTGCGTCTTTCTACTTTAACTTGAAAATTTTTTGAATGAACTTTTTTTCTTACCCTCCCATGTTTTCCCCAACTGAAAAAGAAAGATAAAAAACCCTTGTAACAAATATCTACAGTAAAGCAACACAAATTCTCATAGCGCCATATCCAAAAAACGTTTCATTCTGTATCCTAAGTCCATCAGCTCTCTGTCAGGAGGTAGAGCAGTGCATAGAGCATTTGGACACAAAGTTAGGAAGACCTATGTTCAAATTCAAAGCTTGCTAGATGTGTGACCCTGGGAAAGTCACTTAACCTCTGTCTGACCCAGTTTCCTCAACTATAAAATGGAAATAATAGCACCTACCTCCCAGAATTATTGTGAGGATCAAATAAGATAATATTTGTGAAGTACTTTGCAAATCTTAAGGTGCTGTATAAATGCTAACTATTAATAGCTAGCATTTCTACGGCATTTACTCTGTATAGCATATAGCATACATACGCCATATACTATGCATACTAAGCACAGTGTCTGAAGCCAGATTTTAAATCAGGTCTTCCTGAGGACAGGCCTGATGTCCTATGCATTGCACCTCCTAGCTGCTCTCTGAGACTGTGGTTGATCAGTGCACTGATTAGTGTTCTTAAGTCTTTCAAGTTAGTTTTTCTTTATAATGTTGTTATTATAAGAATTGTTTTCTGGTTCTGCTCGCTTCATTCTGCGTGATTTCATACAAGTCTTCTCAGGTTTTTCTGAAACTGCTCTTTTCATCATTTCTTCTGCCAAATTGTATTACATTATATTCATATACCATAATGTATTCAGCCATTCCCCACCTGATGGGCAAACCTTTAATTTCCAGTCCTTCACCATGCAAGAGAGAGTTATTATATTTTTGTACATACAGGTCCTTTTCTTATATGCACATAGATCTTTCTTTCATGTCTTTGGAGCTTCTAATTGCCTCTTAACATTTTTCCTCACGGAACAGGGGAAATGGTCACAAGAATAAGCCTTAGCAAGAAAGCCTGCTGCCTTTCTGACCTTGAGACTTTCCTTTCTGGTTTCTGATAGTTGAGCAGTATATCACATCTCTGTCCTGTAATCTCCTCCTTTGCTTCCTTATCTTTAATTACACACATTCTTCTCACTCTCCACCGGGTAACCAAAGCCTAACTTCTCTTCATTGAAGGGAAGGAAGAAAATAGAGGATTGTTACACTTATGTGGCAAAAAAAGAAAAAAAAAAAAAGGAGGTGAGGCAGACATGGGGTAGAGGTAAGAGATAAAAGGTGGACACACCAAGTGTGGCATTGGTATATGTGAAACATAAAGAATGTAAAGCCTCTGGATTATGGGGTGGGTTTAGGGAAGGGCATAGGGTACAAATCCAAAGGATGAGAAATAATAGATATTGATCTGTATGCACTAGTGGAGATAAAAACCCCATCAATGAGATCACAGATATATCCAAGTGGTTTTCTTGATTGCTATCAAAGGGCATGTTTTATGGAAGAAGTGAGGTCTGAGCTGAATTTAAAGGCTGGAAGGTACAGAGGAAATAAAAGAACAACATCCCCACTTAAGGTCACAGTAAAAGTGGCTTTGGAGAGAAAAATTCACACTAGGGACTGAGCTAGTTGGTTAAGATGATTTTATTTAAGGACCCTTGTCATTTACTCAGTCTAAAACTGTAGAAAATGTGCAATTGAGGAAGTATGTATATTCTTCATAATCTTATTTTTTCTCCTTCTCCGAAGTTCAGAGACAGGGTCATCATCCTTCTTGAATATGCCAAAATTCCTTCTTAGAAGCCATCAATAGTATCCTTTGGTCTTACAGTATCTAGGCAGATAATCCCATTCAGAGTTTTGAGAATTCATAAAACCTAGGACAAAATGAAGATTTTCTGTTGTGGCTGTTGAGAGGGGGAAGAGAAGGGAACAGTCATTTGCTAAGTGTCTAGTATGTGCCAGGCATTGTGCTGAGTACTTTACAAATATTATTTCATTTGGTGGTTAGTAAAACAATATACTTTCTCTGATGGATAATCAATACACTAATGAAAAATTAATGAAAGTTTTCAAGAGAACGAAATGAAAGTATACTTGGTTGTCTTAAGAATCTACTAACTCCCAATTGTGATTTAACCGGACTTTTGGTCATATACCTCCCTCCTCTTGGTAATGAAATGGTAGATACAGATACAGAATGAGGTACATGTTGTAAAATATGGTCAATATGTCCATTTATTTTGCTTAACTGTACTACTTTTTACAAATTAAAAGGAAAACTTTGGGAGATGACAGTCATGTTTTTAAATAGAACATCAATTAAATAATTTTGAGTCTACTTGCTCCACACAGGTAGCTGAATCCATTATCCTAGACAGTTATTTTAAGACTTCCCTGAATAACTCTATCCAGCCTTGATCAGTCTTCAACTCTGCATTCTTTTAGCACTCCTCTACCTCAATCTGCATGATATTAATTTGCATATTTGACTTTGATGGATCCATTATTTAAGGAGTTTGGGTACTCTTTCCATCTGTACAATTCAACTCAACATGGACCTATTAAGCATTTACATGGGCAAGGTACTGTTCAAGGCTATGGGGACACATGGAAGAAAAATAAACCTATTTTCAAGGGTCTTACAATCTAATAGGGAGGATAATACATATGCCTAAGTATGATACAAAGCAGAATGTGATATAAGAAGTTTAACTGCCTAGATTCTGTCAACAGTCAGGCTCCTAAATAATAAGACTGTCTATCATTCAGTACAACGTCTCTCATTCAATGATTAAAGCTGGGTAAGAAATGAGGTATATCACTTCGGCTCTTACCAGTAGGCCAACAAAAGGTCAACATTTGAGCTCAGATGGCTCAGAGTGACTGTAAATAGCAATTATTTCTGTTTGGTCAGAAACCCCAAGGGTCTTCTCCCCACCAGATTGATTTTTTTTTTTTTTGACTAAGTAAAAAGAAGCCAGCCTTTGTCTCATTTCTTACCTAGTCTTAATTGCTGAATGGGTGTTGCCTCAGTCAAAGATGGGAAAGACCTTAGCTTAAAAAGGCCAAGGTTTCCCACGGCACCTGGGACCATCTCCAGTTGTCCTGACCTATATCTTACCACTGGACCCAGACGATTCTCCCTCACTTAAATCCAATTCACTTGCAAGTCACAGCATCACCTTCCTGATGTCATGGTCCTCCTTGAGAAAGAAGGACAAACAACTCTGTCTTCACTGTGATGGATGTTCTGGGCTCATGATTGTTCAGTTATAGTTCTGCAGCCCCTCCCTAAAGTCCCCTCCTTTTCCTTCTTGACCTAGATTCTCACACCTTGATGGTCATAATGAAATGACAGGTTTAAATAAATTACAAGAAATCATAACAAAAATCAGTATCATAAAGGGTAACATTCCAAACACTCCTAGCATCCAAATTTCACTCCTTCCTTGAAGTCTCTTTCCCCTCTCTTCAATCTTCAGTCGAGAGCATCTTAGACACATGGCATAGTGCGCTTGTCTGAGTCCTCTTGTTCAAAGTTTGATAATCTACACAGATCTAGCTCTTCCTAGTTTCTTCCTCATCATCTTTATTGATGAAGCACAGGACTTTATGATGATTTCACTGACTAGCTTCTTTTATATGGCTTCTGAGGTCTTTCATCTCAGAGATGGAAGGTAAAGTTCAGATCTTTTGTACCCTCAAGTCATGATTTGAGTCCTTTGCTTCCTGCTCCTGGGGTGACCTAAAAGATCATCAAGGCTGACACTGACCAGAAACTTCTCTTTCTTTCTATCAAATGCTCGATCCAGGAATTCTCAAAATTGAGGTTTTTAGAGAGGAGAGACCAGGCTGGCCCTGTCCAAGAATTCCCTTTCTCTTCTCAAAGATTAAAAATCAAAAATTTCTACTACTTGTGAATGTCATTTTTTCTCTCCTACAACCACATGGCTGAGAACATGTACAACTGCTCCATGCTTCAGTCACTATCTCTCCATAGCTGGATCCAGGCACTCAAAGTCCAGAAACTTGGGATCCAAGAACTCTCATTACTCCACCACTTCCTCCACTGCTTCCATCTCTGAGGTTAAATGGGTTATTATCAGTCAAACATAGGGGGCTTTGCAAATGTACAGGTCTCCTCCAGGGATCAAAGTTCACCTTCTGGTCTCTGGTCTCTGACATGTGTTTAGAAAAGGAAAAAAGGTATCACCTGGAGCATGTTACATGTTAGGTTCCTAGAAATGCTAAGCCATGCTCTAGGTATCCTATTTGTCTGCATTCTCCCAAAACCATAAGTGATGAGCCCCCACTGATGCATTTACTTTTATCAGGCAGCTCAAAGACACAAATGAAAGCAAACACATTTAATGAAACAGTATAGTAAGAAAAGTAGTATAACATTTCCCTCTAAGACTTCCCTGGGTTACACTCTCCCTTACATTTCCATATTATCTAATGGGAAAGAGTAAGCCTACATAGTGAACATAAAGACAACACATAGAGTACCCATGTACCCAGATAGAGAGGCATACTGCATCTTCAATACTGCAGGACTGCAGATGTCTTTGAGTGATGTCATTCTGCTGTTCCTACTGAACATTGATCACATTTCCATTGATGTCTTCTGGACCTCCTCCTGGGTGGTCTTGTAGTCCCTGATGGATATATAATCATGGCTTGGTCTTGCTCCACTTGGTCTCATGATCACTCCTGTGAATCTCTGCTGGGTGAATGGTTGCTAGTTTCTCTCTTCCACCAGCTCTGGGTCTTCAGCTGGAGTCTTTGGCCAAAGTGCTCCTTCTTCTCTAAAGAGGAATAGGTTCTGCTATCTTTCTTTTAGTCAAGGGGCTTAAGTTTTTCCTCTTTCAGTGAGAAAGTCAGGCTCTTCACATATTTAGTCATCAGACTAGGAAAAAAACAAAACCAAACATCAGCCAAATTCTTTCCATATGGAGAGGGACCTGTGGGTTCTAAAGTAACTTCTTTGTGGAAAATAGAACAACCAGTCAGTTAATTAGAGTTCAGAGCAGTTAGTCTTTTTAAACCTAATTTCTCTAACCAATTGCATTCTTAAAAATACCTAAATCAGTTTTTAAACCTAATTCCTCAAATTAATTCCACTTACAGGATGAATATCTATTTCAAACCTCTTTAAATTAGGGTCAGAAAGTTCTCTTTAACTACTATAAACTTCTGATATGGACATTCCCCTCAAACAAATTCAGGGGCTACATTCCGATAAACTATAAAAGACTACCCGGATCTGAGGTAACTTTCCTCAGTATCTTTCCCAATACCCACGACCTTTCAGATACCACACAGTGGCTCAACAGTCACATCAGTCACTTATTTCAGTATCCAAGTCTGCATTTCATCTGGGTTAGGTGACTTAAATTTATGAAGGACTGTTAGGTAGTCGCTCACCATTTCCTTGTTTATCTGGGGTATCAACTCCTTCCTCATAATTTTTGTTCTATCCTCTTTGGTCCAGAGATCATTTTCCTTATCAAAGAAAAAAATAAGAGGTGAGCAGATTTAGCTTCTTACTATTTATCAATTATCATTTCCTACTCCCACTGCAAACAGTGCTCCTATTTTTTGATCCTCCTTTTTTTTTCATAAATAGTTAAAAAAAAAAACTAGGTGACTGGGTGGTGCAGTAGTTAGAGTTCTTTTTCTGGAGTTAGGAGACATGAATTCAAATCCAGACTCAGACACTTGCTGTGTGATCTTGGGTTAACCTCTGTTTGCCTCTCTTTCCTCATCTGTGAAATTGGGATACTAATAGTACCTCACTCATAGGATTGTTCTGAGATCAAAGGAGATAATAATTGTAAAGAACTTAGCACAGTGCCTGGCAGATAATAAACACTATATAAATGTTAGCTATTATTAATTTTTAAAAAATCCTTAGTTTTCCTTATTAATAGCTCAGAGAAAGCTATTCTTACAGTGAAGGGCCACATAGAAAAAAACTGATACATTTTGTTTGTACAAGAAAACCTTCCCAACAAACGAGTTTACAAAATGCATTTCTCCAAAACAGATTATTGATTATCAACAGATCAAAAGCATGAATATTTCCTGTAACTTTGTCAGTATGGCACTAACGCTGATTCTTTAATCAGAGTTTTTTTGCCTTTCCCTTTGGTCTCTGTTTACACTATCATAACCATTGTACACATTGTTCCTTTGGCATATCTGTCAACATCTCTCTGGATTATTCATATTTGTTGTTCCTTAGTGTGCCACAGTGTCCAGTTACTCTAATATTTCATTATTTGTTCACCTGTTCTCAAACCATTGAACATATATTTTATTTCTTCCTTTCTGCTATTACTTTAAAAGTCCTGCTAGGAACATTTTTGTACATTCAGATCATTTTTTGCTGTTAGTAACCTCGTTGGGATGTAGTCTTAGTAGTGGATCTCTAGGTCAAAGGTATGAAGAGTTAAGTTACTTTTCTTGAATAATTCTCAATCATTTTCCAAGGTAGAATTGAATCAGTTTGCAGCTCCACAGAGTAGCTGAACCCATTCACAGTGATGAATTGGGGTGCTCACCTTCCTAGAGCCACTCTATCTTTTTGAGTCTTTGTTCAATTGAGGGGAATGAGGTGATATCTCTGGGTTGTTTTAACTTCTATCCTTATGATTATTGGTGATTTTGAACATTTTTAGGTACTTGATTTTTTTCCTTTTGTTTCCTTTTAAAAAATATTTGTTAATGTATTTTGGCAACTTCTTTATTAGGGTCATATTTTTGTGTCAATTCCCTAAATAGTTTGGATGTCAAACTTTTATCAAAATTATGTGGTGCAGAGGCTTTGATTATTTGTTATTATTGCAAAAAATGTCTTATAGTATTACATAATTCCTGCATGTCTTGGTTATCATATAATTAATGATGAAAAAGTGAGTAAAATGTATTTATTAAGTGTTTACTATATGCCTGGCACTGCACTAAGTGCAGGTATATACAAATACAAGGAAACAAGATAATCTGTGTGCTCAAGAAGCTTAGATTTTATGGGGGGAGGGTAGAGAGTAAGGGGGTGGGGGATAAGAGGGTGAGGGATGAGGGGAACAAGGAAGATAACCAGAGTACAGATGGCATGGTTTAGAAATGGTTGGGAAGAATCATTTAATGGATATTGTTGTTATCTTAAATAAAAATCATTAAATCTTTTAATGGATTTTGTTGTTTTAGATAGACTTTCTCTTTGTACCCTTTCTGCGTTTATTAGTAATACGATAGTCTTTCTGGTAAGTCTTGGACTGGTGACCTTGCAAGAGGGGACTAAGTTGCTAAACTCAGAATTGCATTTCTTTCTAGTACAAGTGAAAAGAACTCATTATCAAAGTTAAGACTAGAAGTTGGAGTTTTCCTACACAGTAAAAATCTCATTGAACAGGGTCAGGAGGACAATTAGAGAAAAAGATGCAAATGGAGGATTCTTCCAGAGGAAACATGATGACCTCAACTCAAATTATATTCTGCATATATGTATATCATATGGCTCACAACCACCTCCCTTTCCTACCCCTCCCTCCTAGACCAGACCAAATCACAGATTTCGACCATGTTTTCTTTTTCTTCATCAGCCTTCCATAATAAGTTTGTTTTGTTTTAGGTAATCCCTTCCTCAATGCTACCCTACCATTTAAATAACCTTTCTCTTCCTCTCTATCACAGCCCAATCACTTGTTTAAGTTTCTTGTACTTAATACTACCAATATAACTTGTTTTAGTGTTCTCTTTCCCAGGTCATATAAGAATTCAATTCCTGAAAGAGCCATTCCTCCCCATTTCCCATTTCTGTCAGATTGAACTTCAACAAGAGGTTCCAAATACAAGAAATACTAAGTTCCTCCCTCTTATTTCTATTTTCCTTTTCTAGGGTATTTTGTTGTTGTCTGTTTATTTTTGAAAGTCCAGAGCTTGGTTCTCTCAATAACCCTTTGGACTGGGTGGTTCTCTGAGTAACTATTGTCTTTTCTTTCTCTTTCAGAATATGAGCTCTGAATCAACACTTAAATCTCTTTGAACTATTCAAATTTGTTTACCTTTCTTAAGTGTCTTTCATCTGGTTCATTTGCATTTCAAAGATTCTACTCTGCTCTGTTTTTCAAGAATGCTTAGAAGTCATTGATTCTGTTAAAATTCATATGATCTGAGACTTAGAGCTCAGGGATCTTAGAGGTCTTCTACCTCTTCTTACAGGTCCATGCCCTTCATGTTACAGATGAGATAGAGACCCAAAGAATTTAAGCAACTTCACCATTGTCACAAAGATTGTAAGAGGCAGAATCAATACTAAACCCAAGCACTATATTACCTCTTGGTCTATTTATTTTTCTTTTAGAATTATGCTCAATGTTGCAATCTTAAATACAAATCCTTTTCCTTACTTTTCAAGTGTAACATTCCAATTTGTTGTTGTCATCAGTGATGTGTATTTTTATTAGATTCAGTGGTCTCTTCCCAGCTGCTTGCTATATTTTCTGTTTGACTGGAGATTACCAAGAATATTTCTGTGCATGTTAAGTCGGGGGTTCTTATCTGGTGGTTGCCTGTGCATTCTATTGATAGGCTAATAATAGCTAACTATATCTATTTATAGAACATTTAGTATGTGCCAGGCTATACGTGCTTTACAATTATCATTTCATTTGATCCTCACAACAACCCTGGGAAGTAAGTGCTATTTTCCATATTTTACGGATGAGGAAATGGAGACCAAGGTTAAGTGACTTGCCCAGGGTCACACAGCTAGTAAGTATCTGAAGTCACATTTGAACTCAGGTTTTCCTGATCCTAGGTCTGACATTATTCACTGTGCCACCTAGATCTGTACTTTGTCTTCTGGTTCTAATACTTCAGGACAATTTAATTTTTTAAGTTAATTTTATTTTAAGATTTCCTGAAATATAATTTTGAAGTTTTTGGTTTCATCATGTCTTTCTACAAAGTTTCCAAGTTTTAAATACCAGGTCAAACATTTTAGGTCATGCTTTTTATTGTAGATATCTTGTACATTATTCCAATTTTGCTGCCCTAACTTTTCTTTAATACTTTATGTGTTTGTCCTTCGTTGCCAAAGAAGACCATGCCATCAGAGAAATGATGACATGACTCGCACTTGACTTTGTTTTGAGTGAGGGAGGGCTGTGCAGGTCACCAGCCTCACTTCTCCTCCAGAGCCATCTGAATCCAGTGAGCAGATATTCATCAGGATGACTGGAGATGACCCAGGATGAGGCAATTGGGGTTAAGTGACTTGCCCAAGGTCTCAGCTAGTGAGTGTCAAGTGTCTGAGGTGAGATTTGAACTCAGGTCCTCCTGACTCTTGCACTGGTGCTCTATCCACTGCACCACCTAGCTGCCCCCTTAACAGTTCATATTGTACCATTGGATCTTCAAGTTATAAGTCCTTCATTCTTTTTTTTTTTTTTAAGTGTATCCACTGCTTTCATAAGATTTCCAAGCTTCTATTCTAAGGTATAGATACTTCTTTTGAGTTTTCATTAAGAGCTCAGATTCTGCTCCTTACTTTTTCCTTTGATTCTTTCTGTCCTCTCTCAGGGTTATTGTGACCATTTCATTCTGTTTTCAGGAGTTCTAATTTTAATTGCTGCCATTTTAATGTGGGCATTCTCTTACTCTGTAGCATGTTCACATTTTGGGAGGAGTTCTTTGCTTGTTCATTTTCTCTATGCTGGGTTTTTTTTCCCATATAGAGGCCTTGGTGAAGTGAGGGAAGGGGATTTGTTTCCTTTCCCCTATTCTATTTATTGTTTTTGTTTTTAGCTTATTTGGTGCATTCCTTCTGTTTGGAAGGAGAGCTAGGCTGATTATACACTGATTGGTTTTGCAGAAAGCCCGTTTTCTTTTGTTCTAGTTAGTTTTTGAGCAGACCTGGACCCCTCTCTCAGCTGGTGCTGAAAGCTCTGTCTTGCCGAGATAACTGGGGCTGTCTAAATTATTGTTGAGGAGAGACTCTGAGAGGCAAGGACAGATGCTGAGGTATCTGGTAGAGGTCTTTGGTAGTGGTCCACCACACCTGCTGATAGACCTAGCAGCCTTCTGTTTCAGTAGTCTCATTCTGCCTAACCCAAATAATGAATTCCAGGGTGAGGAGTGGGGATTAGAGAGTTGAGACTGGGGAGCACAGAGTGAAGCAGAAGCAGGGAATTGGTAATATGGTCCTATGCTATTATTTGTGATACAATTACCTTGTAGAAATCTTTCCTTTCTCCTTTTTTAAAAAAATACTTTATTAGGCATATTTCTTTTTGAGGAGATGAATGGGAGCTGGCTTTATACATAACCTCTCACTCAAATATCTTTTCTGTGTCATACTTTAAAAATTCGTTCTCCATTATCTACCTTCTATACATGTCTCTTAAAATCTGAGTTAATTGACAAATTCCTAGTGGATCCAGAAGAAAGTCCTTCAAATATAAAAGGAAAAAATATTCTATTCAAATAACACAAGACTATTCTTCATTTATGATAAACCAAGAGAGGAGGAGTGATACATTCCAAAGAGCAAAGAAGATCAAGATATAATCCAAGGTGACATAGTCTACAAACCTGAGTCTAATCACTAATGAAAAAAGGTAAATAAATTAAAAAATAAAAATTTAATAAAATTTCAAGCATTCCTACAAAGAAAACCAGACCTGAGCGGATTATTTGCTTTGCAAACACCCCAGACAACAGAAATACAAGAAAAGTACCCAAATAGAGCAATGATTCTCTGTTAGCAGTTCTGCTTGGTTTTGACTTCACTAACATCGTGCTACCATCATGATAAACTGATCATCAGAAATCTTAAATCTCATCACCATGCAAATTAATTCAGCTTTTGTTATGCAGCATCTTCTCAACTCTCTCAGTTGCCTCTAGAAGACTAGAGGGCAGAGCAAAAAAATTTTTCCAAAAGCCTTCCTTTATAGAGGACTCAGAACATTCCAAGAGATTTTTCATTTTCTATCAGCTGCTCTACTTGAATATCATCCATCCCAATGCATCCTCCCCCTACTTTTTGGTTTCTTTTTTGTGTGCTGTCTTCCCCCATTAGATTGTGAGTTCCTTGAGGGCAAGGAATGTTTTTCTTTATTTTATTTGTATCCTGAGAAAATGGTGAAACAGATTTTAGGTAAAGATAAAAACAAGAAATAACATATAAAAATTGAAATTCTCTAAAGTCTCAGGTGAATTATGGGTTCCTAATTTGATTTTCTTCTTATAGCTCTGTTGTTAATAGGATTAGCTCTATAAGGCTTGAATTGGTTTTCAGCATATGAACTAGTTACAAGAAAATCAAATGTAGTAAGTTGTATAAAATTATATTGAGTCTTGTTACTGGCAGATTTTAGCAGAATTACTTAGGAATCTCTACAAGTGATTAGGAACCAGAGAAGCAGAATCTCCTTCAGAGCTGCCCTGAAAATTAGACCTATTCCAGAATGTTTAATAGAAGATATTTCCAGGGACCAGACAACTACATGGGACATCTTGGACTCAAGACAAAATGTGATGATTAAATGGACATTGGGAGTGTGCTATTAGGATACAAGGAGACTTGATGTTATTGAGTATTGATGATCATCATTGTATTGCAGCCTTTGGTTTCATGCTGTATATGTTTGCTGAGTTTTATTGGTTACTTTGGTGACATATAAATCTCCCCTCTCAAAATTAGTCCATCGTGAGACCTCTAAGTATTTTGATCTGTAGCCTGACTTAGTTTACCCATAGAGTGTATTTAGCAAGGATTGTATATCATCATTATTGTTCTTAGACTCTATGTTAACTGGTGTACTAAGCTATGCATTGTTTTCTTCTTGCTATGTAATGTTGACAGTGAGCACGAGCGCATTAAAGACTTTGTAAATTTGGCTTATCAATAAGTGGTCCATGGAGGGAATGAGCTGTCCCCTACTCCTTTGAATCAAAGGGAGGAATTGAGTGAAAGACATTGACTCTATTTTGTGACTTGATTCTCAATCTAGTTCAATTTCCTTTCTATTCAAATATGGGTTTAGTCCAATTTTCATCTTGTGAGAAAACTTTATTCAATTATGGAAATTGTGAGAAAACTTTATTGCCTTGTTTGCATCTAGTTCTTCACAGCTGGGAAGCAGGACCATTTCCAACTGTTGCTTAGAGACCAGATTTGTTTAATGCTTAACTAAGGTTATGCTGACCAGAAATCCAGTTAGACCTAAAGATTGATGCACTGAGTTTTCTCACAAATTATACATCTCAAGCAACCCACATGTCTTATCTGAAAACAGGCCTTATCCTGGTCAATTGGTTATTGTTTCTTTGTTCTTTTGATTGAACACAGATACTTGGGGGATGAAGGTAGAAAACCTCTTCTGATTTCAGGGAATTACACCTGTTTGCGCTCACCCTCCCAACCTGGAAAGTCCCTAATCTTTCCTACTATTAGAAATCAGATTACTTTATCAGGTATCCTGGTTTATATCTTACAATTTGTTTTATTTTATTGCATAGAAATCTGTCTCTCCCTATAGTTGGGATCCAGTGCCAAACAGAGGAGGCCTAGTCCCTATCTGTTATGCAATTAGCATGTGTTGCTTAATAACTCGATACACTCAGAAGTTCAAATCTTTGTTTTTTCAGTTGTTATGGCCAGCTCAGCGGAGAGACCCCCGACTCCGCGGGACATCTTGATCTCAGGCACGCAGTGATGAGGCGGGAGACAAAGATGTTACAAGCTCCATTTATTATTAGCAAGTACAAACCTTACATGCTGTGCAGCAGTAAGTTCCATACTTGTGGCAAGCTGGTGCTGTGATTACTTTCACCAATCCTCTTTTATTAACAAACGCATGTCCCAATGACTGCCTCAGGATGTTTGTCAAATACTAAGATGTTTACCTAAGACCCGAAAGCCTTGGGGCTATTGTATGAGATCCCAGAGGGCCGAACCAACAACCTTTGCTCCATTAGCACAATAGAGTGGTCTTATCAGGCCATCAAGAACTCCTGGAACTGTTGTGGTCCTCAATGGCTCCCTACACTCAGTTATTTCAGATTTTACCCATCACAATTTCCAGTGCTTAGCCCAATCACTAGCACAGAGTACATATTTAACAAATGTTTATTGAATTAAATTTAATTGAATAAATACATAGGCAATGACATAAATTACTCAAGGGGCAAAAAAAGTTTTTAGAAGGCTAAAGAGATAGACATATAAGGAGGTAACAGCAAGAACAGCAAAAACCTATCAAAGCAACAATAGAGAAATCTTTATGTGATTTTTTTTTTCTAAAAGTACACAGGGAGATAAGGATGCAAGCAAAAAACTAACTAGAAGTGAGGGTGGAGAAACAGGTCTAAAACATCATAGACTAAATCTCACAACACCATGATCATTATTTTTTTGTAGCACTGAATTGCAGAACAGGAGGATGCATGAAAGAGGACCAAGGAGAAAATGGATATATTGGAATACATTATGTATCCTAATCAAGGTTAACAAAAAAGCAAAGATAACTCCTGAAGTCTCTCAGGAAGAAGGCTTACAAGAGAATTTTTAAGGGAACAAAGGGAGGAATTTGAAACAGGAAAAGAAAGCAGGAAATCTTGTTTCAGTGGTGGGAGCGGGTCCGACTGAAGAACACATCCATGGAGGAGTCAAGACATTTATAATGGGAGATGAGCACCTCACAATGGGTATAATCTGCTGTGATTTGGTGCTTGGAGAGACTCTTCATCCTGTCTCAGAAGAAGGGGAACCAGAGTTCCTGGTGGAAACTAATACCCAGAAGAACCAAAAGGCATGGACCCTAAAAGGAGACTTCACAGGAAAAATGGGAAAAGGGGGGAAATGACCATGGGGAGAGCAAAGGGTAGTAATGGACTGCACAATCAAGGACACAAGAAAATTTATACTCTGGGCATAAATATAAATATATATGTATATACAAAAATGCATATTATATATACATATATATGAGAGTGAGATACAACAGAAAAAGTGGGTGAGAGGATAAAATCTATAAGGTAATAAATATAGAAACTGTTTAGAAGAAGAAATGCAAAATAGATACCTGAGAAGTTTTATGAGAATACAAAGACTAATAAGTAAATATAAAGCTGTGAAATAAAGAGTCAAAGTCTAGAATGGACAGAAAGGGAAAAAAAATAATGAAGAAAATGAGAAAAAGAAATTTTTTTTAGAAAAAGATCCAGGAAATAAAATGAAAAACTAACAAACAAGTTGAAGAGGAAGAAAGGAAGGGGGAATTTCACTTAACCAACAAAGAGAAAACAGGAAAAAATTATGTAACTAGATAAAAGGAAGAAAGAAAAATGAATTAATACATTAAGCAAAACTACAAAAACAAAAGAAAGGAGGAACAAATGGGAGAGAGGATGGGTTTGAGCATGAAGAGAAGAGAACCTCTGGAAATATAATTATCTTAAAATAGATTCTGCTAAAATAATTGGAAAAATAAATAAATAAAAATACTGTCTTTAGAGAGCCAGAGAAAAATAAATTCAAATTTTTTAGGAAAAAACTATCAGAGAAGAACAGGAGAAAATATAAACCCAACTCTCATAACTTTAAGTCTGAATTTAACACAGATTTAAACAATTCAATAAAACAAATAAGAATGGCATGTCAGATAAGAAAATAAAAGTACACAATCTGTTGCTTACAAGAAACACCTAAAAACGAAAGAATCACAGAATAAAAATGAGGGGCGAAAACAACAAAACTTAAAATGAATCAAATGAATTTTTAAAAATTCATTAAAAATTTTAAAAAGCAGAAATTACACTTGTGCTATAAGACAAAGCAAAAACAAAAATTCACAACAAAATCCTTTCTCTTTGGTAAGAGATTTATTAGTGTTCAGTGGCCTATCTTCCCATTTATTTTTTTGTCACATTCTTCCACCCACTAACCTCCTCACACAGGTAAGGTTTCCTCTTTGCCTCTTCAGAAACTTTCTCTTCTTTGTTTTCACACTGAAGCCTTCTTCCATTTTTCTTTATTTAAAAAACTATTTTATTTGTTTTGATCAGCTAAAATCTTCCTTTTTTACCTTTCTACTCAAACCTCCTCCCTCCCAATTGAGAACATAAGTGAAACTAAATCCATTACAAACATGGATAGTCAATTAAAATAATTTTTTATATTGATCACGTCCAAAAAAATTTTTGTCTCAATCTGTATTCTGAGTACTTCACCTCTCTGGAGGTGGGTAACGTGTCGCCATTCTGGAATCTCAGTTGGTCATTCACACAGATGTGTTCACCACATTTATATACCCTAACTTGTTCAGTTCCCCAGATTAAGAGCTCAAATTCTCATTCTTTGCCACTGCAAAAAGAATTTTAAATATTTTGTACTTCTAGTGTGTTTTGTTTAGGACTAAACCTTTTCTTAATCTACCTCTTCCTCTAATTACCCCTCTCCTTTCTCTTTCTTTTACATTTCCCCGATGAATGAAATGTATTTCTACACCCAATTTTATGTGTGTTTGTGTGCATTCTTCCTTCTTTTGACTTGTTCAGATGAGAGTGAGTTTCTAGTGTCAACCACTCCCCTGCACCAACCCTCCTTACCATTTGCATAAAATTCTACTTGCATACCCTGATTATGTGATAATTTTCCTTAATCTTTCTTTCCCTTGTCGGTGTATTACTTGTCCCCTTGTTTTCCATCTTTTTCTTAAGATCATCAAGATATAACAGAATCATTACCAGGCCTTGTCTAAATGAACTCCCTCTATGACCCCCAATGATATGAGGGATCAGAGGAGGGGACACATATATCACCCCACTGTATTTGAATATATGCAATTTACCCTTGTTTCATCCTCTATCATTTTTCATTCATATTTACCTTTTTATGTTTTTCTTAAATACTATGTTTGAACTTCAGGGTTTCTACACATCTCTGGTCTTCTCATGAGGAATGATTGGAAGTCCTCTATTTCATTAAAAATCCATTTTTTCCCCTTGTAGTATTATACTTAGTTTTGATGGGAGAGTTCTTGTCTGTAAACCATATCCTTGGCTTTCTGAAATGTTGTATTCCAAGTTTTCTATTTATGCATAATGGTGGTTGCTAAAGCATGTATGATCCTGACTGCAGCTCCCTCAGTATTTGAATTGTTTCTTTATGACCGCTTGCAGTATTTTTTGTTTGATCTGGAAATTCTGGATTTTTACTCTGATATTCCTGGAAGTTTTCATTTTAGGATTTCTTTCAGGAGGTGACAAATGAACTAGATCTAGGCAGTTTTCTTTTAAAAAGTCTTGAAATAGGATATATAGGCTATTTGCTTTTTGGTAATGGGATTCAGATAGTACAATGATTCTTACATTTTTTTCTCCTTGATTTGTTTTGTAGGGCAGTTGTTTTTACTGAGAGATACTTTAGATTTTCTTCCTTTTTTTCAGTCTTTCAACTTTGTTTTAATATTATTTGTTGCCATATGGAGTCATTGGACTTGTATTTGGTTCATTCTAATTTCTTGGGAGTTTGTTTTGGGGCATGGTTTTGTAATTCTTGTGCCAAGCTCTTACCTTTCCAATTCTTTGTTCCTTAGCACTCATTTCTTTTCCATTTTTTCTTTCTCACGCACTATTATTCCATGTATAAAAACATCTTAAAATTCTTGTTAAAACTCTCGCTTCATCTCTTTCAGGCATTCTAGTTGAGTTTGTACCCAACATCTGTTTTTCTCTGAGGCATTGCTTGTAGAAGTTGTGGAGTCATTCTTTTCTTCTGGACTTACATCTTGAGCTTCCTATCCACCATATTAGCTGTTTATGGTAGGATTCTTATTTTGTTTGCTCATTTTTCCAGCCTACTGCCTGACTCTAAATTTGATGTAAGGGCTAGGCTCTGCAGCACTTCTGGAGAGAATTTTTGAACTAGTTGTATTACTGTTTTCTTGAGAGGTATTGAGCATTATTCCAGGATTACAGGGACAGGTTGGAGATGGGAACCTGTAAGCTTTCAATTCTCCCCAAGTAGTCTGATCCAGGACAAAGTCTGATCACTGCCAAGCTTGTTTCGAGCTCTGAAAATTCCGCATCTGGGTTTGAGTCTAAGCAAGAGTAGACTCCTACCGCACCAAATCCCTAACAACCAGCTGAAAAACTCTTGATTGAGTGGCAGAATTGTAGGCTCCCCTTTGTTTTAGAATTCCTGCCCTGGTTATTCCACTGAAGGCTGTGCCAGATGTTAGAAATGAGACCCTACTCTGTACCTGAGGTCTGAGGCTGCTGTTGGCTACTTAATTTCCTCTTTTCTAGGTACATTGCCCAGAACATCCCTATGGGAGAATACCACCCTCTGCACAAGTCCCATTCTCAGTTCACTCAGTGACTTGGAACTGAGTGACAAGATGTCTATTTGCACTTGTCTCATCACAGTGCTCCAGTATGAGCCTGGGACTTCCTGTTGCCCTGGTGCAAACAGCTTCTCCCTGGGCACTGGAGTGCTCCAGGTGGCATGTTCCTAGCCTGACCCAATCCCCGGTGTCCCCACACCTCCCTGTCTGTATCCTTATTATCTATTGCAGAGTGACAAAGCAGATCTAGGAGAGCAATTAACCCAATGACATCACTATACATAAAAACAACTTTGAGAGACTTTAGAACTCTGAGTAATAAAGTCATAAACCATCATTCTAAAGGGCTGAAGATGAATTAAGGCATCCATATCCTGTCAGAGAGGTGATGGACTTAAAGTCCAGCATGAGGTATGCATTTCTGGATATGGCCAATGTAGGAATTTGTTTTGCTGGAATATATGTTTAATCTGAGGGTCTTGTTTTTGTTTTTTAATTATTCAAATGAGGGGGAATTGGAAGGAGAGATAATAAATATATAAATAAAGAACGAACGAATGAATTTTTTTTTAAATGAATAGGTAAAAATCCTGATATGTTTTGTTATGGTTAGACCATACCTGGAGTATTGTGTTCAGTTATGCGCTTCAGAGTTTAGGAAGGACATTGATAAGCTGGAAAGTATCCTGAGGATGGTAACCACAATGGTAAAGGTCCTTAACATCATGCCATATCAGTTGAGGGAACTTGGAATTTTTATTTTAGAGAAAAGAAGCCCCAAGGAGGACATAATAGCTATCTTCCAATGGGCTGTCATGTGGAAGAGGGGTTCATATTGTTGTGTTCAGCCTCAAAGTGCAGAATCAAGAGCAATGGGTGAGATTCACAAAGAGATCAATTTAGGTTTGATGGCAGGAAAATCTTCTTAGCGATTACAGCGAGCCCAAAGTGGCAAGGGCTGCCTCAGGAGGAAGTGGGTTTTCTCTTATTGGCAGTCCTTAAGCAAAGGCTAGGTAACCATCAATTGAGCATATCATACAAGACAATTATTTTTCAGATTGTGTTGGAATAGATGGCAACTGAAGTGTTTTCCAACTCTGAAATTCTGTGAATTGTGTGTGTGTGTGTTGCATTGTCCACTTGAAAATATGTCTCAAAATATGTTGTTTCTTTTTCCATCTTTGCTGCTTTTGGTACCCTGATATTTTGTTCTATATATATATATATATTTTAAATTCAATACTCTTCTTGTTTTCTTTTTCCTTTTTTTAAAATTTATTTTCCCCCAATTAAATGGAACATAATTCTTAACATTCTCTTTTTAAAGTTTTGAATACCAAATTCTATTTCCCTCTCCCCTCCCCCTTTCCTGAGGAGGTAAGCAATCTGATATAGGTTATATAATCATGTAAAACATTTCCATATTAGTCACTTTGTGCAAGAAAACAGAGAGAAAGAAAGAAAGAAAGAAAAGGAAAGAAAGGAAGGAAGGAGGGAGGGAGGGAAGAAAGAAGGAAGGAAGGAAGAAAAGAAGGAAGGAAGGCATCAAGAAAGAGAAAAATAGTATACTCCAATCTGTATTCAGACAACATCAGTTCTTTCTCTGGAGGCAGGTAGCATTTTTCATCATGAGTTCTTTGGGATTGTCTTGAATCATCGTATTGCTGAAAATAGCTAAATCATTCATAGAGTTCATCGTACAATATTGCTGTTTCTGTGTACAGTATTCTACGGGTTCTGTTCACTTTGTGTCTGTTCATATAAGTCTGTCCAGGTTTTTTCTGAAATCATTCTGCTTGTCTTTTCTTATACCACAATAAAATTCCATTACAACCATATACCACAACTTGTTCAGCCATTCCCCAGTTAAAGATCATGTCTTCAATTTCCAATTCTTTAGCCACCACACACACACACACACATACACACACACACACACACACACACAGAGAGAGAGAGAGAAAGAGAGAGAGAGAGAGAGAGAGAGAGAGAGAGAGAGAGAGAGAGAGAGAGAGAGAGAGAGAGAGAAAGCGGCTATAATATTGTACAAATAAGTTCTTTTCCATTTGGGGTGAATTTTTTGCTTGTTTTTTTTTTTAAAGCAATTTTCCTTTTAGAAATGTTATAAAGGTTAAATTGACAAGACATGGAACTGATTGGATATTGAGAGTGAAGGAGAGTGAGGAATTCAGAATGACTCTGAGTTGAGAACTTGGGTGACTACAATGTTGATGGTACCCTTAACAGAAATAAGGAAGTTCAAAAAATCTTTTTGGGGGAAAAGATGAGTTCTGTTTTAGACATGTTGAGTTTGAGATACCTTTGTGACATCAAGTGTGCTGTGGATGTGAGTGATCTGGAACTGGAGCTCAGGAGAAAGACCAAGGTAATATTAATCTGTATAAAGGTGATAACTGAAATCATGAAAGTTGATGAGGTCACCATGAGAAAGAACATTTAGAAAAAGGAGGGCCTAGGACAGAACCTTAGGATATACCCATATTTAGAGTTGGATATAGATGATAATGCAGCAAAGAAGATTGAGAAATAATCAGAGATAGATGAAAGTACTAAGAGAGTGAGGTATAGTGGGGGGAAATGTTTGATATATAAGATGGAGTAATTCTGAACCCAAAATAGCAGATTCAATTCAGTGAGAAGAGGGGAAAGCTCTGCCTTTGCTAGAGAGGATGAGTGAATATATTAAGTTTTTAAAATATATTCACTTAAAGAGGCAAGCAAAAGACTTATTAGTGGAGGGATAAAGAGGGGAGGTGAGAGAAAAACATGAAGTTTACTCTCATCACATTCCACTAAAGGAAGGAATAAAATGCACACTCATTTTGGTATGAAAACCTATCTTACAATACAGGAAAGTGGGGGATAAGGGGATAAGCAGGGTGGGGGGGATGATGGAAGGGAGGGCACGGGGAGGAAGGAGCAATTTGAGGTCAACACTCATGGGGAGGGACAGGATCAAACGAGAGAACAGAAGTAATGGGGGACAGGATAGGATGGAGGGAAATATAATTAGTTCTTACACAACACAACTATTATGGAAGTCATTTGCAAAACTACACAGATTTGGCCTATATTGAATTGCTTGCCTTCCAAAGGGAAGGGGTGGGGAGGGAGGGAGGTAAAGAAGTTGGAACTCAAAGTGTTAGGAACAACTGTCGAGTAATGTTCTTGCCACTAGGAAATAAGAAATACAGGTGAAGGGGTATAGAAAGTTATCTGGCCCTACAGGACAAAAGAGAAGATGGAGACAAGGGCAGAGAGGGATGATAGAAGAGAGAGCAGACTGGTCATAGGGGCAATTAGAATGCTTGGTGTTTGGGGGGGGAGGGGACAAAAAGGGAGAAAATTTGGAACCCAAAATTTTGTTAAAATGAATGTTAAAAGTTAAATAAATAAATTAATTAATTAATTTAAAAAATAAAAAAATTAAAAAATTAAAAAATACTATCTCTTATTTTTTTTAAAAAAAATATATATATATTCACTTAAATGAGTATTTATTAGGTACTATGTTTAAATGTTACCTAGTGAAAATCATTTAGTTGGGTACAGGTTTAGCCCTTCAGGATGCATATGTATGCCAAATCTAATAAAACAAGAGACTGAACATTACCAAACCCCCTCAGTCTCCTGCTGGTTTGGCACAATTAGAATTATGTCTATATGTCCCTATCTCTCATTCCATACTTTTTTATTAGGCAGTTTAGAAATTATCCTTACTTTACTGATCCCGTAGATAACAATGTAGTTTCCCATTGGTGTCATGCTGGCTCTTTTTCTAAAATAAATATAACTATAATAGCTTGAACTAGGTATAAATTTGATTCCTGAAGGACTCCAGGCCTTCATCTAGCCCAGAACTGGAAAGCGTAATACTACATCCAGAAGCATCACCATTGTATGCTACCCTGGACAGGGGGCTAGAGGTGGAGGGGATTGCAATTTAGATTGTTTCCTGTTGGCTTCTGCCCTCTTCCTTCCCTTGTGAATAATAATAAAATTTTATTAACTGCTATCCTTGTGTGGCTCCACACTTTTCATCCCAACTCTCCTGTAACACATTAAGGCATCATACTAGATGATGGAGAAAACAAAGATTAAAAAAAATGACATAGCTCTGTCCTCAAAAGCTTACAGTCTGCATGATGTGTAAAGTCAGGTGTGACGTAAGGCAGAATGAGATGGGATGAAGGAAAGCTCAAGATCAAGCAGTCTGGGAAAATCTCAGGAGGAAGAACTCCCTTTCGCTGGGGCAGTGGGTTGGGAGAGAGATCAGAAAAGGTTTCACCAGGAGAGAACTCCCTTTCTTAGTGTGTTTCCCTGATCTTCTTAAGGGTTGTGATGCACTCCTGACTATACCCTGGCCTGGGATCTCTGGTTTAACCTATTAAGATATTCTATTTTCTCCAGGATCAGGATTTGAACCATGCTCTCTCTAGGAGGGTTCTCATGCTCTTTCATGCTTTTGAAGGGTTCTTTCTCTTTAGCTCTGATAATCACCGACCCCACAAATCTGATCGAACTAATAAGTTTTCTGAGCACCTATTCTATGACCAGCACTCTGAAGGATTAAAATAGATAGAGTAAATGTAAGATAGTGGTCACCAAACATATATGACATGTTTGGAAGTGAGATCAGTGAAGGACAGGAAATAATGAAATGCTAAGTGGTCTGAATGTCCTTAGCCTTAGTGCCTTCTGCCTTTCTGTTTAATTTTCTCAAAACAAGTCAGAGACAAGAGTTCTGGAAAATGGATTTTCCCAGTCTTTGGCTTTACTTTGTAGGTAATACTGAGCTCCAGAGTTTCCAAGAGATCAGGATTTCTTGAATTCAAACTCTTAGAGGGGTAAGATTTCCTCAACAGCAAGTTCATTCTCCAAGGATCACAGTTAGAATATTAAGAGGAGTATTTTAGTCTTTTATTTATTTGTCTTAATTTTTAAGTGATGAATTCATTAGTTGAAATAACATGTCTAGTCCTCAAAAAAAATGATTTAGATACAATGAATTATCAAAACTCCAACCTATGCGCAACAGCATTGTTTATTTTCTTAACCCACCCTCAATCTACATAAAATCAAATATTTGCAACTATCTGAAGTGAAAATTCAGTCTGACCTTGCAAGTTTTCTTAATATTTAAACATTTTTCTCTCTTGCTTTGATCATTTAAGTAAGCCAGCATGTTTCAGTTGTAAGACACTAAAAAAAAAAAATCAATGCCCAGAAACATCCTTTGCAGAATGGAGCATATAATCAATGACAATGATGCATTTCCAAAGGAGGAATGCAGGCCAATATTGAATTATGCAGAGGAGAGGCACCATGAAATTGAAAGAATTAACTTTCTTATAAGGTATTAGATGAGTATTATCAATTTACAACATAATCCTGTGGTTGTAAATACAGACGTTTCAACTATGACTGGGGAATAAGGAAAATTTAAGATAGTAGCTATTCTTTTTTTTTTTCAGTCCAGTGTATTACAGTGATGAGGATATAAATACGTAGCCTTATATATCGATAAGCAAAATAATGTATAATATATTGCATATGTGCTATATTTTATTGGATATAGGAAGGCTTAATGAAGAGAGTCCTGATTTAATTTGATTAATCCTCTTACTCTTACCCAGTGATCTTGACAATTTGAGATCACAGGACATCCCAAGGAGATAGACATGGCTCAGCACTTTTTTGAGAGGGCAAAGGGAACTCCTTTGATTGTTTTCCAAAGTGTTAGCTGGGGGAGGAGGCAGATATATCAAAAGGGCCTCCCTTTTTCTGCAGTCTATAAAATCATGGTTCAGCTCTTTTTCAAATGAACTTCTATACTCTGGTTCAGCAAAGAGGTTGGATATTTTCCCCCTTCCCATCACTCTTTGTGCAGAAGATGGATGTGGCAAGGCTGAAGAAGAAGCTCATGGATATTTGGTTCCTGGCTGCCTTCTGCCTTTTTACCCCTTTGTTTCCTAGACTAGAGTTAGGGAAAATGGATTTTCCTAGTCTTTGGGGTTACTTTGTAGGTAATACTAAATTCCAAGGTTCCTGAGAGATAAGGAGTTCTGAGTTCTTGAGTTCAATTATTCAGACACTGATCTCTTAGACGGATAAGATTATCTCAATAAAATGTTATTCTCCAAGAATCACAACTAGAAGACTAGGGCCATGTCATAGATCTGGATCTTGCTAAACTCTTTCCTGCTATTGCAATAAGTTGGTCAGACAGTGCGGGTCCAAGGAGAATGGGGGAGTATTTGTTCAGCATCTCCCCCTACAAAATAGATTAAGCTTCTGGGTTGTAGTTTGAGAGCTTAATGTTTCTGAATTTTTTCCTGGGCTTCTTTGAGACTTTTGTGTCTTATGTATTTGTACATAATGGGGTCACTCTCTGTAATGGAAATTTAAATGGGAAGATCTTCTTCATTCATTAGTAGGCCCATGTGACCTACCTGGGTTACATGGAAGTCTGAATCACAAGGAAGTCACGTGTGATGGGAGGAGTTTACTGAACCAGTGGAACAGGAAGGGTGGAGCAGAACTGGGAGGAAGTTGGTGAGAGCAGTTGGGGTGGAGGAGAGAGGATGCAGGCAGGCAGGCAGGCACAGCTCCTCTGAGTGTTTGCTTGTGGGAAGGCCCCAGCATGGAGGAAAAGGCTTGGGAATGGCTTTGTCCCCTGCAGTGCTAATGTGTTTTGATTTCTCGGTTACTATGACAGATTTGGCTTTCTAGTATTGGGATTTGGCTTTATGGTGTCTGAATAAATGTTTTTCTTCTGCCTTCTATATAGAGTCTATTATACTTTGAAACTCAGAACCATGCCAGCACATTCATAGTCACCCTCAGTGCTGTGAATATTGCCTTGGCGATACATTCCCCCAACTCTCACTCACAGTATGGCGTTCCCAATGTTCTAGGGGTAGGTAACCCTGAAAGACTGGGTCTTATACTGCTGTTGCTTACAAGTTCATACTTATGTGCTCCCCGTTAACAATTAGTCAGTTACATTCCATTAGCTGATTTACTAAGAAGGTATTGAAAGAACAGTTGATATGAAACATTCTCCTCAAAATTGAAGTTCACTGTCCCACAGATACAACCTGAATCCATAGGAATAATGGGGTTAAACTTAATTATGGTAATGAGGCACAAGTGTAGAGAATGCATGAAGCAAAGGGATACCCCAGCTGGGCCCCAAGGGTCCTACCTTTGTTAAGTCCTTAGCTATAATGGGTTTACTCCCTGAAGCTATCTTTCCTGAGGTGACTATCACTCCCAATCTCTTTGTCAAAGTGTTTTCTCCACTCCCACTGCAGATGCTGGTTCTTCAGTGGTTACTTTCACTAGTGTTTAGCTCTAAACACTGATGACATCTCTGGATCTCTGGATCTACCAAATGCACAAGGTCACCTGGACTCTCCAATCTTGGAATATTCATTCAGGAAAGAACTCAAAGAAGTGAAGACAGCCCATGTGCTCACAGTTTGTGACCAGATTGGGAATGTCCTTCTCCAACCTGACCCTCCAGGCAGCTCAGAATTATCCTCATGCTCTGAAGCTAGAATGAAGAGTACAAAGGAGGGGGCATGTTGTTCTTTTTACACATTCATTTGGTTCTATCTCAATGAATAAAACTTCCGAATCATCATGGTCAGAAGGAGGCTCTTCTGAAGATTCCACAAAATCACTTGGATTAGACCTAGGTAGGGCATATCTACACATGCTTCAAGGACTGGTTTCCATAGGCCATTCCATCCACCCAGATTACATACTTTCTGTGGTAGGTGAAACTGAGAAACCTATTACTCACATTTGTAGGAACCCTGATAGAAGCACAACATAAGCTTTATTCAGGAGATTTTCTAGAATTCTGGGGCAAGGCTAAAGAGTCAATGGGACATAATGACTTCTTTGGGTCAGGCCCCTAGTATTAGTCAGTCAGATCAACAAGCATTTATTAACACTAATTATGAACCAGGCACTGAGGCTGGTGATATAGAAAAGGGCAAAAATAGTTCTTGCCATCAAAGCTCAGTTCATATGAGCATGGAGTACATGGAGGAAGAAGGTCCTAAATCATAAATGATAAATGTATTTATAGTTTATATTAATAAAATGGATAAGTAGTCATTTGGATGCCACTTCCTAGATGATTTATACTAAAAAAAGAGGATTTCTTTGTCTTACCTGGAAAAAAAGTCAATTCCGAAATTCTGAGAACCCTTTCTATATATGAGGTTAATTATTTGTAGATTATTCAGGGTGTGGAGACAGCATGTTATAGTGGCAGAAAGTACTGACTCTAGAGTCAGAGGACTTAGGTTCAAGACTATCTTCCCTATTATAATCCTATAAGAAAAAATGGACCTTGAGTAAAATAGAAACATTTCCAACATTCCTGATAAAAATGACCAGAGCTGAGTAGAAACTTTGAAATCAATCACAGGCAATAAGAAAAATCTAGAAAGGTAAATACATTTGAGCAGTTGGAAAGGGCTAAATAGTGATGAAATTAATAATTTATGTAGTATTAACTACATCAATAGCTTACATTTGAATAAATGGAGAAAAGACAAATATCTCTTTAGAATTCTAATATCTTTAACAGTCACAGAGGGAGTTAAGATAATAAGACAAACACAAAGTGTGGGGATGATTTTCTAAAGCCATTGAATTGATAAATAAAAAATAACAACTGGTTTATATGTATTCTCAGTAAATTCTACTTGGTCAAATCTAATTTATGTTAATTGGTCAATTGATAGAGGGAAGAAACTGATTGGTCAAGATGACACCGGGGGGAAAAAAACAATGGTTGGATAACATTGACAAGACGGCAACTACTTGATCAATACTGGGGGTAAAGGGGTTGTTAGTGAAAGTTAGGAAATCCTCCAGACCTTGAGGGACATAGAACTTGAAGGGATAGATATAGGCAGCCTTATTCTAGGGAACCAAACTGCCAAAATGGGGTAGGGGTGGGAAAGAGAGGACTTGGTTGGTTGAAGTCAGAGTCTGTGTATTCCATTTAAAAGAAATATATTGACTTCCAGGAGCCAAGATGGCGGAGTAAGCAGTAAATCACAGTAACTCTCCCATATTCACCTCTAAACAATCAGAAAATAGCATTTCAAAACAAATCCTCAAACAATAGAACCAACAAAAAGACAAGGTGAAACAATCTTTGAGCCCAAGAAACTTGGAAGATGGGCAAGAAAGGTCCATCTCACTCAGGTAAAAGGGGAGCACATTCCAGGACAGAAAGCCTTCCAGCAAACTAACAGCAAGCCCCACCTAAGCAAACCAGTGGGAGATCCTGAGCCCCAGTATGGTGGAGCAGGCAAACATCAACACCACAACTCCCCTCTCACCATGTGCCTTAGCCAGGGGAACCAACAGACTCCAGCTCCAAGAATCACCACGTGCTTCCATACAACCCAGGGTAAACAGGCATCCTCCAGCAGCCATATTTCCACATCCTTCAGTATAGCCCTGGGGAAATGAAGAAACACCCCATCAGACCTCAGCACATGGCAGACACAGTCGCTAGGACCCCAGTTCAGCACCAGGTAAGCTTCCAGACTCATACCACCTCCATCAGTGTGAGTCACCCCCACCCCACCCCCTCAGCACAGCACCAGACACAAGGATCCCCCATGGGCCTTGGGGCCATATCAACACAACACCAGGTAAACAGTCAGAACCTGCAGCCCCTGGCTGAGAGACAGTGTCCCTTCCACCCCAGGTGTAGAAGTCAAATTTAAAAGAAAGGGGAAAGGCCTTCCTCACTCTCCAAAAAAGGATGAGCAAAAAACCAAAAAAGAATCTGACCACAGAAAATTATTATGGTGACAAGGAAGACCAAGACACAGACTCAGAAGAGGATAACAATATCAAAACAGTTATGAGCAAAACCCCAAAGAAAAATGAGGAGTCTCAAGCCTAGAAAAATTCATGGAAAAGTTCAAAAAGGAGCTCAACATCATAAAAGAGGTAGAAGAAAAATGGGAAAAGAAATGAGAATGATACAAGAGAATTATGAAAAAAGAGTCAACAGCTTGGAAAACTGCTTAAAAAATAAAACTGGGCAAATGGAAAAAGAGATATAAAAATCCGCAGAAGAAAACAACTCTTTAAAGAGTACAATTGGCCAAATAGAAAAGAGATTACAAAAGCTAATTGAGGAAAATAACACCTTCAAAGTTAGAATTGGGCAAATGGAAACTCATGACTCTATGAGACATCAAGAATAAATCTAACAAATTCAAAAGAATGGAAACACAAAAGAACATGCAAAATACCTCATGGGGAAAACAACTGACCTGGAAAATAGATCCAGGAGAGACAATATTGCAATCACTAGAATACCTAAAAGTCATCATCAAAAGGAGGACCTGGATAGGATCTTTCAAGAAATTATCAAGGAAAAACTGCCCTGATGTCCTGGAACCAGAGGGCAAAATAGGCATTGAAAGAATCCACCAATCACCTCCTAAAAGAGATCCCCAAATAAAACCCCCAAAAACATTATAGCAAAATTTCAGAACTATCAGGTCAAGGATAATATACTACAAGTGGCCAGAAAGAATATCAGGTATCAAGAATATCAAATATCAGGTAGTTATAATCAGGATTACACAGGACCTGGCAGCTGCAACATCAAAGGATCAGAGGTCATGCAACATGATATTTCAGAAGGCAAAGGATCTAGGACTACAACTAAGAATCACTTATCCAGGAAAATTAAGCATAATACATCAAGGGGAGAAAATGGTCATTTAATGAAATAAAAGGAATTCAAGCTTTCATAAGGAGGACACCAGAACTAAACCAAAAATGTGACCTTCAATATTATGACCCAAGAGAAGCATAGACAAGTAAAAATGGAAAAGAAAATAAAAGAAATTCAATACAGCTAGACTGTTTACATCCCTATATGGGAAGAGGATACTTATAACTCTTAAAAACTGTATCAGTAGCAGTACAGATAGAAGGAATATACATAGACAGAGGGTATGGGTACAAGGTGAATTTGAGGGAATGATATAAAAAAACTAAGGGATGAGAAAGAAGAGTATAATGGGTGCAGAAGGAAGGGAGAGGTAGAATGGGGTAAATTATCTCACATGAAAAGGTAAGAAAGACCTATTACAGTGGAGGGGAAGATGCGGGGTGATGGGTATTGCTTAAACCTTACTCTTATCAGTACTGGCTCAAAGAGGGAACATATACACAATCAGTTGAATATAGAAATCTATCTTAACAAACAGGGAAGTATGAGGGGGAGGAAATCAAGTAAAGGGAGGGTGAGAAATGACAGAAGGGAGGGCAGATCAGGGGAGGTGGCAGGCAAAACATTGATGAGGAGGGAAAAGGTGAAAGGAGAGAGAGGACAGATAGGAGGAAGAATAGGAAGGAGAGAAATTCACAGATTGTTATCATAATTGTAATGTGAATGGGATGAACTCTTCCATAAAACAGAAGTGTATCAAAAACTAGAATCCTACAATATGTTGTTTACATATTGTACTTACATACTTGAAGACGACAGACACATACAGAGTAAAGGTAAGGGGATGAAGCAGAATCTATTATACTTCAGCTGAAGTTAAAAAAAAAAAGCAGGGGTAGCAATCTTGAACTCAGATAAAGTAAAAGCAAAAAGAGATCTAATACAAGAGATAAGGAAGGAAGTTACAGTTTACTAAAAGATACTATAGACAATGAAGCAATATAAAGCCTAAACATATATGCACCAAGTGATATAGTCTCCAAACACTTAAAGGAAAAGTTAAGTGAATTACAGGAAGAAATAGACAGAAAAACTATACTAGTGGGGGACCCCAACTGTCTTCTCTCAGAGCTTGATAAATCCAACCAAAAAATAAATAAGAAACTAAGGAGGTAAACAGAATATTAGAAAAGTTAGATATGACAGACCTTTAGCATGATTTGGATATAAAGGGAGACACCATAAGTCAATTAGAAGAGCATGGAATAGTCTACCAGTCAGATCTACGGGGAGGGGAAGAATTAATAATCAAACATGAGATGGAGAACATTACAAAATGTAAAATGGATAATCTTGATTATATTAAATTAAAAAGCTTTTTTTTTTTTTTTTTTTTTTTTTTTTTTTACAAACAAAACAAATGCAGCCAAGATTAGAAGGAAAGCAGAAAGATGGGAAACAATCTTTACAGCAAGTGTCTCTGATAAAGGCCTCATTTCTTAACTATATAGAGAATTAGAATTATAAGCCATTCCTCAGTTGATAAATGGTCAAAAGATATGAACATGCAGCCTTCAGATGAAGAAATCAAAGCTATCTATAGAAATATGAATAAGTACTCTAAATCACTTTTGATTAGAGAAATGTAAATTAAAACAACTCTGAGGTATCACTTCACACCTATCAGAAAATGATAAATGCTGGAGAGGATGTGGAAAAATTGGGACACTAATGCATTGTTGGTGAAGTTGTGAACTGATCCAATCATTTTGGAGAGCAATTTGGAACTAGGCTCAAAAGGCTATATGGTTCTCCTTTAGCAAGCTCCTGACTTGCTTTCAAACTCTTCTATGGCCTAAGCCCATTTCATATTCATTTTGGAGGTACTGGAGGCAGAAACCTTGACTTCCTCTGACGGTATGCATTGTTCTTCCTCATCCAAAAGGATGGAAGGAGATACCTGTTCATCAAGAAAGTCTTATTTTTTTCCCCTTTTTTTGGTATTTTCCCAGTCAGTTACTTGACTTCTGAATCTTTTGTCAAGAGGAGGGTCCTAGTGCTCCTCCTCCCCCCCAGACTGTGCTCAGGGCTGAGATTCAGATGAACTGCTCAATTCCCCCAGGGGCTTTAGGCAGGGGCAGGGCCACCATTGAGGGCTGAGGTTCAGATCCCCTGCTCAATTACCTCAGAGGCTTTAAGCTGAGCCCCTCAGACAATGGACCTATGCTGCTTCCTTGGCCACCATAGCTGTCTGCCACCTACTGCTGCTGCTGCTGCAGCCCCTGCCACGACCTGGGGCCAGTGCTGGGGGGACCTCATTCCCCTCTTGCTCAGCTGGGAAAGCCCTCCCACACTGACCTTTGAAGCTTTCTTTGTCGCTTGTGGGTTGAGGGATCTGGGACCCTCCCTGCTGGGGATTCTGCCCCAGAGGCCTGTTCTGGTCCTTTTCCTCCCCATGCCATGTGGCCAGGGCTGGGCTCAGCTCCACTCAGCGTCCCATGGGATAGACCTTTCCTGTCAGCATTCCAGGTTACCTTTGACTGGAAATCACTTTCACTCTGTTGTTCTGTGGCTTCTGCTGTTCTAGAATTTGTTGAGAGTCATTTTTTACAGATATTTTGTGGGCTGTGGGGGAAAGCACTAGAATATATGCATCTTTCTACTCCCATCTTGGCTCTGCCCCCCTCAAAGGGCTATAAAACTGGGCATACCCTTTGATCCAGCAATACCATGACAACATCTGTATCCCAAAAAAATCATTAAAAAGGGAAAAGGAAAACATGTGGAAAAATATTTATTGCACCTCTTTTTGTGATGGCAAAATATTAGAAAGTGAGGAAATGCCCACCAATTGGGAAACAATTGAACAAACTGTGGTATATGAATGTAATAGAAAACTCCTGTGCAATAAGAAATGATAAACAGGCAGATTTCAGAAAAACCTGCAAAGACTTGCATAAACTGATGCAAAGTGAAATGACCAGAACAAGGAAAACATTGTATACGATATCAGCAACGTTGCGTGACAATCAATATGAATGACTTAGTTCTTTTCAGCAACACAATAATCCAAGAGAAGTACAAAGGACTCATGAAGGAAAATGCTGTCTGCATCCAATTAAAGAACTGATGGACTCAGAATGCAGATTGAAACATATTTTTTCCACTTACTCTATTTCTTCCCATAGGTTTTTTTTTCCTTTTGATCTGTTTCTTCTTTTACAATTGTGACTAACATGGAAATATTTTTACATGATAGTACATGTATAAACTATATCAAAACCATTTTCAGAAGACAGAAGGGAGAAAAATTTGGAACTCAAAATTTTGTAAAAACGAATGCTAAAAATTTTCTTGATATGTAATTGGGAAAAAATACTATTAAAAATAAAAATAAAAGAAATACTTTAAATTAGTAGGAAATTGCCTTTGTATTTCTTTTGTATTTCTTATCACCCCTCTTGCTGTATTATGGTATCATATGTATTTGTGAAATTGAATAGATGGGTATCCACTTTGTTTCTAGTTCTCTAATACAACAAAAAGTACTATTATAAATATTTTTGTACATATGGGTCCCTTTCTTCTTTCTTTGATTTCTTTGACTTAGTATAAGTATAACTTAGTGTTCTGGGTGTGGCCTTGAGTCAGACCAGTTGCCTGGTGGTTTATAATCAATAATACAATGAAATGATACACTCAAGTGATCCAATAGTTAACAAAAGGAGATTTATTTAGCTGTGGCAGAAGGATATTCATTGAGGAAGCCTACGATGATTTAGCTGAGCAAAGCTACCTTGCTTGAGTTGCCAAGCATGGTCCACCAGCCAAGCATCAGAGAGTACTTGGAATTCCCCATGGCTGTTTTGCACTCAAGTGACCAAGGAGTGATGTGAACAACTCGAATCTTTAGATCCCTGATTACAAAAGAGCCATGAAGAGCTTTTGTTCCTCCAGATACATTTTGATTAATTGAAAAGGCATTGAATATTTGCTGCAAAGCATAATGGGTACTTCAGCTAATGGCATATGTTTTATGATTAATAAGTATAAATATTTTGGGCAACTAGATAGTGCAATGGATAGAGCACTGAGTCTACAGTCAGGAAGACCTGAGTTCAAATCTGATAATGGATCATGAAGAGAAATCATTTATGTGTAATGGTTTAATCAAGAATGTGACCATCCCAATGTGTACCTGAGACACACTCTAAGATAAGACCTCCAATGAAATGAAGGAGAAACACCTTTGAGCAAAAGCCTGGCCTTTTGCATTGCCTTGAAGACACAGACTTGTACGGGAAGCTGGCTCCATCATACTCCTTGACCTCCAGGGCTTACAACTCCAGAGACTATTGAGAGTGAATTTCTAGTGGGTGAGAATTTTTTCTCAGTTTGAGCTGAGATTTTGTCTCATATTCAGCCAAAGAGCTTATTTATTCTTGCATGTTCTTTGACATAGTTTAATCTGTAGAATTTTTTCAATTTCTGTTTCTTTTTCTTACTTGGATAAAGGAGTTAATTCACTAGCTGCTATTGTAGTGTTTTCTTGTATAACCAGCATTTGGAAAGAAACAAAGCTGTCAAGTATCAGCTAAGGGTTATCTCCGTCCCTTAAGAGTAATAAAGGAAGCAGCTTTCATCATGAAATTGTACGCCTAGATTAGAGATGTTTTAGGAGTGATGGATAAATATAATTCTAGTCTGACACCCTTTTGGAGATAGGAGAGATCACCTAGGCTCAACAGTTCGGCATCTTGCCTACCCCTTCCTTGAACCATTCCCATTCCCCACTCCACCCTTCCATCTATGCTGCTAGAAGTACAGGAAGGGCCATCCTCTGACTTTTCAGAGAACTGGGCCCAGACCTCAGATCATATCTTTACAACCAAGCAAGTCATGCATCTACACATCTATATATAGACAAACACACACACACATAATGACCCTTAGTCAACAACTTCTTATGCAGAGTATGCATTTTTTTGTTCTTCTTTGGACTTTATGAGGTTCATTTTGTTTTCCATTTATAATAACTACTCTTACAGCATTGAAATGGTTTCTGGACTTACTGTATTCATTTCAATGAAATAAGATTTAGATGGGGAAAAAAGATTAAAAAGCATTAAACAATAGATAAAAGGTTCAAACAGTGTCATTATGGGTTTCATACTTTAAAAAAATCTATTAATGCTCATATCTGTAGCTACTCAAAGATGGTGTTCCCTTAGCTCTTTTAAGTAATCTAGTACCATGGCAGCTAACTGAACTGTAAAAAAAAAAAATCTTATTTTTATTGATGCCTTTTATTTTTACCTCACATTTATTTCTGTACATATCCCTTCCTTCTCCCCCAGCTAATGAGTCATCCTTGTTACAAGATTTGAAAAGAAAAGGAAAAAACATGGTTTGGTAAACCCTACCAATACATAGACTTTGACAATATGTGTGATATTCTACGCAAACAGTCCCCTATTTCTGTAAAAGAAAACGGAGAGGTGTGTTTTTTCAACTATTCTCAGAGGCCAAATTTGGTCATTATAATTACAGAGCATTCATCTAACTGATAGATTCCTCAGCAGCTACTTCCTCTCTAGAGGATATGCTATAACTCCCTGCTGCTCTTCAGTCTTTTCACTCATGTCTGACTCTGTAATTTGAGATTCTCCTTGGCAAAGATCCTGAAATGCCATTTTTTTCCTCCAGCTCATTTTACAGATGGGGAAAGCAAACAGGGTTAAGTGACTTGCCCAGGGTCACACAGCTAGTAAGTGTCTGAGATCAGATTTTAACTCAGATCTTCCTGACTCAAGACCTGGTACTCTATCCACCATACCACTAGTTGCCCAGAGCTCCCTAGTGCTACTGAATTTGGTAGCCTTCTTTCCTGAAATATTCTTGCACAAAGATTCTTTAAGGGTGTGACCTGGTACTGGTATAAGGCAGTCTATTACTAAACTATTAGGAAATGATTAGGAGATAGGGTAAAAATCAGATCATCACAATGCTAGACAAAAGCAGAATGAAGGGTTACTAGAAAGGTTATTATTTCTTGGAGGGGATGGAAATAGTCCAAAGGAGTAAATGCTTCCAAAAGGAAGATTTTGCACTGGGGATACAATGAGATAAGAAAAATATGAGTGATCATCTATCTGTTCAGGTATCACTGAATGGAGCACATGTGAAAGTATAGTAGTATAGCAAAAACAGGGAGAAGGTGAAAAGAAAAACAAGGAAAAGAGAGGAAAAAAGGAAAGGAAACACATTAATTCAATTTGACAAGTTTGCCTACTATGCAGAGATATCAAAGAAAGATGAGACGTTCTCTGGCTTTAAAGACTTACAATGCTGTTGAGGAGTCAAAGAAAAAATAGAATTATTTCAAGGAAATCTTTTAAAGTACACTCTCTACCTCATCCTGACCTTTCAATATCCAAGGGGCTATTTTTGTCCCCAAAATGGTAGCTATTAAAATAAATTTCTAGCTTAATGAGTCATCACTGCATCCTACTTCCTGCCACATCTCCCCATTTCTATTGTTTTCCATTTCATATCAGCTCATAGTCAGAAATCACTCAGAAATTCTCTTAATTGGTTGCTTTTCCTAAATGTTCAAGATCTGCATCTTTACTCTGTTTCAGGTACACATTGGAACAGTCCCACTTTTGATCTAATCATCACACATAAATATTCCAAATTCATGATTCATAACTCTAAAATTCTCCTCTCTTATCCTTTAAACTCTTCTGTCTCGCTCTGTCTACACCTATTCTTCAGTATTTTCACTCCAGTTCAACCTCTCTGTTCTGACCTCCTTTTCCTGCTGTCATAGCCTTGACCCTATCTATGGCTGACCAGTTCAGTCACACACTATCAATTACTAGTTAAGTCCTTTTGTCCTTTCCCCAGTAATGCCTTGCCAATCCATAACTACGGATTAGTTTCTGCCTTCTTCTTTACAAATCTGCTGCTGCTGAACATTTCTGGAGAAAGTTGCATAATTGTGTTAACCATGTTCTCTATAATTTTTTTCTTGGATCTGTGATTTTGGTCTAGAGAACTCTCCCTTAGAGAACTTTCTCTACCAATACAGATCAGCAACTCTTTGGCAACCTATGGTTTCTTTTCTTTCTTTCTTTCTTTCTTTCTTTCTTTCTTTCTTTCTTTCTTTCTTTCTTTCTTTCTTTCTTTCTTTCTTTTTTTGAGACTAGACAAACATATAGTTTTAGAGAGTTATTTGGGGTGCAGAAAGGTTAAATGTCACAAAACTAGTATGTGTCAGAAGTGGGACTTCCAGCCCACTTTCAGACTCTGAGACCAGTCTTCTATCCATTATGCCATGTTGCCCTAACTACAAATGTATGTTATCCAATTTCAACTGTGGAGGCATTGTGGTATAATAGATGAGCTAGCAAGTATTAGATTTAAGAAGTACTGAATTCAAATCTTGACTACAACACATATTGGCTAAGTAACCCTGAACAAACCACTTAAGTTCATAATGTCTCAGGGACTCTATAACTATAAATTGAAGAAGAACTGAAGATATACATTGGTAAAGAGTGCCACCTGTTAAGCATAAGCAAAGTGGGATTTGTTTTTGTTGTTTTTCAGTTTCATAGGCTCAGGCTAAATTGAAAATATCTGAAATATAACCCTGGTAATTCGTAGCTATGCTGAGTCATGTGGGTTGTGATGCCTTCTGGCTCTGAGCCAATTAGTTGAAAACTATATATACTGGGAGGTGGGTGTTTTGCTTTGGGAGCATGCTCATGAGAAAGACCTTTTGATTCCCTGGAAGGGACTCTGAGTAGCCATTTGTTAAGAGCCCCCTGACTACTCAGATGTTGGTGCTCTCCCAGTCTGGTGATGTATGTAGGTAGTTGTATTATCTTGTTCAGAGAGTTGGAACCTTGTCTCTTGAGCTTCTGTGCTAATTTCTCTGCTTGTATTTTCTATACTCACTTCTTTCTACTTATCTGTAATTAAAGTAAGATCATTGAACCCTTTAAAGTTGTCTTTTCTTTAGCAAAGGAGATCAAAGAACCTGTGCTAGCAGGCCATCCTGGATGTGCTAGGGTGCTTGCTAATACAGTTGGTGTAGTTGTTAGGATCTGCACAGACTAAAGGAAAGTATGGGATGTAGTGAGATTGTGATAGTTGTCGACTCCGTTGTTGTGTTGTTTTTTGTTGGCAATTTGAGAGAAACCAAGTGAACAACAGTGGCAGGAGCAGTTTCTTGGGTGCCCAGAGCAGGGCCCCTGGGAGATAATCTCTCCCTCCTCCTCCCTACCCAACTAGCACTCCTGAGGAGACAGATCAGAGCAGCAGCTGTGGGAGGAAAACAAGCTTGTGGGAGGTGGGGATGGCCAGAGTGAGAGCCAGGGCTCAAGTGGAATAGCCCCACTCCAAACTTTGTTAGAGGGCTGGAGGCTCTGAAAGTGTGCTGTTTCCAGAACCCAGATGGGAGTGGCTCCTCCCCATGTAAGGCTGGGGAAGAAAGCTGTTCCAGAGTTGGGGTGGTGCAGGCCAGAGACAGAGGCTGGAGGCAGGAGCACCTGGAGCCTATGGTGCCCGGACCCAGGCAGGAGCAGAGAGAGCTTGAAATGGGGCCATGGAGCAGGAACAGAGAGCTACCTGTGTGCAGACCCTGGTGAGGTGACAGCAGGAACAGAGAACTGCTTGTGTCAGGACTCAGGCAGAAGCCAGGAGTGATTGACCACTGGACCTGCAAGAGGAAGAACCCCAGAGCTCAGAATTCAACCCCAAGTCAAGATGAGAACTTTACAGCAAGGCAGGAGCACTGAGGGGGCTTTCCTGCCAAGTCCCACTGGGACGGTTTGGGTTCCTGGGAGAGGAATTGTCTTTGAATGGGAGGAAGTACCATAACCCCTGGGGATTCACTCAGTTGGCTTTGTTACCCAAACACCCCTCAGGACTTGGAAGTGGGGGCTAGAGCAGTGTTAGGACTTGGACTTTTTGGCTCATTCGAACATGTGTGCACCTGAGAGTATCAGGCGGGAACCTGCAGTAGCAATGTGGGGAGAAGGACATACCCTCAAGGGGACTTTATTTGAACAATTTGTTTTGAATTGACTGTGACCTAGGGGTGGATTATGTTGTATTCTTTGATATTATATACTTTTGTGTTTGTTTCAGGCCACGTGACTACCCTGGTAATAAGTGGTTATGTTGTTATGTATTTTGTAAATGTGTAGCTCATGATATGTTTGTGATTATTCCTTTTCAGTTTCCAGGATCCATGGCCATAATAATCTCTTGTTCACCTGTGTAGATTGTAAGGGCTAAATATTAGATTGCAAAGGCCAGGATCCTGGAGGAGTAGAATGTAAGCATAACCAAAGTGGGATTTGTTGTTGTTTTTCTGGAGTTCCGTTTTCTAGGCTCAGGTTAGATTGAAAACATCTGAAGGATAACCTTGGTAATTTACAGCTGTGCTGAATCACGTGGCTTGTGATGCCTTCTGACTCTCAGCCTATTAGTTGAGAACTATATATAGTGGGAGGTTGGTATTTTGCTTTCAGGGCTGGCTCATGAGAAAGACCTTTTGATTCCCTGGATGGGACTCTGAGAAACCGTTTGTTAAGAGCCTCCTGACTACTCAGATGTTGGTGCTCTCCCAGTCTGGTGGTGTATGTAGGTGGTTGTATTACTTTGTTCAGACAATTGGAGCCCTGTCTATTGAGACTCTTGTGTTAATTTCTCTGCCTGTATTTTCTATACTCACTTCTTTCTACTTATCTGTAATTAAAGTAAGATTACTGACCCCTTTAAAGTTGTCTTTCCTTTAGCAAAGTAGTTCAAAGGACCTGTGCTAGGAGGCCATCCTGGGTGTGCTAGGATGCTTGCTAATATACCACCTCACTGGAAGTTCCATTCAGTGAAATCACAACTTTGACCAAACAAAAAAAAATCTTAATTATAGCTTCACTAACCACATGGCAATCCCATTTTTCTCTGATTGATTTTGCCACAATTGCCACAGCTACTAAAAGCATCTGTCTTCTCAAATCTCATACTCTACCTCTTCTATAATTCCTCTAAGCAGAGGGCCTCGGCACTTACTTAACTGAGAAAATAGAGGTCATCCATCTAAGCTCCTTCTCTCCCACTCCATACCTCAAAATTCCTCCTCATGATACCTTATTCTTTCTTCCTCTGTTTCAGTGTCTTATGAAGAGATTGGCCTTTCCCTTGCCAAGATCAATGTCTCTGTTTGTATTCTTAATCTATTCTCTCCCCCTTTCTCTCAGATCTTGATAAATTCCATCCTTTTTTTGCTACTCTTCCTCTTATGTTCAAGCTTATCTCCTGGCTCCTCCAGTGCTTACAAACATGCCCAAATCTTTCCCATCTTTTAAAAAATCCTTTCTATTGACCTCCTTTCCCCTCCAGATATTGGCCTCTATTTCTTCTCCCTTTCACAAACTCCTGCAAAGGATTGTCTATCCTTGTTATCTCCATTTCCTCACCTTCCATTCACTTATTAAACCCTTATAATATGAGTCCAGGCCCTACCACTGAACTAAAACTGCTCTAATATTACCAACCAACATGACCCAAAAGGAAAATGATAAATGTTGGAGAAGATCTGGGAAAACTGGAAAACTGATGCATTGTTGGTAGAGTTGTAAACTGATTCAACCATTCTGGAGAGCAATTTGGAACTATGCCCAAAGAGCTATTAAACCTTTGACCCAGCAATACCACTTCTAGGTCTGTATCCCAAAGAGATCATAAAAATGGGAAAAGGACTCATATGTACAAAAATATTTATAGCAGCTCTTTTGGTGGTGGCCAAGAATTGGAAATTGAGGGGATGCCCCTCAATTGGAAAATGGCTGAACAAATTGTGGTATATGAATGTTATGGAATTCTATTGTTTCATAAGAAATTATGAGCAGATGGACTTCAGAAAAACCTGGAAAGACTTATATGAACTGATACTGAGTGAAGTGAGCAGAACAAGGAGATATTGAACACAATAACAGCCACATTGTGTGATGACTAACTTTCATAGACTTGGCTCTTCTCAGCAATGTAAGGGTCTATAAGACAACTCCCAAAGACTCATGATGAAAATGCTGTCCACATCCAGGGAAAGAACCATAAAGTCTGAATGCAGATTGAAGCATACTATTTGCTTTCTTTTTTCTTTTGTTGTTGGTTTTATTTCTTCTGTCTCATGGTTCTTCTCATTAGTTCTAATACTTCTTTACAACATGACTAATGTGAAAATATGTTTAATGAATGTAAAAATTTTAAAAATAAAAATAAATAAAAATTAAAAAAATATTATCAATGATCTCTCAATTGCCATATCTCAATTTTCATTCTAGTAAAAAAATCTCTGCACCTTTGGACACTGTCAACCATATTGTCTGCTTGGATACTCTCTTCCCCTGGCTTCTGTGACACTGCTCTCCTTTGGTTCTCCACTCACCTACCTAAGTGCTCCTTCTCATTCTCCTTTGCTGAATAATTGTTCTTCTGACACTCACTAAATGTGGGCACCTTCCAGCATTCCTGCTCCCAGAGACTTTCCCTCTTCTATTGATGGCACCAATATCCTTTCAGTCCCCCTGGCTTGAAGTCTTGGAGCAATCACTGATTTTACCTTCACAACATCACTTGGAGTCACTTCTCTTTCCTCCTTCCTCACATGGTCTCTACCCTAGTTCAGGCCATCAAGACCTCAAGTCTCTCCTCTTTCCAATACATTCCCCATAAATCTTACTATATCATACTCCTTTCTTGAAATAAATATCTCCAATAGTTTTTTATTGCCTTGATGATAATTCTTTGTCTTTTTAACATTTAGTATTTAGCTCATAGGAGAATAATAAAAGAGTAGCTAGGTAGCACAGTGAACAGAGTGCTCAGCCTGGAGTCAGGAAGACTTATCTTTCTAGTTCAAATCTGGCCTCAGACACTTATTAACTGTGTGACCCTGGGGAAGTAATTTAACCCTGTTGGCCTCAGTTTCCTCATCTGTAAAATGAGCTGGAAAAGCAAATGGCAAACCACTCCCACATTTTTGATGAGAAAACCACAAATGGGGTCATGAAGAGTCAGACATGACTGAAATGATTGGACAACAGTAACAGCAAACATCATAATAAATGCTTGCTGAATTGATGATATTTCTTCTTTTCTCACTCACACACTTTAATCAAATTGGCTTGCTACCTGTTTCTGATTCAGGACATCCCATCTCTATGCCTTTGTACAAGTGATCCCCTACATCTTTAATTTACTTCTAGAAATTCTTTTGTTGTTCAGTCGTTTTAGTTGAGTCTGAGTCTTTGTGATGCTGTTTTGGGTTTTCTTTTCTTAGAGTGGTTTGCCATTTCCTTCTCCAGCTCATTTTAAAGATGAGGAAACTGAGGCAAACAGGGTTAGGTGAGTTGCCCAGGGTCACACAGCTAGTAAGTGTCTGAGGCCAAACATGAACTCAGGAAGATGAGTTCCTGACTCCAGGACCAGCACACTATTCACAATGTCACCTACCTGCCTGTCTAGAATTCCTGCCTTCCTTCAAATTACAGCTGAGATACCCCTTTTCTACCTAGTCATTAGCACTAGCTCCCTATTGTATTTTTTATACTCACTTCTTTCTATTTATCTGTAATTAAAGGCAATTCCTTTGTATAAGCCTCATATTTATTTACTGTAAACAGGTTGCAACCACTCAAAAGAATGTAAACTTCTTGAGAACAGGGTCTGTTCAATTTTGTCTTTTTATCCCTAGCATCTAGTACAATGACTTGTATATAGGTATGTGTCTAATGAATGTTTTTAAAAATTGAATTTTTAAATAGCTCTGTAATGTTGAAGATCTAGGAGACTGGGTTAACCAGAGTTATTCCTAGCAAACAGGAAACCAAACCATACACTTTCAACACAATACATCATTTGATACACTCTTCCTTCTCTCCCTCTTTAGCCCTTGCCCTTGTTTATGACTTCTGGATCTAAAAGATAAATCAGAAATTGCTTCTGAAATCATGCAACTTTACTGTTTCTACTCTTGTTTAAGAAAAGCCCACAGTTTCTCAAGGGAAGGATGGGAGAGAGGTTGTTCAGCATGCGCTGAGGTGGGATTCTCCTGACTCAATTTCCCCACTGACACCTGGCAGACTTTAAGCCTGACTGAAGGCAAGTGGATAATCTAATCCTGCCTGGAATTGACATGAAGTTGGGGAGACACTGTATCCCTGCAATGTCCCTACTCTTGGTGGCAATTTCCTATAGTCAAAAGATTTGTAAGCTTAATACCAAATCTATTCAATTATAGATTATTGGTAGGGGAACATCTGAGGTTGTCTAAAATTAAGCTATTAGGCATAGGACTTTAGACCAACAACAATAAGTTAGGGTCCTTTAATTCTTACTAATACTGTGGAGACAATTAGGTCAAGAGCTTGTGAAGTTAGCAACATAAATATTATTTGTGTCTCAGCTGGTTAATGTTTAAAAAAAAAAATTCATTTGTGGTCCATATTGTAAATGCTTTAAAAAGAAGTATCACCTGACCAAAAGTTTGAATTGCTTTATCTGTTATAAACTTAAAAATAAATAAAAAAAAAAAAGAAAAGCTCACAGAAAATGTTGATGACTCTATTTTTAAATAACGTCAGCACTTTATACAAATGGACTGAGAGAGTAGGGATGCCTAAGTATTTTTTTAAAAGCCCATTAAACATAATTCCTTTAAAATGCATCTGAACACACATTGACACATTATACAAGAAGTAATGACCTAATTTAAGGGCTGCTTCTAAGAGACAAATAATGCAGCCAGTTGTGTGAATGAAAGAATGTCAGTTTTGTGATAACTGATTCTTCATCCCCCCCCCCCCCCACTTTTTTCTTGCTCATTTTGGTGTGGAGGCCCATCTTTCAGTCCCATCTCTAGAACTAGAAACAAATAGTATGCAAGGACTTGGTACTACTGATATTTTCCTATGTCAGTCATAATTTTCTGCCCAATTTTCTACCCAATACAAATTATGATTATAATTTACCAGTTATAATATACCAATCTTCAGATCATTCCCTCTCCTTCCTCAAGTTTGGTACCTGGTTCACCACCTTCTTCTCTTCTCCACCTCCTGCCCTTATAATAGGAGTCTTTAATATCCACATAAATCTCCATCAAGCCTCCTAACCTCCAAATTCCTCAGCCTTTTAAATTACCATGTCCTGCTCTTTCATCTCACCTCAGCCACAGGTATGGACTATTACGCATAAGAGCTTGACAGTGGCTACATATGTTCCATTTTCCCTAATTAGATAATCTAATATTCCCCCTAAGCAACAGCTAGATAACCCAGTGGATAGAGTGCTAAATCTGGAGTCTGGAAGATCTGTTCAAATCTGGCCTCAGATATCGTCACTTAATCTCTCTTTGTCCTAATCCACTGGAGAAGGAAATGACAAACCTTTCCAGTATCTTTGCCAAGAAAACCTGATATGGGGTCATGTTATATCCCTATTATTTCACCCTTCACCCTTCCTAATCTTTTCCTTTGCTATCATCGGGACTTCCAATCCCTATATTTCTTGGTACTTTGTCAGGCAATTAATCTTTATTCCTCTCCCCTTTCTAATTTTCAACCTAATAGTTAGCCATTTTTCAACACTACAATGTCCTCTGCTCTCAGCCCCTTGTTCCTCAGCCCCTTGTTCTACTGCCTCTCTACTATTATCGAACCTCAGTCACGGTATCCTCTTCTTTCCATCCTCCTCATGAACCATTAAACAAAGAAGTCTTACAACGATACTGGCCGAAAACATTACAAATTCATATAATCAAATCTCAGCTGTGCTCTCATAAGGTAGTTCTTTTACTCTTCATTAATTGATTCTCAATCTAACACCCCACAAGAAGCTGTTCCAAATCTTCCATTTCCTTGTCTCTCAGTTCTGGATCTTGGCTCTTACTTTACTTAGAAAATGGAGGAAATTCAGCTTTTTCCCTTCTCTCAAAATGGCAGACAAAAAGTTCCCAAAGGAACCAAAGGAAAAGAAGGTCAAAAAGGAAAAAAAAGGAGAACAAAAAGGAAGATATGACTGAAAAGGTGGTGAAAAAGCCTCGAAAGCAATGCAGTCAGAACCCAGTCCTGACCCAAGGGATTGGTAGGTACTCCAGGTCTGCAATGTATTCCCAGAGAGTCATGAACAAGCAGAAATATGCTGCACCAAAGACCAAAATTGAAGGGAAAAAGAAAGAGAAGGTGCCCGCTACTATCTCAGAACCATTTGGTGGTGATGAGAATGGAGGAACCTGTGTGGTAAAGATTCGCAAAATGCCTAGGTATTACCCTACTGAGGATGTGCCTAGAAAGCTTCTAAGTCAAGACAAAAAGCCCTGTGAGGAGATTTCAAGCTAGCATCAGCCCAGGCACCGTTCTGATCATGCTTGCTGGCTGCCACAGGGGCAAACGAATAGTTTTTCTGAAGCAACTGGCTAGTGCCTTGCCAGTGGTGACTGGAACTCTGACCATCAACCGCATTCCTCTGAAAAGGACACATTAGAAATTTGTCATTGCCTTGTCTACCCGGGTTAACCTTTCAGATGTAAAAATTCCAAATCATCTTACTGATGCTTACTTCAAAAAGAGGCTCCATAAACCTAGACACCCAGAAGTAGAGATTTTTGATACAGAAAAAGAGAAATACAAGATTATAGAGCAGCACAAGGCTGATCAGAAAAGAGTGGACTCTCAGATCCTGCCTCAAATCAAGAAATTTCCTCAGCTCCATGGCTACCTGCTTTCTGTATTCTTTCTCTCCAATGGAGTTAATGTTCACAAACTGGTGTTTCAACTGCGTTGCAGTGAACTCTTATCAAAATATTTGGAATACTTAAAAATATTGAGGAAATTCAACATGAACCCCCTCTTTTTCCATTCTCTTCATCTTGCAATCCCTTGATATCGTCTCCTTCTTCACCTTCCTTCCCTCCATCCTCTGACAAAGAAATGACCCTTCACTTTTCTAATTCCATTCCCTCATGTCTTTTCTACCAGATTGCTAGAAGGGGATCCTCGATTTCTGTCTCCCTAGCCAATGAGTTCTTCCTAAATGTCTTCAAACACATCCAAGTCTCTTCCTGCCCCTAAAAAAACTTTCACTCTACCCTATGATGCCCTCAAGCTACCATTCTATATTTCTTTTTCCTTTTCAGCCAAATTCCTGGAAAAAAAACTATGTATACTCACTGCCTCCTCTTCCTTTCTTCTCACTTACTCCTCTACCCTTGGCACTTAAGCTTCAGACTTCATCACTCACCTGAATCTGCCCTTTCCAAAGTTCTCAGTGGTGTGTGATTTGTCAAATCTGATAGTCTTTTCTCAGTCCTAATACTTCTCTACTGCATTTGATTCTGTTGACCTCCCTCATTTCCTGGAAACTCTCCTTTCTGGTTTTTTGTCACACTAATCCCTACTGGTTTTCTCCTACTTGTCTTGCAACCTCTTCTCACTTTCCTTTATGGGTTCATCACTCATATCATGATCCCTAACTATGGGTGATCCCCAAGGTTCTGTCTTGGGCTCTCTTCTTCCTTTGGATTTTGCACCCTGAACCCCTAGGGACATTGATAATCTATGTGAACTCATTCTTCACGGCTCCCCTATGCCCTATCCTCTCAGTTGGAGACCTTGCCTCATATATGACTGAAAATAGTTTGTCATTCTGTGAGAGATCCCTTTTATCCCCTTCTCTCCTCCTCTTTACTCCTCCTCTGTATCACTCAGATACCATTATCTTTTCTTTCATCCATGTCTCACATGAAGATGGGATCCTTCTCCTTGACAGTTAGCCACACTATATGCACAAAGGAACTTATTCCATCCTGTCTGTCCCCCTCTATCATCCCTATTCTCTCACTAATCTGCAATTTCTCTACTACCTACAAACATGCACCTATCTCCCTTGTTATAAAAAAAACAAAACTCTCATTTAATTGTTCCATCCTTTCTATCATCTCATATATCTCCTCCCTTTTATGGCTAATTTTTTTTGAAAAAGCCATAAATGCCTCTACTTTCCTCTCCTTTCACTGACTTTTTAATTTTCTCCAGTCTGGCTTCCAACCTCATCTTCAACTCCTCCCTCTCTCTCACCCCCAATATCTAATAAATGGTCAAATTCTATCTTTTCTACTTTGGTAAGATATCTCACATTCTCCCCTTTTTCTTCTCTGACACTGCCATTACCTGTTACAAGCCGTCAGCACTTCATGCTTGGATTGTTGCAATGACTTTCTGGGTGGTCTATTTACCTCACCTCTCCCCATTCCAGTCCATCCTTCACTCAGCTTGCAATTTTACTAAAGTGTTGTTTTGACCATATCACCTCCTTATTCTATAAGCTCCAATAGCTCCCCTCCAGGATCAAATGTAAAATTCTCTGCTTGTCACTCAAATCCTTCATTATCTGACTCCCTCCTATTTTTCTAGTCTTCTTATACCTTATTTATCCCCACTTACTCTGCAAACCAGTGACCCTGGTTTCCTCAATGTTCTTTACACAAGACAGTCCATCTCCAGACTGGTTATTTTCATTAGTTGTGTCCTCCATGCCTGGAAATCTCCCTCTTCAAATCTGCCTAGTGACTCCCCTGGCTTCCTTTCAGTTTGTTACACAACTTCAACCAGGCTCTTGCTGCTGCTAAGCAATCCTTCCATACCTGCTTTATGAACTTACTATCCCACTGCTGCAGTAGCTCTTCCAAACCTTTGCATTCCCCTTCAGCCTCCCATGATTTTTCTTTCTCCTATCCTTTCAGTTGAGAACCTTGCCCCATACTTCACAGGAAAAAATGAGATCATTTGCTGTGCACTTCCTCTTCTCTCCTCTTCCTCATCTATCATGCCTTCTGCATTATCTTTGCAACCTCTGTCTCACATGAAGAGGTAGTTTTGCTCCTTACCAAGGTTAACACTGCTACCTGCTCAAGTGATCCCATTCGATCCTATCTCCTCTAACAGATTTTCTTCTCTGTCATACTCACCCTTTCACTTATTTTCAATTTCTCCCTGTCTACTAGTTCATTCTTAATGCCTACAAATATGCCCATGTCTACCTCATCTTGAGAAAACCCCCTTTTAATCCTTCTATCCCTGCTGATTATCATCCTAAATCTCTTCTGCCCTTTATAGGTAAACTCTAAAAGGCTGTTTACAATGGATGCCTCTGTTTTCTATCCTCTCACTCTTCCTAATCTCTTAATATCATCTCTCCCATTTGATTGTGAGCTCCTTGAGGGCAGTTCAAATGGAAGAGATTCAGTTTGCTGGCATGGTGCTGGTAGACCGCCCAGGTTTCACAGACAAACAACAATGAGGTCAGCACAATGGCTCTGCAGACCTTCAGTTTGGTAGTCAGTTTAACACCTCTTCTCTCCCATACTTTCCTGCGGAGTCTCCCAAGACTGTTTTATGGAGAACTCACATAGGGCACGTGATCACATGGTAGTCAGAAGAGGTGATACAAGGGCACTCTCAAGAACTTTGAAATTGATTGCGTGACATGGGAGACACTGGCTCAGGACCACTCAGCATGGTGTACCCACATGAGAAAGGGTGCTGTGCTCTGTGAGCAAACCAGAGTTGAAACAGCTCAAAGGAAACACAGGATGCTCAAATTTAGAGAATCCACCTCAAATGTTCACATGGACCATGTGTACCCAACCTGTGGTGGAGCATTCTAAGCTTGTGTTGGTCTGATCAGCCACAGTTGGACACATTGAAACTTGACTGTAGCATAGTGATGTCATTTTGGTGCTCTTTGAGAACAAAGGACAATAACCAACTTTGAGGGCAGCAACTATCTTTTGTCTCTTTTTTTAAATCTCCAGTCCTTAGCACAGTGCCTGGCACATAGCAGGTGCTTAACAATGTTTACTGATTGATCTCCATCTCTTGCCCTCTGAAAAACATCAAAATTGATTCTATTATGTATCACTGACATTTTGTATAACTGCCTTAGTCATGTTTCTTTGAATTGAGTTCAGAAGTTTACAGGTTCGGAAGTTCAGTCTTCCTCTTTGAGTTAAGTTTAAAAGTTCATTTTCCATGATTTAACCATTTTAGAGAGTAATTTGGAACCATGCCCAAAGGGATATAAAACTATGCATACCTTTTGACCCAGCAATACTATTATTAGGTCTATATCTCAAACAGATCAAAGAAAAAGGAAAAAGACCTATAATGTACAAAAATATTTATAGCAGCTCTTTTTGTGGTGACAAAGAACTGGGATGCCTATCAACTGAAGAATGGCTGAACAAGCTGTGTTATATGATGTGATGGAATACTATCATGCCTTAAGAAATGATGAGAAGGATGGTTTCAGAAAAACCTGGAAAGATTTATATGAACTGATGCAAAATGAAGTGAGCAGAGTCAGGATATTACTGTATACAGTAACAGCAATATTGTAAGATGATCAACTGTGAATGACTTACCTATTCTCAACAATACAATGATACAAAACAATTCCAAAGGACTTATGATTAAAAATACTATTCACCACTAGAGGAAGAGCTGAGGAGACTAAAGAGAGATTGAAGCATACTTTTTTTTTTTACTTTCTTTTTTTTGGTCTGTGTTCCCTTTTGCAACATGGCTAATGGGGAAATAGATTTTGAATGACTGCATATGTATAATCTATATCAAAGAGCCTGCCTTCTCAAGAATGGGGGAGGAGTGGTGGAAGATAAAGGAGATTTAGAACTTAAAAATTGTAAAAAATGAATATTAATAATTGTTTTACATATAATTGAATAAAAATAAAACACTCTTTAAAAAATTCAGTTTACTTTAAATTTAATTATTTTAATGGAAAGAAATCTGTTATCTCCATACCACTAGCTATCCTTGTACAATTAGAGGAAGTCCATTATCTATATACCATTAGTTAAATTTACAGGTGGACTAGATGAACCAGAATTCATAGTGGCAAGATGGGAGAAGGGGTTATTGCTAGACCTGCGTTTCCAATTTCTAGCCAATCATATTGTTCCCTATGTCTATAATACTTCTGACTTTGTAACCAGTTATATTGTCCTTCTCATCTATAATGTTGCCTTCTATTTTTTGGATGCTCCTCCTTTTCTCTATAAAAATGATGTCAGAATGATTTCAGAAAAACCTGGAAAGGTTCACACAAACTGATGCAAAGTGAAGTGAATGGAACTAGAACATTGTACAAAGTAACAACAATATTATACAATGAAGAACTGTGAATGACTCAGCAATACAACGATCCAAGACAATCCTAAGGGACTAATGATGAAGCATACTATTTGCCTCCAGAGAAAGAACTGATATAGTTTGAATACAGACTGATGCATGCTATTTTTCACTTTCATTCTTTTTCTTTTAGTCTTCTTGCACATAATGACTAATATAGAAATATTTTACATGATTACGCATGTATAACCTATATCTGATTGCTTACTTCTCAGGGACAGGGAAGGGCAAGGAGAGAGAGAGGGATAGAACTTGGAACTCAAAAGTTTAAAAAAAGTTAAAAAATTGTTTTAACATGTAATTGGGGAAAAAATACAAAATATATTTTTAAAATGATCTGTCAACTCTCATTTGGAGTCTTAGCTTGCTGAAGAGGCTGAGACCCTGTTTACTGGCAAATTTGTACTTTGTTAATAAACTGATTGTGCCTGGAGCTTGTGTCTCAGTTTACCTTAATTTTAACCATGACAGCTGGCAACCACAGCAGGACCAAGGAAGAGGTTGAGTCCCTGGGACAGCTTTTCAGGGGAACTTCTAGGATGCTCTAGCGGAAATTTTCACTAAGGGGCCTCTCCATAGAAGACTATACCAAAGGCTGGACTCTCACCTCAGTCCCAATTCTTCTGAGCCAAGATAAAGCCTCCACCCTTGTGTCCAGTGTGACCATTTGGTGATTATTGGGAACAAACAGAGGAAATCTCCCTCAAAGACTAAGCCCTTGGAGAATGTTTTCCTCCAAGGAGAGTTCCTGGTTCAAGTTGGAAGAGATATTGAGCCTGGAAACAGGGACACTTCCCATTGGAAAAGCCTGGAAACAGAGATGCTTCCAGGTTGCAAAGGGGGTAACTAATAATAAAAAGAAGAAGAGTCTGAAACTTGGCCTGAAAAGAGACTTCTACCTGTGCATACTCATTTTGAGGTGTTCTTGTGTCAGTCTTGTCATATTATCTGTGTTTTGTAAGTCAAATTAGCTTTTTCCTGGGGCCTGGTCAGCTGAAAGAGAAAGAATTTTTCTTTCATCAGAAAGAAAGTAGGAAGACAGATAAGAGACAGAGAAAAGAGAATCTTTGTTCCCAGTCTGCAGAAATTAATGGCATTACAAACTAATTAGAGACTAAATTTATGACTGAAATGAAATTTCTCTACCATGAATTTCCAAAATGTGGTTTGAACGTTTTTATAAAAGCTGAAAGATTTTTAGTAAGTTTTGGACTAACACTGTAGAATTTGTTTTAAGGAAAAACAAGAATAAAGAAAAGTTTACATGGAAACAGCACTTGGACTTTTTGTTACTCTTTCTCTGGAGAGTGGCAGAGTTATTGTATGAGTGCAAGGGAGGAAAATTATTTCACTGATTAGAGGGAAAAAAAGAAGAAAAAAGCAACTGAAGCTAGCTTGAAAATATCATCTGTGAAGTTCCAAAACAAAAAAAAAGTGGGGTTTGCAGTTTGCTGTTTAAATTTATCTGGTTTTTAAGAACTGCCTATTATTAACTATTTTATAAAAGCTTGTTTAAATCAGGGAGCAACTAAAGAATAAGTTAAATTTAATATGGAAAAATGTTTTGATATTACTACTGCATTTTCTTTGGAAAATGACATAATAAAACTAATTGTTTAGGTAAACCAGAAGCAAAGCCACCAAAAGAAATTGAATAAGATTGTGTGTTTACAAGTCCTCAAGAACCCCAAAGACAACAGTATTTCAATTAACCAAGGTTTTGTACGAAATTTTTGTGTGCCAAATTACGAAACAGAAATTCAGAGCGGGGGTAAAGATTAGTTCTATAGACAAACTAGGAAGTGATTGGGAAATAAAGATGAAAGGAACTGGGCAAATAGAAAGAACGGAGGGAAATGTTGGACTAGAATATGAAAGAAACAAGATAAGTGCAATTTTAAAAGGATATAAAAAAGATAAAACGTAAATAAGTACAGGTAAAAGGAACTGGGTAGAAAGTTAAAGAAAGTTGTAGTTTGTTTGCACTGACTGTGAATGAAGAATTTGAAGATAAAGGGCTTAGAGTTTTGGAAAGAAAAGTTTGAGGGATGTTTTGATCTCGTTGAGGTAAGGTTATGGGAAATATTAGATGATTAGTTCTTATGATATGGAAACTATAGTAATAAAATTGCAGCATGAAATTCCTGGGCTCCAAAGCAGGGGGTGCGAATGCAAAGCCATCACATAGAGCCTCTCCCAGTTTCCTGCCCAAGGTTAGAACTGCAAAGCTTTGGGGACAGGTGAGAAAGTGGGTGCTAGATTGAGAACACAAAAGGAATTGGTTTGGGGAGGTGGGCTGGGTTATTTAAAAATAAATAAAGAGAAAGTTATGGGGAAATGGGAGGGTAAAAAAGTTTTTTAATTAAATGAAGTAGTAAATTTTGAGAAAACAACAGGATCAGGCTGTTTTCTCCAAGAACTAGAATATATAAATGGCTTTATATAACATATATACATATCATATATATATATATATGTATATATATATATGTGCGTGTATATATATATATATGCATATAATTGGCTTTCAAATATTTCTAATGGAATAATAAATTTAAAGACTGAATCAAGGATTCTACATATAAATTGCATTAAATATTGTAAAGAAATTTTACATCATCTTTTTCCTATCTGAAGTATCTGATAATTTAAAGAGACAGAAAGGCCCATTTTACAAGGCAGGCCCTCACAGATTCATTTTAAGGTTTCTCATTCAGCCCATTGTTGACACTGACTATATCTGGTGCAGGGTTTAGGTAAAGACGGAAACAGAAAGTGGTTTGTAGTAACTAAAATTCTTTGAAGTTTAAGATTTATTACAGGTTCCTAGTTTGCTGTTCTTCTTACAGTTCTGTTACCATTTAAGCTGGCTTTTACTGGTTATTGTAATGAACTAGTTGTAATATCAAATTTAGAAAGCCACACTAAATTGTATTGAGTAATCTCTGCATGTAACTTGGAACCAGAGAAGCAGATCTTCGAGGAACCCTCTTCAGAGCTGCCCTGAGAACAAGACCTATTCTAGAACGTCCAAGAGATGTTTCCAGGGACCAGACAACTACATGGGACATCTAGAATCCAAGATGAAAGGTGCTGATTAAATGGACATTAGCAGTGGGTTACTAGTATACAAGGAGACTTGATGTTAGTTAATATCAATGATCATTACTGTATTACTTTGACTTTTTGTTTTTGTTTCATGGTGTTTGTGGAATTTCTTGGTTACCTTGATGACAAGCAAATCCTCCCTCTCAAATTAGTTCTTGGTGAGTCTTCCAAGGAGTTTGAATATCTTGCTTGAAATTGAGAAGAAGCCTCAAGACACAAGTGAGTTTATCTCCTCCCTCCAGATTGAGGTAGGTTGTGTAGCTCGAATAGCTTTGCAAAACCACATGGTTTTAGATATTCTTACTGCAATTCAAGGAAAGCCTTGTGCTATGACTAATTAATATTGTAGTCCTTAAATTAACCATTCAGAAGAAATTGTGACAAGCCTACATAAGACCCAACAAGTTATAGTAGAGACACAACTACCCACCCCAAGTGACTCTTGGTGGAACCCTTATTCTCGGTTCACTTGGTTATAGGTACATGATAAAGGTAAAGGCTAGCTACTCTTGGCAAATGGGTCTAATTGCCCTCTGCTTAGACTTTGTATTAGTTGCTTTGTTAAAACCTGTTCCAAACTTGTGCCAGAAAGGCTTATATTAGCATCACTGCTGATACTGACCATATTAAAAATCTTAATCGGATTATAGATAAGTGATCCATGGGAGACATTCTGCATTCAATCATATTGTTCCCCAGCCTCTGACGGTTCTGACTTTGTAACCAATCACACTGTATTCCTCATGTATGACACTGATATTTTTTTGGACACTCCTTTTGTCTATAAAATGATCTGTCAGCCCTCATGCTCAGAACTTGTGTCTCATTTTCAATCATAACATCACCCTGGCTTCCATCAAGATTCAGCTAAAATTCTATTTCCTACAAGAAACGTTTCCTAATTTCCCTTAATGATAGTGCCTTCACTGGTGATTATCACAAGTTTATCCTGTACGTATCTTGTTGGTACATAATTTTGTATACTGTCTCCCTCATTAGACTGTGAAGTCCTTAAAATCAGGAACCTTTTTGTTTGTTTTTGCCTTTCTTTGTAACCCCAGTGCTCAGCACAGTGCCTGCTCCATAATAGGTACTTAATGACTGACTGATATACTCTTTCTTGGTCACCACATTGGTTTCCATAGGCTTAACTATCTCTATACAGATCACTCCCAGTGCTGGTCTCTTCCCCGAGATTCAGTACTGAATCATCAACTGACTGTTCTGTTTCGGACATTTCAAACCGAATGTTCAAAGGCATGTCAAACTCAAAATGTACCATGTTGAACTCATTAACTTTTCCCTAAAATCTTTATCTTCTAATCTTATCCATTTTTGTCAAGAGCCCTACTGTCCATTTAGTCTCAGAGCTCATAACTTCAGCATTGTTCTTTAATTCTCATATATCCAATTTGTTTCCAGACCTCGCTGTTCCTACTTCCATAACATCTGTCTTTGACCAAGTCTTCCCTATTCATACAGGTACTATCTTAGTTCAAGCCCTAATCACTTCTTGCTTTGATTATTGTAATAGCCTCTTAATGAGTCTCTGTACCACAAGTTTGTCACAATCCTATACTGTACACTGCTTCCCAAACAATTTTCTTTAAGCACAGATCTGACCATGTGATTCTCTTAATCAATCAACCTCAGTGACTTCCTAGTTCCTCTAGAATAAAATATAAACTACTCCATTCAGTCTTTAATGTCCTTTACAACTTGGACCCAAATTATCTTTTTAGTTTCAATAGACATTACTCCCTCGCCTCCATCTGTAATCCAGATAAAGTGGTCTCTGTATTCCTCAGACACTTCTCTGCCTTTGCCCTGGAAGTCCTATATTCCTGGAATGCCCTCCTTTCTCACATCACAGAGTCCCTATCTTCAAGACTCAGATCAAGAACTATCTTCTTCATGATGCCTTTCCTGTTCCCAACTACTACTGCTGTCTCTCCCAAACTGCTTTGTATAATTTTTATTTGCTACATATGCATATATATATTTGTGTGTATGTATATTACATGTGTGTGTATGTAAATATATATATATACTTATCTCCCTTTAGAATATAAACTCCTTGAGGGTAGGGCTTATTTTATTCTTTATATTTGTAGCCCCAATGCCAAGCACAAAACCTGGTACATAGTAGGTGCTTAATGTTTGTGGAGTGGTTGGTCCTGTCATTTGTTTTATCTACTGAAGATATTATGTTATTATTTTGTTGTATTTATCTCCATTTTTGAAACTATAAAACAATTAGTTTAGTATTTGATGTTTCCCTGAAAAATATAAGTACCATGAAGAATAATATTACAAATAGACAATCTTCCTGTCCATGAAGAATGATGGCTTTTAAACAGATGTTTAGTCTATGTAGGAGTTCTGATTCACAATTATTCTTTCCTTCCTGGAAGGGCTTTTTCTTTTTAGATTAAGTTTTGATGACTGACTTTTTAAAATTATAGTCATTTCTGGAAATGTTCTTTCACTATTACAGAACTGAACTTTTTCTTGTAATAAAGAAAAACATTTAAGCAAAGATACCCTATACAATGATCTCCTGTGAAAATACATACAACATGTGAAAATGTATTTAATAGGAATATATGTGTAGAACCTATATAAGATTGCATGTCATCTTGGGGAGGGAGTGGAAAGTGGGGGAAAAAAATCTAAGGGAGGGGAAGTGATCGTAGAACACTGAAAACAAATAAAATAATTTTTAAAAATAAACATAAAAAAAGAAAATACATACAACATTATGCCCTAATAGTCCTGAACCTTTATCTGCAGAAAGGAGGGAGGCATATTCTATTATCTGTTCTAGATAATTATGTTTTGCGTTTTTGGTTGTTGATTTTTTTTTTTAGTTACTCAGTTTAGCTTCCTTTCAGTGAAATATTTTCTTTTATGTGATGATTTTTCTGGCTGGCTCTACTTGAGTTCATGCAGATTTGAAGTGATTATTTTCAAAATAGAAAGTGATTTGTATTTTATTCATTCAATAAATGTTTGAGTGTCCATTATAAGCAAGGCACTGCAGATTACATGAAGAATTAGATGTGGTCCCTGCAATTACATAGTCTGAAAAATGTCCAAGTTTTAGAACACATTTTATTAGATATTATAGCTATTTTGTAACCCTTGAAGGGTCACATCTAGATCATAGCCTCCCTAACACTTAGCAGCTGGTCTTCACAAGTAGCTTTGATCAAAAATTTAATCAGATGATACAGATGGCTCCGTTAGCACAGCCTTTGAGAACTCAGGGTCACTTTCACACTAAAACAAGTAGGCTACTAGGTGATTAGGAAAAAAAATTAGATGACTTGGTGTGGTTTATTTGTTTGGAATGCTTTTAGTTAACTAAAGATCCCTTTCTCTTCCCTGAACCCAGACTAGTAATTCTGAGATCAAGACTAACAAGGTTACTCTAGGACTAAAGGATTGGTATAAAGATGCCCCCAAAGATGGTGACTGATCTTGAGCAAGTCAGACCATCTGAACTTTGGTTTCTTCTTTTGTAAAATAAGGGGATTAAATTAGTTGCCAAGGTCCCATCTGACTCTAAAATTTTGGGCCTTGATGACTTATTCAAGATCATGTATTCACAAATTTGTCATCATTTAGCAAGTGATGATTTGTTAAGTGATGACCCAGTGAATCTAGAACAAAAAATAAACATGCCCCTACACTGTTGTGAAGATGCATTGTAATGTATGGCCAAATGTGGGGTGCAGCATTGCAACACTGATGATCACAGAATTGGAGATCTAGAACTGGAAGGGAACTTGGAGGCCATGTAGTTTAATTCCTTCATTTAACAGATAAGGATATCAAAGGGCAAGAGAAGTGAGGCGACTTGTTCACGATCACATCGGTTATATAGGCACATCTCTCTATTCTCTGCTGCTGGCAAGGCTCAACTGGTAGATGCCTTAGTTTGGGAGTTTTGAGCTAGTCAGGCTAAAGCCAATAGGGTGTCCATACTCAACATGACCTCAACATGGTAGGTCACTAGGGGATCACTGGGGGTGCCTAAGAGGGGTGAACTGACCCAGGTCAAAGGTTCCCTGCTGATAAGCAGAGGGGTTGGGGCCTGTGAGTGGCTAGTACACATCCAGCCTGGGGGAGATATTGAACCCTGTAAGCAAACAAAAAGATCATACAGGGTGTGAGAGAAATAGGATTAGAAATCAGATGCTGTGACCTCAACTTAAGTGCTCCTTCTATGCACCATATTGCATGGTTTCCCTTGCACTGAGTCATCATAATAGAAAAATAACCTCATCTTGCAAGTTGAATCTGAAAAGTTGGTCAGGCTACATCATGAGTCAATTAAGATTTCAGAACTAGAACCAAAGAGACTGATCCTACAGATACACACACCTTTTAAAAAAATTCATTTTACTTTCTTAAATGTAAAATTTAACACTTTAAAAAATAATGAGTTCCAAATTCTCTCATGTGTCCACCACCTATTGAGAAGGCAAGCAATATATCGATTATACATGTGCAGTCATGCAAAACATATTTCCATATTAACCATGTCATGAAAGAAAACACATACACAAAATAAGAAAAATAAAGTTTAAAAATTATGCTTCAAACTATGCTTAGAGTTCATCAGTTCTCTGTCTCTGGAGGTGGATAACATTTTTAAATCATCACAAGTCTTTTGGAATTTACACATCCTCTAAAATTTTTTTGGATAGATTGTTTTTTACATCATCTTCATTTCCTGATATATTCCTTCTCCCAGATTTCTACAGAGAGCTATTCCTTATAACAAAGAATACAAAAGAAAAAAAACCAAACCTAGTTTACCAAAACTAATCAATATACCTGGCATTATTAGTGTTCCACACCTGGAATTATCTGAGTTCTATAAAGAAGGGAGGTCATTACATGCATTTCCACATCTCTTCTTTGTGACCAAGCCTGACCTTTATAATTTCCCAGCATTCAGTTTCAGGTTTTCTTGTTCTTTTTTCTATTCACATTGTCATAATTGTTGGAAAACCTCTCTTTCTATAGCTTCTTTGCTACTCCACAGTTGCCACTGATGCAAATCAAAACTGCCTCTAGGTTTTAGTAGACAGTTTTCATAAGTTGCTGTAGCTAAAAAGATGCATTATTTGGTATTCAGACTTGTGGTGATGAAACTTTCTGAATTTGGGCTGGTCCTGAGATGGTAGACAGTTAGTTACTGGGTCTAAGCTTAGAGCCTTTCCAGCTGTGACTTACCACAGCACCAGAGGCTAGGTCACTTCTGTGCCACAATGAGGCATGTGGAGAATTATATCTAGTCATTTTAAAAATTATTTCACAGTTTTCCCCCTAACATTATTGTAAATACCTTAACAAAATTTCTTTCTTTTAAATAATACCAGTTTCCAAATTTGGAATGAGAAATGTGTCCTAGACACCAATTTCCTTTATTAAATAGTAATATATGTGATTTTATAATCTCTCTCACATACACACACACACAGATGCGTGTGATTATCCCCTTAAGAACATCATCCACAAATATACTAAGCCCTTAAAACATACAAGGAATGCTGACAGTCACTGGGATTACAAAGCGATCCCTATCATTTAAAAGAGAACATCTTGCTGAGGATATAAGATATGTACATGAAAAGATAAATGGAAAAATATTATAAAACAAAAGAGCTTTGCCTTTATAGGCTTAAGTGCCAAATGAGTGGTACCTACAATAAGGGCTACAGAGTCTAGAGGAGTATATGATCTTACAGAATAGTAAGGTAAGGCTTCATGAAGGAGGTGGGACAGGTTAAGTGCCTTGAAACGTAGTATTTAGAAAAAGGCAAAGGATAAATGTGATCACAAAGAAAATTAAGAGTCAAAAGCAGGAAAACCAGTCTATAATGTATTAGAAAGAACAACGGATTGATACCTAGGTTCAAAATAGTCAAGCCCCTTTATTTCTTGATCTGATCATGTGTTTCTTCTGTAAAATGAAGATAATAATATTTGCATTTCATATCACATGGTTGTGAGCAAAGCGCTCTTAAAAACTGTAGAGTACATTGAAATATAAGCAGCTGCTATTTCACTTCAGGGATTTGCATATGGGAGTAGCAGGAGTTAAGACTTAAAGAAGTAAAAGCAGACGCTATCTGCATCCTGAGAAAGAACGGATAAACAGAGGTACATAATGATTTTACACATACACACACACATACACGTATCTAATTGTAGCCATCTCAAGGGGGGAGGGAAAGAAAAAAGAGCTATATGATAACTTTATTATATATTTGAAAGGAGTAGCAAGTTATACATAATGGATTTACAGTTTCATGTGCAACCACCTTTTTAAAAATTGTACTGTTATGGAAATGCTTATTTTATTTCACAAATTAAAAAAAAACAAATTTTTAAAAAACTAATCATTAGGATTGCTATGTGTACAATACAAGGCGATAGTTTTGGAATATTAATTTTCCCATCACTAGTGAAATGCATTAAAAACTATAATGAAAACAGGAAGACTACAATAATAATTCATATATAAGGTGATAAAAGTCTAGACCAGGATAGTCACAATAGGAAGGGCAAGGAGAAGACAGGTGCCATTCACATGGTATGAATGAGACTTGGCAAATATGATCTCCAAACCTTGACATGTACTTCTCTAAAACTATGTGCATTATGAAACACAAAGTAGAACACAGAGGGAAGAAAAATTCTTACTAGTCATTGCCCCAGTCAGACTCCTTCAATCTCCAGTCCCCAGGGGCATCTGCTGCAGCCATGAAGTAATGGTGTGTTGGTGTGTCTCTGTGTGTATGCTTGTATGTGTGATTTTTCCAGTGGTACCTGCAAAGCAGCTGCTGAGGTTGCCTGGGTAACAGATTATAACCCCCAAGGGGGAACATTGGGAACTTGCACAATGGAGGAGGGGGTTGGTAGGGGGGAATGCTGTAGGATAAGGGCAAGTTTTGTGTTGGAGACAACTCCCGCATTGCCTATCATGGAGAGAGTGGGATGTGATCCATCTTTCCACTCATCAAATGACTGATCTCAAACCCACTGGGGTCAGGTCATTAGCACACACTTTGGAGACTACTAATGTAGAGTATGGATTACTGTGAAGTGACACAGTTTATACCTTTAAAAATGACACAAAAAAGGATTATCTTCTTTGACATTATTCCAGCCACACATTCAATGGTTGGTAAACTGACAAAAGAAAAAAAGGAAAATCCAGAGAAGCTGGTTTTTAGGGGAAGATTTTTGTTTTACATGTGTTTTACATGAATTTGAGGTGCTAAGCACATGAAGCTCAAATGAGAGGCTAAGGATGAAGATGCCTATTTCAGAAGTCATCCACGTAGAAGTGATGATCAAAACTATGAGAGGTGCTCTGCTTGGTTTGGACTCCATAGAAGTTTATTTTGGGTAGGATAGAGTGAGTCTCATGAGATGAGAGGGCATGGAACAGAATCAGTTGCCGCACATATGACACATCTTATTACATTGGCTTCCCCCACCCCACTCCTCACCAAATCCACCCCTCTTCAAAATTCCTTTATTTCTATCATGGTCCACCTAGGATAAGTCTGAAATCTCATCATCGTGATGAGTGATTCGACTTTAGATCCTCAACACCTTCTCAATTCCCTCAATCTTCTCTTCTCTCCTCTCAGATTGGAAGGCTAAAGGATAGAACATTAAATTCCCTCCAAAGCATTCCTTTATAGAAGACTGGGATCTGAACTTTATAGTTAACACTCCACTTTCATTAACAGCTCTCCTTGGTTTGGACTCCAGGACACATCATGCTCCTATGCCAAGTACCCCCTTCCCTTTTCCAGCTTCCTTTTCTATGTTGTCTTTCCCCATTAGATGGTAATCTCCTCAGAGCTTAGCATAGTATCTGGCAAATAGAAGGTACTTAAAATGCTTATTGAATTGAATCGAGAATATGAGATTTCACAGGTTTATAGGAAAAGGATACAGGGTCTCAGTATTATAAATTCCTTTTGAGGGTTCTGAATTTCTTGTTAATTAAGGGTTAATCAGAGAATCCTTTGTCATCTTTTGTTTTTGAAAAATTATTTTATTACTACAGTTTCTTGAACTAGTAAGAATATTATGAATATAACTGAATTCTTTTTGGTTGATAACCATTGTAAATATGAATTATCATTGTGGAAATCTACAGACTGTCCACTTCACATCCATCAGATTACAAAAATGACAAAAAAAGAAAAATGACAATGGCTGGAACATACACAAACAGGAGACATGCAAATACACTGTTAGAACTGAGAATCAGGACAGCCATTCTGAAAAGGAATTTGGAACTCAACTTTATACTCTCTGACCCAACAGTGTAAGCTATTAGGGCTATATTCCAAAGAGCTATGAGTAAAAGGGAAAGGATACATATGTGAAAAAATATTAATAGCAGCACTATTTGCTGTACCTAAGAAATGGAAACCAACAAAGTGCCCATTAACTGGGGAATGGAACAAATTATAGTGTGCATATATGTATATATATATATATATATATACACACACATATATATACATATATACACACTATATATAGTATATATAGTAATATGACTGAATACTGTTGGGTCATAAGAAATGAGAAAAAGGACAAATTCACAGAAAAGTGGGACAAATTGTATGAACTGATACAGAATGAACTAAGCAGAAATCAGGAGAACAATTTACATGACTACACATTGTAAAGAAAAACAACTTTGAAGGACTTAAGAATTTTGAGCAATGCAACAACTAATCACAACTCAAGATGGAATACACTTCTCACCTCTTGAACAAGTGATGGACTATAGGTATAGAATACAATACACCTTTTTAGATATGGCCAATGCAAAGATTTATATTGCTTAACAATACTTAGTTATTATAAGGAAGAAACTTCTTATTTTAGGAGTGAAGAAAGAAGGGGAGTGGTGGCATAGTGATAATGATGCAAAGAAGAAAAAGGAAGATAAGAAAGTCAACAGAGCATTTAAAAATATGCAGACACAAGTTGAAGACAGTTCAAAAGGAAACAGATAGAACAGCTTTGGAATTAACAGGCTGAATTTATTTGCAATGTTATATGCAATGATTTTTTCTGTTCTTTGTATTAAGAAATTCTTATACTTGTTGGTATTTGTCAAATTTAGCATATCAAAACAAAATTTTAAAATGTTTAAATTATGTCTGTAGCCACAGGTGATTGGTCTGGATATGGTGATTCAAGAACATACTCTAAAATACTAAGTGCCAAGACTTTACTTGTTTTGTTGTCATGTCTTTTTTTCCCTAAAACTAAAACATAGTAATAAAAAATTCCAGCTACTTGAGGAATCTGATTCAGAGGACCATTGGATTTTGGAGCTGGAATGAACTCTAGAGACCATTTATTCCAATTCCTTGATTTTGAAAATAGGATTTTACTGCATGTTTTTCTTGTAGTATCCAAAAGATGTTGGTCAAATACTGTGCAAATAATACAATTACTACAATTTTCACTGACACCTATTTATTTTGGATTATGTCAAGATGTTTATGCTTTGGGCATTTTAGAAATCAGATCACTTACCTTAGAATAATTTGCTCACAAAATCATGGAGAGAAGGCATTCATAGCATAACACTACCTTTGTACTGCAACTATGAACTGATATTCCATTTTTATTACAATTGTCATCATATTCATCTTGTTAAATTATAAGCCTCATGAGGGCAAAGGTCATTTATTTTTTACTTTTATATTTTCCCTGTAACTATAACTATGCTCTCCGTACGTAGGTAAGCTCTTCAAGGTCCACTGAATCTAATCACATAAGGCTGATTTTTTTTTTCCCAGGGGAATTCTACCTGAATTCATTTCCAATTGGCTTCACTGTGGAAATTTACTAATTCCAAAGCACAGCTGCAAAGAAATGCAGATATGAATTTATATATTAATGATTTCAAAAATCTTGACGTGATTTCATCAGCATAGGGAACTCTGGGAACAAACACCTTCTATAGGCAAACAACATGATATTGATTATACATGGGAAATTATGGAAAACATATTTCCATATTAGCCATGTTGCCAAAGAGAACACAGAAAAAAGCCAAGAAAAATAAATAGTATAAAAAAAGTATGTTTCATTCTGTATTCAGAGTTCGATCGTTCTCTCTTTGGAGGTTAATAATATTTTTCATTTTAGATTCTCTGGAATTGTCTTGATCGAAGTAGCTAAGTATTTTATAGTTCATCATGCTTACAACATTGCTATTACTGTGTATAATGTTCTCCTGGTTCTGCTCACTTCGCTTCAAACTAGCTTTTCAAAATAAATATTTTCCAACAACTATCTGCATTTTCTTCCATCCTGCACTATTTGAATCTTTCATAATTGCTCAGTAACAAAATCTAAGAAAACTAGCTAAAATAAAATGTTAGTAACACTACAAAATTTTCAAAAATTTAAATGACTAAAGGACTGTATCTGCAAATGCTAAAATGACTACTTATAATCAATCTTACTTATAAATAAAATAAGTACATAGCATTCTCTCTTGGGGAAAAAAAACCTATTCAACTGAAACTGCTCCATCTAAAGTTACCAGTGGTTTCTTAATTGACAAATCAGATGGCCTTTTCTTAACTGTCACCCTTCTGGATCTGTCTGTTACAAGTGACAATGCTGAGTATTTCCTACTCATACATACTTTTTCTTTTTTTGTGACACTACTCTCTTGGTTTTCCTCTTATCTGACTATTACTTTTCATTCTTTGCTGGATCATCATTCCCTCTGCCCTTAACTCTGGATATATTCCAAGACTAGTTCATTTCTCAATGTATAATCTCCGAGAACTTATCATCTCCCATTGGTTCAACTGTTATGGCACACAGATGATTTCTAGATACAGACTTGCACCATCAATAGGTTTTTTGCATATTTTTTCAAATGGCTTCTCAAATTCAATATATTCAAAATAGATGTCATTATCTCCTCCCTGCACCAAACCCACTCTTTCAGACTTCTCTATTTCTGCTGAATGTACCACCATACTTTCAGTCACAAGTATTTGCAACCTCTGAGTCATCTCTCCCTCCTCACTTTTCCTTGCCCCACATATCCAATGAGTGGCCAAGTCTTGTCAACCCTATCTCTACATCTTCCATTCATCTCCATCTTTCCACTCTTCAACCAGCCTAGTTCAGAGCCTCATCACCTCTCACTTAAGACTACTCCATTTTAAATTGGTCCCCTTGCTCCTTCACACAAGTACTAATGTGACATTACTGAAGTAAAGCATGACTATGGTACTTTCTTGCTTGATAAACTCCAGTGGCTTCCTACTGTCCCTAGGATAAAAAATAAATTGCTCTGTCTGGTGTTTAAAACACTTCACGACCTGCCTCCAATCTACCTTTCCAGCCTTATTATACATTAATATGTATATGAAGGGGAGCTCTGTATGCTCTATAATCCAGCCAAATTGGCTTTGCTTTGAGCTCTTTTGCCCAAATATAGCATTCCATCTTCTGACTGTACTTTTGCATAGGCTGTTCCACACTTGCATTCCTGAAATGCACTCCCTGTTTACCTCTTCCTCTTCGAATAGATCAGCTCAAATACCACCATAAGAGGCCTTTCCTAGTTCCCATGGTCACTGGTGGTTTTTCTTCACAATTGCCTGGTATTTATTTTCTACGTGTTATATGTATACCTCATCTCCCTTTTGAGAATGTAAGCTCCTAAAGAATAAGGACTGTTTTATGTCTTTGTATCCCCAGTATCTACCTCAGTCCCGGCAGAGTAGGCATTTAATAAATGCTTACTGATTGATTAGAGATGCTTGGCAGCTTATAGGCTTAGTTACCTGGGGTACTGAAAAGTTGAGTCTAAGTTACCAAGCATTTATTTAAAACCTACTACATGCCAAGTACTGTGGGAAGTGCTAGAAATTTGAATAAAGGCAAAAGACAGTCCCTGCTCTTAAGGAGCTCACAATCCAATGGGGGAGATATCATGGAAACATGTAGTAACTTGTCTAGGGTCACAAAGTCAACCTATATCAAAGCTGAACCCAGATCTTTAGGACTCCAAGGCCTGCTTTCTATTCACCCTTTGGTGTCTCTATAATAGAAATCACTTTTTACATTTTATTGACATTAGTGGTTATAGTTACATACATTCCTCTACAAATAAAAGTATCTCTCCTTACTAATGCTGAAGAACTATTAGACAACCCAAAGGTTTATTTAGAGGTTTATTTAATGCAAATGAATACTTATTAACCCAGGATAAAAATAAAGCCTTCAGGAATTGAGCATCCAGTTAATTTTTTTTTTATCTTACTCTAATGTGTTAATAAGTTAAATCAATTTTCAGGTAGAAGGCAAAACTGTCAACTGAATGATTCTCAACCAAATCCTTCAAAGGCAGTTCAACCAATGAAATTGGGAGGCAAGCTGAGTATGTTTCCCCTTAGATTCTTTGCTCTTGCTAGGTGACCTATCCGCATCCTTTTACGGCTATACATTTCTCTGATAAAATTTATGCCAGTTCTCAGTAGTAATATGTTACCCTACTTAGGACTACCAAGAGTGTCAACCTTTAGGTGACCTTCAACTTTAATTTTTCAGAATGATATTTCATGCCTCACAGCCAAAATAATATTTATGTTAAAAAGACTGGCTTTTGTTTTGGAGAGTAGTTTGGGGTGATTTAAAGAAAGCACTGAGTAATTTTCCAAATGCCAGCTCGTTCCCTTTAAGTAACTGAAGACAGACACCTATCACGGCCAATAAATTGCCTCCAGTCTACACATTCTTAATTGGTCCACACAATTCTTGACACAATTTTTGTGGTTCCCTTCCCATTTTACTTGGCCATTTCAAGATAAGAGTCACCTTTTCAATGTCTTTTCCTCAAATATAGTTTCCAAACACTTATGATGGTTCACAAACACCATATTCCAAGTATTTGACCAAGAGATGACAAGACAGTCATTTTCCTCTTTTCCAGAGATTCTTACCGTGGAACCCAAACCCATTTTTTCTTTAAAAAAATTGTTTTGATAAGTATATTTCAATACAACTGATTTCCTTTATTATCTTATGTATTTTATTATATGTACTAAAAAAAATTCTGAGGGGTCCATGGGTGTCATCAGGCTGCCCAAGGGGACTTCCCACAAAAACCCCCTGTTCTAGAGGAAGGCTTGAGAAAAGTAGATGGTGCTATGGTTAGAGCCCTGGATCTGGAGTCAGGAAAACCTCAGTGCAAACACTTGAAAGCTGTGTGACCTTAAGCAGGTCACAGTCTCTGTCTGTTTCAGTTTCCCCATCTGTAAAACCGGGATAAGGATGGCATCCACCTCCCAGGGTTGTGAGGACACAGTGAGGTAGTATATGTAAATCACTTGGCAAACCTTAAAGATCGCCATAAATGCCAGCTGTAATGATCAAACACTTCTGCTAATGACATTTAGAGGTTCAATGGCAATCAGCAAGCAACAAGCATTTATTAGGCGCCTTCTGTATGCCAAGCGTACAGAAAAGCAAGAAATAAAGAAGGTAAACAAGATCTGGGCTTCCGTCCCTCTCTGACCCCTACCATGGTGTGAGCCTGGCCAGGCCCTGTACACTGACAGTGCCACCCACAGGTGACTATTTAGTACGTGACAGAACCGGTGCAGACACGCACACAGGTAAGGGAGTGTCCTCACCAGGAATTCTTTACAGCCATAAAATCAGAGCAATGCCGGTCCAAAGGGGGGAAGGGTTTTAAGGGCTTGGCCCAAGACGTCTCTGAGGTGTCTCCCCGTAGAGAGCGTCTCACCTGACCCAGACTGACCAGGACCGGGTCGTCAAGGTCACCCAGGTGCTACCTAGTCCGGGAGCTGCATCCCGGGGCTCTCGACTCCAAATCCAGGGCGCTGGCCTCTCCAGACGGGGGCCGCCAAGGAGCCCACAAGGGCTCCCGCTCCCCTCCTGGACAGCCGAGGGCTCCGGCGGCCTTCCTCTCTCCTGGCCCCTCACGGCTTCCGTCCTCGCCGGCACGGGACCCCGCCTCCCTTCTCCCCCACCCCCCACCGGCCTGGCTCGCGCTGGGGCGACAGCGGCGGTTCCCACACCCTGGGACGGCCTACGACCGAGGACTCGGCCCCCCTGGGCCCCTCACCTAAGCCGGCGGCGGTCGCAACGGCTCTCGGGGACCCAGACGCGGGGACCGGAGTCCGCGAATGAGCCTCGGACTGCAAGTGGATATCTAGCTGGGCCCGGGAGGTGGTCGCGCCTGCGCAAACACGCTATAAACAAGCCCTCCCTCCTTCCCGTCGCCGCCGCACTCGGTTGGGAGAGACCGGAGTGGAAGGGTGAGAAGGAAGGCGGGGTGAAAGAGGAGGGGGAAGAAGGGGGGGGTGGCCTCTGGGAAAGCTAGGGACGGCGCCTGCGCAGTGGGTGTGATCCGGGCACTTGGGGCAGGATGAACGCTGCTTTCCAAGATGGCGACGGAGGGAGGAGGGAAGGAGATGAACGAGATTAAGACCCAGTTCACCACCCGAGAAGGTCTTTACAAGCTGCTACCGCATTCGGAATACAGTCGGCCCAACCGGGTGCCCTTCAACTCGCAGGGGTCCAACCCCGTGCGCGTCTCCTTCGTCAACCTTAACGACCAGTCTGGCAACGGCGACCGCCTCTGCTTCAATGTGGGCCGGGAGCTCTACTTCTATATCTACAAGGGGGTCCGCAAGGTACCGACCCGGGCGGCGCCAGGGCCCACCGGGGGTGGGGAAAGGGGCAGCGACATCGGCACGGGCGGCAGGGAAGGGGACGGGACCCGGTGACGTGACCCGACCCGGGGAGGAGGCGGCGGCCGCTTCACTTCAGAGTGGGCCGGTAACTCCACTTGAGAGTTCTCACCTCAGCGCTTGCACTGGGGGGAGGGAGGAGATAGAGGGGGGCGTGTAGCGTGGGGGGAGGGTCTGGGGGGCTGACTCGGGGACCAGTCCAGGGAGGCCACCCCCCCACCCCCCACCCCAGGTGTCTGCCTCTCGTCACCCCACCCTCCTCCGCCTTGAGTCTGTCAGGTTGGGTGACAAGCATGGAGCCGGGCCTGAGGGGCGAGGGGGCGGGGGTGGCGACTGCCCCAGCCCGACTGCGAGCTGGGGGGCTCCCCCGTGAGAGGACGGGGACGAGGGGTGGTAATGAGGTGGGACCGGCGCTGGGGAGCTGCAGGCTTGTGCCCGTAGTCCGAAAGGAGCCGCCTGGGCGCGGGTGGGGGATCGCGGGGGGCCGATCCACCTGCTGCCGCACTTCCTAGGAGTCCGTCGGTGGCCCGGCTGTTCACACTTTGTGTCTCCGAGCGCTCAGGGCAGGGCAGCTGTCGCTGTCTCCAGCCATAGAACGCTTGGGAGTGAATCTTTTCCTAGGAAAGATCATGAAAGATTGTCTCTTGTCTGTTTCTAGTATGTGGATAGGCTAAGTTTTAAAGTGAGGGACTGAGGCATCTTACTTTTCCATTATTTTAACGGGTGATATGGGTTCAGCATGAGAGCATTCGAACTAATCTTGTCAGAGAAGACACCTAAATCAGGAAGGTCTAAAAAGCGGCTTCATGTGGTCTCCTTTTCATGACAAGCAACAGTAATTCTTTCGACCGTGCAATCGTCTTCAAGCATGTTCTCCCTTTAAAAAAAAATTTGTTAGAGCCTTCATCTGTGTTATCATATACTTGTTAAGCTTTTGAAATAGAACTTTGAATTTACTATTAGCAGAGAGAAAATAATGGACTCTGTAATCTGTGCAAGATTATGAACAGACAAATATGATTTGCAGAAATGCTAATTTTTATTAGTACCTTAAAATACGCACATAATGAATAAGAAAGAATACAGACTTTCTGCAAATAAATACATTATGTACAAGTACAGTATTTTCATTTCAGTATTGCAGGGTCATGTGGTGGGTATGCTGAGTGTGTTTCTAAAGCAGTTATCTGAAATGTTTTTGCTAGTGTTTCCGATTATGGTCAGAATGTGATGGAAAATATTGAAAAGAAGCCACTTAATTTTTCTTTTCCTTTTAAAGTTGGAAAGTAAGAAAACATAACCTTGGTCCCGTTCCTAGCTTTGTCACTGACTTGTTGGGTGACCTTTGCCAAGTTGGTTCACCTAGAACTCCTCTACTTTAAAAAAAGATTGATTGCTGTGAATATGTTGTAAATAATGAATTAATAAGTGTACACTATTGTGAAGTCTTCAGAGACAATAAATGGAAAACAGTTACAAATATAAAGAATAATGGTCAAACAGGAAACTGCCATCTTGATTTTGATCCTAGAACTTTAAGGGTCAGTTTTCTGGTGCAGTTAGTTTCAAAGTTTTCATTGCTAAAATGTATTTTTTAGACACCGAACACCAAAAAAACAACCTCCAAACCAACCTTAACTTTCACCTAAACTGATAACCAGTTGAACCATCTTGTTACTCTGTTACCTTTTTTACTCTGCAAGTTTTCTTGTTGAAGCTTTCTCATAGGAAACTTGATCTGGGCAGTCTTGGTTTACATCATAAAACAGAGCCCATGCTCAAGAATTATCTTTGCAAAGGAAGTTTTTATTAAGGTAGATAATAACCTTTCTTACAAAATGGTAATACTAAAGTAAAGAGAGATTTGCAAAACTGCTCTGAAAAGTTCTTCTAAATGACTTTAAAAAATAGGAGTTGCGTAGGGTAGTTGGAGGGATTATATACATGTAGAGCTTTATCAGTGGAAGGAAAGAGGGGAGGTGAGAGGGAAAAAGTGAACCTTATTCCCATCACATTTGGCTTAAGGAGAGAATAACACACATACTCAATTTGCTATGAAACTATCTTACACTACAGGAAAGTAGGGTAGAAGGGAGGGTAAATGGGAGGAGAGAGGAATTAGAAGTAAATACTTTTGAGGAGGGATAGGGTCAGAAGAGGAGAATAGAATAAATGGGGGGCAGGAGAGGTTGGAGGGAAATATAATTAGTTTTGCCTAACATAACTTTTATGGAAGTCTTTTGCATAACTGCACATGTATAACATATTGAATTGCTTGCCTTTTCAGTGGGGATAGGTGGGGAGGGAGGAAGGGAGGGAAGTTGGAACTGAAAGTTTTAAGAATGAATGTTGAGAATTGTTTTTGCAGCAACTGAGAAATAAGAAATACAGGTAATGGGGTATAGATATCTATCTTGCCCTATAAGAAAAGAGAGAAGATGGGGAAAAGGGAAAGGAGGGGTGTGATAAAAGGGAGGGCAGATTGGAGGAAGGGGTAATCAGAATGCATGGTGGGTGGGGGAGGGGAGAGATGGGGAGAAAGTTTGGAACTCAAAATCTTGTGGAAATGAATGTTGAAAACTAAAAATAAATAAATTATAATGAAAAAAATAGGAGTTGCATTTACAGAAAACAGAAACAGGTGGTGGCACAGTAAATAGAGTCAGGAAGATCTGAGTTCAAATAAGGCCTCAGACTCTTACTAGCTGTGTGATCTTGGAGAAGTCACTTAACTTCAGCTAGATTTGCCTCAGTTTCCTGAACTGTAAAAATGGGGTTGATGATACCACCTACCTTTCAGAGTTGTGAGAATCTAATGAGATTTTTTAAAAATAAAGAAAGAACTTAGCTCCATGCCTGACACAGTCAGCTCTATGTAAATGCTTATTCCCTTCCCCAAATCCCTCCCTTGTCTACATAATCCTATTTATACCTTGATGCTAATTTGCAATATTTCCTTTTAATATTTAGCTTTCTTTGGATACCTATAATGTGGGACATGTCATCTCTCTTTTATCCATCATAAAATACTTAGATTTCTGTTTTTATCATCTGAATTTGCAGCTTATTTCATGTTTCTAATTATTATTCACATTTAAGTAGTCTTTTTTTTTTTTTGGCAAAGTTTGCAAGGTGCTTTCCTTAGAACAGCCCTGTGAGTTATGAAGTATAAATATCTCTATTTTACAGATGGGGATGCAAGTTCTGAGCTATAGTGATTTGCCCCTGGCAGTAGATAGCTGGTAAATATCTGAGGCAATATTTGAATCCCAGTCTCCTGACTCTAAACCTGTCATTACAATTCAGAGACAATAAATGGAAAACAGTTACAATACTTTTTCTTCTCTCTCTGCTAATCTGCTTCTCATTTAGTAATTACTTTTGTCAGTTTTTTAAAAATTTGAAATACCTTGAAGAATATCTTTAAAAACTAGAAAATTGAAATTTCATTTTTTTACTGTTAGGTGATAATAATGCTTTTAAAATCTAATTTTGATACTGTGAATTATTTGGACAATCATCCCTTGTATAAGGAATCTAAATTGAGCAGCATTTATTCAGATCTAGAATTTTCCATTTTGATAGATTGATTCAACAAGTTGGGACAAATTTGTAGAACATATAGTATTTTAGAACACTTAAAACGTTGACTAATATATAAATGACAGTTTACGAAGATCTTGATGGTGATATATTGCCACTCTTGTAGATAAGAAACTGGGATATGATGTATTGTAAGGAATTACATTGGTCCATTTTTATGTTTAACTGACCAAATAAAACCTTATGTTTAAACCACATTAAACCTTGTGTTAGTAATTGAATGAAATATTAAAACAATTAAACTCAGGGTATCATTTTCATGATGAGAAGGGGTTGGTCAGGCTCTTGTTTTACAGGTTTAGAATAGGAGTTCTTCAATCTCTTCCTACTTAATGGTTCCTTGCTACCCACAAACATACCCAGGTTTTCCCCATCCTTAGAAAACTTCCACTAAATCCAGCCATTCCTACTAGCTATTGTCCTACATCATCATTCTTCTCTTTCTCAGCCACATTCTTTGAAAAAACCATTTCGGTACTTCCATTTACTCTTCTCTCCTAAAACCCTTTTCCATTTGGTTTCTGATTTCATTACCTAACTAAAGTTGGTTCTATAAAGTTACCAAAGATCCCTTAATAACTGTATTTAATGACTTCTTCTCCTCATCCTTCTTGACCTTTCCACAGCATTTGATAATGTTGACTTCCATCTCCTTCTGAATACTCTCCCCTTTCAATTGATCAGCATGTCTTTGTGAACCACCTTCTAGATACAGATTCTAGATACTGTGCTAGGTGCTGAAGATATTCTAAATTTTCATAACACTACTCTTTCCTAGTTCTAGCCCTTCCTTCTCTCACCCTTCTTCCCTGGTTCATTATCCATTTTATGCATGCTAGCTCTGGATGTTTTCTGAAGGTTTTTTCCTGAGATCTCTTTTCTCCATACAATCTTTTAACAACTTTATTTGCACCCATGGATTCAGTTATTATCTCAATGCAGATGACTCCCAGAGCTGTATATCCAGCTGTAGTTTATCTCCTGAGCTTCATTCGTGCATCTCCAACTGTTTATCTTGTAGGTATCTCAAACTGAATGTGTTCAAAACAGGATTCACCATTTTTGCCCCCAAATCTCTCCTTCTTCTGAACCTTCCTATTACTGTTAAGAGTATTGACTCCACTCATTTGTGATACCCATTTTGACTTTGATATCCAACCACTTGCCAGATCTTGTCATTTCTATCACTACAACATCTCATGTTTTTCCCTGTTCTCCACTCACACAACCATTACCATAATTCAGGACTTCATCCTCTCTAGCTTTCATTGCTTTAATAGCATTTTATTTGGTTTCCCTGTCTGAAGCTTCTCCTTCTTCCAATTTATCCTTCACACATAACCTCCAGTTTGATTTTCCTAATGAGTAGGTCTGACCATGTTGCTCTTCCCTGTTTAAATAAATTCCAGGAACTCTCACCTCTTAGATCTATAAACTTCAATGTGTGGTTGTTAAAGCTCTGTATAACATGACTCCTTCCTACTTTTCTAATCTTTTTATGTTTTACTGCCCTTTCCACACTCTCCAGTCCAGCTGTACTGACTTCCATCTTCTTGATATTGCACTGACTGTCCTCCATGCCTAGAATTTACTCCTTCACATTGACCTTTTGGAATCCCTCATTTCCTTCAGGACAAGCATCACTTTCTATATAAAGCTTTTCTTCACTCATCCATCCCCAACTGCTTGTGTCTGCATTCCCACAACTGTCTTCTCTTTATTTTATATTTATTCTTTATATCTTTTTACATCTTCCTTTTTATCAGGGAATCTGTCACTTCTGTGCTACAGTACCTGTCACATAGTACACACTTAATAAATGCTTGTTGATTGGTAAAATCAGTCACTAATTTTAGATACATGTGACTTTTATATGAATTTTTATTTTTTTCTCTGTATTTACATTTTTACATTACATAATTTACATTAAAAACTGACAATTAAATGAGTTATTTCAAACTCAAAAGTAATGAGATAGAAGCAAATTTGATGATAGGTATAACTGAAAACACAGTTGGGAATTCCCCTAATTGTTTTGTTTAGGCCAAAAGCAAAGCACATTTATGGGAAATAGATCCCTGGAACTAGAGACTACAGTAAATGATAGGGTCTTGCATCTTTTCTCAGTGTGTTGAATTGTTCTCTAAAGTAGCTTCTTATTTCAGAATAAGTATTACATTAGCCACTTTAATTAAAGATACTTTATTAGCCATGTTTTAAATTTTTTAAAAATTATATTCACCATTTCTGCTTTTTGATGTTTATTTGTGTTACAATACTTCAAAAAAAAGTATCTACAAAGACTGAACATGATACTGGATTAGTGTCTGAAACAATTTAACTGTTATATATAATAACTTGTCTCATTGGCTTACATTTTGTAGTATTGATAGATAGCAGATTGAGTTTAAACTTGTAAGTTGTAGAATGAGAGAAAGTGAAATAATGAAATTTAATGAAAAGTAAATCAAGTTGTGGGTCCAGACTAATTGTATACACTATTTCCTATCATACTATACTGCTTACTGATTTAGTGTTCAAATGAATAGCGAACAGCACACCTCTGCAAGTATTAGATTTGGGAAAGTTTCTCTAACTTAATTTTTATCTCTAAGCATTAGATTCGTGAGATTTGGAAATAAAATAGCGTTCTTAAATATACGCAGATTTTTGTAAAAAATTTAAGCTTTAGAAAAAAGTATTAATAAACTTTGTGATCTTTTGTAAATCAAACAGTGGCATACTTGGAACAAAACAATCAAATGTTGAATGACCATTTTGTGCATTTAATATATGATGGTAAAACTAGCACTTATTATATAAATCAGCACAGTGCCAATAATGGAACTTCCTCTGTTCTGTTTAGGAATAGGAATTTGAAGGGTAGGTAGTGGGGATGATCCAGGGTTGAGAATTGTCAGAAAAGAGATGGTAGAAAAATAGAAGGAAGGACTTTTATATCCCTTTATAACCTAACTCCTTCCAACCTTTCCACTCTTCTTATACTTTAACCCCTTGCCTATATTCAACAATCCAGTAAACACTAGCCTATTTGTGTTTATCTCCTGATTTTATGTATTTTCAATGACTGTCCCCCATGCCTGGAATGTTTTTCCTTCTCACATCTAATTCTTGGCTTCCTTCAAATTTCAGCTAAAAATCCAGCTCTTGCCAAAGTCCTTTCCTGGTCCTCTGTGAAACACTAGTCCCTTTCTTCTGAGATCACCTTTAAATTTGTTCAGTATGTTACCTTACATGAACATAGATGTTCATATGTTGTCTCCCCCATCTCTCTCCAGCACACTGTTTGGTATATGATAAGGGCTTAATAAATGTTTGTTGACTTTTGCCTGAAAAGGCAATCATAGGTAGATGACAGTGCATAGTTAAAACTGGTTGGTCAACTACAAGGTCATGACTGAACAAAGGAAAGGGAGGCAGAAAAGGGATGAAGAGTAGGAGCAAGAGAAAAATTGGAGGTTAGTGACGATGAAGAGGTTTAGGAGTGAGAAAGGAGAGATGGGACAGGAAATTATGATCAGATGTGACAATACCCTGAATACTAACAAATAATGCACAAAATAAGAGAAAGTATTTTCTTTTTTTAAGAAAAAATTAATTTTATTTATTTTCAGTGTTTTACAATCACTGCCATATAACTTAGATTCCCCCCCCCCTTCCCTCCCTCCTCCTTCCCCAAGATGGCATACAATTTTATGTAGGTTCAGCTCATACATTCCTATTAAATACATTTTCACAATAGTCATTCTGTATAGAAGAATTAAAATGAATGGGAGAAATCATATAACAAACCAAAACATGCACACACAAAAAAAATGATCTGCTACATTCTGCAGTTGAATTCCATAGTTCTTTCTCTGGATATGAAAGGCATTTTGCCTTAAAAGACCATTGGGAATTTTTTTAAGTCCTTGCAATGCAATTAAGTTCCAAGTCTACCAGGAAAAGCTCTCACATACTGTGGTTGTTGCTGTGCACAAAGTTCTCCTGGTTCTGCTCCTTTCGCTCAGCATCGGATCGTAGAAGTCTTTCTAGGCCTCTCTGAAGTCTTCCTATTCATCATTTCTTGTAGGACAGTACTATTCCATTACATTCATATACCATAATTTATTCAGCCATTCCCCAATTGGTGGGCATCCCCTTGGTTTCCAGTTTTGGGCGACCACAAAGAGGGCTGCTATATTTTTGTACATGTGGGACCCTTTCCTATTTTTATGTTCTCTTGGGGATACAGTCCTAGAAGCGATATTGCTAGGTTAAAGGGTATGCATATTTTTGTAGCCCTTTGAACATAGTTCCAAATTACTCTCCAGAATGGTTGGATCAGTTCACAGCTCCACCAACAGTGAATTAGTGTTCTACCTCTCCCACATCCTCCCCAACATTTATCATCTTCCTGATCTGTCATGTCTGCCAATCTGATAGGTATGATGTGGTACCTCGGAGTGGTTTTGATTTGCATCTCTCTAATCAATAGTGATTTAGAGCATTTTTTCATATGACTCTAGATATCTTTAATTTCTTCCTCTGAAAACTGCCTGTTCATATCTTTTGACCATTTATCAATTGGGGAATGACTTGTATTTTTGTGCATTTGACTCAGTTCTCTATATATTCTAGAAATGAGGCCTTTATCACAGACACTAGCTGCAAAAATTCTTTCCCAGTTTTCTTCATCCCTATGAATCTTGGTTGCATTGGGTTTGGTTGTGCAAAAACTTTTCAGTTTAATGTAATCACAATTATCCATATCTATTTATCATATCTATCCATATCCATATCTATGTCTTCTTTATTCAAAAATTCTTCCCTTCTCCATAAATCTGATAAATACACTATTCCTTGCTCCACCAATTTGTCCATAATATCGATCTTTATACCTACATCATGTACCCATTTGGACTTTATTCTTGTGTACGGTGTCAGGCATTGGTCTGTGCCTAGTTTCTGCTGCACTGTTACCCAGTTTTTCCAGCAATTTTTGTTGAACAATGAGTTCTTATTCCAGAAGCTGGGATCCTTGGGTTTATCAAACAGTAGATTGCTATATTCATTGCCTACTGTGTCTTGAGTACCTATCCTATTCCACTTGTCTACCCTTCTGTTTCTTAGCCAGTACCAAGTGGTTTTGATAATTGCTGCTTTATAATACAATTTGAGATCTGGTAGTGCTAGGCATTTCTTAGCATTTTCCCTAGCATTTCTTTTCATTAGTCCCCTTGGTATTCTGGACCTTTTGTTCTTCCAGATGAATTTTGATATTATTTTTTCCAGCTCTAGAAAATAATTATCTGATAGTTTAATTGGTATGCCACTAAATAAGTAAATTAATTTAGGTAGAATTGTCATTTTTATTATGTTGGCTTGGAAAAAGTATTTTCTAAGAAATACCAAGTACCCGTCATTAAATTTATTGAAATATAAACTACAGAAAATAGCCCAATAACCCTCATCTCATCTCTTATTTTCCATTCCAAGCAATATGAATTTTACATTTCCATGAAAATGATAAAGTGGGAACCTATCACCAACCTCCCAAAAATTTACTAATAAGTTCTGACCCTTGCCTAAGGCTTTGACCAAAACACAAGAATTAACACCAATTTCCTAAATAAATTTCACAATAATAAAATTTAAGGTGGAATTAATAGTCTTCATATCCCTAAGTTCAACAATACTAGGTGATACATTTAACAGAGTTTCATCATTTGCTCTTGTTTGCTTCCTAACTACTGAGAATCCTAAGAAATCACACACACACACACACACACACACACGTCAGAGAACCCAAGAGAGCTTTAAAAATTTTATTTCTAAGCCTGTTTTAAATGATCCAGTGATCCTGCATCACACACTTGCTAATATTGAAACAAAAAGTCTTGGAATCAAAAGTTATGGAACATTTAGTAAAGTGAAAAAACAAAAACTGAAAACAGGATAGAAATATTCCCTCATTATTTTGCAAACCAATATAAAGAACTCACAATTTATTAAGGAATAAGTCATACATATTATGTAAAAAGTGAGTGGGAGAGAGGAAAGGCAATCCTAGTACTTACAGTTATCAACAGAATCCTTCACTGTCTTAGAATGATCGAATCCTAGAGGCACCTTAGAGGTTACCTAGTTTCACCCAAAGAAGGAATTCCTCAACATCCTTAACAGGTAAGGTGACCATGTCTTCCCTGCTTGAACACTTTTGCTGAAACACTTTCAGTGAAAGGAAGCTTACTAACTAAACAAGGCAGTAAGTTCTATTCTGGGGGCAATATCAGCTGTAAGGAGTATTATAGCTGCTGTCTATTCACTATCCTTCTGACCTCAGATTTGCCCTTGGGAGCTAAATATGAAGTTACTTGCATTGTGAGTAGCTAAAATCACACTTTTTCACATAACGCATATACTCATCATAACTGAAGGGATCGACAATGGGCTCATCTTATAAAAAGAGCAATAAGAACATTTATGATACACATTAGACATGTGTATCAAACTTATTTTTATGGTGGATTAATATAATAAGTTAGAACTTTTGGAGTACTTTAAGGTTTACAAAGCACTTTACACATTCTCACATTTGATTCTTAGAACAGCCCTGTGAAGTATGTTATGATCCCCATTTTATGGATTAGCAAACTGAGGCTGAGAAAGGTTAAGTGTCTTGCTCAGATAACTAGTGTGTGTCTAAGGTGGAATTCAAACTTAAGTTTTCCTTACTTTAAGTGCTGTACTCTTTCCACTATTCTATTTAGATGCCTCAAACACCTAACAAGTAGTAGACTCTTAAAATTGAAAAACTATGCAGTTAAACTTCCCACCCAAAGCAGGAATCACTAAAAAATAAACATCTGTTGCCTAGACTCTTACAAAAACACTCATTCATTTTCCTTAGGCTATTTTATGCAATATTATGGATAGGACCTGGATCAGATTTCACTGGTATAGGGAACTTCTGTATGAAGAAATTCTCTCTACCAATGAAGGTCAGGACAGCCTCTGCATTTTACAGATGAGGAAACTGAGACCCAAAGATGTTAAGTGACTTGTCCCCATCATACAGGTAGTAAATGGCATAGTTAGGATTTGAACCTGGTTCTGATACTAAATCCAGCAGTCTTTCCGTTGTGTCATTGATTTCCTCTTAAGGAACTGAAATTACCAAGAAAATAGATATCATCTGTTTTGAACTACCTCTTCTCACTTATTTCATCCTTTCTTCTTTATTCTTTTCCCTGAGAATCTTGCCAAGTCCACCCTCCATCACCTGTCCTTGATCCTATCCTTTGCCCTTTCCTCCAGAAACTTGTTTGATCTTGCACCATCTATGAATTCTTCCTCCATACCTACAGATGTACTTGGGGTTACTTAGTTACCTCTTTCTTTAAAAGTCTTCAGTATCCCTGCCATACTTTCAAGCTATTATTATTTACTCTTCATGCCAAACTATCCTAATAGCTGCATTTGCTGTGCTACTCAGTCACATCTCAAACCCTTTCAGTCTAGCTTCCTGCTCAAAAACTAAGCTGAAATTCTTTTTAATGAAGGTTACTGGTGAATTCTTTAACTGTTAAATCCAGTGGCTTTTCCTCAGCCTTCAAAATCCTTAATGTTTCTGCAGCTTTTTGCTCACCTCTTCTTCCTAGACATTCACTTCAAACCTTTCTGTCTTTTTCTCAGTCTTCTTTGTATGATTGATGTTCATTTCCCTTCTTCATTATGTAGGTGGTAGCCAGCGGTCTTTGTTTTGGTCTTTCATTTTTACTTTAGCTGAAGCATAGTAAATTATTTTAACTCTATGTGCATCCTTCTGTTTGCAATGTTTTTCTAATAACATAGCATTGTAGCCTACTTTCCTCTTCTGTGTTATGAGTTTATCTCATTCACATCTACAGTTATAAATTTTGAATGTGTATTTCCATCCATCATATTCTCTGATACTTTTCTGTTTTCCACCCCCCTATACGAGTTTTTCTTATGTTTGTTTTCCTTCCTTTAATCTATTCTTTCTCTTATTCCTCCCTTTCCCTTCTGTTTTTCCTTTCTGTTTTCCTGTTCAGCGAAATGTATTTTTATACCCAATTGTGTGTCTATGTATTCTTCTCTTGTTTGACCAGTTTAGATAAGAGTGTGAGGTACAAGTGTTGTCTGCTCCCCCTACCCTTTCATTCGTTTGTTCTAGGTTTCTACTCTTGTGCCCGTATTATATGAGATAATTTTTCCCCATCCTTCCTCTGCCTCTCTCCTTGACAACCATGCACTGCTCTTCCCTTCCCTTTCCATTCTTCTTTTTTAAGATCATCGAAACATGACAAAACTACTCCGAGGCCCTCTGTCTAATTAGACTCCTTTTGTAACCCCTCATGATGATAGAATTTTGAAGGGATACATATATCTTCGCCCAATTTTAGATTAGATTGTAAACTTTTTAATTTTTAGCTTGTTCACGTTAACATTCTTTGTATTTCCAAGTTTCTGTTTAGTTCTGGTCTTTTCATAAGGAATGTTTGGAAATCTTTCATTTAAAAAGTCCATTTTTTTTCTGTTAGAATTATATACAATTTTTCTGGGCAAATTATTCTTGATTGTTAGTAATGATTTTTCTTATTATTTTTTACTTTCTAGAATATCTAATTCTAAGCTCCTTTATATTGAGGGCTGCTAGGTTATGTATGATTTTGATTGTGGCTCCTCAGCACTTGAATTTTTTCTTTCTGGCTGCTTTATTTTTTTTCTTCTAATATGGAAGTACTGAATTTCAGTTATAATGTTGGTGTTCTTTCAGAAGGTGACTGGTAGATTGTTTGAATTTCTACTTTCCCTCTGGTTCTAAGAGCAGTTTTTAAGATTTCTTAAAATATGATATATACATTTTTTGGTTATGATTTTCAGACAGTAAAATGATGTGGATTTTAAAATTTTTTATTTTTAGTTTCATATTCCCTCCCTCTCCATTACCACTTTTGGAGAAGGGTAGAAAAACAAAATTCATTACAAATATGTATTATCATGTAAAACAAGTTCCTAGCTTTGTTCAGACATTTGCCTTCTCAGTTTCCAATTCTTTGCCACTCTGAAAAGAACTGCTGTAAATATTTTTGTACATATGGATCTTTTCCTTCTTTGAATTCTTTGCAATAATATCAGACCTAATAGCGGTAAAGGGTATTCATACTTCAATAGCTTTTTCGGGATAGTTCCAAATTGCTTTGCAAAAAAATTGGACTAGTTCACAGCTTTACCAGTAGTGCATTAGTGTAGACTGTTTTCCCACAGCTCCACCAACATTTGTCCTTTTCTTTGTTAGTCAACTTAGCCAATCTGATGGGTGTGAGGTAGTACCTCAGAGTTGTTTTAATTTACATTTTTCTAATTATTAGTGATTTAGATTGTGTTTTCATAGGGCTGGTGATAGCTTGGATTTTTTTTCCTCTGAAAACTGCCTGTTCATATCCTTTGACCAGTTATCAGTTGGAGAATAGCTATTATTCTGGTAAATTTGATTCATTTCTCTCTGTGTTTTAGAAATGAGATCTTAAGAGAAACTTGCTGCAAAGATTTTTTTCTCATTTTTCCTTTTCTGATACTAGCTATGTTGATTGTTTGCGTAAAACTTTTTAATTTTGTGTCATCAAAATTACCCATTTTTACCTTCCATGAATCTCCCTGTCTCTTGCTTCATCATAAACTCTTCCTCTAATCTACAGATCTGACAGGTAATTTCTTCCATGTTACATTGTTTTATAACATCACCATTTATATCTATATCATGTACCTATTTTGAGCTTATCTGGGCCCTTTTTTTTCCCCTTTGATTCCTTTGATATTCTCCTTCCATCTCTAAATTTTCTTATTTTTTTCCAACTCTACAAAGTAGTTCTTTAGTAAACATAACACTAAGCAAATTAATTTAGGTAGTATTATCATTTTTGTTATATCATCCTATTCATGAGCAATTAATATTTTTCCTTTGATTTAGATGTCTTTACTTGTATGAAGATTTTTGTAATTGTGTTCATGTAATTCCTGTGTGTGTCTTGGTACACAGATTCCCAAGTATTTTGTACTGTCTGTAGTTACTTTAGTTTTTTCTTTCCATCTCTTCCTACCGGACTTCATTGTTAATATATAGAAATGCTGATGATTTACATGGCTTTATTTTATATCCTGCAACTTTGCTGAAGTTATTAATTGTTTCAGCTAGTTTTTTAGTTGATTCTCTAAGTGTACTACCATATAATCTGTAAAGAGTGATAGTTTTGTTTCCTCATTGCCTATTCTGATTCTTTGATTTCTTTTTCTTATTGCTATAACCAGCATTTCTAGTATAGCACTGAATAATAGTAATGATAATGGGCATCCTTGCTTCACACCTGATCCTACTAGAAAGACTTCTAGCTTATTGCCATTACAAGATAATTCTTGCTCTTGGTTTTAGATAGATGCTGCTTGTCATTTCCAGGAAAACTTCATTCCTATGCTTTCTGGAAATAGGAAAGGGCATGATATTTATGTATCTTTTGAAATAATCATGATTTTTGTTGGTAATATGGTCAGTTATGCTTACAGTTTGCCTAATATCAAACCAGCCCTGCATTCTTGGAATAACTTCAGTTGGATCATAGTGTTTGATCTTTATGACATATTGCTATAATCCCCTTGCTAGTATTTTATTTAAAAAATTTCAAATTGTTAAATATTTATTAAAATTAATATTCATTAGGGAGATTTATCTATTGTTTTCTTTCTGTTTTGACTCTCCCTGGTTTTAGATATCAAGCCCATGTTTTGTTATAGAAGGAATTTGGTACGACTTTTTTATCTGGTTTTTGAAAAAATTTATGTAGTATTGGAATTCATGGGTTTAACTGTTTGCTTTTGCTTGTAAATTCATCTCATTCTGGATTGGTTTTTTTTTCCCTTAAGGAGTTCATCTATCACTTGTTTAATGTCTTTTCTTAAAACATTGTTATTTAAATATTCTATTTCCTGTTCTCTTAATTTGGACAATTTATAGTTTTGTAACTATCCGTTTTATTTAGATTGTCAGTTTTATTGACAGATAGTTGGGCAAAATAACTCCCACTTTTATTCTTTATTGGTTGTGAATTTTTTGTTTATGGTATTAGTAATTTAGTTTTCTTTTTAAAAATCAAATTAGCCAGTAACTTATTGATTTTTTTTTTCAAAAATCTTGCTCCTACTTTTATTTGTTAGTGTAATGTTTGTTTACTTTTAATTTGTTAGTCTCTCCTTTGATTTTTCAGGATTTCTATTTTGGCCTTTAATTGGGAGTTTTTAATTTGTTGGTTTTCTAGTTGCATGCCCAATCTGTTGATCTGCTCTTTATTGATATAAACATTTAGAAATCGAAGTTTTTCTCTGCTAAGTATTGCTTTGACTGCATACCACAAATTTTGGTATGTTGTCTCATTGTTCTCTTCAATAAAATTATTATTGCTACAATTTATTCTTTGACTCTTTAGGATTGTTGCTTAGTTTTCAATTAATTTCCAACTTATGCTTCAAAGGCTTTTTATTGAATGTAATTTTATATTGCATTATAGTCAATAAAAGATGCATTTAATATTGCTGTTGTTCAGTCACGTTCGACTCTTCGTGACCCTAGGGATCATAGTACACCAAAGCTGTTCGTGGGGTTTTCTTGGCAAAGATACTGGAATGGTTTATCATTTCCTTCTCCAGTGGATTAAGGCAAAGAGAGATAAAATCACTTGCCCAGGGTCACACAGGTGGTAAGCGTCTGAGGTCAGATTTGAACTTATGTCTTCCTGACTCCAGGCCCAGCAGTCTATCACTGAGCAATCTACCTGCCTTTATACATTTATTTGTAAAGATTTTATGTAATATTACACAGTCAGTTTTTGTGAAGGTGCTGTGCATAGATGAAAACCAACTATATTTTGGCTCCTAATCAGTATTTCCCAAAGATCTATCATTTAATTTTTCTAAAATTCTGTTTATCTCCCTAACTTTTTTCTTATGGTTAGATCTGTATAATCTGAGAGGGGTAAATTTGAGGCCCCTCATTATTACACTTTTGCTGTTTGTTTCCTCCTGTAACTTATTTAACATTTCCTTTAAAAAATTTGGATTGCCATGCCTTTTGGGGTGTGTGTGTATGTGTATATGTATATATAGACACACATACACATTACATGTACATATAAATGTATGTTCAGTATTGATAGTAATTAATTATCTATGGTACCTTTTACTAAAAGGTAATTTTCCTTGTTTATATCTCTTTTTAGGCTTATTTTTGCTTTTACTTAGGTTAAAACAAAATAGATTTTGCTCCAGTCTCTTATTTTAATTGTGTGTATATCTTTCTGTTTTAAGTGTGTTTCTTATAAACAACATGTTAGATTCTGGTTTCTAATCCACTCTGCTATCCTCTTCAGTAGGTAAGTTCATCCTAGTCATATTCACAGTAATGATAGCTAATTGTATATTTTACTCATCCTATTCTCTTTCTTAACTTTTTTCCCTCTTTTCCCTCTGTCAGAATCTTTTTTGCTTCTGACCACTGCCTCTGTTATCTACCTTCCAGTCTGTCTCTCATCAGTGCAATAGCTCACCAGAGGACTGATGATGAAGCATGCTGAGCACTACTGACAGAGGAGTAATGGGCCAAAGATGTAAAATAAGATACACATTTTTGGACATGGCTATTGTGCAAATTTGTTTTGCTTTACTATTCATGTTTATTACAAGACCTTTGGATTTTTGTTGGCTTTTTTATTCCTCAATTTGAAGAGGAAAGTGGGGGATAGAGATAATGTAGCCCCCAAAAAAGTAAAGAAAAATTAGGGTATCTGAAGCATCTTTTTTTTTTTTTTAATGTACAAAAGAGAACAGAAGGAAGACCAGAAAGAATCATAACGTAGGACAGGTTTGAAATTTATATATTGGAATCTGTTCTGTGTTTTAAAAGGAAAAACTGTACGTGCAAGAGATTCTCCAAGTTCTCTTCATCTTCTACATATGGAAAACACTCATTTTATTTGTTTGTCAAGTTCAGAGTAAAAAAATTAAAACAAAGTTAAATAGCGTAAGAATGTGTGTGTGCACGCGTGTGCGCAGGCACACTCTCCAGCACATGCTCCTTGGTCTGTTTTGTTTTCATCTTTGTATTCCTACCACCCAGGATAGTGCCTTTTCACATAGGTGTTTGATAAATATTTGTTGAATTGGATTGAATGTATGTTTAAATGTGGCATGAGTTGGTAAGGAAGTATGTTTTATTGTTCAAAGAAAGAAATTGTGTTCTTTGATAAATGCCTCATGGAGTCTATGTAGTAGACTATGTAGTAGAATAGATAATTAAGATAGATAATAGATATATTATAATGTAATACTTATAGATATTTAAGAGTACATAGTTGTGAAATAGAGGAGTGTTGTGTTTTATTTTTTATGTAGAAGTTCTGTATAGTATTGAGGAATTGAAATTTTAATGTTGCCTCAACTCTTTCCAAACTAAGTCTTTCTTTTCATACTTTGAAGGAGTATTTGTAGATTTTTGTTTATTCTGGACGCAAATATCTAGAACATTTTTGTCTTATGAATTCCTTTGGCTGTGTGATTAAGCTTTTGGACCCCTTCTCAGAATAGTGCTTTTAAATTTAGAAAATAAAATAAATATGATTACAAAGGAAGCCATTTAAAAGAAAATTACTGTCATCAAAAAAAAATATTTAATTCACTTATTTCAGGTCAGGATACCTGACCTATGTGGTGGATCATCTCTACCCTTGATTTCTCCTTCATTTTACTAACTTCATCTTGGTTATTCCTTTCCTCCCTATCATTGTCACCAACAGGGCCACAAAGGAATTGCCACACCAGGCCATATCCATTTCCATCTAGATCTATATTTAACAGCAGCGTCAAGTAATTTTTTTTTTTTTTGCTTCCCTGATGTCAATCTTAGAAGTTGCGTCTCCCTGCTTTTAGTAATCATAATTCAGCTTTCATTCGTTAATTTATCCTGATGCTTTTCAGAACTGTTTTTTTGCTTAGACCTACCACCTTTTGTGGAGTTAACTAGGTAACTCAGTAGATAAACTGTTGTGCCTGGAGTCAGACCAGAGTTCAAATCCAGTCTCAGACATTCACTAGTCCTGTGACCCCAGACAAGTCACTTAACTTACTTACTTAACACTTAAGCTTTGCTTAATTAAGCTTTAATTAAATTAATTTAATTAAGTAAGATTAATCTACCGGAGAAGGAATGGCAAACCACTCCAGCATCTTTGCCAACAAAACCCCATACAGGGTCACGAAGAATCAGACATAACTGAACTACTGAACAGCAACATCACTACCTCTTTTGTCAGTGAGCTATGAAATGATTCTTCTCTTAAATTTATTTTGTGCAAGTTGAAAAGGGTGCAGCACAGTCAGAATATCTTGAGATTTGGTTTGTTTTATTTAAGGTTTGTGAAAAGTTTTATGAATTTTGGTTATGTCCATTCTCAGTCTTTGCCTTTCCAATATGAAAAATCCTTTTTTTTCTCTTCTTAGTCTGTCTCTGTATATAATTCTTTCATCTCTCATCTGTTCCTAATCCCCCACTCTCAGGTGTAGATGTACCATAATTTTAATTTTAGGTTTCCTTTTTATGTTCAGTATTCACACTTAGTTTTTTCAACTGTGAGGAAAAAGAGATTTGTGGATTCACTAAAGTCTTATTTAAATATAGGCTTTTTTTTTTTTTTAAACCAGAGTGGATAGAAAACTCATAAGTTTTCTACTTGTTGGTAGCACAAAATTAACTAAACTTGCTGTTAAAACATGGAGATTTTTTAAAGAATTGTTTGCTAAAATGAGGTTTGGGAATTATATGTAAACAGCATTCTCATATATAATCTAAAGTAGACTATAAATTAAATTAAATTTTTTAAAAATGTTCATTTTATTAGATTTGTAGGTTGAGTAAAATCTATTTTAAATACTAGCTATTTTTCCAAAAGCCAGTCATGAAACAGTTTTGCCCAAAAACATGAATAAAATTTTACTTATCTAGATGGCATACTAAATAGATACAATTTAAAAGAATTTAGAAGAATTGTGACATTTTACAGTTAGGATTCCTCACTTGAAATTCGGTAAATTTTGTGTGGGGCTTGATAGATTTATATAAAAATGTGTAATGCTTATTTGTAACACTCATTAGACAGGAATAGAAACTAGACCTATGATTTCATTGAGTTAGTGAAGAAATTTCTCTCTACCAATACAAGTAAGCACTTCCTCTATAATTTATAGTCTTATGAATAGTTGCTCAGCTCTTGGTAGGTTTAAATGACGTAGCTACTATATGTCAAGTGACAGGCCTCAGCTCTCTGTCCACTATGCTTTACTGCTGCAATATACACTCAAACATCATATTTTCTAAGTACGATGAAGAAAATGTATATTGTGTATTATAGGTTAAATTTAAATATAAAGTTATATACAGCAATGTTTTAAGACAAAATTTTTAAAAAATAATTTTTATTGATAGCTTTTGTTTTGATATTCCATTTGGTAGTTCCATATCCTAGCATTTTAGGCCATACATACATAGTGTAGTTGCAATTCCTTATATCAACCAACTGTATTTGGTTCTGTGCTTATATACTCAGAAGAATGAACTCTTCCCATACCCAGTCCCTCTCCATTCCCACTTCTCTGCTCCTTTCCTTTATTTAAGACCGAGCTCAGGTGCTACCTTCTCAAAGTTTTCTCCCAGATCTCCACATCAGCTCAAAGTGAATTCCTACCTTAAATTTCTCAGATCATTTTACTTAGACCCCTCCTTTGCACTTAATCATGCTTACTCTTTTATCATAGATATTTGAGTTTATGTAATTCACTTTATCCATGGAATAATAAACTTAGACTGTTATCCTTACCTTTATTAGCTCAGTGTTTTGCATATTTGGGCACTTATTACATTTTTAAAAGTTGACTTGTACAAAAAGTGGAATGGGCTACCCCTTGCTAACCTCATCACTGGAAGTATCTAGAGGATCATAGATTTTGAACTAAATGGGATCTTAGAGATCATTTGATATAACCCATAGATTTTACTTATGAGGTGACAGGCCCAGTAGAGCTTAAGAAACTTGTAAAAGGTTATACAGGTAGTGAGACTGAATAATTAAGTTGTTGGAGATATAGAATTGATTTCTTAGCTCTCATTGGTTCAATTCTGGGGCACCTTACACCTCTTGAGAATCTGGGATATAATTATATTGTAGTTTTAAACCTATCCCTTTTGATACAGCTATTAAAATCTTAAGTGTATTACATTTGAAAACTATCATATATTGAATATAAACTATATAGTAGCAGTGTAGCGGTTATTTTACTAATAATTTCATCAGATTGATTAGTTTTTTTGAGGTAAGTGGACTAATTGGATAATTAGAGCTACAGAACTTTAGAACTGGAAAGGACCAGAGGTTCACTCTTAAGTCCAGGATATAATGCTGGGAATGGATCCCTTCATTTGCAAACCTTTCTCAGTTTATTTTGAAAAGTCGAGTATTCCTGTACAAAAGGTAGTGTGCTCTGCCATATTTACTGATATATGTGTTAAGTAGCAGAATGTAACTTTTTATTTAAGAATTTCTTTTTAGTTATTTAGTCATGACTTGTGATTGACTGGCTTAGTTAAATTTTTTTAGAAATAGTGTGATCAGCAGTAACATACTCAGTTCCAGGTGCTTTGTATAGTACTAATTAAGTACAACTTTTCATTGTCTTTCTGTTTATAAGGATTTATAAAGCTTGAGTTACTGTACCTCTAATATACTATATCCAAATAGGACATATTACTCTTCTTGGAGTTAAGCCAGGTGTGGAAATGAAAATGACAGCAATTGAGCCAACACAATGGCAGCCTCTTGAAAAGAAAAAAATGTGTTGCTAATTGGTTCATGAGTATTTTTTTTTTCTTGTTTAGCTCCCTTATTTTACAGGTGTGGAGACTGAGGTACAGAAGGATTAGTTAATTTGCCCAGTCACATAATTAGTGACAGAAATAATGGGACAGATTTTTTTTTAAACAATCATGTCCAAACTCATATATACAAAAGAGCATCTCCTTTATAAAACATATTTTAGGAAACTTGTTATTCCAATATTGTTTCCAAAACTCAAAGCCTTTTTGGAGCTCTTTCTGTTTTTCACAATATATCATAGTCTTTTTAATATCCTCAGGGTTATTCATTTTTTGTTCTTTGAGAATGGATTTGATTTTTGCAAACAGCCTGAAATTATTTGAAACTAACTGTGGTGATCAAGGTGGCAGTACCATTTTTAATTTTTAAAAAAGATATGACTGGAATTAACCTATTTGATAATAGAGAATTTATTTTATAGATTCATACAATACTAATTCTGGAAAGGACCTTAAAGATCATTAGATCCACCTCCATTTCACAGATGAAGAAACTAAGGCCTAGAGAGAAGAAATTACATGGATATGGCCATTCAGCTGATATGAACCAGAGTCTTCTTACTCTTCAGTGCCCTTCCTGTTATTAGATCATGTGTTTTCTTACGTGACTTTGAATGGATTTTGAAGGCAGTCTCAAAAATATATTGAGTAGGTCAGTATTGTTGGAATGAGTATAGTTTATAACCTCCCAAAGTACCTACTGGGAATAACAGCAGTCATTTGACTGTCAGCTCTGGCACGCTTACAAGAGCTCACATTACTTTTTAGTTGCTCTTTTTCTAGCCACTAGTATTAATCAGAATGATATTTTAATAAACGTTGGAAGTTCTTTTCCTTATAATTCATAGAGAAGTAAGTGGTTGTCCTTCCCTTATAGTTAAAGATTTTTTAAAATTAAAATTATTATAAATTTATATTAAACATCAAATGGCTAATTAAGCTTGCACTACAACTATTTACATTTAAGTAAATGAATTTCAACACAAAATGTTAAATATTTTCAGGCAGTCCCTTTAAGACTGCATCAGGACTTTTTGTCCATTTCTTTTTACTTTTCTCTCATGTTACTGTGTTCTGATTCTGCTTCTTTTACTTGGCATTTTTTCCTCCTTTTATAGAAACATCTTTCTTCTTTTTAAATATTCTTCTTACTTGTCAAGCTTAATTTGCATTATGACTTTTTATTGCATTAATGTAGTAAAGTTAATTTAACCATTCCCCTAATGTTGGACATTTAGGTCACTTCCAGTTTTATGCAATTACAAGTAAAGCTGATAAAATCTTTCCTCTTTTTGTTTAAAAAATGATTTATTGGTGCAGGCCAATCTACTTATTTCTTTTTTAAAGTGATACTTTCAGGGATATAACCAACAATGGTATTACTGGGTTAAAAGTTGTTTGGTTTTTTTTAAGCTTTTATAGCCAGATTGTTTCTGAAAAGGTTTTTACTAGTTTGCAATTTCACCATTGAGGAATAAGCCTTCTTATTTATAGCTCTAACTTTTAATTTCATTGCTTTGAATAGTTTTTGTCAATTTGTGCATAAGGTAGCACATCATCGGTGTTTTAACTTACCACTAATTATTATTGAGATTAAATATTTTTCAAGTAATTTTCAACAATTTGTATACATTCTTTGAAAATTGTCTGCACGTATCCTTTGATTATCTGTTAAGGGCTGGGAACTATTTTTGTATATTATTAACGGCTTCTTATATATGTTGGATGTCAACATTTTATCTGTCATAGTTATAATAAATATTCTCTGCAGTCTGCATTTTTATTTTTATGTCATACAGAAATTTATTTTAATATAATGAGTATCTAGTTAATATTCCTTTTATTTTTTGACATTTTCTGTCTCTTTTAATCATTAAGCTTTTTACATTTAAAGTCTTTTCTTTTATATCACATTCATTTGCCGATGCACTTCTCCTTTGCTACCCAGTAAGCCTTCCCTTGTAACAGAATTGGAAAAAAATAATTTCCACAAAATCAATTAGCATATCAACTGCATTTGTCAGCACGTTTCATTCCACATCCATATCTCCACACTTCTCCAGGGAAGGGAGGTGGGAGATATATTGTCTCATCTCTTCTCCAGGCTGGCTTTAATCATTATAACTATACTTTATCTAGTTTAGTTTTATTGTTTTTTCTTTTATTGCTGTAGTCACTGTGTCTGTGTTCCTGTTTCTACATTAGTTCACATCTTCCCATATCCATCAAATTCTTCATAGTCCTCATTTCTTATGGTACAATACTGTGCCATCTTATACATAGGTATGTATAAGTATATAATAAGTATAAGTATGTGATATATAAGGATATATTATATATTTACATCTAATATATGTTTAAGATGACAGAGTACTATAAGAAATAAAGAATATGAAAAATTCATTAAATATGGGAAGACTTGTAAACTACTGCAAAGAAAAGTAAGCAGAAACAGGAAAACACAGACACAATGACTACAGTAATAAAAGCAGAAAAATAAAATGAAATTAGATACTGTATAGTTATGATTAATGTTAACCTAGAGAAGAGGTGAAACAATATGCCTCCCTTCCTTGGAGAGACAGAGGGCTTTGAATGTAGACTGTAATGCATACTGACAAACTCAATTGTTATGTTGATTGATTTTGTTGATATGTTGGGCCTATTTTTTTCCCATTTTGTTTTGTTTTTAATTCTTTTATAAGGGAAGACTCACTGAGTAGGGGAAGAAGAAAGGTATATTTATGAATGAATATCATATAAACCTATTATTTACTATATATGGGTATTGTTCATAAGAAATTAATATGAATGTTTCTATTATGTAATATTTATATTTCATATATATTTCTATGTCCTGGAGTTCTGCAGTGCCAGAGCTGGCTCAGTGTTTGGGAGGTCCTGAAAGAAAGTGTGGGGGAGAAGAGGCATTAGACTGCATACCAAACTGAAGGTCTACAGAGCCATTGTGCTGACTTCATTGCTCTATGCCTATGAAACTTGGACAGTTTACCAGTACCATGCTAGAAAATTGAACCACTTCCATTTGAATTGTCTTAGGAAGATTCTGAAGATTACCTGGCAAGTTAAGGAATCAGACATTGAGATACTCTCTCCCGCTGAACTGCCAAGCATTCAAACTATACTACAGACAGAGCAATTTTGATGGTCTGGCCACATAGCCTAAATGCTAAATGTACTATATTATGGAGAACTAGCACAAGGCAGCCACTCACATGGTGGTCAGAAGAATCAGTATAAGGACATTCTCAAAGACTCTCTGAAGAACTTTAGTATTGATTGTGAGATATGGGAGACTCCAGCACAGGACCACCTAGCATGGAGTGCCTGCATCAAAAAAGGCTCTGTACTCTGAGCAAAGCAGAATTGAGGTAGCACACAGGAAATGTGAGATGTGCAAATCTAAAGATGTCTGCATCCCAAATGTTCAAAAGGCCTATTTGTGTCCAACCTGTGGTAGAACTTTTTGAGCTCGTATTAGACTGATCAGCCACAGTTAAACACACTATACCTTATTTCTGAATCGTGATGTCATTGGTCCTCTTTGAGTACAAAGGATGAACAACAACATATTTATGTAGAGATGTATCTATACATATTTATTTTGAAGTTTATTATCTAAGTTCATTTCACTCTACTATATGTGATATGAGATGTGGGTCTAAATTGTTTTCAGTTATGTTGGTGCCAAAATGCTGAAACAAGGTAGAGAAGTAATCAACAATAGTTAATATCAAAATGCATAATTCAGACTAAAAGAGCTTTTAATGTATAGTGGTTTAATAAATGAAGAAGAGATATCAGTATGACTTGAATTGAGTTTATATATTCAACCGTTTTCAAACTGTTTTTGAAAAATAAATTTGTCTCCAAAACCAGCATATATTGTAACCAAGATTATGCTCAATAAATACTTGTTCATCTCTTCTAAAGACCTCCAGGAAAGAACAGTCTATAAATTGTAATTTTCTGATAAGTGAATCTCCTATCCCAAATGTCTTTAGGGTACATAAATAAGTATTTACTGAGCAAGCTGTATTCTGACTTTTTTCCCCAGATGTTTTCCTGATCCCTTTAACAAATGTAGTTATAGTCAACTATTAGTTATCTAATTTCATGAAGACTTACCAACTCCTTTTTAGATAGGGTAAGAGTGTTGGCAAGCCTGGATACAAGGCATTCTGGTGCATTAAGTTCAAAATGAGATCCTTGTAGACAATCGAACAGTTAATAAAAAGGTTTTTTTTAGCCATGACATGCAAAGGATACTCAGCAAGGATTCAGGTAAGTGCAACTTCCCTGATTCTGGGCCAACCATCTACTGTCAAAAGCGTGGGAGAGGAGCTCCTGACTCCTTAGGTACAGGCTTTTGTACTTAGACCTCCAGGAAATAATATCAGTGGCTCAAGCCTTGGCTAGTTAAAACTCATGGATGATGTCAATACCTTTTAAGAACAGGTTAGCTTAGTGTTTATGGTAGAGATCGTTCCTTCTACCATGCATAACTTTCCTCTTTCAAAGCACAGGAATAGTATTGCCCTTTTCCCTTCTCCTCCAAAATATAGATTGTTAGTATGCAAAGACCAGCCTGTGGGGGTTACGATAATTGAAAATAGTTGGTAATTTGCTCAGAATTGTTCTTATTGCCCCACCAGTGCCCAAGTTCCATAAAGATTAAAGTGAGAAAGTAAATTTAAAATGCAATTTAGAGGTTGAGGACATGAACTCGCAGTATCTGTCCTCTAAAAACTTAAAATCTGGATGGAGAAAGAGAACATGAGTATATTACAAGTTTGACAAAGTTCATAAAAGAGGTCAGACAGTGTGACTTGAGTGATTTAGATTCTAGTTTGGGAAGCTTAAGGAAGGTTTCATGGCATATTTATTATTTCTGAGCTGGACCTTGAAAGAAGAGAAGCATTAGTGGTGTTGAATGAAATTATATTGAAAGGTAATCTGCGTGTTCTCTTTCAATTTAACGGATAAATTGAAACTTTCTTCCTTTGGTGACATCTGCTATCTGCTTACTTATGTAACTGAAATTGTGAGAGAAAGACCAAGTGACACTTAAGTGGATCTATGATCTATTGAGGATGCCCGTTAGATGGGGCAGATTGCCGTTTATGCACATGTCTCATCCTATGCAATTCTTGACCCATTTTTAAAAATTTTATTTTGTTTTCAGTTTTCTACAATCACTTCCATAAGTCTTAGGTTTTCTCTCCCTCCCTTCTCCTTCCCTTACCCCTCTCTCCCTGAGACGGTGTGCAATCTTATATAGGTTCTACATATACATTCTTATTAAATATATTTTCACATTAGTCATTTTGCATGGAAAAATTAAAATGAATAGGAGAAACTATTAGAAAAACCCAAACAAAACAAAATGTAACACAAGAAAAAAATATTCTGCTTCATTCTTCTTTCCAATTCCATAGTTCTTTCTCTGGATATGGATGACATTTTGCTTTAAGAGGCCATTAGGAATGTTTTAGGTCCTTACAATGCTGTGAAGGGCTAAGTCTACCAGAAAAATTCCTCGCACACTGTGGTTGTTACTGTGTACAATGATGTCCTGAATCTGTTCCTTTCACTCAGCATCAGTTCCTATAAGTCCTTCCAGGCCTCTCTGAAGTCTTCTGTTCATCATTTCTTATAGCACAATAGCATTCCATCACAATCATATACCACAACTTGTTTAGCCATTCCCCAATTGATAGGCATCCCCTCGATTTCCTTGGCCACCACAAAGGGAGTTGCTATAAATATTTTTGTAGACATGGGACCCTTTCCCATTATTATGATTTCTTTGAGATACAGTCCTGGAATCGATATTGCTGGGTCAGATTCTTGACCCTTCCCATAAATCTTATACAGGAGATCCACACATTGTGCTAAGGGCCTTCTATTTGAAAATCTCTTGACATTACTTGAGTTTTAATGGAACTTTGGCCTATTCATCTCGAGTTCCAGTCTTATACCACCAACTGCCTTTTGAATGTTTTTAATAGTACTTGCTATAAGCATTTCAAACTACATATCTCTTTCCTCTCAAACCAACACCTTATTTGAACATCCTATTTTTTTTCAAGTTCACAACCTATTCTTTTAGTGACCCAGGTTTCTAATTTTCAGCACCTTACTTTGTTCCACATAAGCAATCTGTTGTTAACTTTTATTTATACCTCCGTGCTTCTGGCATCTGTCTACTTTTCTCCAAAACCCTAGTTCAGAACTTCATTATCTTTTTCCTGGACTCTTGGAGTATCCTAATTGATCACCTACCCTTAACTCTCACCCCATTCCCATCCATTCTCACTTGCTGAAGTGACTTTTCCTAAAACATGACTGCTTGTGTCACTCCCTATTCAGTAAACTCCAGTGGCTCCCTATTAATTCTGGGAACGATATAAACTCCTCTGGCATTTAAAGCATCTTACAATTTGGCTCTTTTTTTTCCTTATTTCAGGAGGGGCCCCCAATGATTCACCCTACCTCCAAAATAATTTTCTGGACTTCTTTTCCTCCTTCTTGCCAAATGCCTTGCTACACAGGACAAATCAACAACTACAACTCAGAACTCTCTTCTCTTCGTCAGTGACTGCCTGAAACATTCTCACAAGCGGTCCCAACCAAATTTCACTCCATTTCTGACTCCAATTTCTTCACTTTTGTCCTCCCCAACTGCTCTGTTTCTGTTTGTATACCCTTCTTTTCCCCTCCTCTCCCCCACTCCCAGCTTTTCTTTATGTGTTGTCTTTCCCCATTAAAATGTAGGGGAGAGTATTTGCTATATTTGGTCACTAATTCTAGTGTTTAATAAATGCTGACAGTGTTTAATAAATGCTCTATGTAATCCATAACTTTGCACTAGCCATCTTCTGTGCCTGAAATATACTCTAACTTCCATTTCTGATTGTATACCCCTTTTACAATGCTTGTACTTCATAGTTCTTTATTGATAACGTTTTGCAGCCTATTTACCCATGATGTATCTCTATTTTGCATCCTGTAATTGTTTCCCAGCCTAAAATGATGGACTTTTATTTCAGGGAAAAGCTTATGGTTATTGAAAGTATGATGCATCTCTCATTCTGGGTCTAGTTCACTTTACATTTGTAGCATCTTTGTGAGGGGGTGTATATGTGTGTAGGTTGTCTGTCTAACTACTTGGCATAATTTGGACAATAGATATTATTTATCTGCTTGATTTTTCTGGTGTAGATAGTTAGAACAGACTCTTGACTGATTATAGATCTTATTTAAGAGGCTCTTCAATGTTCTAGAGCGTGATGAAATCAGCATTTATTTTAGACACCTACTGTGTACCAGTCACTGCTAGGTGCTGGGGATACATGGAGCTCATATTCTAATGTGGAGATAAGTATATATATGAGTATATATCTAATAAATGAAAGTAAACATAAAGTAGAGAGGAGAGAGCATTATCAATTAGGAAAATGTTTAGATTGGTGTTTGAGTTCTGTCTTAAAGGAGAGGAATTCTGTGAGGTTTAAGTGAGAAAGGAATACATTCCAAAAGGATAGGGATGAGAGATGGAATGCCATGTGTCAGGCCAGTTTAGCGGTATTACAATGTGAAAGATGTATAATATCATCTGCAAATAGGACTATCTGGAAGACATCATCTACAGGGATTCTTCTTCCATTTGGCTTCTGTACTGGATACCCTCCATGACAGTGACAAACCCTGGTGAACATACATTTCCCTTTTTTTATTCCTCACTTGATATTACTTGTGGAGCAAAGTTATTTTGGTATCTTTAAGAAAATTTTACATAATTTTAACTTGCATGTAAAATGTTTTGTTGAAGGAGAACCTTTAAGGTAGCATTTGCTGTACCAAATAAATTTCTTAAACAGTAAACATGTAAATATGGAATCTCCATATTTTCCACACTTTTTACTGAGTTTATGACTGTAAGGATGTAGTAACTTGCTGTGAAATGTTTGCTTCTGAATGTCTGGTGTTTCTTATACTGTTATCAAGAATTATTTCAGTACATGTGTGGATTATTCCAGAGACTTATAGTGAAGTTGTGATGTGGGGTGATAGTTGTTGATATTTTCTTTTTTTTTTTATTAATAACTAATTTTTTTTTCTGAAAGCATCTGGCATCCTTCCCTTTCCCAGATAATCTCGAGACTAAGTCTCTCAAAACTTCTTAAAACTTCATTACCCAGAGCCCAGGCCTTCTCATTGCATGTTTGGTTGGATGCAGCTGTTCTTCATGTTTTTGTTTTCTTTTAATGCCATTTCTTATTCTCATGCAGCATATCAGAGACTCTGATTTTAGAGTTCAAAAATGGTAGCTCCACTGTTATTGATAGAGGAGATAATTTGTTATGAAAGTCTTGACTTACCCTTTTTATTCTTTTTTCTTTCTTGTATATCATGTTTCAATTTCATCTTTAAATGCTTTGACTTAATTCAGTTTCTCATTATTTTCTGTTTGGTTTTGTTCCACTGCTTGTCATTTTATGAGGTGATACGTCTCATAATCTCCCATCACCCTCAAATGAGTTTATATTTTAAACTAGTGTTGCTTTTGGCTGCCTTTTCTTTTTACTTTCTAAGTGGAAAAGCTTCCTACTGTGCTGACCAATTTACATCATTTAAACTTCCTTAGGAAAAAATAATAGTCTATGTCAGTATTTGTTCTTGTATCCTTTTTTCCAGTATCTAACAGTTTGTTTATTAAGCAGATCGTGTTAAATAGAGTATTGAATATTGATATTGACCTTTACAGTCACTGTACAGTTACTGTACAAAAACATCTGATTCAGAAATGACCCCCCTCATCAATAACCTGGTTGAGGTATAGTCAGTTTCATTTGTTGTGATTGTTGCTTGCCATGTCTAACACCTGCCATTCGTCTTGAAGATCTTTGAGCTTTTCCATTTCTTCTGAGCCATATTTTCCCATTCCTGTTTTGCTGTCATCTCCAGACTTGCTTTGAAGTTACTGAGTAATTTGGATGGTCTTAACAAGTTTCTCAAAGAAATTTTCCCTTCACGCACTTCTGTACCCCTCCCAGTCTTTGCAATTGATTTTGGCACTTAACAGTTACCTTCATGGTAGTCTTACTACTTGTGCTCATTCTGAGACTGCAAAACACCAAGTGGGCCATGAATTGAGTTCACTATGAAGTTGGGTGTGCCATTTTCTTTATTTGCCTCTCCAAGGATTACCTGGATGTGCATCTTATTATCAGCCCTGAACTTCAAAGGCTGTCTGAATAGCCTACAGGATTTGATTTCTGAATGAGGAAATAGAAGGGGGGGGAAACCTTAGTCCTAATTCAATAATTGGTTATTAACATAGGAGAGAAATAATCATTTCAACAAAAGGCAGAAAGACAGTTTGTATCCTTGAGAAGCTCATATTCTAATGGGTGAGACAGCATGCAAATATGTACAAGTAGGCTATACATAGTATTAATTCTTATTCATTAATAGAAAATAGTTAACAGAGAAAACACACTAGATAATGAGTTCAGTGTTGGATATGTTGAGTTTAAGATGCCTGTTGGACATTAGTTTGAGATGTTTGAAAAGTAGTTGGAGAACTCTTAACAGTTGTAGGGGTAGAAAAACTGGAAACAAAGTAGATGCCCATTAAATTGGAGAATGGCTAAACAAAGTAGGGGCAGCAAAAAATTGAGAGTACTCACAGTTAGATTATCTTTTGTTGAGATAACTTTCCTAAGGAAAGGTTTAGTCTGACATCTTTAGTTTCCATTCCCTAATCATGTGGAGTTGTAAGGGCTTTGAGGGTAAGAATTATCTTTGCTTTCATATTTTGTCTATCCCATTCTTGGCCCTTAGTAAGCACTTGATACATTTTTTTCATTCATTCATGCGTTCAGCTGTGATAAGAGGAAGTCAACGTGGAATTTAAAATATTCTATCAACTGTCTGTTTAATGAATAAAGCTCCATGTAGAAGTTGCCTATGTTTAGTAAAGAATTAACTCTCTCTTAAGTATGCAACCACTTTTTATAATCTCTACCTGCCCAGTGCTTCTGCTACTGCCCTTTTTTGGTGCCATTGGTCAAACAGCAAGTGCATAGTAGGGCAGTCCTGCTTCTGGCCTGTCAACTCTGGATTACTGAAGAAAGGATATTGTTGATTTTTAACAGCTGTTTTTCATAGAAGAAATATGTCTCTCCATATGAAAAGTATTGCTTGTGTTTGTTTCAGGTTTGAAGCAATTTTAGTATATTCAGCATTAGAGTATGCTGAGTAATTTGTTTTTTACTTTAAGAAAGTAATTTAGAAAAAATATTGAGACTTAGAAGTTCAAATATTTCTAGGGACTATTCCCCAGATTTGTATCTGGTCTGTGTTTTTGCTTTTAGGTAGTTATTGGATGTAATTTGGATTTCAACCCACCTAAGCTTTGTAGTTCTTGCTGTTTTGAGATGGCAGTACTGCCAATGTTGGTAAAAGTCTATGTTTTAGTGCAGATTTTATCATTGTTTTGGGGTGTTACAGTGGATATACTCTTTCACATCATCTAACACAAAAAAATGCCTTTCACATCATAATAGTTATATATATTTTCTGTAGTGACTGTGTTTTTGTCACAGTAATTCTGTAGGGTAAGCAAGGCAAGGATTGTTATTCCCATTTTATAGGTGAGTAACCAAAGTCTCAGGGAATTTGTGACTTTTCTGTAGTCACAGAAGTATTAGAACAAAGATAGTAAGTTTGGGAATAAATATAGAACAAATTGACCTTTTTCTTTCCTCATGTGTAAAATGTATATTTGCATACATATATTTGAGCTTATCAAGTGAAGTGTCATAAAATTCTAGAATTAGAAAAAACTAGATGAATGACCAAACCATTTCAGACAGATGAAGGAATCTTTTCTTTGAAATTGTTAGAATTATTTATTATAAAATATTTTATGTCTGTAATACTTATTTGTTTGATTTCTTCATAAATAAATTAACATAATTTTGCTTTATTTAATAAATTCTTTTAGTTTATTAGAAGGAATATCTAACAGTGTTTCAGAATTCTCACTGTGAAAGTCTTCCTTAAATCAAAATCCTCATGCTACAATTTAAATCTTACTACATCTTATATTTTAGTGATGGTGAAAAGCATTTAGTCACTACTTTGTTTACCTTCAGAGCATGGGGAGATGCATTGTGGCATGTAATTATCTGAGCATGAGCATCTGGATCCTGAGCTACTGCTACCTTTAGCAACCCTCATTAATTTAGACCTCCTAGAATTTTCTCTTCCTTCAGCTGTTGCTTTTTGCTTAGATTGGAAAAACTGCTTGTTAAAGCTGCAGGAGCTGCATATATATATTTGGGGGAAAAAAGATAGAGATCATTTGTAAGTGATTTAAAAGATGTTTGACATGACCATTTCAGAGCTCTGCCGTCTCCCTAGGGTGTGTAATGTATGATAGAGGGGAACTTCTAAGATTTAACAGTTCTAATAACTACTACCCTTTTCTGGTAATTCAAGTGGGATGGAGTGATCCAACCAGATGAAACCTGGAAGGAATTTCTAGGGATTAGTGAAATCCTGGACAGAAAACTGAAGAATATAGGGATATTTATGTTATCTTTACTATTTCCAAAGAAAGTTGGGCTTTTGGCCAGGGATAGATTGTATCTAATGCAGGTTGGATGTAAATGAAATTGAGTTGTTTTTTTTTAATCTACACATGTATAGGATCTCACTAATCCTATTTCTTATTTCTATTTGTAAAATTATATATAAAGTATATTTTAAATTACCAAAAATCCCACCTCCCTGCAAATTGAGAATGAAAGAAAAATCAAACTGCTGTTACCAACATATATAGTCATGAAATACAGATTTCCACATAGGCCATGACCAAAAAAAAAAAAGTTTCATTCTGTACTTAGTCCTTCATCTCTCCATCTGGGGGGTGGGTTAGTATATTTCACCATTCTCGAGAATTGTGGATAGAGATTACACTGATGATCAGAGTTCCTGATTTTTTCATACTTGTTTGTCTCTACCATATTGTTTCATTGCATAAATTGTTCTGGTTCTGTTCATTCTGCATCAATTCGTACAAGTCTCCCTAGATTTCTCTGAAACCCTCTCCTTCGTAATTTCTTAGAGCACAATAGTAATCCATCATATTTCTGTCCCCTAACTTGATCAGCCATTCCATACTTTATTGATACCCCCTCAGATTCTTTGCCATCTCAAAAAGAGCTATAAATATTTTTGCATATCCTTAAAGTCTGTTTTGCTTAAGACTAATCTCACTTTTAAACTACCTTCCTATTAATTCCCTCCTTTGCCATTTTTCTGTTAAGATATATTTTTACCTAGTTGAATGTGTATATTCTTCCCTCCTTTGACCCATTCAGATGAGAGCGAGATTCGAGTGTCAGCCACTCCTCCCCACTTCTTTGTGCAGCTATCCACTTGTGCACCTTGATTATGTTGGTTAATTTTCCCAAACCTTCCTTTTCCTTTTCTTCTACCTTTTCCCTGACCCCCCCTTTATTCCTTTTCCCTTCTTTTTCTATTCTTCTTTTAAAGTCAAGATATAACAGAATCTCTCCTATGCCTTCTATCTAATTAGGTTCCCTCTATGGCCCAGATAATAGGGCTCAGTGGGTACATATGTATCATCTCCCCATATTAGAATGTAAGCAGTTAATCTGTGTTTAGTCCTTTATCATTATTCATTCATGTTTGCTTTTTTATGTTTCTCTTAAGTCCTTTGTTTCTACACAACTCTGATCTTTTCTTCAGAAATGCTTGAAAGACCACTATTTCATTAAAGATCCATTTTTTTCCCTTTTAAGATTATATTCCATTTTACTGAGTAAGTTATTCTTAGCTGTAAGCCTTTGTCATATTCCAAGCTATCTTTAGGCTGCTAAATCATGTGATCTTAATGTGACTCCTCAGTACTTGAATTCTTTCATTCTGGCTACTTGCATTACTTTTTCTTTTATTTGGAAACTCTGGGTTTTGGCTATAATGTTCCTGGAATATTTTAGAAGGTGGCTGATGGATTTTTTTTAAATTTCCTCATTGTTCTTTGGCTCTGAAAGCTCTGGGCAGTTTTCTTTGAGATTTCTTGAAGTTTGATGTCTAGGTTCTTGTTTTGGTCATGATATTTAGGTAGTCTGATGATTCTTAAATTTCTTTTCCTTTATGTTTTCTCAAGAAACACCTATGATACACCTTTTATAGAGACTTTGAATAGAGATTTGGGCCTGAAGTCAAGAAGTCCTGAGTTCAAATTCACCCTCAGATACCCACTAGCTGTGACCCTGTGCAAGTCACTTAACCTCTGCTTCAGTTTCCTCAACTGTACAATGGGGGTTCTAATAACATCTAACTCAGAGGGTTGGTGTTTTTTTTAAAGAACAAAAGAAATAACATTTGTAAAGCACTTAACCCAGTGCCTGGTGCATAGTTTAAAAAAATGCTTATTCTGGGGCGGAGCCAAGATGGCGGAGTAGAAAGACGCAAATACACATAGCTCCAAACCCACAACCAATACAACATCTGTATAAAGTAACTCACAGCGAATTCTGGAGCAGTGAGGCCACAGAACAGTGGAGCGAAGGAGATTTCTGTTCCAGAAGGACCTGCAAACCTCTCGCAAAAAGGTCCGTCGCGCTGCAGATGCAGAGCCCAGCCCAGACCTGCCGCGGCCGCGGCACCAAGAGGAACAGATCCCAGCGGGCTTCAGGGACAGCATCTCTAGCGGCCACACAAGTCCCTCCACCCACAGGTGACGGGGGTTGGTGAGAGAGTCTCTTTGGCAGGTCGAGAGGGGAGGGGGGTGCCCCCATAGCTCAGGCCCCCTCGAGAGGGAGAGGCTGGGAGACGGCGGCGGACAGGGGCTCCCCAAGCAGGCAGGAGCCTGGATCCATTGTTGAAGGTCTGTGCATAACCCCCTGAGGGAACTGAGCCTGAGAGGCAGCCCTGCCCTGACCTGAGCACCTGAACTTAATCTCACACTGAACAGCAGCCCTGCCCCCGCCAAAAGCCCTGAGGCTGGAAGCAGCATTTGAATCTCAGACCCCAAATGCTGGCTGGGAGGATCAGGAGGCAAGGTGGGTGTGAGGAGAATATTCATAGGTCAAGTCACTGGCTGGGAAAATGCCCAGAAAAGGGAAAAGAAATAAGACTATAGAAGGTTACTTTCTTGGTGAACAGGCATTTCCTCCCTTCCTTTCTGATGAGGAAGAACAATGCTTACCATCAGGCAAAGACACAGAAGTCAAGGCTTTTGTGTCCCAGCCCACCCAATGGGCTCAGGCCATGGAAGAGCTCAAAAATAATTTTGAAAATCAAGTTAGAGAGGTGGAAGAAAAGCTGGGAAGAGAAATGAGAGACATGAAGTCAAAGCATGAACAGCAGGTCAGCACCCTGCTAAAGGAGACCCAAAAAAATGTTGAAGAAAATAACACCTTGAAAAATAGGCTAACTCAATTGGCAAAAGAGGTTCAAGAAGCCAATGAGGAGAAGAATGCTTTCAAAAGCAGAATTAGCCAGATGGAAAAGGAGATTCAAAAGCTCACTGAAGAAAATAGTTCTTTCAAAATTAGAATGGCACAGATGGAGGCTAATGACTTTATGAGAAAGCAAGAAATCACAAAACAAAACCAAAAGAATGGAAAAATGGAAGATAATGTGAAATATCTCATTGGAAAAACAACTGACCTGGAAAATAGATCCAGGAGAAATAATTTAAAAATTATGGGACTACCTGAAAGCCATGATCAAAAAAAGACCCTAGACATCATCTTTCATGAAATTATCAAGGAAAACTGCCCTGAGATTCTAGAACCAGAGGGCAAAATAAATATTCAAGGAATCCACAGAACACCACCTGAAAGAGATCCAAAAAGAGAAACTCCTAGGAACATTGTGGCCAAATTCCAGAGTTCCCAGGTCAAGGAGAAAATATTGCAAGCAGCTAGAAAGAAACAATTCAAGTATTGTGGAAATACAATCAGGATAACACAAGATCTAGCAGCCTCTACATTAAGGGATTGAAGGGCATGGAATAGGATATTCCAGAAGTCAAAGGAACTAGGACTAAAACCAAGAATCACCTACCAGCAAAACTGAGTATAATACTAAAGGGGAAAAATTGGTCTTTCAATGAAATAGAGGATTTTCAAGCATTCTTGATGAAAAGACCAGAGCTGAAAAGAAAATTTGACTTTCAAACACAAGAATGAAGAGAACCAGGAAAAGGTGAACAGCAAAGAGAAGTCATAAGGGACTTACTAAAGTTGAACTGTTTACATTCCTACATGGAAAGACAATATTTGTAACTCTTGAAACATTTCAGTATCTGGGTACTGGGTGGGAGTACGCACACACACACATGCACACACGCACACATACATAGAGACAGAGTGCACAGAGTGAATTGAAGAGGATGGGATCATATCTTAAAAAAAAAAATGAAATCAAGCAGTGAGAGAGAAATATTGGGAGGAGAAAGGGAGAAATTGAATGGGACAAATTATCTCATAAAAAAGGCAAGCAAAAGAGTGGAGGGATAAAGAGGGGAGGCGAGAGAAAAACATGAAGTCTACTCTCATCACATTCCACTAAAGGAAAGAATAAAATGCACACTCATTTTGGTATGAAAACCTATCTTACAATACAGGAAAGTGGGGGATAAGGGGATAAGCGGGGGGGGGGGGGGAATGATAGAAGAGAGGGCATGGGGAGGAGGGTGCAATTTGAGGTCAACACTCATGGGGAGGGATAAGATCAAAAGAGAATAGAAGTAATGGGGGACAGGATAGAATGGAGGGAAATATAGTTAGTCTTATACAACACAACGATTAGGGAAGTCATTTGCAAAACTACACAGATTTGGCCTATGTTGAATTGCTTGCCTTCCAAAGGGAAGGGGTGGAGAGGGAGGGAGGTAAAGAAGTTGGAACTCAAAGTGTTAGGATCAACTGTCGAGTAATGTTCTTGCCACTAGGAAATAAGAAATACAGGTAAAGGGGTATAGAAAGCTATCTGGCCCTACAGGACAAAAGAGAAGACGGAGACAAGGGCAGAGAGGGATGATAGAAGAGAGAGCAGATTGGTCATAGGGGCAATTAGAATGCTTGGTGTTTGGGGGGGGGAGGGGATAAAAGGGGAGAAAATTTGTAACCCAAAATTTTGTGAAAAGTTAAATAAATAAATTTAATTTAAAAAAAATGCTTATTCCTTCACTCCCTTATATTTTCTACTATTGTTTTTTCAGTCTTTCAATTTTGTTTTATTATTTCTTGTCTCATGGAGTCTTTGGCTTGTATTTGGTTGCTTTTAATTTTCAGGAAGTTTATTGCTTGGGCAAGGTTTTATACCTCTTGTGCCAAACTGTTAATTCTCTTTCCATTTCTTTTTCAGTTTTTTCCTCTAGTGCACACAGTTCATTGATAAAAACATTTAAAATTCTTTTTATATGCTTGCTTCATTTCTTCCAGGAATTCTAATTGAATTTATACTCATATTGTGTTTTTCTTTGAGGCTTATTTATAGATGTTTTGGAGTTACTTCTGGGTTTGTATCATGAGAATCCCTATGTCATCATAGTCTTTTGTGGTAGGATTATTTTTTTGTTTGTCCATGCTTCAGGCTTGATGTTAGGATCAGGCTCTGTGCACTTCTAAGGGCAATGTCTGTTGCTGCTTTCTTAGGATATGGAATGTTTATTATTTCATCTCAGGAACAGCTCAGGCCAGTCTTCAGCCCTCTCAAAGTAATTGAATTCAGGGTAAAGTCTTTCCTGGTCTGAGCTCTGCAGTTTCCTGACCTGGCTTTGGGTCAGAGCAACAGTAGACTGTTGTTGTTCTCAGTCACTCTCAGCCCCCTGGTACCTCTGTTGGTTCAGAGTGTCAGAACTTCAGGCTTTCCGTGAGTTTGGGATTGTTGTCCTGATTGTTCCTTTGCAGACTTCAGAACCATGCTGCTGATGCTTGTTTCTGAACCTGCTCCTTTTTCTGTATACTGCCCAGGGCTTCCTTACCAAGAATACCTATAGATCCCCAGTCAGTTTACTCCAATATGAAACCCAGAATTGTGTAGTGGGCAACAAAGTTCCACTTGGTCCCTATCTCCATCAAGGTGCCCTAATATGGATCCAGGACCTTCTCTTGTCCCTGGGTACACCCTTTCTCTGGGCATTGAAGTCTTCCACACAGATATTCATTATCAGACACGCACCTCTCTGACTTCATATACCTTCCTGGGCTGGAAAAATGACTCATTGTGACTTTGTCTTGGATTTCTTCATCATGATTTGGTCTGTGCGTTTTCTAGATCTGTTTTTGTTTGCAGGGGTGGGGATGGGAGGTTAGGGAAAGAAGCTCATTATACTGCTTTTTTCTACTCTGTCATCTTGGCTCTATCTCCTTATAAATATACTTCTGTGTGATGACAAAAAAATTTTTTGCAGAAGTTTATGACAGAGACCTGGGATTTTTAGTGAACTGCAGGACCAACATGAAATAGTACTGTAAATTGGCAGCCAAAAAATCTTAACTTGATCTTAGGCTGCAGTAGGCCAAGTATAGCATTTAGAAGTAAGAAAATTTTTTACTCTCCCTTGATCAGACCATATCTAAAATATTGTGTTTACTTTTAAGTGCTACATTTTAGAAGTTACATTAATGATTGGAATGGGGAGGGGGGAGCAGTTGGTGTCCATAACAACCAAGATACTTTGGTACATCCAGTTCATGCTCTATTTATTTGTTAAAGGAGCTGGGATGATTGGAGAAGACATAGAGGGCATCTGGTACATGTTTTAAATTATTTGAAAGGTTTCCCCATTGAAGAGAGATTAGATTTGTTTTGCTTGATCTCAAGGCAGAAATAAGAACAATTTCAAAGAGTCAGATGTAGGGTTAATATAAGTAAAAGTCTCCCAGCCATTACAGATGTACAAATTATATTGTTCTACTTTAATAGTTAAAGTTCACCCTTGATAGTGGTCTTTAACCAAGGCAAAACATTTTGAGGATGTTGTAGAGGGGATTCTTGTTCTGGTGTAGGTTGGACTTGATATTGATAGTATTTTGAAGGATCACTTTCAACTTATATTGTTATTCTCTGATCAAAGGAATTGAAGATGTGATGATTTAAGAAAAGTCCAAATGAGTGTGGGTCATGCACACTTGAATATTTGAAGAGTTGACATGTAGAAGAGGGATTAGATTTATTTCACTTGCTATAAGAGGGCAGAACCAGGACTAGCCAGTGGAAGTGAGTTAAGGGGAAGCATATTCAGCTTGAAATAACTTAACACAGTGTCCAGAAATGAACTGGGCCTGCCTAAAGAGACACTTCCCTGCCATTTCAAACAAAGAAAGTCTTTAAGGAGAGGCTGGATAATCACTTATTGAGGATGTTTTAGAAATAAATTGGATTTAATATATTCTGAGGTATCTTTTCCAGTTTGTAAGAATGTATGATTATAGGGTTCTTTTTCAAAGACAAAAAGGAAACAGTTTCTGCCCAAAGGCACTTCGAATTTACTGGGAGGAAATATAACATGTACCTTAAAAAAATACAACGAAGTGTAAAATAATGGGGGCCCAAAGAGGCCATGCTAGGCCAATAACTAAGTGATAAAGAAGTGTTTGAGGGAGGAAAAGAGGGAAGAGCAGTTGGCCAAACAAATCAGGGAAGGCTAAAAGATGCAAGAAGCACCTGAGCTTAGAATTGAAGAAAAACAGGGATTTTGAAAGGTAGAGATCAATAAGGAGTACGTGCATTCCAGGCCTGAGGGATAGTCTGTGCAAAAATGTATGACTGCAGAATATATCTTACTGAATTGGAATAAAGTTAGTAGTCTGGTTTGACTGGAACAGCAAGTATGTGAAGGACAGTAATGTCAGATAAGGCTAGAATGGGACCTTATGCAGGCCCTCAAGTGCTAGGCTAAGGTGATATCTGTTTTTATGCTTATAGGAAGCAAGAAACCACTGAAAGTTTTTGAGCAAAGGAATGAGATGGCCAGACCTGTGGTAGATTGTTTTAGCTGTCATGTGAAAAGCAGATTGGAGAAGAGAGAAGATGGTCATGAAGGGGTTATCAGCTATGAGGTTTTTATAATTTTCCAGGTGAATAATTCTCCAGCTTTTATAATGTTTTATAATGTCTCCATGTGAGCAGCAGAAGGTAGAAAAACTTTTAACATAACAATTTTCCCTCAGTAATATTGATTACCTCTGGGTTGCCTTTTTTTTTTTTAATTTAACTTTTAACATTTATTTTCACAAAATTTTGGGTTACAAATTATCTCCCCTTTTATCCCCTCCCCCCCCCAACCCCAAGCATTCTAATTGCCCCTGTGACCAATCTGCTCTCTCTTCTATCCTCCCTCTCTGCCCTTGTCTCCATCTTCTCTTTTGTCCTGTAGGGCCAGATAGCTTTCTTTACCCTTTAACCTGAATTTCTTATTTCCTAGTGGTAAGAACATTACAGTTGATCCTAACACTTTGAGTTCCAACTTCTTTAGCTCTCTCCCTCTCCACCCCTTCCCTTTGGAAGACAAGCAATTCAATATAGGCCAAATCTGTGTAGTTTTGCAAATGATTTCCATACTAGTTGTGTTGTATAGGACTAACTATATTTCCCTCCATCCTATCCTGTCCCCCATTACTTCTATTCTCTTATGATCCTTTCCCTCCCCATGAGTGTCGACCTCGGATTGCATTCTCCTCCCCATGCCCTCCCCTCTATCCTCCCCCCCACCCTGCTTGTGCCCTTGTCCCCCACTCTCCTGTATTGTGAGATAGGTTTTCCTATCAAAATGAGTGTGCATTTTATTCTTTCCTTTAGTGGAATGTGATGAGAGTAGACCTCATGTTTTTCTCTCGCCTCCCCTCTTTATCCCTCCACTAATAAGTCTTTTGCTTGCCTCTTTTATGAGAGATAATTTGCCCCATTCAATTTCTCCCTTTCTCCTCCCAATATTTCTCTCTCACTGCTTGATTTCATTTTTTTTTTTAAGATATGATCCCATCCTCTTCAATTCACTCTGTGCACTCTGTCTCTATGTATGTGTGCGTGTGTGCATGTGTGTGTGTGTGTCCCACCCAGTACCCAGATACTGAAATGTTTCAAGAGTTACAAATATTGTCTTTCCATGTAGGAATGTAAACAGTTCAACTTTAGTAAGTCCCTTATGACTTCTCTTTGCTGTTCACCTTTTCCTGGTTCTCTTCATTCTTGTGTTTGAAAGTCAAATTTTCTTTTCAGCTCTGGTCTTTTCATCAAGAAAATTTGAAAATCCTCTATTTCATTGAAGGACCATTTTTTCTCCTGAAGTATTATACTCAGTTTTGCTGAGTAGGTGATTCTTGGTTTTAGTCCTAGTTCCTTTGACTTCTGGAATATCCTATTCCATGCCCTTCAATCCCTTAATGTAGAGGCTGCTAGATCTTGTGTTATCCTGATTGTATTTCCACAATACTTGAATTGTTTCTTTCTAGCTGCTTGCAATATTTTCTCCTTGACCTGGGAACTCTGGAATTTGGCCACAATGTTCCTAGGAGTTTCTCTTTTTGGATCTCTTTCAAGCGGTGTTCTGTGGATTCCTTGAATATTTATTTTGCCCTCTGGTTCTAGAATCTCAGGGCAGTTTTCCTTGATTATTTCATGGAAGATGATGTCTAGGCTCTTCTTTTGATCATGGTTTTCAGGTAGTCCCAGAATTTTTACATTGTCTCTCCTGAATCTATTTTCCAGGTCAGTTGTTTTTCCAATAAGATATTTCACATTATCTTCCATTTTTCCAATCTTCTTGCTATGTTCTATGATATCTGTCTTTCTCACAAAGTCCTTAGCGTCCATCTGTGCCATTCTAGTTTTGAAAGAACTATTTTCTTCAGTGACCTTTTGAATCTCCTTTTCCATTTGGCTAATTCTGCTTTTGAAAGCATTCTTCTCCTCAATGGCTTTTTGAACCTCTTTTGCCAATTGAGTTAGGCTAGTTTTCAAGGTGTTAATTTCTTCAACATTTTTTTGGTTCTCCTTTAGCAGGGAGCTGATCTGTTTTTCATGCTTCTCTTTCATCCCTCTCATTTCTCTTCCCAGTTTTTCCTCCACCTCTCTAACTTGATTTTCAAAATTCTTTTTGAGCTCTTCCATGGCCTGAGCCCATTGGGTGGGCTGGGACACAGAATCCTTGATTTCTGTGTCTTTGCCTGATGGTAAGCATTGTTCTTCCTCATCAGAAAGGAAGGGAGGAAATGTCTGTTCTCCAAGAAAGTAGCCTTCAATAGTTTTATTTCTTTTCCCTTTTCTGGGCATTCTCCCCAGCCAGTGACTTGACCTCTGAATATTCTCCTCACACCCACCTTGCCTCCTGGTCCTCCCAGCCAGCGTTTGGGGACTGAGATTCAAATGCTGCTTCCAGCCTCAGGGCTTTTGGCGGGGGCAGGGCTGCTATTCAGTGTGAGAATTAAGTTCAGGTGGTCAGGTTGGGGCAGGGCCGCCTCTCAGGCTCAGTTCCCTCAGGGGGTTTATGTACAGACCTTCCACAATGGATCCAGGCTCCCGCCCGCTTGGGGAGCCCCTGTCTGCAGCCGCCTCTCAGCTTCTATCTCCCGGGGGGGCCCGAGCCATGGGGGCACTCCACTCCCCTCTCGACCTGCCAAAGAGACTCTCTCACCGACCCCCGTCACCTGTGGGTGGAGGGGCTTGTGCGGCCACTGGAGATCCCGTCCCTGAAGCCTGCTGGGATCTGTACCTCTCGGAGCCACGGCCGCGGCAGGTCTGGGCTGGGCTCCGCGTCTGCAGCGTGACGGACCTTTTGCAAGAGGTTTGCAGGTCCCTCTGTGGGTGGAGGGACCCGCGTGGCCGCTGGAGATCCCGTCCCCGTAGCCCGCTCGGATATTTTCCTCACGGTGTCGCGGCCGCTGCAGGGCTGCCCTCTGCTCCCAATCCCGGTGCCCAGTCCGCAGTGCAAAGGACCCCCTGCGAGAGGTTTGCAGGTCTCTCCGGAACAGAAATCTCCCTCACTCCAATATTCCGTGGCCTCTGGGTGCAGAATTCACCGTGAGTTGGTCCCCTCTAGCCGTTCTGTGGGTTGTGGGTTCGGAGCTATGTGTATGTGCGTCTTTCTACTCCGCCATCTTGGCTCCACCCTGGGTTGCCTTTTTTTAAAAAAAATTTTAAATTTGTGGAACAAAACAAAAATTTCCACAACAAAGTACAATAAAAAAGATGTTTGTACATGAAACTGCAAATCTACTTTGCACAACTTCCTATTCCTTTCAGATATACAACATAATTATCATGTAAATTTCCCACCCACCCCCACCCTTGCCCTAGAGTTGGCTACTATTTGACACAAATAGGCATACATGTGTAAAATTAATATAATTAAAATTAAAATAAGTATGTAAAATTATTGTGTACATCTAGTTATTCTTGCTCTGCATGCCAATAGCATGTTTCTTCATATGTCTTTTATAGTTAATCTGGGTATTTATAATAGACAAAATAATTTAATTTGCTCATCAAACTTATTCTTAAAACAACATTGCTATTACTACATGCAATGTTTTCTTGGTTCTGCTCATTTCATCCTTCATTATTCTGTGCAGGTCTTTCCATGTTTTTCTAAATTCATTGAGGTCATCACTTCTTATAATGCAGTAGTACTCCATCACAAGAATAAATCACTTGTTCAGCCATTCCTCAGTTGATGGGCATCACTGCAATTTCTAGTTCTTTGCCACCACGCAGAGAGTTGCTATAAACATTTTAGAAAATGTAAGTTCTTTTCCTTTTTCCTAATCATCTTTGGAAATAGTCCATTTGCTGGTATAGATTAGGTAGTTTAATAACTCTTTGGGTGTATTTCTAGATTGCTCTGCAAAATGGTTGCATTATTTTATAATTCTACCAACAATGAATTAGTGTGCCAATTTCCCCACATCCTCTCCAACATTTGTCACTGTCCCCTTCTATCAGTTTGGTAGGTGTAAAATGTTCTCTCAAGATTCTTCGAATCTGCATTTCTTTAATCAGTAATAATTTACAGTATTTCTTTTATTTGACTATTAATTGTTTGGATTTTTTTTATTGGAAAACTGCCTGTTCATATCCTTTGACCATTTATCAATTGGGGAATGACGCATATTCTTATCGATTTGACAAATTTCTTTATGTATTTTAGATATGAGAGTTTTATCTGATAAACTGTCTATAAAAATTTTGTAAGAAGTCTAAATTTTATCCTAATCCTTAATCTCCCCATTTTACTAACCTTGTTTCTTATTGTAGCCAAACTAGTATTATTAGCATTCCCTTGCACTTTCCTGTTGCCATTTCTTTTCCAATTTTCTTTTAACATGTAATTTTATTTAGTTTTTTCTCAAAAAATTTTTTTTTGAGTTTTAAATTCTCTTCCTTCATTCCTCCCTCCTTGAGAAGGCAAGCAATTTGATATAGATTATATATGTGCAGTTGTGCATAACAATTCCACATTAGTCATATTGCAAAAGAAAATGGAGACAATAAGGAAAAGAAAGAAAATAAAAGGTATGCTTCAGTTTGCATTTAGACTCCTTCAATTCTTTCACTGGAGGTGGCTAGCATTTTTTAACCATAAGTCTTTCAGAATTGTCTTAGATTATTGTGTTGCTGAAAAATTGCTACGTCATTCACAGTTCATCATCGTACAGTATTGCTGTTACTATATACAGTATTCTGGTTCTGCATATTTCACTTTGCATCAGTTCATGTAAATCTTCCCATGTTTTTCGGAAAGCATTCTACTTGTCATTTCTTGTAGCACAGTAGTATTCTATCAAAATCATATACCACAAGTTATTCAGCCACCTTAGTTGATTAGCATCCCCTCAGTTTTCAATTTTTTGCCATTACAAAAAGAACTACTATAAATAATCATATGTCCCTTTCCTTCTTCTTTGATTTCTTTGGGATACTGACCTAGTAGTGGTATTTCTGGATCAAAAGGTATACAGTTTTATAGCCCTTTGGGCATAGTCAAAATTGTTATCCAGAATGATTGGATTAGTTAACAACTCTACCAATAATGTATTGGGGCACTAGGTGGTGCAGTGGATAGAGTACCAGTGCAGCAGTGTAGAGGACTTGAGTTCAAATCTCACCTCAGACACTTGACACTCACTAGCTGAAACCTTGGGCATGTCACTTAATCCCAATTGCCTCATCCTGGGTCATCTCCAGTCATCCTGGTTGCTGGATTCAGATGGCTCTGGAGGAGAAGTGAGGCTGGTGACCTGTACAGCCCTCCCTCACACAAAACAAAGTTAAGTGCAAGTCATGTCATTATTTCTCTGATGGCATAGTCTTCTTTGACAATGAAAGATGAACACACACATTAGTGTCCCAGTTTTCCCACATCTCAACATTTGTCATTTTCCTTTTCTCTTGCATTAACCAATCTGGTAGGTGTGAAGTGGTACTTAATTTGCATTTCCCTAATAATTATTTTAAAAATTTTTATATGACTATAGATAGCTTTGATCTCTTCATCTGAAAACTGACTCTTCATATACTTTTTCACTTGAGGAATGATTCATTCTTATAGATTTGACTCAGTTTTCTATATTTTGAGAAATGAGGTCTCTAACAGAGAAACTTAGTGTAAAATTTCTTTTCCTAGTTTCCTGCTTTCCTTTTAATCTAGGTTGCATTGGTTTTGTTTGTGCAAAACCTTTTTGATTTAATGTAATCAAAATTGTCCATTTTACATCCTGTAATGCTATCTGTCTCTTCTTTAGTCATATATTCTTCTCTTATCCATAGATTTTGACAGTTAAAATTACCACTCCTTTCCATGGGCCATTACTTCTATGTGAGATGTCCTCCTGCCTAGTTTTAAGCAACCTTTTATAATCAGCATAAGTGATCACATTCATATTCTCTTTTCTCTTCTCTCAAACCATACAATTCCTTCTTGCTCTCCCACTAACCCAGTAGCAGGGCTTTCTAAACTTTAGATCATAAGACCCTCTTGGACTAAGCCATCACTAAAATGATTGGATATCTTATAGTAAAACTCCCGAATAAATATATGCACTTTTTTTTTCAGTGAAAGCAAAGTTCAGATTGAAGTGGTCAAAGACAAAACAGATAAATCCTTCCAATTGACAGTGAATGCAACACAGCTATCGTTTAATACAATATGATGCAAACAAGGTCAAGCTTGAATCATCACCACTGTAAGTCAATATAGACTCATGACACAGACTAGTTGTGTTGCAGTGAAGTGTGTAAACTTGAAATTAAGCAACCTGTGTGTAAAAGGTTTAAAAAAATACCATTATACCCATTATATTTTTCAACATCATTCCTGTTAATGAGAATGGAATAAAAAACTGATTTCTAAAAAAACAGTGCAACTTTTTAAAATTAAAATTATTAATGCTTATAGAAAATAGTTTGAAATTTTCAGTAATTAAATTTACATTTGTTTTAAACTTTTGTCTCACTAAAGTAAAATAATGTTCTTCAAAATAAACAAATATATAAAAAGTTTGAAGTTAATATTTACTGAAATAGTTGAAACTAGTATAAGCAAAAACAGAGACTCATTTTGGAATGGGGAGAACTAGACCTGTGATTTCATTTGGCATAGGAACACTTCTACTTCAGATAGGTACTTACTCATTAATTCATTATTTTAAAGAGCTTCCTGGGGGGGGCGGGGTACTGCGAGTTTGTTGGCAGAAACCAGTATTTTCTCCAGAGGCAGGATCCAGGTTTCCTGAAAGAGGCCAGCTTTTTATATAGTATGCTATACTTCCTGGAGTCAGTTTAAGTAGGGGGAGTACAGAAACATGAAGTGGAAAACTAAAATCCAAAAAATACAGTCAATTATATTATTGGAATGTAAAGGCATTGCTAATAAAAAATAAATGAGTTAAGTTAACAGGCATTTATTAAGTGTCTGCTATGTGCTTGGCACTCTGCTAGGGATGTAAAGACAAAAATGAAAGTCCCAGCCCTCAGTAAACTTACTGTTTTGGAGGAGATAACATGGACAGAGTGCTTGCAAAATAAATAGAAATGTACAAGGTAAGACTTGTGTTTGCTTTATACAAATGCTTTACTTGCAGAAAGGTTGAAATGACATCTTGGAAGTGGACATGTGACAGGCATAATTTTTCCACTGAAAATAGGTGTTTTTAATAAGAAAAAAACTGCGTCTGTGATATCAGAAGAATTCTTTGTATTATATGAAGTTGTTTAATGGGTTTCTGAGTGTCAGAAATATCATATGATAAGAGAGATAATTGGTGTTACCTAAATATATTAAATATGTAGTAGTAGTCATATGGTAAAATGTTGCTTGATGGATCACATGCAGAGTAGTTTTGAATGGTTTGAAGACCTTTGTGTTCAGTTGATTCAAAAACTAAAATTTTCCTATTTCTCATTGAAAATGGAGGAAACCACAAATATAGTTAAAGATTCTCATTGGTTACTTATGCATAATATGTTATTGAAACTGATTATCAGGGAAGATTAGTTACCATTGATGGCAGCGTCACATCAAGAAAAATTGTAAATATTGGTGTATTTTTAAAAATAAAAATGATACAACATAAGATTATATTAGATTCTAAAGAAGCTTAGCCAACTTCAGGATGAAATGCAGACTGTAAGCACTAACTAAAAATGTGATCCTTGCATGTTTTGGGCACATTGTATGTTTCATATAATCAGTTGTATCTAGTAATATGAATGTGGAGCTACATTCAGTTTTTTAAGTTATTTCAAGAGTAACCAGCTTTATAAAAAACAGTCCATTAAAAGGAAGGATTTTTGTGTGAAAATAATCTGAAAGTATAGGGGCATAACAGATTGTATTATGAAATATGCTTGGCTTTTCATCCCAAACTATTTTGAAGGGTGCTTAAATTTTTTTTGACATTTGCTTTAGGGACATTTTTAACTTTGTTCAGTGATCTTCTGATAATAAACATCAGACAAGGCATAAAATAGAGAAATGTATACTCACCGAAAGTATTTACTATTGTAATGGAGGAGAACCAATAGAGACTGGGCCAAGAAGGTACCTCCCACTGTTATTGTAAAGAACAAATGAGATAATAGTTGTAAAGTGCTTAGGACACTGCCTGGCACATAGTAAGCACTACATAAATGCTAGCTATTAAAAAAAAAAGATATTGATTTCAGCTATAACTTTTAAAAATTACTCATTTTTAATTATCAGCATTCAGTTCCACAAGCTTTTGAGTTTTAAATTTTCTCCACCTCCCTCTCCTATAAGCTCTACAAACACATTCATAGTAAACATATTTGCACATTAATAATGTTGGAAAGAAGAATTATAACCAATGGAATGAACCACATGAAAGAAAAAACAAAAAAGAGCGCGTAAATAGTGTGCTTCAACCTGCATTCAGATCCCATAGTTCTTTCTCTGGAAGTGGATGGCATTTTCCATCATGAGTGTTTTGGAGTTGTCTTAAATCTTGTGTTGCTGAGAAGAGCTGAGTCGGTCAAAATTAGTCATTGCACAGTGTGGCTGTAACTGTGTACGATAGTTCTGGTTCTGCTCACCTTGCTCAGCATCAGTTCATGTAAGTCTTTATAGGTTTTTCTGAAGTCCACCTTGAGCTACAACTCTTAAGACTTTTAGAACAGGAAGGGATCTCATAAATCATTTAGCCAACCCCTCTCATTTCATAAATGATAGAATTTTGGACCTAGAGAAAGGTGAAAACGACTGGTATACATCAAGTTATTGTTAGGACTGGTATCTACTTTTCCTGATTCTTGGTCCAGTGACTTTCCACTGTACTTAGACTACTTAACTCTGAGATAGGCTTCTAATTTAATTCAGTTGTTTTCTGCAAATGAGAAACATGTATATTATGTGAATGGAGCTCATGATCACATTTTCTTTTTAGTATCAACCTTTCTATGAGTTTGTACACATGAGCTCTTAGCATTTAGTGATAATATTCTTTGTTTGAAAAACTTATTATGAGTTAGAAAATCATCAACAAACACGAAAATTTCTGTATACAAAGAAGACCAGGAAAAAGGATTCTATGTAAAACCATATATCTATTGTATATAGCTTGTTTTTAAAAAAAAAATTAAATTAAATATGATAGTACCAACATTACCCTACTTATTTACATCCATTTCTGAGTTTCTGCACTCTTCTATGTATGTTTAAATGACATTTTTTTCTTTTGGCATCATTATCACCCTGTTCATGGTCAATCATTTTTCAGTTGTGTCTGACTCTCCATGACCCTGTTTGGTGTTTTCTTGGCAAAGTATTGGAGTGGTGTGCCATTTCTTTTTCCAACTCTTTTTACAAATGAGGAACGGAGGCAAAATAAAGTTGTGACTTGCCCAGGGTCACACAGCTAGTCAGTGTCTGAGGCCAGATTTGAAGTTGGGAAGATGGGTCTTCCTGACTCCAGGGTCTGGCATTCTATACCCTGTAGCTGCTCCGTCACTATCACTACCTCTCTTCAAACTAAAGCCCTCCCTTGTAACACATAAGTATAGTAAAACAAAATAAATTTGTTTTGTAATGTTGTAGTGCCAATGCAATACCCATAGCAGCCACTAAGGATGTGCATGCATATTTCCAAGGTAAATTTGCAAACTACAAACTCTCTTCCTCAAAGACGAAACCAGCATATTTGTGCAGATACCAGAAAGCCAAATTCATCCTAGTAACAAAGAAATCTACACACATTATGAATTCAGGGAGCACAGCCATCCCCAAGCCTTCTCTTTGTCAGGCCTCCTCACAAACAAGCTCCTTTAGGCAAAATCACTCCCTCTCTCACACTAGCTGCTTCGCTCTGCCTGCTCTCTCCCTCAGCTTCACCTCACTTCCTGCCCCACCTGTTCAGCAAGCTCCTCCCAACCATCAACTTCATGTGACTCAAGCTGTTACTGGGCCAAAGCTCAAAGCAGGTCACATGGGTTTATTTAAGGGGCAGGAAAGATCTTCAGATTCCCTTACCATTACAAATGTTCAATTACTATGAGAGTCATGCTTTATTAGTCATCTGGAGTTGTGATTGATCTTTATATAAAAAAACTCAAATTTGTTATCAGGATATCTCTTATGATACTTTCCATCTATAGTTTGTCAAAAATTCTTCTGCTACTTACAGTTGCAAAAAGATCCTTTCTACTTGATTTAATTGATTCTGGGTCTTGAGAAATGAATCCATTGCATTAATCAACTTTCTCAGTTTTTTGACCAATAGCGAGTTGTTTTGATGATTATTGTTTTGTAGTATAGTTTGAAATCCTGGGTGACTAGGCCCTCTTCCTTTCTACTTCTTTTCATGATTTCCCTTAAGATTTTTGAGCTTTTGTTCCTCCAAATGAATTATATTATTTAGTTAGTTCTGTAAAATAATCTTTTGGTAGTTTGACTATGTCTTTGAATCTATAAAATAATTTCAGTTATATTTTCATTTATATTTATTGCCACAGCCTAACTATGACTGATTAATATCTGTCCAACTGTTTGAGTCTGTTATTTCTGAAAGGATGGTTTTTTAGAAAGTAAGTTCACATATTGTGTGTGCTTTTTAAACAGAAGAAAAGTCAGATAGTCAACATACTTTTCACAAAAGAACTTGTAAATAATTTTCTTAGCACTGTTAGTTTTTTGTTGAATTTTGTTTTCCATTGAAAAAAGTACAGGATTTTCAAAAAAAAAATTTGAAAAAAATTTTGAAAAATTTGAAAAAAGTTACGTGATGAACTGTATTGAATGTAGTTTAGTTAGTATAGATGATTATTTAAATGTCAGGAAGTATAACAGTTCAAGCATTGGGTTAGAATTCATTGCCTGGTAATGAACTTCATTTTACAAGTGTTTGTTACAGCACATTTAGCAGTCAGTAGATATTTATTAAACACCTGCTACATACATGTCAGACACTGTGCTAAGATTTTTTGAAACATTATTTAAGGGAAAGTTTTATTAAAAAACTATTTTCAGAGAAGTTGAAGTGCTTAGTTATTTTTTACAGAGATCTCTTGGCTTTTCCCTCCTTTAGAACTGCTTCTTGTTGTTCTATTAGATACATACACTTCTCTTCATTGGACTATGAGCTCTTTTGAGGATTGGGACTATTTTTTGCCTTTCCTTGTGTTTCCAGAATTTAATACAGCTCCTGATACACAGTAGAGCTTAATAAATGCTTGTTTGACTTGACCTCTCCCCATACTTAACAGAAGGATCAATAAAAATAGGTCATTTGAATATGACAGCACTTTAATGTGCTGGAACAGTTAGAACATGTAAAAATCTAATTTATTTAATGCTTATTTATTAAACTGAATTTGTGTTTTATCAAAATGAAACCACAAATTACAGCAATTTTTAGTAATATAGTACACATATATAGACATTAGATCATTTTTATTATGAAACAGTGTAACCACTACTGAAGAAATTACTATCTTTTAAGTTAATTTGAATTTCTTTTCTGATGTAATGAAGATAGGGGGAAATGCTTTACCCAGTTAACATTTAAAAGTTGATTGAGAATAAAATCTTTAAAAAAAAACATAGTACAGATGCCTATGATTATTTTAGGGCTTCTACTATTCTGTGACTTGATTGACTGAAAACTTAGGATAACTGGGGAAAAATACATATACACACATATATATAAATGCACCCAGCATTACAGGTTAGTCATCACAACCTAGGAGCAGAGTGTTCTTAATGTATTCTACAATGAACCTTCCCTATCTCCTTTGAGAATTCTATTTAAGGGAAGACTAGGGAATTTCAGTGCCTTTGCTGTAATGAAAATTTTAGTAAATTGATTATGCATATTTTTTATCTATTCATTTCTTATTTTTTAGTATGGCTTTTAAAAATGAAAGGGAAGAGGGTCACCTTTTTGTGTGAAAAATTCAGTTTCAAAATTCTACTTTAGAGCATAATCTTTAAATAAAGGAACCACAGGGAAGGAGTAACCTGGTGTGATAGGTTTTATAGAATGAATTCCATTCCATAGGAAATCTGCTGTGTTACACTTGATTATTACATGGGGTTAGAACAAACCACTTTGTGCCTTAGTAGCTTTTAAGATTATGAAAAGGAATCAATAAGCAGGATTATAAGACTAAATTCCTAGCACTTTGAAAAGGACATTGGAAAGGATCCTGACCATCTGAATACACTTGGTAGAAAATGTGCTGCAGGAACATGTGCTCATGATATACCGTATCCCTGGAATTTGGGGTCCTTGTAAAACAAGGACCCTCAACCCTCTTTGTGTTCATTTGGCTGTCTGGTGAAACCTCTGGACTCTTCTCAGAATAGTGTTTTTAAGTGCATAAAACTAAGTACATAAGATTTCATAGGAAACAAATTCTGAAACACCGTTATCAGAATATTAAAAAAAAAAAGCTCACAAGAATCAGAACATTGTACATAGTAAGAACAATATTGTAACAATCAACTGTGCAAGACTTAGATACTCTGATCAGTATTCATGATCCTCATATCAGTGATCCACAACAATTTCAAAAGACTCATGATGAAAACTGCTACCCACTTACAGAGAGAGGACTGATAAATTCTGAGTGCAAGTTGAACCATATTTTTTTCACTTTATTTTTCTTGGCTTTTGGCAACATGGCTAATAGGGAAATGTGTTTTTGTATGACGTCATATGGGCAATGGATGTCATATTGCTTGCCTTCTCAATGGATGGGGGAGAAGATGGAGGGAGAAAATTTGGAAGTCACAAAAAGGAATGTTAAAACATTTTAATTAAAAAAAATAATCTCGTGGGTCCACTTTTGCTAAGAATACCTGGTTAGGTGTTCTAAGCATCACAGGACTTTCAAGAAATTTCTAGCTTAACTTCCTTCCTATTGAAGCCACAGGCATATGGCTAAACTAGACACTTACTTATACATATTTATTCTTGATAAGTGTACTTTTTATATGTTCAGACCACTGGACCCAGATGGCTCAGGAGCAGAAAGTGAGGTTGGTGACCTTGCACAGCCCTCCCTCACTCAAATCTTTGTCAACTGCAAGTCATGTCATCATCTTGATGTCATGGTCCTCTTTGAGAATAAAGGACAAACACAATAACCCGACAATGTTTTCATTGTCCAGTTCACTAATTTTTTTCCAAACACAGTATGTAATGGTAAACAAATGTACAAAGAAAATAAACTCATAAAATTTCAATATTTTTCGTTGTCTGGAATGTTTTCAGAAAGAGCACATTTACAAAATTATAATGGAAATCGATGGAAAAAATTATTTTATAGATATAACATTTACATTATTTAAAAGTTTCTCCCCTTTTTTCAGTGGATCATGGTTATAATTAGTATGGATATTCTATGAATGATTGCAGCAATTAGGTGGCACAGTGGATAGATTGTTATCTAGTTATGTGACTATGGATAAATCATTTATCCTCTCCCAACCTCCATTTCCTCACCTGTAAAATGGGAGTGATGATAATAGCACCTGCCTCACAAGGTTGTGAAAATCAAAAAAGATAACATTTGTAAAAAGCATTTAGCACAGTGCCTGACACATAATAAACACTTTGTAAATGCTTATTCCTTTCCCTTCTGGTTTCTTTTTTCACTTAATATTTCCACATTACATTTTAGCAAGTGTCACCTAGATCAGAATATTGATTCAGGTGTTCATTTCTAACATTTTCCTTCTGTGCCAGACTTGGTACAAGGCATTTATTAATACTAGGCAAGGTTTGAAATTACATTCTCCCATTTCAGAATTGTACTTGCCATGCTGTGTGCTTTTGGTCATTGGAAGCTTTAATTCTTTGTTATGATGCATGTGACTTAGAATCTTAAAATTATAGACTGTTAGAGCAAGAAGAAATCTTAGTGATGATTATATATTAGAGGACCTCTAAGGTTTTTTCTAACACAAAATTTGTGATCTAGTGCAGTTCCTTCCTGGCACAGTAACATTCCATCACATTCATATACCATAATTTTTCAGTCATTTCCCAACTGGTGGATTCTGGCTCTTTGCTTTTTTTTATCCTCTTTTCAGCATCATGACGTTTATTTTGCTTGTGGCTTTTCTCTCACTACTAATATCTTCCCTCTTAAACCCCCCATTTGTTTCCCTATTGAGTTTCTACATCAAATTCTGTGTTGTTAGCCCTCTTTTGTTTCAAATGAGTTTCATCTGAACTTCATTCTCTCCTACTGCCCCTTCCTCCATATTTTTATATTCTTTTTATTAAGTATTTTCTTCTTCCTCTTTTTTACACAAATGTATTCCTTTTATCCTCCCTTTCTTACTTCTCTTAAAACCTTTAGTATGGAACCATTCCACTTCAAGGGCCTCTTTTTTTCTCATTTAACTTCCTCAGTACCATTTGAAGTCCTCTAGTCAAACTCCAATGGCTTCCTATTGCTTTTAGGATCAAACATAAACTTTTCATTCTAGTTTGTATACCCGTTCACATTCTTTTCCCAACTTATCTTTCCATTCTCATTGTACATCATTCCCTCTTCTCTGCTCTTTGACCTAGCCAATTCATTGTTCTCTGTTCATCACACCTAATATTCTGTCTCCATGCTTGGGATGCCTTAGAGAATCTTTCTTTTCTTTCAGTTTATAATTCTAGCAACATCTTCTGAATGGAAACCTTCCTTAACAATTGCCAATTTCCCTCTCAATACTACCTTGTATACAACTACTCTATATTTATTTGTTTTTATTCTCTTTATTTTCTCTGTGTACTTGTTGTCTTGTCTCCTGCACCAACCTCTTTAGCTTGTAAAACTCCTTGAAAAGGAGAATTGTTTCATTCTCTATACTTGTATCCCCAGTGTCTGACAAATAGTGCTTAATTAGATACTTGTTGATTAAATGAGTGGAACAAAGGTTCCATAAGTTCATAATATAGTATTTTTCCTGACAGCTAGATGGCACAGTGGCCAGAGTGTTGGACCTAGAATCAGGAAGACCTGTGTTCAAATTTGGTCCCAGATACTTAATAGGTGTGTGTCTCTGGGCAAATCATTTAACCTCTGTTTGCCTTTGGTTCCTAAACTGTAAACTGAGGATAATAACAATACCTACGTCAGAGGGTTGTTGTAAGGATCAAATGAATTAATATTTGTAAAGTGCTTAGTATAGTGCCTGACACAAAGAAGGCTCTATGTAATTGTTTATTCTTTTTTCCTATTCCCCTTTCTGAAAAATTGCTAAGACAGTCTGAAAATTTAAAAAGTAACTTGAGGCTTATCAAAGAATCTTTTAAGGACTGGAATTAGAATTTCCAGGAGTTGTATTTTTTTTCTGTTCCTTTTCTAATTAAAAGCCATCTTGAGTCATATTTTCCAGGGTGTAATTAATTTTACATATTGTGATGGAAGCTTTTTCCTGATTATTGCCAAAGAGAAAATTTCTTTCTTTCGTCTGATGAGTTTTAACATTGCTCCTACCTAACAAATGAGAAAAGATCTGGAATGTAGGTGACAGAAATTGAGTCCAGTTGCAAATCTTATCAGAAGTGTGATAAGGAGCTACACCCCAAGTATTTGTTTGCTTTAGCAAAGACAGGGGCATGTCTGGTATGCCCAGTACAAGTTTGGGCTATGCATTGCGTGTGAGAACGAAGAAATAGCAGGGAGCTTTTTTTATTAAACCTTTTGTAAACATTACTGAAACAAATATCCTGTCTTTGGAAATTTCCTTTAGGGAGTTTAGGATTGTAGCCTTCCCATCCATACCTTATCCGGAGAGAGAGTATGGTACAATGGAAAGAGCTGGAATAAGACTCAGAAGATATGGTTACTATGCAAACCAATATAGAAATGTGAGTATTTATGATGAAATTGGGTTTTATTATTAGCTTCTCCACTTTATGCAAACTTGGATAAATTTTTTGTCCTCTCTGGTCCTCATTTTCCTCTTCTATCAAATGATAGGTTTGGACTAGCAGATCTCTAAGATCCCTACCAACTCTGACATCTATTCTTCTGACTGTGATTCCAGAAAAAAAAAAGATCTACTATTTGGTAATGGAATTCGGGCAGGAAAAGATGCTTTCTAGTGCTTTAGAACAAAATCTTGGAAGCAAAATTCCTGTTGTGGCTTTTGTCAAGTCTATCTAAGGTAGGCTAAGGCTAAGTACTATGCAGTTTTTCCTAAATGAATTCTGGAAATTATTTAACATTACTTTTGAAGGTCATAATAGCTTATATATGGTGTATTATAATTTATATAGTTCTCATCATCTCATGGATTTGTCATTTCTATGTAGATAATTCCTAGATCTCTATATCCAACCTTAGTTTATTTCCTGAGCTCCAATTCCACATCATCAGCTTCCTTTTGGACATTTCACATTAGACATGGACATCTCAGATTCAGCTTTTTCAAAATAGAACATCTTTTACTCTTAAACTCATCCTTCTTCTGAACTACCTTATTTTTTACTCAAGACACTACACCACTATACTACTAGTTATCCAGGTTCACAATTTTGGTGTCATTCTCCATTCTTCACACTTCTTCATAATTATTATTTTGTTGTCAAGGCTTTTTACCTTCACATCATTCTCATCACCTCTCACCTGGACTATTGCAACACTCACATAATTTGATTTTCTGCCACAGGTTTTCCCTCAATCCAATCCATTTTGCTGCCAAAGTTGTTTTCCTTGAGTGTAGATCATTCACTAAACGTATTAAGCACCCAAAGAAAGGCAAAAGATGGACCTGACCTTTTAGGAGTGCACACAATCTAAAGGAAAAGAGAACAAGCAAAGAAATAATTAACTGAGGGGATGCAGTAGAATTAAGAGGGGTTGGGAAAGCCTTCCTGTACAAGATGAGATTTTAGTAGAGACTTGAAGGAAGACAAGAGGCAGAGATGGGGAGGAAGATCATTCTGGGCCTGGGGGACAGTTGCAAATGCTTGGAATGGGGAAGTGGAGTATCTTGTGGAACAGCCAAGAGGTCAGTGTCACTGGACCAAACAGTATGTGGAGGGGAGTAAGGTGTAAGAACACTGGAAAGGTGAGGAAGTAGGAAGGGGGGAGGGTGGGTTATGAAGGTTTTTGAACCCTAAAACAAAAGGTTTTGTATTTGACATTGGGGATGGTAGGGAGGCACTAAAGTTTATTGAAGGGAAGCTAGGTAGCACAGTTCTGGGCCTAGAGTCAGGAAGATTGATTTTCCTGAGTTCAAATCTGACCTCAAAAACTTACACCTGTGTGACCCTGGGCAAGTCACTTAACTCTCTTTGCCTCAGTTTCCTTATCTGTAAAATGATCTGGAGAAGGAAATGGCAAACCATTCCAACATCTTTGCCAAGAAAACCACTAATCGGGTCATGAAGACTCAGATGCCACTGTTAAAAACAACTAAACAAAAAGGTTTTTTTGAAGGGAGTAGGGTGGGGAGGTGACTTGACTGAATCTGCACTTTAGGAAAATCCCTTTGGTGAATGGAGGATGAATTGAAGTGACGAGAGAGATTGGAGACAAAGCAGATGCACCCGCTGGCTATTTCAGTATTCTAGGTATGAAGTGATGAGGGCCTGCACCAGTGGTGACAGTATCAGAGGAGGGAAAGGGTTATATTTGAGAGATGTTGCAAAGGTGAAATTAACAGGCCATGGTAACAGGTGGGATATGGGGGTCATCAGGGTGGGGAGAGGAAACTTAGTGAAGAGTCAAAGATGACAGGTGGGTTGCAAGCCTGAGGGACTGGCAGTATGTGGTGCCCTGGGGTAGTGTTTAGGGGCAAGGATAATGAGTCTCAATCTCTTGTATATAATATTTAACCTTTTGTGACATGTTCTAGTACTACACTGTTTTGCTATGTTACATCTCCTTTAGGGAATTTCTAGAATTATGGAATAATTGTATTTCTCAGTGTATCAGCGTATTTACCCAATCAAGAAAGACTTCCAGGTCTACTAAAATTAAAAAGTACCAAAAAAATTTTGGGGAATTGGTATCTTACAATGAGTGAAGACTCTGTATGTTTACCTGGATCTTTTCTGACAATAATTTTAGTATAACCTTGAATGAAAAATTGAACTTCAGTAAAATTTACCTTTTTCCAATTGTCAGTACACTAATTTTTAGACTAGAAAAAAAAAAGTGTTTTTCTTCATAGCAGTGGTTAGCAGCAATTTTTAAAAACGTGTCTTGCTATTCTTTCACCTTAACTAAACCTTCACCTCCTTGTAGAGGAATGAATAACAAGCTTTCCATTGCTAGGTCCTTCTGCATGTCCTTACTTTGTTTTGTTTTTCAGCAGTAGTTTGTTAGGTCTTAGTGTTACTTTTCATTTTGGGCCATAGTTTCCTTTGATCCTGTTTCATTGTAGGAAAAATTTGACTTAGTGAAACCAGCAGTTGCTACAATATCCCTAATGGTTATTGAAGTGTGCCACAACTTTTGCATGAATTAAAATTTAAAATACAACAATAAGAGAATAATAAAACAATTGTGTGTAGCACAAAATAGAGCATTCAATTGACAGAGAACTCATAACTATGAGGAAATCAACCCAATCCACTTTCATCTCTTCTAGATAAGACTCTAAGTCAGACTTGTGTCCATAGAAGTACACACACAACCTTCGACATCACAAAATGAAAGTATGTCACATGGATTGTTTGTCCTCAGAAATTCACATACCACTGTAGATTCCCTCCTCATTTTCCCCACACCTAGCTGCTTGTGCCCTTCTTCGTACTTTAAAACTACCTTGTACTTATTTTGTGTTTATTCCGCATATTTCCTTGAATATGTACATACGGTCTCCCTGTATAGAATATAAGATCCGAAGACAAGAATGATTCCATTTTTTCCTTTGTGTCTCTAGTGCCTAATATTGTGCCTCTGCCTGGCATGTAGTTGGTTAAATGTTGATTGATAGATTGATGATAAAATAACTGTGAAGTAGATAGGAATTATTCTCATATTACAAATGGGACAGTCTGGCATATGTAATGGAGAGAACACAACATATCGATTCAGTAGACCTGCTTTCATGTTTGGTCCTTGCTGCATGACTGAGCAAACATAACATTGAGCCCCATTTTTCTTATCTCCAAACGTGAGGATCTAATACTTTATCTACCAACCTCACACAATGGTTTTAAGGAAATTGCTCTGTAAACTGTAAATTGGCATAGAAGTGCCAGCTAATTAAGTTACTATAATGATAATAAAACTGAATCTTAGGGATATTAAATGAATTGTCCGAGGTCATATTGCTCATCGGTGACAGGATCAAGACTTGAGAACAAGTTTTTTGACTCTCCAATTTGAATACTTTTTTCTGGAGGCTAAGATATACAATAGAAGAAAAATTAAAGTTTATTTTTGTGCTCTCACCCCTCCCACCCCCGTACCGCCCCCCACCAAAAAAAAGTGATTATACTTAGCTGTTGTCTTGGTCCATATTAGAACATTGAGCCCCTGACAGTGTAATCAGAGGTATCATAGACAGGTTCTTATAGTAGGAAAGGATTTTTTTTTTTAAAATTGGAATAAATCTTTGACATTTTTTATTAATACTTTAAGCCACATTCTGCTACAACATTTTTATATGAAACTGAATCTACTGTGAAAGCTAATTTTTTTTAAAAGTACATATTATGTTTAATATGATGGTTCTAACACTAGCATGATTGTCTCTTTGGACTTGATTTTTAAAATGTTTCATGCACGCTATTACTACCTACCCTCACATCTCTTTCCATACCTCTCTCCATCTTGTTTCTACCCCTAAAGGTTGGGGGGAGGGGAGTGGTGAGGAATCAATCTCTTTCTTATAATATAGAACATATCTTAGAAACGGTCTAATTAAACCTTAGTTTTTATAGCATCCCTGAGAGTTATCCATAAGGTTCTTGACCATCAGAAAAGCCTTTGTTATAATTTAGTCAAACATGATTTGTTCTAAGACTTTTCTTGTTATTGCTTTACTTTTCTTTAATTCACAATGTTAAATGGTTTTCTTACTCTATTGTGTTTTTCCCTATGCTTAGCAAGGGTATCACACCTTAGATTTTTACAGATCCATTATTTTTTTTAGCTTGTTTAAATATATCTCATGCCAGTTAAGCACATTTTAGATACAGCTATCTTGAGCTGGAGAAATTGAATGAGAAGGAATTGTGTGGGTGGAACCAGCATAGGATTAGAAATGTTCTCTTGCCATTTTAGAAACAGATTCATTAGAGGACAGACAACTAACAACAAAGTGCCCTAGCAGTAGCTCTTAATAGAAAATTAATCTCATTTTCTATACTAGAAGCATGGTCAACAATAGTACTAAAATCAAAATACAGATTTCTGTGGTTTAAATCAACATTATCAACTTACGTATCAACAACTTTTCTTTAAAATTCAGGCATGTGAATAATAAAATATTGAGACCTGTTAAAAATGGGCGTATGATGCAGTCAACACAATGTTATCCATAAATAGGAACATGTAGAGAACTTCATTATCCAAAGGGTATCTTGGAATCATCTCTGAATCTTCTCCATCTTAGTACTGCATAATTTTGGCAAAAGGCTTTATTTTTATGCCTTGTCTTATGTGTATTATCTCAAGGTCATTGAGAAGGAATTTTTCTGGGAATTTTGAATGATTTTTATGTATGGAGACACCTTCCTGTAAAATCTAATGTATTTTCATAATCAACAAATATACACAATAAGATTTTATCTCCATCTTTCAGTTAATTTTGAGATAGTAAAGATGTAATCCATTGTTGAATATTACTTGAAGAAGCCTGATTGTATGCAACTAATGCCTGCATTGAAGATGTCCTCAATTCATATATAGATGAGATTACTAAATATTTTATATATATGGGAAAGTAGACATGTATTGGTAGTCGGTGATGCTCTCTCAGTAATTAAATGCAAAAATTTTTCCATACCTTAGGTATCTTCTTTTCAGATACCTACTACTACTGGTCTCTCCATGCCTTCCTAATTATATCTAGTTTAGCACAGATCTATCCCATATATATTTATTTAATTTGAGCTCTTTTCCCCATATTTGTTCTTCTTAATGCCATTTCTGCCTCCTCTTTAAGCACCTTATAGACTGTGATGTTAAGGTTCAGATGTGGTAGTCCCACACTATTCTTAATGGAGAAAAGTTTATTGAAATGTTTTTCACAAATATTTTCCATTTAAAAAAAATTTTTGAAGTAAGTTTTATGGTGCTATTTTTATATCACCATAACACCCCTCCCCCCCAGTATCCCATCATCTGCTAAGAGCCGTCTCAAATAACAGATAATATTAAATACAAAAAAGGGGGAAAATCTGTATAACTGATTGAGATATTTTAAAAAATCTGAAAATACTTGCAGTATACTACACTGACAGATCTCTCACTTCTGCATGCATGCAGTTAGGAGTATTTTCTCATATTTTTTCCTTTGGAGTTAGCTTATTCTTTGTTATTTTTGCCACATTCATTTTTTATTTTTTTAATGGTAGTTTTTTCTGTTTATATTGTTATAGTTATTGTATATGTTGTTTTCTTGGCTCTCTTTGCTTCATTTTGCATCATTTCATGTACATCTTTCCATACTTCTCTGTTATTCATATTCATAATTTCTTACAGTGTTGTATTCATGTACCATAATTTGTTTAGCTATCAGTGGCATCTACTTTGTTTCCAATTCTTTGCTGTCACAAAAAGTGCTGCTTTACATATTTTGGAATAGCTTATTTTCAATGAGCTGTTCAGGTTCTAAGCCTAGTAGTAGAATCTCAGGGTCAAAGTATATAGACATTTTTGTTACTTTATTTGAATAATTCCAAATTGCTCTCCTCAGTGTATGTACCAATTCAGAGTTCTACTAATAATGCACTACTGTACCTATCTTCCCACAACCCTTCCAACATTAACTGTTCTCATCTTTTCTCATCTTTGCCAGTTTTCAAGGTGTGTCATCCTTTGATTTTCATCATGTATCCTTGGGATGACTTTGCTTAGTTGGAGTTCCCAAGTTTCTTTAGACCAGTTTTAGCCTTCACTGCTTCTTTTTGTTTTATGATGTAATACCACTCATAATCATCTATGGCACTTTTTTGTAATATTTTATAAGCTGGTTCACATAATTTCATGTTGCCTTTGAAGGTCATCTCTCTTAACTTGGTAGAAAGGTAGTTGTTTGTACTTTCTGGGCTCTTTTGGTCTCCATGTGGCAGTTAATCAAAGGACAACTGATATGACAGCTCACATGCTTCATTTAGTATTCATGCAATATTAAGAAAACTAGAGGAAAGACCTCAGCACTTTGGGTATTCTCTAGAGGATTTACAGGATTAGGATGTAAGTCACTTAGGATTGAGAAGGCATACATAGATGGGTTCAGAGCTCCATTGTTGGAGGGAGTACCCCATGTCACTGAGATCACACATCTATTGAAGTACTGAAAAAATTACGTCTGTAAACATTGTAGGACAAAAGTGAGAAAGCATGAATCACATTTCTTAGGTGCTTTTTAACTTACAAAGCACTTTCTTCAAGCCTGTCCTGTTACAAAAGTAGGATAAGTATAATTACTTCCATTTTGTAAATTAGGAAACCAGGACTCAAAGAGAACTAGTCTGTGATACTCTACAAGTTCTACTTTGTCTTTCCCTGGTTTGAGGATCTGACTCATATTTGTCTTGTAGAGAGAATATTTTCTCTCTTAAAAAATAGTTTTATGGCATTGAAATTACTTGTTTTTTTGAATGTGTGATATAATTCACTTGTGAATTCATCTGGTCCAAGTGGTTTTTTTTTAAATAATGGTAATTTATTAGTAGCTTGTTCAGTTTTTCTGATACTGGGTTACTTCTTTCTGTACTCTGCTCTCAGGCCACTTCTTCCGCACCCACATGACATTCCTTGTTCCCATTCCCTACCCCAGGCTTTCTCTGCCACCATGCACATTTCATACACTTTGTCTCTTCCTTTGCATCAATCATTCCCCACCTTGTAGGGTACTTTATCTTTGTTCAGAATTTAGCAAGCTCTTAATGGAAGGAGCTGATTCTTTTGGGTCTCTGCATTCCCATTGCTGGGCATAGTTCTTTGCTCATAGTATTCTTTGAGTTTGATACACTTCGGTATTTCTTTAGAGGTATGTTTTTTTTAAATGGTAGGTAAAAGATAGGTGGTATAAGGCAGCAGTTAGATGTTAAAGGGGGTATCTGATTCTCCACACTAGTAAGTTTTGGGGGGATGGAGACCATCACATTTCCTCTAGGGCTTGCGCATAAGAAGGTGCTTAATAAATTTAGCCATATATTTATTAATGTAGTGCATTAATAGACACGGAAAGAAGTACAAAGGTAAGATACTTCAGGGAGCATAGTAGTCTAGTACTTGGTTAAGAAAGGTACAACTCTACATAACTGCAAAGTGTATTAAAGAATTGCAGAACAGCTATTACATGCGATCTTCCGAGTAGGAAGAGCTTTATTGACCACTTCCGTCAAGGAAGGCTCCATGGGAGTGCTCAATTTTTAGTTGGACTTTGAAAGATGGTTAAGATGAAAATAACCCATGCATGTAAAGAATTAATTCACTAATGTTTGAATTTGTGGGGGGAAAAATTGGAACAGTTTAACCTTCTTAAGTATATTTTGCTTGGGCTAGTATTAAAATGAGTGTTCACTCCTTGAATATTTACTGACAAATGGGGGAAGAGCCAGCATAGATTTAAAATTTGTGGCAAAAAATACACATTTGGATAATTAAGCGTTGATCACATATTTTTTTAATGTTGAAACTTTATGCAGGTGATGCCCCAGTTAAATGTAGCTTTAAAAAAAGAGAGCATAAGCGGTGGTAAAAGATTACTGAGCAAAGTGTGTTAAAACAAAATCTGGCAGATTTTTAGAAGACAGGGAGTATTCCTTTATTTTTCACCCGTAGGCTTATTGAGTACTTTGCAGATTGTTATAACTTAATAAATATTAGTTGACTATTGTAACTTAACAGTTGAACTTCAATTTGATGTTTACCCTATGTATTTTTCTTTGTTTTTCCCAGGCTGCTGACTTGAGTAAACCGATAGATAAAAGGATATACAAAGGAACACAACCTACATGTCACGACTTCAACCACCTAACAGCCACAGCAGAAAGTGTCTCTCTACTGGTGGGCTTTTCTGCAGGCCAAGTCCAACTCATAGATCCAATCAAAAAAGAAACTAGCAAACTATTTAATGAGGAAGTAAGTAGTACTTTGGTTTTTAAGGACACTTTTTAAAAAACTTGTTGCCTTTTTTCAGTGGACCCCTATTTACACTTCTTTGTGAGCTGATTTTTATTTACCTTAGAAATACCAAAATTTGTGTTTTAAATTACTTTCTTGAGTCTAGCCTGTTTCTTGATTAGTGGTATTTTATTTGCCATTATTGTATACCCTTATAGGTCTCTTGCTTGAAGAGAAAAAAATGTGAATACTCATTAACCAGATATTCAAAATTATTTTACTTTAGAAAATAATTGCTTAGAATATTGAACGTTGGAATTATTCATATTATTGGAAATTTTTGTAGGATAATTTAAATAATTTGAGGACTTTTGCCTTAAGCCATTTAAATGCTTTACCTTTTTGTGTGTCTTACGCTGGCATTATCTGGCCCAAAGGTAGCATATCCCTGCTCCTGGAAACACTTTTCACATATTGCTTTTGGCAAGGTTAGAAATTCTGGCAATTTTAATTGGATCACATGACAGAGCTATTACTAATACCGTGACAATATTTTAAATTGTATTTTGAAAAGAATTAGATATGCTTGTGCAGTCAATCCAGAAACATGTCTTAGGGTTCATGAATATAGTACGTTGAAGTTAGTAACTTAATAATAATAATAATAATAACTTACAAATTTTATGGAGGAATCTTACCTTACCCCATTAGAAAAAAAATGTACTTCAAATAGGAACTGAACTAGGTGATCTCAAACTTCTCTCCAGTTCTAAGGTTCTATCAAATAGCATAATTATATATATTTTAACTATTTTACTTTCTTCTCTTTGCCCTTTTCACCTACTTTTACTGTCAGATGAAAAAGTAAGGTAAACTTGAGTTATGGAAAAACCAGGAGCCTCATGTTTTCTATTTCCTTTTTCTGACGTTTATAAGGTATGCACTTGGGAAGTCGCTTAATTTCATCATCTTTCACATTGCTTCTCTAGGGGAATAAAAGGAGAGACAGTGATAATATATTTGCTTTGAAGATTTATAATTTAGACTCCTTGGAGGAAAAGCACATTATCAATTAAGCTCTTAAAAAATCTTTGTATATTTAATATATGCAAAATATGCTGATACATATATAAATTTTATTGCCCAGAATATATATTCCAGTTCAAAAAAAGAAAACACACATACATGTGCATGTATTTTAGAGAAGACATCTTTCTTGTTTAAAAAAAATCCCAATAAAAATAGCCCTATCCTGAAATTTTTTCTCCTGCAGTTTTTGTGGTGTATTCAACAATACTGCAGTCCATTCATTAGCAATAAAGGACAATTTTTAGATGTATTTGTTTTTTGTAAAATGACTTGGCCCAACAAAAGTAAGAAAATTTCATTGCATGGGAAGAAAATGAATTAATATAGAAACTCTTAATCTTTCTGGAATTGTGTAACATGTAGATGTGGAATGTGGAGGCATTACAGGTATCATTTTGTTACGAAGGCAACTCGAAGTTGTAGCAGATTGTTTTTATTTGGAATTTGGTGGGGGGAAACGACAGTGTAAGGGTAGAGTCAAAGTCAATAAGAACAGTGATAAATAGAAAGAACCTATAAAACTTTCTTGAAAAATCTTATTTTTTGGTGACTTCCTCAGTAGATTAAACAGTGTATCCCTTAGAGAGGCAGAAAATAAAAGATTGGTTTAGTTGGGGAGGGGAGGCAGGGAGGTTTGAAGGGCAAAGAGATTAGATGGGTCTTGGTGACAAATCCTTAAAAATTCATCAATAGGTACTTTCAAAGCAGGCTCTTCCCTAGTCTGAAGTTGTTACTAAAGATTCTTTCAATTTATGCATGTGATTTTAAAAATTTATTATTTGTTCACGTTTTATTTCACAAAGGGCCTATAGGAATTAGACCTGTCATTTTATTGATGTAGGAAAAGAATGAGGACTTCAAATGGTGTGTTCATATCCGGATCAGGAAGCTTCATGTGTATCTTTTCTGCAATTTATGGTTTTAGAGAATTACCTGTAACACTGAGAGATTAGATGATTTTCCAAATCTGCCTCCAAGACTCATATTTGCCACTTGCTGCCTTACTTAAGATATAACTCTTCAAAATTCCAGTTTGACTGGCCTAACTTAAGATGAAAACTTGTTGCCCTTGAAAATAAAAAATAAAAAAATTCTTTGAACTTTAAGGAATATTTTATTTAGCTTTTTTTTTTTTTTTTTACCATGAGTTACAGGGTCAGCAAAGTGTTTTAAAAAGACTAAGAAAATTTTGTATCATAATTTGAATTTCATATAAATTTTTAAAGCTAGAAGGCACTTTAGAAGTCATTTAATCCAGCCCCTATGAGAGGGAAAAATAATTGACCTAAGATCCCTATCCAGGCAGTAAGTGGCAGAACCAGGATTCAGACCCAAGTCCTGTGACTCTAAGTCCAAGGCTTTCTATTTTTTCAAAGCACTTGGAAGTATACTTTATTTAATCCTCACAAGAATTTTATAATGTTGATAAAATAAATATACACATTATACAGAAAATGAAATTGAGGTGCAGGTGAGGGAATAAGTCTTAATATAGAGCTGCCTAACCCAGAAGGAAATAAAAAGCATTGCAGAAAATAGACTGTCTTTGCCAGAAGAGCAGAACTTAGTTTGAGTTTTACCCATTTATTAATTCTTCTTCTGCTGATTGCTTCTTATTGTATTCATTCTGTACCTTGCCTAAATTAAACCTATTGCACTTGACTTTTTTTCTTCCCTCAAAGACATCCCTGACTAAACCTCTCATTTGCCTAGTTGCCCATTAGACTCTGTCTTGCAAGCCAAGTCCTGACTTACTCTGACTAACTAGGTCCTATTATCTCCTAAAGCACCAACAGAGTTCTTTATTTTCCTTACATGAAAATCTCTTGCCACTACCCTAGCTTTCACTAACATTTTAGAGCAAGCATATTTATACAGTCTGTATAGGGAAGGATTTTGATCAGAGGTGAACAATTTATTTTACTCATAGATTGCTAACATGAAAACTGGTTGTTATATTGACCCATGTTCCTCATTTATAGCCAGTAGATGTCAGCCTTAGGTTGAACATCAGACCAGACACCATTCATTTCAGTCAGTGGGGTTGGGCAACAAGGTTTTGAAACTTGCCTACAATATGAATTATAAAGCTAACAGCCCAACTCAGGCATAATTTTAAACTTAGTATCAAGAATAACCGCAGTCATAGGTCATACAATTTTTGATCAGGGAAACTTTTAGGTTCCTCAGTGCATGTGTAAATTTCAGAAATTCATTCAGGAACTTATTTGTTAGAATAAGGTTCATCTTTTCAAGAGAGATTTTTCCTCTAGAGTCAGGATTCAGATAAATATTACTTCCAAAAAAAAAGAATTAAATTATCAGTAATCATCACCTCATCAGTCATCATCATAATCAGATTACAAATATTTCTGTTTTAACTGATGCCAAACCAGAGGAAACTTGATCTTTCTAGCCATAGAAATGATTACAGTCTCTTTTGAATATTTTTAGAATACATGAAAAATAGTGTGGTATAATGAATAAAGAGAGTGTGTGCAGAATATGGAAGACCTGGTTTTAGGTCTTACTTTCTATGTACTAGTTCTCTTATCCTGGGCTAATCACTTAATTTCTCTCAGTGATTATAAACTACAGAGCAGGTACTAATCTAAATTAGTAGAGTGAGTTTCTTCCCTGTGATTTTCCTATACCAATGAAATCACAGGTATAATCCAAAAAAATACACAGTTTCTGTCTATATTTTATTATATCCTCAACCTCTGGAGAAATATCTATTCAACTTACTGTTACAGCACACTTCATTCTTTCTGTAACGGAGTTTAGATTCCTGTCTCTGAAAAAGGGAAGTAATGGTTATTACTATTATTACTATGTATTATATCCTTGAAAGAAACTAAATGAGCTTTATATAACATAAAGAATGCTTTGGTATTACTTTTGTAAACACTTTCTGGGTACACTATGGAATATAATTCCTTAAAAAGATTACTACCTTTGAGGGACAACAATTTGTGGTAGGTGGTCATACTTTCATAGTTCCTTTTTCAGGGGTTAAATATTTAGCCTTTTATAACTGACACTGGTTTATTCTGAGGTAAAAGCTATGATTAGCCAAAAACCCAGTACACTTGCTGAAATCTCAAGCAACTGACTTGGTAACTATAGCATTTTGTAGTGACAAATATAATATTAATTATTAATATATATTATATATATAATTAATGTAGTAAATATAGCATCTCTTACTTGCTCTATTATGGCAACACATTTTTAAAAATTTTTACTGAAGCTTTTTGTGTTTTGTAGCTATCATTTCCTGATAAACTTCCTCCACCCACAAAAGACCACTCCTTTTAACAACCACAAAAAAATTCTAATATATTTCTAAGCTTAGATTAATAGTACAAAAATTAGCATAGGAAAGAGCAAACTGCTACATTAGCATGTAAATTAATAATAAAAAGATAATAGAATAATATTGTGATCTATTGGGGAAAAAATAGATTTAACTATTTTCCCTTCTCTCCACCCATATAGAAACCATCCTTACTTAAGCTTTGTAGAACATTATGGTAGCTTCCTAATTGGTCTCCCTGGCTCCAGTCTCTTTTTCTTGCCAATCTGTCCTCTACATAACTGCCAAAATAGTCTTTCAAAGGCATAGGTCTGATTTATTTCACTTCTTGCTCAAAAACTTTGAGAGGCTACCTATTGCTTATAGGATCAACCACAGATTTTCTTAACTTGACATTCAAGACTTGATAATCTGATGTCTACTTAACTTTTCTAGGCTTTTCATATTCTTATCCTTTATGAACTCTAATATTCTAGCTTCTCTGGATTCTTTCTCTCAGTTGAATATAGTCACAGTAGCTTTTCCTCCCATGCCTGGCATATACTACCTTTTACCTTTGCCTTTCAGAATTATTCTTTCTATTATGTCTTAGCCCAGATGCCACCTATCTTCAACACTCGCATGATTTTCCCTTCCTCCTCCCTCATTGCCAGGGTTCTTTTCCTTCTCAAGTTATGTTGATTTATATACCTTTCTTTGTATGTGCTGTCTACCGCCTAGAATATAAAATCTTTTAAGCCAGAGGTCCTTGCTTTCCCAGCATCTAACATAGTGCTTTGCACATAGTGTGCACATAGGAAGCAGCTGTTGGGACAGTGGGTAGAATATTGGGCTTAGAATCAGTAAGACCTGAGATACTTACTAGTTGTGTGACTCTGGGCAAGTCTCTTAATCTCTGTTTGCCTCAGTTTCTTCAACTGTAAAATGGGAAAAGACAACAATTGAACCTACATCATAGGGTTATTGTGAGGATCAAATAAGGTATTTATAAAAAGCACTTACAATGCCTGGCACATAGTAGGTGCTATGTAAATGCTTACTTCCTTGCCTTTCCTTTTCCCCCTCCTTTCATGAAATTAAATTGAATTTTATACCTTTAGTAAATTACTCACTTTTTTGTCCTCCTCATAAAACTGTAATCCTTAATTATTCCTGGAGCCATTCTGTTTAAAAAACATATTAAAAGTAGATTAAGCATCTACTTTGTATTATGGTAGACATTGGGTAGCATAAATATAGAAAAGATATGGTTTCTCAAGGAGAGTTCAGTTTAATCTAGTTAGGATATATAACACAGATAATTAGATTATAAAATCATTAGGAAAAGAAGTGAGGGAAGAGGGTCCCATGTGAGGTTCTAGGAAGAAAATGTTGCCTAGCAACATGCACCTGAGCTAGGAGAAAGATAAACTTCAAATATAACCTCAAGTTTGAGAACCTAAGAGATGATAAGTTGTTGAGATACAAATATATTCTGCAGAGAGGATTTCTAGATGAAGTAGCTTTTGATTTGAGCTCTAAAAGCTGTATAAGAATTCAGTAGATATAGGGGAGAGGGAGAAAATTACATACATAAATGTGAGCAAGGTCCTGAAGGTTGAAACAGAAAGGGTACAGTTTGGCCCAAGTTCAGAGTAATATTCAGAGAGATTAATAATGTAAAGTTGAGGTGAGACAAAATTTTAGAGGGCCTTAGATGTCAGGCAATAAGGAACCTTGGAAGATTTTTAAGAAGAGAAAGTGTCATCCTCATCATTATCATCATCACAGTAGCTTTTATATAGTGCTTTAAGGTTTACAAAGCACTTTACAAACATTTGATCTTCATAACAACTCTGGGAGGTAGGTACTGTTATTATTCCCATTTTACAGATGAAGAAACTAAGGCAGATAAGTGACTTGCCCCAAGGTCACACGGTAAGTAGTAAGGGGCTGAGGCTGGATTTTAACTTGGGCCTTCCTGATCCCAGGTCCTGTGATTTGTCCATTGCACTACTTATCCTCCTTCTACCAGAAGAGGAATAATAAAATAATTAGGAGAACCAAGAGAATATGGTGTTTCTAATACCAAGGAATGAGAAATATCCAGTAGGTAAGAATGGACTTTTGCGTCTGGGGCTCTAGAGGTATCAAAGCGAATAAGGACTGAGGAATGACCTGTTGGATTTGGTCATCCGAAGGCTATTGATGATGTTGAGAGAGTGGTTTCATTGGAATGGTGGCCAGGTAACCAGAGTTTTAGGGGATTAAAGAGACAGAATATAGTAAGAAAATGGGAGTCGGCAGCGGTGGACAGTTACTTCAAGAAGTTCAGCTGTGAAGGAAAAGAGAGGACAGTAGTTGAGTGAGTTAGAAAGGTCAAAGGATTGCTTTCTTTAAAAAAAAAAAAATACCAGGAAGACCTAAGAATGTTTGTAGGTAGCCAAAAAAGAAGCTGTTGAAGAACGGAAGCTGATAATAAAGTAGGGTCTGGGAGTGGGGAGGAGGAATGATTACTGCTGTAGTGAAGTTTGAAAAAAGTTAGAGGGAATGGGGATCAAGGAACAGGAAGGGTAGGCAGTAATTTTTGGAAGTTTCTAAAGAATGAAGGAGGAAGTACTGCCATATGGTCTCAGTCAGCCCAGTGAAGTAGGAAGTTAAATGGTTTAGTATAAATGAGGGAAAGGACAGGAGGAGAGAGATTTGGAACAGGTGTAGGGAATAAGATAAGAAAGGATAGACTAGGACGATTGCTGGGAAATGATAAGGACCAAATTGAGGTTGTATGACATTTTTGTGGTGAGTAAAATCAGATTTTTCCCTTCCATTGATATTCAGTAGCTTTAGAACAATAATAGAGAGAGTACACGGTCACAGTCCTCTAGGGATGAGCATTCAGAGGTTGGGAATGATGAAGGTTTTGGGGGTAGGTGGGTCAGGAAAAAGAGAAAGCGTATTCTTAGAGTGATTGGCCATTAAAGTCTAGGTATAGAAGGGGACAAGGTAGAGCCAGAACTGGTGTGCAGAATAAGAATAGCTAAGGGAAGTTATAATAGTAAAGAGTATAGAGAGTTAGGATGAGGTTAAGTTCTCTTCATATGTATATATTAGTCTTAAGTCTCTCAAGACCATCTGATAGAGCCATCTCCTTCTCCCAGCAGTGGCATCCCTGAGGGCCCATAGCATTTGATACTTTGGGCAAGTTCTAACTTGCTAGGCCTTACAAAATCCTGTGGGAGGGCTTTGGTTTAGAAATGAATGAGTTCGCTGACAGGGCTTTTTGGAACAAATTCATTGTAATTATTTGCTATTTTTATTGTTACTCCAATAAAAGTTAAAATGTGCATAATAATCACCTAAAATAATTTTTAATATTGGTCAAAATGATAGGTACTGCTTTTTTTCTCCAGGAACTTTGAAGTAATCATTTACTAAAGGAAAAATCAAAACCTTTAGAAGTAATTGTGGTGAAAACCCTCCAGCCAATTTTGTCTATTTATATTGATTTTTTTCCCCAGTGACTACTGCTGAACCTGCTTGTTTATATGTTTTGCATTTATTTTGGCATTTTTGTTATTTGCTGTAAAAATTGACATTACCAAATATTATAGCAAGGCCCCACCCCATGTCAGTGACCCTTGTCGTTGAAAAATTCACATTTTCTTAAGTTAAACTAATCACTGTCATATTTACTGTATGAATATGTGTTGAGGGACAGTAGCCTACATGCCAAGAATAATAATAATGGATAGTGAAAGAAAGAAGCAGAAGACCCTTTGCTTTTGAAGTCTTTTAAACATGTTTTCTAATAAAAGATGTCAGTGTGGAAAAGACCAGTTGAACTTTTGTCCTATATAATTAAGTCTAAAAATTCCAACAGGAGTTCTAGATTAAATAACATTTACTTTTCTTATTAGTTTAGTATTTTTCTTGATCCCTTGAAAAACGAATGATGTGAATCCCATTGTGGTGTTTTCAAATGTAATTTTAAATCTCTGTCCTCCAAGTATCACAGGTATTTGAGGTAGCAATGTTTCTGGCCATGCATTTCAAGGTTATGCTTAATTGTCTCAATTTCCTCATCTATAAAATGAAAGGGTTGAACTATTATGTTTAGTTTTTTTCCAGTTTTTGATATTCTATGAGTCATTTTAATTAGTGCCTAGGCTGATGTGTATTCTGACTTCCATATTTTAAATTGAATGTTTGAACATTGTAGTTGAAACCCAATTTTGAAAGTGTTTCATAACTCCAAGCCTAGTTATATGACTGGTAGACAACCTGCCATATAGACTATGGCTCTTTTGAGATTCCTGCAGTTACATAATGAATGATAAGTTTAGAAATCTGCATTACCAGATTATTATTACTAATAGCTGGCATCATAGCCCACTAATTAGTTTTAATTTCTAAAAACTATTGAACAAGTTACCTCTTGATCTCAATAAAAATGTAGACAGACATTTATTTGAAATGATCAAAAGATCAAGGATCACAGTGCTAACTTTACTCGAAGAACACAAGACTCCTGAGATAACATTTATGAATCCCAAACAACCACGAAAATGTGTGATGTGGCAATTGCTGGAGCCCCGATAAAAACAATTGACCACTGGGGTAAAGCTGTGTATTTGAGGACTAGGTAATAACCCAGGAAAAGAACATTGATAGTTCTTAAGTGATACCTTTAGATTTAATAATTTCAAGCATTAGTGGCACAAAAGAGACAACAACATTTTTAGTGGCTACAGTGTCAAAGAACAGGGTAAATCTTGTAGTCCGTAAATAAGGAATCTTCTGTATCATTCCTCTTGTTTTTGATGACAGGTTTGAACAATGGCTCCCTGTCATGAGGCAAGTGAATAAAGATGTCATGAAATTGTTCGATTTTATATGTACTTGTTAGTACAAAATTGAATAATATCTAAATAAAGGATCTTAACCTATGGAAAATGTTTTCCTAACTTGAAGAGGAAAACCCAGATCTCACATAATTCAAAACATTTATAATTTCAGAGCATCTTGAATGTATTTTCTTAATAGACAATTTTCAAATGTAAAATTTCCTCATTTTGACAGCCATTTGTTTTCTGCTTTATTTTCACAGAGACTAATAGACAAATCCAGAGTAACCTGTGTAAAATGGGTGCCAGGTTCGGAAAGCCTTTTCCTAGTAGCTCATTCCAGTGGTAATATGTACTTATATAATGTGGAACATACTTGTGGTACCACAGCTCCACACTACCAGCTACTTAAGCAAGGAGAAAGCTTTGCAGTCCACACTTGCAAGAGCAAGTCCACAAGAAATCCTCTCCTTAAGTGGACAGTGGGAGAAGGTGCCCTGAATGAGTTTGCTTTTTCCCCAGATGGGAAGTTCTTAGCTTGTGTGAGCCAAGATGGCTTTCTCCGAGTATTTAACTTTGATTCAGTGGAGTTGCACGGTACAATGAAAAGCTACTTTGGAGGACTACTATGTGTTTGTTGGAGCCCAGATGGAAAATATATTGTGACAGGTGGAGAGGATGACTTGGTGACAGTTTGGTCTTTTGTGGACTGTCGAGTAATAGCTAGAGGCCATGGACATAAATCATGGGTCAGCGTTGTAGCATTTGACCCATATACCACTAGTGTAGAAGAAAGTGACCCAATGGAATTTAGTGGCAGTGATGAGGATTTCCAAGACCTCCTTCATTTTGGCAGAGATCGAGCAAACAGTACGCAATCTAGGTTATCAAAAAGGAACTCTACAGATAGTCGCCCAGTAAGCGTTACGTATAGGTTTGGCTCAGTAGGCCAAGATACACAACTCTGTTTATGGGACCTTACAGAAGACATTCTTTTTCCCCACCAACCCCTCTCCAGAGCAAGGACACATACAAATGTCATGAATGCCACAAGTCCACCTGCAGGAAGTGGTGGGACCAACCCAGGAAGCAATGGAAATAGCATCACAATGCCTGGAAATTCTGTGCCCCCGCCTCTTCCACGGTCCAACAGCCTTCCACATTCTGCAGTCTCAAATGCTGGCAGTAAAAGCAGCGTCCTGGATGGTGCCATTGCCTCTGGTGTCAGCAAATTCGCAACTCTCTCACTACATGACCGGAAAGAAAGACACCACGACAAAGATCACAAGCGAAATCATAGTATGGGACATATATCTAGCAAGAGTAGTGACAAATTGAACCTAGTTACTAAAACCAAAACGGACCCAGCTAAAACTTTGGGAACTTCTCTGTGCCCCCGAATGGAAGATGTTCCCTTATTAGAGCCTCTTATCTGTAAAAAGATAGCACATGAAAGACTGACTGTGTTAATTTTTCTTGAAGACTGTATAGTCACTGCTTGTCAGGAGGGATTTATTTGCACATGGGCAAGGCCTGGTAAAGTGGTAAGTTTTAATCCTTAATGCTGCATCAAGATCTAGAACTTGAATAGGTAGTGATTTTTTTCCCCCTTGTGGGAGGGATGGGGTATAAAATGAATGTTGAATGACACTTCTTTATGCTTAATGTAAAGCTAAATGCATCAGAGCCATAATTTTGGATACTGCATGCCATGTAATTCCGAATCATTTGACATCTTGCCATAGTACATTAAAAAAGGAAAATATATACAAATTACCAGCCAAGACAGTTATCCTGTTGGGAATACATAGAGCCCTAAGGATCAGTTAGTGTTCCTATATTAGATTCTTGATTTTAGGAAAATCACAGCAATGTGAAAAACCGTGATTTTAAAATGCTAAATTGAAAGTTTCTGCTTTGATTGAAATAGTTTTGCTTAAACTCACTGACTAGGCTATTATGCACTTAATGAGAGAATGTGTGTTCATTTCAAAGTCACTAATTGTCATTTATAGTCAAATTTTTTTCAACTTGATCTTGAATGTGGTTTATGAATCTATCTAAAATTTAACTTTAGGAACAAAGCATTGAGCAGTGTTGATATTCTTTTTACATTGTTATGGCAATCCATCCAAAGACAAGAGCCTTAATTTTTAAAACCCATCTTAGTCATTTTATGACAGAATTAAAGTTGTTTAATAAACATCTTTTCAAAGAAGTGGTTTGTAGCACTTTGCTTGAGATTCTGAACAGAGTGGTGGTCTGAGTATGTATCCTGTACTACTTAAGAGCCTACAAGGTGAGAGAAACCATAGACTCAAGGAAGTCTGGCAGTCATCAAAAGTGCCTCTTTGTCATATATAAGCCAAGATATTTTGTACCCAATACTCTGCTCATTTGGAGGGGATGGGGGTGGGGGGAGTGGGGAGAGGTGGAACTGAGGGAGAAGGGAGAGGCAAGTATTTATGGTGAAACTCCAGCTTAGACTTAGAGGCCTCAGGCAAACTTCTTAGCTTTGTTTTTATAAAAAGTAATATACTCCCAAAGGCTTAAAAGTACTGACTTCAAATTTGTTTGGATTTTGCTTTTATACCCAAAGGAAACAGGCAGAATATGAGGTCATTTGCGGCTTGGGGTTTTTTTGTTTTTGTTTTAAATTATATTTTATGATACCCAGATGAGTGTTATACACTGGTGAATAGTTTAGCTTTCAGGACTCTCATTTGATATTGTTTCTAAATAAACAGAGAGCTACTGCTTTGGAGCTCATATGATTGATTGATTGATGGGTATCAAGGAAGAGAGAGTTGCTAGGTATAATTTTCTCATTAAAATTCTGATGCTCAAGTCAATGGACCCAAGTATTGCTTTAATCTACAGTATTTGGTTGTAATTCATAATGTACCATATCACTTATTTAAAGCACTTCTCTTCCAATATTCAGAATGGTAAAATTGATTCTTTTGACTGTATTTTGTCAAAATGATAACTTCCTGCTTGACAATTTTTATTCTTGGCATTAAGGTTTGTGGTTATATTATGGTCTACTTCATTAAATCTCCAGATAATCAGAATGTGTATTTGTCCAAAGTTAAAATAGTAAGTGAAATTACAATAAGTAAAAATCTAATATTTGTATCTCTTGATGAACGATTTAAAGGGTAACTGAATGATGTGTTGTAGCCATTACACTGGTGCTGCCTGCAACTCTCAAAGAATTTGCTGGAATCATGTTTCATCCAGGCCTAATTTTCTGCACATATAATGGCTGGATCCATTAACTTTATATTTATGAAAATTCCTTAATGAAAAATCTGTTTCTATTACCTTGTAATAGAAATAAAAATGTAATAAAAATAAAAACAGTAAAAATCATTCTTTTGTATTAAAGCCACAAAGCACTTTTCAATTGTTTTTCGTTTTGTTACACATTCGAGAATATTTCTTCCTGGAAAGGGGGGAATGTTAGTGCCCTGTCTTATAAAATATAGTCCTTTGTTCCTAAATGTTAACTGACCCTCATAGGTAACTAAATACAGACATTTTAGCAGATCTTTTCAACTTTAAGTCAATCTAAATTTAGTTGTTAGCAAAGTAAATTAATAACTAATATCATGTGTGCAGTTTTGTGCACCAGCATTTTTAGAATCCTGTTTCAAATGCTTCTGAGACATTGAGTATGCAGTTTCAAAATTGAAGATTGGGTATTTATCCACTATTGAAAGTGGTTAATCACAGGTAAGTCATATTCATGCTGACATTATCCTGATCTTTCAAATCCTAATATATTGTTGCACACTGATACAGAGTGTATTTTTAGCATAATTTGGCTAGATGTTACACCTTCAAGTAAATTGACATTTAAATTTTCTTCCCATTTCCCTATAGTGAAACTAAGAGTTTTACTGGCAAATAAATGGAATTTTTGCACCTTGGGAATGAAATGTTGAGAGCAAGGACAGAGGGCTTTTGCCAAGAATATAATAGCAAAAGGAAAAGGCTGAGAATAAGCACTTAAATGTTCAATTTAATAATTATTTTTAAATACATAAAAAGCATGAGAGTGTTTGGATTTGGGGCTGGGTTTTACATGGCAGTTTTTTCTTCCCTTTTTGCCAGTAAATATATCCTTAAATTTCAATATCCTGTGTGTACTTTGCCATTTTAATTCTCTCTCCCTTGTTTGTGCTTTCTTTTTACTTTTAAGTAGTGAACTGAATTAGGAATAGGGATAAGAATAGAGTGAGTTCTACTTTGCTTAGGTCCAAGTAATTCAGAAGTATAGGTTCTTAATGGGCCATTCAGTAAGTACTGTTAAAACACGATGTACCAGTCACTGCTAAATGCTGGGGTCTATAAAGAAAAGCAGACATAGTAGATTACATTACAAAGTGGTCCTCACCTTTCCCTCTGACTCATTGCCCCCTTTTTTTTGACAGTCATCAAAACATTTCTCCTCTAATCAGGAGGACAGAATTCAAGTTATTCTTCTGAAGCAGAACTAATATGGCTCTACACATTGCCCAGAAGAGAGTGGGATAGATGGGTTTTTCACCATTCTCAAAATGTTTGGAAAAGCACTAGTATATCCTAAAACTTAGGAGACAGGATGTTGTACAGCTCTCAGACCAACCAATTTCAGACCTTTTGTGAATTTTTTATTAGTTTTTTAAACATTGACTTTCCATAGTGGATATTTTTCCAAAGGCTTTTTGTTCATGCCCTGTTAACAGGCTAGAGCATCTCTTGGTAAAAATTTAGAAATGAAAACATAGGACTTGTCAAAGGGAAAGAGTATCAATTGAAAAGCATGTTCAATTGACCTTTTTTTCTAATTAGACTATAAATATAAAGAGGTAATAAAAAGATAATTAAATGAAATATTAAATTTAAGGATAGAGTGTGGTTTTTTTTCCAGCTTGACAAGAGTGTTAACCTTATACACAGTTTAAGAAAACAAGAAAATGCTTTTTGGAGCTTTCAGTAGTCTCTGACCAGTAGAGTAGTGGTAATTTTGGGTTAATTTGGCATTTCCCTTATTTCATCTTTTTTTTTGGAGTCACTGACTGTTTCCATAGTCCATTTTGATACTGATTTTTACAAACATGCACATAGGTAAGACTTTGATTCTTGGGGGTTAAGATATATTATGTGAAGGTAAAACTTAAACCATCTTCTTTGATTCTCATGTTGCAAATGGGGAAGTTTTAAAAGTCTCTCTCATCTTACCTCCCTCAGTTTTGAAAGCAAAACCAAAAGACAGTATAAAGAATAGCAAAATAGTATTTTAAAACAAAATGGCTTTTGGCTGCAATTTTACTACAGTGTTTGGAAAGGTATTTTCATTTTCTTTCACTGTTTTTTGTATATACATTAAAACTTAGACCTTTTTGAAGAAAAGAAACATTATATAAATACTGTCCCTTGAAGCTTTTGGCTGGGACTAAGAGGATGCTAAAAAAAAAAGACTGGACAGGAGGAATGTAAAACAGGCGGAAGTTATAGCAAAGATTTCACATACTTTTCACCTTAGAATAAAACTCAAATACCTTTGATAAATATGGGTGGGGAACCCCAGAACTCTATATATTTCATGTATTTGTGGGGATATACTGACACACATATACCTACAATTCATACTTGAAAAATGTTTGAAATTCACTTTCTGTTGTCTAGTAGAAAATGCCATAGAGTATAACGAGTTCACTCACTTTACTCCTTGCATCATGTAATAGACCTTGAAAATTTGTTCTCAAATTGATTATATTTATTTGTATTTATTTATTTGAAGTTGTTTTCTTCTGCTCACAACTTCCTGTAACCTATTGACTTTGAAGAAAAATAGGCTTGGTTTCCATGTTGGGGCAAGCTTCAAGTATCACTTAGAAAAATGCCAAATGGCTAATTTAGGCAGGCTGGCAACCTGCATAAATAAATTTTCTTTCAGAACTCTGTAAACTTGATAGTTGATTGTCCAGGGAAGAACCTAGCAACCTTTTAACAACAAGGTTTTCAGATTCAAGATGCATGTGGTACAGTATCTGTCATGTTTTAGTGTGATAGTATTTTTTGTTCCGAGTGCTTAAACCATATCCAAGTACCTCATGCTGTTAAATATTGGTGAATGGAAAAGAGGAGTTTGTCTATGTTTCTTTTTGTAAAGGGACATTTCTCTTTGACAGGTGATGTATGTTCAAGTTTTGGTATTTCAGATTTCCCAGTTGTCATTTTTATTTCCCAGTATGAGATTTTTCTGTATAAGCCTCAGGCATAATACAGTTAAAATTAATCACTGTCATATGATCTGGATGATAAAGGTAAAAGTTGAAGCTTCTGCAGTCTTATGTACATAATTGGAAGGGGGAAAAAAGCCAATGCCTTCCTCACACCCTTCGTTATCAGGCTAAATTAGGACTAATAATGATCATTTGTGACAGAGCAAAATGCTTGTTTCAGTTAACAAAGCCAAAAATACAGCATGTGGTATAATAAAGGATGCTTGAGGGTTAATGACCTCACTGGCTCTCAGCAGTTATAGAATTTCCCCCATATTCCACTATGACCTTTGATACTTGGTCATCTCATTTAAAACTCTGATATTCCTCTGTCATCAGAAAAATCTGTTAAATTGGTGTTATGAATGTTTTACTCATTAATGCATGTTACATGAAATCCAGGTCATCACTAAATTGCTATCTTACGACCTGAATGTGAATCAAACATACAAGATTTTTCTTGCTTTTTAAAAAAATTTCTGTATTCTTGGGTTTGTTCAAGACTGCTAATGATGATACTGTACAAAACCTGTATTAATATTTACCTTTAGTGAAAATCAAAAGTAAATTCAGATGTATTTCATTTTTTTACATTTTCATCTAATTTCTTAAAAACTTGAATAAATTTCATAATGAGCCTTTCTAACATAAGATACTGGCAAATTAAGTTCTTAACTGTTGCAATAACTAATGAAGCTTTAATAATATCAGTATGGTTGGGTTTTTTTAGTTTAAAAAAAATCATGTTTCTGTTTCACATGACCTTGTTTTTTAGCTGTTCATCTGTCTTTATTACAGCTAAAGAACCTCACTAAATACTTGATAACTGCAAAATACTTTGGAGTTGTCCACTGTATTATGAAGTTAAATAAAATATGTGAATGAATTATAAATGTAGATAATTTTCAAGTCATTTTCCTACCTGAGCTTGAAAATCTGAGTAAACCAAAAAGTTTTTTTCCCCACACTGGGTAAAATCAAGGGCCTTATCAGTTCAATAGAAAAAAATTAGCCACAATCCTTGTCAACATCACCTAGTTTCTGATTCAGAATTTCTAATAGATTTGCTTTTTTAAAAAACTTAAACTGCGTCAGAAATAATTTCCTGTGTCCTTTAGTAGTGTATAAAATTAAGTGCAGAGAAAGCTCTGTTGATTTAAAAGTTTTCAACCATGTTATATAAAGTTTAATTTTTATGATTAAAGACTGAACAGTCCTTGCCTTCTAAGTTCAGTGATAAATAGATTTTGTTGAAATTTGATTTCACAAATCCAGACATGGATAGCTGGGTCATTGCTTCAGCCAAGCAATAGCTGAAATGGAGACATTTTTATGTTGTTGGTATTTCTTTTTTTTTTTTAACTCTACAGGAGCTCTTTTCCTATGAGGATTTCCTTCGATAGCCTTGAACTATAAATCTGCTTGACACCTTTTTCGAGATACACATTGTATCAGAAATAGCCACCTCCTAGAAAAATCTAGAAAACATTTCCATTTTAGAAACTGATGTGTAGATAGGTAAGGAGAAAATGCCCATTTTCATGGTTTTAAATTAATGAGCTGTAGACAGTTTTTTCTGTTATCTTGCTATGAAATGTTATCCACTCACTCTCAACAGACATAATTGAACTGGGCAGCACCCTGGGACCTCCATCCCTGAATGCTTCAATGCAGGAGTTCCAGGCCTACACTCACACAAGTCACCATCAGAGGTACCACTGAGGTAAGGGAAGGCTAGCATGGAGAGAAGAATAATTTTTCATGGAAATGAAATGCCCACTTTAATTACTCAATTTCATAAAATTTTCAATAACACTAGGCCCAAACTTGGCAGTTGTAATCTATCTTCTATTTCTGTCTCAAGTCTCAGGTTTCTTTGAAAAAGTGGCAAAATCCAAATTTGTCCCATCCTCAAAGATGAAAAGTTTCTTTTTCCTTGTGGTCTAAAACCATAGTATTTACCAGAAACTATACATTTGAGAGGCTCACATCTTCTGTAGCACTGTATTCTTAAATAGCAGTGAATTCAACCAGCCAAGTAAGTGGCCCAGTTTCTATTGTGATCCATATCTTACTCTTTTCCTGGGAGATCTTAGATCAGAAAGGTATTCCCAGATGCAAAGCCTCCTACAAGTCTACACCTTACCCAGCGCATAGCTACTGTACGCAGGTACAGTCCTATAAGTCTGGTTCCCTGATAGATGCAGGCTCTGATATTTAAGTTCCCACATCTTATTCTTTTCTTTCTACCATTTTAGTCACAGCAATGTTTTTGGTTGGCATAGCTAGCTTGTTGCCTATAAAGTATTTTTGAACATCCATCTTCCTACCCAATTCCCCCAATAGCACTTAACTATCGTAAGAGAAGTTTAGTAGGTTATGGATCTGTAATTTCAGTGTTTTGGATCTCCCCACAGGCACCCCTCCATCCCCCAGATATTAACTGATATATCTTACTGCTGGATCTTTTAAGAATTGCAGTGGCCAAAAAACTCGTCACCCTACAGCCAACCTCATGACAAGTCTCTCAGCTCAACTGTTTTTCAGCAGATGCAGTTCATTACTAAACTTAATACTCAAAAGCTTTCCTAACTTAGGACCTCAATTCCACTGCTGTATTTTTGAAAACATAGGATCACTCTGGTGGGACTATGCTAAGCAAAGATCAAACCTGAACAAAACTGCTTTAGAAATCTCTAAATCTCTATGTAGAAATTGAAAAGATTTTATGAAATGAGAGGTGACTATATTCTTCATACATACTTCAGCACTTATAGATATCCTGATTAACAAACCAGCACTGATCATCTAAAGACCTGCCTAGTGTGAAGAGGCTAATCAGAGAGTTGACCATGGGGTAAAGAGTTTTCTTAGCTTTAGTAGTTGATAGCAAGCAACTAAAGGAAGAAGTGGAGGGAGCTGCAGTCTATATTAGTGCAGAGAGTACTCAGATTGTTTAAGTTTATAAAAGGGACTGGAAACTTTTATATTCATTTTATTTTCTGTTCAGAGTTAAGATTTGGGTGGTGGTGAAGTTATGTTACAAAATTACATCTTTAGTTTATCATTATGTCTGCTAAAAGAAAAGTGGAGAATTTAAGCAAATATTTAAGTAATTACCTCTGTTTCATTTGAGAGTACAGATTTCTGACAAAAGACTGAATCTGAATAGGTCCTATATCTAGGATTAGATTACTTATGTGAAAGGCAAAGTGGGAAAATGAGAATAGCACTGGTCCTGGAATCAGGAGACCTGGATTTGAGTCCCAGCTCTAACACATGGTGGCCATATATGGTAAGCAAGTCACTTCATTGAATTTCAGTTTCCTCTTTGTAAAATGGGGATAATATCTATCCCAACCTAGGCCAATGAGAAGAAAGCACTTTGTAAAAGTTAAAGTCCTACATTATTATGTATGACCTTGGTGCTTTAGATACAATTGCAAAGGGAAGGATCACAGAGCTCACTGATCAGTCAGTAAATACCTACATTGCCCCTTTGCCAAGCATTTCCTATCCACAAACTTTGATCTTGGTATGGTGAAGTACGTAACTTAATACAGCTTCTAAAATTTCTCATTTATTTGCCATTTTGGAGAATTCAGCCTTCTTTGTTTGGCTAAGTTTACTGGGTAACAAGGAAAACACAAAAAGATAATCAAAACATGACCCTTACCTTCAGAAACTTAAAATCTAAAAGACAGAGATAAATCACGTTCACAAATTAAAACACATTCACCACTGTAAGATAAATGTGATATGGGTCATAAGAGATATATAAAGTGCACAATCACTAATGACAGTGGGATGAATTGGGAAAGATAGGCTGGGACCAGAGCAGATAGAACTATGAGTAGTAGGCTAAGTAGTTTGGGCTTTATTCTTTGCTGGGCAGAAATAATAGCTCTCAGATCCTAACCTCCTTCATGAAGTCATTCCACATCAGCCCAGCCTGAAAGTAGAGCAGTTTTTTTAAACGAGAGCATTCTTTTCCCCAATCACACCAGTGATTTATGTATCATACTTGTAAGACTGAGACACACACACACACACACACACACACTCTCTCTCTCTCTCTGTCTTTCTCTCTCATATAGACACCTCTTCTTCCATTACAGTAGAAGTCCAAGAGTAAGGACTGTTCTTTTTAATTTTTGTGTCTGTTCCAAAACCAATAACCAAAGGGGCCTTCAATGTAATAGTCCCTTAATAAACATATTGAATGAGAGAAGCATCATAATCACAACTGCTTTATTATTCAGGTTTGTTTGTTCTGTCCAGGATTTCTTGACTGTCAGGTCTTATAAAAGCATTTTCTTGCTTAGGTGGCTAAGTTCCATGCGAGTAGTTTTTTTAAGTGTCTCCTTTACTTTTTTCCTTTTCTTTTGTTACTTTCCTGTACTTAAATGTAAGATTATGTCATTAAATTTTCTAAATGGCATCATGTTTTATCAGATTTGTACATATTTTAATATTCATTCCCATCTAAACATGAACAAATAGATTTGCCTTTATCCAAATTGAGAAACCTGGATTCTAGGTCAGGCAAATACCCTCTCTGGAACCCAATTTCCCCCTGTATATAAAGTGAGGTCATAGGGCTAGATAATACCTAAGGTTCTCGTATGTTCCAGACCTTAAACGTTGAGGATGCTGACAGTCTCTGAGCAGAAAGGCACCCCTGATTTCGTAATAGAAGCACCATTTGCCAACATGGTAAAAATTCAATTAATCAGAACTCCCAAGCAGAGTTCTTAGTCTACTTTTAGAGATAGCAGAATGAGCACGTATTTATTATAAAGTGAATAGGACTCATAGCCTGTATAAACTCCTTAATTTCTTACGCTTTCTATAACTACAGTACAGTAAGCACTGCAAGTCGAAAAGTAGTCCTCAAAGGACATGCCACAAGTTCTGCTAGTTGTGCAACTGCTCCTACCACATCAAGCAATTTCCGTGATCCCCAGTCCCTAAACTTAGTGCCCCCCAGCTTCACTTTGCTGCCTATCTTCCCAGCTTGTGCAGGGAAGTGCTATGCCACTGCCTGCATTTTTAGTCCTGGGAAGGTCAAGAAGAGGTTGAGGGGGTGAGAAAAGAAAAAAGAAAGGCAGAGGCATCCCAAGGCCCAGGTAGTGATACCCAATTGACTGGCACCCTTTGTTGGCAACTTAAACATTTAATGTTCCACAATGCCTCTTTGCTGTGAGGCATTTTTTTATCTTTGCCATGAGCTAAGTATCTTAAAGAACCACTGGTTTAGAATGAAGTCTTTGAAGTCCTACGAGATCCTTAAATATATAAGAAAAATTAACATTCGTACTACATGAAGCACTAGAGTTCCACAGGGATACATAATATGGTGAAATGACCACTGAGCAAGGAGTTAGATGACTTCTAGTATTGTGACTAACTCATTATAGGACACAATATGGGTGCATGAATGTGCTAATTTCTTTGGGCCCCATGTTTCTCATCCCAAAATGAGGATGTAGAGCTAGATCTTCAATGTTCTGCGGACTAAGTATTTTCTCCTAAGGCATGAATGTTGACTAATACATTTTTAAAAGATATTAAACAAGGAAATTTTCTTTCTAACCTTCAATAGCCAGAACGTCTCATTCCTGTAGCATTTTGATTGAGGTGTTATATATTGGCTTAACATCTTAATTTGTATACATTCAGTAAATTAACGGTTAGATCAATAGCATTTTTTTTTAAACTGAAATTTTTGGAGTGACTCAAAAGCTCCCTCAAGATATGTTTACTATTCATTATTAAGCTGTCCTCATTACTTTAATAGAGTTCTGCAGGAAAAGAAATCATACTTAACAGAAAGGGCTTCAATCATAAAATGGTAGAACTGGGAAAGACTTTAAGAAAGCATCTAGTCCTCATTTTTACAGATGAGGAAACTGAAGCCAGAGGGCAATCAGTTTATGATAGAGCCATTAGGAGAACACAAGTCTTTTGGTTTGTAGTCCGAAGGAATGGGGGTTTGGGTGGGGAGGATGAAAACAGAAATTATCTCTGACCTTAATTGCAGCAAAGGTTATAAATGCAGTCATGGAAATAGTAACTTCAGAAAAAATGATTTGGTTGGTATTTTGGTCCTATTCTACCACCCTTAAGTAGATATGTTACATAAGGCTCATTTCTTACATTCATTGAATAAATCATGAAGTTTGTTGATGGGAGGAAAAATTGTCAACTAAAAATAGGCAAAATGCATATGGGCAAAGTTGCCCTCAGAAGCCTTCTATTTCTACCTTATATTTTATAATTTAGAAGTACCAGGTTCTCATGTAGCATTTGGTTGCTAATAGTTGCCATGGCTAAGCATGCCTCAAAGTCAAGTCTATGTTTTCGTTAACTAAAACTGTAACCTAAAATGAAATGTTTCTAGCACCTTTCCCACACCTCTTCTCCCCCAAAATCAAGCTATACAAACAATAATAAAAATTCATGTTTATTATATCATGCTTTAAAGGCTTACAGAGTACTTTAATGGTCCAAAACAAATGTCTTCATCGGTTACTTTATTCCCCAATTAAACTGGTTGAATCTGTAATAAGTGCTTTGCATGCCTTACTTAAGTCTTTTTTCCCAGATGATTTAGCTCTGCCTAACACTTACAGTTTGCAGAATGCATTCTCATTTGATCCTCACAGTGGGGTGAGGAGGTGGCAATCAGTAGTAAGTGCTGGAACAAGATTGCAATCTAATTCTGGCTCCAAATCCAGCGTGTGTTGTGTGTCATGCTGCTGTTCGCTTAATCAACAAGCATATGATTCGATGCCTGCCTACTATGTACCAGGCAATCAGCTAGACCCTGGGGTCTGAAGACAAAGATTAAACAGCCCCTGCACTCCAGGACCTTGTTCCATCATACTTATGTACACATAAGCATATATTATACATACATATGCATTTGTATATATTACTGGGTTACAGCAAGGGTAGTGAGGCAGGGCAGAAATAACTCCCAGGATCTCTGAGGGCCAAAAGCAAGGTATTCCTTGGAGTGCCTTTGTGTCTCACGTGCAGTTGACATGCAAAATGGTTGTTAAATAAATACATAAATAATAAATAAATAGTTGTTAAATATATTTTGAAGTGATGCTACTTTATGGTTAAAATTTTCTACTTTTGTTAGCTGTTGTTACCAATTCAGTTAGAAACCTTTTATTAAGCTCTAACTCGGTGCAGCTTATTATTAATCAACAACCATTTATTAAGGGTCCTCTGTGTTCCAGGCACTGCCCTAAGTGCTGGAGACACAAATATCAAAGTGAGACAGTTCCTGGCCCACAGGAACTTTGATTCAGAAGCTCAGAAGGAAGTGACTTGCCCATAGTCACAGCTTCCCTCCATATGCATGCTGTGGATTGACGGCATTCTTTCTTGTCTATATAGAGCTTGTTCTGCCTCATCTACAACCCTCCCTTCACTCCCTAGGTCCTGAGCCTATACTGCATTACAATTCAGTAATCTACATAGCAGTAACTGATGTTTATTATAAAAATTATTGCTGTACCTACTTTAAGCATGCTCACCACCAGTTGAAATGCATGCTTGAGACAAATGATAGGTTGATGGGGTGTGTGTGTGTACATATATATATATATATATATGTATATTTTTCCCCCCACTTTTTTTCCTACCCATCTTCAGGGGGAAATACCTTGATAATTCATCTTTAGCTTTATCACTGATTATAACCTTGAAATCATATTGGGAGTTCATTTTCAACATCATATCTTCCTGGCCTTTCTCTTTTAGGTAACATTTTTTGTTTGCAACTGACACTTTAAAATCTGTTTATATTACTTGAGCATCAGGTATAATTTTACCACTTTGAATTTCTGCTGTTTATTAGGATTAGTATTATGAATAGTACTGGTGGCTTTATCACAATTTCTCTGTGTGCTTTCTTTTATATTTAGAATGTAAGCTTTTTGGGGAATTGTTATAGATGTATTACATATATGTAATACACGCATTTTTGTTACATATATGCTGTGAGCAGATATAAATCATATATATGTGAGTGACATCCTAAAATTTAAACTCATAGAATCTCAAAGTTGGGGAGAACCTCAGAGGTCATCTAGTTCAACCAGAACCAAATTATTTCAACTTCTATTATGAAAACTTTCAGTGAAGGGATAGTCTTTGAAATACCAAAAATGTTGCCATTATATGCATACTAATAAAAAAAGCATAATAGAGTGAGAAGAGCATTGGTTTTCAAGTCAAGTCTGTCTTGTCTTGCCAGTATCACTCATTACATCTGTGACCTTTCTGAATCCATTTCCTCATTTGTTAAATAGGAATAATAAGATTTGTATCACCTACCTCATGATAATTGTGATGATTAAATGAAATTATAATTGTATAGTGCTTTGTAACCATAAAACATGTGGAAATGTTAATTATTAGCCTTATACCCATATAAACTTGAAATATAGCGTGGTAGTTGCTATAGGTTTGGCATAGGAGCCAGAAGACTGGTACACTACCAAAGTGAAATCCAAAATTCCCATCTCATACCATAGCTATGTGACCCTGAGCAAGTCGCTTAACCTTTCCAAGGTCTGTTAACCTCATCTGTAAAATTAGGGGGTTGGAATCAATGCCCTGTAAAGCTCTTCCCAACTCTAAATCTATAATCCTGTGACCAGGGTTTAAGCCTTGCCTCTGAAACATGCCTCAGGTGACCCCTTAAAGACTAATTAACTCACAGACATGTTGCTGATCTGGATCTACATCTATGAAAGTTGTTTCTTCATGCATAGTTCCCCATAACAAATGAAATCCTAAGTCTAGACCAAAACTAAATAGTACTAATAAAATGTTTAATCAAAATACTATCAAATCCTTCATGCTAAAATAGGATAGACACTTTATTATTATTATTGTTGTTATTAATGTTTCACATATCCAGGTTCTTATTTTGAGTTTAGGGAATTTTCCTTAACACATTCTAAAATTACAAATAACTTTATTTGTATAAGTTTCTCTTTGTCTGCTCTCCAGTAGAACCTTTTGGAATCTTTTCTACCTGTTAGGAAGAAAACTACCAATTGTTAATTAAAGATTTAATTAATTTATAATTATGTCTTGATATCTACACATTATTAAGCTCACTCCCTTGTGCCTTTTACATCGAGTATTGTACTGCAAGATTACATTATATGAAGATGAAAGATATATAGGTACATTGTAAAAATGGAACACACATTGCCAGTGTTTAACAGGTTAATCTTCAGTTATCCAGAAAATCTGATTGATCAGAAAGCCCTCTGCTGCTAATTTATGTTCAGTAAAAATTAAAATGCCCAAGAGATAAGAGCAGGGACTGCTGGCTGCCTGCCATGCATTAAATAATTGAGTTAGCTAATGGCACCTTAAGTAGGTATGGTTCAGAGTATGGTCAGTAATCTTTGACAAGGAATTTCATCTCTTTGAGCCTCAGTTTCTGTCCTAAACTGGGATTAACTATTCTGCTTTTCCTCCCTTCCTTCACAACACTGTTGGGAGATTAAAAGAAAAGCACCTAGTAAACTGGATCAAGTATTAGAAAAATGTGTTCTTGTTAATAATATCTATTCACACAGAAAAGACAATGGACATGGTAGAAATAACATTGGATTTGGAGTTAGGACACAGACTCACTCCCTAGTCTCATTCTGGGTTGTGCTCTCTTTAAACAAATTATTTAACCTTCGGAGCTCTGTAAAGTCAGAGCTAGGACTGAATCCCTAAAATCCTTTCCAGAGCTAAGCCCTACAAGATTATGTTCTGTCCAAGGTGGCAAACAGAGTCAGGCTGAGTTCAAATTCAGCTTTAGACACATTAGCTCTGTGAACCTTGGCCATTATTGTCCTCATCTGTAAAACGAGTTAATAGCACTGTCCTCACCAAATTGTTATGAGGATCAAATGACAGATTATATGTAAAGTGCTTTGCAAAACTTTGCCCTTATCATCATCATCATCATCATCATCATCATCATCCCTGGTATATCTTTTGTAGGAACTCATTTCTGTAGTACTTTCCTCACAGTAACTCTTATGAAGTGAGATGTTAAACTTATCATCCCTATTTTATAATGGTAGAAAATGAAGTCGAGAAAAGTTAAGGGTTAAGTAATTTGCTCATGGTTACACAAATAACGGAGGTAGAATTTAAACCCAGGTATCTTCATTTCTAAATTTCTGGGAGGTAATAATGCAGAGTGTTTGTCTATCCTTCAGTAAAATAGGAATTTTTCTCTCAAAGCAGTAAGGATAATTGACAAGGTATGCAAAGTATCTTAGTTTCTTAGGAGGAAGGTGCTACATGCTTTGAAGGTAGAGACAAAACCCAGTATCAAGAAGGTCCTGGGTGTGGCAGTACTTCAGGCCTACGATAATGGGCCCCTAGTGGAGAATGTTAATAGTACTCTCTAATGTTGCATGGGCAGGTAGGTGGAACCTTTCTCAAAGGAGTTTTCTTCCTGAAACACTACAGACTTAACTTGCTTGGAGAAGAAATGATAAAGAAGTTAGGTGCAGATACTGCTTAAACACACTTAAGGAGGGAGGGTAGGAGCAGAAAACCTGGATATATCTTTATCACAGTGGCTTACTTTTCCTTTACAGGAGTCTGTCAAAGACAATTATGTTTTGATAGTTTGTTCCTTTTTATTTCAAATGAGACAAATCTTTTAGATAGGTAGTTTATCCCTTCGAACCAAGCAACTTAAACAACAAACTCCCTTATGTATTCTGGGTAAATGAGTCTTAAATTCTCCAAGAACATGTCATTTGTTATTTCATTAAAGTATTCCTTATTCCACAGACATTTTATTGTAGAAATTCTTAGCCAGATATTTCTTTTGGAGTTTGCTTAAGGCTATTTTGTTTGTGCAAAATATACAGTTCTTTGATTTGCTTGCATTGACCACTTAAAACGATTTTTCCTCAGGCTTCTAATTTGACTTAAGATGAACTATAAGATCCCTTCCAATTCTGAGATTCATATGGGAGATTTTATGAAACTTTCTGTGATAAGTATTTAAAAAGCTAAGTTCTCTGCATCATATCTAGAAGCCAACTAGCATTCTCTAGGTTTGTTGGGGAACCGTTTTCTTTATCCACCTTTCCCGATAGATTTCATCACATCTGACTTGGTGGATCTGAGTTAGCAAGAAAGAGTGTAGTTGGGCTAGGTTTTGAGACTCATTACCACCAATCCAGAAATGTGTTCTTTTGGTTTAGAAGTCAGAACAGGGTTCTTTCCTTTTCTCAGTAGTGGTTCCTGGGTTCTTGGATCTGAGAGGAAAAGAGCTCCTATAGATTCTGAAGAGGTCTCAAATTCTACATTCCAATTGGTATTTGCTTCCTGGTCTTGTCTAGATTAAAGGATCTAAGTTACAGGAACCTAACTTTAAGGTAAGAAATGATCTGTACATAAAATTACTTAAGTGGTAGCATAACTATAATCCCACTGGTTACCTAGAACAAGGTGCATGTAACTTTGTCAATGAATGCTGTTCAGGAATAGATAGACATTTTATCTGCTACAAATCCCAAATGAATGAAATAAGTACTCTATCTGGCACACTTTTTTAGCCTTAGCTTGTAAACAATACTTTAGTACTTTTCAGGCTGGCTTTAAGAATAATTGAGTTTATGTGCCTAAAATGGAAAATTCACAACTTTAGTGTTATGCTCTTGTAAAAGTAAAGTATTATATTCAGTGAATGTATAATTAAGGTCTAATTGTACATATCCCAGAATATGGTAGTAGCCATTTATTTTGGAAAAGATTAAACATGCATAAGTTTATGCAAAATGGTACCTTACTTGAAATTAGAGAAATTTAATATGGGTTTCATTTTCTCCCTGCCATAAAGCAACGTGATTTATGTTGAACACTTAAGAGCAACACACTCCTATTGGTATGCAGGAGTTTCAGGCATCCTGTTAATGTTGTTCCAAAAATCCCACCCTTCATTCTGATCCTTAATGCTTCAGTTATAGGCACTGGCTTTTAAACTCTTTGTCAAGTTTTATACTCACCAAAGTCTCATTTTGTCCAAGAACAACTATTGGTTTGTTCTTCTGTAATTCAACAAACTCTTTTCTCTCTGCCTCCTCCCCACGTATCCCCAAAATCCACCTAGTTATTTGCTATACACTGAAACATGCTTGAGTGGTATTCTCCCTCTCTCTTGTGAGAGAAAAATTACAATTAAAACATGTCTGGGATTGCCTCTATTTCATGTTACCCCATTCAGTTGTGCAGGTCAGTTGTGAACTATAATTCCCAAATACGTCTCACTTCACTCATTGTCAGTTCACTACTGGTGAAGAGGAAATAAATGGCTTATTTTAGAGGATGAAAGCATAACAAGTAGTCTCACCAGGGGACATCCATCCCTTTCACAGGCCTTAGTCTAGCTTCCTTCCAGAAAGATGAGCAATTTCTTTCCGTTTCCCCAGGGGTATTACATCTAAAGTATTAGATATGCATGAATTTGGGGGCTTAATGAATTTTGCTTTGTGTTACTTAGTAATTATGAATTTAATGGCTGTATAGGAGCATAACTTGGATGAAAAAAATTGAATTATGTGACAACAGTGGTTACCAAATACAACTGATTAGGATGATAGAAATAACTGCTAGTATAAACATGTTCTTAGATGTTGGGTTCTTTTGCTGGATTAATGTAAACTGCTTTGTTTGCAGGGTTTATTGTCATCCCAAAACCAGGCCAATTCTCCAAGTGGAACTGTAGTATAGTCATCCCACTACTGCGAACAAAACCCACCCCAGGACAAGGAGTAATGACAAGGGCACCAAGAGCTGCTCTCTTCAGCCACAGAGCATCGACATTTCTAAAATGGCCGAATGTAAACCTGGAATTCTGGGAATCATAATGTGGTACAGAAGAGTAATATCATAGGTCCTTTTCCAGTGTTGTTTCCTTGGCTGCTTACCCAAAGAATTTTCTGTTTCAAAGTAATTCTTTTGGTATTTGCAGTTAAAATGAGAAACTAGGTCTTCTTGCTTTTTACTTTAAAGTTCAATGTAATTAAAATATATATTATATATATGCATATATATACGTATATATATACACATACATAGTGTAAGATAAAATGTTTCTTGGACAAAAATACCCTCAAGTTCAGTTGTTATGAAATAGTACTTAACCATTGTTTGTTTTTGCACTGATTTTTTGATACTTGAGGTGGTAAGACAACCTAGGAATGCACTCAAGAGTCATTTTTCTGACTTCAATATATAATTCAGGAAGATGGATGCTGCAATCATAGATTTGTTTTAAAATTGCACTTAAGATAGTTTAATGCTAGTAGAGTACTTTAAATATGGGTGAATGGACTTCCCAGCAATGCTGAGTTGTGGACATAAGAAATCCTTTGTATCTATTAAACCTTTATTTTAATAATAATGTTTCTAATTACAATCAACTCTGTATTATATGTATAAATGTAATTCAGTGATTGGGGAAAATGGCTTTCACCTAGTAATTTTGTTCATCATTTAAGAGTATTTCTAACTCATAAAAACATTAATATCAAACTATTTTAAATATGCAGCTTGTTTATTTTCTGTTAAATTGGCTCAATTTTGATGTAATCATTCTTTTGTTGAATTAAATGTTTGGTTAGTAATTATTTTATTCCTTGAACACCTTATCCTCTCCAGGCCTTTAAATTTCAATTTTACTGCGGCTATTTATGAAAACTACTAATTCTATACTGAGTCTGTTCTCCAAAGCTCAGTCTCTACGTTCCTTCTGTTCTTTTCGACAAGGATGACTTTTTTAAAAGGCCTTTTGTGTGTTACCACATGGAATCTTCAAAGTTTGTGTTTTTTAAGTTTACCATGCAGTTCCTTTGTCTGACAACATTCATCCTTTTGTGCAAAGATCTAGAATCATATTTAACTACATGTCTTCTCTGAGGTCAAAAATTAAATTACAACTGTAAGATCAGTTTGAATTTGGAAACCTTACAGAAATCTAAGAATGATTAATTAAGGATTAAGCATAAAGGTGCTTTTCATACTAATCGATCAAATGTAAGATGAACCAAGATGTCTAATTACTTCTCAGGTCTAATTTTTTTCTTTTAAACTAATTAAGTTGCATACAAGTGACCCTTTATCTCAGGTTCTCCCCAAACATACTTGTATAATATCTTCCAGAAAAATTGTCACTCCAGCAATTGCCAAGTAGAAAAATATTTCTCATTAAAAAAAGTCATATACAATTTACCTTTTTGGGTGTTTATTTGGTGAAAACCTAAACGACAAAGCAACAAAGCCATATAAAAAAAACAAGGATTTCACTAATTCAAAGTACAGGATGTGATCTGCACTGTATATGGAACAGGGCATAGGTCCATGTGATTGTTTCATTGGGTCAGTGTCAACTAGGTCTTAAGGATTTGGATTGATGGATTTTACCTTTTAACAACTAAGTACCCTAATGCTCTGGTGGATCAGAAGACCAAAGATTTAACTAAATCTCTCTCCTGAAAGAGAAATGTATAGACCAGATAGTAACTGAGGAAGTTCGCCCTACTGCTCTCCTTACCTGTGTAGATAATTTGGACTTCTATTCCAGGATGGGTAAACTGTTCACTCTTAGTCCTAGGATGTCTGCAAAAAACAGACTGAAGATTCAAGTCTGAAAATCAAGAGATGGGTCCAGATTCTAGAAGTTCAAAACTTTGGCATCATCTTTAATCAAACTTCGGAATGAAGGCTACATGAGTATTTAATGTATGTGGCATTTTTATAGTCAGAGCACTGCAGGATTTGTTTTACAGGTTGCATTTGAGTATTAAAATATTTACTACACATTATAGTTAGGAGTTATTATGAAAGACATAAGAGGAATGTAATAATGTCTTTCATGATTAATTCCTAGCTTGTACCATATGACAAATCCTTGATGTCCTTTTGACACAAGCACCACCAACATTTTAAGAAGCATAAAATTATCAACAATTTAAACAGAATCTTAAGTGTGGGGGGGAAAATCTAGCTCTTCCTTAGACACCTGAGTTTTCACACTAAGTATAGTCCTGTCTTAGGTGGATTCAGAATACTGTGTCATATTCTAACTGTGTAATTCCCATCCATGTGTAGGAAAGTACAGATGGAAAATCAAAATAACATTCAAGACAGTAATCATGCATATTAAATACTAAAGAAACTTTGGCCTAACTGACCTTGTGGTTTTGTGAACTTTTAATTACTTAAATTATACTCTGCACTTGAGAACCATGTAGTTAAGTATAATTGTTTGTGTTCTATAGCAATGGTGCCAAACTCACAAATGGGGACTACTAATTCATACCTAAGAATTCCTACAGCCTGCACAGTGACTTAATTTTAAAGTGTAATATTATCTGTTTTATTGTATTTTTATGTGTTTTGTTAACTATTTCCCAATCACATTTTAATCTGTTCAAGCTACACTCGGAAGTGTTGTGGCCGGCTGGCCCTGTCTGACACACCTCTGGTACACAGCATCATGACTACTGTTGATTTGGAATATTACTTGCCAATGACCATATTCAAACAAACTGTTAATATGTCAGTTTCCTTTGGAAACAATTATCCCTGGTTCAAGTCTCTATTTTCTAGTTGTCTTTCATTAAACTGATCCCTAGTCAGAGCTACAATACACAGTTTAAAAGTAACTTTCTGGAGATTATGTAAAGGATTAGGTTGTAAAAATTTTGTATATCTCAATACTTCATTGAGCATCATGAGGCTGAGCCTGTTGCATTGTTGGATAGTTCCTGACTGCTAGACAGTATTGACAGTATTTATATTCTTATAACTTTCACTCATATCCTCTGACTCTACTGCATTCCAACTCACAGTCCTAATTCTGTCCCCTGGTGCAAAACAAGTTGAGTCTAATCCTAACCTCATTTAAATACAACCATTTAAATTTCTTGTATATTATCACCCTGGTACTTAAATCTTAAAAGGGAAAGGGATTAAACATTTGTATACATGACCATTATCTCATTTGATTCTCACAAGTATCAAGGGAGGTAGTTGCCCATTTTACATTTGAGGAAAGTGAGGTAGACAGCAGTTAAGTGACATAACCAGTTTCATAGCTAGTAAATGTCTGAGGTTGTATTGAAGTTACGGCTTCCTGTCTCCAGGCCCAGCACTCTACTACACCATTGTATACACAACAGCAAGACACATGCCTGCAATATTAAATCTGACAAATTTTAGTTGGCTTAGGCATAGAGGTAAAAAATAATTACTCTTGGTCATTAAAGGCATAAACATTCTTATAAATATTGCTCACATCTAGATGTAATGCTATGGAAATTAGAATTGGGGAGGGATATAGGAAGAAAAGGGCCGAGGAAAACAGACAAATTTTTTAAGGTTTGGCAAAAGCTCAGTGTAATCATTCTAAAATTTAAGACTGTTCTTCTAATCCTAGATCAGTCTTTCAGGGATTCAAGTTTGAGTTGATTTAGAATAAAAGACATGCCTTCAGATTCTTGATTGCTTTGGGAATATTTACAATTATTAATAATTCACTATTTTGCTGTTCCCAAGGGACAGACTTCAGTTTTTCTTATTTATAGCCTCTCCCCTTTGGAACTTGGCAAAGACCCATTGCTCTCATTGCAGAACCCTGGAATTGGTCCCATTTCTGAAGATGTTAGATGAATAACTAGTGATGACAGGGAAATGCAGAACTGAGTACAAAGGCAGTGTAGTAGGAATAGCACTGGGTTCTGTTCCTAGACAGGCTATTCATTCACCTACTGCAATCTCTGAGAAGTTATTTCCCTTCTTTTCACCTCTCTTTTTCCACCTCTGAATTGAAGGGGTAGTGAAACAATGATTTCAAAGATTCCTTCCAGACTAACATACATGTCATGAACTTGGAGATCTCTTTATTCCATAACTGAATATGAGGCAGCATCACATACTAGAATGAGCACTAGGATTTGGATCTGAGAACCCAGCTCAGCCACTACTTTGACTAATTTATCTCATATCGCTAGATCTCATTTTCTTCCTGTCTGAGGGATTAGTACTAGATTTTGCTTCCATTTGTAAATCCTGCAATCCTGAATCCATGGAAAGATTCCATTAGCTACTCTAAAGGTACCAATAAAGTTCACTGAGTAAGAGAGCAGAAACATTTGTTTAGGTCTGGGGTGTCTGACAGAATTTTGCTATCCAGTGATGCTGTTTTGTCACTACAGATTGGAGAATGGGCATCTCACTAGCAAGAGTTCAGGTCAGCTGTCAAACTAAAATAAGGAAGGAAACATTCACTTACCAAGTGCATGCCAGAGGAAAACTGAGTTAAGTGCTGGTGTTTTCATTGCTTCATGCCAGCACCTTCTCATCTAGCACAGCTTTAAGTAAGGTATAATGAACCAGTTAAAGATAACCTTTGGTGAGACAACTACTGTTTACCTTCTACAGCATTAAAAGTTTGCCTCCTGCAGGGAGTAGTTCTTGCACCTCCCTCTGCCATTTTTTCCCCAAAACTGGTGAGTAGTTTGTCTTTTGAAGGTGAAGGGTAGACCAGTTTCAGTCATGCCTGTTTCTTGGACACCAGCATCTGCAAATTGACAACATTTTGATTTGATTTCTGACAGTGCTACAGAACTTTATGCAGATTTTTTACACCATTGCTTGTATCAGGGGTTCTTAACCTTTCTGTGTGTCATGGAACCCATTCTGCAGTCTGGAGAAGTCAATGGTCATCTTCTTAGAAAAATGAAAAGGTGTAATGGGGGACAGGATAGGATGGAGGGAAATACAGTTAGTCCTATACAACACAACTAGTATGGAAGTCATTTGCAAAACTACACAGATTTGGCCTATATTGAATTGCTTGCCTTCCAAAGGGAAGGGGTGGAGAGGGAGGGAGGTAAAGAAGTTGGAACTCAAAGTGTTAGGATCAACTGTAATGTTCTTACCACTAGGAAATAAGAAATACAGGTAAAGGGGTAAAGAAAGCTATCTGGCCCTACAGGACAAAAGAGAAGATGGAGACAAGGGCAGAGAGGGATGATAGAAGAGAGCTGATTGGTCACAGGGGCAATTAGAAAGCTTGGGGGGGGAGGGGAGAAAAGGGGAGAAAATTTGTAACCCAAAATTTTGTGAAAATGAATGTTAAAAGTTAAATAAAAAAAAAAAGAAAGAAAGAAAAATGAAAAGGTATTTTTCCCAACCAAGTTTGTGGACCCCAGATTAAGAACCCCTTGTTTGTATCATTTTATAAAGGATGAGAATTTTCTTAAACAAGTGTTTATTAGGCATTGTGCTAGGCTCTGGCTTAGTATACCTCGTACTTGAATACTTCAAATGGTATTCTGGACAGTGACCAACCTTGGGACAAAATAAACTAAGTCCTAAAGAATTCAGCTATCTTTAGATTCAAAGTAATGTGGAATTGGAGAGGGCCTGAGTTAAAATTCTAACTCAGTAAGTATAATCATGGTCACTTAAGTCACTCTTTCTGGGCCCAAATTTCTTTTAATCTATAAAATTAGAGGGCTGGACTAGATGGCCTCTGAAGTCCCTTACAACCTGATATTTAAGACCCTGTGGGGTCTTAGCACCTCCCTACTGCTACTAGTCAAGATCCATAATTAATTCTTCAAACCTACATATATACACATGATAATCCAAAACTTACATATTTTATTTAAAGTGACTAGCTCTGACCAGGCAATGAAGGACAGTATAATGGAGTAAGAGTAGAGTAAAGTCAAGTATCTGAGTCCCTTCTCTGACAGATTAGCTATGTGACTCTTACCTCTATTTACTAATCTGTAAAATAAAAATGCTAATAGGTACATTGCTGATTACAGGGTATGAAGAAAATACTTTACAAACCTTTAGAGATCAATCAGGCATTTAGGTGGTGCAGTGGATAGAACACTGGACCTGAAGTTGAGAAGACCTGAGTTTAAAATCTGGTCTCAGACACTTTCTGGGCAAGTCACTAAACCTCTGATTGCCTCAGTTTCCTCAACTGTAAAATAAGGATTATAAACGCACTTACCTCCCAGGGTGACTGTGAGGATCAAATGAGATGTTATTTGTAAAGAGTTTTTGTAAACCTTAAAGCAGTAGCTAGCCACTAATACCTGTCATCCAACAGTATTTATAGAAAGACATAGGGATTTTCCCTTTTATTGTACATGGGCTGGAGTATTAAGAGGCCCTGAGAAAAAGAGGTTCTCCCTCTCCCCTTTCCCCTCGTCTCATCGTCCAACAAAAAACAAACAAAAAACAAGGCAGCTGATTATAACTATAAGATGAAAAGGCTATTTCTTGCTTTTGGGTCCATGCTCTAGAAAAGGGGCCCCTGGGTGCACAAATATGTACAAGCTTCAAAGTACCCTAAGTTGTTTAATGGAAGGACCTAAGGTAGTGAGAAGTTGTTTCACTATAATTCACAAAGCAACCAGTTGTACTTCACTTCGTCAAGAGCTACTGTTGCCTAATCACTGGTTGCCAAGACACTGATAGAATACTTTAAAATTTGCAAAGCACTTTATTTAATCCCATTGAATTTAACAACTACACTTGTAGGTACTACAATTATACCCATTTTATACATGAGGAAACAATAACTTAAGAGAAATTAGGTGACTTGTCCAAGGTCACAAAGTTATTAACTGTTAAGGGGGCTAGATTCAAATCCTGAGTCTCAAAGCCCAGCATACCAAACACCATGCACATTCTTAAGCATCTTTGAGTTTTCAGAGTAGGATATATGGTCACTAGCTACATTTTTTAGAAATTCTGTTCTCAGGCTCCCCCACTGTTACTGCTCAATTTCAATTAAATGTTATGGAAAATGAGTTTTGAATCCAAGTTAAAAGGGGTAACAAAAAAACTCTCAATCACATGATTTCAATAGCTCCTCTTCATATATGACAAATATAATTTATACTGCTCTTGAATGTAGTGTCTGTAATAATTTTTAATTCCTGCTGATGGTATATTTGGTTTCTTTGTATGTAATCTGGTTCCCTTTCAACATTCACTAAAAGTTTTCCTATTAGTTTGAAGTTTTAGGAAAACCTAAAGCAGCATAATTGATAATTCTGGGAATCTTTGTCCTCAGAGCAAAGCTAACACAAGCCCTAGTCCTGCAGCACACGAGAGATACACAGTGAATTTATCCTGTTTCATTATCCCTCTGCCTTCAGCTAACCAGATAACACAACTTTTTGTATTATGCCAAAATAAGTGCTAATCTAAAACCAGGGTTAAAACTGACTTCTGTTTCATCTACTGTCTCAACTGATTTAAGTCCAGTAATTATCAAACTTCCTTCTCAGTGTTTAATCTACTGAGAAGCTCCATGTAAGCATTATTATTCGAATATAGACTAGCTTTCAAGGTACTATTGAAAAGTATTCATTCAATTTAGATTAATATAGACGGCTGGAGAACCTAGGAGTGAAGAAACATAACATAAAACTAAAGGTTTTAAATTTTAGAAAATCATTGAGGTAAAAAAAAAATCACATATACATTACAATAGCATCCCAAGTAGGTATTTTTATTTAGAAAAAATATTAGGAGAGAACTGGATCAGCTATCACATTTCTTATCCAGGGATTTGGCCAAAACAATCACTGGTGAGGTGGGAAAAGCACTGTGGGTCTAAGCTCCAGTTCTGTCAAGTCACTGCACTAATCAAAGCCTCAGTTTTCTTATAGAGATAAACCATGTATCATTTACCTCACTGCATAGTTATGAGGAAAGTACTTTGTAAACTCTAATTTGTTTTAAAAATAAGACGTTCTATTTATCATAACAAGATCCCAATATTCTTTATAATGGAGCTTTTGATATGAGAAGGGAGAATATTTCACACCAGGCTTTATGCAGTACCTGAAAAACCTCAGTCAAGTCCTGGCTTCCACTGAGGCAACTGGGAAACAAAGAAGAAATGCAAGCTGTATAGTGCTGCCCCCCACCCCCAATGTCATTTCACAACTGTGTGACTGATACGTTACCACCAAGAAGCAGTATCATTCAGCTACTCACCTGAAATACCAACCCAAAGATTCTTTGCACTGGGTCCCAGCATTACCCCCCTGAGTATGAACCCACTTGGTCCTCATCATGACAGCATGATTTCATGGCACCCAGAATGATGGCAGGCTTGGTCTGCCTGAATTATGGTTTGTTTGTTGTTAAAGAAAGATGAACTACAAAAGAAACAAAGCATTTTACCCTCAACTTGAGAAATTTCATTTTGGGATCAATGTGAAAAAAACCTGCTCTATGCTGCACACAAAGCTGGAGGACTGTGGCCTCTTCAGAGAGGACCCAAATTCAGTTCTAATGATTACATGATTGAACTTACCCAATGTTGCAGAATCGAGCTCTTAGCAGGAAAAAGGCATATTTCCATAAGAAAGTTTTTTATTTATTCCTTTAATATGTCAAATAAAACAAAATTAAGCACAGTTGAAGTCCTGGTGACTGTCACATTTCATTAACTTGTATGCTACCAGAAGCTTTAAAATAAGGCTGAAGGGATTCACAAGGACACATATTTATCTTTAGAATTAAAAAATGTCATAGCTTATTTAATATCGATCAGTTGTTTCTAATAACATAATCCATAAAACATTCACACAAGAGCTTTGTGATTATTCAAATATCACTGTTGGTAATGTTCTGATAGCTTAACATTCTCAAACAAACTCAAGTTATAATATGCACAGAGCTCACAGTTCAAGATGACCAAGATATAAATAACACATAATATAAAAATCTTGTTTACCTGTTTTGACTTTTGTATAAAAATACAAAATTCCCTCCTCCCTCCAAAAAAAAAATATCTTAACCCCACTAAAATGAAATAAAAACCCTAGAATTTGATGCTTTTCACAAATCCATTCAAATGGAAAATACAGTACATGCATTTAGAAGGTGCAAATACAAAGTGCATTTCTGATCTGCTAAACATATGACGTCTTTTCAGGAAAGCTACAAGTGCTGACTAGACATAGCCCTTAACCATCTGGTGCCTATATCGTGAAGGTCCTAGAGAACTTCAGGGAGCCTCCAGGTAAGGCACTGTCATTTGTCTGCTCCCCAAAGATCCTCTGTTACATTACAGAAGCATAGTTGATTCTGTTTCTCTGCTTCCATTCACGCCTGGTTTTATAATCCAAGTATCTGGAAATAACACAAGCTGTTCAGTATCCTCCACTTTTTCTTTCTATCGTGGGCAAACGGTATTGTTTCATGTTAGACTTAATATCCTTCTGTGTATCTCTCTGTTAAAGAAATTATAGACAGGTTCAAGTAAAGACTCACAGGCTCTGAGAATAGTTTGATAAAGAACAAGTCAGAATTGGTACCTTCTTGTTTGTTCCAATATATTTCAGAGGCTTTAAGATGGGTACTTTTCCACTTGTTCCAGAGCCACTAAGAACAGCACGCAGGGTAGGGCTGGAGTAGGTTGAGAGTTTGGTTACTCCAGTGATCTTCAGTTTGGGTAGTTCCACTGGACAAGTAGATCCCTGCCTTTCTGAGTGCTCTTCAACTTGCTTTAGATACTGTTTGTTTAAAACACACACACACACACACACACACACACACTCAATGAAGGTCATTTTAGTATGATTTAGGCAAAAGAGTCTTGGACAGAAGGACAAGACATCTGGATTTTAGTCCAGACTGTTGTACTAGTTGCGTCACCTTGGGCAAGTCCCTTCTCCTCTCTGAGCTGCAGTTTCCTCATTTGTACAGTGAAAAAACTGAACCAGATGAGATGATCAATTTATTGCTCAGATTCTTCCTTTTAAGTTGTAACATTTTATGGTTACATGAAATAATTGGTTCCTTTTTCTTTTCTAGAAGCTGTATTGCAGAGCCCTTTATTCTATTTTATGTCATACCTAAACAATTTCATAGACAGGATATGACTATAAATGGACCATGACTGACCATTAAACCAAAAGAGATGAGATGAGAGTACAATAATAATGAGAAAAGCCCAGGGACTTACAGTTAAGATGACTCGGAATGGTCAGAAAGACAGCTAGCTTTTCTATGTGTACTAGACCATAAAATGATCAATAAATCCAAAGACAGCCTACACTATGCATCTTCAATCTAGCCCAGGACTTCACAAAAAGATAATCAAGAAACCTTGTAGGCGCAGAAAAGGAGGTCTTGCCAGAAAAACCAAGATGAGCAAAGGTAAATAAGTCAGAAGCTTGCCAATGCTCAGATTCTTCTAGGCCCAGGGCATCTGAAGCTTGTAGTGCTCTTTATCTGGGACAGCAAGTCTCAAGTGCTCCCATGACTAAGTTGGGGGGAGCAAGAGGAACCAAAAAACCACAGTGGTCTGACTACATATTAGGAATTGGCAGCTCTCAGACCAAGATCATTCCCACCACCACTTCCCCCCCGACCTTTCCTGGCTACTGTCCAAACCTCTCCATCATGCCTAAGAAGAGAAATTTCTTAACCCTGAAAGATCACTTCGGACGTGGAATTACCCTTCTTCCTGAAGCTCTTCCCTCTGTTTAGATGGTTCCTCCCAGAACCTCCATTTAAAGATGGTGACCAGGCTAAACATCTCTCCATTTCTTACCACATCATTCACTGCAATTTTGACTTCTCCATTATGCCACTGTGCTGGGTATCTTCCTCAGCCCCCTCTGAATACTAATATTTTCAGCTTCCTCTTATATGTTATCTTCAACCATTAGAATGTAAGCTCCTTGAGGGCAGGGATTGTCTTTTTCATATTCATATTCTCAGTGCTTAGCACAATGCCTAGCACACGGTAAGTGCTTAAAAAATAGATGTTGTAACTAACTCATCAAAAGTCTGCAGCACTCCTAAATAATACCCTTCAAAAAGCCCTGAAGGCCACAGGCCTAAAACCTGCCAGCATTCTTGCATACCCAGGAAGTGGAACATAGGGAGATCAATCCAGCAGATTGAAGTCAGAAGTAAACAGCCTCTGACCACATGCAAGAATGCAGGAAGGAATGGGGCTTTGATTTGGCAAGATATCCCAAACCAGGTACTGAAGCTGCAGATAATAAGAAATAACATGTGTTTCACCTAGAGAAACTTCAAAGACAAACTCAGAAGAAAAAAGTAATGCCACAACAATTACAAGCCACAGAGAAAATAAAAATGGCTTGGCTAAAACAACTTACAAGAGTGTCTGGAAGAAGTGAAGCAAGAGATAAAAAATGAAATTATAAATTAAGAGGTCTATAAGAAAGAACTGGAAGGAAAATAAACAGCTTAGAAAAGGTAGAAATTCTTACCCAAGTAACAAACTTCCTGAAAATTAGAATATACCAAACAAATCAATGACACTTTGGAAAATAAATATTAGAGCAAAATCAAAAGACTTAAAATAATAGGAAACAAAAGGTATCTGTTATTAAACAGCTTACCTTGAAAATGGGTTAAGGTATCATAAGAAGAGGTAATTTAATAATCATCAAACTCCCTGAAAAGTATGACTTAAAAAAAAAAACCCAACAGCTAGATACTATATTTCAATAAATCTCAAATGAAAACTGCCCAGGATCTATTAGAACCAAAGGATGAAGTGGAAAAAAGAAATAATGGACTAGTCACCTCCTAAAAGAAACCCCAAATGAAAATTCCCAAGAATATCAAAGTTTGAAATCCAGAAAGAGTTCAAAAACCAAATAACCACAGTCAGAATCACACAAGACTTGGCAACCACAACTAGTAAGAAGAGAAAATATTGAGATATAACCTTCCAAAAAGGGGAACAATAAAGGCTGAAAACCAAGAATAACTTAGCGTGAAAGACTGAAGTGAAAAAAAAAATGGGCCTCTAACAGAACACAGAACTTTCAAAGGCCAGAGCTGAGCAAAGATTTTGTATTTTTTTCTTTATTCTGTTCTTTACCACAAAACAAAGTTAGCATTTCTATAAATAAAGTAGAATAGAAAAAAAAGGACTGAACATAAAACTGTAAATCCCTGTTATAGAACTTTCTTTTCATTTTTCAAATCTATCCTACTTGTCTTTTTCCTTCTGGCCTTCCTTTTATTCTCTTCTGTATGTTTTTTTCAATACCCTATCTGGTGGTCTTCAGAGAAGAGGGAAAAAGGAATACACTTGGGAAGAAAAAAGGGGGTGGAACATACCATTTCTCATCATTGAGGTATGCAAAAAGAGTATATAATCAACCAGTAAACATTTAAGTACCTACTATGTGCCAGGCACTGTGTTAACTACTGAGTATATAAAAAGAGGCAAAAGATAGCTCCTGCCCTCATGGAGCTTACAGTTTACATGAAGGAAGGAGTGGGAGGAGCCTCATTCAAATATGATAAAAGAGAATTAACAGAAACACAGGCAGCTAGTAGCACAGTGGATAGAGCACTGGGGCTGAAATAAGGAACATTCATCTTCCTGAGTTCAAATCTGGCCCCTGTGTGACCCTAGGCAAGCCACTTAACCCTGTTTGCCTCAGTTTCTTTATCTGTAAAATGAGCTGAGAAGGAAATGGCAAACCACTCCAAATATTACTGCCAAGAAAACCCCAAATGGGGCCACAAAGACTGAAAAACAAATGGAAACACAACACAGATAACACAAGAGTTTGGTACTGAAATGTATTAAACAGAAATGGGCAAAGACAAGGAGAAGGGAGGAAGAGGCAGAGACGGAATAGTCAGAAGCAAAAAAAATTTCAACTTCAGAGGCTTGATTGTGAAGGGAGAATTAGGAGAAAAGAAAGAAACAGTAAAAAGAAGGGATCAAGATATAGAAGAGGTAGGAGGAAGGGCAATGGAATATAAGTAGATTGCTTCAATTGTAGATCACTTATGTTAATCACACTCCTTTTATCTCCTTTTTTATACAGAGGTGACTACTGTCAAAGAGGAAAAAATATAAAAAGGCATATTTTTATCATATCATTCCATGTATTTATCATAACATTGAACCTGAATGTGATAAACTCACCCATGAAATAGATGAGGGCAGAATCCAAAAATATACTGTTTGCAAAAAACAGACTTGAAACATATAAATACACATAGTATTAATATGAGAGGCTGGAAGAGAATTTATAACTCCAGGTGAGTTGAAAAAAGCAGGAACAGCTGTCATGATCTCAGATAAGGCTAAGTAATAAACAGAAAGGGTTGAAAAACAAAAACAGGAAAACTACATTATTCTAAAAGGTAAAATAATATCAGTGCTTAAAATACATACACCAAAATGGCATATGTAAAGTAAAAACTGAATTGCAGGAATAAACAGAAAAATGGTAACAGTTATGGTCCTCAATCAATTCCTTTTAGACCCTGACCAGATGTTCCCAAATTTATTTGGCCTACTGCTTCCTTTTCAAAAAGAAAAAAATGTTCAGTAACCCCCTGGAAATCTACTTTCTTTAACTCTTTTAAGGTTTTATATTTTTTTTAATTTTTGTCATTTCAAAAAATAGAAATTTTTTTAATGACACATCTTCAATAATTATAAATATGTGGGTTTTTCCTGCATTGAAGTTTTGATGATGCAATAGTACATTATGTAACCATATAGTATCGTACTGTAAACAACTCATTACACACACATATTCCTGCCAGTGCATGCTGGACTTCCTGACAACGTGCAACACCCTCATCTATCAACACTTGCTTTTTAAGACCTGTCAGTGGACTTGACCACTGATTGGTTATAACTTGCATTTTGTGTGTTTATTTGAAAAATAATGTAAGCACAATGACTTTAACTCTGTTACTCTCCAATCTTCCCCACTCACCCACCACTTTCTCAATACTCTACTTAAAATGTGACACTCAAGACTTGAATATTATATTCAAAATGCCCTCTAACCAGGGACGAACGAGTACAGCAGGGCTATCACATCCTTTATACAGAACACTATGCCACTATGAATGAACACATTATCAAAGGTATTATGGGTAACAGATAAAGCTGACCTTAGAATGACAGCAGCTTTGCTTCTGACATGTACTGGGCATGTGACCCTGGGCAAATCCCTTAATCTCTCAGTGCTCCAGGCAGCTCTCTAAGATTCTGTGTGTTCATCCTTCATTGCTGAAGAAGACCATGCCATCAGAGAAATGATGACAAGACTTGCACTTGACTTTGTTTTGAGTAAGGGAGGACTGTACAGGTCACCAGCCCCACTTCTCCTCCAGAGCCATCTGAATCCAGTGACCATATATTCAGCAGGATGACTGCAGATGACCCAGGATGAGGCAACTGGGGTTAAATGACTTGCCCAAGGTTACACAGCTAGTGAGTGTCAAGTGTCTGAGGGGAGATTGAGCTCAGGTCCTCCCGATTCCTGCACTGGTGCCCTATCCACTGCCCCACGCAGCTGCCCCTGAGGCAGAACAAGGGCTGATCTGCATTGGTAGAGCGAGTTTCCTCAAGAGCTCCCTATCACCATGAAATTATAGGCCTAGGTGCCAAGAAAAAAAAAGACCCCCAGTTTTGGAGCATTTATGTGTGTATTTTTGCTGCTTTTCTCTACACACTCCTAACTCACACTGAATTGTCAGTCCAGTATGTCCTCCACATCTCTATCACGCCATGGGTTTCTGTATCTCTGAAATTAATTGAGGAAGAAGATATCCACTAAGCAAGTGTGATTTGCTCACCAAAAAGAACAGTTACTTAGCTATTTAAATTGAGCAAACAAATGGCAGAAAAAGGTTGAGTAAAACAAGATGGTATAAAGAGTGCCACACTTGGAATTGAGTCCCATGTTTGAATCTAAATTCCAACAATTATTTGCCTTCTCTTTGGTCAAGTCTTTACCTTCTCTAAGCTTCAGTTTCCTCAGCTATGAAACAGGAACAATAATACTTGTGCTACCTCTTTCACTGTGTTGTTGTAAGGAAAACATTTTGAAAGCCTGTAGAAATGAGCTATTATATGCAGCATCAATGCAAAATTAAAACTCAGCACACTGCAAATTTAATCTCTTCAATGTTTCTAAATTCAAGATTGACTATATCTACTATAGATGAAATAACACTTTGGGACATCCTGTAAATATAGGCCTATCCAACAGTAGCCTGCAGGTGATATGTTGTGTAGGCTTGGTATAAGAGATAAGATGGAAATAAATACTTTCATAAGATTTTAGAGGAGAATTAAAACCAGTAAATGGATGGACTTTCAATAGCTCTAATGTTCAAATTTAACATCCTCTTCTTTGTCACTTGGGAACATTTTCCCTGTGATTGGAGAATATAGGAAGTTTTGGATGAGTTGAGTTGTACCAGTGGTTCTCTATCATTCAGACACAACAATTGACAAATTTCTCTCATGCTTAATCAGAGAGGGGATGCCTTAGTTAATACTTCATTTACATATATGCTCTCCTACCAAGAAGTCTCTGAAATAGTCATCAGTTCCAGATTCTTAGGTCCCACAGAAGAGATATGTATTATATACAAACACTTTAAGGGACAGATGTAAAGTCAAGTATGTGACAAAATTTGTTACCTGCTTTTTGTCTTCCTTTGAAATTTGCCACACATTTTTGAGTGATTCTGGTCCCCCCAGATGTTCTGTCAATCCTATTTTCCTGCGGGTTATGAGAGCTTGCTTCTCTGATACCCTATGATGAATAAAAATATAACTGTTCCTCTACTATATAACAGTATACAAAGATACCATAGCTACATGCTTTCCCTGTCTTAAGATATGCCTCAGTTTACCTACTGTCCATAACTGTTAAGGGACTATCTTTCCCTAATTCACCAATTTCAGTGTAATAATCTGAACTATGGAACTAGAGATCTCATAGTAATATATGTATGTGCTCAGTATCCATGGCAAAGTTAACAAATTCAGCTGGGCAACTACACAATTACATGACACTCTTGGACAAGTATCTGTTTGTAGTGTAATGATAAACAGATGAAACTGATTTTCACATTTGTGTATAGAATAAATCTCATTACTTTAGAGTCACACTACACATACATAATTATTCTTTTCTAAACTAACATATTCAGCTCTAATTATCTACATGTGGATATCTAGATAATTATCTAATTATCTCCAAGTTACTACTGCTAGGCTAGCTTCAGCCTGTAACTTGGTAAGCTATTGGTTGTTAGAAATTTACGTACTGTAATCTAAAGTAAAAATTAAAACATGATGTGAAGGATCTTTCCACCATCCAAAACAAATGTATTTCTAAAGTTTTAGGAATAGGTGTCTTTTCATTATTTTTGTTGGTTCATTATATCATTCCACTCTCATCGAGGCAGATGATCAAATGATTTAATTCAGTCAATAGGAAGAAGACTATTATTAGTCTTAGTATCACCAGAAAAGAGAACTTTTTGCCTTACAGAAAACACTCCCCACCTCCTGTTTTAAGTTAACACTACCACTTTAGGGATCAATTCACCTGAAGAAGGCCAGAGTAAGATTTTTTTAAAGGTCTCAAACAAGGTACATCAAATGTCAGGTGTAATACCTGCTTTTAGGAAACAGCATGCTCAAATAAATCCAAACAGTGATCATTTGCCCCTTGCAAATGAGTTGCATTAATAGCTGCTATCCAAGGGTACAGCAAGCATGCATTGTTTTATGCATACCTCAGGAATCAGATGATAAAATCATTGAGGCTGGAGGAACCTCAGAACACTGTGGTCCAGTTCATGGAATCCCTTCCCTACCATCCCTAATCGGCGACCCTCTCAAGGCTTCTTGCCCCTGAAGGCTGCTGGCACCGCTACACAACAGCAGTCCTCTAGATGGAGTCAGACTCGATAGCCAACAAACACGTTAGAAACCTACCTGTGTTCTCGGAAGTAAGAGTGCTGCAGCGCCTGGTGGGCACTGATTCTTTCATCTGGGTCGTATTCTACCATTGCATAGATCAGAGAAAGGCACTGAGGGGACAAAGTCGACGTCATCAGAGAGATTCCTGATCCCTTTTTAAAAGGAAAATCAAAACTCATAGCTCTTGACCTGTGTTAAAAGCCCAATGATAATAAACAACAGTGTCACCATTAAGAGGATTCAACTGGTGAGCTATCACATCTCCCAAGAGATGAGTGTAGCTTCACAATTGCACTGGTTTAACAGCAAGATTAGAATTATAGGTCCTAAGACTGGAAGCGAACTTAGCAATCACTGAGCCAACCCTCTTGTTTTACAAATAAGGAAATTGAAATCTATAGAGGGAAAGGGACTTTAAGTTCACAAAGCATTTTTGTGACAAAATTGGGACTCAAACACAGGTCTCCTAACTTCCATCCCAACGCTAGAAGCCCAGTTCAAAAATGAGTTTTAAGCTGTTTGAAGGAAGATGTTAGCATGTTAAAAAAAAAAAAAAGGATCAATCAACAGGTATTTATTAAGTACTGTGTAACAAGCACTGTCCTAAACATTGTGGGCCTTTTGCAGATGTCAAAGGATGACAAAACAATTTTTAAACAAATGCTGGCTCACTCCTTCACCAAATGCAATGGAAACATATCTTAAAGAACCAACTATCCAGTAAATATGAATCACCAACTGGTTTCTAATTTTAGCTCTGCCTCCCCTCCCTGTACTGCTGTGGCCAGTGATTGTAAGGAAAACGCATTGAGCCTTGTAAAGAACTGTAGATGCCTAAGCCATCATTATTTTGGTTCCTCAGCCTCAGGAGCAAATGTCTCCCAAGTCCCTTTACCTCCGAGGTTTCCTCCTTTGTAAAATGGGAAGGTTGAACTAGATGTTATCTAAGACTTTTTATAACTCTAAAGTTTTGTGAAACACATTCAGTACTGTCTAAATATTTCTGGAGATTCCAGAAAATTTACACATATTTACATACTGAATGTATACAAATTCCATCAAAGTATCTCAAAGTATATTATAAATATTTATTAGTGACTATTTAAACTGTGAGAGCCCTGATTTTCAAAGTGCCCTCTGATAAACCAAAATCCTCAAAAATATGCTGGTCACCCAAACTAGTCAAAATTCTTCTCGTACCCCTTAAAATCACAGTCTATGTAGTAACTATGCCTATACAAATAGGAACTGTTGTCCTTATAGAATATTAGTTATAGTAAGCTTAACAAAGAAGATATGTCAAACAACCAAAAGTAAATTAACAAAGGTCTTTGCTTCTACATGTTTCTCATAGGGCAAAGCTAAGAAATGGGCTAGGAATATTAATATGTCAATAATGTTTGACTTATAATTAAGAAACAATGTAGAAGTTCATAAGCAAAAGGTACCATGTGCTTACTGTTTGAATTTGGTAAGAGTTTTCTGAGGAGGTGTGCCAATAACATCATGGATTTTGGAGATTTGGTCTAGTTCATTAGCTCCAGGAAATAGAGGCTGCAGACTGAAAGAATATGACAAAATGATACACTGATAAAATGGGGAAGACATTTGGAGTTGTATTCCCACTACAGTTATTTATTATTAACATCTCTTATACTCATCTAACCCCTCTTGGGGGGTATATGGACTTCAGATTAAGAATACGTGATCTAATCCAACCCTCTCATTTTAAAGATGAGAAAACTAAGGCTCAGAAAACTGACTTGCACAGGGTTGCACAGAAAGAAAGAAGTATCAGGATTTAAACTCAGTCTTCTGACACCAAATCTAATGCCCTTTTCTTTACACTATGCTACTTCAAAGGCAGTCACTTAATCTAAGCTTTAATTTCATTATCTTAAAAAAAAAAAGCATTTGGTGTGTGTGTAGAACCTATATAAGACTGCACACTGTCCAAGGAGGGAGGGGGGAAAAGTCTAAGATATATGGAAGTGATTGTAGATATTACAGACTAAGCCTGAATCCAGATAGTCTTGACTATAAATTCAATTCTTTATCCACTCAGTCACATCATTTCATAGGATTCAGATTAAGTGATATAAATGTATATGAAAGTACCTGGCAAATTTTAAGACTTAAGAGAAAATATAATTATTTTTACTTCTAAATTTCTTAAGATACAGCCCTAATTAATATTCTCTTAATCTCCAATTCTTCTTCCTAATGCTCTTTTCCCCAGTAACCCTTATTTTCCTTAACTGCCACCTTCATAAGTTTATCCACTGTTCTCTCCCCCCTCACCTTCCACCCAAATTCATCTTGTCTATTTATCAAAGCTACAAGGGCCACCTAATTCTCACCAAGAAATCCAGCTCCAGCCTTGACATTCTACCCTCTGCAACGTCATGCCACCGATGGTCTAGCAGGGCTACTGAGAGGAATAATTTATTGGACATTCCTGGGACTAACTTTTTCTAGCAATATTCCTACTAGCTTGAAGACCACTATAGTGATCCTCATCACACCCCCCACTTCACCCAACTTTCTTTCCTTGAATGACAGATTCAGCTGGGGTCTTGTTGCGAGACTTCATCAGAAAACCAATCTGCAAGTGGTAGGGCAGGACAGAATAAAATGTGTTATTATTGTTGATAATAACTACTCCTGTCATTTCTATTGTGGCCTTTAAGATTTACATAGTGTTTTCCTCAAAACAACCTTATAAGGTAGATAATACAAATGTTACTCCATTAAAAGCATTCAAAAAGTCATCATTAATGGTTCAACATCAAATTGGCAGATCTCCAGTGAAGTGTCCAAGGGATTTGTGCTTGGCCATATGCTACACAACACTTTTATCAATGACTTGAATAAAGGCATTACTGGAATATTCATTAAATTTACAGCTCTATTAAAAAAATCATTTGTTAAATGCCTATTACATATCAAGTACTGTGGCTAGAGACAGAAAAAATCAGTTCCTATCCTCAAGAAGTTTACATTTTACATTCTGTTGAGGGGGATAATGTGTTCCCAACTAAGCACATATGAAATTTCATACAGAATAAAGACATAGTAATTTGACGCGTGGGAGCGGAAGCACTAACAGCTGGGAAGATAAAGGGAGGTCTCATAGAAGTGGCTTTGAAAGAAGCTAGAGATTGAAAAAAACTAGGGATGAGTACAGAGTCTGGCACATAACAGACACTTGCTGACTGAGAGGCTGAGGTGAGAAGAATACATTTCAAGAATAAGAAATGATCAATAAACAAGCTCAATTAATCAATTAAGCTCCTACTACCTGCTATATACTGTTAGGTGCTAGCAATACAAAGACAAAAGTGAACCAGTTCCTGTCCCTATAGTTTAGCCGTAGGAGACAACACATACAAATATAAGGTAATTTTGAAGGAGAAGGCATTCACAGCTGAGAAGAATCAGGAAAGGCTTCTTGCAGAAGAAGGCATTTGAGATGAGTCTTGAGGGAAACTAGGGATTCTAAGAGTCAGAGGTAAGAAGGGAGGGCATTAGAGGAAAAAAGGGTAGCCAAGGCAGAAGTAGAGATGGAAGATGTAGCATAGTATAATGCAGAACAGGAACGACAGTCTGGCTGGACCTCAGAGGGTGCTGGAATCTGCTCAGACCTGCTCACAAAAACCAACTGTTAAATTTTCATCGTGAACAATTGTGAGAAATCGGCAAACACTACAAATCAAGACTTGATTTATTATTTTGTTGATTGTCTAGGCTCAAGAAAGTGATGGAGAAAATGTCTGTAATGCAAAGTAAACTTTAAAATGTTCTGTGCACACAGTTTTTCCCATAGAAAGCTGGTTGCAAACATTTACCATCACATCCCTGGCTGGACAATAGTATACATGAAGGGGAGTGTAACGAAATTGGGAAAATATGGGGCTATGTTGCAATGTAAAAAGAAGGATTTATATTTGGTCCTTGAAAGGAGCTAATAGATTTCACTGAGTAGAGGACATATGGTGATAACTTCAGAAAAGTAACTAATAATACAAAGCTCTGAGGGACAGCTAACACACTGAATGACAATGTCAGGATCCAGAAAGATCCTGCTTGACAAGCTAGAGCATTGGGTTAAATCTAATAAGATAAAAATCAATAACTATAAGCACAAAGTATTATACTTAGGTTTAAGAAAAAAAAATTCACAAGTACAGGATGAAGGAGGTATGGTTAAGAGAGTGGTTAGTTTGAAAAAAATCTGGAGTTTTCATGACCTGTTGGCTCAATGTGAGTTAGCAAAGTGATGTAGAAATCAAAAAAAAAAAAAAAGGCTAATTTGGATCTTGGCCTGCATTAAAAGAGTCATAGCTCCCAGGGATAAGGAGGGTCAGTTGAAGGAATTGGGGGTGTTTAGTCTAGAAAAAAGAAGACTAGGGAGAAGGAAGCAATTTTCAAGTATCTGAAGAATTGTTATGTACAAGAGGAGTAGGTTCCAGCTGGGACAACGAGGAAAAACTGGAGAAGTTACAAAGAGGTCAATTGAAGCCTGATGACAGGAAAATCATCCTAACAATGAGAATAGCCTGAAAGTAGAATGGGCAGCCTCCAAGGGTCTTCAAGCACAGTGTACAAAAACCACTTATCAAGTATGTTACAGAGGCAATTCCTTTCGAGTGTGGGCAGACTAGACAGCTATTGAGCTCCCTTCTAATTTTAAATTTCATTATTCTGTGAAGCTCAGAGGTGAAATGATTTTATCAGAATCACAGAACCCATCACAACCTCTCATGCCTTACCAATTCTGATGCTATTGTCTCACAAGCCTGCCCTTGCTAACATCTCCAGTAGACTATCTTTTAAAATCTAAATGGTCAGCAGGAAGCAGTTTCAGAAGCTGAGACCTTCACCCTTGATAAGGTTTAATATAAAATTTTAGAATAATCTCTTTGTTCTCTCTGAAGCAAACTCAGAGAGTGCCTCTTCCTATGTCAGCAAAAGCCAGCCAAGGCCGACTCTACACTCCTTAAGAAGACCTTTAACCTAAGACACTATATCTTGAATAATGAGGCTTTCCTTTATATCTTATTATCTATAGACATATACTATGTTATGGCATATTAATGGTAAAGAAAAATAGACATCTTAGGTCGTAATTTCTATTGAACTTTGTTTAGCCTTTTCCTATGTCAGTTATCTGTTTAGGGCAGGAAGCCTGCCACTCACTAGTGGTGGGATTTCCTTTCTCGTCACCGAGACATATGTTTACCCAGCTGGAACTGCAAGGCCTGACCAACATTACTTTGTTAATTGTCTTGTCTTACTAAATTTATGATTTGTTCAACTAGGAGAGTTCCTTTCTTATAGCAAAATGTATATAGGCCAGAAGATTTCTGCACTGGGTAGCCAGAACATTTCTGGCTCCATAATGCATTATGTTACCGTTGTCTTTAATAGGGAATTGATCAATTAATTAATTAAATCATAAAATGTATGCATTTAGCCATGTTGCCTTTTCTTAACAAAGTTTTCAGGTCAACACCCTTTACCCCAAAAGAATTTGGGTCCAATGTGTTTGAGGGGGGAATGATGGGATTCAGACTCTGGGAACCTCCTTGAGCTCCCCTTAAAGCTTCCCACTTAATCTGGCCTTGCTTACTCAAATCTAATCTTCCCATTTGTTCAGGCAGTCTCAGGAAGCCCATGGGCTTTCCATTATCATTCTGCTCAGGTCTCTGTTGCACCCCCCCCCACCCTGTATCCCAACAAAACCCCATACCCCAGGCTGCTGACCACTCCCATTAAGATCTGTATTCATTCCCATACTGCCCCCATCAAGATCTCTTGATTGCCCCACCGGCTTCCCACCTAAACCCTCCGTGGTCTAAAATCTCCTGATTGCCTCTAGCTGTTTCCAACCTTTGCTCCTCAAGACCCTCCCTAAACCCCTCCTCCCATCACTCTAGACTACCAGACCACCCCCAGATCCCTCCTATAGTCTTTTCTGTATTTAATTCCATCTTGCCTCCATGAAGGGATTCACATTCAATCCAGCTCAGACTCTATTTAGTCTGCTATCTGGCCTGCTTGTGAATATAAGCATTACAAATGCTTAGGCTCCTTAAAGAGCCAACCCAAGATGGCAAATCTTTAATAAACTTTGTCTTCTTTGGCTTTAAAAAAAAAAATCTAAATGGGTTGGTCAGTTCTCTGTAGACCTTCACCAATCCCTTCAAATAAATCCCATTTTTCTTCCCCAGCGGAATTATTTCTTTGGGTCTAGAGAATTTCTTAAGAGCTTTCTATGCCTCCTGAGATGGCTTCTCTTAGAGAATTTTCATCTGTATGATACCTCCTTGACTCTCTCTGAAATGAAATATACTCTACTAAAATATAGAGTGACAGACTAAGCCTGGTTTTTCCCTCCTCTATCACAAACTCTATTGTTTAATTGTTAATTATAACTCTTCATTGTTTTTATCCCAGCAACCAGTTATTCCGTTGGCTAAAAAATCCGATCCAGAATAAAGTTCTCTCTTGGTGGTTCCTCTACCTTTTGAAGGATAAGCTATCACTCAAGGGTTTTGTTGTAAAAACGGAAATCAAATGGCCTAGTTGGGCAGAAACAATACAATAGAACTGCCTACACCTCTAATAGGTCTGTTCTACTCCTCGGATCATTTTTTCTAGGAAATTAAATTATGCTGCAGAAGTTAGAGAAGCTTTTACAACACTAAACAAGTTAGCCACGTACTCATTTTACAACTCAGTCTCTGCTGTAGGATCTTCTTCATTTTTCTTCCATCATTAAGTTCTTGCCTCTTCTTCAATTCATACCCAAGAAGATTCTGCATCATATGTTCCTCATATCATCTTCCCTTTTCTAGACATTAGTATCAGTTCATCCATTTGCCTTTAATTTCCAAACAACCCTTTTCTCCTTTGTCAATGTTCAATCAGGAACATTTTCATTCTTCCCATAGCATTTGGATGGTATCTTCAGAGAATAAAATCTAAACAAAACCATCTTCATGCTGACTAGAGAACAGGAAACCTGAAAAATTCTTTTATAAATATTATTTCTATATACCCACTAAATTTGAACATAACCTTTAAAAAAAGGAAAAGAAATTAGTTACTTATTTTTGGAAGAGAGCTCCAGTAGCTGTCTGGATAATTAATTTCCCAGAGATGCCACTAGAAGGATGGGGGGGAGGGGGAGAGGAGGGAAGGGGTTGAGGGAAAGAATTCCTTTTAAAAAAATATTTCCAATTATTATGAATTTGACAAACATCAACAAATATGATCATGTGCATACACACAAAGAAAAACAGAAAAATGGAACTACATACAAATTTAACACAGTAGTTCCCAAACTGTCCTGCTTATCGGTATCTCTTTTTGAACTTTCTTCAACTCACATCTGTGTATTTCTTAATACTCTTTTCTTTTCAGTATACCTCTCATTATTCCTCTTCCCACAACTCTTCCTCTTTTTCCCCCCAAAAATGAAAGCTCTCCCTTGTAACAAATAAGTTGAGTCAATTCAAACAAATCCACAACATGGCCATGTCTGAAAATGTTGAATAATAATAAGGCTGGAAAGGTAGACTGCAAAGAAATGGGAGTGCAAGAGGAAATGCTGAGAAAGGGAAAAGAACTATGACAGTAGCCTTAGGTGAAGGTAGGATCTATCAAGAGATTTTTAAGGATGACTGTAGGTGGGTGTCTGTAGGCAGAAGGGAATCAGCCATCAAACAGGGAGAGAATGGGGTGGTTGTAGGGCAATCTGCTGGTGATGAAGAAACTGTTACCCAGAGAACTGACTCCCAAATTCTCATAGATAATCAGAACAGAAGAAGCCAGATTGACTGAAGGCCCTCTAGCTCCAAATCTATGGCCTCTTTTAAAAAGAAAAGAAGTTTTTTCAGTTTCCCCATCTCTCTCAGGCTAGAAATGCAGGGGGCCCAGTCCTGTCACCAATGGGCCTAGGTCCTTTGGTCTGTTTCATTTCCAATCTGAGTCACCTCATCCCTCCTCAGGCAGCCAGCCCCGCCCCCAATCCTGGAAGCTCAAGGAAAACCCAATCAGCATAGCTCACTGCAGTTCAGAACTCCAAAGCTCAAGAGATCCATCAGCCTCAGCCTCTCCAATAACTGCACTTACAGATGTACACCATAATACCCAGCTCAGATCTACTACTGCCTTTTAAGGTAAGAAGCAGGATGACTGAAAGGTAAGCTTGGTGCCTGTCTCGTTAGGACAATTACTGTGCTCCTTATAGTTGGACTGCTGGGAGGAATACATAATCTTCTCTGCACTTTGCTATTTCTGTCTTTCTGTGACAGGCGAATGAATGAAAAAAAAGGCATTAAGTATTTTACTATGTGCCAATCAGTAGAGATACAAACAAAAAAGTAAAGCAGTAGCTCATAAAGACCTTGCTTTACTATGCTTATTTGTTATAAGGTTTTTTTTTCAATTAGGGTCACGCGAGAATGAAACTAGCAATATGTCAACCAAAAAAAAAAGAGAGAGAGAAAAGAAAGGACCACTGAAAGCATTTTTAAAATATACAGAAGAGAAGGAATTTGAGAAGGATACACAGATAATTAGGACAGCTTTGAAAGTAACATATTTAATTTCTTACATACTTTTTTCAAAAGAGAGATTCATTGTTCTATATGCAATTCTCTTTCTGTTCTGCTTTGTATGGAAATTTTCAATTTTTTTGGTGTTTGTGAAGTTCAGAATAAAATAAAGAATTTAAAGATTTTTTTTAAAAAGATCTCTTAAGGCATAGAGAAGTTGGAATCTGTGAGTGGAAGAAGTGCCCAGATCAATAAAAGATATTATAAAAAATTCAAAAATAAAATGGAAATCAATTCTCAAAATAAGCAGTAGTTTAGAACCAAAGGCTTTTGCTTTTCAAAGCGTTTTTGGGGTTTTCTTCTTGATTAAAAGTATGCTCATTTAAAATTCCGAATTACTAATGTAAAACTACCTTCTTAAAATCTACTAATAAATGTTGGCTCTTACCCTCACCCATTCAATTCTACTGTTCAACATTTGAATGGGTACAAACCCATTTAGAATAAGCACTTTCTCGATCCTATCTTCTCTGTCCTCCACCCACCTTTCCCTCTTTTCTCACTCTCTGTGATCATAATTTTCAGATAGTCTGGTGACTCTCAGATGATCCCTCCTTAACCTATTTCCCAGAATGATTGTTTTTTGATAGTATTTTACATTTTTCTTGTTTTTTTTCTCAGTTTTTTAATTTTGTTTCAATGTTTCTTGTTGTCTCATGGATGCGTTATTTTCTTTTCAATCCATTCAATTCTTCAATCCTTTACTGCCATCATTAAGCCATTAATTCTCTTTGACATTCACTCCTCCCTAGTTAGTGGTTACCTCATATAACATTTTTATTTTTTACTCCATTTCTTCCAGGTACTCTTAAGAGTCCTTGCGGCCAGGACATTCTTTTCTCTTACACTCTATCTGGACTTACTCTCTTCATGGCTTAACTTTTGGGTTTCTCCCAGGCCTTCATCATTCTTTAAACGTACTTAGCATTTCTTCTGATTATTCCTATTTCTAGCCCCAGTTTCAGATTAGAGCTTTATGCTGGAGTCAAACTTGGCTTCTTATATGCTCGGATGGTGTATGCAGGCCCAGCTTGGTCCTAACTGGCCTTCTCTTCTGCAGTATTCCTGCTTTGGGCTGTCGTCTGGTGACTCAACTTAAATTTTTTACCTTAGCTCCCTCTTCTTTGCGCAGTTCTGAATCTGGAGCTGGCTCTGTCCTTTGCTATGAACCTGAAAGGCCTCAACCAGAGCTGCTGAGTACACTGGTAGCAGGTATCTTGTTCTGGTCATTTCCCCTGCTGTGCCCTGAGTACAGTCTACCTAAGCACTGGTCCAGCTTTGTCTCCTTAGAAGAAGCTGCCAGCAAGAGGAAAAACTGCTAGGGGCCAGACTAGGTACTTCCTTCTGCTGCCTCACAGCCAACTATCTCAGGTGCAACCTCAGACCACAGGTACACTAGAGCCCTGATCCTTCCATCTTCTGATAGAAGCAATGCATCCCTTGAGGAAAGGCTTCTGGGGCCAGGCCTGGCATCTTCCATCTTCTACAAAGCAACCACTTACATCTGTAGCAGCACAAAGCATTTCCCTCCTCCTTCTGCTAGCCTAGTCACCTAACTGGGATATGGAGAACCTCCAGTGCAAAGAACACCCTCCCTTTGACATCAGGCACCCTCCACTCACTGATGAACCTTCTCACACCTGGTCATACCCTTCCTGTTCCAGTGATATTCAACTCCTGTAGATCATTATCTGAACCCCATTCCACCCCCTCCCATACAATTTGCTCACTCCCAATCCCCTCAACCCTTTCTCCCCAAAGTTTGACCTTACCTCCACCATGCCCTTCCACTACACCCTGGGGAACGTCTGTGCCATAGGCAACAAACTTCCCTTCATCTTAAATGTATTCCTCTCTCATTCCTTCCTTCTATTAGTTCTTACTGAAACCTGGCTTATCCCTGATGACACAGCCTCCCTGACCACCCTTTCCAGTACTGACTATACCTTCACTTATTCTCCTCAGTTCACTAGTCAAGGCAAGGGAGTTGGAATGCTCCTTGCTTCCCCCACCACTTCCAGGTTCTCCCTTTCTCCATCACTCAAGTAATCTCCCTTCTTTAAATTTCATATTATACACTTCCCACATCCTGAAAACTCCTCAGTTGATCTTTCCATCCCTACTATGATCCTACAGTTCTTCTGCCCTAGGTAGCTAGACTTGAAAAGGTCATTTACAACAGGTCCCTCCATTTTCTCTCCTCTCACTCTCTTACATCCTTTTAATCTGGTTTTTGACCTTATCGTTCCACTGAAACTGCTCTCTCCAAAGTTATTCAGTGATATCTTAGTTGCCAAATTCAATGACCTTTTCTTAATCCTCATTCTCTTTGACCCCTCTGTAGTTTTATCTTCCTTGATACTCTCTTCTCTCTAGGTTTTAGGGCACTGTTCTCTCCTGGTTTTCCTCCTGTTTGATGACTCCTTTCACCTTTGTTCGATCTTCCTCCAGATTATATCCTGTAACCATAGGTGTCCCTCAAAATTCTCTCCTGTCCCCTCTTCTTTTCTCCCTCTATACTACTTCACTTGATGATCCCATCAACTCCCATGGATTTAATTTCCATCTCTGTGCTAATAATTCTCAAACCTACCTATCCTGCCCCAATTTGTCTGCTGACCTCCAACCTCTTATCTCCAACTGCCTTTCAAACATCTCAAACTCAACATGTCCAAAACAGAACTCATTATCTTTTCCCCTAAGTCCTCCCACAATCTACTTACCCTGTTATTGTAGAGGGTGACACCTTCTTCCCAGTCCCTCAGGCTCTCAACCAGGAAGTCAGTCAGGATTTCTCACTTTCTCTCTCACCACCCCCCAAATCCAAGCTGTTGCCAAGGCCTTTCACTTTAGCAACATCTCTCAAATATGCCCCCTTCTCTCCTCTGACACTGTCACCACTTTAATGCAGGCTCTCATATCTCATGCCTTGATTAGCATAATAACCTACTGGTAGGTGTGCCTGCCTCAAGTCTCTCCCCCCTCCAATCCATCCCCTATTAAGCCACAAGTGATTTTCCTAAAACACAGATGCAATCATATTACTCCCCTCTACTCGATAAACTCTAGTGACTTCCTACGGCCTCGAGGAGCAAATACTTGGCATTCACAAAGCCCTCCATGACCCAGCCCTTTCATGTCTCTCTAGTTTTCTTATACCTTGCTCCTTACACACACCCTTCCATAGAGTGACTGGCCTCCTGGATGTTCCACAAACAAGACACTCCAACTCTCAACTCTAGGCATTCTGACTCTCCCCCATGCCTGGAATGCTCTCCTTCCTCCTCTAGAACTACCAACCTCTCTGGCTTCTTTTAAGTCCTAAATAAAATCCCACCTTCTTTATGAAGTCTCCCCCAACATCTCTTAATTCTAGTGCCTTCTCTCTTTCAATTATTTCCCATTTATCCTGTATATAGCTCGTCTTGTATATATTTGTTTGCATGTTGTTTAGCCTATTAGACTGTGAGTTCCCTGAAGCAAGAACTGTCTTCTGTCTTTCTTTGTATCCTTGGTGCTTAGCACGTAGTAGGTATTCAATAAATGTTTACTGATTGACTGATTGATTGGTCTGGCCCTACCTTTTCCTCTGAGTCTGAGGCAGTTTTACACTTTACCTTACATCTGTCCTGCCTTGTCTCTGCTCGGACCAGGATTCTGGCCATCTTTTTGTACATTTTGTAACTGCTTTTCTTTGGTTTTCTTTACCATTGCTCTTTCTGATGTGATTTCAGAGCTTTACCTGGATGGGGATTAGGGGAGATTTGGGTTCATTTAAGGGCTAATGTATTGTTCTCTTCTCTCTACCTGTCACCTTCCCTTCTCCACATACAAACCAAAGTAGTTGTGGTGGCTCACATCTCGGCTTCCTAATGGACCACAAGAGCCCAATTCTGACATCACCAGCCACTTACTACCTTACCTGCTTCCTTACCCCTGAAAACAAATAATCGAGGCTACAAGCCTTTTTCTCTTCTTAGCCACTTTCATCAAAGCATCAAATTAATCAGAGCCACTTTGGTAGAGCTGTGATAAACAATAGAAAAATAAACTCCCAAACTGTGATGTTTCCTTTTGGATGCAAATGAATGATCAGTATTTGAGAAATCAAAATGATAAAAAAAAAAAAGAGGGAAATTTTCAGTTTAGTATAAAACCAAAATAAATACAGAATTACTTTTAAATCCACTTTTAAGGATGAAATGCCATCAAACTACCAACATTAACCCAGACTCTTGAGATTTAGTTTATTTTAAAATCACAGAATTTTAAGTTTGATAGGATCCTATAGATCATCTATTCCAAACCCCTAATTATATTTAACTGTACCATATACGAATAAGATGTTATTAGTATTATTTTAATTCAGCAATTTTTTAATCTTTTAAATACTATATCTATTTTACCTCATGATTTCATAAAACACACAGCCAGCACTCCACATATCCATCTTGTAGCTATAATATCCATCTGTAAGGAGACACTCAGGGGCCCGGTACCAACGAGTAGAGATATATTCTGTATATGGCTGCTTAGAATAAACGCTTCTACATGACCCAAAATCTCCTAATTTCAGAAGATCCTGCTGCAAGAAAAAAGCAAAATTTTAAAACCCAAATAAAATGTATCTTATTCTGTAGCTTCTCTAAGGAAAATAGCTTCAAACATGCACTGATGAGAAAATTATTGAGATGTAAACTTATTCTGCAAAACAACAAATCATTGAACATTTCTGGCACCCTCTAACTGATGGGATTTACGTTTATTGGAATTATAAACAGATATTTACAATTACCCTGGAAATCAATATTTGACATCTGTTTCCAAACAACCACAGGCTTTAAAATAATTAAAGTTATCCTATGGAATGCTAACAGTGAAATACACACAATAACAATAGATTTCCTCACAACTAGAACAAGGCCTCTATACACCCTAGGCAAGGTTTGAAAACTGTACCCCCAATCCAAGGTCAACAACCACACCACTTCTCTCAAAACTTGGTGTTACTGCCCACTGAAAACTTTTAGCCTTCACTATATAACACATACAACTTGACTAAAAAATAAATCCTTACTGTATCCTGAACAATGGGATTTTTCTGGCATTCAAAATAGAGATGCTGACTGGACCTGCGATTTCATCAATGTAGGTAACTCCAATAAGGGCATTCCTTCTACCAACGCAGGTTGACACATTTTCTGCATCTTAGAGAAAACTGACTAAAGCACAGACGTGAACCCAAGTCTTTCTAGCTCTGAGGCCAGTCCATCTACTATATCATAGTGCCTTTCATTAAAAATATGTGTGATGATACAAAGTAACATTAAAAATTTTAGTTTGTTGCTGTACCTTAGGCAAATGCCTATGATTTCTAAACCTAGTAAAGGCTCTACCACTCCAAGAGGACTAGGGCTCTTAGATGTGACAAAATCTTACCTGAATCTTCTCTAATCCCCCAGCTTTCTACTGGGGGAGCAGAGAATTATTTTTGTTACTGTTGTTCTATCCCTTTATGAAGCAATATTATTGAAGAGTCCTGCAGTACTCTCCATGGACAGTCATGGTTGTCTGCTTTCTGTGCTTCTTGAAAACTGGCCAGAAATTTCAGTGGTGACCTCCTGTTTCTGAAGAACTTCATTCATTCATATTCTATAAGTTTCTTATAAATCAATGACAGCAGTGTGTCAGATATAAATGCACATGAGAATAACTCAGGTGTATAGCACTTTATAATTAAAAAGTGTTTTCCATATTTTCTTCTTTGATCCTCAAAACAATTACTATGAGGTAGGTACTGCAATGAATACCACATTTTGTGAATAACAAAGTTAGCTTTCAGAGAGATGAAATGATGACCAAGTTTACTAAGGCCAAGGCATTTCTCAATGTAGATTTCTAATCCCTTCCCATCAATCAGTCAGTCAGTCAATAAACATTTACTATTATCTGTCAGGCACTGTGGTAAGCACTGGAGACAAAAATAGAGGCAAAAGACAATTCTTGCCCTCAAAGAGCTCACAATTTAAGAGAGGAGACAAGCCAACAAATACGTAAAAACAAACTATATACCGGAAAAACAGGAAATAATTAAAAGAGGGAAGATAGTAAAACCAAGAGGGTGGGAAAGTCTTCCTGTAGAAGATGAGAAATCACCTTTTGCTCTAAGGTAATAGAGCACCTTGTTTTGTCCCCTTTCAGAACGCTTCCTATGTCAAAGCCCAGTGTTAACGAATGCTACGCCAGCACAGTATAACACCCTATCTGCTGCCAAAGGGCCAATCTGGCTAATTACTGAATCAACAGAATTTTTTAACCAGTGACCTACGAAATAACAAGGCATGGAGGACATAATACCACCAATGAAATCATAAATACATGAAAGTATATAATTTTGTGTCTTAATACCCTGTTAGACTGTTAAACTATATGAGATGAGGGACTATACCTAAATTTTTATATTACTCCAATGCTTAGCGTGCTGCTTGGCACACATAAGAGGTCCTTAGTAAAACTGTGCGGAACTGAACTGGATCTAAAAGTTAGGTTCTCTCAGATTCAAAATTTACTGAAAATACGATACACCAGCTTTAACTCTGAGAGATAAGACACGTAATTTTGAATTCCATGTCAAGCCCAATACCATTTTCTTATGCAAAACATCTTACCTTTATTAATATATTTTCTGGTTTTACATCTCTGTGAAATATTCCATTTCTGTACCAACACAAAAGAAAAAATAGAATCATTCCAAGTATCTTAAAATAATATTTTTAATAAGTACTAAATTTTCTTGTGAATTTATGTTCATAAACTGAGTCACTTACCTATGCATGTGATCAAGAGACTTACACAGCTGGTACATATAGTTCATTATTTTCTTTTCTGAGAGTGGGCGCCTTCTCCCTATGCAGAAGAAACGTAACAGTGACATAGTTACATCTTTACTGAATTCAGAATGAGAACCTACAATCTGAAGGGACACTGAATAAAAATCCATCTTCCCTCCTCCTTACAAAATAACAAAGAGGATCATTTTTGTCCATTTATATGTAGTACATAGTCTATGTAAACTTTACAATTAAAATACAAATAAAATGGCAGTTATTGAAAATGCATGTGTATTTATTTCAATCTGTTCATCATGGTTTCTAATTAATAATGATACTTATGACACTTAACAGTTTTGCTTGTCTTGAATGAGAGTACATCTCTGGTCTTCAATTTTTTAGCCCCCAAAATCATTGAAAATTTAAGGTGGTTATATTTGGGGTTTTTTTAATGTATTTTCACTTGGTCTTCATGTCTTCATGGGTTTTTAAGTTTCTTTAAAAAATAGCTGTAACCCTGAAGAAGTTGTGTTTTGTTTTATTTTTAATAATCACACAAAGGTCTTGCACAAATAAATGTTGATCTGAATTTCTGGCATGTACTTTATTTTGGCATTAGGTAATGACTATTTTTTCTACATAATTAAAACTGTAGCAATGATAATATTAAAAACTATTAACAATTGATTTAAATATTTTAATGTTAGTAATTAACTTTAATATGATAATATAATATGACTATTTCAAATTATTTAACATGTTTCCAGATTTATATGATACTTCCTTTTTCTGTGGTATACTGAAATTTCATTAAAAAGCATCAATCCTTATCTCTCTCAAGCAGCAACCGCAGCTCACTGGAGAAAAGCACAATGAAAATATTATAACTGCAATAACTTCATCTTACTCAGAGAAGTTGTTTGCAGTAACTGGATTAATTATGCCAAGGAGCTTTGGGGGACAATTTTTGGACCACATATTTTGCTTCAGAGTTGTTCCCTCTTTGTGAATACATTTTCTCCCTGGCATTCCACAACCTCTTTACTTCCTATGTATTATCATTTTTAGTTCTACTAATAAAAAAAATCGCTTTCCAATAGTACTTTTTAAAGGAAAGAAAAGGAAAAGAGAATAAGGAAGAAATGAGGAAGTAGGGGAAAACTTACTGTAAATTTCTCAAAACTGGGATGTGGAAAAAGATTATTCAAAAATGAAGGAAATGTGTAGAGCAGAAACTACATCGGAACATCATTTTTGTTTGAACCTAACAAAGGAGGATCACATACACACACACACACACACACACACACACACACACACACAGAGTTTGGTGAAATAATACATAAAATACAACCAGGAAACAGGCAGAGACAAAGGAAAAGGAAGAGAAAGGTTTGAGAAGAGTAGAAGTAGGGACAGAATAGTGACAAGCAGAACAAACAAATTTCAGAAAACAGATCATAACTGGAGACTGAAAGGTAAGAACCAGTGATAGGATTTGAGGGGAGGAGAACCAGATCACTTCAAGTGATGACCCCTAGTGATGATCACACCTTCTCTTTCATCACCTTCTTCTTCTCTGTGACAAGAGAAGGGAGGCAGAGAAGAAAATATATAAGAAGATATTGTAATCATGAATGTGAATGGGATAAACTCACCCATAAAAGGATAGCAAAAGGAATAAAAAATGAAATTTAAGAATATGTTGGGGTTTTTTAAAAAATACATGAAACAGATTCATACAGAGTGAAAATGAGAGGCTGGTGCAGAATTTATTATGCAACAATAATTCAAAAAAGCAGCAGTAGCAATCATAATCTCAGACAAGGCAGAAATAAAAACAGAGTGTAAAGAGATAAGAAGGGAAATCCTAGTATGCTTGAAGGCACCAAAGGCAATGAAATAATATCAATATTTTGCATATATATGCATATATACGTATATAAATTGAATGGCACAATATTTAAATACTTAAAAGAAAAAGATAATCAAATTATAAGGGAAAAGAGTCAGCAGAACTATAATAGCCACATCAGTGCACCTCTTTCAGGCCCAGGTAAATCTATTAACAATATAAATAATAAAGATGTAGAAGAGCTGGATATGACAGTACTCATATTTCTCATCTTTCCAGGCATGAAACTTTTACAAAGTTGCATTAGGATATTAAAATTAAAATTAGGATATTAAAAACCGCCTAGACAAATGCAGCAATAGCATAAATATTAAACACATCCTTTACTGCAATAACATAATAAAAACCACAGTTAGCAAAGGATCTTGGAAGTGAAAATTGAGAAAATCAACTGATTCTATTCTGTAATTGATTTCATTTTGTATCACTACCAACACTTTGTATAACTATCTAAATGATGTTTACTTTGCCCTGAATCAAGTTTAGAATTCAGCTTTCCTGTAAATCACTCATTGTGTAGTGAGTTAAATTTAGAAGTTCAGTTTTCCTGCTAATCACTGTTCTATTCTTCTGTTATCCTTGAAGGACGCAGGTGGATGCCAAGGAGCTGGCTCTATTGTCTCTGTAACACTGGCCATCCATCAAGAAAATCTGGTCTGCTATCACTGTGACACTAACTAGCCATGCAGGTGGACACCACCAATCCACTTTTTATAGTACACAAGAGGAAAGGAGAGAATGTTGCCACCCCTGCATTCCAAATTATTAGCCAATTACATTGTCCCCCATAACTGCATTGCTTCTGTAACCAATCATATTGTTTTCCTCTTCTATGATGCTGCCTTCTAATTTTTGGATGCTATTCCTTTTGTCCATAAAAATAATGTCAGACCTCATTCAGTGGCTCTGGCTTGCTGAAGACCTAAAGACTCCATTTGGTGGTAATTATCCATTGTGCTTTTCATAATGTTCTCTACCTCCTGTTTGGTCACAAATTCCTCTGTTCTCCATAAATCTGACAGGTAAACTATTCTTTGCTCTCCTAATATACTATCAGCCTACTCATTTGGACTTTATTTTGGTATACGGTATAAGATTACATTAAATTGAAAAATTCTGCACAAACAAACCCAATGCAACAAAGATTGGGAGGGAAGCAAAAAACTGTGAAAGAATTTTTTCAACTAGTGTCTGTGATAAAGGCGTCATTTTTAAAATATATAGAGAATTGAGTAAAATTTATAAGAATACAACTCATTCCCCAATTGATAAATGGTCAAAGGATATGAAAAGGCAGTTTTCAGAAGAAGAAATTAAAGCTCTCTATAGTCACATGAAAAAATGCTCTAACTCTGCAAATCAAACCACATCCAGAGAAAGAAGTGGAGTGTGAGTATAGATCAAAGTATACTATTCACTCTCTTTTTTTGTTTTGTTTTTCTTTCTCATGGTTCCTCCCATTCATTCTAATTCTTCTATACAACATAACTAATATGAAAATGTTTAATAAAAAGGTATATGTAGAGCCTATTTCAGATTGCATGCCATCTTGGGGAAGGGGAAGGAAAGGAAGGCAGAGAAAATTTAAAACTTATGGAAATGAATGTTGAAAACTAAAAATAAATTAACTTTAAAAAAAAAGAAAGGTGTGTCTCACATTGATAAAAAGGGAACACAATCCAGTGGAGCCAAGGAAGCCAGCAGGAGACCCTCAGTCCCTGCTCAGGTTAGAGGCAAGTCCCACAGTGCCAGTGTAGCAAGCCACTGCCAAACCCCATGATCCCAAAAGAGCAGGTCAGCCACGATATCCTACAGTCCAAGCACAGCAGGTTAGCATAGAGGTCCCAGGGATAAGGCATAGCAGACCAGCCAGCTGAGAGGCTTCACAGTCTGTGCACAGCAGGCCAGCCACCACACTGTGGGCCTAGGTCTCCAATTTAAGAAGCTTTGGGGCAGTGCCCTCTCCACCCCAGGAGCAAAGTCCAACTTTGAAAGTCATAAAAGAGACTGGAAAATGAGCAAAAAACAAAACAAGGATCTAACCCTAGAAAGTTACTATGGTGCCAAGGAAGATCAAAACACAAACTCAGTGTCAAAACACCTACATGTAAAACCTCAAAGAAAAATGTGAACTGGTCTCAGGTTCAAAAAAAACCAAAACCTTGAAAGAGCTCAAATAAAATTTTAAAAATCAAATAAGAAAGGTAGAAGAAAAATTGGGACAAGAAATGAGAGTGATGCAAGAGTTAACAACTTGGTAAAGGAAGCACAAAAAATGGGGGAAAATGTACAAAAATTTACTGAAGAAAACAACTCCCTAAAAAGTAGAAGTGACCAAATGGAAAAGAAGGTATGAAAAGCTAACTGAAGAGAATAATTCCTTAACAATCAGAATTGGGCAAGTGGAAGTTAATGATTCCATGAGAAATTAAGAATCAACCAAACAAAATAAAAAGAATGAAAAAAACTGAAGAAAATATAAAATACCTCATTGGAAAAGGTACTGACCTAAAAAATAGAACCAGGAGAGAGAATTTAAGAATTATGGAATATGTGAAAGCCATAATAAAAAAAAAAGGACCTGGACATCACATTTTAAGAAACTGTTAAGGAAAACTTCTCTAACATCCTAGAACAAGAGGGTAAAATAGGAATTGAAAGAATCTACTGATCACTTCCTGAAAAAGTTCCCAACATGGAACTCCCAGGAATATGCTCCAAGGTCAAGGAGAAAATGCTGCAAGCAGCCAGAAAGAAACAATTCAAATATCATGGAGCCACAGCCATAATTACATGGGATTTAGTAGCTTCAACATAATAGGATCAGAAGGTTTGGAATATGGTATTTTGGAAGGCAAAGGAGCTAAGATTTCAACCAGGACTCACCAATCCAGTGAAACTGAGCATAATCCTTCAGGATGGGAAATGGACATTTGATGAAATAGAGAACTTTCAAGCATTCCTGATAAAAAAAAAGTGAACATGAAAGAACAAGCTAGGGATTCAATAAGATTAAAAAGTTTACATCTCTACCCAGGAAGATGATATTTGTAACTCTTAAGAATTTTATCACTACTAGAGAAGTTAGAAGGAATTTACAGTAAGATCACAGATATAAGTTGATTTTGAAGGGACAAGATTAAAAAAATCAAAATAAGAGGGAAGAAAGGAGATTGTACTGGGAGAAGAGATAAGGAAGACATAAAACAGGGTAAAATATCTCACATGAAGAGGCATGAAAGATTTATCAAAGTCTAGGGAAAGATAGAGAGGTGGGCATCACTTGACCTTACTCTAATGAGAATTGGCTCAAAGCAGGAATAACCGACACATTCAATTGGATATAGAAATCTATCTTACACTACAGGGAAGTGGTGTAAGATAGAAGGGAGGGTAGATTAGAGGAGGTGGTGGTCAGAAGCAAAACACTGTTGAGGAGGGACAGGGCGAAAAGAGAGAAAGAAGGATAAACAGGAAAAATAAAATGGAGAGAATTACATAGTAATCATAACCATGAATGTGAACAGGATGAACTCACTCATTAAACAAAAAGAGATAGCAGAATGAATTAAAAAACTGAATCCTACAATATGTTGTTTACAAGAAACACATCAGAAGCAGAAACAACACACAGAGTAAAAGTGAAAGGTTAGAGAAGAATCTATCATGCTTCAGCTTACGTAAAAAATTGCAAGGGTAGCAATCATGATCTCAAAGAAAGCAAAAGCAAAAAAAGATCTAACTGAAAGAGATAAGGAAGGAAAATACATCTTACTAACAGGTACAATTATGAAAAATGTTGTCAACAGAACTGATGGGAATCTCAATACAGATCAAAGCACACTTTTTTAATTTTATTTTTCTTGGGTTTTTATTTTGTTGTGTTTTCCTTTAAAACATGATTAATATGAAAATATGTACTGCATGACTACACATATATAACCTACATCAAATTGTTTGCCTTCTCAATGAGGAAGGTGGGGTAGTAGAGAGAAAATTTGGAAATCAGTTTTAAAAACGAATGTTGAAAATTGTTTTTACAGATAATTGGGGAAAAATAAAATACTAAATAGAGAAAATATAAAAGGTACCACAGACAATGAAGTAACATAAATACTGAACATATATGCATCAAAGGATATAGCATCCAAATTTTTAAAGAAGTTAAATGAGTTAGAGGAAGAAATAGACAATAAGTCTATACTAGTGGGAGGCGTCAACTTTCCCCTCTCAGAACTAGATAAATATAACCAAAACGTAAACAAGAAAGAGGTTAAGGAATTTAATAGAATTATATAAAAATTAGATATTATAGACCTCAGGAGAAACATGAATGGGAATAGAAAGGAATATACATTTTCTCAGTATTACTGACAAAATGCTACATGGCACATACACAAAAATTCACCATGTTAATACATGAAACAAGAAACACATTTGAAACGGGGGGATACACACGGTAAAGATCAAAGGTTGGAGCAGAATATATTGTGCTTCAGCTGATGTAAAAAAAGCAGGGGTAGCAATCCTATTCTCAGACAAAGCAAAAGGAGAAATAGATCTAATCAAAAGAGATAAGGAAGGAAACTATATCCTGCTAAAAGGCACCATAAACAATGAAGCAATATCATTACTAAACATGTATGCTCTAAGTGGTATAGCATCCAAATTCTTAGAGGAGAGGTTGGGGTAGTTGAAGGAAGAAATACACAGCAAAACTATATTAGTGGGGGACCTCAACCTCCCCCTCTCTGAACTTGATAAATCTAACCTCAAAATAAACAAGAAAGAGGTTAAGGAGGTAAATAAAACTCTGGATAAGGTAGATATGATAGTTCTCTGGAAAAAACTGAATGGGAATAGAAAGGAGTACATGGCACATATACAAAAACTGACCATGTATAGGACATAAAAACCTCTATAAAAACTTCACAACTAAATGCAGAAAAGCAGAAAAATTAACTGTATCTTTTTAAATGCAACTTTTCAGAACATAATGCAAAATAATTACATTCAATAAAGGGATGTAGAAATATAGATTAAAAATGAACTGGAGACTAAACAATCTAATCCGAAAGAATTACATTACACTTTAAGAAATTATTAAGGAAAATTGCCCTAAAGTTTTAGAATGAGAGGGTAAAACAGAAATAGAAAAAAAATCCATTGATTACCACCTGAAAGTCATCCCAAGATGAAAACTCAAAGGAACATCACAGCTAAGTTTTGAAGCTCCCAGCTCAAGGAGAAAATACTACATGCAACTAAAAAAAAATTTGATTTAAATACTGAGGAGCTACAGTCAAAATAACACAGATTTAGCAGCTTCTACATTAAAAGATAGAAGGACATGGAAAAATGTATTGCAAAGAACAAAGGAACTAGGTTGTAACTAAGAATAACAACCACCAAAGCTATGCATGCTATCCTGAATGGGGGAAAAAACTGGACATTTAAAGAGCTAAAGGACTTTCAGGTATTTGTGAAGACTGAATGGAAAATTTGAGCTACTAAAGTCAGGAGAAATAAAAGAAGGGAAACAATAAAGACCAACTATAAAGGACTTAATAAGGTCAAAATCTTTACTTTTTATGTTGAAAAACATTATCTGTAACTCTTAAGAATGTTATCATTATTTGGGTAGTTTGAAAGAATATGCAGAAAGCTTAGGGTTGAGTTGAGTCTGATGGGAGGATCCTAAAAAATAAAATTGTGTGGGGAGAGGTAAAATAGAGGAATTCTTTCATATAAATGAGACACAGATGGAAGAAATGTTACAGTGGGGGCAGAAGGGGGTGGAGAACTGGTAGTGCTAAAACTTTATTATCAGAACAAGGTTAAAAAGAGATAACATATACATCTAGAAGGATATAAAAATCTTCCTAACTTACAGAAAAATGTGAGAGCAAGGAGATAGTATAAGGGAGGGACTTTTAGATGGGTGTATAGATCAAGAAATAGAGTAAGGGGAGAGGATTGGGGGGGATTCTTAAGAAGGGTGGGCAAATTAAAGAATAAGAGAGTAATGGGAAAAGTTAAGGGAGGGATTCTTAAAAGGGGGAAGAGACTAAGGGAGGGACTCTTAGAGTGGGTAGGTTAAGAAATAGGAGAGTAAGGGAAGAGGATAAAGGAAGAATTCTTAGAAGGGATGCAGTTTAGGGAGGCAGTGATTATAAGTTAATTAGACACTTGAGGAGGGATAGCATTAAAAGAGAAGGGGAGAAGGATAAAAAGTGATGAAAATAGGATGGAGAGAAATGTAGAATTAGTAACCATAACTTTGAATGTGAATGGGATAAACTTACCCATAAAATAGAAACAGCGGAATAGATAAAAAACCAGAATCCTATATGTTATTTACAAGAAACATATTTAAAAATTAGAGATAAACATAGAGTAAAAATAAAAGGCTGGAGGAGAATTTATTAAGCTTCAGCTGATGCAAAAAATGTAGGGGTAGCAATCATGATCTCAGACAAAGTTAAAGCTAAAATAGACTTAATTAAGAAATGAACAAAACTACATCATGATAAAAGGTACCATATATACCCAAGATTAGAAATAAAGCAGAAAATTGGGGGGATTTGGGATTTCCCAGTGTGATAAATGTCTCATATCTCAAACATACAGAAAACTTTGTCAAATGTGTAAGAATGAGTCCTGAGAAATGATCAAAGGATCTGAAAAGCAATTTTTTGATGAAAAAGTCAAAAGTATATAATAGGCATATGAAATATGTTTCAAATCATTACTGATTAGAGGAATGCAAATAAAAACAACTTTGAGAAACCATCTCACATCTATCAGGTTGGTTAAATTGCTAGAAGGGGGAAATGACAAATATTGGAGGGGATGTGGAAAAATTGAGACACTAATACACTGATGAGAGAACTGTGAACTGGTCTACTAATTCTGGAGAGCAATCTGGAATTACAACCCAAAAATTATAAAACTGTATACCCTCTGACCCAGCAATACCACTCTAGATCTGTTTCCCAATGTGATCAGAGAAAAGAATCTGTATGTTCTAAAATAATTATAGAAGTTCTCTTTGTGATGGCAAAGAACTTGAAATTGAGGAGATGCCCAACAACTGGGGAATCTGATTGTGATGGAATACTACTGTGCTGTAAGAAATGATGAGCCAGTTGATTTTAGAAAAACATGGAGGGGTTGCATTAAATGATGAAAAGTGAAATGAGCAGAACCAAAAGAACAATGAATACAGTAATAGCAATATTGTTCAAAGAGTAACTGTGAACAACCAAGTTATTTGGAGTACTATAAATACTCAAGTCAACTACAAAGGACCTATGAAGGAAGCTGCTATCCACCTCTAAAGAACTGATAAACAAAAGTATGCATAGTTTGTTTATACATATATTTATAAATCTGTGTCAAGTGGTAGCCTTCTCTAGTGTGGGGTAATGAGGGAGGAAAGGAGATAGTTCATAACTTAAAATCTAACAAAAATAATATTTTAAAATTTATTTAAAATTAAAAACAAAAATAAATTAAATTAATTTTTTAAAAACTTGAGTCCTCAAATTTTAATCACCATTATTACCTTTTAGTAAGAGATAACCTAGCTTAAATTTCACAAGAGCAAAAATACACCACACCCTGCATTTTGAAGCAGGGGCTATCTTTAGGCAGTATTTTCACACACTAATGTCTCTCAGGAAGAAACAAAGACTAACTTAAACTAGCAATTTATTATCTTTTACAGAGTGTGTGTGTGTGTGTGTGTGTGTGTGTGTGTGTGTTTTTGTGTGTGTGTGTGTGTGTGTGTGTGTGTGTGTGTGTGTGTGTGTGTGTTTTGCTCCAGGACCCTACTTAAAACCCAGGACTTTCCATCCCTATAGAGAAAATCTCTCCTTATATAGAGTTTTCCTACATAGGGATAACTCTGTCTAAAGTACTTCTTGGATGCTTAAAAATACATTAGTTAAAATGGTTTTATAGTATAATTGGTTCAACAGGGACAAAAGATAATCAATAGAAAATATTAGCTCATAATTCTATAGCACTTCAGGTTTTACATAGCATTTTCCTCATAATTTTACCTGCCTTTTTAAGGCAAGCAATATAAAATATAATTATCCTCATTTTGCAGATGAGGAAACTAGGTTCAAAGGTTAAGTGACCTACCCTCTGTTGCACACTGAGCGTCAGAGCTGGAATATGAACAGAGGTCATTCTGACCTTCCAAAGTCTAGCACTCTTTATATACCATAGTCTCAAATATTTTACTATGTGGCTTGATGGTATTACCGGGAGCAGCAGGAATAGTAATCAAGGTTGCCATGTGTAGAATATACCTGTACCGATTTAATGACTTAAACAGCATAAAACCTGAGATCTAAGCCCGTAATTCTGACTACTAAGTCCTTTATTACTATGTCTACTTATTGTTCAAATACCTCTAATTCCAGCATTCATTGATCTCTTTCCTTATTCCATCAACACATACTTCACTCTGGTCTTGGATGAAGAAAGAACCCTCCTCAACAAGGTAAACCCCACTATAGCCTCCTTTCAGCTCAACCCCTCCCAGGAAATTGTTCAGATTACCATCCCCATTCTCTTATCTTCTATCCCTCTATATCTATTGGCTCCTTCCCTACTGTCTGCAAACATGTCCACATCTCCCCCATCCTTAAAAAACCCTCACCTGATCCAACCAACACTACTAGCTATCATCCCTTGAGAAAATTATATATAGTAGGTGTCTCCACCTCTTCTCTCTGCAGTCTGGTTCATCACAGAACAGAAACACCTCCCTCCAAAGTTACCATCAATCTCTTAGCTGTTATATCTAATGCCCTTTTCCTCAGTACTTATTCTCCTTGACTTGTCTGCAGCATTTGACAATGTCAATCACCTCCTTGTGCACATTCTTTCCTCTGTAGGTTTTCATTCTAGTTCTCCTGTCTGTCTGATTCCTCAGTCTCCTTTACTGGCTCTTCATCCAGGTCACCTTTTCTAACCATGGATGTCCCCCACGTCTCTGTGTGTGACCACTTTTTCTTTTCACTCTAACCAGGGTTCTTAGCCCTTTTTTGAAGATCATGGAACCCCTTTAAGCAGTCTGTTGAGGCATATGGAACTATCCACAGAATGTTTTTAAATACATAAAAGAAAACACATAGGATTACAAAGAAAACCAATTATGTTGAAATACAGCTATCAAAATACTTTTTAAAACAAGTTCAAGGGCCTCAAGTTAAGAACCCCTACTCTATACGAATTTATTAGGTCATCTCAGTAACTCCCTTATCTGATCAAAAGCTATTGGTTTTCCAAACTATGACCTCTGTTCCTCTGACCCCTTAATTTTTTCCCAGGTCATCACACTGCACTAGTTATACTCTTCTCCTTATACCATCTTAGTAAAAATCCCTTAGTAAACAACTCATTATCCCATTCATCATCTCATTCATCCTTCCTCAAGTCTCCCATGGTTCCTGCCACCTCCCACCCTTTCAGTTGAGATCCTTACCTCTTATTTTACTGAAAAAAAAAATCAAGAATTTGCTAAGAGTTCCCTCTTCTCTCTTTCTCATCTCATATCACTTAGGTCACAAACCCACTAACCCTGAGTGTCCCACAAGGCTCTATCGTGGGCCTTCTCTTCTTCCTCTATACTAATATACTTGGTAATCACATCAGTTCCCATAGATTCAGTTATCATCTCCATACTGATGATTCTCAAATATACTTATTGAGCTATACGCTCTCTTCTGACTGTCTCACAGCTCCAGTTAGGTATCTCAAACTGGATGTCCTATAGGCATTTTCCAACTCAACATGTCCAAAACTAAACTCATTCTCTTTCTTCCCAAAGCCTTCCAACTTCCAAACTTCCTTATTACTGTTGAAGGCACCATCATCCTTCCAGTCCCCCCAAACTTGAAAACTAGGTGTCATTCTCAGCTCTTTACTATCTCTCACCCCTATATATTCCATTTATTGGCAAGTCTTGTCAATTTCACCTTTGCAACATATCTTGAATACATATATCCTTTTAGACTACCACCAACCTAGTACAGGCACTTATCTCCTCATGCCTGGACTACTGCAACAGCCTGCTGTTTAGTCTGTCTGCCACAAGTCTCTCCCTACTCCAAACCATCAAAGTGGGCCAACAAAGTGATTGTCCTAAAGCGCTATTTTGATTATGTTACACATACCCATATCCCGCTTCCTACTGTCTCCAGGATCAAATAAAAAAACTTCCATTTAGCATTCAAAGTCCTTTATAACCTGGCCCCTCCCTTCACCTTTCCAGTCTTACTGTGTCTTATACCTCCTACCCTGCACTTCCACATAATCTTCACTTTAGTGACACTGGTCTTGCTATCCTCAAAACAGAATTTCATCTCTCAGCTGCAGGTATTTTCATCCTGATTGCCTGGAATGCTCTCCTTCCTCATCTCAGTTTCCTGATTCCCTGGCTTCATCCAAGTCTGAGCTAAAATCCCACCTTCTACAGGAATCCATCTTAATTCTAGTGCCTTACCTCTACCTCTGTTGATTACTTCCTATTTTAATTGTTTACTATTTGTCTTCTCCATTACATTATGAGCTCCCTGAGAGCAGGGACTATCTTTTACCTTTCTTTGTACCCTATCACTTAACTCAGTGCCTGGCATATAGTAGGCACTTAAGTTATTATTAAATGACTGACCTCTAATGTAGATCACTCCCAGATCTACATATGTTGCTGCTAAGCTACAGACACACATCTCCAACAGTCCTTTAGACATTTCAAACTGGATTCCCATAGGTATCTCAAATTTAACATATCCACAACAGAATCTATTATATCATACCGGCACAACTTGGCAGTAAGTAGGGGCCAAAGAAAACAGGCTAAACTTCTTCAGGCTGCAGATAGGTTTTTAGTAACTCACTTTCCAAGTAAAGGTATAATTAATTATTTAAACTATTTTGCAAATAAACCATATTAAAAAAGGGAAATTTCAATTAATATCAATTAATTATATTTATTACTTAAGATTTTTATTTATTATGAAACCACATTAATGTTTAAAAAAACCCTATTTTGCTAAGCAGTACAAGTTTTAACATATTTTTCAGGGTTTTTTGCTGTTTACATATGTTCTGGTTCAATCTTCCATTTCTTTTCATCACTCATTTTACAAAAGTCACCTCAAAAACTTTAATGTTAGAAGCAAAAAAATCTCCAAAGCAACTGCTCACATAGTAATAAATACTGAACTGAGTATCTGACCTTGGAGAGAGCACCACAACACTCATGTAACTTGGAGGACAGACAAGCAGTGAGGGAGCGGAAGAAGCCCTCGCACTGCTGTTGTTCATAACATAGCAGGCATCAGCTGCATTGGTATGTGGCAGCACTCACTCTGTCCCTGTTCAATACCAGTAATGACCAAAAACACAGACAAAAGATACAACTCTTGCTCCTCTCAGACTAGAGACAGACAGACAATGGTTGGTTGCCATGGATCACATGACAAACAGGAGAGAGTACACAGTGGTCACCCACCTGCCAAGTTAAATGATGGGCACAATAGTGATGAGTGGAAGAGGGGCTAAGTGGGGCACCAAAAAAGTACTCTTTACATCTTTATTTTCTTTTACATCCTCCACATTTTTCACGGGCTACCTAAAATCCTTTGGAGGGTCATGCGTCATATGTTATGCAGGCCTGCATTATATTTTCCAAGATCCTCCCTCATTACTATAAAGGATCCCACTATGGTAATTATTTCAGTTACATTTGCCTACAGTCTCTTAATTGTCCTTATTCTTACTCATCCTACACATCCAACCCATTGCCAAATCTTATCATTTCTACCTTCACAATGTCTCCAATATATTTTCCCTCTCCTCTACTCATATAACCACAACCCTAGCTCAAGTCCTCATTATCAATCACTTAGACTACTTCGTCTTTTAATTTGTCTCCTTGCCTCAAGTCTTTCTCCACGCATCCACTAAGGTGCTTTTTCTAAAGTATAGGTCTGATCACGTCATATCCTCACTCAAGTAGCTCCAGTGGCTCCCTATCACCTCCTGGATCAAGCATAAAGTCCTCTTTTTAATATCTGAAACTCTATATAACCTCATGCCTTCCTACTTTTTCCAGCTTTCTTATATGCTACTCCCCTACAACTGGATTTAATGATCTGGCTACATTGAATTACCTGTAATTCTTCAAACATGACACTCCATCTTCAGACTTCCTGCCTTTGCCTTGGATGTCCTTCATGACTACCATGTTCTGTTCCCTCACCTCAGCCTCTTTGTTTCTTTGACTTTCTTCAAGACTCAGCTCCAAATCCACCTTCAGCAGGGGGTTTTCCTAGTTCTCCCAACTGGGACCTTGCCCACTAAGGTTACTTTCTATACAGATCTTGTCTGCTCTACCTAGACATTTACCAAGGATTACCTAGGAACTATAGGAATAAAACTACAAAACTTTTTTTTGAAATAATGAAGACTTAATTGGAGAAATATTAATTTTTCACAGGCAGATTAAACCAATATAATAAAAACTACCTAAATTAACGACAGTATTACCTAAATTAATTTACCTGTTCAGTGCCATACCAATCAAACTACCAAAGGATAACTTTATAGAGCTAGAAAATCACAGTGTTGGGGTAGTCAAGGAAGGCTTCATAGAGAAGATAAAACTTGAACTGAACCTTGAAGGAGGGGCTGGACCTAGACAAGCGGAGAGAATGACTCTCCAGCTATGAAATTCTCCATTTTCTACAGTTGATCTAGATCAGGCCTGCACAACCTGCATGCCAAAGGATTTTGGGTGGCCTGCAAAAAATAAATAGGATGTTTTCCTCTACATTTTTCAAAGGCCGCCCAAAATCCTTTGGGGAACCGTAGATTATGTAAGCCTAGTCTAGATGGAGAAAGATGTTTCAGATTAAATTTCTTCAATTAGACACATTCCCTTACACTTGGAAGTTAAAAATTTTTTAATTCAAAATTAAATTGGTTTGAATATTTGTATATATATTATCACAGAAATTCTCCCTATGCAGACTATCAATAAGCTAGGTTAACAGTAAAAAGATATTACAAACTAAATTAATAAAACTGAGTGTTGTCAAACAATTAATTGCATGCTTTGTCATATTATACATTAAGACACAAATGCACAAAAATATTCTAAATCATATATAGCATATGTGACATGTTTAAATGTAATGTACTATAACACTTCATTTGTCTAACACTTCTAAGGAACAAGGTATCCCACATTAAGTGGACTTTCACATAAATGGGGCTTATACCTTTAAAGCATAAAACATTTTAGAATTTTATTAATTTTACATGAAAATCTGCCTAAACCTTTTACCCTGCTTCTCTACCTTCTTAGAGTATGTTGAACATAATATAATCTTTTTTTTGATAGTCATCATAAATATTAATTACTGTATTTTACCAATAATCATAATAATCTCAGAGGCAACTGAGCTATGTAAGGTGACTTGTCCCTTATGCTACATGGTTCTGGACTGCTACGCTTTTTAAGTTCGTTTTTTAAAGTCTTAGTATTAGGCAGTCAGTTGTCACTTCCTATGCCTATGCCTGGCTCTAGGCATACTCTCCCCTTCCAGGTTATCATCTGCCAAAAAAACAGATAACCACACTTGTTAGAATTAGAATAAATATACTCTGAAGAAGGGTCTGAGAAGCTCGCCTAGGACTTCAGGGTCTTATTAACATCTGTTTGGAATCCTCTGATGGTTTGTCTGCTTCCTTTCAGTTTGAAGTCATAGTCATAGCACATCAAGCTGCTGAATAAAAAATCTCTAGTGAGTGAGTACAATGTCACTGCATTATGCATTAATTATCGCTATCCTTCCAAAATAATGATTCTTAAAAACCAAAGCATTTCAACATGTATAAATAGGTCTAACAACTCTACATTTTAAAATAGGTCTTTAGATTGGCTTTCAAGTTAGTCAACATACCTCGTATTAGCTCATAAATATTCATGTCCATAAGTTCACATATTAGTGCAAGAGAACCAGTTTTTCTGTCACTGAAGAAAAAAGAATTTTTTTATTCTGTTTTCTCCTCATCAGGAAGTATAATCAAATCTTCATTTCATTCTAAATATATGTAAACATAAGGTACTCTTACACATTGTACAAAGACAACAGCTTAGTGGTTAAAAGGGAAAGTTTTGTTTTAAATCAATATTTATAAACAGACAAAATTAAGTTGAAATAAGAGTAAGAATTTAGTTCAAGGCAGAATTTTAAAAGTTTTTTTTTTATATAAATAACATAATATCTCAAAGACACCTAACAGGCAAATGACAGTTAGACTGTGCCTTGTAAATATAAAATAAATGAGATGCAGAATGAAGAGAAAGTCCCAATAGGAGGGGTCTGCTAAGTGAGAAAAACAAAAGAAATGAAAAAAAAATTCCAATTCAAAACACTAGCTCTTAGACAGCAATAACACTGGACTTGTAACTGAAAAAAACTGGATTTAAGTGCCTCAGCACTGCCACTGACTGTGTGGCCACAGCCAACTGGCACACCTTCTCTGAACCTCAGTTCCTTTACTGGTCAAATGTTGAGAATATTTTACTACCTTTCTGCGTGCCTGCCTGCCTGTCCCATGGGGCAAGACAGGTACCTGGTGAACTCTAAGGCACTAGGTGAATGTAAGCTGTTATCATTATTACTGTATACATGGAGGAAAGAGTTTTACTATGGCTTAGCTATCAAACTTACTTATAAAACCATTTTGAGAAATGAGGAAAGAATGGAATCATGAATCAACCACAGCAAAATTATGAGGAAGGCAACAATTATTCAGCACATGCCTGGTTTCACCTTGATTCCAATTCTCCTTGAAGTGGATGGATGGATGGAAATAAACAATTTTTTCTGCATTACCCCAAACCCTCTTTAGAAACATTTGAGCTTCAAAAAAAAATTTTTTTTTAAGGATCCTTGAAAGTAGTCCATTGTCAGTCTATGGAAAATGAAACTAATTTATTCAAAGTAGTTAATGATAGCTAGGGATGAATATCACTTAAAAAGAGATCTCTGATTTGTGGCGAGCTCTCTGCTGGATTCTAAGGACCAAGATCTTGGTGCGTAGCTGGAGCCAGGCCTCCGAATTTAAGACTACTTTCTATCAATACATTTCCTGAAGAACATAAATCCTTGAAGCCACAATTCTACAGCTGTCTCTAGTTCCATCTGTACCTATCAAACTAGGAATTTCACAGTTATAAAACCAGCTCCTAAGGAGATGTGCTATACTGCATGTTTGGCTATAAGGTGAACTTTAAAACACTCATCTGGTAATTGGAATTGAATAGAAACTTCTCTGAAATTATAGGACTTTGTTAGGAAACGTTATTAGACACCATTAATGCATTAAACAAATGGCATAAAGGAAATGAAAATGTCTTGCTTTTAAAAATAGGTTACAACGTCTTCCCACTAAGTCATCAATGAACTAACTACTAGATCATAAACTATATGACTTCAGGGAGTATATCTGAATTTATCTTTGTATCATCACCTCCAGGACTGAGCAGTATTTCTGCACACAACTGGCTCTTAATATATGTTGCATGAATAAATAAATGAATTCAAATTTCAAAATATGTTCCTTACTGCCAAAATTATTCACCACCGACTTTCTACCACTAACCTATATATTTTTTTCTATACAATCTAGTTCTTTCCCTTAGGTCTTTTTAAAATATGTTCTCCTCATGAAATGAATTCCTGTCCTGGAAGTCAGAAATGTTGCGTGCTCATCAAATGTCCAAATAATATGGAGTTTAAGTTAAGAAAAAAGATATGATTGTTTTTCTGAGCAGCCAAAAAAAGTTTAAAATCTTGACACAAACTTTATTTTCTGTTAAAGGAAGATTAAATCACAAGTATCAAAATATAGAAAACTTTAAAAAAATTACACTTACAAGACCACTTCATGCAACGTAAGAATATTTGGGTGTGGATTCAGACGTCTCAGTGCTTGTATTTCTCGTAGATTATTCACTTGTTCAATGCTGTTTTACAGGCAAAAAAACCCCACCACAATGTAAAACTTAGATTTGCTTTTTAAACAGTATAATTTAACATACTGGATCACAATTGTAAAAAAAAAAGACAGCTACTTCTGGCACAAAAACTATATTCTAAATTCTGTTATAAACAGCTACAGTTAAAGAATGGTTAGATGCACTAATTTTCACCATTAAACTCTGAAAATCAAGGCATATGTAGCTTTGGATGGACACTAAGTTTATCCCTGGTTACACTCCCAGAAGAATTTTTTGTTTTTTGGGGGTTTTTTTTGCACAAATGAGACAAAGACAGAGACAGAGAAAAAGACAGAGAGACAGAGATACTTCGGGAGAATCTACTTTAGAATTATCTAATGTTTTAAAACATGACACTAGACATCATTATAAATTAAATTTATTTAATAACTATCTACATTAAAATTAATTTTGATTCATACAATATCATAGCACTTTTAAAATACCAGTCTCTGTAAATCCTCATCACAATTCTTTGTCCTTTCTGATTTTTTCTTACTATCTACTTTGTCCTTCTGGTTCTGTTTCACTTTAAATTATTTCATAAAGCCTGTTTCAGATTTCCTCATAGTCCTCATACTTGTTTGTCTTAATATTATAATTTTCTATTATATCAATGCGATATAATTAATATAACCATTCCTTCATTTAGGTTATTTGTCTTTTTTTTTATTTTCATGGAACACTGCTCTGAAAATCTTCAAGCAACTCTTCTGTTTTTATTAGCACTTCTCAACAACAGAATTACTGGATTATATTGTTTATGCTTGTAAAGTATAAGACTTACCGAAAAACAATCTCTCAGTGTACAATTCTCCAAATTTCCTACTCCATCAGCAGTGAGTGAATCCACTTCTCCACAACCACATAAACATTCCATTTCATTGCTTTTATTTATTTTGCCAGCTGTTTTAATTTGCATCTCTTACTAGTAGTAATGGTGTGTATTTTTTAAAGTTATTAGCAATGCCTTTCCTCCTCTGAAAACTCTGTTTCTTGTTATAATTTATACACTGTGAACTGATAATTACCACTGTGGTTTATTTTTCTTATCCATTTTGCATATTTTTTCATTTCACTACCGTACTTAATCATTCCATTTTTTAGTTATAAAGGTTATGTTTGTGTTAGGTTCCATTTCTTTTGTTATACCACTCTGATGCTAATACTCAGATGTTCTTCCTACAGATTCACCCCAACACCCAGCCCTATTTACCTGCTTTATTCCAAGTTCTTTTGAATTTATTAAAGTTGTTCATTTCTTTCTTTCACTCTCAATTCCTTACTCTCCTTCACCTCACATATCTGATCAACTACAAATCTTAAATCAATTATACCTCTACAATAATTATTACATTTCTTTCTTTGTCTCTAAGAACACAGCCTACACTCTAGTTTTGCCTCCATCATCTCATGGGTGGAATATTGCAATGGCCTGCTGATTGGTTTACCACAGGTGATCTTCCTAAAGTGCAGGTCTGACCACGTCACTTCCCTACTTCTCTACTCAATAAATTTCAGAAGCTCCCCATCACCTCCAGAATCAAATATAAAATCCTCTATTTGGCATTCAAAGACCTTCATTACCCACCCTTTCCAGTCATCTTCTACTTTATTCTCCACAAAGTGCTCTTAGATCAAGTGACACTGGACTCTTTGCTATTTCTTGAACAAGACACTCCATGTCACAACTGGGCATTTCACTGGCTGTCCCAAACGGCTGGCATGCTCTCCCTCCTCATCTCATATTCCTGGCTTCCCTGGATTTCTTTAAGTCCAGCTAAAAGCCCACCTTCTGCAGGAAGCCTCAATATTAATCCTTCTCTTTGTTGATTATTTCCAACTTATTCTGTATGTAGTTTATTTGTTCATAGTTGTTTGCGTGGCATCTCCTCTATTAGTCTGTAAGTTCCTTGAGAGCAGGAAATGTCTGCATAGTGCCTGGAAAATAGTAGATGCTTAATACATGCTTACTGGAAGATTAACTGACCTCTCACTTACACCATCTCAACAACCTCTTAACTAGTATCCTACCTCATCAGCTTCTACTCAGTTGCAGATGTGATATTCCTAAAGCACAGATCTGATCATGCCCTCAAACAGTTCAAATGACTTCTTAGTACTCCTAAAATTAAATATAAACTTCTCTTTCTGACATTTAAAACTCCTCACAAACTAGCCCCAACATACTGTTAGCTCTTCATGCATACTACAATCCTCCCAAGCTGGCCTTCTTGTTCTTCACATATAAGACTCCATCTCTCATCTCTCTGCCTTTTCACTGACTAGAATGCCTTCTATCCTCACCTTTACCATTTTGAATCCCTTGTATCACTTCCAGTCTCGATCAAGTAAGATCTTCTAACGGTGAATTCTTTCTTTAGTTACGCAGCTACAAGCTCCTTCCCCACAGAAACTATCCTGCAATACATGTAGTCAATTGCAAGATCCTTGAAGGAAAAAACTGTTTAATTTACATCTTTGTGTCCCCAGCAGCTAACAGAGTGCTTGGCACCTAGGAGAAGCCTAAAAAATGTTTAATGAAGGACAGATAAAATCACTTTCTCCCTCTCTTTTTGACTCTTCTTCTTTCCCTCCCAGTTAAACAGGTGATTCAAAATCCTTCCTCTTTGCCTTGCCTCCAAACCTTTAGTTAAGTATTTTATTTTGCCATTCCACTTTCTAAGCAGTTTTCCTTTGTCTCCCTTGATGGTTCTCTTCCAATCTATTCTGAATTTGGTGTTCTGATCCATGGGCTATTTATTTCTTTATTTTCTTTATGTCCCTCATGAAGAGAAAGTTTCAGAAGTACCAAGTTTGATCTACCTCTTCTGTCCCATTTCTGTCATTGCCATTGTAGATCTTACCTAATCATCTCTAACTTCTCATATGCCTCACTCTAGAAATGAATTGATGAAATAATCTGTTTTGGATAATGGAGGAGTCCCACATTTTGAAGACCAGTCCTAACTCCTGCCCTCTGCCCTTGCCATTACTAAGTTCTATTGCTAAAGGCATGTTAATCATGTTTGGTTGACTATCCCCCACCACAACTTTGGGTGCCAGCTGCCCTTGAAAATTCATACATCCTCTCTCCTAGAGTGATATGCAAATTGACCCCCCAAACAAAAGCTTTATAAGGTCCCTCTCTAAAATGCAGAAATATACCACTACTACAGGAATGTTCTGTGGTGGCACTTCCTCCTTTCCCTTTGTGTAATAAGACCCTTCCCTTTAATTCCACATCTCAGTCTCTCCCATCCTTTATCCTAATCTCCCACCCTTAGGTCCTTTTTTTTCCTCGATGATCTCCCTTTGTTGTTCCTTTTACCCCACAGATCAACTTTTTTAAAAAAAAAAAACAACAATAATAACATAAACATAAGAGAACTGGTTTCATTACTTAGCCTTTTCAATGTAATTGTACTTACTTTCTCAAGCTGTTGTTTGGGTATTTAAAAGTTAAATAAATTATTCAACTATTTTTTTTAGAGGAATGCATCAAAAGCCTCTCTTTTATTTTATTTTATTTTTTTTATTTTTAACACAGTTTATAACAGATAAAGCAATTCAAACTTTTAGTCAGGTGATACTTCTTTTTAAAGCACTTACAATATAGATCACAAAAAAAATTTTTTTTTAAACATTAACCAACTGAGACACAAATAATATTTATGTTGCTAACTTCATAAGCTCTTGACTAATTGTCTCCACAGTATTACTAAGAATTAAAGGACCCTAATTTATTGTTGTTGGTCTAAAGTCCTATGCCTAATAGCTTAATTTTAGACAACCTCAGATGTTCCCCTACCATAAATCTATAATTGAACAGATCTGGTATTAAGCTTACAAATCTTTTGACTATAGGAAATTGCCACCAAGAGTAGGGACACTGCAGGGATACAGTATCTCCCCAATTTCATGTCAATTCCAGGCAGGATTAGGTAATCCACTTGCCTTCAGTCAGGCTTAAAGTCTGCCAGGTGTCAGTGGGGAAACTGAGTCAGAAGAATCCCACCTCAGCCCATGCTGAACAGCCTCTCTCCCACCCTTCCCTTGAGATCACCTTATGCAGTTCATGCCAGCATCTCATCAGCTTACTGACATCATGGATTGGAGGCTCAGACCACCTTTCTTGCTACCCATACCTGGAGTTAGACTCAGAAGAACAGTCCCTTAATAGTCCCATAGCATCTAAAAATGGCAAGTTCCAATAACCAGGTTTCAAATATGATTATAGTTTTACTTTGGCTAAGGAACATCTTTTGAGGCAAGTCTTACGTGGCTGACATGCCTTTCTATACATGTTCTAGTTCCTGATTAAATGCCAATCATAAAATCAAATTTACCATTAAAACCTTGACTTTTCCATCAATGCCAAATTTTATCAGAGGTTACCTTCCTCTAGGAAATTTAGACTGAAATTCTTTTCTCCAAACTAAAGATGTCATTGATTTATTCGCAGTAATTAATTCAGTCTATTGTTTTAATACTAATTGCTTTTACCTCACTTTGTAACATGTCCAATTTTTCTCCCCATCACTCCCCTCCCCCTGCTTCCTAATACCTTGCATTCTGATCACTCCTTCCCTCAATGTACCCTCCCCTCCATCACACCCCACCCCTGTCCTACCCCCATCTTCTCTCTTTTCTTGCAGAGCAAGATAAATTTCCATACCCCATTTCCTGTAGTTCTTATTTCCCAATTATATGCAATAAAAATTCTCAACATTCATTTCTAATACTTTGAATTCCAACTTCTCTCCCTCCCCAGCCCCACTGAGAAGGGAAGCAATTCAATACAGACTAAAGACTTCCATAATAGTTATGCTGTGTAATACTAATTATATTGTCCTCTGACCTACTCTATCCCCCCTTATTTTTACTCCTACAATTGACCTTTTCCCTTCTCAAAAGTGTTTATTTCTAGTGACTCCCTTCTCCCATTTGCCCTCCCTTCTAACATTCCCCTCACTCCACTTGTTGCCTCCTCTCCTACTTTCCTGTGATGTGATATAAATTTTCATATCAAATTTAGTGAGCATGTTATTCCCTCCTTCAGCCACATGTGGGGAGAGTAGCTTTCCCCTCTCCCCTTCTCCTTTATCTCCTCCATTGAATAAGATTTTTCTTATCTCTTTTATGAGTTATAGCCTGCCCTGTTCCATTACTCTTTTCTCTTCCTGGAATTTTCCTCCTTCACCCCTTAATTTTTATTTTATTTTTGTGGGGGGGTGGGGGTGGATATCATCTCTTCTGATATAACACACCCTGTACTCTCTATCTATCTATGTGTATGTGTGTGTGTATGTACAATCTCTCCAACTACCCAAATACTGAGAAAAGATTCAAGAGTTAAAAATATTTTCTCTCCATGTAGTAATGTAGACAGTTCAGCTTTAGAGAGTCTTTTATGATTTTTCTTTTCTGTTTACCTTTTCATGCTTCTCTTGATTCTTGTCTTAGGAAGTCAAATTTTTAAATACAGATCTAGTCTTTTCCTCAACATGAATTCTTGAAAGTTGTCTATAACACTGAAGGACCATTTTTTCCCTTGAAGTATTATATTCAGATTTGCTGGGTAGGTGATTCTTGGTTTCAATCCCAGTTCCTTTGACTTCCGAAATATTCTATTCCAAGCCCTTCAATCCCTTAATGTTGAAGCTGCCAGATCCTGTGTTATCCTGATTGTATTTCCACAGTACTCAAACTGTTTCTTTCAGCTGCTTGCAGTATTTTCTCCTTGATCTGGGAACTATGAAATTTGGCCACAATATTCCTAGGAGTTTCTCTGTTTGGGTTTCTTTCAGGAGGTGATCGGTGAATTCTTTCAATATCCATTTTGCCCTCTGATTCTATAACATCAGGGCAGTTTTCCTTGATAATTTCCTGGAAGATAATGTCTAGACTCTTTTTTTGATCATGGTTTTCAGGTAGTCCAATAATTTTTAAATTGTTTCTCCTGGATCTATTTTCCAGGTCAGTTGTTTTTCCAATGAGTTGTTCCACATTATCTTTTTTTTCAAATTTTTGGTTTTGTTTACTAACTGCTTGGTTTAACTCATAGTCATTCATTTCCCCGAACTCAATTCTCTCTTTCAACGAATTATTTTGTTCAGTGAACTTTTGAACCTTCTCCTCAATTTGAGTAATTCTGCTTTTTAAAACCTCCTTCTCCTCGTTGGCTTTTTGGACCTCTTTTTCCAATTGAGTTAGCCTCTTTTTAAAGCTGTTATTTTCCTCAGCATTTTTTTAGTTCTCCTTTAGTAAGCTGCTAACTTGTTTTTTAAGGTCTTCTATTGCCTGAGCCCAGTTTAAGTTCCCTTTGGGGGCACAGAGGCCTTGACTTCCTCTGACAGTATGCCTTGTTCTTCCTCACCCGAAAGGATGGGGGGAGACACCTGTTCCCCAAGAAAGTTACCTTCTATGGTCTTATTTTTCTTTTTCCCTTTTTTGGGCATTTTCCCAACCAGTTACTTGACTTCTGAGTTTCCTCTCCACAACCTCCTGGCCTCCAGCTCTGCCAAGCCAGCACTGGGGGTTGAAATTCAAATGAGCTGCTCCCAAGCCTCAGGGCTTTAGGTGGGAGCAGGGCTGCTATTCAGTGTGAGCTTAAGATCAGCTGCTCAGGTGGGGGCAGGGCCACCACACGGGGTTCAGTTCCCTCAGGGGGTATAAGATGAGACATTCAACAATGGATGTGGGCTACTGTCTGCTTTGGGAGCCCCATTTGCTGCTGCCTCTACTGCTGCCTCCTGAAGAGACCAGAGTTATGGGGACACCCCACTCCCCTCTCAGCCAGCTGAAAAGACCTTCTCACTGACCTTTGGCGCCTGTGGGTTGAGGGATCTATGCTGCCACTGGAGATTTCGTCCCTGAAGCCTGCTCAGATCTGTTCCCCTCGGTGCCGCGTGGCCAAGGCAGGGCTAGGTTCTGCTCCATGTCTAGTGCACGACAGACCTTTCCTGTTGGTCTTTCAGGTCTCTCTGGGATAGAAATCTCCTCCACTCTGTTGTTCTGTGGCTTCTGCTGCTCCAGAATTTGTTGAGAGTTCTTTACAGGTATTTTGTGGGCTGTGGGTTAAGAACTAGCATATGTGTATCTTTTCACTCCACCATCTTGGCTCCTCCCCCAAGCCCCTCTTTTATTGACAATTAGGCCCATGTTTTCAAAACATGTCATTCTGGGTTACAGCTTTAGCTTTCTTTTTTGGAATGTATTATTCTGTTCTCTCTTGCAATTTCTCACAAATGCAGAATAATTCACTGTTCTCCAAATTGGCCTTTTCTTCAGGTTTGTAAAATTTGTCACTGAAACTGTGAAATTTAATCACTAGAGGTCTTGAAATGTGAAGCATGGAGTTCTGTTGTTTTTTTTTCTGTTGGTGACCTATTGTTTTGATCAGTTAAGGCTCTGCCATCACTACTCTGAAGTTCTAGATAGTTTTCTTAGATTATTTCCTATTCAAATTTATTAATGTCATGTTCTGAGAGACTTAATTATTAGCCATCACAATTAATTAATTAATCTTTAAGTTAACTCTGAACATCATGTCTTCAAGACAAGTTATTTTGCTGCCTTTTGCTTTTCTTTTGTCAAATCTTTCTCCATTCAGTATTTTTAAATCTGCCATTTTCTCTCTCAGACCTTTGATTCTTTGAAAAGATCCTATATCATACATTTAATTTTTTCTGCTCTGACGTTTGTGTTTTTTTAATTCTGCAGTGAGAATTCTTTCTTTTGAGCTTAAGTTCATTCCTCATATTTGGTAGTTAAAAGGTTTAAATCTCATAACAAAAAAACAGAAAATAAAGAAGGAACAAATAATGGTGTAGGCCATGAATCAGAAAACAATTCAGAACAAAATGGAAGTGAAGAGAAATAATGAGGAAAAGTCAAAGAAAAGCTTCCTGGAAAAGAAGACAGCAAAAGAAAACTACTTAGGAGGCTGATGGGGAAGCAGGAAGAGATTTCTGAACCACATGCTTAACTGAGCAGGCAAAGGAAAGGGACAAAAGAAGGGGTGAAATAAATTAATTTTAAAAAGATTAAAACAAGCATTTATTAAGTGCCTACTAGATGTCAGACACTGTGCTAAGCACTAGGAGCACATATAAAAATATGATATAATCCCTGTCCTCAAGAGGCTTACATTATTTTTGGAAGAAACAACATGTAATATACACAAGTGTATACAAAAATAAATACAAGATAATTACTCCTTGGCACAAAAGTCCATCTTTTTTTACCCCAATATTCTTCAACTGAAATCTTAATGAAAATATGGCGTGGCTTCTCAAAAACTCTGCCAGCTACAGCAAAGCAAATTAAGCTGGAAAGGCAGGAGTGAGTGTGGCCTAAGTGATGGGCAGTATGCCTGCTGTTCTCACCTCAGAGTAATGAATTTTTTGGTCACAGAAACTCTGAAAGAGCATCTACTAAACTATTATAAGGGTTGAAAGCTATGTTGGTGGAATAAGCATAAGATCTCACAACTAATCTAGTTCAAGTCCTACCAGAAAAAAAAGATACCTCCTACAACATCCCAACAGTGGAAAGAATGATGTGATTAGAATCTGGAGATCTCAGTTCAAATGTCGATTTTGCCATGTGTGACCTTGGACAAATCAACCAACCTCTCTGGGCCTCAGTTTTATTAACAAAATGAGACACTGAATTAAATGACCTCTAGGATCCCTTCTACTTCTAAATCTATGATCCTATTCCACAAAGTAGGAATTGGTTGTTGAAGAAGAAATAATCGGAACTTTAAGAACAAATGACCACACTACCACGCAGTCTATGATAGAGAATGGGAGGAGACAAACACCAGGAATAATCTGATATGTACTGTAGATTTTAAAAGACTTTAGAAAAAGAATGAGTATGATCCCACAGTCTACTATTTAGCAGGGAAAAACAACCTCCAAGGATTTCATGTTAATATATGATGATATTACAATATAATGTAATAATATAGTATTATATAATCATATGTAATATACAATAATAAAAATATAACATAATATTAATACATAATTATATAATACATTATGTAATAATATAAATATAATAATTATATGTTATAATAATACTATAATAGTGAATAAACTTGAACTGTTCAGCTCCAATTTTGCTTTTCTCTTCTAAATGGAATAATCTTTGGATTAGAAGGTATAAGGGTAAGTGTCCACCCCAGATACATTTAATCACCATAAGGACCAGACATCTTGACTGAATCAATTAAAAGTAAATTAGGTTTGGATAATTTTTTTTCAATATGAATTTCAATTTTTTATTTGAATTTCAATCTCAAGTTTTTCCATTTTCAATCTTTTTTCAATTTGAAAGTATCATTGGGACTTTGGATCACTGGATAAAAGTAAATGATGCCATACAGAAAATATTTTGTTTTTATTTGGCTGAAACAGCTCACGGCCTATGTAACCCAGGTAGCCAGTTTGTTCATGATCACAGATTCTAGCAGTTGCCCAGTTAGGTGGTGATCAGAACCAGTGATGAAGAACTATTGGGAAGGAACTGCCCTTGGCAGGGGGTGGAGAGGAGGTTTAAGTTTTCTCTCCTCTACTATTCCTCCCTCCACCATTGACTAAATGATAACTTTAAAAGTTTGAGAGTTATGAAGCTCCCACTGGCATTGATAGAAGTCAAATGAGGAGTGCAGCCCCAAGGAGCAAACTGTGGGGACACAGTCCAGCAACTACCACACTATGTCCTGCAGCAAGAGAAGAACTGGTCCAATGGTTTGTCACATTCAAAAGTGACCCTGACAAGATGAAATTTTGTAGCAGTTACTTTACACTTGAGCCTCTTGGCCCAAGGGCTAAGGTGGTAGAGGAGAGATGCCCTGGCTTGGGGAAAGAGGAGATTTTGTTTTATTCTTACTATTTCTTTTCAGTAAATATCCATTTGTAAAGGTTAAGTGATGTTAACTAATTAGAAGATATTGGGACTAACTACTGGTCATTTATACTGGAAGGTACAGTGAACTGGAGGTTTGAGCCAAATGCATTAGAAGAACACCATTCAGGGGTAACCCTAGAGCCCTAATGGAGACATGCAGACAGCCAAGTTCTGAGGACCCAATCTGCTATTAGTATACATAGTATTAGTATACTCTGGAGTAAGTCCAGAGTTTCACTATAATAATATAAATGTTTAGTAGAAACATATTGTTCCCTGCAGATTAACCCAAGAGGCCTAGGAATAGCAGTGCCCACCAGACCACTGTCTCTGCTTCCAATCAAGGCTTTGAAACCATCATTTCTGGAGGAACAAGCAATGTGGAGAATGGACCTGCCATCCTTGCGATCATCAACATCAAATGCTGACCTACTGCCACTAACAAGACTGGTAAATAAGTCTACCTTAAGCAACAAGCCACACTGAGAGAAACAAGTGGCTGCATGGTCAAGTGGGTCAAAACAACTCAATGTCTGTGGTGGAGATAGCTGGTTAAAGCTCCTGGAATAAGAGTTCCCCCTAGCCCCAAGTAGGCTTCCAGTTAGGCTTCTGCTTTGTGGCCATCATTGAGAACAGCATTCTTTGAAAAAGAGGCTCACCACTCCCACTACCACCAACACCAACTGCCACTAACTGGCAAGTAAGCACAAGAACCATAGGAATATCAGCTCTACCATCCCAACACTTCCTCAGATCACCAGCCCTTGCTGTTAGCCTGGATATCAAAACACAAGGAAATAATCCCCTGTGGAGATGTTCCCTAGCAATTTCCTCTGCATGTGCTTAAGCCTGCACCTTTTCAGCAACCAAAGCTACTGAATCAGAAAAGAAAGTTCTTACCACCAAGATCCTTGACACCATCAATGATTCAACATTAGAAAATGATTTGTTGAGGGTTGGGAAGAAGTACAATGAGTTCTCCAACAAAACTCCTCCAAAGAGATCTATAAAATGCACCAGACTGCATCTTGGTCAGGAAATCCAAGAAAAAGTCACAGAGAGTCACTTTTCTAGTTCAGGTATGCATAGGGAGACAAAGAGGTTTCTGGATATTTGGGATAGAGTCTAGACAGAAGCAGACCATATAAAGGACTTTAGTGCAGGAAGACACTAGGTACCAGGGCAAGATAAGGCCCAATAGCTCTACTAGAGCACCATGACCTCATGCGTGGTTTGGAAAGAAATGTCAACCTGCAGCCTTGTCAATCACAGCCCAGTTCTGGGTAACTGATCCAGGGAAGAGTGAGATGGGGACCTGTACCCAGGGGTGGCATTTCAGGCTGAGGAGTAGTCTCGTGCCCTGGCCTGTGTACCAAGAAAGGAGAAAGTTCAGAAGCAAATAGCAGTGGTGTGGCTTAGACCTTCTCACCCTCCAAGGGCAGAGCAGGCTCTCAGTTCCAACTTCCATCCAAGTCTGAGGCCTGCAAAAGAATAACGAGGGTGGGAATTCTCAACAAAAATCCAGCTAGTTAATTGTGGATGAGTTTAACAGCAGTCTTCTCAGACCCAAACCCAAGTCAGAAACTTGCAGATCTCAGACTAGGAAAGTGAAATCAGATTTTGCCTTGGATCAGACCACTTTGAAAGCACTGATAGCTTGCAGGTCCCCAGCCTAAGCTGGAGCTGACAGCTTGGCACAACACAACAAGCAATAACCCAAGAACCAGAGCAACAGGACTAGCCAGGACCTTCCACCCAGAAATACGCAGAGTTCAGCCCCTAACATAAAGTTTGAATCATGAAGTAAATTGGAAGAATGAGTAAACCAAAAAAGAATCCCATCATAAAAAAACTATTATAACAGGGACACTCAAGACACAAACCCTGAAGAGAATAACTTGAAAACATCTACATGCTAAGTAAGGTTCAAAGGAAAACACAACTTGGACAAATTCAATTAGAGTTCTGGGAAGAGATAAAGAGGTTTGGGGTTTTTTTAAGAGTTTAGAATGTCTTTTACAAAAGATGTCAAAGCACCAGAGAGAGGGAAAAAAGCTAAAAAGGAAATCAGAGATAAGGAAGAATTGGAAAAGAAATTAATAGTGTGACAAAAGCGATACAAAACTTTGCCCAAACATCAAACTCCCTGAAAATCAGAATGGACCAAAAAGAAGCCAATAACTCCATGAGATTGAAAAAACAGAAGAAAATACAGGGTATTTCAGAGTAAAAAAAAAAAAATTAACCTGGAAAATAGATCAAGGAGCAAAAAATAATAATCAGTAGACTATCTGATTGCCATGACCAAAAAAAAAAAATAACACAGATATGCTTCAAGAAATATTTTTAAAATACTTTTTCCAATTACATAAAAAATTTTTAGACATTCTTTTTTTTTAATTTTGAGCTCCAAATTCTCACCCTCCCTCTCCTCTACCCTCCCTGAGACAGCAAGCAATCTAATATAGGTTGTACATGTGCAGACATACAAAACATGCTTCCATTTTGGTCATGCTGCAAAAGAAAACAGACCCCAAAAATAAATAAATAAACCAAGAAAAATAAAGGATGTAAAAAAAGTATGCTTCAATCTACATTCAAATTCCATCAGTTCTTTCTCTAGGTGTGGATAGCATTTTTCATCATGAGTCCTTTGGAATTGTCTTAGATCACTGCATTGCAGAGGATGAGTAAGTCACTCACCACTGATCATCATGCAATATTGCCATTACAGCGTATGATGTTCTCTTAGTTCTGCTCACTTCACACTGCATCAATTCGTGTTTTTTCTGAGAGCACCGAGCTCATCATGTCTTATACAAAATAGTATTCCATCACAATCATATACCAAAACTTTTTTCTGCCATTCCACAACTGATGGATATCTCAATTTCTAATTCTTTGTCACCACAAAAAGACCTGCTATAAATATTTTTCCTCATATAGGTCCTTTCCTTTTTTCTTTTAAATTAAATCTCTTTGGTATAGAGACCTAGTAGTGGGATTGTTGGGTCAAAGTACATGCAATTTTATAGCCCTTTGGACATAGTTCCAAATTGTTCTCCAGAAGGGTTAGATCAGTTTAAAACTGTTGGTGAACAGTGTATTAGTATCCCAATTTTCCCCCATTCCCTCCAACATTTGTCATATTCCTTTTCTGTCATAACTGTCAATTTGATAGACGTGAGGTGGGTACTTCAGAGGTTTTATAAACTTGCATTTCTCTAGTCAATAGTGATTTTGAGCATTTTTCATATAATTATATATAGCTTTGATTTCATCATCTGAAAACTGCCTGTTCATATGCTTTGACCATTTAACAATTGGGAAATGATCTGTAGTCTTATAAATTTGAGTCAGTTCTCTATATATTCGAGACATAAGGTCTTTTTTATCGGAGATATTTGCTGTAAATTTTTCCCCAGTTTTTTGCTTTCCTTCTAATCTTGGCTACATTGATTTTGTTTGTGCAAACCCTTTTTCATTTAATGTAATCAAAATTATCTAATTTACATCCTGCAATGTTCTTTATCTTTTCTTTGGTCATAAATTCTTCCCTCATCCATAAATCTGACAGGTAAACTATTCCATGTTCCCCTAATTTGCTTATATCTAAATCATGTACCCATTTTGACTTTATCATAGTATATAGTATAAGAACTGGTCTATATCTAGTTTCTACCAAATTGCTCTCCAGTTTTACCAGCAGTTTTCATCAAATAGTAAATTTTTGTCTCAAAAGTGTGAATCTTTGTGTTTATCAAAAACAAGATTACTACCATCATTTCCTACTGTGTATTTTGTACCTAATCTGTTCCACTGATCTACCACTGTATTTCTTCACCAGTACCAGAATTTTCATAGTTATCACTTTGTAATTTAGTTTGAGATTTGTTACTGCTAAACCACCTTACTTCACATTTATTTTCATTGATTCTTTTTTAAATTAATTTTTTTCAATCAGCAAAATCTATCTTTCCTACCTCTCCCCCCCAAATTGAGAACATAAAAAAAACCAAAAACTGTTACAAATATATACAGGCAAGCAAAACTATATATATGAACGCTCAAAAATATACATCTATATGTATATAAACATATATATAGCATTACATGTAGATACTAGACATATTTAGACATCAACATGTGTATTATTTTATACCCTGAATCTTTCATCTCTCCCTCAGGAGGAAGACAGTATATAACTTTTGGAATTGTGATTGGTTATCATGCTGATCAGAGTTCCTAAGTCTTTGAAAGTTGTTTGCCTTTATAATATTGCCATCACTGTAGAAATAGTTTGGTCCATTCACTTTATTCGGTATCAGTTCTCTTAAGTCTTTCCTGGTTTCTCAAAAGCCATCCCCTTTATAATTTTCTATAGCACAATAATATTCCATTGTATTTATATGCCATAACTCATTCAGTCATATCCTAACTAACAGATATCCTTTCAGATTCCTATTCTGTGCTAACTCAAAAGGAGTTATAAATACTTTTGTATTTCCTTAATTATCCAAACTATAGTTTGCTTTGCAGAAAACTAATCCCTCCCTTAATCTACCTCTTCTCTAGTTTCCCCTTCTCTCTTTTCAATCTAGAGAAAAAAGGGAGGACCAGTGAGTTGTTAAATGACTTATTTAAGGTTACATATGTAGTGTCAGAGGTAGAATTTGAACCCAAGCCCCTAACTCCAGGGCCAGTTCCTTTTCTACTGTACCATGCTTCATGTTCTCATCCCTCAATTACGAATAATTAGGCTCATCCAGGAATTATTTAGAGAGAAGAAGTCCCTCAGCCCAGTCCTCTGGGATCCCCTAGGTTTCCAAGGCTGGTGGAAAGTGCATACACTGATTCTTGCTACGGCTGTCTATACTGCCTGAGAGATGATAGGAAGGTACAATGGCACATCATGGAGTGAGTAATACACTGTGAGAAATGGTCTTGATCTGGCAGCAAAGCCAAATCCCACCTTTGTATAAAACTTCCGTATTTGCCTGGAATGCTTCTTCCTTTCCAACCCCACAATCACCTCTACCTGCTCAAACCCTAGCAATCCTTTTAAGGCCTAGTTTGGGCACCATCTCCTCTATAAAACCTTACCTTATCCTTCCAGTTTATAACAATCTCTCCCTTCTCTGATGTCTCCTGATGCGGTTTATCAATAGATGTTGGGGGTGTAAGCTCAGTTTCATGTGGACAGTCTTGGGCAGGTAAAGGTGAGGACTTCTAAACCTTAGAGTTCTCATGAGGCCCCCCAGGGAACAGCTGGGAATTGAGGCGTGAGACTCGGGCTATCTCGTGCATTTCCGCCTCTTCTCAGTGGGAAACTTGCTGGGGAGAGCATCCCACCCTTGAGATTAACTCATGGTCTGAGCACACCTGTTGTTGACTAGCTAAAGGCTGAGAGCAGGCACGGTATTCAGGTGCAAACTATGCGGCGGGAGAGCTTAAGTAGGGACAGGAAAGCCTGGAGGCGCTCTTCCCGCTGAGGAGCCCTTAGAGGGCAGAAGGTCCCTCCCCTCTCCCACTCCCATTCTCTTGCTGTATGATCTTTGCCTCCTTGGGAGGAGGAGGATTTCTCTCTCCTGAGGAAGAATTCACCCTGCACATATAACCAAGATCCTGAATAAAGCCTAACCCTTGTTCGACTCTGGAAAGTCTCTTCTCTCAATACGTTTATCCGGTTTGGCTGCTGAAGACCTGCTACAGGTAAGATAAGACTCGGGTAGCCCATCGGCCTCAAGGCTGAACAAATAGAAATGGCATTAAAGAATATACATTAGCAATTGCTTTGCCACTCTACCCTAAGGGCCCATAGTGTCATTCTATCTGAATTACAGCCAAAACATCATATATGCATTCTCTCTCCCATTAAAATGTGAACTCCTTGAGAGCACTACAGCTGCTTAGTTCTATTTGTATCTCCAGCATTCAGTACAGTGCTTTATATGTAATGTTTAAAAATACTCTTTTATTTCATTAAATTTTCATTCTTTCATTTAAGATTCAGCAGCATGACAGTGGAAGTAAAGAAAGCAAATAGTGAGGTTTTAATCCACAACATGGCCAAGAATCAAGTACAGTGTGCAGTTGAATTGGTCAGTTATATGGATGTAAAGAAGAAAGTGAGGCCATGGCAAGATTGATAAACTGGAAGAATAGATAAGAAGGAAGAGAATATGGGGTCATGGTGAGAATGACCAAATTTAGGAAGAAAGAGGCAAAGGAAGATCTAGAAAAATAGAAAGTTATGTTCATCATAGGGATTTAACATTTCAAAATCACAGAGGTAACACAGTTATAGGTGATAATAAAATCTAAAGTATACTGGGGTTTTTTTTTCTTTTTTATTCTTTGTTACAAGGGATGGCTCACTGGGTAGGGGAAAAGGAGGGGATTCAGAAGAAAAAGTAATGTGAAAACAAGATAGTTGAACTTGAAAATCTGAAAAGAAAAGAAGTTGAAAGAAAACTCAAGCATGATCAACTCTACTGGTGGTTCTCCTTGGTTCATAAACTTCTCATATATACTTATCATGCATCATTTTCTATTTTAGTTATTTGTTTATGTGTTATATCTCCCTCCTTGTTTACAAATTCCATAAGAATTCTACAGTCCATTCCAGTTCTAGATCCTGTATATAGCAAGGGCCATATAATAGCGAAACAATTGTATTTAGTATCTTATTTATAACTTAAATGTGTAATAAATACTACCTTTTAGGAGAAAGAAAATAGTATCATGTTTGAAAATTGAAAAAGAAAGTAGCTACTACTTTAACAAAGTATTTGGTGGATCAACAGTAAATTTCAAAATCCACATAAATCTTGTGGAAAGTAAATTGACTTGCCCAATCCAGTAAATATGAAAGGAAAATCCTCTGCTAAATTTCATTTAAATCTTTCTCTACATTAAACCTAACATACAAAAATTCAAATTTCAGGGCGGAACCAAGATGACAGACTAGAAAGATGCACATACACTAACTCTTCTCCCACAACTTATAAAATACCTGCAAAGAAAGACTCTCAGCAAATTCTAGAGCATCAGAAGCCACAGAACAAGGGAGTGGAAGACATTTCCAGCCCAGCATGACCTGAAAGGCTGACAGGAAAGATCTGTCACACTAGACGAGGAGTGGAGCCCAGCCCAGCCTTGGCCTCAAAGCACAGCTCCAGGAGGAGGATCCAAGCAAGCCTTGGGGGCAGAATCCCCAGTGGCAGTAGTGGTGGTTTGCAGATCCCTCAAACCACAGGCACCAAAGGTCAGTGAGAGGGTTTTCTCAGCTGGCCAAGAAGGGAGCAGGGTCTTCAGTGGCAGCAGAGGCCACACTGGAGGGCGGCAGCAGCTCCCACAGGAGTCCACATTCATTGTCCAATCATAAAACCTCTGGGGGCACTGATCTTACCTCAGCCCTGTGTGGCTGCCTGACCCCACCTAATGCTCCTGAAGGAACTGAGCAACTGATCTTTATCTCACACTGAATGGCAGCCCTGCCCCTGCAGCTTATCTCAATCTCAGCCCTCAGTGCTGGGTTGGTGGAACTGGAGGCCAGATGGTTGTGAAAAGGAAATTCTACCACTCACAGATTCTGGGCACAAAAGTTTCTGATTGCTCCCAGACCAGTATACATGCTTGACTGTGCCACCATGGAGGAACTGAGATCTTACACATCCCCAGAGTATACCATACTCCTGACAAAGGACCCAAAAGTCAAGTAACTGGTTAGGAAAATGCCCAAAAAAGGGGAAAAAAATAAGACTATAGAAGGTTACTTTCTTGGTGAACAGATATCTTCACCCATCCTTTCTGATGAGGAAGAACAATGCTTACCATCTGAGAAAGACATAAAAGTCAAAGCTTCTGTATCCCAAACATCTAAAATAAATATTCAATGGTCTCAGGCCATGGGAGAGCTTAAAAAGGACTTTGAAAATCAAATAAGAGAGGTGGAGGAAAAATTGGGAAATGAGAGACATGCAAGAAAATCAAGAAAAGTGAATCAACAACTTGCTAAAGGAGACCCAAAAAAATGCTGAAGAAAATAACACCTTTAAAAATAGGCTAACTCAATTGGCAAAAGAGGTTCAAAAAGCCAATGAGGAGAAGAATGCTTTAAAAAGCAGAATTAGTCAAATGGAAAAGGAGGTTCAAAAGCTCACTGAAGAAAATAGCTCTTTAAAAATTAGAATGGAACAGATGGAGGCTAATGATTTTATGAGACACCAAGAAATCACATAACAAAACCAAAAGAATGAAAAAATGGAAGATAATGTGAAATATCTCATTGGAAAAACAACTGACCTGGAAAACAGATCCAGGAGAGACAATTTTAAAATTATGGGACTACCTGAAAGCCATGATCAAAAAAAGAGCCTAGACATCATCTTTCATGAAATTATCAAGGAAAACTGCCCTGAGATTCTACAACCAGGGGACAAAATAAATATTGAAAGAATCCACTGATCACCTCCTGAAAGAGATCCAAAAAGAGAAACTCCTAGGAACATTGTGACCAAATTCCAGAGTTCCCAGGTCAAGGTGAAAATATTGTAAGCAGCTAGAAAGAAACAATTTGAGTATTGTGGAAATAAAATCAGGATAATACAAGATCTAGAATCTTCTACAT